>NC_136423.1:64420000-65825000 GCF_052625555.1 Lactuca saligna | reverse complement strand
GTTATTTCCTTAAGATCACTGTAAGTTCTTTTATCAAGTGTTTATTCAACACTTTAACTATTAGTTCACATATTCACACATTATTATGTGTTTAATCAATTAGGATACGATATCCTCCGTGTTTTCTAAACTCGAAGATTACCGTTTCTATACTGTTACCTAACCGCAAACATACACCCAATGTGAGTTGATACTCATACGTTTTCACGACTTTTCATAGTTTTAGGGGGGGGGGGGATACAAGTAAAACACAAGAAATCTTGTGTTTAAAAATATTAATTGCTTATAATATTTTAAATACCTTATAAACACATTACGTAAAAATATATTAAGACACAACGGTTTTCATTTCAGCAGAATATACATTATAAACTATAATAGGTATAGTCTATGGTTCATTTTACAATAATTATACACTTATAAATCTTTATGGAAAAGTTACATTTCGTTTACTAAAGGGTATTACATTTCATTTACTAAAGGGTATTACATTTCATTTACCAAAGGGTATTATATTTCATTTACTAAAAAAAGTTTTCAGTTCATTACTCGTAAACTCGTTGAAACAAATAATTGTGAGACATTTTCAAGTACTTATCTAAGTGCCAACGAAAGTCCTGACTTATAACTAGAGTCTCTTGTCGGGAGAGCGATATATTTGTGTATAAATTTATATGGGACTGACAATCCCACACCCTGACTGTTAGCTACAATTGGACGGGCAGGTCTGCGGTGATAAATGTCACTAACATTTTCGGTGTCTGAAGAACATCGTGTTCAAGTCACAGTATAGTTATAAGAACTCACATAGAGAAAACAACGACACATTTACGGAGTAATATATTTTTCAGACAGTTTCATTTGAACATTCACTTTACATTTGGTTTACGGAGCAAACATACTTTCAAATAGTTTTACATAATAATAAAATTGCATTACACGACTTCTCAGTACAACATGAATTACATTTCAAGAAACATACATTTAAAGGTATTACATACTAATATAACTACAATATACTATTTACCTAGTACACTACGACTTATATTTCTGAAAGGACTATTATTATTTACTCAATGATTAATTAGCGTATACGTTAGGGTTATATATAATAAAAATCGTATAGGCATTAGAATGCGTGTTTCCGCCTTAGATCATGTTCCTTGTTAGGTTGTGGGTTTAGGGTTGAGTTACTTATTCGTCTGTCCGTTCGATTTTGATTATATATAACTTGTATACTTTAAGTGATCATAGGAGGGAGCATTATGGGTCACATCACTTACATAAATTAGAACTTTGAATTACAGATTATAAGCATAAGAAACTTATATAATTTGGTCTTAAGGTATTAAGACTACAATACATTTACAATAGAGAATATTGGATTTTCTAGATAAATATACTTACGTTTTCAAGGAACAAAGTGTTGGATTAGGTGTCTAAGCCCATAACTATAATTTGTATGTACTTGAAATGATAGCAGCATGGTCCTTTTGAGTTGCCCTCAAACCTAGCAAATGGATAAGAAAATTATGAAAGGAGAAATGTTGATTATTATAAGATTAATAAATTAATATAAATGATTTATTAATATGTTAAAAGGTTAATATATTAATTAGAAATCATAATGTTTAATTAATAGTTAGCCAGAAATTAATTGGAATTCATTTTAGGGTTAATTGTATTAATTATAAAGTGCAGGGACTAGTTTGCAATTATCAAATAGCTGAGTGGAAGGTTCCAAAACCTCCTTGGAAAGGGGTGGATGAAATCTATAGGGGAAACCCTAATGATTTCGTCCAAGGGGCTTAGATAAGGCCTTTCGATAAGCTTAGGCCCTAAACAAAGGGAAATTAGGGTTTTCCTTAAACCCTAGATACCTCAGCTATATAAGGAGCCTCCTGGCTCCCAAAATTGGCACTCCTCTTAAAGAAACCCTTGGTCAAAATTGCATATCCTAACCTCTCTCCTCACAAGTTTCCTTCTTGCTAGCTCTTGTGTGTGATTCCATTAGAGGCGTTACAATTGTGGTGCTAGGCTTCCAAGAAGATCAAGATCAAAAGGATTAGCAATTGTTTGTTATAACAATTGAAGGTATGTAACTCTAAACCCTAATTTGTTATTTTCGAAAATAGCCTCTCTCCTTAAGGTTCTTGTTTTGCAATTCAAAGTTATATGTTCAATAGTTAAAACATAGACAAAGAACATACTTTTATATACGAAATACTTATGAACTCACCAACTTAAATGTTGACACTTTTTCAAACCACTTGTATTCTCAGGAAATTAGTAGACAGGTACCCTCACAAGTGTCACGAAGACGGAGCATAGTAGCGTTACGTCTTAGCTTTTGTTATAATTTTGATGTCAAACAAACAATGTTTTGAACATAATGTAAATTATATATTTTCAATATGATGGTTGTGTTGCTTTGATTACTATTATTCAATTGTTATGATATTGTACACGACGTCATCCACCCCCGAACGTTTCCGTCGTTCCGATTTGGGGGTGTGACGATAATGATGAATATCAAGAAGTATTTCTATTTATGGATGATACCAATCTACTTTCATATGGAGATCCAATATATTTCTGAATAAGTCTATATGGCCTTGAAAATATGAATCATAAATCGAATGGCCGAATGATGACTACACATACACAAAACACCATTATATGGTCTGCCTGCTATACCATCATATAAAGACACAATATATGTACATATTCCATCACACATCTAAAACTCATCATAAAGAATCATAAATCTACGAACATTTAAAAAGAAGCTAGAGAATACTAGAATGTTCCATGTTCGAACATGTCTTGATGAACACACTTATTCTTCAATGCAATTGAACCCACACCATCAACAAGCAAAAAAAAATTATTGGTCCATTTAATTAACGATGTTTTGGGTAGTAATTATATCAAAGTATACCATGGGATCGGCATGCAACAAGATTTCAATTCAAAGTATAAAATTACTATTTTATACAAACATTCATGGCGTTCGAAACATCATACTTTTAAACTTGTGATGGGACCAAGAAGAATCGTTTTCTAGACTCCCTTTGTACTATTACGACTTGGCTAAGCATAAACCTAGAATAGTGGCATACATTTAAATGAATAGTGAAGACTTATTTGAGTTCTTGTTCCGCTCGATTGGTTGTACAATAATCCTTGTTTTTTATATGATTTCATATATTTATTGAGTATATTTTCACATCTCCTGTTACTATATATTCATTATTTTGTAGCTATTAGCCTTCCTCAACTATTGTAGGTGTGCGTTCATGATAGATGTGTGACACTTATAGGGTGACTTCAAGGACACCATGTTATTGGCGGTTGAGATAGACAAGAACAACCAAATTTTTTAGTTGTATATGTAATATGAAATAGTGAGTGCATATATACATGAACATGGTTCCCACAATAACTACATATTTGCCTCGACAAATTGGATCTTTGAACCTTTATTTTTGATGCTTATAGATTTCTTCATCATGATAATGCAACAATGGTATTTTCAATGTGAGAACATCGGATGTATAATTTAGATGATTGAAAATGTTTAGTGAGTTCTTCCATTTAAAATACATTGAACTTAACATTGTTATTTGGTACTTTATGTCGTATAAGTAACAACAATACTTGCCCTATGGGTCGATAGGAAGTTTCGCAAAAGAAGAAATAGAAGTACTAACTAGACAGTCTGTCTGATTTTAAATTTAAGTTTTAGGTCATAGACTTTGACAAGAAAGAAATTGTTGGCTTCAATGAAATAACTTGTACATGGTTAAAGCGACAATTATTTAGATTATCTTGTGGGTATGTCATATGCATCTTAACATATTTAATATATGATGACTATTCTGATATATATATATATATATATATATATATATATATATATATATATATATATATATATATATATATATATATATATATATATATATATATATATATATATATATATATATATCAAAGCCTATCAGTTGGATTGTTAACGCCATACATACAAGAAGTTAGCAAACATCTTAACATATTTATTCCGGTAAAACTGATTATTTTACAAAAAAAAAAAAAAAAATCATAAAATTTTATTTTGGACGAAGATAATGACAATGTTTTATATTAACGTTTTAATCTAACATAAATATTATTATTTCATAATCAATGAAATCATTTATAAATATTTTAAGTGCATAATCTTATTCATGCACAGCACCTACATATTCCAAGTAGGTAAACGTTGTAAATAAACAACACCTTTGCACAAAATTTCCAAAACATTGTCATTCTATGTATTTTTCTAAAATTATTTTTACATGGATTGAACATATCAAATGTAACATTATTCATAAAATAAACACCTCATTTTCACATCATTTACAAGCACATAAACAACTCACATCATAAAATCTATACTCTTTCTATCAACCATATCCACTCTCAACTCAACACATCAATAATCCCTTAAACTTTCTTAACAATCACAATTAAAATAAGTGTTAATATGATGCCACTTTTTTCCTTTCTAATGGTATACAAATTCAAATGCTATCAGGCCATTTTCGTTCATTAATTGAAAACTCAGGGGACCAAAGTGCATAATTGGTCATTCCCAGTATTTCAACTTATTTGTTTCTTCTCCGTTGTCACCCCAACCACAACATTGCTTACCTAAATAGATATACGAAACTAAGTTTAAACAAGGGTACAATTGGAAACAAGTTAATTGCAAAGTTATTTGTTTATTGTAGCATCCTACTTCCATTTCTTTTCTCCTATTACAACACTGTACTTTGAAAAATCTATCCAATTATAGCAAATTTCAACCACTTAATTAGTTAATTGGGTACATTTTTCAAAGAACAATGTCCTAATAAGAAATATCTGAAAGTATAATGATGTAAAAGAAAAAAAAAATTAAACGAAAGTACGTTGTTACTTATTGCATTTAACTAAAGAAAAAGAAGGAAAATAGGAATAAGAAGATACCAGTTTTCCACTCTCATCAACCGACATGGGATTTTCCACAACAACAGTTTGAGTATGAAAATGAGGCATTTCCTGTACAATTTATATATAAAGAAAATATTAAAATAAACCAGATAAGCTATTTACAAATTTGCCCTTGTTTATTTTTTAAACATCATTTATCCATACAACACTTGAAAAATTAAATATAAAATATATACAAAGCCAGAAAGCAAGGAACTCACTGTTGAAGTAGAGGGCATTGATCCTGGTGGTTGCATTGGAATGGGAACCCTTCCATTGCTCATCTGAAGCAACCAAAATTTTCAAAATTTTTTCTTGTTTTATAAATTATAATGATTCTTAAGTTGAATAATTTATTTTCTTACTCCAAATAGCATTGTACTTTCATTGATTTTGTTTGTTATAGCATCCTACTTTCCAAAAGTAGAATGCTATAATACAGTAAAAAAATATACATATAAAGTACATTGCTATTTCTTGCATTTAACTCGTATATTTAATCTACTCACATTGACATTTGTAATGTAGTGACAAACTGCACATTTAACAGATGGGGCTCCATATGGATACATCAGCATTGTCCGACAATTTGCACAATTGACTTGGGCAAGCTGGTTTGCAACTATTAATGATAAAAAAAAAATAATAATAATAATAATTCAGAATATGAAATTCTCTAATACTTTCTTTAGATTTTGATATACTAAGCATCAAATTACAAGAATCCTAAATCATGTATTACCCCTGATGCGTAATGAATTATAGGCCAGAGTTTTGAGTATCAGACATAAACAATAAGTGAGGTCATTGGGCATCATCACGTTAACTCAAAAGGGTAAGATGGTAATTTTTACAGTTTTGAAATCATTAAAGAATACCTGGTGCAAGATTCACTATATGACAACAAGAGCATCTAACACTTGTAGCACCACGGGTATACATTAGCAATGTGTGACAACCTCCACATATCAGTTGTGCCATTTCTGTCCCTGAAAGGATTCAGACCAAAATATGATCATGGTTTAAAGTTTAAACTATAAAGAAAGTGTTTTACCAAAAACGCAACAAAATAAGACTCTAATCGATAACAGAAAATATTATATAATGATCCCAATAAGAAATTTGTTACAATTTTGTGGGACTTGTTGAAAAGGAAAGCATTAGAGTAGATAAAATATGATAAATATAACAAGTCAAAACAAATGCAATCAATCAAAATCAAATCCTACACAGGCAAAATCAAACAAACCTGGCCCTGTTTCTTTTTTTTTTTTATCGGTAAGTGTTATGAATAAATAATGTTTAGAAAATATTTGTAAAAGTTTATGACTTAAAGGGGGAATTCTGTTTTTCAGACTTTCTGTGTAAAGTTTTTTCTCCATTAAATCATAAAGAAACACTCATATGTAGCTTACAAGATTAAGTCATGAACTCTAACCATCTTACAACTAACCTTCAACTTCTACTCGCCATGGTTTTTACATGTTCATAAACTAATCCGAGTCCACTACACAAAACCATGAATATGCACAATCACAACATGACTAACAGCCCCCCATTGTCAAAAATCTATACTTTCTCAAACAAAATCAGCAATGAGGGATTGTATTCTGACTATCGGAACACGATTATTTGCCAACAATTATAACTAATTGCAAGTGGAAATCAACAGAAAGGAAATTAATAAACTAATCTTCTTCTAGTTTGTAAACACTAATTCCACTTATTTTATCCAGTAAAACATAAATGAAACACTTGAATTAGTCAAGAAATCGTACCTGGAGGGGGAACGGAGGTAACCGTGTTGCATAATGCACAACACACATTTGAAGCTCCTCGCGGATATAACAAAATGCTTCTACAACCACTGCAAACTATTTGGCTCTGCATATTTCGCTGAAGTTCCCAAAATACTGAAATAACTCCGATGAAATTACCTAAAACCTAAAGTTTTTGAAATCCAAACAGCTCCGTGTTCCGATTGCACTTAATTGAACAGAAATCCTGCGTGTTGGTAGAATTACAGATTGTTCATTATTAACCGAAATTACATCAAAAAATAACAATCTGAGATATGATAACAAAATTAAAGGTTACCTGAACCAAAACGAAGGAATCCAGAAACCGATTTCTTGTTTGATGTCTTGATCAAACCGATTGGAAAATGCTTGTAGGGAATTTTATCGACTTGGTGACGTTGAAAAGAGGACCGGAGAGATTTGGGTCTGAAAAAGAGAACATTTTATTGTTTTTTTTTATCTTTCTTTTTAGTTTTTATTCCTTTTGCCCCTTCAACTTAAATTTTTTGCATTTCCTTGTCGTGGTTGAAATTTTGTTTTCATTTATAGTAGGGTAAATTACACAGATGGTCCTTGTGCTTTGGGGAACCTATGTGCTTAGTCCATGAGCAAGATTTTTAACTCGGAAGATGCCTAATGTTAGAATCCATAACACGTCTGGTCCCTCACTTAACATTCTGTCTGTTTTGTGGTTAGAAACCCCCATGTGACAAGCACGTTGGGGGTATTTTTGTCTTTTCATATCTTTCAAGCTTTAAACCTACTTTATTCGCTTTCTTCTCTCATTTTTTTCTCAATCATGTTTTTGGTGGGTTTTGGTCATAAGACATCCTATGTGCTCATAAAAACCCTAATGCTTGGATCTAGGTTTCTCTATTGTACATGCTTTGAATCCAAGACTATAAACCCTAATTCTAGCATACATATAATCATATTAACATGAGAATAAGTTTATAGTGTTACATTGATTGTTATGTAGCAATAACAATCCCAAATCTCCTTGAATTGACTTTGGAATGCTTAGAGTCACAAGTGTCACTCCTCTAATGGCTCACAAACACCATAAGCAAATGGAGAAGGTATAAAGAGAGAGGTGAGAGGTTAGAATTCGTATCTAGGACCTCTTGGGAAGGGATACACGAATTCATGACCCTAGGGGTGTTTATATAGGTGTAGAGATAGGGTTTCAGTCATTATCCTTATCTAGTTGATTATCCATTAAGCAACCAATAAGATAATCCTTGAATCCTTATCATACTCGAATTCTAAGGCTTTCCAACCTTAAATTCGTCCACCATATAAATAAGATAATCCTTACCTTATTTTGTAACTATCACATAATTACAAATCAGCCCCTCTAGTTTAATTAATTACATTTGATCACAAAACTAATTCTTAATTAATTATTGACCAATATTAATTAAACAAATATGATTTCTCCTTTAATATATTATTCTTATAACATATTAATAAATCATATTATCCTTTCTCTCTTTATTCATTTCTCCAATCAAGTTGCTTTGGTGAAGGCAACCCAAAAGGACCATGCACCATCGGGTCAAGTACATACCAAAATAGTTATGGACTTAGACACTAATCCAACAGTCTCCCACTTGGATAAGTCTAACAACTATTCTGCGTATGACTTCAGATCCTGATCTGCAATCGTAGCTTTCCAAAGCCGCTGTCAACTCTGATCATATCAGATACGCGTGTCCTTAGATAAGGGATCATATATTCCTCCATTCTTGATATCGTCTGAGATATGATTTCTAATCATTCTCTTTGTACTACTTCTCGATTTCCGATTTATGACGACTGACTAATTGAACAAATCAAATTAGCCCTAGCCCGGCCGAGCATTTACGTATGTCATCACTAAACCATCGAGGGGCCCAAAGATATCGCTTTTATCCTACTTTGGATAAAAGGAACGGATAAACTTTAATACAATGCTCGCTTGCACTCACTCACCGAATTACACACAACAATATGTTTTATAACACCAAGTTACTAGTGTGTTTACATATTATCAATGTGCAACCGATTCGCAAGATACAACTCACACATCTCAGTTTCAAGAATATAAGATGTTATCGTCTCACTAATCACTCGTGATACAATTCATGGAATGATCCAAGTGAGCGTGGGTTTAATCCAATGCTCAAATCATATTCATAAGCACTCATGAACGTTGCAGCAAACATTTGCTTATGTCTAATACTCTTCTAGACAATCCACACACCAATTCACGACAATCTTCATTCATATCTACTTCCAACATATGAACGACTGTGGCCCGTTTGAATAATTCGATTATTCTTAATAAACTCAATTATTCTGGAAGTCAAAACATGCAAAGTGAAACACAAGAATAATACTAATCCCATATGGCCTCAAACCTTTGAGTATAAACAAAACACGTTTTATTTATCACCATATCGATTACTCATTATTTGTCGTTTCAGGTAATCAACCTTTTACTTGAATCATTACACTTGTCCCATGCTCCTAGCATGCACACAATGTTTACCTATGGTTCTTACTTTTGTGAAATAGACAAATTGAACACATTTCCAATCATTCTCATTTCACAACTCCAAATCCATTTTCTTAAGTGTAAGAATATCAAATTCTTGTTACTTATAGAATATACTAGATTCTAACACTTTATGCAACGATCCTTTTGTAATGTCACTGCACCAAAGTCTCAAAGACTATTGCCAATGATATTACAAAGTCCTCTATCGGAGATTGTTACAAGACAATTCCTTAGATATGATGTCTCTCACTCAAAGTACATTCCTTTGAACATCCTTTTGCATAAAAGTTTCTAATCTAGACATAGATTTTCAATATTTACTTCCCAATACGGACACGCTTCCATATTTTCCATATGACAACTAATTTCTTAATAGACTCTTATCTATTCGTAATGATATCGATATTGTCCATCCAATATGGAAACATTTCCATAATTTCCAATACTATACTTCCAACTACTCACAAGCGACCAATTCTCGTCGAACTTCGAATCGTCCTTTGATAGTTGTTTAATTATTTTAGTCAGAACCAATTCTAGTCCCTTTTCCCTCTAAATGCGCTAGACATTTGGAAAATTTTAGAATGGTCAAACATTAAAGCATTTGCAATCGATCCTATACCCGAAGCGTATGGGACACGACGCACAATGTTTTATTTTCTATGTTCTCAAAATTCGAATTGTGAAGAGGAATGCCGTAATCATAATCGAAACTTTAAGAACGCACTATGTACCTTTGACTAAATTTATCAACATTTCACAACCTAACCCTTTAGATTTGAAATGAAGCATAATATTCTCTCCCTTAATTATATCAAAACAACCTTTCAACTCTTACAACTTTGCAAAGTATGACTCTTGTTTTTCTATAATTAATATTGCCAACTATGCAATACGTGCCTTAATAATCATACAATCATAACATTTATGCTCCCACTATCATGATGATTATTATAAAACATAACACTTATGCTCCCACTAGCTTCGACATGTATTCATAAACATCTTAACTTTCAGAAAAAACAATACTTATTGAATTTCTTAAGTTCATGTTTCTAATACTTAGTGCTTTGATAATCTTTTATCAAGGCTTCTTGAACTTATACACTTTTTCCTTATATAGTTCATATGTGTGTCTTAACAATTAAGACTAATTGTCAAACCTCACAATTCAAATTATGGAAAGGGATGCCGTAACCATGATCGAATTCGAGAATGCAATTTTACAATCACTATCTTTTAAAATCTTTCTTAGTGAAAGCATTTCCTCACAATCATTTTCATGAAGGAGGAAATCTTATGACACTTAGATTTAAACGATGCATGTGTTCCTATCCATGTGAATTTGTTAAAAACCAAAGTTTACGACAAATTCAAACTCATATGGATCGAATTTCCTTAATCTTGATTTCTTGCCTTATGGTAGCACAGCTGCCCACCACGTCTTCCAAGTAGTTAAGCATCTCACCTTTTTCCTATCAATGTACCTTTCATTGATCAAGGTCCTTGCCTTTTACGCATTCAAATGAGAACTCATAGGACTCACATGCATAATTAACTCGATTGGATTGGCACAGAAACAAAATAATGTTTTCACGATAGGTTGTAAACCTCAACTCGTGTGCTAGTGATGATCAATAAGGTTTATTTGATTTGTTCTTGAACCCTTTCAAGACCATTAAGACTCCCACTGACTCCTTGACATATAAGATTCTTTTGTCAATAAACATTTCTTGACAAACAAATATTCAAGAGTTAGTGTAGCTTTTATCAAAACAAAACACTTCATAATTTTGGTCTTAGTTGGTCTTTGTCTTATCCAAGACATCACAACTTTCCACAATTGATGAATGTTATAAACCTTCTTAATACTATTCACTCAATGTCACAATCTTGACTTTAAGACTTGTTTTGGAACGAAGTATGATTGACTTCTTGATTTGACCATTTCTTCAATCTTTGATCCCTCTTCTTGGACATACAATTATACCAAGACTCACTTAGAGGATCAATTGAGATATGGTTCTTAATCATTAAGACCTATCATAAAGCATAAAGGTACTTTCCCTTCTTCTTAGAATGGAGAAACTTTTATCTCTCTGCCTACATGATTCTTGTTATTCGTTCTACTATTGATCTAAACCCTTTAATCAATTTAGAATTACACTTAATCTTATAAGTATAATCATATTTACCAAACCTTTAGTAAATCATGACGAATATATTTGTTACTCTTATGGTGAACTTGATCAACACACAACTTTGTGTACTCGATCTCCTAGTCCTTCACTTGACACTTTGTCAATGAATTAGTCTAATTTCCAAATACGGAATTTCTCATTCATCGTGCATCCACGTTGCATGATTCCAAGTTTCTGTCCAATTGAAACTTGGGCGATGAGAAACTCTCCCTATTTGGTAAATTCTTGACATTTCCATAAATAACATAACTAAGAATCATATCCATTCGTTGTAGAAATATGCAAACATCAATTTTCATAACAATTTCATTGCAAGGAAGTAAACAAATAAATAAGTCAAACAAAATTTGTTTTATTTATAAAAGCAGCGAAAAAACATTTGTCCTTACAATGCAAAATCTATTGAAAACTATGTAAAAGGAAAATTTCTAACAACTCTATCATAACTATCTAAGCTCAAAATCCAATCTTCAAGTCCATGCGATCAAGATCCATCTCTTGTGATTAGATTCATCTTGCTCTCTTATCAAGCTTCCTTTCTTTTCACCGAGCCTACAAAACATTCAAATGTAATCTTATCACATCATGTATTAAGAATCAATGAATAGGAACTTAATGGATTTAGATAGTGGATTCTTACCTAAAGCGTAGTCATACTGTTGACTCTCCCATCTCTTAGATCTCTTAGGTAAATAAGCAACTTCGTCTCCAATGCCCCTTCTCTTGGTAATAAAATCAAATTGACTCTTTTGGAACAACACATGGAACTACTTCAGACATCGCCTTTCTCTTATGATCAAACTTTTCGATCATTGCATGTCTTTCATTGCCATTGTCTGTATCCATAGAGGTCTTGAAGGCAGATTCACCAATCAACTTTGCTTTTCTATTGCGCCAAACCATTGTTGATTCAGCAGCAATAAGCATGTAGGTGAGATCTATAAGTGTCACGTCGCGGTTCATCATATAGTACTCTCTTACGAACTCACTATATGAGTTAGGAAGTGATTGAAGAACCCAATCAACAGCCATTTCCTCACAGACAACGGATCCCAACAGTGTGACTTCATCCCTAAGACGTGTGCACACATCGACTTTCCTTCTTTATGTTCACTTGCCAAAAGGGCTTGAGTGATCTTGAACTTTTCAAGCCTTTGAACTTGTGGGTTAGGGAGAATAATTGGAGGAGGAGGAGGAAGTGAAGCATGATCTCTTGTTCCTCGATCGAATCGTGGAATATCATCTTCATGTGGAATGCTTGTTCCACGGGATTTGGGAAGACCATAGTTGTCGAACTTTGACATCTACAAAACGGGAGAAAAACGAATTCAAGTTAGTTGATAGATTGAGTCCTTAGCAAATCACCCAAATGAAATACTAAGGCTAGGACCCAACACAATATTCTACAACTCGGGAGAGGGATGCCGTAACCCTAATTGCAGAATATTTGAAGGTAAGTGAATGACGATTCACTAATTTCCACCACGAAAAACGAAAAAGAAATTTAAGTTTTAAATCTATGAAAACTCCTAGATCCTTTGAGATTCATTGAACTTTCAATGGCATGTTTAAATCTCGATATGCCCCTCTTGTTTGTGACTGGGATGCCGAGGATCACAAAGCGGGTGTGAATAACCATGCAAACTTACATGGTGCCCTCACATGTTACAGTCACCTATTCGATGTGCCGGTAAACCACACACGCTCCACCGAACTATGACAAACATGGAGTCACCCTTTGCTACCTTTGCTTAGAACCATTTAGTGTGCCGGTTAACCACACACGCTCCACTAACGTCTTCGCAAGGGCACAAAGTGTAATTTCATGGAATTGCATCAATTCACTTTTGCCTAAGTAACTAAGATTGGGAATTTGAAAAACATTTAGTTACTTTGTATTTCATTATACTTATAATGGAAGGTTTCGTCCTATCCTACCCGTTCGGCTAACGACCCTCCACTAGTCAAGAGTGCGGTGGGTAAGAGTGGATACCCATTCAATCGCCATTTTATAGGCAATTTCCTTAAACACCCCTTATAGACCAGCTTCGTGAATGAGGCCTACTAACGGTAAGACTGACTTTTACTCATACATATATATAACGTTAGACTTTTAACGTTATATATATAGTATAGGGTGCATTTTACACTTTTAAAATACTATTTGGTTAACTTTAACAATTACACTTTTAATTCAATTAAATGGTTAACCTAAACTTTTATGGATTTATTAAATCTCTTTTAATTATACTCCTTAATTAATTAATAAAACCATAAGGGTGTATTTGAACTTTTCAAAACATTTCTAGGGTTTTAGAATTTAACATTCCTAATTAAACTTTTAATCAACTTTTAAATTCCAAAACTTGAGGGCAAGTTTTGAAACATTTCAAAACAATTAGGGTTTTAACTATTTAAATTTCAAAACTTCAAAACTTTTGGGTTCAAATTTAAACTATAAAACCTAAAGGGGAAAATATGAAACTTTTCATAACAACAAGGATCAAATAATAAATAATCTAAACTAACATTTAGTTACATAATTATCCATATTTGATTTGTTTAACGATTTCTTGCAAAACAATTTATCAATTTACTCAAAATAATTAATCAATTATCTTATAAGGAAACAATTATCTTTAATTAGATCAAGAATATAGTCATATATATCATAAAATCGGATTTATATTGATCTAACATGATAAGGTAACTATCAAAATTCAAAAACAACAAGAAATCCCGAGATAAGCATTATCTGACGCTCGAACTCGCCGAGTACCACACTGTACTCGCCGAGTACACTGTGGTACTCGCCGAGTTCCTCAGCCATAAAGCCCAAAAAAATATTTTCCAGTTATACAATGCATCAATACAATTGAAACCAAGCTAGGCTTTGATACCACTGATGGGTTTTGGTCATAAGACATCCTATGTGCTCATAAAAACCCTAATGCTTGGATCTAGGTTTCTCTATTGTACATGCTTTGAATCCAAGACTATAAACCCTAATTCTAGCATACATATAATCATATTAACATGAGAATAAGTTTATAGTGTTACCTTGATTGTTATGTAGCAATAACAATCCCAAATCTCCTTGAATTGACTTTGGAATGCTTAGAGTCACAAGTGTCACTCCTCTAATGGCTCACAAACACCATAAGCAAATGGAGAAGGTATAAAGAGAGAGGTGAGAGGTTAGAATTCGTATCTAGGACCTCTTGGGAAGGGATACACGAATTCATGACCCTAGGGGTGTTTATATAGGTGTAGAGATAGGGTTTCAGTCATTATCCTTATCTAGTTGATTATCCATTAAGCAACCAATAAGATAATCCTTGAATCCTTATCATACTCGAATTCTAAGGCTTTCCAACCTTAAATTCGTCCACCATATAAATAAGATAATCCTTACCTTATTTTGTAACTATTACATAATTACAAATCAGCCCCTCTAGTTTAATTAATTACATTTGATCACAAAACTAATTCTTAATTAATTATTGACCAATATTAATTAAACAAATATGATTTCTCCTTTAATATATTATTCTTATAACATATTAATAAATCATATTATCCTTTCTCTCTTTATTCATTTCTCCAATCAAGTTGCTTTGGTGAAGGCAACCCAAAAGGACCATGCACCATCGGGTCAAGTACATACCAAAATAGTTATGGACTTAGACACTAATCCAACAGTTTTCTCCTTCCACCTTTCTTCTCTCAGTCGATAGAAAATCAAACATGGTGAAATGCAATTGTGGTGCTATAGGCATTATATGGACTTCAACTACGAAAAGAAACCCAGTAGGTCATTTTATGCTTTCCCGTTACAGGTATGATGTTGAAATTTTTTTGGGGGATTTTCTATTGTAACCCTAGTATGTGTAGGTGCTAATCGAAGCTATTGGCAGTACAGAGACCAAGGTCTGGTTTTATTAAGTGGGTAGATGAAGAAAAACATGGTTATAAAGTGGAAATAAAAAATAAGGGACTTCAATCCGAATTCAAGAACTTGAAGTCCAAAATCGAAATCTGAAGACATTGTTAATAATCAGTTTTTGTTTTTTGGGATAACTGTTTATAGGTTATATTAGGTTTAAGATCAAGTGATGTAGTTGCAGTTGTTAACAATGCATTGTTATGAAACTTATTTGTATCAAGGGTACCCTTTTATCAATGAAAATGATATTATGTTGAACTTTATTGTATTTTACAACTTATGAAGTATATTGGGACCATATTATGTAGATGAGCAGAATAAATGACCAAAAGTAATCACCAAAAAATGAGCAAAACAGATGACCAAAAAAAGCAATCCCAAAAGCAATCAAAAGATTATATTGTTTGTCAAAAGCAAAGTACATTGCTAATACTAGATACTACAATTAAAACATTGTTTGTCAAGCAATCAACTCAACCATGACAACATATAACCTAGTTCAAAATAAAATAATGTTTGTTAACAACAACCAAAACAAGAAATAAGCACCTAAAGCCACATTCATGGGATACATTTCTCTTTTTTGCTAACACCTCAATCTTCACTCTTGCACTTCTAATACCACCAACATTTGTTGAACTTTGTGATCCACCAACATTCCTTGAAGTTTGAGAACCACTAACATTTTGTACCTTGCAAGTCCTTTCATTATGCCCACTTTTGTTACACTTAGAACATGTCACTAAATTCTATGCTCTTGACAGCTAGTTACCTTTCACTAAATCCTTAACTTCCATGGCAGATCTCCTTCTTTTTTTCTTTGGTCTTCCAATGGGCACATGGTGTTTTGGAGGGATTAAGGTTGTAGGGAATGTAGACTTCTCCAATATGCTCCTTCCATTAATTGGCTTAATTGTAAAAAAAAAATACATATTCTTCCATGTTTTTAACTAATAAGTTCGATAGACCCATGTTTCTGGCATCTTATCAATTTCTTTGTTCTTTAGTATCTCCCACATAGTTGCTATTGCATGTGCACATGGTATCCCTATTAGTTCTCACATTCTACATGAACATGTTTGTTGGCCCATATCTACCACGAACTGTTCCATTATATTTTTACTGACTTGATATTTCCCATTCCCACAGAAAGCAACCCTTAATTGTGTAACCTCTTTCTTCAGTTTTCCAACCATATGTGTAACGCCCGCGTTTCCAAGCTAGGCATTATTGTTGATATAATAGTATAGGTTAACCCTTGTATCTCTTTTTGAAGTATTAATGATGAAATATTTGAGTATTATGTAAATTATGTGTTTATTTTCTTAATTATTATAATTTAATGAATTAAGAATACAATAAGCGTCAAAATTAAAGTGTGAGATAAACCCGATATCTTTGCATGAAGATGTAGTGGTTGAAACAAGGATTCTGGAGATATAAAGAATGCTGAAATCCGAGTTATAACGAAGAAGTTATGATCTGTCGAAGTTTCGCAACAGAACCGGCGATGCTGAATGACGTAAAAAGTGAAATTTATGTTCAAGAGATATTTAGCCTTAGTGACCTACACGAAATTCATAGAGTTCGTTAAACCAAGAGCGTGCATAAATAAAGAATGCCCAAATCTGACTTCGTATGAGGAAGTTATGATTTTCCGAAGTTTCGACTTAGCAGTATGCAGCCCGAATACTCGATTTGAGACCGAGCGTTTTTTATCCGAAACAATCTAAACAAGAATTGAAGTTCTCGTTAATAGTAGTGAAACGATAAAAAGACAAGCAAAAACGGACGTCGGATGAAGAAGCTATGAATTTATAACGGAGTTTTCCGCTCCCAGCATACTAAAAATAAATAATAAAAATAAAGTCAAAATTAGCCGATGTAGTCTAAACGAAAGTTGTAGAGCTTAGTCTCACCTACGCGTGGATATAAAGAACATCGAAAAAGGAGTTCATATGAGGAAGATATGAATTTTTGAAGTTTATTAAATAATTAAAATATTAAATTTAATTATAAATTCCGATATTATCCAAAGGGGGGGGGGGGGGAGTCAACGACCTTATCCGGGTTACGCCCAGCATAAACCGAAGATCCAGTAAAAGGAAGTCAAGGCTGCCGAGTTCTATTGCTCATTTCTCTCATTCTCTCGTGTTTTTGCCTCGTTTTGCATGCAAGAAATATCCCGAAGCCCCGGTATCATTCCCGAGACCCGAAGCAAGTCCCGAAGCTCCGAAGATCCCGAGAAGTAAAATTCCCGAGCTGAAGCTCTGCCCGCGAGGAGCCCGGTTTTTGTGAAGATCTTCCAGATCTGCCGAAGAATACTACTTCTACAAGCCATAGTGTTGCCCGATCATCTTCTGATCAAGTGAGTGTGTAGTCACTTTCTTCTAATGCATAATTATAAAGTATTTTATACGAAATATGTGTTATGTGTATATTTTGTTGTTATATGTATGAATGTATTTTCACTTTCTTCTATCTCATAGATATGATTTATTCTCAATGAAATACGTGTTATATGTATGTGTCTCATCTGTTGTTTGGAATATGTATTGAATGATAATGCTATACAGGTTTTAAACTATGTATAAAAATATATATTTTTATCTACTAATATGTTGGGTAGAACATGGGTAGATAGTTTATGTGTGATAAACAGATGAGAGGCCTCGATGTTGTTTTTTCATTAAGCCATCTAGCGGAGTTTAAATGACGACCACAGACTTTTCTAGACAGTCCTGTGGAATGCTAGCAGGCTCGCCACCTGTAGGTGTTAATGAATTTGGGTGTTCATTCGTTGTACTCCATCCCCCTCATGGTTACCTTATTTGACATATATTGCTGGGAAACCCCCGAATGCATGTGTTGTCGCCCCGATGAAATATTCTAAAACTAGGTCCCTTATATTAGTTGTTTTAGGGACGTAAACTAAGAATAATGGGAATGGGTAATTGGGTTATGTTGGTTGATAAAAATAAATTTAATTACTTATTGTGGGTTGAAAACCCTATATGCTCACCAAGCTCCCAAGCATGACCCACTCATTTATTTTAGGAAAATTGCCTAAAATGCTTTTATGTGCTAAATGTTATATGTTTGCCATATATGATATTATTTGTTTGGATCTATGATCTGTTGCCGACCGGATTTGGAAACCTTATGTGTGTAGGATTCTAATCGTACATCTACGATATTAGAACTAGCATGTAAACGTTTCGGAGTGATAATGATGATTTGAATATCTATTGTGAATGAGGATCTAATTTCACCTTATTCAGCGTGTAGATAAAAAATGGTGAGAACCAGAAGTGGCGTTGGAAACATAGATGAAAACATGAATCAACCACCAGTGATTGAGCAAATACATGTTGTAGCAGCACCTGAGCCAATGATAATGGTTGGTGTACAAATGATGATTCAAACAATGTTGGATCATCAAATGGAGGAGACTAGGTGGTTGCTTCAACAGAATCGTGAAGAACTGTCAATTCAAGTGGAAGAGCCCGAATTAAATGAAGGGCACTCGGAAGGTGGAAACTTTAGTGAATCTGTTGGTCAAGCCAACCCACTGATAGTTAGGCAGAGCAACCAGGATAGAAGGAATGATGGAATGGGATGCAAGTATAAGGATTTTCTGACTTGCAAACCATCGACCTTCACCGGAAAGGAGGATCCGATTGGAGTTATAGATTGGATCTCAGAAATGGAGCTAGCCTTCATGACGTGTGGTTGCAGAGGCAAGTTGAAAACTACGTTCGTTGTACGTCAGTTCAGCGGTGGAGCTGTTCGTTGGTGGGACACTCTAGGGAAGACCCTAATCCCTAATGAGCCACTGCAACTGACATGGGCAGAGTTCTTGGTGCAGTTCAAGCACTAGTTCTGTTCGGCCTAAAATATGTTGGAGTTGGAGAACAAGTTTCTGACATTGACAAAGGGCAGCATGTCGGTTGGCGATTACACTAACGCTTTCACAAACAAGATGGAGTTTGCTTTGTGCATCATTCCATATGAGCTACCAAAGGTTGACCGATACGTAAAAGGACTCCCATGGGAGTACGCGATGCCAGTGCGTCAGGCACCTACTCTAAAGGTAGCTATTTGGGTTGCCAAGTCTGTTGAGGACATGATCAAGGGAAGAATCGCCGACAAGGTTGAAGTTGGCGAAAAGAGAAAATTTGAAGGAACTTCAAGTTCCAGTTAGAAAAGTAAATTTTCGAAGTCTACTTCGAAGAATTTTGGAGGAAAAGGAGGCGAAGCGAAATGGTGCGATAAGTGCAAGAAAAAGCACTTTGGGAAATATAGTGAGGAGGTGACTTGCTACAAGTGTGGAAAAACGGGGCATTATGCCAACGAGTGTCCGTCCAACAAGAGGATGTGCTTTGGTTATAACGAGGAAGGGCACATTTTGAAAGACTGTCTGAGGAAAAAGGAGGCAGCTAAGCCCAGCATTCCACCAAAGCCGAAGGCGAGAGCCTTTCAGATGACACTTGAGGCTACGAAGGATGAATATGATGTCGCTTCAGGTACCTTTCTCGTAAACGAATTACCTACTCAAATTTTGTTTGATTATGGAGCCAACTACTCCTTTATTTCGCATGAGTTTGGTAGAAAACTAGCTTTGCCTGTTGATAGACTAGATAATGCTTTATCAGTTGAAGTTGCTAGTGGAAAGTTTGTACATGTTAGCCATCGTATGAAAAACATCTTAATTGACTTGAGTGAGAATAAGTTTCACGAGGAATTATTGCCTATCTAACTAAATGGTTTCGACATCGTGTTGGGAATGGATTGGCTTAGCGCCAATGATGCTGAGATTTTATGCAAGAAGAAGATAATAAAAGTAAACCCGCCAGGGAAAGAGTCATTTATGGTGTATGGGGATAAATGCAGAGTGAATTCTGGAATCATTCGCTAATGAAAGCCAGAAAGTGTTTGACCAAGGGATGTACATCATATTTAGCATTCGTGATCAATGCTAAGAAGGAAAAGAAGGTGATGTAGAATATTCCAGTGGTGTGTGATTATCCGGAAGTATTTCTCGAAGATCTTCCTAGATTACCACCTGATAGACAAGTGGAGTTCAGAAAAGACTTGTTACCAGGAACCACACCAATAGCAAAAGCACCTTATCGATTAGCACCGACGGAGATGAAGGAGCTGATGTTGCAACTTCAGGAGTTATTAGACAAAGGTTTCATTAGACCTAGTTCATCACCCTGGGGAGCTCCAGTGTTATTCGTAAAGAAGAAAGACGGGAGCATAAGAATATGCATTGATTACAGAGAGCTGAATAAGGCAAAAATAAAGAATAGATACCCGTTGCCAAGGATTTATGACCTGTTTGATCAATTGCAAGGTTCGAGCTATTTTTCGAAGATCGATCTAAGGTCAAGATATCATCAGCTAAAAGTGAGAGAGCAGGATATTGAGAAGACTGCGTTCAGAACAAGGTATGGACACTACGAGTTCTTGGTTATGTCGTTTAGACTAACCAATGCTCCAGCAACATTCATGGATTTAATGAACAGGGTCTGCAATCCATTCCTTGATAAATCTTTGATAGTGTTCATAGATGACATTCTGGTTTACTCGAAAAGCCATGTAACACCCCGAGATCATAAGTGCAAGTTAAGGTTCATAGTGTAAATAAGGAAGGTCGACTCGGCGAGTCGATGGGTAGACTCGGCGAGTCGGCGATTGGACTCGGTGAGTTGGTGCTGAAAGGAGAAAACCCTAATCTGGGGATGGTGCCCTATATAAAGCACATTATAACCCACCCCAGCCTCTTTAGCACCCCCTTTGACGTCCAGAAGCTTTCCCCATCGATTTCAAACCCTAATTTGAGAGTGAAAAGGATCTAAGTGTGTTTTGGAGCTTGGAGAAGAAGGTTACTTGAAGCAAGAGTTTGTGGGATCATAGAGGAGCAAAGTGGATCTAATTTCCTTGCTTGTTGGCATCAAATTGAAGGTAAAAAGTTGTTGCCTTGACCTTGTTGTGCTTATATTGTTCATGCATGAAGTTTTAGGGCCAAATTATCATATATGAGTCTCTTTTCGAGTATTGGGCTCAGATCTATGGTTTCCACTACAAAATATAGAATGGTCTTGACTCATGAATCTGGGAAGTGATAGCTTTGGGGCTTGATTGAGAGCGTCCTTGCCTTAAACCTTCATTTTAGCTTGATTAGAGCTTGTTGAGCCTTGCATGCATGTAAAGTTGGAAACTTTACGTGTGAATCTGGCCCTAGGAGTCCAGATCTATGAATTGGAAGCAATGGAATGGCCTGTGATCATCTGAATAAAGATATTACGTATGGATTCGGCGAGTCCGGGAGATGACTCGGCGAGTCGAGCTAGATATCAGACTTGAGTCGCATAGTAACTCGGCAAGTCACATAGGTAGACTCGGCGGGTTGTATAAAGATGGGCAGGAACTTGACGAGTTGGAAGAACAACTCGGAGAGTCTGATGAAGATTGTCGTGGACTCAGTGAGTCTATTCTTGGACTCGGCAAGTCTGGTCGTGAAGTCCTAATCTCTTTGGTTGAGCTGTGAATCGGTGAGTCGGGGGATGACTTGGTGAGTTGAGCAGGAAGGGACTCAGAGCTTGTGGGACTCGACGAGTCTTGGGGCGACTCGGCGAGTTGAGTCGTGGCATGGGAGTTTCTGAGCATAGGAACTCGACGAGTCAACGGGTTGACCCGGTGAGTAGGGTCAACCAGGAAGGTTGACTTTGACTGAGGACTTTGACTTGGACCAAGGGTTGACCAGTTTGACTTCCAAGGGTATTTTGGTAATTATTGGTATTTATTGGTTTTGGTTATTTGGTAATGATCTGTGGTGGAGTTTGTGCTGGTGGTCGGAGCAGCGTGGTCTTATTTCTTTAAGTCGGCAGTTACAGGTGAGTTATCCTCACTATATCGACAGGGTCTAAGGCACCAAGGCCGGCCCTTTATCGGATGGGAATCTGGGTAGTTGTTTGCTATGTTATTTCTTTGCTAAGTCTGCATCCTGGTAGTTAGGATGGTATATGTTAGAGACCTGGTTAAGGTCAGTATCCGGTATATAGGATGACGCTATGCTAGTGACTGGTTAGGTCGGTATCCTGGTTAGGATGTGGCTATGTTATGTGATCTGCTAGATCGGTTGATTAGTTGTGAATTACCATATGATTATATGTTTATGTGCACATGGTTATTGGACTGGGGTTGGGTTGAGGCGGGTCCTGCTTTGTGCTGTAGGCCAACATACCTAGGGTGGACCGACTAGACCGAAGGCCCGGCGAGCGGTCCGGATAGGCTGAAGGCCCCAAGAGGGTGGACCAGATGTGCCGAGGCTCGGAGAGTGGACCAGACAGACTGAAGGCCTGGTGCGAGCGGACCAATCATATTATAGACTTGGAGAGAGAGTGGACCGGGTGGACTGAAGGCCTGGTGCAGACGGACCAGTCACACTGTAGACTCGATATGTATGGTTGTTCTGTTTATGATATGATATGTTATGTGTTTGGTATTGTGGTTGGTATTTTGTGGGTAACTCACTAAGCTTTCGGGCTTACAGTTTCAGTGTATTGTTTCAGGTACTTCAGGAGACCGTGGCAAGGTGAAGGCGTGATCGTACCGCTCCTCATGTTTTATGACTTATGTGATATGGTTCTGGGAAATACTCTGATGTTTAAATTGTTTTGAAAACAAATGTATGAACTTAATGGTTTTGAATGAATTAAAATGTTTTAATTTGGCTCGAATTTTATGGTCGTTACAAGCCAAGAGGAGCATGACAGACACTTGCGAGAAGTGTTAGAAGTCTTGAAGAAGGAGAAGCTATATGCTAAGTTCTCCAAATGTGATTTTTGGATTTGTGAAGTCCAATTCTTGGGTCACGTGGTCAACCACGAAGGGATAATGGTTGATCCAGCAAATATTGAAGCTGTGATGAAGTGGGAACAACCGAAAAGTCCCACGAAGATCTGAAGATTTTTAGGATTATCTGGATATTACCGAACTCCATTAATAGCTTTGACCCACAAAGGAGCTACTTATGCTTGGAGTGATAAGCATAAGGAAGCATTTGAGAAGCTAAAGAAGAAGCTATGAGAGGCACCGATACTTTCTCTACCCGATGGAGTTGAAGACTTCGCTGTCTATAGCGATGCGTCTAGGTTTGGGTTGGGTTGTGTTCTAACCCAAAGAGAAAAGGCGATTGCATATGGATCTCGACAACTCAAAGTGCATGAAAAGAACTACCCCACTCATGATTTGGAGCTGGCCGCGGTAGTATTTGCACTAAAAATATGGATACATTACCTCTCATGGCACGAAGTGCAAACTTTTCACTGATCATAAGAGTCTCCAATATATCTATAATCGGAAGGAATTGAATATGAGGCAACGATGTTGGCTAGAGTTACTTAAGGACTACGACCGTGAGATACTTTACCACCCCGGTAAAGCTAATGTTGTCGCTGATGCTCTCAGTCGGAAAGTCAATGTTGAGAGATAAAGGCCAAGTGCATTGAGAATTGAAGTTGTGTGAACAATTTTGGGAAGTATAAAGAAAGCTCAAGAAGAAGGTTCAGAAAAGAATGACCGAAAGGATGAACTTTTGGGTAAAACGCTAGTGTTCGGTATAAACAGTTACAGACTGAAGGTGTTCCAAGATTGGATTTGGGTACCTAATTCTGGAGGAATTTGAGATCTTCTGATGGAAGAAGCTCACAAAACCATGTACTAGATTCATCCTGACAACACTAAAATGTATAGGGACCTGAAACCCTACTACTGGTGGGCAATGATGAAGCTTGATGTTGCAAAGTATGTGGCCGAGTGTGTAACTTGTACGAGGGTTAAGGCACAACATCAGAAACCATATGGGAGTTTAGAACCTTTGTTTGTACCTATGGGTAAATAGGAAGACATCACAATGGATTTTGTCACTAAACTGCCCAAAACAAAGAACGGTCACGACATGATTTGGGTGGTCGTTGATCGCTTCACTAAGAGTGCGCACTTCATAGCAGCCAATGAGAAATGGTCTATGGATAAGCTTGCAAATTCTTACATGAAGGAAGTTGTGAGGCTTCACGGTGTTCTGTTAACGATTGTGTCAGATCGTGACAGCCATTTCACCTCAAGGTTTTGAAAAAGTCTACAAAAGGAAATGGGTACCAAGTTGTGTTTAAGTACAGCTTACCATCCACATACTGATGTTTAGAGTAAAAGAACGATACAAACACTTGAAGATATTTTGAGAGCATGTACCCTGGAATTCCTAGCTAATTGGGATGAGCATTTATCTTTGGTGGAATTTTCCTACAATAATAGTTTCCACTCGAGCATAAAGATGGCACCTTATCAAGCTTTGTACGGACAGAAGTGTCGTACGTCATCTTGTTGGCTTGAGGCTGGGGAAAATCAGTTTATGGGGGCCCGAGATGGTCCATCAAACCGTTCAAATGTTTAAAATAATTAGAGAAAGAATGTTAGCAGCTCAGGATCGTCAAAAGAGCTATACTGACAAGAAGCGGAGGCCGATGACTTTTGAAGTTGGAGATTCGGTTTTGCTTAAAGTTTCATCGTGGAAGGGACTTATATGATTTTGTAAAAGGGGAAAGTTGAGTCCAAGGTTTATTGGACCGTTTAAAGTTCTTCAGAGGGTTGGGAACCAAGCTTACAAGCTCGAATTACTCTAAGAACTAAATGGAATTCATAACACTTTCCATGTGTGTTATTTGATGAAGTTCACAGGAGAAGTTCCCGATATAATTCCAATTTCTAAATTGAGAATTGATGAAAACAAGAGGTTGATTGAATAACCAGAGGCAATTGTTGGCCGAAAGACTAAGAAGCTTCGACGCAAGATGGTCGAATTAGTGCTTATCCGTTGGAAACATACGAATGGGCCAAATCTCACTTGGGAAACGGAGAGTAACATATTGAGTCGATATCTGCATTTGTTTGTTGATGTGTGATTCCAGGGACAGAATCATCCTAAGGGGGAGAGAATTGTAACGAATGCATTTCCACGCTAGGCATTATTGTTGATATAATAGTTTAGGTTAACCCTTGTAACTCTTTTTGAAGTATTAATGATGAAATATTTGAGTATTATGTGAATTATGTGTTTATTTTCTTAATTATTATAATTTAATGAATTAAGAATACAATAAGCATCAAAATTAAAGTGTGAGATAAGCCCGATATCTTTACATGAAGATGTAGTGCTTGAAACAAGGATTCCGGAGATATAAAGAATGTCGAAATCCGAGTTATAACGAAGAAGTTATGACCTGTCGAAGTTTCGCAACAGAACCGGCGATGCTAAATGATGTAAAAAGTGAAATTTACGTTAGAGAGATATTTAGCCTTAGTGAACTAAATGAAAGTCATGGAGTTCGTTAAACCAAGAGCATGCATAAAAAAAGAACGCCCAAATCTGACTTCGTATGTGGAAGTTATGATTTTCCGAAGTTTAGACTTAGCAGTATGCAGCCCGAATACTCGATTTGAGACCGAGCGCTTTTTAGTCGAAACAATCTAAATGAGAATCAAAGATCTCGTTAATATTAGTGAAATGATAAAAGACATGCAAAAACGGACGTCAGATGAAGAAGCTATGAATTTATAACGGAGTTTTTCTGTCTCAGTCTATTAAAAATAAATAATAAAAATAAAGTCAAAATTAGCCAATAGAGTCTAAACGAAAGTTGTAGAGCTTAGTCTCAAGTACGCTTGGATATAAAGAATGTTGAAAACGGAGTTCGTATGAGGAAGATATAAAATTTTGAAGTTTATTAAATAATTAAAATATTAAATTTAATTATAAATTCCGATATTATCCAAAGGGGTGGGGGGGGGGGGGGGGGGAGTCAGCGACCTTATCCAGGTTACGCCTAGTGTAAATCGAGGATCCAGCCCCCTATAAAAGGAAGTCAAGGCTGCTGAGTTCTATTGCTCATTTCCCCCCTTCTCTCGCGTTTTTACCTCGTTTTGCGTGCAAGAAATATCCCGAAGCCCCGATATCATTCTTGAGACCCAAAGCAAGTCCCAAAGCCCCGAAGATCCCGAGAAGTAAAATTCCCGAGCCGAAGCTCTGCCCGCGAGGAGCCTGGTTTTTGTGAAGATTTTCCAGATCTACCGAAGAATACTACTTCCACAAGCCGTAGTGCTGTTCGATCATCTTCTGATCAAGTGAGTGTGTAGTCACTTTCTTCTAACGCATAATTATAAAGTATTTTATACGAAATATGTGTTATGTGTATATTTTGTTATTATATGTGTGAATGTATATTCACTTTCTTCTATCTCATAGATATGATTTATTCTCTATGAAATACGTGTTATATGTATGTGTCTCATCTGTTGTTTGGAATATGTATTGAATGATAATGTTATACAGGTTTTAAACTATGTATAAAAATATATATTTTTATCTACTAATATGTTGGGTAGAACATGGGCAGATAGTTTATGTGTGATAAACAGATGAAAGGCCTCGATGTTGTTTTTTGATTCAGCCATCTAGCGGAGTTTAGATGATGACCACAAACTTTTCTAGACAGTCCTGTGGAATGCTAGCAGGCTCGCCACCTGTAGGTGTTAATGAATTTGAGTGTTCATTCGTTGTACTCCATCCCCCTCATGGTTACCTTATTTGACATATATTGCTAGGAAACCCCCGAATGCATGTGTTGTCGCCCCGATGAAATATTCTAAGACTAGGTCCCTTATATTAGTTGTTTTAGGGACGTAAACTAAGAATAATGGGAATGGGTAATTGGGTTATGTTGGTTGATAAAAATAAATTTAATTACTTATTGTGGGTTGAAAACCCTATATGCTCACCAGGCTCCCACGCATGACCCACTCAGTTTCTTTGTATTACAGGTAGTGGCGTCAGAGCATAAGTTGGATGATTTGTCAGGATATTTTGGATTATAGACCTGTTGTTGTAAATAACCGTGTAAGGTCTGTATTGAAATGTTTATGCTTTTGGTCTGTTTATCGGAACATGACATCCCGGGTATTGTAATATAATGAAAAATACACTTCTTTAAGAAATGCTTTGGTAAATCTTATTTTTATCATATTTCGTTTTGGGAACAAATTCCGCAACTGTTTTAATCAAAGGATTACTCTGAAATTATTTTAAAAGCATAAATTAAACTGTCTTTTCTCGTCGTGATTTTGGGGATGTCACAACATGGTAGTTGTAGGAGTCAAGGGACCTATAGCTTTATAAATTTCCTTTTGCATAGTTAGAATTTTCTTCATCTGGTACTCTCTAATGAACTCCAAACATGTAATGATTGGTACATCACGACGTTCAGCAATCTTTCTATTCAGAGATTCACATATATTGTTAAGAATAACATATGTATGAGCTCTACCTAATCAATCATTAATAATGCATCGGTCATTGTTACAAACTAATGAACTAACATTAAAATCTACATGTGAAGTGTGAATGAGACTAATGTTGTGGAGGAATCTTTTTAAGCCACGCATACGCATCATTATTAAGCTTTCTAAGTTCCTCTCACTACAAGAAAAAGACCCTTTTACAACGCGCAAACCACGACACTCGTTGATTTATGTTACGCAAAGGAGAATGACATTAAAAAATGTTATCTCTTCAAAAAAAAATTAAGGATAGAAGACACGCATTATTGCGTGCCCTTAAATTAGTGTTTAAAAAAACACGGAGGGCACCTATAATAAAATGTGCGTCGTCTAAGGATGTCGCTTTATATTTTTTAATGGAACGCGTGTTCCATAGTTGGGGAAAGGGGGAAATGAAATTTTGTAAAAATTAAAAACCCCGCCTTCCTTTTTTTTTCTCCTTTCCCTCTTGCCCAAATTATGAACGCTCCTTCCTTACTGCCGCCTACTTCTTCCCCTACTTACTTCTACCCACTATAACCACCATATCTCCCACTCGATGTTGAAATTGTTAGAAAAAGTCCTAATTATATTCTCAAGTCTCAATATTAGGAATGTGAATCTTGATTCTCGTTTGTTTCAGATTCCCCACAAATAAATCAAAAAACAAACAGATGAAGAATCGTAACTTTACTCCATTAGCTTCCCAATTGCATCTCGTCATCACCTTTGAAACTTCTATGTTAGAGACCCAGGTAATCAATTTATTTTTCATTTCTTCACATATCTTTTTCTTGTTTTGAATGATTTGTTGCTGTTTGGGAAGGAATAACGAATTCATCCTCTCCACCAGCCGATAACCTTCACTCTCTCGTTCTCTTTTTCTCTGTAAACTCTAATCCGCCTCCATTACTACCGAATCCCTTTTGTTTATCCTAAAGGAATAACGCAACCAAGCTCGTATCTCATATCAAGTACTCCGGTGTGGAGTTAAGAATTGAGGGCCCACTTCAGGCTCACATCCTCGTTGACGTACATCACGTGATATTCCAGACCACCGAGGTTTGATCGACTTGAGGGTTCCGCTCGGAGGCTGGAGTAGTGGATCGGGTCCATGAAAATCGGAGGAGGTGCTGAAGGATGATGGTTGGAGGAGGCGATGAATAACATGAACGAGGAGATGTTGTTCTTGACTGTATCCCAGACTCCGAATGTACAACAATTAAGGCAAGATATTTGGGGGTTTCTTTCAAGAAGCAAGTACAATGTACATCAACTAAAGTTTACTTGGTCTCAAATTCTTCTTGCCCAGGTTGTTTTTCTGCCCTCGTTGTACTTTTAGTTTTCCCACATCTTCTTATAGTTCCGAGATGCTTTCCATGTGCTTATAAGCTTGCTGGTGTTTACAAACTTATTGGCACGCATAAACTCTTTTATATCTTGTAATCAGCTTCATGTTTAATAAGAATATATATTGCACATTTTGATTGTAGTATAAGGCTTGTAAGGTTTTCAGGTCATATTGAATCAAAACTACATAGGTTAAGTTGATGATCTGTTGTGAAGTGTATGTTGCTTTACGCTAATATATGTTTATGTTTTTAGGTTCCAATGGCTCCAAAACAGCCAAGCACAGGACTCTTTGTGGGTCTAAACAAAGGGCATGTTTTCACCAAGAAGGAATTAGAACCTCGTCCTTCTGACAGAAAAGGGGTAAGTAATAAATCATGATATCTAAATTGTGTTGAGTTTCTTTTGGTTAAATTAATGGTTGTGTTTCTTTGGATTATATATAGAAAAGAAGCATAAGATCACACTTTGTGAGAAACCTTATCATGTATATTTGAGATATTTTGTCTTTAAAATAAAGGGCTTTGAATACTTAGACCAAAAGCAGTTTTTTCTACCTACCAAGATTAATAACACACTGCCTAAATTCGTCAACTTTAGAAAACTGAAAACTACATGTCTGATAGAACCATGAGTGTATTTTACTGGAGCTTAAAGAACGTGACATTTTAATTGATATGGATAATGATTCAGAATTTGTCTAATTGCCTGTTAAACCTAGCAAAACGAGTCTTTGTCTTTCAGGCCAACAATGCATCTATATTCTCTCATGTTCAAGTAATTTTTGTATATACTCATAAGCTGCACATCAGCTTGGTGATTAGATTATTCAGGGCTAGAGAGAGTGTCTTTGGTATAGCTCATCTGAATCAATTGTATGTTTGTGTATAAGGATTCATTAAGAGGAAAAAATGTTAGAGCTCTGATAAGTGTTGATTCTTTAAGCCTCTATGAAAAAGCTAAACTTTATTTTATGTCAACCAACACAAAGTCTGATCACTAACACCTTAGTTAGGTGTCTGAATACTGTAGGCTGAGACAGACAGGGAAGCAGGATGAAACAAGGGTGTCTCTGATAAACAAATTCGTTTAAAGATTTTTTCACCTAATGTACTTGACATTACCCTTGTGGATTTACCTGGTACAACAAAATTTCCTGTTGGAGATTAGCCATCAAACATTGAAGCTCGTATTAGGATAATGATAGTGTCATACATTAGGCTTCCTAGCTGTTTAATCCTACCTGTCACACCCGCAAATGTTGACCTTGCCAACTCAGATGCACTTCAAATCGCTGGAAATGCAGATGTTGATGGTAGGCACTGATTTCATTGAGTGATTTTGGTAGAAAAACTAGAAATAGAATGAAAGTTCATATCGTTAACATGGCTTCTTTTCTTTTTGTGCAGTTAGGTTACAGGACAATTTTGTAGCCAATTTATTATGTGACTTATTGGTTATATATTTTATGACTTTTTCAGGAAATATTAATGGATTTTTAGCAAGGAAGAAGTCAGCACAAGCTCATTGGTTAGTGGGGTATTGGATTACTCACAATTCAAAGATGTAGATATGGTTATAGGGGTATGATCTTTTAAAAAAAATCAATACTATTTGTTTTATGTCCTAATAGTTTAATCACTACAGAAAATAGTCAAGTGGCTAAATTAATAAAAACATAAAATATGAACACATAATTTGACAACTCTATTTGTGAATGCAGGCTGTAATTGAGAACATTCCATTGAAGCAAAAAAATCTTCAGTGAAACTGAAAACATTTGCCTCCTCAATGCATTTTAGCAACCAACACATCTACCATTGACCTCAATTTAATTGGATAAAAAATCAAATCTCAAGATCGAGTTATCGGGGCAAATTTCTTCAGGTTAAACAAAATAATCCACATCTTTATCTTAAGATTATTTAACATTTTCAACTAATAATTTCTTTTTTTTATTTTATTAAATGAAATGATTACAATCCAGCTTATGTGATGCCACTACTGGAGATAGTTAGAACAGAAAAGACATCTGCACAAGTGATTCTTAACCTAATGACAGTTGGAAAAGTTATAAAAAGAAGCGCCTGTTGTTGTGAGGAGTTGTACAGGTTTTGCTGTTAATCACATGTTTTTTTCCATACACACAGGAGGAGATGTCAGGAGGAGCAAGAATACACATTTTCACCTATTAATATTTAACGCCCAAATCCATTAGTTTGCAATAAATATATTTAATCAATCGAGTTACTGCTGTAGGAAGTTGACCCTTGTGAGGACTTAACTGATGATGACATCAGAACTGCCATACAAAATGCAACAGGCCCTAGATATGCATTGTTTGTACCTGAAGTAGGTCTTATTTTTATAACCCCAGACTCACAAGTCACATCTACATACTTTTTATAACTTAATATTTTGTTACACAGGTTCCATTTGAAGTTCTAATTAGACGATAGATTGCTTGTTTACTAGATCCAAGCCTTCAATGTGCAAGATTCATATAATTGGACACTGAGCTGATTGATTTGTTCATGTTTTAGATGGGCTATCGATGTATGGTGAATGAGTTACAGAGATTTCCTGTTCTCAGAAAGAGAATGGATGATATCATAGGTAATTTTTTTAAGTGATGGTCTTCAACCTTCTGAAACCATGATTGGGCACATAGTTGAAATGGAGGTACGTATCATCATCTCTATTTTTTTTATTTTTATCGTGACATGGCTGAAAATATTTCTTTTTTGGGTAGATGGATTACATAAACACATCACACCTGAATTTTGTGTGTGGGAGTAAAGTTGTGGAGGTTACCTTGCAGCAAGTGAAATCTTCTAAGCTTGCAACAACAGTGTCGAGGCAAAAGGTGTGGTTAATATATTGTTAATAGCTATAATATTATGTTTTATTGTAAGTTTTGTGGTTTTGCATGTTTACTTATATATTTTTCTTGATTGATGTTGTATTTTGTAGGGTGGAGTTGAGTCTGAAAAAGCTCCACAATCTGAAAGGGGTATAAAGTCACGTGCAATTCTTTCTAGGCCTTTTAATGGAATTGTCACAGAACAAGTTCTCTTTTTTTTCATTTAACTTTTAAATACGTTTTAGCATTGTTGTTGGATAATATTTTAGAGAAGCAGATTCTTTTTAAAAATTAAAAAAAAAAAAAGTTAACATAGCTTTCCAATGGCAAAATAATATCACGTTCTGTTCTTCTTTCTACCTTTGAAACTGCAAGAGATGCTGGAGCCCTTAAAGAACCTAAGAACAAACTGGAGAAGTGAGTTGAAGATGGAGAAGTGAGTTCAAGAGCTGACATGGAGATTAGACTTTGAAAAGCATTTTAGGGTATATTTTTTGATATTTCTTGTATCTAATTAGTTTGTAAATTTTTGTTACAACTATTGATTTGTTTTATCTTTGCATGGAACGATTATTTGTATGATATTAAATTTTATGCAATGGATTGTATTTTTTGTATATGATATTTTATTTTCTATTATGAGACATTAAATACAAATTTAATTTGAAAATTAGTAAATCCATAAATAATATTTTTTTTTTAAATTTAAAATTATGATACGCAAAAATGTGTGTCATCTTCATTTATGACATAGCCTTTCTTCATATGGGCTTTCTTGATACGCATTACGTGTCATTAACACGCGCGTCGTAAGGTTACGACATGCAAATGTGTGTCGTCTTACTTTATGACAGGGCCTTCCTTGATACACATTACGTGTCGTAAACGCGCGTCGTAAATGAGCGTCGTAAATGCGCGTCGTCTATAGATGCCGCGCAAAAGCACGTCGTCTCCCTTTATGATAGGGTCTTCCTTGACACGCATTTGCGCGTCCTCTGAGCCTTTTATGACGCACAATGAGCGTCGTAAAAGGTTGTTTTTCTAGTAGTGTCTATTGATCGTTGAAATTGTTGAATAGTAGATACTTTTGCACAATCCCATAGCAGATCTTTGAATTGCTTTGCCTGCCTACTACATTTCATGTTGTCATGGATATGACGAAGACAATAACAATGCTTAACGCATGGAAACAACTTTTCCATAGCAGGTAACACCTCCTATACATGGAAAACATGTATTAAAAGTATACCATATATAATGTAGTACTTTGATATTCTAATTGATACCTTTTCTTTGTCCATCGTAAATGTAAAATTTGGGTTGGTTCCTAAACCTAAATCATCCACTACACAAGTTAGAAACCAAGTCCATGAGTTGGTACTCTCAATTTCCACAACAGCATAAGTTTAAGGATATGTTCCATTATTACCATCAATCCCCTACACAAGTAAACATTTCACAATTAACCTAAAATACAAGTGTTTTAAAAATGTGGTTCATATGAAAAAGGTTACCACAACTGAAAGTATTTGTCCTGTGTACCCTTCATAAAGGCACCATCAAGACCAAGAAAGTCTCTTCTTCTAGTAGCAAATCCTTTTTTAAAGGACCAAGATAAATGTATATGCACTTGAAAGTTCTAGTTTCTGTATTTGGATTTGGTTCACTCTCTACATCAATCTTCACAATCGTGTTTGGGTTATGTTTTTGAAGTTCGAGAACATAATCTCTCAATAGAGCATACTGACCCACATAATCCCCTCACACCTAATTAAGAGCTTTAGTTCTAGCCCTAAACACTTTCATCTTGGAAAGTCCCACTTGATAGTCACGCTGTAGTTGTTTTTGTAAAACAGGAATTGGAATAGTTTGGTTAGATTCCACCTGAGTTGCAATATGTTTGGCGAGAAACTTATAAGTACAAGCTTTAACATTTCGTGTTTGGAGAAAATGATGTTCTTTGTTATAAGATTTTACCATCCAGATTATATCATTTTTCCATTTACTAGCACAGAGGCTCCACGGGTACTTCTCTTCATCTTCATTGTTGACTTCTTGTTGACCTTCCTCACTATTGTCTAAGTTTCCCAATTTTGGTATAATCCCCGTATACATAACTCTTACCTTATGCTTGTCATTTTTTTTTCAAAATCAAGTTCCCTTCTTGTCTCGATCGCATTAAGTTTAACTCTTTTTTTAAACTCTTGGTCTGTGTTATAGGTTTGATGGATATAAAATGGTCCAACCACATTTGCTTCATCATTCTCGTGAGCTCTTTGGATAGCTTTTGTGGTCTTATTTCGTTGAGCAAGGGGACCTTCATCTAAAGTTGAGCCTAACAAAAAAACCTCGTTATGTGATACTTCATTAATTCCCCCAACTTCATTCTCTTCTTGTACCACATTGTAATTCTTACCCACAACCCACTCTGTATCAATCAATGTTATCATTGAAATCATTCATGTCAACTTCTACATCATCTAAGATATTGTCATTTTCAATAGAAAAAGTCTATGTCATCGGACTCAATGGCTTCATAACCACTATCATCCCTAAATTCATCTTCATTTATCTCCTCAAATTTGTCCCCACTTTCAAATTCAGTCCATGGATCTTCTCCATCCTTGTTACCATCCCTAAATTCAACTTCATTTGTGTGCTCAAATTTGTTCCCAATTTCAAATTCAGCACATGGATTTCCTTCCTTGTTATTATCCCCAAATTCAACTTTAGCTTATTTAATCGTGTTGTCCCCATTATCAATAACAGTTAAGTTTAGTACATTGGCCCCTTTAGAAGCATCCGCAACAACATTTTTGTCCTTAGTATCATACCAATCTAAGAAAAGCCTACGAGAACATGTTGGAGGTTCAGTAATTTCCTTTATTCGAATTTTGGATTGATTTGGGGACATTGTGTACGTATGCAATTGGGTTTTTCCATGATTAATATAGACTTCGATCAACTTGTGTTTGGAAATGAAGGTACCCAGATGTTGTACATCCTGATCACTACCCAAAGCAAATAACACAAAGTCTAAATCTGAAAAAGGTCATCTAAAGTGATAGTATAAAGGTATACCTTCATCAGCGTAGCCTAATTTCTCCATCATTTCACCAATGTAATGCGTTGAGAAAGTATCTGTGTCAACTAAGTTCACATACGTCTATTTTCCTTTGATGAACTTTCTTTCAGGAAATTTGGTGAACTCTCCACCATGGTACAATCTAATGGAAAAGATTGTTCGATGCCCCCCCCCCCCCCCCCCCCCCCCGCGGTGAAATAACACACTTTTGATTAGGTTACAACAAAATCAAAGTTATAGAAGATTCAGAGTGAAAGACTACTTATAGTAACGACATCCAACATCAATTTCCTCCATATTTGCATGTATACGCCACAACACCATGGTGTGTCAAAGAGGATTATACGTCAATTAGAGTTTTATTGATCTTTAGTGTGTGAAATTTTTGTTTGGGTTTTTTGACTGGAGAGATGGAGTACTGAGAAAATGATCGCGCCTTCATATACAACATAGCAGTAACACTCTAGAAAATTAAAAAGACAAAAATTCATATGCGTCCATTGCTCGTGGGGTGTTTAACAGAGAAACTAGACGGAATGTTAAGTGAGGGACCAGGCGAGTTACGAATTTTAACATTAGGGGTCTTCTGAGTTAAAAATTATTCTCAGGGACTAAGCACACAGGTTCCGCCAACCCACAGGGACCATGTGTGTAATTTATCCTTTATAGTATTAAGTACGAATAACTACTTAACAATGTAATATAGTTTTCAATTTGTACATATTTGGTCGCTGAGTTTTTTTTCCGTCCATATTCTCTCTTCAACTTGTTTAACTGTACACATTCAGTCCTAATGACCGGTTACTCCAGGTAAGAAAACAAAAATGACTTAATATGGTAATATATATTTCACTATGTATACATTTAGTCCTTAATATTATTATAAAATGGTGGATATCATTTATTAATCACATAAAATCGTGACATATGTGATTATCAACACTTTTATTACACAAAAATCGAGCCAAAAAGTCGATATACCCAAAACACACAAGTCTAAATATGTATGATCTTTGGATAATTACATGGCTTACTTTTATATATATATATATATATATATATATATATATATATATATATATATATATATATATATATATTAGAAGTTGCAATAATATAAACAAATGTTGTGGAGATCATATGGTTTTATAAAACTTGTGACCCAACAAAGTTGACCAATTTAAACTATTTTGGTGTTACAAATTTTTAACCGATAAAACATGAAAAGTGCAACTACAAATTCTCGGAAATTTTTACTAAAAATAAACTTAGTAAAAATGGTCATAATTATGCTCGTCACTATTTTGATGGGGGTGGACACAAGAATATTATACTATTTTCGAACATATATTACTACTAGACATATTCACTATTGACTATTTATATAAAGTGTTTTAAATAGTTTACACAAAATGGTGTACAAAACAAATTGATGACATTATAGTTCGCGTGTCATAAGAAAGATGTCATAAAACTTATGTCATGAAACTCATAAAGCGCGTGTCATAAAATAACTGTCATAAATTCTCAAATAGTGAAATTATTTCATTATACAATAAAAGGGAGTCATAGTTTGCGAAAATCCGTTAATGCTCTAGTTAGACATTCACTTCACCGTACCTACCTAGCATATTTTTTAAGTCTTGTATTATAACGAGAGTCACATGGAGGGAGAGCGAGATAGTTGTGTGTATCTATACGGGGATTGATAATCCCACACCTAATATGTTCGCTACAACTAGACGGACCAGTGTAGGGTGACAAATATCTTACCTATTCTGACGCTTGAAGAACGCCACACAGGCATAACAGTCACCTCAAACATGGTCATAATAACTCACTTAGAGATTAACAATATAAAACTGTCTTTATCTTGGTTTACGTGAAGCTTACACTTTGCCATATTTATTAAAATATAAAACTGTATACTACTCTTCAGTACACGATTTCATACATTTTTGGGTCTTAGGTTTAAGACTAGAGTTTTCATACATCAGAAAATATTGGATTTTTTGGGAATGTACACTTTACAATGACAAGTAAATGAAACAAAGGACGTACATGCATATATTCACAGTTTTTGGTGTAAGACTTACAACTCACTTTTATATAAAATATCGGATTTTCTGGAGATATACAAACCATTTTTTTTACAAAATAGATAAAAATATTTTCATACAAATATGCTTATGAACTCACCAACATTCAATGTTGACGTTTTTTCAAAATCACTTGTATTCTCAGGGAACCAGTAACAAGTAATCAACTCTTTTGAGATCAAGTGATGCAACACTATGGAATTTACTTTTCTGTCATTTTTGTGTAACTTATGAACAAATAATGTAAACCATGTAAGTTTGTAATCTCAATGTATGCTTCTTGGTTGTTATGTTTCATTTATATTCAATTGTTATGATACTATACAATGACATCATCCGCCCACGGACGTTTCCGCCATCCTGGTTTGGGGGTGTAACAGATCAGCTCCATTGACTTTTCTTGTCTGAGTTGGTTAAGTTGAGTTAAGATGAATTGGAATCGAACTGTGTGAGCTCTCATGACGTAACCAAGGACTGGTCACAACATGAGGATGAATAATTGACATTATGGGTTGTTAACTTTAACTTTGACCATTAATTTATGACCTTGGTTGACCTTTGGCCAAGATGGCTGATTTCAATATGTACTCTAAGGTTGGACCTTGTATGTTTTGATAGTAGCAATGTAGCGGCGGTTTCGTGGCTTTGAGTTGCGTGTTAGTCGGCTTTGTGATTCAGGTGAGTCTCCTCATTGGCGTGAGGCTAAATAATTGACATTATGGGTTATCGACTTTGAATTTAACCGTTGACTTATGATCTCGGTTGACCTTTGGCAAAGATGCTTGATTTCTGTATATAGTCTAAGGTTGGACCTTGTATGTTGTGATAGGATCGTTGTAGTGCCAGTAGCATGGCTTTGAGCTGAGTGTTAGTCGACTTTGTGATTCGGATGAGTCTCCTCACTGTACCCGTGGGTCAAAGGCACCAATGTCAGCCCACTATGATATGTTATATAGGATGCTACCAGTCTTCGTGACCCTTGCATTTGTATGTCAAGCCAAGCCCATTGTACGTTGGGCTAGGCCCATGATATGATGGAATAGTCCCATTTGTATGTTGGGTTGGGCCCATTGATTTGGAAGGGTTAAACCCATTTGTATATTGGGATGGGCCCACAAGAGTTTAATATTTTTACTTTTTTCAAAGGACGTTTCTATAATAGAATAAATCTGGATCTATTACTGTGCATGTACACATAGGGTTTTATTTTTGTTTTCGTTGCCATAACTTGTGTGCATAGATGTTAGAAAACCCATCATTAGAAACTAGCATGTTTTATAAATGTTATGTGATATATGTGCTAGGTGTTAAGTATGACTAAGTGATCGATATAATGGGTGAATCATGTGTATGCTCACTAAGATTTACGCTTAACCATTGTTATTTAAGCTTTTTAGGAGCGTCAAATACAAATATGGGCAAGAGACTAGTGTGACTGCAGGTAACATTCTTTTAGTGTTTCATATTTTCCTTTTATGTTTAGATTTTTATAAACCTGGGGATGTTTTGTATCCGCAAAATGTTTCTAAAATATTTCACTTTTAGCTTGGTAACTCTGATATTTATTTGGAAGTTTGAATGAAGAACTATTTCAATGTTTTTATTGAAATTAAAGTTAAATAAAAATAGGTCGTTACAAATACGCTCCTCTAGTAATGGACTTGACACATGTGTGGCTTCAATTATTTCCATCAAGTCTCAAAACCATATTAGTAAATAGTATAATATCATAGTACAATCCCAGGTTTCTCAAATGCGGAATATCATGTGTGAATGTGTGATGCGCTGCTACCCACCGACTCCTTCCCCTTAGATGAGAGGTACCTGAAACAAAAACTAAAAACCGTAAGCACAAAGCTTAGTGATTTCCCCTATCATACTCATACCAAATAATGCATAATATTCGGTATCTTTCAACTGGTAATTGTCGGGCATAGCCAGGAGCTGGGCTCCTCCTCGGTATCTTTCAACCGGTAACCGGGAACTAACCTCCCCTTCGGTATCTTCCAATCGGTAACTGGGAGCTAGCCTCCCCTGCGGTATCTTTCAACCGGTACCCGGAGACTATTTGACCCCTACTACTGTTAACACATATCAAGCACAATAATCATATCTAATATCAACACTAGATAATTGTCACAAAGACAATCATCTATCTGACACTCTTACTTGTGGGTCGGCATTGTGGTCGTAGACCCACTCCTACTAGGAGAAAACTCACCTCAAAGTCGTGTAGTGTCTGCACTGGTCTCGATATGAAAATCAACTCTCCTTGAATCCTCGATCCCTACACAACAACTTTTCTAACTTATCAATCCACACTCGTAACCCATACAAGGGTCAACTCCAGTCCAAGACAAAGTCAAGCTCAACACATTGGTCAATGGTCAATCGTTCGGTCAAGGTCAAAATCTGGTTGATTCGACTCGCCGAGTGGGTCCACCAACTCGGCGAGTCCCCATATCCACCAAATGCCATAATCTCGTCCCTACTCGTCAAGTCTAGCAAGAGCTCGACGAGTTCGCCTTCAACAACACATCAAATTATCTTCAACCGAATCGCCAAGTTCGTCCTAGAACTCATCGAGTTCATCTTCATCAATATGAAGGTATTTAATCTATGACTCACTGAGGTCTCCTTGAACTCGTCAATTCCATCTTCATGTGGCTAGGACATTGTCTTGAACTTGCTGAGTCTGTTCATCCACTCGCCGAGTTCTTAGATCTTCAAGTCCATGACAAACCCCTAACAGGCTGAGTGTTCCTTCCACTCAACCAAAGACCATTACCAGAAGATATTGGGGGGGGGGGGGGGGAATGCGACCTGACTCGCCGAGTCACCCAAGCAACTCGTCGAGTCCTTCTTTGTCCATAACTATTCAGTTGATTATAATGGGTCCAAATGCATCAAAACCGTAGATCTGGCCTCCTAGGGTCCATTTTATACGCAAAGCTATAAACTTGATGTCCATGCATGGGGCCTTTGGCTTAAAAAGCCATAAAAAGGGATCTACAAGATGCATGGGGTGCTTATGGAAACAAAGTTGGCACCTTTATGCCATAAGGACCCCCCAATAGTTCCAGATCTGAAGTGCAACTGCAAGCACATCCACAAAATCCGATTTTAGCTTCTCTAAACTCATAAAATGGGTAGAAATAGCCCCAAATCAAAATCTAAGAGATAGATGGTCAAGGTTCCAGCTTTTTACCTTGAATGAGCTGAGAATGGAGCAAAACCTGTGGATCGTCTTGCTTCTACTTGAACTCCCAAGCTTCCTTCCTCCTTTCCAACTTCAAAAACACACAAAAAGGGTACCAAAAAGCTCAAGAACACACAATAATGGCCAGTGTTTCGAGTTAGGGTTTTCACTGGGTTGGTAGGGACAATGGAGGCTAGCTTGTGGTGTTATAAGTTGTTTAAATAGGGTGCAAACCCAAATATTAGGGTTTCATACAGACAATCCTACTCGTCGAGTTGGTCTCCCGACCTGTTGAGTAGGTCACTTAATCCCGATCTAAAGTCGAGTCTACTCGACGAGTTGAGTATCCAACACGTCGAGTCCCAGAGCAAAACATGGAGTTACCTGAATTTAAATATGTACCATGAACCGAGTGTTACAAATCTCCATCACTTATTTTAGACTTCATCCATGAAGTCTGCTGCTGAATCCATAAAAAGCTCGGGGTAGTGCTCCCTCATCTCATCCTTCGACTCCTAAGTCCATTCTGAGCCCTTGCGGTGCTACCATTGCAACTTCACCAGCTCCACCCTCTTGTTCCTTAGATCCTTCGACTTCCTATCGATGATCGCTACAGACCGTTCAATGTAGTTCAGGCTGTTATCCATCTCAATATCCTCCAAAGACACCACTGCTGAATCGTCCACCAGGCACCTCCGTAACTGGGAGACGTGAAAAGTGTTATGAATCTGACTGAGTTCGGCTGGCAGGTCCACCCTATACGCCACCTTTCCCACCCAGTCGATGACCCTGAAAGGTCCTATGTACCTAGGGCTAAACTTGCCCCACTTCCTGAACCGAATGACGTCTTTCCAAGGTGACTCCTTCAGGAGCACGATATCCTCGACCTAGAACTCCAGGTCCGAACGACGCCTGTCGGCATAACTTTTCTGCCGACTCTGAGTAGTCTGAAGCCTGCTCCGCACCTGCTGGATCCTCTCCGTAGTCTTGAGTACCACTTCGGTACTCCCCATGACCCTCTGGCCAACCTCACCCCTGCATATCGGGGTCCTGCACTTCCTCCCATACAACATCTCGAAGGGTGGATGGAAAATACTCACATGATAGCTATTATTATAAGAAAACTCATCCAAAGGAAGGTAAGTATCCCAACTACATCCGAAGTCTAAAATGCACGCCCGTAGCATATCCTCTAGAGTCTGGATGGTCTGCTTACTCTGACCATTCATCTGCGGGTGAAAAGCGGTGCTAAAGTGCAGACGAGTACCCAGCTCATCATGAAACTTCTTCCAGAACCTGGAAGTGAACCGCACATCCCTTTCGAAAATCACTGAAACTGGCACCCCATGACGAGGCATTACCTCTCTGATATAGATGTCGTCCAACTTCTCGGTAGAAATGCTCTCCTGAATCGGAATGAAATGGGTGCTCTTGGTCAACCGATCCACGATGACCCAAATCAAATACACTCCCCGCGTAGTCCTGGAAAGCTTCGTGATGAACTCCATAGTGATATCTTCCCATTTCCACAGCGGAATATCCAACGACTGGGTCTTGTTGTGAGTCCTCTAGTGCTCGGTCTTGACCTTCCTGCAGGTCAGGCATCTCTCAATGAACCAAGCTACATCCATCTTCATGTAGGGCCACCAATAATCAAGATGAAGATCCCTATACATCTTCGTGTCCCTAGGATGGATAGAAAACTTGGATTTGTGCGTCCCCTCCATCAATACCCCGTGCAAACCTCCATGATATTGGACCCACACTCTATGGTGTAGAGTCAACAATCCATGATTGTCATAATCGAAGAAGGAAACCTACCCCACAATACGCTCACTCTTACGATGTTCCTCCATCATAGCCTCCTGCTGGGCCTCTCGAATCCGCTCCAAGAGTGGAGTCACCACGGTCATTGTCATGCAGATGTCCCTAATCGGTGCTGCCTTGCGGCTAAGCGCATTAGCCACGACATTGACCTTCCCCGGATGGTAGAGGATCTCGCAATCGTAATCCATCACCACATCAAGCCACCGATGTTGCCTCATGTTCAGATTCGGCTGATCCATAAGGTACCTCAAACTCTTATGGTCCATGTAAATAGTATAACGGACCCCATAGAGGTAATGATGCCAAATCTTGAGGACGAAGAGAACTGTCCCCAACTCCAAGTAATGCGTCGGATAGTTCGCCTCATGAAGGCTTCAGCTGCCTCGAAGTGTACGCGATAACATGCCCCCTCTGCATCAATATCGCACCCAAACCCGAGATGGATGCATCTCAATACACAAAAAGTCCTCCACGCCCTCTGGCAGGGATAAGATTGATGCGTCACACAACCTCTATCTTAATTTCTCGAATGCAGCCTATTGCTTAGGTCCCCAGCGAAAGACCACGACTTTCCTTGTCAACCTGGTCAAGGGCACAACTCTCTTGGAGAAGTACTGAATGAATCTCTGATAATGACCTGCCAGTCCCAGGAAGCTCCGAATCTCAGATGGAGACCTCGGGACCTCCCACCTCATCACGGCCTCTACTTTGGCCAGGTTGACCGAAATCCCATTCTGGTTGACAAGGTGCCTAAGAAACTGCACCTCGTGCAACCAAAACTCACACTTAGAGAACTTGGCATAGAAGCTCTCCGTCCTCAGGGTATCCAACACCTCCTGCAAGTACTCCTCCTGCTGCTCCCAAGTCTTGGAATAGACCAAGATGTCGTCAATGAAAACTATCACAGATCGATCTAACATCGGTCTGCACACATGGTTCATGAGATCCATGAATGCGGCTAGAGCATTGGTAAGCCCGAAAGGCGTCACCACAAACTCATAGTAACCATATCATGTCCAAAAGGTAGTCTTCTGCACATCCTCCGATGTGACCCTCATCTAATGATATCCTAAACGCAAATCAATCTTGGAGAACCAAGATTCTCCCTGAAGCTGGTCAAAGAGATCATCAATCCTCGGTAGTGGGTAACAGTTCTTCACTGTTACCTTATTCAGCTCCCGGTAATCTATACACATCCGATGTGACCCGTCCTTCTTCTTCACAAATAGAATCGGGGCTCCCCAAGGTGAACTGCTCGATCTGATGAATCCATTGTCTAACAGCACCTGTAGCTGTGTAGACAACTCCTGCATCTCAGGAGGAGCCAACAGATATGGTGTCTTGGCTATCGGAGCCGCACCAGGGACCAGGTCGATCCTGAACTCTACCTGCCTCTCTAGAGGTATCCCAGGCAGCTCCTCTGGAAATACATCCGCGTACTCTCATACCACTAGCACATCACTCACCGTCGCCTGGCCCGCCTCTTGGGCATCCATAGCATAGGCGAAATACCCTGTGCAACCCTGCTGGAGGTAGCGCCTATCCCTCGCTGCTAAACATAAAGTCGGTCCGCGTTGTGACCTCTCACCCTGAATCACCAACCCTCCCCCATCTGGGGTCCTGATCCGAACCAACTGTTGCACAAAGTCGATCACTGCCCCATTGGGGCTCAACCAATCCATCCCTATAATAACCTTGTTCCCCCACAATGGTATGGGAACCAAATCTACCAAGTAACGCTCCTCGTATAACCTCAGAACACATTCTCTGAAAACCTCTGACACTCGCACTGACCAATCATCCATAATCTCGACCTCTAGAGGACAATCTAACATGCCCTAAGACTCAAGAAACCTCTTGCTAAGCGCAAGAGAGATAAATGATCGGGTAGCACCCGAATCAACCAACACCTGAACGGGGATACCGCTCACATGGAACGATCCTAAACAAAACATATAGCATAATACATCAATATCACAAGCAAGATATAGTAAAAGTTAGAGAGAAGAAAGCATACCCATCACCACATCGGGTGTGGCGCGTGCCTCTTCGGCTGTCAACTGGAAAGCTCGGCTCCTCACTACTTGTGACAACCCAAAATTTCTATCTCGATAAATAGATCAATTCAATCAAAGTTAGACTCATTTTTCTATCTTGTAACACTGTTTGGGGTCTATTTGAGTGTTCTAAACCTAGTATAATCAAGGTAGGAGCCTAGGAATGGGTTAACTTGAGTCGTAGGAAGCATATTCGGGCCAAACACTCCTACATGAGGAGTGTGCGGCCGCACACATGAATGTGCGGCCATACACCCGAGTGTGCGGCCGCACACCCAACCCAGCCACACACTCCTACCTATATAAGTCAGACTTAGTCATTTTTGAACCCTTTTCCCACTCCTTCAAAGCTGGAACACGTTTTCTCTCAAGTATCATCCACGTCTTCATCTTGTTCTTCATAAAAGTAAGTAATACTCCCTTTGATTTGTTGATACTTGAACTTAACTAGCCTTTTTCCCTAGTTTGATCCATGAAATCACGTTTTTGGTGTTAGATCTTCAACAACACCAAGAACACACACTAAGTTTTAGACCCTAAATCACCCTTTTCTAGCCTCTATAACATGTATATACTTGTTATAACTTGTTTTAGGCCAAGAACACTTGAAGGTATACTTGAAAAACGCCATTTCTCATGATCTTCATGTGTGTATGGCCGAACACACCAAGTGTACGGCCGCACACACCTTGTGCAACCATACACACCCCTCTATGGTCCTAAAATAGCCATAAACTCCATATATGACTAGAACATGAAGTGAGAAACCTTCCTAGATGAGTTCTAAGTCCTCAAAATATGTTTTTACACACTTTAAGGGGAGTGTGCGGCCAAACACTCACCCTGGCTGCACACACACCAATATGGTGTATTTTGACCATACACTCCCTTGTATAGCCATACACCCCTTATATACAATCATATATGATTGTAACACTTCAATATAAGTGTATACTAGTCCCTAAGGTGGTCCCAATTCAATAATTAGTTGTTTCAAACACTAATTATATACATACATATGTCATTATCTGGTTAATAGGATTCGTTTGTGCTCAAGTCCACAATTGACACTCAACCTCCTAAACCGATCCTACCGTCGCATCACTCACTACAGGTGAGTTCATACCTCTTAATCAACCTTTTAAATGATTTTAAATACTTTTATGGGGGGAATACAAGTTGAATATCATAGTTTTTATATCAATCACACGTGATTAATAACTATCAATTGATGGATTTAATACACTTTCAAACTGTTTAATCAACCAAATGACTTCAAACTGTTTATCGGACTATTTTACATGTTAAACTCTTTTTCAAATTCACTTTTGTATACAAAACCTTTCTTTTACAGTTTTCAAACTTATATATTGTTAAAACCATGTCTACTACATATATAGTTATATAAATAAGGTTTGAAGGACTTAGGACTCATAACCCACTTTACTTCCTGTTCCTTGTTTAGTTGTGGACTTAGAGTACCCGGTTGTTTGTCCGAGTGTCGTTGAACCCTTAGTTATATATTATGTATATATGTATAGATATAAAGACTTTTATCTCAGATCAGTATATTCAGTCATACAAACAAGTCTGCTAGTAAACTATAATAGGTATAGTTTAGGGTTATACTACTTACTACTTCTAGTCTAATGAAGCATACAAAGAGTCAGTTCATTCACGAGTCACTACTTACTATTATGAGAACTATACAACTATACTATGATGAGAACCTATACAACTATACTATGATGAGAACCTATACAACTATACTATGATGAGAACCTATACAACTATACTATGATGAGAACCTATACAACGATACTATGATGAGAAACAATACATTCATTATACAAGTACATACATTACATATACAAGTATACTATAACATAAATGTGATCCACTGTATCGGAGCATGTCTTCATTGTCATGGCCCGAGTTGTAACCAGAATCTCCTGGAGGGAGAGCGTGAGTTTGCGTATAGATCTATACTGGATTGACTATCCTACACCTTATTGCTAGCTACAGTGGGATATGCAGGTCTTCGAATGCCAAATGTCATTTCTTTCGACGTCTTACATCGTCGTGTTCATAGTCGATAGTATGATACAATTAATCACATAATACCTTAATATAAATCTGGTTTAAGGTAGTTAGTGCAGCAGTAGTTATTATTAATACAACATTACATTACTACATTAATTTACCCTTTACATTTATTTGGTGATCACTTCACTTAAACATTAATGTACAAACTATATTTTGATAATGATAGTTAACACTTGGCAAAATTATACACTTTTACAAGAAACAAACTTACATAATAGTCGTGCCTTGGTAGAAGGCTACTTTTAGTAGAAAATATAGGATTTTCTAGGAGTTACAAACCTTTACAAACATTCACATACTTTTACTACAAACGTTTACAAATTTGTACTTCAAACACTGTTTCAAACATTTTGATACAAACAATGACAAAAAAAAAATACTTATGAACTCATCAGCTTTAATGCTGATAAACTCTTTCAAAATAACTTGTATTCTCAGGACATCAGTGGACAGGTACCGATGCCATCTTTTGAGAAGATGGAGCACTTACAAGACTCATCTTTTATTTTGATTCATATTTTGGTGTCTTATAAACCACAAAGCACACTTGTATTAAAATTATATATTCAATGAAATGGATGATGTTGTTTACTTGTTTACTATTATACTGTGTTGTAATACTATACATGACGTCCTCCGCCCCTGAACGTTTCCGCCGTTCTTGGTTTTGGGGTGTGACAGATTGGTATCAGAGCATCGTTTATAGTGAATCTAGTATATCAACTCATAAAAGATATACTAACTATAAACGCAACGGGATTAAAATACTCTGACCAAGAGTTTATACTTTCAAATAACAAAATATTTAACTAAGTATACGTGCCTGCATTCATACTAAAATCAGTGTCACTAGGACAGAACAAAAGTATTACGATTGTTGAACAACACAGTTAGGCTTAGAGACATATAGTCAAATCTGGGAGGATATAGCCTGATCAACTATATTTTCTGAGGAGTGACTAGCATGTGCCTAAGAATGGTTGTGGTGTTGCAACAAGTCTAAAAACTTACCAACACTACTACAATGAAAACACTAGAACAGAACATAAGTCTGAAATACTATAGGAATATTTTGTGTTACTATAATTACTTATTTGAGAACTAAAAAAGTCTCTATCAAGTAGGTCAATAGTTGATAAGTGGATACGCTAAGGTTATATGAAATTAGGTGTTATAGACTGAGAATATGTGATCTTTGCTTTACTTCAATACTATAGGAATATTTTGTGTTACTATAATTACTTATTTGAGAACTAAAAAAGTCTCTATCAAGTAGGTCAATAGTTGATAAGTGGATACGCTAAGGTTATATGAAATTAGGTGTTATAGACTGAGAATATGTGATCTTTGCTTTACTTCCTGTTCCTTGTTTGGTTGTGGATTTGGAGTTAGGGTTATTTATTCGAAGGTCTATCCTGCTTTGATTTCGTATAACTGGTATGCACTATGCAAGTATTGATGTAACTGATAAAGATTACCTTATAATTATCTTAAGTAGTATGCCTATTTAAATAAGATTCTTATACCCCTTTTCTCGCGTAGATATCATGGCTGGATTCCATCATCATGGTGACCCGTACTTCCCAAACCACGACAATGCTGGATGGCTTGAGGAAGAGCCCGGAGATGAGCATCCAATTCCTTTGGATGATCACTAAGCAGAAGGCTTCTCAGATGGATCTGACCTTGAACCCGAAGTCAACAACCTACCCCCTGTGGCTCCGGTCCCAAATCCTAACCCCCGCCAGGATTTTCAAGGCCCGACACTTGCATCGGTGAAATGCATAGAAACATGGGGCGAAGAGCAAAATCAACCCATGCCATTCAATGGAGACCGAAGCTTTTATGACACGAGTAAAGGAAGAACAACGGATAGAGTCTTGCCAATCCTAGTCCGAAGGGTTGCCCGCAACGAAATCCAGGGCGTGACAGCTCTCTAACGCATCACGGAGGTTGATGCAAATGCAATGATGCATTCCATTCGCACCATCCACCTGGAACATGCTCGAGAGAGGTCTGCAACGGACCACGAGGCCCTGCTGCAAGCACTAGCTGAGACTCAGGATGAAGTCATATAGCTCCGGGTTCACCAGAGAGTCTACGAACGACACCTTCTCGATGTGGAACATCAACAGACAGACCTTAGGGTTCGCCCGAGGAATGTCCGCCGCCGCCGTTAGAAGATGTCTGGCACATCTTTTTCTTTTCATTAAGTGATAGCCTTTTCTTACATGTGCTCTAGGAAGCACTTGTCTGTAAATTATTCTTGTCTTTCAGTACATTATCTAGTCTACTAAACTGTCAACATTTTCCCCTAGGTCATTTTTCCCGAACTCACTTACATCAATAATACCAGTAATATTGACTGTTTCTAACCTATTGGAAAGTCTATACTCTTGTGTTTTCAAAACTCTATTGTTGTACTCTATTAAACTCATACACTAATTCTAATGTTTAGGATATGGAGCGTTAGCCCATGGATCACTCTCACCATACTTTACAATTGATTCTTACTATCATCATCATCTCTATAAACTTTCAGTAAAAGATGGCACCTCGTCCGCGTCCTACCAAAGGCAGGCCGACAAATCAAATACCACCACCACCTCCTCCACTAATCGATATGGCAGCTCTTAATGCTGCAGTAGTTGCGGCTGTGGCTACAACCATGGCTTAATATCACTCTACAGGTGCCAACGGAGGTGGAACACTTGTAAACTCTACTATAGGTGAAATCCTCGTGCACTCGAGAGAGTGCCCCTACAAGGACTTCACCAACTGCAAGCCAAAGTCCTTTAGAGGGACCGGCGGAGTCATTACTCTCTTGCAATGGTTCGAAAATACGGAGTCAATCTTCGAGATTTTCTCCTACCCTGCTATGAGCAAAGTTAAATTTGCTGCGTGCACCTTCGAAAAGAAAGCCCTGACATGGTGGAATGGCCATATCAGGTCGCTAACTCTCATAGTGGCAAACGACATGGGCTGGGAAACTCTAAAATACCTCATGATTGAGGAGTACTACCCGAGGCACGAAATCCAGAAGTTGGAACAGGAGCTATGGAGTCTAACCATGAAGGGCTCCAACATCGTCGCTTATACCGCCAGAGTCAGCGAACTGGTGGCCCTCTGTCCCAACATGGTTCCCACCGAGGGAAAGAAAATCGAAAGGTACATCTGGGGGCTAGTGCCTCTGTATCAGGGAAATGTATTATCTTTACACCCTGCTACCTTCGATAGTGCCAAACGATTGGTACAATGACTCGTCGATCATGGAGTCCAATCCCCGTCATCGACAACAACCCTGGCCATCTCAGAACCCTCCAAACCCGCTGAAAACAAGAGGAAGTTTTAGGATGACAAGAAGAAATAAAAAGCTGCCAAAAAGCAACAGGTTGTGGCGGTTAATGCCGCAATAGTACCTGTCGCTACTGCTCCGGTGAAGTAATACTCTGGAAACTTGCGTAAGTGCAACAAATACAGTTTCCACCACAATGGACCCTGCCGGGAAATGCAGTGCTCCAACTGCAACAAGAAGGGACACACTGTCCGCTTCTGTAGATCCCCGACAAGACCAATCAACCAGGTCCCTGGTGTTGGTGTGACTCAGTCATGCTATGGGTGTGGCGAAGTGGGCCATTACAAAAGGGACTGCCCCAAAGCAAGAAATGTTGGTGGAGCGGGAAGAGTTCTGGCTATAGGCCACGGGGAAGCAGTTGCTGACCCTACGGTGGTGACTGATACGTTTCTCCTTGAAAAATCTTATGCATGCATACTGTTTAATAGTGGAGCGGAGAGAAGCTTCGTAAACCAGAAATCTGCACGCTTACTTAAACAACCACAATGCGCACTTAAAGAACCATTCACTGTAGAAATGGCTAATGGGAAGACTGAGAGCACTAGTAGCATATATATAGGATGTATTCTAACTCTAGATAGCCATTCATTTCCAATCGACCTCATGCCGGTCTTGATTAAAAGCTTCGACATCATCATCGGCATGGATTGGTAGGAAGAAAAATAGAAACAAATTGTAGGATTGATATTTAATTTCTCAAACAAATATGTATATATTCATTAGATTTTAAGCTCGAAACAACTCATCTCGGAATAGTGGGTTAAATCCACAAACGTGCAAAATTAAACAAACAAAATTTAATAATATTTGATCATTCTAATTTCTAAATATAATGTTTTAATGATTGTATCTTAAAAAATCTCATTGCGTAAGCTTATTGACCATTGCATCCCATGAATCCATGATCTTTTTTATAAGAAAACCCAAAATGTAATTATGGTGGCCCATCATATAACACGGACCAGTGTGTAATATCCAAACGGTCCATGGTCCATGAACAGGTGAACTTTTTAACGATCAATTTTTTTTAGTTACATTTAAAAGCTCATTATCTGAAATTTTATTTTTAAACCTTCCAGAAAGAATAATAATTAAAACTATTTATTAAAATTTGATATCAATTTTTTTAGCTATTGAACGATTTCTTATATTGACTTATTTGTTATATTTTCTGTCTTATAAATTAGGTAGGCTTAAAAGCGTGTATATCATCATCGGTAATTTTTCAAAATCTTGTTATGTTTGGTGAACCAATCTTCATTAATTTAAAAATGCATTTATGTACAGAAAACCTTTTAATGAAAAGAATATTATACTAACGTAAGGAAAACTATACATAAATCAATATATTTTTCGCCCAAAAGTGAAAATAAATAAACATATTAAAAAGTATAATAATCACATTTAATAGACAAATTGCAAAAATGGTGCCCGGGGAATGCATTTTTTCCAAGGTTTAATCTAAACTTCGACTTTTTTGGTTTCATGGTTATTTCGGTCTAGTTTGTATGTGGAAATTGTCCATCGGTAAACTGAAATGACTTTAATACCCTCGGTTATCTATTTTCTGTTTTTCTTTCATTTTTTTAAAATCTAAATACTTATTTAATAAGAAGGGACCAATCTCTCTCTCTCTCTCTCTCTCTCTCTCTCTCTCTCTCTCTCTCTCTCTCCACACCCACCAAAGGTGAGTGTTTTCCGGCCACCATCTACAGCAGTGGCCCCTTCCGATATTGGGATTCCCATCTATGTTTAAATCAAAATTACTCTTGTAAACTTGGATTTTTTAGTGATATTGTTGTGGTGAGATCTAATTCCATAACAACAGGAAGAGTGGTGAGCTATTCCGAAATCGTTACAGTGAGATTGTTGTAAGCAAGGACGAGTATTTGAAGCAATTTCAAGCAAAAAACTCATGGGAAATCGAACATGTAAGCTCCATTCTTTAAAAGTTAACAATGCTGATGTTGCCATTATTCACGTAATACCAAACATGAGACTCTAACTAGTATTTCGCCATTGTTATTTCTTGAATCAGATGTTATGAGTTCGCTGATTGACTGGAAAACCATAAAGAAGAAACAGTGGGTTACTTTAGTTGTCACACCCCAAACCAGAATAATGGAAACGCTCGAGGGCGGATGACATCATGTACAATATCATAACAATTGCATAATAGTAATCAAAACAACACAACCATCGTATTGAAAATATATGATTTACATTATATTCAAAACATTGTTTGTTTGACATCAAAATTATAGCAAAAACTAAGACGTGACGTTACTATTTTCCGTCTTCGTGAAACCTGTGTGGGTATCTGTCTACTAATTTCCTGAAAATACAAGTGGTTTGAAAAAGTGTCAACATTTAAGTTTGTGAGTTCCTAAATTTGTATGAAAAAAGTATGTTCTTTGTTCCTTGAAAATGTTAGTGTGTTTTTCCAAAAAATCCAATATTTTCTCTGTAAATGAATTGTAGTCTTAGTACCTTACGACCAAAATGTATAAGTTTCATATGCTTAACATTTGAAATGTGAAGTTCTAATTTATGTAAGTGGTATGATCCATACTGTTACCTCCTATGATCATTTAGTGTATACAAGTTATATATAATCAAGATCGAACGGACAGTCGAATGAGCGACTCTGCCCTAAACCCACAACCAAACAAGGAACATGATCTAAGGCGGAAACACACATTCTAATGCCTATAGGATTTTAATTATATATAACCCTAACAAATACACTAAGAAATCATGAAGTTAACAATAATAGTTCGTTACGAAATGTAAATTGCACTGTACTAGAAAAATAGTGTATTGTATTTGTATTTGTATGTAATCCCTTTAAATGTATGTTTCTAGAAATGTAACCCATGTTGTACTGAGAAGTCATGTAATGTAGTTTTATTATTATGGAAAACTATTTGAAGGTATGTTTTCTCCATAAACCAAATGTAAAGTTTGTATTCCGATAAGACTGTTTGACAATATATATTAATCCGTAAATATGTCGTTTTTTTCTCCATGTGAGTTCTTATAACCATACTATGACCTAAGATGGCCTAAACACGACGTTCTTCAGGCGTCAGAAATGTTAACGACATTTATCACCGTAGACATACCGGTCCAACTGTAGCTAACAATCAGGGTGTGGGATTGTCAGTCTTATATAGATCTATACACAAATATCTCTCTCTCCCCACAAGAGACTCTGGATATAAGTCAGGACTTTCGCTGGTACTTAGGTAAGTACTTGAAGACGGTCTCACAAATTTATTTCTTCAATGAGTTTACGAGTAATGAACTAAAAACCCTTTTAGTAAATGAAAATGTAATAACCTTTAGTAAATGAAATGTAATACCCTTTAGTGAATGAAATGTAATAACCTTTAGCGAATGAAAATGTAACTTTACCATTGAGATTTCTAAATGTATAATTATTGTATAATGAACCATAAACTATACTTATTATAGTTTATACCGTATGTTCTGCTGAAATGAAAACCGTTGCGTTTTAACATGTTTTTGCATGTAAATGTTTGTAAATTTGGTAGTAATGTCGTTTTACGTATAAAAATGCATATGTAATAAATATAAGAAAACATAAGTAATTTAACCTTTTTGGTACAAACTGTAATAAAATAAGTTGCAAAAATATTTTGTTTGTTTAACGTTCTGAAATAATTTATATACTTATATATATATATATATATATATATATATATATATATATATATATATATATATATATATATAAGTATGTTTTTAGGTAAAAACGATAGTTGAAACAGTTTGAAATAGTTTAGATATTAACACAAGATTTCTTGTGTTTTACTTGTATTTCCCCCCCCCCCTGTGTTTTACTTGTATCCCCCCCCCCCCCTAAAACAATGAAAAATCGTGAAAACGTAGGGGTATGAACTCACCTCGAGCGTGATTGTGGTTAGATAACAAGGAGGGTGACGATGTTCTTCGCGTTAGAACGCGTGATAATAACCGTATCCTAATTATATTAAAAAGATAATAATATGTGTAAATTAGATAAACTAATTATTTAGAGTTTTAAATAAACACTAGATGATAATAGGGAAGCTTACCAAATTAATTCCTAAGAATTAATTTAAGTGATTGTTCCTCCTGGGAAATTTTGTTGAAGATATGAAGTGTTCTTGATGTTCTTGAGAGAAATTATGAAGATTTGAAGGTTACTGGGAAACCACTTGAAGATATGAAGATTTCCTTATGAATTTCGAGAGGAAAATGGAAGGATCTCACAGTGAAATGTGAGAATGAGGAAGTGATTTCGGTCTTATATATATATATATATATATATATATATATATATATATATATATATATATATATATATATATATATATATATATATATATATGTGGGATAAGATGATTTGACATGTGCATTATGAGGTGTATTTTGTCCTCTTGATTAGTGTATCACCGATTTAATTGAGAGATTGAGAGATTTCCGTCTATGGTCTACCAAAATCACATTTATTTCAGTCATGAAGCTCAACCGATAAGGGTTCTCTGTCCAAAGTGGAGCCTCCTTTGCATGATTTCGGTCTCAGCCACAAAGTGATTTCGGTCCCAAGAGTTTTTCGTCCTTGCATCCTAAAAGAAATTGATTTCGATCCTAAAGTGTACCAATATTCCCAAAACCGAAATCCTAAAGTACTTTACAATTTCATGCTTTTACACTTATCATTTTGACTTGTGTTGACTCCTTTGGCTCCTTAATGTTTTGTTAACTTGTATTGACTTCAAAGGTTCATTCTAACATGGTTTTTCCAAAGTATTATATATATATATATATATATATATATATATATATATATATATATATATATATATATATATATATATGTTAACTTATATAAGCATGGTTATCAATGACCATCATAGTTCTATTGCACTAAATTACATTGTGAATTCACTGGTACATGATGGAAGGTTAGACCTAGTTTGCTCTGTAATTTTTCTTTCAAGTTGTCACATAATCCCCCCGTTAGAGGGAATTTCATCCCGAAATTAGTTCTAAAGTGGTTACTCATGGACTAGGAAAAAATTGCGGCTGATCTTTGTTGGATTAGTGTCTAAGTCCATAACTATTTTGGTATGTACTTGACCCGATGGTGCATGGTCCTTTTGGGTTGCCTTCACCAAAGCAACTTGATTGGAGAAATAAATAAAAAGAGAAAGGTTATTATGATTTATTAATATGTTATAAGAATAATATATTAAAGGAGAAATCATATTTGTTTAATTAATATTGGTCAATAATTAATTAGGAATTAATTTTGTGATCAAGTGTAATTAATTAAACTAGAGGGGCTGATTTGTAATTATGTGATAGTTACAAAATAAGGTAAGGATTATCTTAAATATATGGTGAACGAATTTGAGGTGATAAGCCCTTAGAATTCGACTATGATAAGGATTCAAGGATTATCTTATGAGTTGCTTTGTGGATAAGCAACTAGATAAGGATAATGACTGAAACCCTATCTCTACACTTATATAAACACCCCTTGGCTCATGAATTTCTGTATCCCTTCCCAAGGAGTCCTAAGGACAAATTCTAACCTCTCTCCTCTCTCTTTATACCTTCTCCATTTGCTCTTGGTGTTTGTAAGCCATTAGAGGAGTGACACTTGTGACTCTAAGCATTCCAAAGTCAATTCAAGGAGGAATTAGGATTGTTATTGCTACATAACAATCAAGGTAATATCTTAAACCTAATTACATATTAATATGATTACTTGAATGCTAGAATTAAGGTTTATAGTCTTGGATTCAAAGCATGTACAATAGAGAAACCTAGATCCAAGCATTAGGGTTTGTATGAGCACATAGGATGTCTTATCACCAAAACCCATCAGTGGTATCAGAGCCATTGGTTTGGTTTCAATTGTATGAACTTGACATATTAGGGTTTATTGCCAATAAACCCTAGGAGGCTAAGGTTTTTTTTTTTTTTTTTTGAGATTAGGGTTTGCAAACCCTAATTTGCAAGAGTTTGAATAAGATCTTCAAATCCTTTCCTTAAACCCTTAAATGTCGAAATCTAGGGTTTGTTATAATCCCTTGATTTTTGAAATTTGCCTCCTCCCCAAGATAAGATCCTAATTTGTAGGGATTTGGATTATCCCATATCTTTTAATTATCCTCTAATTGTTATATATGGTAATTCAAGATCTTGCATTATCCATCCATATTTTCGAAATCTATATAGATATTTAAGGGATTAGGATAACTTAAATGTATAAATGGTAATTATCCTCATTATTTAGATAATCCCTTATGATTTAATAATTAAATTAATAGTCTAATTCAAGATAATTATTAAATCAAGAGTTTTAATATTTAAAATTTTAATTTAAATGTCATAAATTCGAAATTTTAAGATAGATTAAAACTAAATTGTTTTGAAATGTTTCAAAACTTGCCCTCAAGTTTTGGAATTTAAAAGTTGATTAAAAGTTGATTAGGAATGTTAAATTCTAAAACCTTAGTTTTGAAAAGTTCAAATACACCCTTATGGTTTTATTAATTAATTAAGGAGTATAATTAAAACAGATTTAATAAATCCATAAAAGTTTAGGTTAACCATTTAATTGAATTAAAAGTGTAATTGTTAAAGTTAACCACATAGTATTTTAAAAGTATAAAATGCACCCTATACTATATATATAACATTAAAAGTCTAACATTATATATATGTATGAGTAAAAGTCAGTTTTACCGTTAGTAGGCCTCATTCACGAAGCTGGTCTATAAGGGGTGTTTAAGGAAATTGCCTATAAAATGACGATAGAATAGGTATCCACTCTTACCCACCGCACTCTTGACTAATGGAGGGTCGTTAGCCGAACGGGTAGGATAGGACGAAACCTTCCATTATAAGTATAATGAAATACAAAGTAACTAAATGTTTTGCAAATTCCCAATCTTAGTTACTTAGGCAAAAGTGAATTGATGCAATTCCATGAAATTACACTTTGTGCCCTTGCGAAGACGTTAGTGGAGCGTGTGTGGTTTATCGGCACACTAAATGGTTCTAAGCAAAGGTAGCAAAGGGTGAATCAATGTTTGTCATAGTTCGGTGGAGCGAGTGTGGTTTACCGGCACATCGAATAGGTGATTGTAACATGTGAGGGCACCGTGTAAGTTTGCATGGTTATTCACACCCGCTTTGTGATCCTCGGCATCCCAGTCACAAACAAGAGGGGCATATCGAGATCTAAACATGTCATTGAAAGTTCAATGAATCTCAAAGGATCTAGGAATTTTCATAGATTTAAAACTTAAATTTCTTTTTCGTTTTTCGTGGTGGAAATTAGTGAATCGTCATTCACTTACCTTCAAATATTCTGCAATTAGGGTTACGACATCCCTCTCCCAAGTTGTAGAATATTGTGTTGGGTCCTAGCCTTAGTATTTCATTTGGGTGCTTTACTAAGGAATCAATCTATCAACTAACTTGAATTCTTTTTTCTCCCGTTTTGTAGATGTCAAAGTTCGACAACTAAGGTCTTCCCAAATCCCGTGGAACAAGCATTCCACATGAAGATGAAATTCCAAGATTCGATCGAGGAACAAGAAATCATGCTTCACTTCCTCCTCTAATTATTCTCCCTAACCCACAAGATTGTAAAATTGAAAACTTCAATATCACTCAAGCTCTTTTGGCAAGTGAACATAAAGAAGGAAAGTCGGTGTGTGGACACGTCCTAGGGATGAAGTCACACATTGATAGGTTAAGAATGTTGGGATCCGTTGTCTGTGAGGAAATGGCTGTTGATTGGGTTCTTCAGTCACTTCCTAACTCATATAGTGAGTTCGCAAGAGAGTATTATATGATAAACCACGACGTGACCCTTATAGATCTCACCTATATGTTTATTGCTGCTGAATCAGCAATGGTTTGGCGCAATAGAAAAGCAAAGTTGATAGGTGAATCTGCCTTCAAGACCTCTATGGATATACACAATGGCAATGAAAGACGTGCAATGATCGAAAAGTTTGATCACAAGAGAAAGGCGATGTCTGAAGTAGTTCCATGTGTTGTTTCAAAAGAGTCAATTTGCTTTTATTGCCAAGAGAAGGGGAATTGGAGATGAAGTTACCCTATTTACCTAAGAGATCTAAGAGATGGGAGAGTAAAAAGTATGACCACGCTTCAGGTAAAATCCACTATCTAACTCCGTTAAGTTCCTATTCATTGATTCTTAATACATGATGTGATAAGATTGCATTTGAATGTTTTGAAGGATCGGTGAAAAGAAAGGAAGCTTGATAAGAGAGCAAGATGAATCTAATCACAAGAGATGGATCTTGATCGCATGGACTTGAAGATTGGATTTTGAGCTTAGATAGTTATGATAGAGTTGTTAGAAATTTTCCTTTTACATAGTTTTTCAAATAGATTTTGCATTGTAAGGACAAATGTTTTTCCGCTGCTTTTATAAATAAAATAAATTTTTTTGACTTATTTATTTATTTGTTTACTTCCTTGCAATGAAATCGTGATGAAAATTGATGTTTGCATATTTCTACAACGAATGGATATGATTCTTAGTTATGTTATTTATGGAAATGTCGAGAATTTACCAAATAGGGAGAGTTTCTCATCGCCCAAAGTTTCAATTGGACTGAAATTTGGAATCACGCAACTTGGTTGCATGATGAATGAGAAATTTCATATTTGGAAATTAGACAAATTCGTTGACAAAGTGTCAAGTGAAGGACTAGGAGATCGAGTACACAAAGTTGTGTGTTGATCAAGTTCACCATAAGAGTAACAAAGATATTCGTCATGATTTACTAAAGGCTTAGTAAATATGATTATACTTACAAGATTAAGTGTAATTCTAAATTGATGAAAGGGTTTAGATCAATAGTAGAATGAATAAGAAGAATCAAGTAGGCAGAAAGATAAAAGTTTCTCCATTCTAAGAAGAAGGGAGAGTAGCTTTTATGCTTTATAATGGGTCTTAATGATTAAGAACCATATCTCAATTGATCCTCTAAGTAAGTCTTAGTACAATTGTATGTTTAAGAAGAGGAATCAAGGATTGAAGAAATGGTTAAATCAAGAAGTGTATCATACTTCGTTCCAATAACAAGTCTTAAAGTTAAGATTGTGACAATGAGTGAAAAGTATTAAAGGTTAATAACATTCATCAAATGTGGAAATTTGTGATGTCTTGGATAAGACAAAGACCAACTAGGACCAATTTATGAAGTGTTTTGACAAAAGCTACACTAAATCTTGAATATTTGGTTGTCAACAAATGTTTATTATATGTCAAGGAGTCAGTGGGAGTCTTAATGGTCTTGAAAGGTTTCAAGAACAAATCAAATAAACCTTATTGATCATCACTAGCACACGAGTTGAGGTTTACAACCTATCGTGTTAACATTATTTTGTTTCTGTGCTGTTTCCAATTGAATTAATTATGCATGCAAGTTCTTTGAGTTCTCATTTTGAACGCGTAAAAGGCAAGGCACCTTGATCAATGAAAGGTAGATTGATAGGAAAAGGTGAGTTGCTTAACTACTTGGAAGACGTGGTGGGCAACTGTGCTACCATAAGGCAAGAAATCAAGATTAAGAAAGTTCGGTCCATATGAGTTTGAATTTGTCGTAAGCTTTGGTTTTAACAAATTCACATGGATAGGAACAAATACACCATTTAAATCTAAGTGTCATAAGATTTCCTCCTTCATGAAAATGATTGTGAGGAAATGCTTTCACTAAGAAAGATTTTAAGAAGATAGTGATTGTAAAATTGCATTCTCGAATTCGATCATGGTTACGGTATCCCTTTCCATAATTTGAATTGTGAGGTTTGGCAATTAGTCTTAATTGTTAAGACACACATATGAACTATCTAAGGCAATGGTGTATAAGTTCAAGAAGCCTTGATAAAAGATTATCAAAGCACTAAGAATTAGAAACATGGACTTAAGAAATTCAATAGGTATTGTCTTTCTGAAAGTTAAGATGTTTATGAATACATGTAGAAGCTAGTGGGAGCATAAGTATTATGTTTTATAGTAATCATCATGATAGTGGGAGCATAAAAGTTATGATTGTATGAATATTATGGAAAGTTTTGCAGGTTGGCAATATTAATTATAGAAAACAAGAGTTATACCTTGCAAAGTCGTAAGGGTTGTATAGTTGTTTTGCTATAATTAAGGGAGAGAATATTATGCTTCATTTCAAATCTAAAGGATTAGGTTGTAAAACGTTAATAGATTTAGTCAAAGGTACATAGTGTGTTCTTAAAATTTTGATTATGATTACGACATTCCTCTTCACAATTCGAATTTTGAAAACATAGCAAATAAAACATTATGCGTCGTGTCCCTTACGCTTCGGGTATAGGATCGATTGCAAATGCTTTAATGTTTGACCATTCTTAAATTTTCCAAATGTCTAGCGCATTTAGAGGGAAAAGGGACTAGAATCGGTTTTGACTAAAATAATTAAACAACTATCAAAGGACAATCTAAAGTTCGACGAGGATTGGTCGCTGTGAGTAGTTGGAAGTATAGTATTGGAAAATATGGAAATGTTTCCATATTGGATGGACCATATCGACATCATTACAAATAGAAAAGATTCTATTAAGAATGAGTTGTCATGAGGAAAATATGGAAGCATGTTCATATTAGGAAGTAAATATTGAAAAACTATGTCTAGATTAGAAACTTTTATGCAAAAGGATGTTCAAAGGAATGTACTTTGAGTGAGAGACATCGTATCTAAGGAATTGTGTTGTAACAAACTCCGATAGAGGACTTTGTAATATCATTGGCAATAGTCTTTGTGACTTTGGTGCAGTGACATTACGAAAGGATCGTTGCATAAAGTGTTAGAATCTAGCATATTCTATAAGTAGCGAGAATTTGATATTCTCACACTTATGAAAAAGAATTTGGAGTTGTAAAATGAGAATGATTGGAAATGTGTTCAATTTGTCTATTTCACAAAATTAAGAGCCATAGGTAAACATTTTTCTGCATGCTAGGAGCATGGGACAAGTGTTGGAATTCAAGTAAGAAGTTGATTACCCGAAACGACAAATAATGAGTAATCGATATGGTGATAAATAAAAGGTGTTTTATTTATGTTCAAAGGGTTGAGGCCATATGGGATTAGTATTATTCTTGTGTTTCACCTTGCATGTTTTGACTTCCAGAATAATTGATTTTATTAAGAATAATCGAATTATTCAAACGGGCCACAGTCGTTCATATGTTGGAAGTAGATATGAATGAAGACTGTCGTGAATTGGTGTGTGGATTGTCTAAAAGAGTATTAGACATAAGAAAATGTTTGCTGCAACGTTCATGAGTGCTTATGAATATGATTTGAGCATTGGATTAAACCCACGCTCACTTGGATCACTCCATGAATTGTATCACGAGTGATTGGTGAGACGATAACATCTTATATTCTTGAAACCAAGATGTGTGAGTTGTATCTTGCTAATTGGTTGCACATTGATAATATGTAAACACACTAGTAACTTGGTGTTATAAAACATATTGTTGTGTGTGATTTGGTTAGTGAGTGCAAGCAAGCATTGTATCAAAGTTTATCCGTTCCTTTTATCCAAGGTAGGATAAAAGCGATATCTTTTGGGCCCCTCGATGGTTTAGTGATGACAAACGTAAATGCTCGGCCGGGCTAGGGCTAATTTGATTTGTTCAATTAGTCTGTCGTCATAAATCAGAAATCGAGATATAGTACAAAGAGAATGATTTGAAATCATATCTCATACGATATCTAGAATGGAGGAATATATGATCCCTTATCTAAGGACACGCGTATCTGATATGATCAGAGTTGACAGCGGCTTTGGAAAGCTACGATTGCAGATCAGGATCTAAAGTCATACGCAGAATAGTTGTTAGACTTATCCAAGTGGGAGACGTTTAGATTAGTGTCTAAGTCCATAACTATTTTGGTATGTACTTGACCCGATGGTGCATGGTCCTTTTGGGTTGCCTTCACCAAAGCAACTTGATTGGAGAAATAAATAAAAAGAGAAAGGTTATTATGATTTATTAATATGTTATAAGAATAATATAATAAAGGAGAAATCATATTTGTTTAATTAATATTGGTCAATAATTAATTAGGAATTAATTTTGTGATCAAGTGTAATTAATTAAACTAAAGGGGCTAATTTGTAATTATGTGATAGTTACAAAATAAGGTAAGGATTATCTTAAATATATGGTGAACGAATTTGAGGTGATAAGCCCTTAGAATTCGACTATGATAAGGATTCAAGGATTATCTTATGGGTTGCTTTGTGGATAAGCAACTAGATAAGGATAATGACTGAAACCCTATCTCTACACCTATATAAACACCCCTTAGCTCATGAATTCGTGTATCCCTTCCCAAGGAGTCCTAAGGACAAATTCTAACCTCTCTCCTCTCTCTTTATACCTTCTCCATTTGCTCTTGGTGTTTGTAAGCCATTAGAGGAGTGACACTTGTGACTCTAAGCATTCCAAAGTCAATTCAAGGAGGAATTATGATTGTTATTGCTACATAACAATCAGGGTAATATCTTAAACCTAATTACATATTAATATGATTACTTGAATGCTAGAATTAGGGTTTATAGTCTTGGATTCAAAGCATGTACAATAGAGAAACCTAGATCCAAGCATTAGGGTTTGTATGAGCACATAGGATGTCTTATGACCAAAACCCATCAATCTTCTCATTCCAAAGTGAATTTGGGTCATTGCGTGACGTTCCAGCGGACCTTCACTATTAGTATACGGCTTTGTTTCGTTTATTCTGACTGTTTGTTTAGAGATGGTAAGTTGTACTTAAGACGGGCTGGGTTTTCAAAGACTTCTGTAATGACTGTCAAAAGTGTGAGGCGAATTGTTTGCCCCTTATCCGTAGTAACTTATAGTGGTATACTATGCAATTTCACAACCTTCTTGTGATACGTTCCTATCTGCTTCTCTACTTCATTTGTTGCTTTGATCGGTTAGGAAGTGTGTGGGTTTGGTTTATTATGTCTACGATCACCCAAATGGTAGTGTATCCACACGCAATCCTGGGAAGCTTTGTCTTGAAGTTTGTGGTATGGATCATACCTGGTTCATCAATCATCACTTTGTATATACAAGTCGTATATAATCAAGATTGGAAAGACAGTCAGATAAGTGATTGTGCCATAAGCCCACAACCAGACAAGGAACATGATTCAAGGCGGAATCACACATCTGAAGTTTGTAGAATCTTAATTATATACCACCCTTACGTATGCACCTAGTAGTGATAAATTACCAACATGGGTCCTTAGTTTTTACATGGGTGATGCGATTGGTTTGGATGAGAAGGTAATTACAACTACTTTTTCCATAGCTACTGCGTTTTAGGTCGATTCTTGAACTTGACTTATTGTACGAGTGGTATTCCTGGGATGTCTGCTGGGAACACTTCGGGAAGTTTACAAACTTTTGGAATATACCTGTTGTCTTTCGATTCTAGTTTCTTGTCCATTGCGTAGGTTAGCAAGGCGTGGTACCTCTTGTGTAGGTACTTCTAAGTCTTGACACAATGATTTAGGGGTTTGAGTCGGGTTGGTCATCGTAAGTGACAAGGGTTCCGTTAGTTGGTAGGTTAAGGCGAACGGTCCTTTCTATAGCATGAAATATTGGTGTGGTTAAGACTTAATCAGTACATGCCAGTATTCACATTGAAATTTCCTATTGTAACCATTGTTAGACCAATTTGGATTAATTGGTTGTTTTAATGTTATTGCGCATCCTACGTATTTGTCTTGTTGTGGTTTCAGTCTCATCGTTAGCCATTTCTACTGTGAATATTTCATTAAGTGTTTGAGGCTTTTGTTTAAGGAATTAATTAAGTTTGTGGTTCACAAAACTCCTCCCCACACTACTATCATAAAGTATGCATGCGTATAAGTTACGTAGGTAGAACATACTGAAAATTCTAGTAGGGCCCCTCGTTGCTTCCATACATCCTGCTATTAGAGCTCTTCCCGCTTCTCCGTCATTCCTTTTTGTTGGACAATCTCTGTTCAAATGCCTCGTTTCACCACATTTATGGCATTCTTGACTTGCTCCGGCATTAGTGGTCTGAGCAGTTTGTTGGGACAGAGTCCTACATAAACGGGTGTTGTGCCCCTTCCTATTTCATTTTCTGCAATGCATTTCTCAGCAAAACCCATAATGATGGAAGTTGCATTCGTTGCACTTTGTGAGATTCCCAGCATATGGTCTGTTCGGCACTGAGGTAGTAGGGTCAGTGGTGGTATGGATTGTTATAGTTTGTTGTCTTTTGGTAGGTCCTTGAGTCGAACTGCCCCTTTTCTTGTTCCAGAACTTCCGTTTCTTGTTCTTAGGTTTGTGATTTTAGGTGTTCTTGTAGGTAGACACTCATTGGTGCCCTTGGTTGTCACTACGATTGGAATTGTCGACACCATTTTCATTTCGGTTTGTGTTGTTAGCGCCGAGTGGTGTCATGACAACTGTCACGGCAGCTGTTACAGCGGCTTGAAATATAGTTGGGTCTATTTGTAGAACCGATGTTGCACCGGTATGCTAGTTACTTCCATGTGAAGTCATGATTATGTTGCATGGTGTGAAACGAGTTCGTAAGTAACTATGGTCGTTGCTAGGTGTATTCTATCTATTTATATACATATATAAATTTCACATTTTGTTGTATGATTCTAAATGTTTCAGCCAACATCCCTGTGATGTATTTATGGTAGTGAGTAGGAGTAGGTATTGTACAAATGTTAAGTTTAGCAAAATAGAACATAGGTGTCAAAATCTTAAGTTGGTCGGGTTTCATGGATTTTGGAAGGGCATTTCTCACTTGATTTACGAATACTAGTTGCAACGAGAACTGTGATAACCCTAATACATAGTGCGAGTAGTGTAGTCACTAAGGTGCTGTTTGTTTTTTTGGAAAAAACCTCTTCAAACCTCTTACTGTTGCGCGACGCAGCACACGCGCTGCACTTTTCATCTCGCAGCTGTTTGTTTTTTAGAAGTCTTCTGAGTCAAAAACCTCTGCGCGTGCTCTGTTTGGCGCAGCACTTGTACTGCCTCTTCCAACCTCTTCTTCTTCTTTTTTTATTGCTGAAATTTTGATTATATGTTATTAAAATTTTATTTCACATTTTTTTCCCTTTTTTTTCGTTTATTCTTATTGAATTTATTTTTCATTTTTTTTATATTCAATAATGATAATTTCTTGAGGAAATATCATTATTTTTTACTGAAAATATCTTTATTTTTTGTTGAAATATCATTCTTTTTTACTGAAATATCATTGATTTTTACCGAAATGTTATACATTATTAAATTTTACGTATTAAAAAGCTATTTTCGGTTTATAAAATTAGTTTATTTTAATTTTTTAATATCTGCAGCAGTATGCAGATGTTAAAAAAACAAACACGCTTCTTATTATAGTCTGCAGCCGTTTGGTCCACCTCTTCTACTGCAGAGGGTTGCAGAGGTGGTCCGCAGACTTCATGAATTTTTGCTTCAGAAAATCAAACAGCACCTAACTCACTAGGCTATATTAGCTTATTAGTTATTGAAATGACACGCATGGTGCTCCACCATCTCACACATCTCATGAGTGGCCCCTTCCGATCTCTGATTTGTTATGAGTGCCCTAGTTTCAGCTGCAAAGATTTGTTGTCTCATTGTGGCTATTTCTTCCTCTAAAGCGTGTACGTAGCTCATATCGTTTTCCTGATCTACTTGTAGGCATGGCATCCATATGGTGTTCTTTTTTCTTCGTGGGTGTTTTGGATTTGCATCATCATGTTCAGGGCTTTGCTACTGATCTCCATTACTTCGCGATGGAGAGCCTGAACCCGAATATCCGAGCGGGCCTCTCATGTATGCTCCTGATAGGGTAAAGTTCATTAACGATCTCTCCAGCGCCTTTCTCTACGCATGATCCCTTCTTGGAATCCTCCTCATGAATCCCTTATGGTTCTTCCACGACTCCTCTGTTGGTTGTGGTAGTTGGATTGTGATATCTAGATATGTCGTTTGTGCGAGAATAGGGGTATATAAAGAATTTATGAGATTAAAAGAAGCATTTCTAATGAAATTTTTATGGTGTGATCCTTACCAGGTCCTCCTATAATCATGTAGTGTATACAAGTTGTATATAACTAAGATCGAATAGACCTTCGAATAAGTGATCCCACTCTAAGACCACAACCAAACAAGGAACATGAAGTAAAGCGAAATCACAATTTCTAAATCTATAAAATCTTAATTGTATATAACCTCAACATATACACTAAGTAATTATAGATCTGCCAGTAAGGGTCTTTAGTTTTTACATGAATTATTTATAGTATCATAAAATACTCCTATAGTATTTTAAGCTTTATGTTTGATTCTAGAGTTTCTTGGTATATAGAGTTGGTAAGTTTTAGACTTGTTGCAACACCACGATCATTCCCAAACACATGTTGGTAGTATCTTGAATAAATATAGTTGATCAGGCTATATTTATCCTAGATATGATTACATAACTATATGGGCTTAACCGCAACATTCAACTTATCTAAATACTTTTATATGATTCTTACTATGATACTGGTTTTGATATGTATGCATGTATGTATACTTTTTGTAAAAAAAAATATTATCATATCTTAAAAGTATACTTCTTAGTCAGAGTGTTTTATTCACATTGTATTTATGGTTGTATATCTAATATGGTTTGATATATTTAGCTCACTAGAAACAATGCCCTAATACCAATCTGTCACACCCCAAACCAGAATGGCAGAAACGTTCGGGGGCGGATGACGTAATGTACAATATCATAACAATTGAATAATAGTAATAAAAGAAACATTCATCGTATTGAAAATATATAAATTAAATTTTGTTCGAAACATTGTTTGTTTTACATCAAAATTATAGCAAACAAACTAAGATGTGACGCCACTATGCTCCGTCTTCGTGAAACCTGATGTCTACTAAGTTCCTGATAATACAAGTGGTTTGAAAAAGTGTCAACATTTAAGTTGGTGAGTTCATGATCATTTTGTATGAAAAAAGTATGTTCTTTGTTCCTTGAAAACGTTAGTGTGTTCTTCAAAAAAAATCCAATATGTTCTCTGTAAATGAATTGTAGTCTTAGTACCTTACGAACAAAATGTATAAGTTTCATATGCTTAACATTTGAAATGAGAAGTTCTAATTTATGTAAGTGGTGTGACCCATACTGTTACCTCCTATGATCATTTAGTGTATATAAGTTATATATAATCAAGATCGAACGGACAGTCGAATGAGCGACTCTGCCCTAAACCCACAACCAAACAAGGAATAGGATCTAAGGCGGAAACACACATTCTAGTGCCTATAGGATTTTAAGTATATATAACCCTAACGAATACATTAAGAAATCATAGGGTTAAGAATAATAGTCCTTTCCGAAATGTAAATTGCACTGTGCTAGAAAAATAGTGTATTGTATTTGTATTTGTATGTAATCCCTTTAAATGTATGTTTCTAAATGTAACCCTTGTTGTATTGAGAAGTCATGTAATGTAGTTTTATTATTATGTAAAAATATGTAAAGGTAAGTTTTCCTCATAAACCAAATGTAAAGCTTGTACTCCGATAAGGCTGTTTGAAAATATATATTACTCCGTAAATATGTCGTTTTTTTCTCCATGTGAGTTCTTATAACCATACTATGACCTAAGATGGCCTAAAGACAACGTTCTTTAGGTATCAGAAACATTAATGATATTTGTCACCCCAGACCTTCCGGTCCAACTGTAGCTAACAATCAGGGTGTAGGATTATCAGTCCCATATAGATCTATACACAAATATATCACTCTCCCTATAAGAGACTCTGGTTATAAGTCAGGACTTTTGTTGGTACTTAGGTAAGTACTTGCAGACGGTCTCACAAATTTATTGTTTCGACAAGTTTACGAGTAATGAACTGAAAACCCTTTTAGTAAATGAAAATGTAATACCCTTTAGTAAATGAAATGTAGTACCCTTTAGTAAATGAAAATGCAATACCCTTTATTGAATGAAAATGTAACATTTCCAAAGAGATTTCTAAGTGTATAATTATTGTAAAATGAACGATAAAAAAATACCTATTATAGTTTATAATGTATGTTTTACTGAAATAAAAATCATTGTGTTTTAACATGTTTTTGCATGTAAATGTTTGTAAATTTGGTAGTAACGTTGTTTTACGTATGAAAATGTATATGTAATAAATGTAAGAAAAAAACATAAGTAATTTAACGTTTTTGGTACAACTGGTAATAAAATAGGTTGCAAAAAAATATTCTATTTGTTTAACGTTTTGAAATAATTTTTATACTTATATATAAGGCATATGTAAATATATTTTTAGGCAAAAACGATAGTTGAAACAATTTGAAATACTTTAGATATTAACACAAGATTTCTTGTGTTCTACTTGTATTCCCCCCCCCCCCCCCCCCCCCTAAAACAATGAAAAATCGTGGAAACATAGGGGTATGAACTCACCTCGAGCGTGATTATGGTTAGATAACGAAGAGGGGTGACAATGTTCTTCACATTAGAACGCGTGATAATAATCGTATCCTAATTATATTAAACACATAATAATATGTGTAAATTAGATAAACTAATTATTTAATGTTTAAATAAACACTAGATGATAATAGGAAAGCTAACCAAATTAATTCTTAAGAATTAATTTAAGTGATTGTTCTTCCTAAGAAGTTTTGTTGAAGATATGAAATGTTATTGATGTTCTTGAGAGAAATTATGAATATTTGAAGGTTACTGGGAAACTACTTGAAGATATGAAGAGTGCCTTATGAATTTTGAGAGCAAAATGGTAGGATTTTGTAGTGAAATGTGAGAATGAGGAAGAGATTCGATCCTTTATATATATATATATATATATATATATATATATATATATATGTGTGTGTGTGTGTGAGAGAGAGAGATAAGATAATTTGACATGTACACAGGGAGGTGTATTCTATCCTCTTGATTAGTGTGCCACCGATTTAATTGAGAGATTGAGAGATTTCGGTCTATGGTCTACTAAACTCACCTTGATTTCGGTCATGAAGCTCAACCGATATGGGTTTGTGGTCCATAGTGGGGCCTCATTTGCATGATTTCGATCTCAGTCAATAAGTGATTTTGGTCCTAATAGTTTTCGGTCCTCACATCCTAAAAGAAATTGAGTTTGGTACTAAAGTGTTCCAATATTCCCAAAACGAAAACCCTAAAGTACTTTACAATTTCATGTTTTTAGATTTATCATTTTGACTTGTGTTGACTCCTTAATGTTTTGTTAACTTGTATTGACTTCAAAGGTTCATTCTAACATGGTTTTTACAAAGTATTATATATATATATATATATATATATATATATATATATATATATATATAAATATATATATATATATATATATATAGAGAGAGAGAGAGATAGGTTCAAATGTTTTTGACAACTATTGTGTGCATAAATGCAGCAATAGGAATTCTGGAAAAAAAATACTTAAATAATCAAGATAAGGCTAGATATGTAATTTTTCATATAAAGTAAATAATAACCAAAATTAAATCTCTTGATTTATGGATCAAATCCCTTAAAAGAGACCAACGATTCCCCCTTTTCTCTAAAAATAATCGTCTACAACCCTACGGATCGCTACCAACTTCTCCTCTGTCGCCGTCTCATACGTCGCTGTCTCCTGTGCACGCTATCCTTTATGGGCTCGAATTGCCGCCGATAAGACTTTTGTCGGTGGTAATGTTGGCATGTCGGATTAGGATATCGAACAGCGGTTAGCGGGCGTGCCCGTTTACGCTCTCAGCAACTCTTCGGAGGGATTTGTTGTGGTTTCGGGTCAAAATCCAGTGAAGTCTCTAGGGTTATTCTGTTTCAAGGAAGAAGATGCCAAGACACTCCTTGGACTAATGAAATCCACGGATCCTAGAATGCGCCCCGGTTCAAAAGTAGTACCTGTTGCTCTTAGCATGGTAAGTAATCTGAATTACGAATCTTTTATTACTCGCAATTTAACTAAACTTAGAAAGCTATGCCTTTTGATTCTTGATGTCAAAATCACTGATTTTCAACTTGGAATGTAAAAACAGTCTCTACATCTATAATAACAAATGGGTAAAAACTATGTTTTTGGCTGTTGCCTTATTTCCATAAATAAAATATGTTGCTGGAAATTATGTTTATAGGTAAACTATTGCAAGTAAATCAAATATGGTTTTTGGCTTGTTTGATGATAATGCCTAACAAGTGTTTGTTGAAATGCCTGAAAGAGAATTTAACTAATTTAACCTTGTGGTATGCATTCTGTCAGAATTACTAGCAACACATGTTTTTGTAATTGTTTAAAAAGATAACTAATTTGTCTGTGTATTATTTTGGTTCAATTTGTGATTTTTAATTCCAATTTCTATTGTCCCTCGTTATTGTATATTTGAAATCTAAAATTATATTAGCAGTAAATACAATACTTTTGAATGTATTCTATGTATTCTATCAGAATAAAATCGATGTATTCTGCCAGAATGTATTATATGTATTCTGTCATATTCTATGTATTCTACCAGAATATATTAAGTGATAGTTAATTGCAAGTAACATGTTTTTAACAGTTATTGGTTTTTGTTGTATTTGTGATAGGAATGGATGGAAGAAGGTGTTGAAGACCTAATAGGAATAACTTGAATAATGAATAAAGTTTGATCATACTCACAATTTAAGAATGTTGTTATTTTTCTTAAGAATTTTAATCATTTTGTTGATATTCTTTTAGAATATGTATAATTATATTAAAATGTATAAGGATTTTAGTCCGTAAGAATATGTATGAATTTGTTTTTAAGTTCGGATGTATTAGAATATATTAGAATGTCTGCTATTTTTCAACATCTGGTTCAAGAATTTTGTTTTTCTTCAATAAATATTCTATTAGAATAAAATTCTGAAAGAGCATCATTCTATCAAAAAGATATTTACTAGTTTATGGTAAAAAAATTATCATTCTGACAGAATAAAATCGGATTTTTAATTTTAAATTAATTTAAAATATTCAGATTTTTAAAAATAAAGGAATTAATTATCCCTAAAAATCCAAAATTTTCTTTTTTTAATATAGGCTAATTGACTAAAATGCCCTTATGCTCAAATTTGTGTGATTATATGGTACATGTTATCCTATTTTACTATCATAGACCCTCAGATCATGACCTTTGATTATATTCCATCAAATTGTCCAGATCTATGCATTCTGGCACACAATAGTTACTAAAAACAAAATAACCTAACCCTATATATATATATATATATATATATATATATATATATATATATATATATATATATATATATATATATATATATATGTTAACTTATATAAGCATGGTTATAAATGACCATCATAGTTCCATTGCATTAAGTTACAATGCGAATTCACTAGTGCATGATGGAAGTTTAGACCTAGATTTCTCTGAATTTTTTTTTTTCAAGTTGTCACATTAGTGGATGAACACACACACTTATTTCGACTATATACTCTAATTATGTACAATTTCCGGTACACAAGAACATAAAAGATAATCTTATGCTCACTATATTCAAGAAATAGTAAAACAAAAATAGCATAATCTATTGACCCATGTTCAAATCCTGGCACCACTCAGCCCTTGTGGCCATGGAGGTTCGCCTGCAGTGACTCCAGGGCATGAGGCAAAGCTTTATGTTTGCAGCGGGGGATTAGTCGGTGCGCGAAAGCTGGCCCGGAAACCCTCGTTAGGGAAGTTCCCTTTTCCAAAAAAAAAAACATAATCTTACAAGACTAGTTGTAGTGAATAGATAGTACAAGGTGAAATCGAACAAGGAGATGATCCTGCAATTTTAGTTACACAATGGTGATGATGGGTTGAATCGATTCCCGATGTATAAAATTTGATTTAAGAATAAACGAGACTAATCTCCAACAACGACGATTTCATATACATAATGGAGATGACGTTCCTGGCGGCAACAATTTAAGAAGCAAGGTGGAGGGGTGAATCGATCTGCTCCGGCGGCCTCTTGATTGTTGTTTTCTAGTCTTATCAGTAAAAAAACGAAAGGGGAAGTGGTAACGCAAATCAGCAACTTCAGGGGGTTTTTTGTTGTGGTGTCGATGGGAAAAGGTGTTGGGGACATCCGATATCTAGAGAACCCCTTTATGGTTCTACTCCTCGTCACCGACAGTAGCAAACCAGAAGAATCAAGCTGCAACATCAGTCGACTGTTGGGGATGTTTGGTAGTTGAGATTGATGAAAGAGAAAGGAAGGGGCTGCTGCTCTAGATGGTGACCGGAAAACACTCACCTTCGGTGGGTGTGTATCGACCGAGAGCAAGAGATATGAGAGGTTAGAGAGAGAGAGAGAGAGAGGATATATGGGCCCTCTTTTATATTTTTAGTTATTAAATTATTAAAAACAATATTAAAATATAATAATAAAAATAAAATGATATATTAGTCATTTAAATTTTCTAAGGGACCAAAACCATATACAAACTAGGTCAAAAGGACCATGAAACCAAAAAAAAAATCAAGGTTTAGACTAAACCTCATAAAAAATACATATCATAAGGATCATTTTTGCAGTTTTGTCCATTTAATATTATTCAAAATTTTTATCTTTAATATCTTGTAATATTTATATTATTCTTTTGAAAACAAAATTTAAATAATTAACCTTATATATATATATATATATATATATATATATATATATATATATATATATATATATATATATATATATATATATATATATATATATATGTATGGGGAAAAGTTCGATAAAAAGTCATTATCAATCAAGGAACAAATGAAACAATCCATAACGTCGGAATTTAAAATGATCAACGGCAAAAAGGGATTGTAGACTTATAAAATGAACGCACATGCACTAGATTATAACAAAACTCACTTTATTTTTTTAGTTAATTTTTTTATACCATGTTTTTTATTGAAAAAAACGAATATACCATTGCTCATGATTTTTCGTCTTCTTTCCAAAGCGATATATAATGATATATGAAAAAAAAAATTCAAAAAAAATAAACCCACTTTACTTTCTTTGTTTTTTGAAAAGTTAAAATCTATTTTTTATCGAAAAAAATTAATAAACGTATCAAAATTCATATTTTTTATACTCTTTAAATATAGATTGATATTGATGTTTAAAAAAAAATTGAAATTTTAACTCAGATTCACATTTTAAATCTGCTTAGATTCACAATGTAAATAATATTAAGTTAGATTCACTTTGTGAATTCTGAAAACTAAATTATATATACAGTTCAGATTCACAATGTGAATAAATTTATTATTTGATTTTTCAAAACTAATTAACGAATAATTAAAACGTTAAAATATTATAAAAACTATATGAAAATATATTTCGATTCATATGGAAATTTCACTTAATTTGTGAATGATCAATATAATGTCCGTGTTTCTGGGTTAAGCATTAGTATAATGATATAATAGTCATATCAACAATTGTAACCTATTTTGAAGTAATAAATATGAATTATTTGAGTAATATGTGAATTATGTGAATTTATGTGCTTATTATTTGTTTATAATGATATAATAAATAAATGATAAAAAATAAGCATAAAAAAATAAAGTGTTAGATAAACCCAATATCGATAAAGAAATTTGTAGTGGTCTTGACAAGGATTCCGAATATATAAAAAATGCTGAAATCCGAGTTATAACGAAAAAGTTATGACCTGTCGAAGTTTCACGATAAAACCGACACAATGCTATGTGACATAAATAGTGAATTTATGATAAAAGACTTTTTAGCCTTAGTAATCTAACCAAAATTTGTATTATACGTTAAACTGAGAGGATGCATCAAAAGAACGCCCAAATCTGACTTCATATAAGGAAGTTATGATTTTTCTAAGATTTGGCACAACAGTGCACAACTCAGAATTCGAATTTTAGATCAAGCGGTTTTTAGCCAATGTAACCTAAATGGGAATTGAATATCTCATTAATAGGAACTCAACGACAAAAAGATAGACAAAAACGGAGTCTGTATGTAGTAGTTATGAATTTTACGCAGTCATTTAACAGCATAATCTTCTCATACTGTTACATTTAAAAATCAGTCGAGAATTAGCCGACGGAGTCAAAAGGAAAGTTGTAGATTTTGTTTTTACCTACGCGATGAAATAAATAACGTAAAAAACGGAGATTGTATGCAAAAGTTACGGATTTTAGAAGTCGGAAGTGTGTTGTGTGAAAATAGGTGACGTGGCACAATCCTGACCATTGCTTTCTCCGCAAGGCTTGCCACCAGATGGTGACATGTGGCACCAAGATGAACCATATTTCACCCTATAAATACAACCCCTTCCACACTCATTTCTTCACACATTTCCCATTCTTTCTTCTCGTTACTCTCTCTCTCTCTCTCTCTCTCTCTCTCTCTCTCTCTCTCTCTCTCTCTAAACCTCCCAACCCCCCAAGCCCTAGGGAACTCCCCTAGCACTAGAAGAAAGCCCCAGAGCGCTCGACGGCTCCAAGAAGAAGAGCTTTTCGGCTTGGAAACGCTGCTCCAGCGATGCCCGATTTTTAATAAAAACTCGTTGTAAGTGAGATACGCCTGCCATACTTTAAATATAGCTTATATATAAATATAATATCGTTATTATGAACCTATAAATAAGATTTATCAGTGATTCAAAGTCGTTATACTGATTGATCTATTTATGGGAATGCTGTCTAGGTTGTGATTTAGTGAGATGTTTAAAGTGAGATTTCCAAACAGTATACTTCGTATATCAAACGGACCCTACCTCCGATATGATCCTACATGGTTGTTCCTTACTTGATACATCATGAAAGTAGACTTTGAGTTAATGATGAATGTAGACTAATAATTAGTCGCAATGAATATTAGACTAAAATCTAATGATAATAATACTAGGTTTCGTCGAAAGAAAATAATTAATAGAAGCGAAGTGTTGTCTGAGTTCAGAATCACCATCTTAACAAGTGAATACATAGTCACTTTCATCTTACACATAGATATAAAGTATTTTATATTAATTACGTGATATGTGTCCATATTATCTGTTTACTTGATATCTATGATGGATGAACATTTTTATACGAGTTTTAAATGATTTAAACTGTATATTTATTTTACATCTACAAAAATGTTGGGGGGAAAACATGGGTAGATGAAATAGACGATGTGCGATAAAATGATGAGAGGCCTCGATGTTGACGGTGTTTCTAGTCATTTAGTGGAGTATAGATGACGACCACAAACTTTTCTAGATAATCCAATGGAATGTTAGCAGACTCGCAACCTATAGGTGTTTGTGAACGATGTGTTCACCTATGTACTCCATCCCTCTCATGGTTGCCTTTAGAACATTTATTGTTGAGGAACCCCCTTAGTAGTAGTGTCCATCTCGATGATGATCCTTAGGCTAGGTCCCTTATGATAGATGTTTAGGGACGTAAAGTCAGGATAACAAGAACGGGTAACCGAGTTATTATTGGTTGATGAAATTAATAAACTTATTTATTGTGGGTTGAAAACCCTATGTGCTCACCAGGTCCCAAACCCGACCAACTCAGTTTCTTGTATTACAGGTAATGGTACTCGAGCATAGATGTGATGTTTTGGATGAGGGATTACGGATTATAGGCATGTAGATATAAATAAATGTTTTAAGGCTTATATTGTACTGTTTATGCTTCTTATTTGTATTGAACATGACATCCCGAAGTTTTTAATGAAATACATTTCTTCGGAAATGTTTTGATAAATCTTTATCATATTCTATTTTAGGAGCAAATTCCGCAACACTTTTCTTTAAAATGTTACTCTGATTTTCAAACAAAACATAAACAAAACCGGTCTTTTCTGACCGTGAAAATGAGGATGTAACAATCAAAGAATTAAAATAGTAAGTGAGGTTCAAATTATGAATGTTAAAATTAAAACATCTACAGTTTAGATTCACAGTGTAAACCTGAACAGATCGAGTTTTTTTTTCGAAAAAAGTGTTTTTTATATATCAACAAAACAAACTGGGTTTTTTTCTAAAGATGACGAAAAACCATGAACAACGGTATATTTTGTTTTTTTCGATAAAAAAATATGGCTTAAAAAATTAAACGAAAAAATGAGGTGGGTTTTTTTTGGATAAAGAGATGGGTTTTATGGTATAATCCGGTGTATGTACATCAAATGTACAAGTGTACATCAATTCCCATGACTATTCATCATTATGATTTTGACGCACATGATTGGTGCGTTGGTTCCTTGTTAATAATGGTTCACTATTGAACCTCATCCTATATATATATATATATATATATATATATATATATATATATATATATATATATATATATATATATATTGTAACGCCCGTAGATCCGGGCTAGTCAATTTAGAGACAATAAGTGTCGAAAACGACTTTTCGACAAAGTATTATTTATAATAAATAATCTTAACCAAGTTGTAGAATATGTCTCAAGGTTTCCGTACATATAAAGAACGCCAAAATCCGAGTTATAACGAAGAAGTTATGACCCATTGAAATTTCGCGACGGAACCGACACGATACCGGAAAGCGTAAGTAGTGAATTTATGATAGAGCGAGATTTAGCCTTAGAGATTTAAACAAAAGTCATAGAATATGTTAAACTAAGAACATCGATAAAAAGAACGTCAAAATCTGACTTCGTATGAAGTAGTTATGATTTTTCGAAGTTTCGGATTAGCAGTGTACAACCCGAAATTCGAATGTTAGATTGAGCGGTTTTTAGCTGACACGCCTAAAAGAGAATCGAATATCTCGTTAAGAGTAGCGTAACGAGAAAAAGATGGGCAAAAACGGACGTCGGATGAAGAAGTTATGAGGATTTAACGGACCAATCCTGTCACAGCCTGTTAATAATATAAAATTTTAAATCGAGTCAAAATTAGCCGACGAAGCCTAAACGAAAGTTGTAGAGTACGTTCCCACCTTTGCATGGATATAACGAACCTCGAAAACGGAGGTCGTATGAGAAAGTTACGAATTTTTGAAGTTGTAACTCGAATTTGCGAAGCTGGTGCAATGGGTGATGACGTGGCTCGATCAGGGCCGTAGATTGCAGATCACGGTCTGGCCTTCGGATTCGGACACGTAGCCCTCGCATACGCCCCGTGTACGTAGCTTGGAACGCCCATCGTTCTCCTCTCTTGTGCCATCTGAAGAATGCCCACGTCGCCCCACCCAGAGCGAGACACCTGCCCTACGCGCAACGTAATGCTGCTGTACGCCCAACGTACCTCCAAAGGCTCGTGCCTATAAATAGGCTGCGAGGATTGCCGAGCAAAACACACCAATTTCTTTCTCTCTCTAGGGTTTCTATGCCCCCCCCCCCCCCCCCCTAAGCCCTAGTTAAATCCCTTAGTTCCCGAGGGAAGCCCCGAGGCTCCCGGAGTCCCGAGAAAAAGTGTCTTTCGGTTTCGAAACACTGCTCCAAATAAAGTTCCGGTTTTCGATAAAATTCGTTGTAAGTGAGCTACGCTTACACAATTTTTAATATAGCTTTCGAATACTTATAGGAATGTTATTAGGCCCTTAAAATAATTATTTGGGCTATTATTATGAGTTATATTGAGTGTTATTTAACGCTTATATAATAATAATAATAATAATAATAATAATAATAATAATAATAATAATAATAATAATAATAGTCAGACTATTAATTTGTCGCGGTTATCGTTAGACTAAACCCTAGTGGTATTGATACTAGGTTTTATCGAAGGAAATTGTTTTGAGAGTATCGAAGCGCTGTCCGAGTGCTAAATCACCACCCTTCAAGTGAGTGCATAGTTACTTTCAGCTTACGCATAGATATGAAGTATTTTATATAAATTACGTGCTATGTGTGCATATTATTTGAATACTTGCTATCTATGTTGGATGAACGATTTCATACACGTTTTAAATGATTTAAACTTCATATGTATTTTATATCTACGAAAATGTTGGGGTAAGACATGGGTAGATGTAATAGATGAAATATGAGTTGGATGATGATTTAAGAGGTGAAATAGACCGTGAGGTGAGGATGAGAGGTGGATGATGTGAGAAGCCTTTTTCCCAAATGATGGCCCCGTCATTCAGCAGAGTATGGATGACAACCACAGACTATTCTAGACAGTCTAGTGGAACACTAGCAGGCTCGCAACCTATAGGTGTTATGAACGATGTGTTCACCGGTGTACTCTAAAAACCCATTGACACGTATTGCGAGTGGATACTGTCGATAAATGAAATAGCCCTGGCAGCTATGGATTTAGTGTCTGTTGAGCAAACCCTGGCAGCTATAAATTTAGTGCCCGTTGAGTAAACCCTGGCAACGATGGATTTCGTGTCGATTCCTTAGGATGATCCTTAGGAATGAATTAACGAGGAGTAGTTGATTCTTAGGGTAGACCCTTAAGAGTAAAGAAGATAATGGGGATGGGTAATTGGGTTGATTGTTTGATTGTTTAAACATAATAATTATACTATTATGGGTTGATAACCCTATGTACTCATCAGGTTTCCCAACCTGACCCACTCAGTTTATTTATATCACAGGTGTTGATATGAAGTCACATTACACTGAGAGATTAAAGAGATGTAGATCACTACTGTAAATAAATGTAAGTTCTGTTTATGCTTATGTTTCTGTATTGACGGTGACATCCCAAACGTTTTAAAAGGAATAAAATACGTTTCTTCGAAAATGTTTTAATGACGTATTTATCGTGTTTTTCTGGGAACAAATTCCGCAACATTTTATTAAAAGAAGAACTCTGATTTTTATAAAACATAAACAAAATCGGTCTTTTCTGGCCGTGAAAATGGGGATGTCACAGTTGGTATTAGAGCATTAGTTTAAGCGAACTAGGAATATGGATTTATTTCTAGACTTAAACTTAGAATGATAAGCAATTATTGTGAGGAGTGTGTCTAATAAAATTTCGGTAATACACCTGAATAGACACAAGCACTAGCTTATTTAGGGAAAATTCCTAACATGCTTTTATGTGCTAAATGATTTATGATATGCATTATATGATCAGATCTATGGTCTGTTGCCGACCGGATCTGGAAATTTTATGTGCTCAGGTTTCTAAAAGTTTAAATACGATATTAGAACTGACATGTAACTTTTTGGAGTAATAAGGAGGAATACGTGTCTAATTCTTCCTCTATCTATATTCTCGTCTCGATACACCAAACGCCTGCTTTGGAGAACAGAATGTCATGATAAGGACTCATAGAGAATTGAGTAAATAGAGGAAATGAAAAGGCTTATGATAGTGAATGACACCTATCGGAAGATATCATAAGAGTGGTATATTGCCTTTAGAACATGTCATGTAGTACGTTTAGAGGAGTACAGTACGTCCGAAGTACACCTTCGATTGGCATGATGATGGAATGATTGGTGTAATTCATGAAGTTGACCCATCGTATGGCATTTCCACCGAGATGAAGCAGAATTGATGATTGAAGATACGCATAGAAGAAGTCCTAGTAGAGTCTAGGAAAAATTTTGTGATTGTTTGGACACATTTTTATGTGTTAAAAATTGTTTTTGTGATAATAACTTGGAAAACTGCGAGACAATACTTGGGACGAGTATGAGTAGGTGTGGAAGGTAGTAGAGGCCTATACTACCGGAAGCACAGGAGTCACACTTGGATCAGGGAAAGTCACAAGGTTACCAAGAAGCTAGTAATTGATTTTGTTTTATTCAAGTATGGCGTTACCATTGTTTCGGTAATGACTAAGAAAAAAATTATTGCTATCCTGACCCTAGTGGTCATATCACATTGAGTCCGACTACGAGGAGTATGTTACGTGGTTCAGAGAACCAAGTCTGATGTAGTGTCCGACTTAGACCAAACGATTGAAATCAAAACGGTCAATAGAAGTATCGCGCTCGTTGTTAAAGAAGTTGGTAGCTAGAAATGCTACATGTTAAAGTGTGATTATATCACATTAGAACATGAAGGAAGGCATAGTCTATTTCAGAATTGAACTCCAAAAGACCTAAGTCTAAACGAGCGTCACATGGTGATACGTCGTAATCTGGAGTCTAACCTGAAGAAGAGAGCAGGTGCACCATTAAGTCCTGCTTACAAACAATAAGTCTAAAAGATAGACTTGAAGGATTATAGAAGTTACAGTTATTACCTAGGATGAAGAGATAACGTATGGAATCATTATACTATCCTGTTTCGTTGATGATTCCGGGACGTAATCATCCTAAGGGGGAGATAATTGTAACGCCCATAGATCCGGGCTAGTCAATTTAGAGACAATAAGTGTCGAAAACAACTTTTAGAAAAAGGATTATTTAGAATAAATAATCTTAACCAAGTTGTAGAATATGTCTCAAGGTTTCCGTACATATAAAGAACGCCAAAATCCGAGTTATAACGAAGAAGTTATGACCCGTTGAAATTTCGCGACGGAACCGACACGATACCGGAAAGCGTAAGTAGTGAATTTATGATAGAGCGAGATTTATCCTTATAGATCTAAACAAAAGTCATAGAATATGTTAAACTAAGAACATCGATAAAAAGAACGCCAAAATCTAACTTCGTATGAAGAAGTTATGATTTTTCGAAGTTTCGGATTAGCAGTGTACAACCCGAAATTCGAATGTTAGATTGAGCGGTTTTTAGCTGACACGACCTAAAAGAGAATCGAATATCTCGTTAAGAGTAGCATAACGAGAAAAATATGGGCAAAAACGGACGTCGGATGAAGAAGTTATGAGGATTTAACGGACCAATCCTGTCCCAGCCTGTTAATAATATAAATTTTTAAATCGAGTCAAAATTAGCCGACGAAGTCTAAACAAAAGTTGTAGAGTACGTTCCCACCTTTGCATGGATATAAAGAACGTCGAAAACGAAGGTCGTATGCAAAAGTTACGAATTTTTGAAGTTGTAACTCGAATTTGCGAAGCTGGTGCAATGGGTGATGACGTGGCTCGATCAGGGCCGTAGATTGCAGATCACGGTCTGGCCTTCGGATTCGGACACGTAGCCCTCGCATACGCCCCGTGTACGCAGCTTGGAACGCCCAGCGTTCTCCTCTCTTGTGCCGTCCGAAGAATGCCCACGTCGCCCAACCCAGAGCGAGACACCTGCCCTACGCGCAACGTAATGCTGTTGTACGCCCAGCGTACCTCCAAAGGCTCGCGCCTATAAATAGGCTGCGAGGGTTACCGAGCAAAACACACCAATTTCTTTCTCTCTCTAGATTTCTTTCTCTATCTAGGGTTTCTAAACCCCCCCTAAGCCATAGTTAAACCCCTTAGCTCCCGAGGGAAACCCCGAGGCTCCCGGAGTCCCGAGAAAAAGTGTCTTTCGGTTTCGAAACATTGCTCCAAATAAAGTTCCGGTTTTCGATAAAATTCGTTGTAAGTGAGCTACGCTTACGCAATTTTTAATATAGCTTTCGAATACTTATAGGAATGTTATTAGGCCCTTAAAATAATTATTTGGGATATTATTATGAGTTATATTGAGTGTTATTTAATGCTTATATAATAATAATAATAGTCAGACTATTAATTTGTCGCGGTTATTGTTAGACTAAACGCTAGTGGTATTGATACTAGGTTTTATCGAAGGAAATTGTTTTGAGAGTATTGAAGCGTTGTCCGAGTGCTAAATCACCACCCTTCAAGTGAGTGCATAGTTACTTTCAGCTTACGCATAGATATGAAGTATTTTATATAAATTACGTGCTATGTGTGCATATTATTTGAATACTTGCTATCTATGTTGGATGAACGATTTTATACACGTTTTAAATGATTTAAACTTCATATGTATTTTATATCTACGAAAATGTTGGGGTAAGACATGGGTAGATGTAATAGATGAAATATGAGTTGGATGATGATTTAAGAGGTGAAATAGACCGTGAGGTGAGGGTGAGAGGTGGATGATGTGAGAAGCCTTTTTCCCAAATGATGGCCCCGTCATTCAGCAGAGTATGGATGACAACCACGGACTATTCTAGACAGTCTAGTGGAACACTAGCAGGCTCGCAACCTATAGGTGTTATGAACGATGTGTTCACCGGTGTACTCTAAAAACCCATTGACACGTATTGCGAGTGGATACTGTCGATAAATGAAATAGCCCTGGCAGCTATGGATTTAGTGTCTGTTGAGCAAACCCTGGCAGCTATAAATTTAGTGCCCGTTGAGTAAACCCTGGCAACGATGGATTTCGTGTCGATTCCTTAGGATGATCCTTAGGAATGAATTAACGAGGGGTAGCTGATTCTTAGGGTAGACCCTTAAGAGTAAAGAAGATAATGGGGATGGGTAATTGGGTTGATTGTTTGATTGTTTAAACATAATAATTATACTATTGTGGGTTGATAACCCTATGTACTCATCAGGTTTCCCAACCTAACCCACTCAGTTTATTTATATCACAGGTGTTGATATGAAGTCACATTACACTGAGAGATTAAAGAGATGTAGATCACTAGTGTAAATAAATGTAAGTTCTGTTTATGCTTATGTTTCTGTATTGACGGTGACATCCCAAACGTTTTAAAAGGAATAAAATACGTTTCTTCGAAAATGTTTTAATGACGTATTTATCGTGTTTTTCTGGGAACAAATTCCGCAACATTTTATTAAAAGAAGAACTCTGATTTTTATAAAACATAAACAAAATCGGTCTTTTCTGGCCGTGAAAATGAGGATGTCACACACACACACACACATATATATATATATATAAAGAGAGAGAGAGAGAGAGGGGAGGAGGAGGAGGAGGAAGGATCATTTAAAAATCTATAGTTTCCCGAGAACATGAGAACTATAAATTGAGCGTTGGAACAATTATTTGGACAACTTGGATGATGAGTGACATAATTTTTAACTATTAGTACATAGAGTGGCTTAGGAGGTTTCTTAAAAATAATAATGTGCGTAATTTCGGTAAAAAAAATGCTATATCCTAAAGATCAAGCAACCATCCGATCATTCTCTCCAAACCCTCGTCGTCCTGACCTACCACCCTCTTCTCTTAAGCCTTGCGATATCTCTCATTTCTCATCAATTATTCTCCTAAAATATAGCATCGGTCGTATGGAATCAACGATCCGACTTCGACATCTATGGCTTCCTCCCTGGTTTTTTATTATGAAGGTATTGCTTTTGATTCCCGGTGACTTTCTGATATCCGACGATCAATGTGAGACTGATAAAGAACATTCCAAATCATTTTCTAATACGAGACCATGACCCGAAGACTGGTTATCATAAGGCTTAGGGCCTTTGAGAGAGCGGGATTCAGACCCATTTGGGTGTGGATAAGGTAGGATAGATGAGCTGGAAATCCGGTTTGTGATTTGGAACCCAAGGGTATAAGTGTAAAGTGGCCGTCGGGTCTTTTATGAATTTTGGATTTTTGTTCGGAAAGTTTAAAGGCAATGATGATTTGATAGAAGTGTAGAGATTCTCGTTACCTTTTCGTGGATATAAGGATCATCAGAAATGGACAACGAAGAAGTTAAGAGAAGTGGTTTAATGCCTTTAACTTAACCCAGTAAGAGCTTAATGTGAATTTTTGGCCCCTGATGAGTACGTTGGGCATACTCAGAAGTACGCTCAGCGTAAATGGAGTTTCATGCTTTAAGGACCTGTGCTTTTCTCTTATAGGGGGAGTACATGTGGCGTACACTCCTGGTACGTTGGGCGTACTCCCCAGGATGTGAAATTTTGGGTTTTTTAGTTTAGGCCTTATTTGGCCATTTGACTTCTGAACTTGGGCCATGGATTGATTATGAGATTTCTTGGAATTTGATTCATGAAGGTTTTTGGGCCTAATTAGAAAGTTAGGCCATATCAGTCCTTGGATTTTGGCCAAGTAAGAAAAAGGGGTAAATGGTCTTTTATCGTGGTTATTAGGCAAGAAATTTAGATTATTGATTATGGGTCGAGATTCAATTATTAATTAGATGATATTTGATGGTTTTAGCGTGTGGGGATTTCCGGATCAGCGGTCCGAGCACTTGTCTGAGATATTCAGCCGCTTCGAGTGAGTTTTCCTCACTGTACTTGTCAATAGAAGGCACCAAGGCTGACCCTTTGGATTTGATATATTGTTATGTGATAGTATGTTATCGTACTATAGTGATTTGTTAGATCGGTATTTTGGTATATAGGATGATGTCATGCTTAGTGATCTATGGATCTGTCTGACTATCTCTAGAATGTTTATATGTTTATCTGCTAAATGGGTACATATTTTGAAACATCCCAAAAATACGGTCCAAAAATTTTGTTTTTAAATCATTATTAAAACCATGAATATCATCAACATATAAACATCATAACCCATGTATCTAAAAAATAACATAACAATTTAATCGGGTGTATGTACAAGATAGTTGCAAAAATTCTTGTTGCTTGTCTTAAACAGGTGATCGGATCTGTGGTGGATGAAGGTGCAATATGCATATATTGTGTCACACCCTCGAACCAGACGGTGGAAACGTCCGAGGGCTCGTGTGACTATCAATTGAAATATCATCACAATGAATATACATGAAACATAACACGATCATCACCAAACATTAACATAATACAACCAACATTGTTCACATCAAGTACATTGTTTAATATTACATATTCAGAACATCAATTGAACGATAGTTGTCATTTCACAAAAATAAGATTCCCATAATACACTTGAGGGTTCTTTGGTTTAAAGGTTACCTGAAAATACAAGTTATTTTGAAAATGGTCAACATATATAATGTTGGTGAGTTCATAAGCATGTTTAATTTAAAAACTTTGTATCGTTTGTATAACCCAGAAAATCCGATATTTTATGTAATATTTGTCTAAGAAATGATGTGATGATCAAGTATAAATGTATGTGCGATTTCCATTTAAAAATATGCATAAATAAATGGACCAAAAGTTTTCCTTGTTTTGTATTTGATGTAAGTATGAATGATAGTATTTTCCCGGAAAATTCAATATTTTCCGATTTATAGCAGTATTATAGTACTTTCATTAACGTATGAATTGTTTTGTATTAACACGATGTAAAAATTTTGATTCCCATGAATGTTTAGATGGTAATGGATCTCTATGTGATTCGTTATAACCATGCATGATAGTGACTAATTCGCCCGTCTTGGCATTTTTCCAAACGTCGGTTTTGATCAAGATTTTGTTACCCTAGACTGGCCGAGTCTAAATGTAGCGAACGACTCAGGTGTGGGGGAATCACCCCCGTATAGATCTATACACAAACTCTCGCTCTCCCTCCAGGAGACTCTGATTATAACTACATGCTACGACCATACACTCAATGGTGTCAACCGACAAGTCTCACTAGATCTCGATGATTGCTACATGAATATGTTTAATGTTATATGTATTTTGATTTATAAACACCAGATGATACTTGAATGTGAAAAGACACGACCCAACGAACATGAAAAAGGGAGGGTTGTGACCCATTAGACATGTAAATTATTTTCAGGCTTGATAGTATGCAAATGGACATGTTAAAGCCCATTAAGGATATGCTGAATTTATCCAGACTAAATTAGCATGCAAATGGGCCACTAAGGCCCAATAACATGTAAAACTAATTTAGGCCCGTTAAGCATGTAATTGGGTCACTAAGGCCCAATAGACATGAAATGAATATATTGGGCCCAATAAACATAAAAATGGATCATAAACGCCCAATAAGCACAAGTACTAGGCTCAATATTTGTACCATTGTTCTATTTTTGTATATTTGTTGTAGTATAGTGTTTCTAGATGAAGCATTAACTCGTGATGTTATAAAATATCAAATGTTTGATTTATAACGATATATTTTAGTTTATATATAAAAATACCAATTTAAACCCTTAAGTTATAAAAATTTATATCTTTGGTCCAGTTGTTCAATAACTGACATATATGACCCAAAATATTTATTTGACCATTTCAGCCCCTTTTTCACATAGAATTACATTTTCAGCCCTTATTGGTATATAATGACATTTTTAGTCCATTAAATCATTTAACTTAGCATTTTCGGCCCAATTATAAATTAATTTACAATTTCAGCCTAAAATACAATTATTAACATTTCCAGCCCTTATTTGGTAAAAGAGTTTACATTTTTGGCCCAATTTCCAAAAACTTTGCATTTTTAGCCCAATTTTTTAACCCTTATTTTGGTTTATTTACGTTTTTGGCTCAAGCTTTTGATCAAATAACATTTTAATCCCTAGAATTTACCTTTTTGCAATTTGGGCCCAAAAACCTTAAGGCCTAAAATTTAAGCCCAATATGATAAAAATTACATCTTTGGTCCTTTAAAAAGGTGATTATCATAAATATTCAGTTTCATCCAAATATAACCTCTTGGATCCTTATAAAACCTAAAATGTCACTTTTAACCCCATAATTTACTTTATTTGCCAAAAAAATTCTTATGTAAGATTTTTGTTTTGTTTCACACATCTTGGACATGCAATACACTTTTATATTTGTAATATGGTATATAAAGTGTTTTAGTGTATGGATTTTATCCCATATTGTTAAAGATCTCGAGATTTGTCGAGATCTAACACATATACACAGCATAAATCAAAGAAACCACATGTAACATGCATAAATACATAGATCAACACACAACACTTGTATTCTCCCCCAAAAAACAAGTAAAAATCGAAAACAAGGGGGTATGAACTCACATTTGCTTGTTGTTCTCGGTTTTAAAAAAGAATTGGAGAGATCTTGGCCTTTAGCAAGCTTTCTTGAGTGATTTTCGAACTTAGGAAGTTTCTAAGTGTATGATCATGGAGTAAAGCTTTGTAAGAAGGAGTTATTAATATTAAAATGGAAGGAGATGTTTGTGTTTGATAACAATTTACCAAGGGTTGAAAATACTTGATGAAAATCGTTGAGACACAAGCAAAATTTTGAGATCCTTGATAGAAGAAGGTGGATGATCTTGAAAGTGTTTTGGAGAGAATTTGAAAGTGTATGTGTGTGTGTTGCTAGTTCTTGGACGAGAGAGATAAAGAGAGAGGGTGAGGGCAGGTTTTGCATGGAAAAATGAGAAGTACCTTGTTGTATGTTGTATAAAATGCCTTTTTGTCCTCTATACAACAATCATATGTCATGGTTTGGGTAAATTAGCCATTCATTTTTTTACACATGAGCCGAGAAAGGGAAAGAATGGAGCGGTTTGGGCCTTTTCTTGATTTGGCTCGAGGTTAAGAGGCCCATAGTGAAGGTTTTTGGCCCATTAGGCCTTTAGGTGTGTTCACGGCCCAATGAAAGTCCATTAGGTAGCTTTATGGCTCTTTAGGGTGATTGGAGTTGTTATGGCCTAATAAGGCACATTAGGGATAAACTAAACCATTTTAGGTTCACATGGCCCAAAATATTAAGTTTTTAAGACATAGGTCCATTTAGAGCCCATTTAAGGGTTCTAAGCCCAACATAGTCAAACTGGATGCTTATTGGTCCATTAGGCCCAATAAGAAAATCCTAGTCCATACTGATCTTGAACTGGGATTCTTAGGGTTTGCAAATTCCTAGTTGACTATTTGAAACATTTTATATAAAGCTTTGAACTTTTACTGGATGAACCTTGATTAAATTTGTTGTCATTGATTTAGCATAATGTTTGATATTATTAAGAATTACATGTATCATAACTGATGATGCTTATAGGAGTACAAAATTTCCTAGCTAAAATTGCTAGTTGTGACATATTGAACGAATAAACATACTCGATGCCCACCTGATGATGAATGAAATTTTCTCATAGGCTAAAAATTGCAAAAAGAAAGTATTCCTCTTTAAAGTTAACTTTGAGAAAGCTTTTGATTCTGTCAACTAGCATTATATGGATTCGATTATGAATCAAATGAACTTTGGTCTCAAATGGTGGCAATGGATCATGAGATGCCTATCATCTTCACGAGCTTCGGTATTAGTAAATGGCTCACCAACTAAAGAATTTCCTATTTACAAAGGTGTCAGGCATGGAGATCCACTTTCTCCTTTCTTGTTTATCATCCTTATGGAAGGATTACATATCGCTATGAAAAGTGCTCGGGACAAATCCCTGATTAGCGGGGTTAAACTTCCATCAAACGGACATCATATTTCTCATCTATTTTATGCAGATGATGCAATCTTCGTAGGAGAATGGGATAGGGTTTATATCAGAAATCTCTCAGCAATTCTTAAATGCTTTCACATCTCATTTGGATTAAAATTCAACTTTTATAAGTCTCAGTTATTTGACATGGGGGTTTCAGATCAGGAATCTAAGGACTTATCCAGAGTGTTGGGGTGTATTAAAGGATTTTTCATGTTTAATTGCTTGGGAGTACCAGTAGGAGCAAATGTGGGTCTGAAGAAACACTAGAAACCCATAATTGACAAGTTCAGATCTAAACTATCTGACTGGAAAGCCAAGATACTCTCATTTGGTGGTTACATTACTCTAATCAGATCAGTTCTTAACAACTTGTCTACCTACTTCATATCCCTTTTCAAAGCACCACAAGGCATTATTGACACTCTAGAAAAGATCAGAAGGAATTTCCTATGGGGAGGTGAATTTAAACACAAAGTTCATTGGATTGAATGGTAAAAAGTAACAACTCCTATCTCAGATGGTGGTCTTGGGGTCTTAACACTAAAAGAACAAAATTTGACACTACTGATCAAATGGTGGTGGCGTTTGATGAATGAAAATGGAAGCCTATGGAAAATAGTTGTTATCAATCTACATAATCTGGGGAAGAAACCTATGCACTATATATTTCTAGGAAGACTTCCATCGGGGTTTGATGTAATATACATAAAGCAGTCAAGGCTCCAGGGGGAATTGGTATTGATATTCATCAGATACTCAGACTAATTCCAGGATTTGATATTCAAATTATGTTTTGGAAAAACATTTGGTGGGGAACAACAACATTTCACGAAAAAATCCCTCATCTCTACAAGATCGAATATGTTAAAAATTGTTCATTGAGAGATCGACTGTCCTCAAATGGCTTCTCTTGGTGTTGGAAGCACGAGCCATCCAATCCAGTGGAACTACACGAGATGCTCTAATTATACACAGATATAGGTGATTTGAACTTCAATGAGGCATTATCTACATATGGTTTCTGATTCAATATAACAATTGATAGAGATTACAAGGTAAATGACAAGAGACGACTCATCGATTCAAAATTGATCCTCTCCACAGGTCTTAAGATCCGTTGGTCAAAAATAATTCTGTTAAAAGCTAAGTGTTTTGTCTTGAGGACTTCGATGGGCAGGATTCCAGTAGCAGATACTTTATTAGCAAGGGATTTAAATGTTATTAATCAGATGTGTCCATTTTGTAACATTGACTTAGAATCGGTGAACCAACTCTTCCACCATTGTGAGTTTGCCCAAAATGTACACTCTTGGATCTTCAAATGGCTTGGATTGGGAAGTAAAAGGTGCTCAAGTATCTTAGAATTTCTTAACTTAAGTAATGGATGACACAACTGTCAAATACATGCACTGATTGACAATGCAGTCTTATATTGCACGCCCTGGAGCATTTGGATTAGCAGGAACGATTGTATTTTTAAAATATTCGATTATCTTCAACAAAGGTAGCAGATGACATTATCGCTAAATCATACTCATGGTGCAAAAAAATGGTTGTGGTGAGTGGGCTGAATGAATTTGTTCACCTTTTACTCATTTATCTTTGTAATTTGTTTTGCTTTTATTTTCATCTTTTTCTCCTTCTATTGTTTTTATGTCGCGATTTAATTACTTGTTAATCGTCGACCATTTAATGATATTTGTCGTTTTAAAAAATAAAATTAATAGGATCTATAGATCTTTGATCTTATTATTACTATCTTAAAGGACGTAAAACGAAGTTAGTTAAAATCTCAGTTTTACAACCTTATTATTTTGGTCGACTCAAATCGGACAAACCGTGAGATTCTAGTCAAAAGTGTGGTCCACATAAGCTGATTTGAATTTGAGGTGTTGTGCTTAACGAAGCATAACATGAACACGTGTAATCCCGTAGGCCAACTAGAAATATGTTGACGTTGATGACTGGGTCAAGCTTTGAAAAACGAGCACTAATTGAGCATAATAAAATAAGAATAGTTATAGTGGCTATTCGTTTTTGTATGTTCCAACGTTCATAATTTATTTTGCAATAGGTCGTCAGCAAAATGCAAAATGCAAAATGTAACTTTCTATATGTAAGTTTTGTCTTTTGGATTTCATATCATATTTTGCTCACTTCATTAAATCGTTTGTAATTTGTATTCAATATATTCTTTTATATATATATATATATATATATATATATATATATATATATATATATATATATATATATATATATATATATATATATTCTAATAAAAGAATAATTTATTCTCCTTTTGATATGTGTCACGTTACACCTTATTAGACCTCTTAATTAATGCATATTTTATTTTTCTTTTGCAATGTGTCACCCTATTATGTCTCATATTTAATAATTAATATTTGCCGCTTGTCAACCTATTGATTATTCATTTTAAATTTTAAATTTTAAATCTCTACTCTATCTACATTAAATTAATAACATTAAAACAAAATTTTAAATAAAATTAATATCCCTATACTAATAAAAGAATAGTCTTTTTGTCATGTGTCACTATATTAGACATCTTAATTAATATGATGCCACTTGTCAATCTATTAGTTATCTTTTTTTTTTTAAATTTATTAGACCTTTTAATTAATGTGATGTTATTTGTCAATGTATTTATTCTCCATTTTAAATTTTAAATTTTAAATTTTATATTATTGTTTTCATTAACTCACAAATAAAAATTGTCTAATATACATTAAAAATTAATCTTATACATTTGTTTGAATCAACGATTATAATTTCACATAACTAATAAAAATATATCGTAATTAATAATTTATTTAAAACAAATAATTAATAATTTTGAGATTTTACTATAAAAGTTTAATTAATTTTATAACTGTGGTTTCCACGGGTTATAAACTAGTATATATATATATATATATATATATATATATATATATATATATATATATATATATATATATATATATATATGTCTTATGTCTATTCTAATAAATGAATAAGTCTATTCTCCTATTAACAATTATCATACTATTAGAACTTATTATTAATATTATATGTGACCTATTATGACACTTGTAATCCTATTAATTACTATTAGTTTCTCATTTCAAATTTTAAATTTCTCCATTCTAATTACATTAAATTTATAATTAATTCTTCATTTTAAATTTCAAATTTTAAATTTTTTTCACTCTAATTATATTAAATTAACAGCATTAGATTAAAAAAAATAATACAGATTATAAGGTGATATAACTTCACGCATTTATTTAAATCAACGATTATAATTTTATAGAGTAAATTACACGAATGATCCCTATGGTTTGGAGTAATTTGTGCGTTTGGTCCCTAACTTATTTTTTTAACTCAGAAGGTCCCTAATGTTTGTTTTTGTTACGCAGTTGGTCCATACGATTTGTTTTTGTTACGCATTTGATCCCTATCTTACCTAAAAAGACTATTTTAAATAAAGAAAAATGGTTGGATAGATAAGGTAAAGTGAGGAGGGTAGGATTGCGGGTATGTTTATTTAAATAAATTAAAAAATAAAGGGCAAAATAGTCTTTTTAGGTAAGATAGGGATCAAGCGCGTAACAAAAACAAACAGTAGGGACCTTCTAAGTTAAAAAAATAAGTTAGGGACCAAACTCGCAAATTACCCTAAAACCATAGGGATCATGCGTGTAATTTACTCAATTTTATATAACTAAACAAATATCTTTTAAGTAATAATTTATTTAAAATAATTGATTAATAATTTTGATATTTTAATATGAAAATTTATTTAATTTTATACCCGTGGTTTTTACGGGTTATTAAAACTAATATATATATATATATATATATATATATATATATATATATATATATATATAGAGAGAGAGAGAGAGGAAGGTTTGCGAATGAAAATATATAGGTATGTATGACTTTTACATGATTGACTTTGACAATGAAATACATGGATATAATCACGCGAATCAAATATACAACCTCATGACACATTGAACACAATGTGTTCAATGAGTCTAATGACGGAGTGTTAGACAAGTCTTTTTTATTTAGCATTTTTATAATATGGCCTCCATTTGTCTAAAAAACCAATGTGATAATGTCATCGTTAGAAGCTTCCCATTGACCTTGCTTTTTCATAATTAATATTTGACAATTTCATTATAATTAGCTGTAAACAACTACAACTAATCAAAAGCCAACAATTCAACTAAACTCGATGCAAAATCTAGGCTAAGTTCACTACTTTGAAAAGTTAGCTTGTTGACCCTTTTATTGTCATGTTTATGCACTATGTTCTTGATTTTGTGTTATTTCCAAAAAACCACATTAAAGTCAACTTGTATTATTTTTGTCTTTTCAGAGGATGTTTAGGAGATATAAATTTAGTCAACGATAGCTTCTACGTTTTTTTACTGTCATATGTTGAACAAAAATATTTAAAACTATTAGTACAATTGTTGACCAAATATTAAGAAGATTATTTGAAGATCTTTGAATTGATTCTCTTAATTTTATAACTTAAAATTAAACTCATTTATATTAGGCGGGTCTACTTTTTGGTCTATATTGACATGTTTAAGTTAAAATCGGAATTTTCATTTTGTCTATAAGTGTCTATTTTGTTCTTACCCTAGTTTATTAAGATTTCCTCTTTGTATGAATCAAAATACCGCTTACGTGGATAATGAAAGCTAAGCTTGTTCTTATTCTTTCGAATTTAGTTATTTGGTATTTGTACCTCATATTTTGTTCACCCTTAATTGTCCAATCGTTTTTTTAACAACCAATCCAATTTTATTAAATCAGAACTAGTAAGAAATTGGCTAGAGAAAAAAAGGTGAAAACTAGATCAAATTAGGGTTTTATCAACCATTCTACCATTTCCTAAATCGTACATCAAGATGAAATCCAAGAAAAGCAATTAGTAATAAAAAATGTTTCCTTCCTCATTTGCATCTCCTTGACAACTACATTATTTTGATATAAGCATATAACCATAAGATTTACAATGTAAAAATACCATCACATCAAAACATTTTTAATTATAAGAAGTCAAACCAAAAGAATATGTTAATGTAATAAAACCCACTACCCCAAGTAATACGAATCCTCCAACACAAACTCACCTTCGACAATAAATCCTTAGTAACATGTCACTAAGCGAACAAATGACCACGCCCCTAAGTTTCGACCTTGCATAAGGGACATAAGACCAAATCCATTTTAACCCCTCATTGATCCTAATTCAAACAAGTAGCTAATCTATCAAAGCAATCCTTTACCTAAGAGTATTAACATTAACTGTGCATATTTATTTCATCTAGTTTGATCACTCTGATTACCTAATGCACAATTAATCCACTTTCGAACATAAGAAAAAAGGTAATAAGCTGAATCAGAGACCAAATCTATGCATCATGAGTATCAAAGAACACCATTTCATCAATATCATTCAATAGATCACTCAATTCAAGACCTAACCAAATATGTTTCCTCCCATTTGAAACCCAATTACCATTTAAAAATAAGAGTCATCTTTTGTTGGGTTTTTATTAGAAAATAGTCTAATTATAGTGACAACTTCGACGTAATTAGTAATGGAAGTATTTTATAAATTTGAATAAATAAAACCATTTTATCCAGCAATGATCATTTTGCAAGGCTTAGAAAGATTAAACAATCATATAAAGTAAAAGATTACAACATTTGAAGTCTTTCGCTCATTTTGACAATTAGGAAGTTGATAAGATGACATTAAAACTCCAAAGAAGTATCTTATAATGTATCCACCAAAGAAATAATAAACTACCAAAGATGCTAGTCTTCACTTGCATAAATGTTGTTCTTAATCTTTATGATTTATAACAAATAAATCCTTAACGAGAAGCAACATTTGAGCTCTTAATCTAAGTACTAAGTGGAAGAAGAAGAAGAGAAGGGAAAAGAGGCTCCAAACCTATGGTTTTGGCAGCCTTCTTTTGAGAGAAAAGAGTGAGTAAAACAACAAACACTTTCATCCTTCTAAAGGCTTTTTTATACATCCAAAAATATAAAAAATTCAAGAAAATAAAGTGGAAGTGTAAGTCCTTCTTCCTACAAGAATGGATAAAAGTATTAAACAATTAAACACACCATTCCCTTCTCTCCAATCATGCTAAGACTCTAGCAAGCCACATGGAGATAAAAAAAAATTCACTCAAGTTCATAACTAGATAGTTGTATATGAACTAATTGGTTATTCTAAGTGACAATAAAGTTGTACACAACATCAATAATCATATAATATAATATTTGGCTACTTTTGTTCTCTATTATTATTATTTCAGAAACGATAATTCTTAATATGTTGGTAAAATATAATTTTCATAAAATAATGTTTTTCCAATAAAATACAAGTGGTTGTAAGGCAAATTAGCTCAGCTTAATGATCATGCAAAGATTCTCATTAGACATTGTGAATATATGAATGTGTATATATGATTTATATATCTTACAAGAGTACATGGAAACCCTTTATACAGGGCAATGAGTAGGTGAACCAAAGATTGTAACATCTAAGTACATAAATGCTACTTATGAATGAAATAAATATGAGCAATCACTACCAACATAAATCAGTTACAACACTCCCCTTTGGTTGCTTAGATTTACGTTGAATCATTCATATACTTCTTCGTCTTATATCTCCAGACAATCTGTCAAATGTTCGACTCATTAAAAACCTTGACGTAGAAAACCCTTTGGGACAAAAACTCTAGTCGAAGGACAAAAGAGTACGACCTGGATGTCTTAAGCGAAGGAAGGAACCATATATGACGTGCCTCATTAAAACTTTGTTTAGAGAAAACCCAGTGGAAAAAAAAAACTCTAATGAAAAAAAACAGAGTGCACAATGGTTAATAAGTATTCAACCGGATACTCCCCCTGACTTTAAAAATTCTACGTGAGAATTTGCATAGAGTTAGTGTCTCGTTAAAAAATGTTTGGGTGCAAAGTGTAACGCTCGCGTTTCCATGTTAGGCATTATTGTTGATGTAATAGTCTAGGTTAACCCTTGTAGTTTTTTTGAAGTATTAACGATGAAATATTTGAATATTATGTGAATTATGTGTTTATTTTCTTAATTATTATAATTTAATGAATTAACAATAAAATAAGCGTCAAAATTAAAGTGTGAGATAAGCCCGATATCTTTTCACGAGGATGTAGTGGTTGAGATGAGGTTTCCGAAAATATAAAGAATGTTGAAATCCGAGTTATAACGAAAAAGTTATGACCTGTCAAAGTTTCGCGACAAAACCGGTGTGGCACAGCGTGACGTAAATATTGAATTTACGAAGGAGTGATATTTAGCCTTAGTGATCAACACGAAAGACGTAGATAATGTTGAACCGAGAGCGTGCATAAAAAGAACATCTAAATCTGACTTCGTATGAGGAAGTTATGATTTTTCGAAAGTTTCAGCATAGTACTAGACAACCCAAAAGTTCGAATTGAGATCGAACGAGTTTTATCCGAAACTTTCTGAACGAGAATCGAAGATCTCATCGATAGTAGTGCAACGACAGAAAGAGGAACGAAAACGGACGTCGGATGAAGAAGTTCTAAATTTATAACAGAGTTTTGCTGTCCCGGCCTACTAAATTTTTTAAAAAAAAGAAGTCAAAATTAGACAATGAAGTCTAAATGCAAGTTGTAGAGCATAGTCTCACCTACGCGTGGATATAAAGAACGTCAAAAACGGAGCTCGTATGCGAAAGTTATGAATTTTTGAAGATCGTGGCACGCATACCAAAGCTTATCCAAAGGGTACACCCAACGTAACCAAGATTACGCCCAACATACTGAGTACGCCCAGCGTAATCCCAGACCCAACCTATAAATAGAACCCGAGATCAGCCATTTTCCTTGCTTTTTTTTCTTCCTTTCTCTCTAAGTTTTGCATCGTTTTGCGTGCCAATTATATCCCGAAGCCTCGGTATCATTCCCAAGCCCTGAGGCAAGTTCCGAAGCCCCGAGGATCCCGAGAAGTGAGGTTCCCGAGCCAAAGCTCTACCCGCGAGAAGCCGGTTTTTGTGAAGATCTTCCAGATCTACCGAAGAATACTAGTTTTACAAGCGGTAGTGTTGTCTGATCATCTTTTGATCAAGTGAGTGTATAGTCACTTTCATCTTACACATAGATATAAAGTATTTTATAAAATACGTGTTATGTGTATATATATTGTTGTTTATACGTGTGAGTGTGTGGTTACTTTCTTCTAAAACATAAACATGAAGTATTTGCTTTGAAATACATATTATGTGTTTATACATTATTTTTTTTATTTGAAATAACATAAGAATAAATGTTTTATACAAATTTTAAATCGTATATGTATTTTTATCTACAAAAGTTTTGGGTAAAGCATGGGTAGACAGTTGATGTATGTTAAAATCAAGAGAGGCCTCGATGTTGTTGTTTTTGATTTAGTCATCTAGCTGAATTTAGATGACGACCACAGACTTTTCTAGACAATCTTGTGGAACACTAGCAGGCTCGCCACCTATAGGTGTTAATGAACTTGGGGTGTTCATTCGCTGTACTCCATCCCCCCCTGGTTGCCTTATTTGACATATATTGTTGGGAAACCCCCGAAGCATGTGTTGTCGCCCGATGAAATATTCTTAGATTAGGTCCCTTGAGAAAAGTGTTTAGGGATGTAAAGTGAGGATAACGGGAATGGGTAATTGGGTTTTTGTTGGTTGATGAAATTAATATAATTATTTATTGTGGGTTGAAAACCCTATATGCTCACCAGGATCCCAAGCCTGACCCACTCAGTTTCTTTGTATTACAGGAAGTGGCACGAGGGCATAAGATGGATGAATCATCAAGTTGTTTTGATTACAAGTCTGTATACGTATATATTTGTTGAATGACTTGTAATGTTATCGTTTATGCTTTATGGTCTGTATCGGAACATGACATCCCGATTTTTTATTATGAAATGAAATTATATTTCTTCATGAAATGTTTTGATAAAATCTGTTTTATCATGTTTTGTTTTTGGGAACAAATTTCGTATCTCTTTTAAAATCAAAAGGATTTACTCTGAAATTTTTTAAAAAGCATAAATGAAACCGGTCTTTTCTGGCCGAGATTTTGGGGATGTCACAGTTGGTATCAGAGCATTAGTTTAAGCGAACTAGGAATTTGTAGGATTTCTAGACTTAAACTTAGAATGCTAAGTGAAATTGTGAGATGTGTGTCTGTTATATTTTAGACACGAGCACTAGTTGATTTTAGGAAAATTGCCTAAAATGCTTTTATGTGCTAAATGCTATATGTTTGCCATATATTATATTATTTGTTCGGATCTATGGTTTGTTGCCAACCGGATCTAGAAAAACTTATGTGTTTAGGATTCTAAGCGTATGTATGCGATATTAGAACTAGCATGTAATCGTTTTAGAGTAATAAGGATGATCTGAATATCTATCGTGAATGAAGATCTAATTTCACCTTATTCAGTGTATAGATAAAAAATGGTGAGAACGAGAAGCGGAGTTAGAAACGCTGACCAAAATAGGAATCAGCTGCCTGTAGTCGAGCAAGCGCCTGCGATTGAGCAAATACCTATCGTAACAGCAACACCAGAGCCAATGACAATGGCAGGAGTTCAATTGATGATTCAGGCAATGTTGGATCGTCAGATGGATGAAACCAGACGTCTGATTAGGCAGAATCGTGAAGAATCGTCAATTCGAGTTGAAGAGCCCGAAGTAAATGGAGGGTCCTCCGAAGGAGAAAACCTTAGTGGGATAATTGGTCAAGAGAACCCACCTGTTAATAGACACAATAATCAAGATGGATTGGGGTGCAAGTACAAAGACTTTTTAACTTGCAAGTCGTCGAATTTTACTGGAAACGAGGACCCGGTCGGAGTAATGGATTGGATCTCCGAAATGGAGTTGGCCTTCATGACTTGTGGCTATAGAGGCAAGTTGCAGACTACGTTCATTGTACGTCAGTTCAGGGGTGGAGCCGTTAGTTGGTGGAACACTCTGGGGAAGACCCTTAGCCCTAATAAACCACTGCAATTGACTTGGGCCGAATTCTTGGTGCATTTTAAGCGCATGTTCTGCTCAGCCCAAAATCTACTGGAATTGGAAAACAAGTTTCTGACGTTGACAAAAGGCAGCATGTCAGTCGACGAATACACAAACTCCTTCACAGACAAAATGGAGTTTTCCTAGCGCATCGTCCCGGATGAGCTAAAGGTGGACTGGTATGCGAAGGGACTCCCATGGGAGTATGCGGTGCCAGTACGTCACACACCTACTTTAGAGGCAGCTATTTGGGCTGCCAAGTCTGTTGAGGACATGATCAAGGGAAGAACCGTCGACAAGGTTGAAGTTGGTGAAAAGAGAAAATTTAAATGAACTTCAGGTTCCAATAAGAAAAGTAAATCTTTGAAGTAAAATTCAAAGAAGTTTGGAGGAAAGGGAGGTGAAGCAAAATGGTGCGAGAAGTGCAAGAAAAAGCACTTTGGGAAATGTAGCGAGGATGTGACCTGCTACAAGTGTGGGAAGATGGGGCATTATGCCAACGAGTGTCTGTCCAACAAGAGGATGTGCTTTGGTTGTAACGAGGAGGGGCACATTATGAAAGACTGTACGAAAAGAAAGAGGCAGCAAAACCCAACATTCCCCCAAATCCGAAAGCAAGACCCTTCCAGATGACACTTGAGGCTGCAAAAGATGAAGTTGATGTCGCTTCAGGTACCTTTCTCGTAAACGAATTACCTGCTTAAATTTTGTTTGATTCTAGAGCCAACTACTCCTTTATTTTGCATGAGTTTGGTAGAAAACTAGCTTTGTCTGTTGATAGAGTATATAATGTTTTATTAGTCGAAGCCACTAGTGGCAAGTTTGTACCTGTTAGCCATCGCATGAAAAACATCTTAATCGACTTGAATGGGAATAAGTTTCATGAGGAATTATTGCCTATAGAACTAAATGGTTTTGACATTGTGTTGGGAATGGATTGGCTTAGCGCCAATGATGTCGAGATTTTATGCAAGAAGAAGATAGTGAAAGTATACCCGCCAGGGAAGGAGTCATTTATGGTGTACGGGGACAAACGCCGAGTAAATTCTGGAATCATTTCCCTAATGAAAGCCAGGAAGTGTTTGACTAAGGTATGTACATCATATTTAGAATTCGTGATCGATGCTAAGAAGGAAAAGAAGGTGATGCAGAATATTCCAGTGGTGTGTGATTATCCATAAGTATTTCCTGAAGATCTTCCGGGATTACCACCTGATAGACAAGTGGAGTTTAGAATAGACTTGTTACCAGGAACCACGCCAATAGCAAAAGCACCGTAACAATTAGCACCAACGGAGATGAAAGAATTGATGATGCAACTTCAGGAGTTATTGGACAAAGGTTTTATTAGACCAAGTTCATCTCCCTGGGGAGCTCTGGTGTTATTCATAAAGAAGAAATACGGGAGCATGAGAATGTGCATCTATTATAGAGAGCTGAATAAAGCAACGATAAAGAATAGATATCCGTTGCCAAGGATCGACAACCTGTTTGATTAATTGCAAGGTTCGAGCTATTTCTCGAAGATCGATCTAAGGTCAGGATATCATCAGCTAAAGGTAAGAGAATAAGATATCGAGAAGACTGCATTCAGAACTAGATATGGACACTATGTGTTCTTGGTTATGTCATTTGGACTAACCAATGCTCCAGCAGCGTTCATGGATTTAATGAATCGGGTTTGTAAACCATTCCTTGATAAATCTGTGATAGTGTTCATAGACGACATTTTGGTTTACTCAAAGAGCAAAGAAGAGCATGGCAGACACTTGCGAGAAGAGTTAGAAGTTTTCAAGAAGGAGAAGTTGTATGCAAAGTTCTCCAAATGTGATTTTTGGATTAGAGAAGTCCAATTCTTGGGTCACGTGGTCAACCAAGAAGGTATAATGGTTGATCCGACAAAGATTGAAGCTGAGACAAAGTGGGAGCAATCGAAGAATCCCACGGAGATCCGAAGCTTTTTGGGATTAGCCGAATATTACCGAAAGTTTATCCAAGGCTTTTCTTCGATCGTTAGTCCATTAACAGCTTTGACCCACAAAGGAGCTGTTTATGCTTGGAATGATAAGCACAAAGAAGCTTTCGAGTCGCTAAAGAAGAAGCTATGTGAGGCACCGATTTTATCTCTACCCAATGGAGTTGAAGACTTCGCTGTTTATAGCGATGCGTCTGGGGTTGGATTGGGTTGTGTTTTGACTCAAAGAGATAAGGTGATCGCGTATGCATCTCGATAGCTAAAAGAGCATGAAAAGAACTACCCGACTCACGATCTGGACTTGGCAGTGGTATTTTTCACTCTAAAAATATGGAGGAATTACCTCTATGGAACAAAGTGCAAATTGTTCACTGATCATAAGAGTCTTCAATATCTCTTTAATCAGAAAGAATTGAACATGAGACAATGACACTAGCTAGAATTACTTAAAGACTATGACTGTGAGATACTTTACCATCCTGGTAAAGCTAATGTTGTTGCTGATGCTCTCATTCGAAAAGTCAATCTCGAAAAGAGAAGGCCAAAAGCGTTGAGAATAGATGTTGTCTCTCTATTTTGGAAAGTATAAAGAAAGCTCAAAGAGAAGCTTCTAAAAAGAATGACCAAAAAGAGGAACGTTTGGGTAAAACATTGGTGTTCGATACAAACGGTCATGGACTGAAGGTATTCCAAGATCGGGTTTAGGTACCTAAGTCAGGAGGAATAAAAGATCTTTTGATGGAAGAAGCTCACAAAACCATGTACTCGATTCATCCCGGTAGCAATAAAATGTATAGGGACCTGAAACCCTACTACTGGTGGCCGACGATGAAGCTTGATGTTGCAAAGTTTGTCGCCAAGTGTGTGACTTGTGCTAGGGTTAAGGCACAACATCAGAAACCATATGGGAGTTTAGAACCTTTGCCTGTGCCTATGGGCAATTGGGAGGACATCACGATGGATTTTGTCACTAAACTGTCAAGTACAAAGAATCGTCACGACATGATTTGGGTGGTCGTTGATCGATTCACTAAGAGTGCGCATTTCATAGCAGCCAACAAGAAATGGTCTATGGAGAAGCTTGCGAGTTCTTACGTAAAGGAAATTGTGAGGCTTCACGGTGTTCCACTAACGATTGTGTCGGATCGTGATAGTCGTTTCACCTCAAGGTTTTGGAAAAGTCTACAAGAGGAGATGGGTACTAAGTTGTGTTTGAGCACAGCTTACCATCCACAGAATGATGGTCAAAGCGAACGAACGATACAAACGCTTGAAGATATGCTAAGAGCATGTACCCTAGAATTCCAAGGTAACTGGGATGAACATTTAGCATTGGTATAATTTTCCTACAATAATAGTTTCCACTCGAGCATAAAGATGGCACCTTATCAAGCTTTGTACGGACAGAAGTGTCGTACGCCGTCATGTTGGCTTGAGCTGGGGAGAAGCAGTTTATGGGACCGGAGATAGTCCATCAAACTGCCGAAAAGCTTAAAATAATCAGGGAAAGAATGTTAGCTGCTCAGGATCGTCAAAAGAGCTATGCTAACAAGAAAAGACGACTGGTAACTTTTGAAGTCGGGGATTCGGTCTTACTTAAAGTCTCGTCGTGGAAGGGACTTATAAGGTTTGGTAAAAGGGGAAAGTTAATTCCAAGGTTTATTAGACCATTTAAAGTTCTTTAGAGGATTGGGAACCAAGCTTACAAGCTCGAACTACCAGAAGAACTGAATGGAATTCACAGCACCTTCCATGTGTGTTATTTGAGGAAGTTCACGGGAGAACTTCCCGACATGATTCCACTTTAGGAATTAAGAATTCATGAAAACAATAGGTTGATTGAAGAACCAGAGGCAATCTTTGACCGAAAGACTAAGAAGTTGCGATGCAAGATGGTCAAGTTAGTGCTTGTCCGATGGAAACATACGAATGGGCCAAATCTCACATGGGAAACGGAGAGTGAAATGTTGAGTCGCTATCTGCATTTGTTTGTTGATGTGTGATTCCGGAGACAGAATCATCCTAAGGGGGAGAGAATTGTAACGCCCGCGTTTCTAGGCTAGGCATTATTGTTGATGTAATAGTCTAGGTTAATGCTTGTAACTTTTTTTGAAGTATTAACGATGAAATATTTGAATATTATGTGAATTATGTGAGTTATGTGTTTATTTTCTTAATTATTATAATTTAATGAATTAAGAATAAAATAAGCATCAAAATTAAAGTGTGGGATAAGCCCGGTATCTTTGCACGAAGATGTAGTGGTTGAGACGAGGTTTTCCGAAAATATAAAGAATGTTGAAATCCGATTTATAATGAAGAAGTTATGACCTGTCGAAGTTTCACGACAAAACCGGTGTGGCACAGCGTGATGTAAATAGTGAATTTACGAAGGAGTGATATTTAGCCTTAGTGATCAACACGAAAGACATAGATAATGTTGAACCGAGAGTGTGCATAAAAAGAACGTCTAAATCTGACTTCGTATGAGGAAATTATGATTTTTCGAAGTTTCAGCTTAGCAGTAGACAACCCAAAAGTTCGAATTGAGATCGAGCGAGTTTTAGCCGAAACTTTCTAAACGAGAATCGAAGATTTCATCGATAGGAGTGCAACGACAGAAAGAGGGACGAAAACGGACGTCGGATGAAGAAGTTATGAATTTATAACGGGGTATTGCTGTCCCGGCCAACTAAAAATAAATAAAAAAATAAAGTCAAAATTAGCCAACAGAGTCTAATGAAAGTTGTAGAGCATAATCTCACCTACGAGTGGATATAAAGAACGTCAAAAACGGAGCTCGTATGCGAAAGTTATGAATTTTTGAAGATCGTGGCACGCATACCAAAGCTTATCCAAAGGGTACACCCAACGTAACCAAGATTACGCCCAACGTACTTGGAAATTATGCCCAACGTAATCCCAGACCCAGCCTATAAATAGAACCCGAGATCAGCTTTATTCCTTGCTTTTTTTCTTCCTTTCTCTTTAAGTTTTGCATCGTTTTGCGTGCCAATTATATCCCGAGGACTCGGTATCATTCCTGAGCCTTGAGGCAAGTTCCGAAGCCCCGAGGATCCCGAGAAGTGAGGTTCCCGAGCCGAAGCTCTACCCGCGAGAAGCCGGTTTTTGTGAAGATCTTCCAGATCTACCGAAGAATACTAGTTTTACAAGCGGTAGTGTTGTCTGATCATCTTTTGATCAAGTGAGTGTATAGTCACTTTCATCTTACACATAGATATAAAGTATTTTATAAAATACGTGTTATGTGTATATATATTGTTGTTTATACGTGTGAGTGTGTGGTTACTTTCTTCTAAAACATAAACATGAAGTATTTGCTTTGAAATACATATTATGTGTTTATACATTATTTTTTTTATTTGAAATAACATAAGAATAAATGTTTTATACAAATTTTAAATCGTATATGTATTTTTATCTACAAAAGTTTTGGGTAAAGCATGGGTAGACAGTTGATGTATGTTAAAATCAAGAGAGGCCTCGATGTTGTTGTTTTTGATTTAGTCATCTAGTTGAATTTAGATGACGACCACAGACTTTTCTAGACAATCTTGTGGAACACTAGCAGGCTCGCCACCTATAGGTGTTAATGAACTTGGGTGTTCATTCGCTGTACTCCATCCCCCCTGGTTGCCTTATTTGACATATATTGTTGGGAAACCCCCGAAGCATGTGTTGTCGCATGATGAAATATTCTTAGATTAGGTCCCTTGAGAAAAGTGTTTAGGGATGTAAAGTGAGGATAACGGGAATGGGTAATTGGGTTTTTGTTGGTTGATGAAATTAATATAATTATTTATTGTGGGTTGAAAACCCTATATGCTCACCAGGATCCCAAGCCTGACCCACTCAGTTTCTTTGTATTACAGGAAGTGGCACGAGGGCATAAGATGGATGAATCATCAAGTTGTTTTGATTACAAGTCTGTATATGTATATATTTGTTAAATGACTTGTAATGTTATCGTTTATGCTTTATGGTCTGTATCGGAACATGACATCCCGATTTTTTATTATGAAATGAAATTATATTTCTTCATGAAATGTTTTGATAAAATCTGTTTATCATGTTTTGTTTTTGGGAACAAATTTCGCATCTCTTTTAAAGTCAAAAGGATTTACTCTGAAATTTTTTAAAAAGCATAAATGAAACCCGTCTTTTTTGGCCGAGATTTTGGGGGTCACACAAAGTCATGCTTGGATATATTTTGTGCTTACCCTCTTGTATTGTGTAATGAGTTGTCTTTCCTATAAATAAGAAGTGAGTGACACTCAATTATGTAATGTTCATTTTGGAGAGTTAGACTAAAGAGAATTGTACAAGACCCACTTTGTATTTTCTTTCTTGATCTAATGAGAGCTTAAACCAGATTTATTTACTCCATATGTTCATGATTCTTACGATGATTCAGTAGATCTTATCAATTCTGCGTATGTCATCATAATCAACACCACTACAATTGGTATCAGAGCTCATAATTCCCACTACAAATAACTTTGTCAAGGTAAACCCCATGTTATAAAACCCTTGATCGAAAAGAAAATGATTACACAAGCATTCATCAGGGTGCTCCCCCTCACATGCACTCAACAGGGTGCAAAGCATACGTCAGGATGCAAGTCTTATTTACACATAACTGGGTGCATGATATATGTCATTTAGGTAGCTCGGAGAGCTTCCTAAGTCCAATATCTTTGACATATTTTGGAAAGAATACTTCAACTTTGACTTGGTGAAGAAGTATGCATGATTCTTATCTAATCTGATATGTTGCACTTTAATCTTTTTAAATACTTGTTCATCTATAAAGAACAATTTCGGCGAGATGCGTTTAGTATTATCCCTTTTGATGTAACCTTGTTTTGATTGGTCAATAACAACAATGTTATCTTCATATATGACAACTGGTTTATTAGGATCATAAACCAAAGCACATGTACTTCGGATATGGCCAATTACAGCTCGAAGCCATATACACTCTCTACATAGACTGCGACAATCACATATCATGAAGTGGATTGCTTAATAAATACGTATGGGCATATCTTGTTATTTAAATATCCCAGCTTGATCAAGTACTCATTTAGACGATTATACCATATCCGCCCAAATTATTTCAATCAATAAAGTGAACGTCTCAGTCTTATTGAGAATATGTTTCGTGGTCTGGAACTACTTGATTTAGGAAACTTAAGTCCATCAGCTACTTTCATGTATATCTATGTGTCTAGATCCCCATAGAGATAGGTTGTGATCATATCCATGAGCTGCATATTCATTTTTTCAAAAACTACTAAACTGATTAAGTACCGGAACGTTATAATGTCCATTATGGGACAATACGTCTCCTCGTAATTAATTCCAAGGCGTTGAGAAAAGCCTTGCGCCATGAGGCGAGCTTTGTATCTTACAATCTCATTATTCTCATTACACTTCCTTACGAATACCCATTTATAACCAATTGGTTTAACATCGAGTGGTGTTGGAGCAACGAGTCCGAACACTCTTCTTTTCGCTAAGGAATTTAATTCTACCTGGATTGCTTGTATCCATTGAATCCAGTCTGTTCTACATTGATATTCAACAATAGTACATGGTTTCATGTCATCGTTGCTTATAATGTCAGTGGCCACTATGTATACGAACACATCATCGATGACAGACTCGTTTTTCTTTAAAATATCGTCTTAGCTAGCATACCTGAAAGATATTTCAAGATCACCAGGATGTGATTAATTGGTGTTTCATCGATAACACGATCCTCTAATACACTCCCGTGATCCTTAATGATCTCATGTGGCAAAACGGATGCAACATGATTTCTCCTTTTCCGAGGCAGAACATCCTTGGAACCGACCGGTCTACCTATTTTCTTGGGAAGTGTAACATCCATAAAAATCATGCCAAATTTGAACTTTTTAAAGCATTTAAAATCATTAAGTTATTACAGTTCATTTTCAAAATAGTATCACATAAGAGTTCCCAGAAATCATAAACACAAATTCTAGGAAGTGTACGGTCACGCCTTTGCCTTCCCGCGATCATCCGAAGTACCTGAAACAATAATCGATAAATGTAAGCTTGAAGGCTTAGTGAGTTACCCCCAAAATACCAACACCATACAGATATGACCATATCATATAAACAAACAAACAAACAACAAGCATAATGAGCCTTCGACCTAAGTGGACCGCTTCGCAGGCCTTCAGCCTATCTGGACCGCTCTCCAAGCCTTCGACATGTCTGGACCGCCTCGCAGGGCCTACAACCTATCTGGACCGCTCGCTGGGCTTTCGGCCTAACTAAACACCTTTGTAGGACCTTCAGTTTATCCAGACCGCCTCAACCCAACCCCAAATCAACAAAACATGTGCACATACATATCATACGCTAGCATATATAATAGTCAAACCGATCTACGCAATCGCTAATCACAACAACATCCTATTACCAGGATACAAACCTAATAAACACCAAGTCAATACAGTGAGGATAACTCACTGTATTGGTGCCTTAGACCTTATTGATATAGTGAGGATAACTCACCTCGCAATTAGTGCTGAAAGTATTGAAAACCTCTGATCGTTGTCTCACCGAAATTCCAAACTATCACATAATAAACACAAATTTAATACACGAGATATCAGTCTTGACTAAGGGTCCACTCAATCCATCATGTCCTTTCTCTTTATTGGGCCTAGGCCCAATGCCAAATACATAATCTTGAAAGTCCTTATGCAAATCCCATTATTGGCCCAATTTACCAAATTGGGCCCAACTCCCTAATTGGGCCTCATTCCAATCTCCATATTCAAAATTGGACCAAAATACCATATTCATAAAGTCCAACAAAGGCCCAAATCCAACCAATCCATAAACAGCCCAATTCCCGAAGCCTAATTGTCAAAATCCCAACAAAGGACGTACGCAGGGCGTACTCCTCTAGTATGCTGGGCGTACTTGTCCTGATGTTGACCACCATCGGGGTGGTTGACCTAGTACGTTGGGCGTACTGGATTTACTTTGGGCGTACGTAGTGGTTTGCGAAAATCTGAATAAGTGCTTAATGGCTTAAGCACCTAAGCCCAAACTTCATATCCAGAGACCAAATGTGCCTAGGACCCATAAAGTCATGAACATTATCACTTTTGACGTACAGAAAGCTCTTAATACTTGGTCTTAATCCATTAAGACCTTCCTACTCCATGCATGGGGCATCTTAAGCCATTTGGACCTCAGTTTTATCACTCAAACCCCCTTCAAGAGTCTAGAAGGATAGCTTATTTCATCCAAATCACATCATGCACCATCTTGGGACTTTTTGGAACAAGAAATGGTTCCTTAAAGCAGAATGGTAGGATCTATACATATATGCATACAGTTTGAAGCTTTTTTATCTTCTGGAGCTTCTAGGGCACAACCCAACTTCAGATCTACAAGCTTGATCTTCTTCTCCCACTCCTTGATGCAACACCTTCTTCTTAAAACACTCAAGAAACACTCAATAAGCTCAAACACTCAAGTAAATGGGTAGGGTTTGGGGAAAACGACTCTAAGCAGTGGAGGCTAGCGTAAGGGAGGGTTTTGAGCTCATATATAGCCCCCAAAACCTAAATATTAGGGTTTCATCTAGTCATAAGTATGCCCAGCGTACTAAGGAGGACCTTAGTACGCTTAGCCTACTCTTGTGTATGCTTAACATCCTTCTTCATGACCTAATCTTGCAACCTTGGCCCTTATACTTATATTGGCTCTATATTTCCAACCCCAAGGACTACAAATGACCAAATAATGATAGTAGAAAGGGTTCGGAAAATACTTGAAAAATCCCGGGATGTTACAAGAAGAGTGGTGGACTGTGTGACAACCCGAAATTTCCATTATGTACAACATTTCCATTCAATAGAAGTCAGAACAGTTTCTGGAAACTTTCAAGCTTTTTGGAATAAGTTTGAGTATTTTAGGATTAAACAACTTAGAAGATAGCAGGAAAGAGAATTCCCTAGATTTTATTGTGCAAAAATAAAGTCCCGACACATCAAAAGTTTAGAGTTCACGGCCTAAACAAGGATTTTACGGTCGTAAACCCTAAAGGGAAGTGGTATAAAGGTGACACTTAGTTATTTTTACCATTTTTCCAACTTTCAAGATCCAAATCTCAAACTCTCTCAAGTATCATCCAAAACTTTCTTCAAGATCACCATCAAGTAAGTGTTTCTAGCCCTTTCAAGTTAGTATATCACCTAATCTAGTGAATTAACACACTTCTATCCATGAAATCTTTCCAAAAGTTTGAATCTTCAAGTTTCACCAAGAACACCAAGAACACACACTAGTGTTCTTGGCCTTTTGGTACCTTTTCAAGCTTCTAACTAGTAAGTACTCCTACCATAGTGTATTTTAAAGCTTGCTACACTTTCATATATCAAGAAAACACCCAAGAAAGACCAAGATCAAGGTGTTTATGGTCCAACATGTTCTTGGACCGTAAACCCTACAAATGGGGCCAAAATGTCCCTATCCCTTTCCTAAGCCATGGTAACTTGCATAGACTCATTCCTTTATATGTTTAGGACTTGAAAACATCAAAATACCATAATCCATAAGGGTTTACGGTAGTAAACCCAAAAGGAAATGATCTTAGGTCCGTGAACTCCTTAAAGGAGGGAAATGGTGCCCTAATCTCTTCCAAAGGCTTAACCATCAAGTAGAAATGCTTCTAAAGGACTTGTAGAACTTCAAAACAACAATTGGTCAAAAGAACATGAGTTTACGGCCGTAAACTCACGTGTTTACGACTGTAAACCCATGGGGGTTATGGTCACAAAACCGTAAACTCCAAGGGAGTTTACCCTTGAACCCCAAACACAATAGCAAGGTCCTATAGCACTTAGATGCAATCCTTATGACTTGTAGCACTTATATAAGGTGTTTTACATGTCTTAGGATGTCTTAACTTTGTCAATTAGTAGTTTAAAGACTAATTGGATACATATATGTGTTATTATATGTTAACTAGGATCATTAAGTGCGTCCAAGTCCTCACTTGACACCTAGCATCCTACCTTATCCATTCATCCAAACCACCAACTACAGGTGAGTTCATACCCCTTAATCAATGTTTTAAATGATTTTAAATGCTTTAATGGGGGGAATACAAGTAAAAAACAACATGTTATAGATTCAATCACATGTGATTTATAACTGTGTTTTCAACCAACTGATTTCACATACTTCAAAATGTGATACATGAAATGGTTTTCTGTCTTAAAATACTTTGTTATCAAATGAATTACTTTTGAAATGTTTTATAAAATGACATCAAGTCATTGTTATTTACTATAACGTCTGTGTTTCCGGTCTTGCCATTTTTAGCAATGAAATAGTCTAGGTTAACCTTTGTAACCCGTTTTGAAATAATAAGACTGTATTATTTGAGTATTATGTGTTTTGTGCTTAACTGCTTAATTATGTGGTTTGATTAATTAAGAATAAAAATAAGTGTCAAAATTTAAGTGTAAAATAAACTTGATATCTTTGGATAATGTTGTAGTAGTTGAAACAAGGTTTCCGAAGATATAAAGAATGCCGAAATCCGAGTTATAACGAAGAAGTTATGACCTATCGAAGTTTCGCGACAGAACCGGCAACGCTGAATGACGTAAAAAGTAAAATTTACGTTAGAGCGACATTTAGCCTTAGTGATCTAAACGAGAATCGAAGATCTCATTGTTAGTATCGAAGCGACAAAAAGTTAGGCAAGAACGGACGTCAAACGAAGAAGTTATGAATTTATAACGAAATTTTTTTGTCCCGGCGTATTAAAAATAAATAATAAAAATAAATTCAAAATTAGCCAACAAAGTCTAAACGAAAGTTGTAGAGCGTAGTCTCACCTTCGTGTGGATATAAAGAACGTCGAAAACGGAGTTCGTATGAAGAAGATATGAATTTTCGAAGTTTATTAAATAATTAATATATAAATTTAATTATTAAATCTCGGTATTATCCGAAGACGAGTCATCGGACTCATCCGAAGTACGCCCCGCGTACACCGAGGTATGTCGACACTCGCACTCGAGGACTTCAGATACGTAAGCAATGAAGTTTCAGAGGCAGTACGCCCCGCGTACTCCGAGGCTCCAGCCTCCTATAAATAGGATGCGAGGCTGCCGAGTTCTTTTGCTATTTTTCTCTTTTCTCTCTCTCGTTTTGCATCGATTTGCGTGCCAGAAGTACCCTGAAGCTCCGGCAATATTCCCGAGTCCCGAAGCAAGTCCCGAGATCCCGAAGATCCCGAGAAGTGCGGTTCCCGAGCCGAAGCTCTGCCCGCGAGAAGTTCGATTTTTGTAGAGATCTTCCAGATCTGCTGAGGATTACTACTTCTACAAGCCGTAGTGCTGTCCGATCATCTTCTGATCAGGTGAGTGTTCAGTTACTTTCTTCTAACACATAATTATGAAGTATTTTATACGAAATACGTGATATGTGTATAATTTTGTTGTTATGTACGTGAATGTATATTCACTATCTTCAATCTCATAGATCTGATTTGTTTTCTATAAAATATGTGTTATGTGGGTATGCCTCATCTGTTATGTGAAATATGTATTGGATGAAAATGCTATGCGGGTTTTAAACTATGTATAAAAATATATATTTTTATCTACTAATATGTTGGGTAGAACATGGGTAGATAGTTGGTGTGTAATAAACAGATGAGAGGCCTCGATGTTGTTGTTGTTGACCTAGTTATTCAGTGGAGTATGGATAACGACCACAGACTCCTTCTAGACAGTCTCGTGGAACGCTAGCAGGTTCATAACCTGTAGATGTTGTGAACGATGTGTTCACCGGGGTACTCTATCCCCCTCATGGTTGCCTTTAGGATATCTATTATTGAGGAAACCCCTTAGCAGTAATGTCCGCCCCGATGAAAATCCTAGATTAGGTCCCTTGAGATAGATGTTGTTTTAGGGACGTAAAGTGAGGATAACGGGAATGGGTAATCGGGATAGTGATTGGTTGGTAAAATTAAATATAATTTATTTATTGTAGGTTGAAAACCCTATATGCTCACCAAGCTCCCAAGCCTGACCCACTCAGTTTTATTTGTATTACAGGAAGTGGCGCAAGGGCGTAAGATGGATGAATCATTGAGTTGTTTTGTTTACAAGTCTGTATATGTATATATTTGTTGAATGACTTGTAATGTTACCGTTTATTCTTTATGGTATGTATCGGAACATGACACCCCGAGTTTTAATTATATAATGAAAATGCATCTCTTGATGAAATGCTTTGATAAATATTATTTTATCATGTTTTGTTTTGGGAACAAATTCCGCAACACTTTTAAATCAAAAGGATTTACTCTGAAATTATTTTAAAAAGCATAAATGAAATTGGTCTTTTCTGGCCATGATTTTGGGGATGTCACAGTTGGTATCAGAGCATTAGTTTAAGCGAACTAGGAATTTGTAGGATTTCTAAACTTAAACTTAGAATGCTAAGTGGAGATTGCGAGGTGTGTCTCTGTTAAATTTTAGACACAAGCACTAGTTTACTTTAGGAAAGTTGCCTAAAATGTTTTTATGTGCTAAATGTTATATGTTGCTATGTATGATATTATTTGTTCAGATCTACGGTTTGTTGCCAACCGGATCTGAAGGTTTATGTGTTTAGGATTCTAAGCGTATGTATACGATATTAGAACTAGCATGTAATCGTTTCGGAGTGATAAGGATGATTTGAAATCTATCATGAATGAATATCTAAATTTCACCTTATTCGGTGTGTAGATAAACAAATGGTGAGAACAAGGAGTGGTGTTGGAAATGCGGATGAAAACAGGAATCAACACCAGTGATTGAGCAAATACCTGTTGTAGCAGCAGCACCAAACCAATAACGATGGCTGGGGTGCAAGCCATGATTCGGGCTATGTTAGCCGAACAAAGGGAGGAGATGCGGCAGATGTTGCATAATAATAGGGACGAACCTATCATACCTATTGAGGAACCTGAATTGAATCCCGAACAATCGGAGGAAGGGAATAATAGTCGCATTATGAGTCAAGTTGGGACTCAAGGAGAACGAAGGAACGATCCGGAAAGGAGAAACAACAAGGATGGGCGAATGTACAAGAACTTCTTGGGCGCCAAGCCGCCAAGTCTTTCTGGGAGCCCAAATCCTGTTGAGATAATGGATTGGATCTCCGAAATAGAGATGGTATTTGAAAGTTGCGGTTGTAGCAACAAACAAAAGACCGTCTTTGCAGTTAGACAACTAAAGACTGGAGTGTTGAGTTGGTGGAAGATGTTGGCAGATACTATGCCACGAGGGGAAGCCTTGAAAATGTTATGGGAGGAGTTCTTGGAACAGTTAAGGGTGCAATATTGTTCAGAGATAGATCTGATTGATCTGAACAATGAGTTCCAAAACTTGAAGAAGGGGAGGACGAGCGTAGACGACTATGCTACGGCATTCACTGAGAAAATGAAATTATTTCCGTACCTAGTACCAACGGAACTCTCCAAGATTAAGAGGTTTGCTAATGGATTGCCTGCCGACTTTGGTCCGACAGTCAAGATGGAAACTACTCTGAAAACGGTTGTTCGTGCAGCTAAGAATGTGGAGGCCCAGCAGAAGGAAAAGGGTCTGGAAAGGATAGAAGTTGGTGAAAAGGGGAAGTTCGATGGAACTTCAAGGTCCAATAAGAAAAACAAGTTCTCGAAGTCTGGTTCGAGGGGAAGTGGAGGCGAAGCGAAATGGTGCGACAATTGTAAGAATAAGCATCATGGAAAATGTGAGGTAGTGTCCACATGCTACAAGTGTGGAAAGCCAGGTCACCATGCCAATGAATGTACCCTCACTAAGAAAGTTTGTTATGGTTGTGGTGAGGAGGGACACATGTTGAGGCACTGCCCGAAGAAGAAGGAGGCAGCAAGACCCAACATTTCGCCAAAGCCAAAGGCGAGAGCATTCCAGATGACACTGGAAGCCGCTAAAGATGAAGTTGATGTCGCTTCAGGTACCTTTCTCGTAAACAAATTGCCTGCCCAAATTTTATTTGATTCTGGAGCCAACTACTCCTTTATATCGCATGAATTTGGTAGAAAACTAGCTTTGCCTGTTGATAGACTAGATAATGCTTTATTAGTCGAAGTTGCTAGTGCCAAGTTTGTACCTGTTAGCCATCGTATGAAAAACATCTTAATCGATCTGAATAGGAATAAGTTCCACGAGGAATTATTGCCTATCGAACTTAACAGTTTCGACATCGTTTTGGGAATGGATTGGCTTAGCGCCAATGACGCCGAGATTTTGTGCAAGAAGAAGATAGCGAAAGTGAACCCGCCTGGGAAGAAATCATTTATGGTGTATGGGGACAAACGCCGAGTGAATTCTGGAATCATTTCTCTAATGAAAGTCAGAAAGTGTTTGACCAAAGGATGTACATCATATTTAGCATTCGTGATTGATGCTAAGAAGGAAAAGAAGGTGATGTAGAGTATTCTTGTGGTGTGTGATTATCCAGAAGTATTTCCCGAAGATCTTCCTAGATTACCACCTGATAGACAAGTGGAGTTCAGAATTGACTTGTTACCAGGAACAACGCCAATTGCAAAAGCACCTTATCGATTAGCACCGACGGAGATGAAGGAATTGATGATGCAACTTCAGGAGTTATTGGAAAAAGGTTTCATTAGACCTAGTTCATCACTCTGGGAGCTCCGGTGTTATTTGTGAAGAAGAAAGATGGAAGTATGAGAATGTGCATCGATTACCGAGAGCTGAATAAGGCAACAATAAAGAATAGATATCTGTTGCCAAGGATTGATGACCTATTCGATCAACTACAAGGTTCGAGCTATTTCTCGAAGATCGACCTAAGGTCAGGATATCATCAGCTGAAAGTAAGAGAGCAGGATATAGAGAAGACTGCATTCAGAACCCGATATGGACACTACGAGTTTTTGGTTATGTCGTTTCGACTAACCAATGCTCCAGCAGCATTCATGGATTTAATGAATAGAGTTTGTAATCCGTTCCTTGATAAATATGTGATAGTATTCATAGATGACATTCTGATTTACTCGAAAAGCCAGGAGGAGCATGGAAGACACTTGCGAGAAGTTTTAGAAGTCTTGAAGAAGGAGAAGCTGTATGCTAAGTTCTCCAAATGTGATTTTTTGATTCGTGAAGTCCAATTCTTGGGTCACGTGGTCAACCAAGAAGGGATAATGGTTGATCCAGCGAAGATCGAAGCTGTGATGAAGTGGGAACAACCGAAAAATCCCACAGAGATCCGAAGCTTTTTAGGATTAGCCGGATATTACCGAAGGTTTATCCAAGGTTTTTCTTCGATCGCTAGTCCATTGATAGCTTTGACCCACAAAGGAGCTACTTATGCTTGGAGTGAGAAGCATAAAGAAGCATTCGAGAAGCTAAAGAAGAAACTATGCGAGGCACCAATACTTTCTCTACCCGATGGAGTTGAAGACTTCGCTATTTATAGTGATGCGTCTGGTGTTAGATTGGGTTGTGTTTTAACCCAAAGAGAAAAGGTGATAGCATATGCGTCTCGACAGCTGAATGAGCATGAAAAGAATTACCCGACTCATGATTTGGAATTGGCAGCGGTAGTTTTCGCTCTGAAAATATGGAGGCATTACCTCTATGACACGAAGTGCAAACTTTTTACTGATCATAAGAGTCTCCAATATCTCTTTAATCAGAATGAATTGAATATGAGGAAACGACGCTGGCTAGAATTACTCAAGGACTACGACTGTGAGATACTTTACCATCCCGGTAAAGCTAATGTTGTTGCTGATGCTCTCAGTCGGAAAGTCAATCTTGAAAGGAAAAGGCCAAGAGCGCTGAGAATTGAAGTTGTCTCGATCATTGTGGAAAGTATAAAGAAAGCTCAAGAGGAAGCTTCTGAAAAGAATGACCGAAAGGAGGAACGTTTGGGCAAAACGTTGGTGTTAGGTGTAAACAGTCATGGACTGAAGGTGTTCCAACATCGGATTTGGATACCTAAGACAGGAGGAGTCAGGGATCTTCTGATGGAAGAAGCTCACAAAACCATGTACTCGATTCATCCCGGTAGCACTAAAATGTATAGGGACCTGAAACCCTAACACTGGTGGCCGACGATGAAGCTTAACATTGCAAAGTATGTGGCTGAGTGTGTGACTTGTGCAAGAGTCAAGACACAACATCAGAAACCGTACGGGAGTTTAGAACCATTGCCTGTGCCTATGGGTAAGTGGGAAGACATTGCTATGGATTCTGTCGCTAAACTGCCCAGAACAAAGAATGGTCACGACATGATTTGGGTGTTGATCGATTCACTAAGAGTGCGCATTTCATAGCAGCCAAGGAGAAATGGTCTATGGAGAAGCTTGCAAATTCTTACGTGAAGGAAATTGTAAGGCTTCACGGTGTTCCGTTGACGATTGTATCAGATCGTGATAGCCGTTTCACCTCGAGGTTTTGGAAAAGTCTACAAGAGGAAATAGGTACCAAGTTGTGTTTAACTACAACTTACCATCTGCAGACTGATGGCCAGAGCGAACGAACGATACAAACGCTTGAAAATATGCTAAGAGCATGTACCTTGGAATTCCTAGGTAACTGGGATGAACATTTACCATTGGTAGAATTTTGCTACAATAATAGTTTCCACTCGAGCGTTAAGATGGCACCTTACCAAGCCTTGTATGGACAAAAGTGTCGTACGCCGTCTTGTTGGCTTGAGGCTGGGGAAAAGCAGTTTATGGGTCCGTAGATGGTTCATCAAACTGCTGAAAAGTTGAAAATAATTAGGGAAAGAATGTTAGCAGCTCAGGATCGTCAAAAGAGCTATGCTGACAAAAAGCGAAGACCGATGACTTTTGAAGTTGGGGATTCGGTTTTGCTTAAAGTCTCGCCGTGGAAGGGACTTATAAGATTTGGAAAAAGGGGAAAATTAAGTCCAAGGTTTATTGGACCGTTTAAAGTTCTTCAGAGGATTGGGAACCAAGCTTACAAGCTCGAACTACCAGAAGAACTTAATGGAATTCATAACACTTTTCATTTGTGTTATTTACGGAAGTTCATGGGGGAAGTTTCCGACATGATTCCACTTTCGGAGTTGAGAATCGATGAGAACAAAAGGTTGATTGAAGAACCAGAGGCAATTGTTGACCGAAAGACTAAGAAGTTGCGACGTAAGATGGTCGAGTTAGTGCTTGTCCGATGGAAACACACGAATGGGCCGAATCTCACCTGGGAGACGGAGAGTGACATGATGGGTCGCTATCCGCATTTGTTTGTTGATGTGTGATTCCGGGGACGGAATCATTCTAAGGTGGAGAGAATTGTAACGCCTGTGTTTCCGCGCTTGCAATTTCTAGAAATGAAATAGTCTAGGTTAACCTTTGTAACCCGTTTTGAAATAATAAGAGTGTATTATTTGACTATTATGTGTTTTGTGCTTAATTGCTTAATTATGTGGTTTGATTAATTAAGAATAAAAATAAGAGTCAAAATTTAAATGTAAAATAAACTTGATATCTTTGGATAATGTTGTAGTAGTTGAAACAAGGTTTCCGGAGATATAAAGAATGCCGAAATCCGAGTTATAACGAAGAAGTTATGACCTGTCGAAGTTTCGCGACAGAACCGACAACGCTGAATGACGTAAAAAGTAAAATTTACGTTAGAGCGATATTTAGCCTTAGTGATCTGAACGAGAATCGAAGATCTCGTTGTTAGTATCGAAGCGATAAAAAGTTAGGCGAGAACGGACTTCAAACGAAGAAGTTATGAATTTACAACGAAATTTTCTGTCCCGGCCAATTAAAAATAAATAATAAAAATAAAGTCAAAATTAGCCGATGGAGTCTAAACAAAAGTTGTAGAGCGTAGTCTCACCTTCGCATGGATATAAAGAACATTGAAAACGAAGTTCGTATGAAGAAGATATGAATTTTCGAAGTTTATTAAATACTTAATAATTAAATTTAATTATTAAATCCCGGTATTATCCGAAGATGAGTCATCGGACGCATCCGAAGTACGCCCGGCGTACTCGTGTACGCCCCGCGTACCCCGAGGTATGTCGACACTCGCACTCGAGGACTTCGAATACGTAAGCAATGACGTTTCGGAGGCAGTACTCCCCGCGTACTCCGAGGCTCCAGCCTCCTATAAATAGGATGCGAGGCTGCCGAGTTCTTTTGCTATTTTTCTCTCTTCTCTCTCCCGTTTTGCATCAATTTGCGTGCCGGAAGTACCTCGAAGCCCCGGTAATATTCCCGATTCCCAAAGCAAGTCCCGAGATCCCGAAGATCCCGAGAAGTGTGGTTCCCGAGCCGAAGCTCTGCCCGCGAGAAGGTCGATTTTTGTAGAGATCTTCCAGATCTGCTGAGGATTACTACTTCTACAAGCCGTAGTGCTGTCCGATCATCTTCTGATCAGGTGAGTGTTCAGTTACTTTCTTCTAACGCATAATTATGAAGTATTTTATACGAAATATGTGTTATGTGTATAATTTTGTTGTTATGTACGTGAATGTATATTCACTATCTTCAATCTGATAGATCTGATTTGTTTTCTATAAAATACGTGTTATGTGGGTATGCCTCATCTGTTATGTGAAATATGTATTGGATGAAAATGCTATACAGGTTTTAAACTATGTATAAAAATATATATTTTTATCTACTAATATGTTGGGTAGAACATGGGTAGATAGTTGGTGTGAAATAAACAGATGAGAGGTCTCGATGTTGTTGTTGTTGACCTAGTTATTCAGCGGAGTATGGATAACGACCACATACTCCTTCTAGACAGTCTCGTGGAACGCTAACAGGTTCATAACCTGTAGGTGTTGTGAACGATGTGTTCACCGGTGTTCTCTATCCCCCTCATGGTTTCCTTTAGGATATCTATTGTTGAGGAAACCCCTTAGCAGTAATGTCCGTCCCGATGAAAATCCTAGATTAGGTCCCTTGAGATAGATGTTGTTTTAGGGACGTAAAGTGAGGATAACGAGAATGGGTAGTCGGGATAGTGATTGGTTGGTAAGATTAAATATAATTTATTTATTGTGGGTTGAAAACCCTATATGCTCACTAGGCTCCCAAGCCTGACCCACTCAGTTTTATTTGTATTACAGGAAGTGGCGCAAGGGCGTAAGATGGATGAATCATCGAGTTGTTTTGTTTACAAGTCTGTATATGTATATATTTGTTGAATGACTTGTAATGTTATCGTTTATGCTTTATGGTCTGTATCGGAACATGACACCCCGAGTTTTAATTATATAATGAAAATGCATCTCTTGATGAAATGATTTAATAAATATTATTTTATCATGTTTTGTTTTGGGAACAAATTCCACAACACTTTTAAATCAAAAGGATTTACTCTGAAATTATTTTAAAAAGCATAAATGAAATCGGTCTTTTCTGGCAGTAATTTTGGGGATGTCACATTTATTTTTCAAAACTCTTAAATGTTTTACAAATCCTCTTTCATCTTCTTGATCAAAACAATATCTATACACATATGTTCATATATATATATATATATATATATATATATATATATGTGTGTGTGTGTGTGTGTGTGTGTATTGATATGAGAGCATTCATTCTTCGTTCAGTTCCCACACTCTTGGGTAGCAAGGGTGTATAAACTTTCTTGGACATCTATTACATTCCACTAAACTATTATAGGGATAGTTTAAGGGATACAAAACATTATTCCTATTACAAGGAATTACACCGAAGTCAGTTCATTCATGAGTCTATACTAAATGCTATATGAATAGATACACTTACATGAATCCTCTTACATGGATCCTCTTAGATGGATACACTTACATGGATACTTTTACCTAGATACTATATGATGAGATACTATTACATATTATACATGTAGCTTAGATTTGTCTATCCTAGTACAAAAGGATATTGTGCGGGACTAACCATTCCTATAACCTCTGTTAGCTATAGAGGTAAATGCACATCTATGGATGTCTATGGTTGATACCATTACAGGTATACTTAAGGGACTAACTATTCCTATACCCGACTATTAGCAACAAAGGTAAATGTACATCTACGGATGTCTACGGTTAATACTATTCGACATTTACTATGTCGTGTTTATCCTAGTACCAAAGGATAATACTTAAATGTTTATATTTTCCCTATTACTTTTATTTTGTGATACGTTCACATAAACGATGAGGTAGACTATATATTGTTAGTAGTAGTCATACAGGGGAAAACCATCTTTGTTACAGAAAAACATTCAGGTCTTGGTAGAAGGCTACTTTCAAAACATTCGGGTCTTGGTAGAAGACTACTTTTATACTAGTAGGAAATATGGAATTTTCTAGGGTTTTCACACTTATATCAAATGTTTCATTCAAAGATTTACATGGGATTCATAATAGCTTTCCAAAACAGAGTAATGACACTTAAATACTTATGAATTCACCAGCTTTATGCTGATCTACACTTTCAAAATAACTTGTATTCTCAGGTCACCAGTAGACAAGTACGATGACCAGGTTTTGAGAAGACGGAGCACAGACAAGACTCGTATTTTATTTTGATTTCATATTTTGGTGTCTTATTACTATGAAAGAACACACATGTAATAAAACTTTACTTTTAATGTAATGGATGATGTTGTTGCTTGTTTACTACTTTGCACTGTTATGATACTTCACATGATGTCCTCCACCCCTGAACGTTTCCACCGTTCTTGGTTTTAGGGTGTGACAGACTGGACAACTGATAGTAGTATCCTTTGCACAGTGGGTACGACATGTGAAACATTTTCAAACAGAACATGGCATCTCACAGAGATTTCTATCCTTGTAGGTACATTTACAGCATGTATATTTGATCTTGTGACATTTTCTAAGTCACTAAATGTGTCTGGTAGCTGATTGACAACATTTTGTAGACTTAGGATTCGTTGCACTTCCTTATCACCATGTGCAGTTAGGGGATCCATATGATACATATTGGGTACATGCCACGTTATTTCACATCGTTACTCATCAATATTAATGTGAAAATATCGGCTATTGACGGGAAGATGGTCTCATCAAAGTCAGAATTTGTATGTATTACGTTAAAGAGCTCGCCTGTCAAGGGCTCTAAATAATGTATGCTATAATGGGATTCATAACCAACATATATTCCCCGTCATTTCTGATTTTTAAAATTTTAACACTTTTGAGGTTCAATTTGAACGTTGACTAAACACCCAAATACACGTAAATATGAGACATCAGGCTCATATCCATTTACCATTTGATATGCAGAAAGTGGTTGGGTGGCCATGGGCCTTATAAGGACAAATGCATTCACGAACAATATTGCATAACCCCATGCAGAATGGGAAATTTGGTGCGCATAACCAAAGTTCTCACAATTATTTGTATCTATTTAATAAATGCTTCTGCAATACCGTTTTGGGAATGAACATACACAATGGGGTGGTCAAGGTCAATGCCCAATGTCATGCAATAGTCACAGAACGTTTTCGACATAAACTCCACGATATTATCAAGTCGAATTGACTTTATCATATAATTTTGATGATGGGCCCTCAACTTAATGATCTGGGCTAGGAGTTTAGGAAATGGTTCATTCCTTGTGGAGAACAAAGCAATGTGTGACCATCTTGTTGAGGCATCAACCAATACCATGAAATATTTAAATGATCCCCATGTTATCTGGATAGGTCTACAAATATCCCCTTGAATTCTCTCAAGAAAATGGGAAACCACTTTTGTAGGTTTTATGTGAAGTGGTTTGAGATGTATCTTTCCTATCAAGCATGATTTACATAGGCTTTTCGAATTAATCATGAAATTCTTTCCTCCGAGAGGATTCCTATGAGATGCATTCATCATTCGAATCATCATATTTTGACTAGGGTGTCCCAACTGGTCATGCCATAACATATATGTTCCCTCATCAACGGGGGCTCAATGCATGATCAGATTGCTTTCAATCTTTTGGATTGGTGTAAGATACAAACCATTCGACAAACATCTCAAATTCTCCAATATACGCTTTTGGTCATATTGAGTGGAGGTAATGTAAAGGTATTCAATATCATTCTCTCGAGCAGTTTTAAGGTGAACCATATTTTCTCGAACATCCTTAAAACTCAACATGTTTTGACTGAAACTTGGATAATATAAGGATTCATATATGGTTAAAACAGTAACATTTAACAACATAAACTGGGCTTTACCAAATTTGGCAACCAGGGTCGACGATCCTGAAATGGTTGTCAATGAAGTTACTTTAGGTGTAATGCTGATAAAATAATCATTGTATTTTAGGATAATGTGCATTGTACCACTATTAACCAGACAATCAACTAACTCAATATGCACTCCTAAAAGTAAAAATAATGTAAAGTCGGACACAAATATAAAATAATTTCATAAGGAAATAAATTTAAATTATATCGAGAAACATGTTGGAGATAAACAAACCATAATCCAAAAGCCTTATTTAAATGGGAAAGCATACACCAAATGAAAAAGAAAAAAACATAATCTAGGAGCTGAACAATATCTCTATTCTTCCATTTGAGCCACAAAATCGGGGGTCTCAAAAAGTTCATTGGTGTTCATGTTGATAAGATTTGTTTCATATCTTCTCCCCTTATGATAGTTTTGAACTTCTTTGGGAGTGGCCTTACAAGTCCATTGCATATGACCATAACCACATCAATAAGAAATAGTTTTCTTATCAGTATGATCTCGTATGTTGGGACGACTGACCCGTTTGTTATTATTCCTATTACGAGATTGCTTAGGAGCCTAAGGTCTTTGGTACAGATTAGATTTTGAACCTCATGTGGATTGTCGAGATTTACGCTTACCATGATTCCTTTGCTTTCGGGACGACCGACCCATATCTCTATTCACGTTTCATGGTTGAGGCCTACAAACATAAATAACATCAGGCATTGGAATTGCCTTTATCCCAAGAAGACGAGAATTATTATTTCTCATTAAAACGATGCTATTTTTCTCATCCAATAGTAATTGGGTAATAAGCTCAGTGAACGTTGTAAACTTGAACTGACGATATTGCTTTTGAAGCAAATTGTCAGAACTAGGAAATGCGGTGTAAGTCTTCTCCAGTAAATCAACATCACTTAATGGTTGACCACAATAGTGGAGAAGTGAACGAATTCTACAGACCTTGACGTTATACTCAGTAACCGAAGAGAAATCTTGGAATCGTAGATTGATCCACTCTTGACGGGCTTCAGGAAGCCATATGGTCTTTTGATGGTCGAAACGCTCTTTCAAAGAGTCCTATAATGTCTTGGTTGAGGTGATTGCTATGAATTCAGGCTTCATTGTATATGAAAGATGGTGGCGAAATAATATCATCGCTTTAGCATTCATTTCGCGAGTAACTTCAACATCATGATCATCCTCGTCATAAATTACATCCAACAAGTTGTGGTCATCTAGATGGTTTTGGATATATTGAGTCCAATCTAAATAGTTCTTACCGGCAGTGCCTAAGATAGGGAAATCAATTTTGATCGACATTTTCCTACAACAGTAGGAAAAATATTGGATTAGTTATCATATAATATGACAGGATTATATGTTTATGGTTTACATTAGCACACATTATGTTTTCGAAACAGCAGGCTCGAGAAACACATGATTTGTTAAACTTTGTTTTCGAAATGACAGGTTCGATAAACACAAAATTTAGTATAATGAACTTTGTTTTTTTGAAAAGACAGGTTCGAGAAACACAATTGTGAAAAACTTCTCATTGATCGAACAAAGTGTCGATTAAAGCAAATCATCTAAATTTATTTTCATTGTCATTAATGTAATTAGAGATGATCCATAATTTGTCCACGTAAATGTGTTATGTATTTGGTTGATGGCAAAACTCATTTTTGAGAAAAAAAAACATTGAAATTCCACCAATATTAAGAGTTATAAAAAATAACTTCTATTAATTTTAAAGGTCAAAAATTGTTTATGCCACATAAATAAGTCTCTATATGGCTATACAAAATTTACGTTTGTCAAACTACCAATTTTATACAATGACATTAATACTAATGTTGTTAATAATCATAGTAAAATATAATGGACATGAACTATAAGGGATATTTGTGACTTATGGTCTTTTGACAAAAGAAATGATAAGTTATCAAGACTACAAAGACCATTACTTTAATTTGTGTGTCCATAATATAAAAACTATTTGTGTAGGAAATAAATCTATAGGAGTCTCATATTCTAATTATGTGACATTGAAAACCATAAAAAAAAACACATCCAATGTCCAAACTCGAGTTGATCAAACTAAACAATACCTAACAAATTCTTTTATCTCCCTTTTGACGAACAAAAAATTTCCATTTTTCCCAAAATAATAGCAAATGGAAAAAAATTAGACGGAGTCAAGGAGTATCAAGAAAGACTTACTTCACAATTAGAGAGAAAAACGACACTGAAAGTTGTGGTTTTTTGTTACTCGTCGAGCAAGAAACGTGGAGTATGATGTTTTCGACTTCAAGCAAAGTGTTGATAACGTGTTGTAAGGCGAATTTTCTCAGCTTAATGATCATGCAAAGATTCTTATTAGACAATGTAAATGTATGAATGTGTATATGTGATTCATATATCTTACAAGAGTACATGGCAACCCTTTAGATAGGGCAATGAATAGGTGAACCAAAAGTTGTAACCTTTAAGTACACAAATGCTACTTATGAATGAAAAAAATATGAGCAATTAGTACCAACATAAATGAGCAATCGCTACCAACATAAATGAGTTACAACAAAAGTGTTGATGTTAACTAGTAATCAAAATTACTCTAATAAATAATCAAATAGTAATAATTTTTTATAAGGTGTGACCCTATAGGATCATATGACATAAACAATATCATTCTATAATGACACTCAGCTATAAAAATCATTTATCTTTCGACCCTTTTGATTCTCCAAAGCAAACAATCATAGATAATGAACAGAATAGCATAAACATATGTGCCAAGTATCTCTTAAAAAATTGATGTTCCTCCCATTACCCACCTTCCTTACCGAAACACCGATCGCATGGGTATGTCTAAAAAAACATATAATAAAATCTTTAAAAATATTTTTTAAGAGTTTTAGTTTGTGGAAAACAGTCTCATTGTTTAAATTAAAATAGTTTTCATAATTCAAATGCGAAGAACATTCCCAAACATACAAGCTTTAAGAAAAACATTTTAAGCAAGAGTGTCATAACAAATATCAAAAAAATAAAAAAGTTTAAGAAGTCATTACAAGCCAGTGGTTTTTTATAAATGTCCAAAACATATAAATCCCAAATAGAGCATCCTCGAATCATAAATATACTCATTTAGTAAAGAGAATACATTTGTACATCTAATAGACAAAAAAATATGAATACTTGTATAGTATTTCACATAAGGGAAAAGATAAGTCAAAATATTCATATAATGGGAACAAGTGTTCCAAGTCAAGTTATGATCCAAACCCTACAAGGAATACTATCTAATGATAAAAGAAACAAAGATAGTTAAAGATACCAACCTTATAGAAAAAATCGTACTTTTCTAACTTGAAGATTCCCTTGTTGAGGTCTTGAAGCTTCAGTAAGAACTAGCACCCAAACTAGAATGACTCTAAAGTGTCACACCCAAAATACTAACAGCTAGATATTTCAAGGAAAAAGAAAGTGAAATGCTAAACTCGAAATTCAATGATAAGCAAGGAGCATAGGACGAAATTGATGGGAGGCTAAAGAGTGGTATCCATAGTTGAAGGTGACTTGGTGGAAACGATTACTGATAAGGATAATTACCAAATTTAAATCCTTATCTGATTTAAATTCAAATCAACTTCCACTTCCTTCCATAAATTGAGATTTTGAAAATCACTAGGGATAATTCCCTAACTGATTTTCTTCCACTTCATACAAAGGCTCCAAAATGTTCCAATTATCCAACTATTGAATAATTAACATTCAGTCCACGTACTTTTAATTAATATTAAATTAATTCTAATTAATTCCAAATCAACCTATACTAGTTTCTGATTAAATTTTCAAGCAATGAAAAGTAAATAAACTATTATTTTTCTCTCTTAATTTATTTCTATCTCTTTTAGTTCACGAGGGAAACCCTAAAAGGATTTTTTTTATTATTACCAAAGTTATACCAATTAGTTATGACTATGGACACCCATTTCTAATAATCATAAGGTTTCACATGACAAAAATACATTTATGTTGGTCAAATTTTCATTCTACGCTCAAAATACTCCCCAAATGTTCTAATGTGAATTAAGGAAGCCAAAGGAGACCAAAGGAATGAACCAAAATCAAGATAAAAGCAAAACACAACACTCCAAAATGGGGCAGGCCATTATCATGTTGCAAACCTATAAGAGACGTGTCGCACTTTATGAACAAATGAATAGAAAATGATGTTAAATGCATATTAAGCCAACCAACTTAAAATAAAAATTCAAAATGAATCTAAAGAGTCAAAGGACTTCAAACAAGGGGTTATAACACTTCAAAAGAACATAATAAAGGATCTACAATGGTTCATCTCCTTGGATTAAACATAAAATGTCTAGGTTTATAAAAAAAATCATTTTAAAGGTTAATGAGACCCTAGATTCCAAAAGTGAAAGAAATGCTTCAAAACACCAATTGATTTGATTCCCCACATACTGGAACACATATCAAAAACCATTTTCACGAGGGAAAAGGTGTTATGAGAAATTTAATCTTGAAATGGATTAATACAAATTCTCAATATTCGTAAGAACTTTACAACCATTAGAGCACCATTTATGACACTAGACGAATAATTTTCTATTCAAAATATCAAGGGATGATAGATTATCAAAACTAGGACTGAGGATAAGATCAATACGTGAATTTAATCTTGGAACATGGTTCCGTGATCAACAAGGTTAAAATAGCCAAATGTGATATCATTAAAGTAAGATTTTTGCACATAACTTCATAATCTTACCATTAAACCAGGATTGTAAAATGGATCATAGATTGGAATGGAAATACATTACCTAATAATAACATCAGTCCCAGATCATCGTTTGGAACTAAAAATTTGAATAAATGAACCCTAGGTTTAAAATACTTAAAAAATCACCAGTGAAACTAGAACGTGGTCTAAACATCATTGAAATCCCACTATGATCCAAGGGTTGATAAATCGATCATAGAGTTGAAGTTTGATATACAAAAAAAAAAGTCATAAACATAAGCTCATATCATTTCTTGTTATATTTAATTCGGATTTGAAGATCTAGGGTTTGAAAACCCATGAAACAAACTTTAAACTCATAAATCTCACAACTATTATTTATTAAAAATAGTGCCCATAGTCACAACAGTTGGTAATATTACTATTACTAGTAAGGTCCTTTAGGGTTATATGTATGGATAAATTTTAGAAACAAATGACTTGAGAGTTTTAAAAGGGTCTACATTATTAATCCTTGTAGACTTAAGGGTTTTAAATATAAACATTTGAAAGTCATAACTTTACGATAATTAGCAAACTTATCAATAATTACTTAGTGAACAAGTAATTAACTCATAATGACTCAACAACGATCCCTTATAAATAGAGGAGCCTAACGAACAAATTTTGACTGATTCTACCCCTAAAACCTGCTTCCCTTTCCCATTCTCGAAAACCCACTTTTTCCTCGATTACGTAGCGCGTGAAGTTCTTCTATACTGTGTGTTAGCTTCGTAAAACCCTAATTATTTAGGGTTCAGTGCTCTGTGGTTTAAGGTGTTGGTAAAGGTTGTTGGTCTTGTTGTAAATGGATGTCCAGTGTCATAACTAATTGGTATAACTTTGAGAATAATAACAAAATCCTTTTAGGGTTGTCCTCAAGAGATAAAATAGGTAAAAAAAAAAGGATTTAAGAGAGTGAGATGAATAGTTTATTAACTTATCATAACTTGGTAAATTAATTAGAAACTAGTTAAAATTAATTTAGAATTAATTAAAATTAATCGGGAAATTATTTAAAGGTAAATGGATTGAATATTAATTGTTGAATAGTTGAACAACTAGAATGTTCTCGAACCCTAGAAGGGTTGGAAAATTTTGAAAGGGATACATCCCTTTAGGAATTTCGTCCATAGTTGCTGATAAGACAATGATTTGAATTAGGATTGAATGTGATTATTTAATTAATTTAAATCTACTTTCTCAGCAAGTTTTCTCAACTATAAATAGTCCCTCCCAGCCTTCATTAATTTCGATCCTAGCTTCCTTGCACCTGGAGATTTTAAGTTTTGCATGCATCTTCTCCTCTCTCCTAATTTTCTAGTGTTTAGTCTTTTGGGTGTGATCCATAAGAGGTATTCTCTTTTGGGTGCTAGAACTTTCCAGAAGCTTCAAGATTTTCGAGATCTAGAAGGATTCAAGAATCAAAATTGATTTTGCTTAAAGGTTAGTAATCCTATTGTAACAACGTAAACTTTTAAAACAATTTTCATTTTTCAACACAATAAAGCTCATATAATATTCTCAAAATCTCATGTTATCAAATGTCATCACAATAAAACCTATCCCAGAATCTCAAAAACTTAATCTTTTGTCAGTATGTACAAATCATGTCGGCGCCTTCCCGCGATCCTCGGTAGTACCTGAAACACATATCACATAACACGATAAGCATAAATTCTTAGTGAGTTCCCCAAAATACCACATACAACACCTAAGCCACTCGAGGCTATAACTTTGTAAAACCCTCCGGTCAATGTGTCTCAGCGGGATCCTCTAGTCTCGTAGCTCTTTAGACCCTCTGGTTTGGTCTAGCTCGTTGGACCCTATGGTACGGTCTAAATCGTTGGACCCTCCGGTCCGGTCTGGTTGAGGACCCTTTGGCCTCGTAAGTCGTTGGACCCTCCGGTCCGGTCTAATATCACATAGCATACATAAATTACAATGCACATAATCTCAAGCAAGCATATAACACATAAGACCCTGCGGTCTGCACATAGATACCACTCTAGGTAATGTATAGTGAGAAGACTCACCTCATAAGATGTCTAGTAAACTCTCATGCTCAATATCCTCGATCTAGACTTCGCCTAGCACAATGATAATAATTCTAATCAATACTCTCCTTACATCCTCATCTCTAGAGAATGGATAGAAGACTATTCTACCCCTCCCTAACCCCTCTTATTCAGTTTGACCAAACCCTAAGCTCAACTGAAGTCAACTCCAGTCAACGGTCCAATTTTGACCAGACTCACCGAGTGCAATCGTGTGACTCGATGAGTTCATGCGTATCCTCTGAATCCTTCTAAGGCCCCACTCGACTCGTCTAGTTAACCTCCCAAATAGACGGGTTACCACTGGTCACGAATCGCGGGCAACCCGATCCGACTCGTTGAGTCCTCCCATGGACTCGACGAGTTTCCTTCATGGTAATACTCATTTGACCTTCTGAGGTCAAATATGTTTCTCTAACTTATACATCTACCCTCCTAGCACCCAAGAGTCACGTAAAGGTTCAATCTTGATGTCCATGCACCACACATCTAGCTCTATTTGATAAAATAACCCTTATAATGGTGTCTTAAGCTCAATACTCTCATGTGACTGCATAAATCTGGGTTATTAGGACTCTCTGGACCTCTCAAGGTCCAGATCTAATGTTTATGCCTCAAAGGGACTCCACATATTCCATAAATCAACTAAAAAGGGGGATAAAGAAACCCTAGGTTCAAGAGATCTACTATTCATACGAAAATAGGCATGGATTCATACCTCAAGCAGCAACCTTTGATGAATTGGTAGAAGATCTGAGTCCCTCAAGTCAGCCTTGCTCGAATCCCCTCCTTCTTCCTTTCAAGAATGCACTAAAGTGATGTAATTAGCTTTTCTCTCTCTCTCTCTCTCTCTCTCTCTCTATGCTCTCTGGTTCGATAGGGTCTCTCAAGTGTGTGTGTGGCCACAAATGAAGGCCATAAGGGCCTTAAAATAGGTCACAGGCCCAAAGATTTAGGGTTTTTGTCCACAATGCTGACTTGCCGAGTCCCTTCATTAATCTGAGTCATCAATTGCGACCCTACTCGACGAGTTGAGGCGTCAACTTGTCGAGTCACTCCTCGTACTTCAAAATTAAATACTCAAATAACCATAGTTGGATATTCGGATGTTACAATTCTCCCAATCTTAATTTGATTTCTCCCTTGAAATCGCTCTTCATCCACACATGGATTGAACCTATAACTCGGAAAACAACACTGAAATGGGCCTCATACCCCACCGATATCTTTTCTATGGACACCTGAAACCAAATCGGAACTCCCAAATCTGGAACAAAACCGACCCTTCTTTCGCTAAGATACACCCTTTCTAACCTTCAAAAAATCTAGAAGCTCTAGTGGTCTGGCCCGCCGCCAGACCGCCCACTCAAGATATGACTACGTTATTCGCTCCTCGAATAACAAACCCCGATAACTCACTGCCCCTTTAATTCTCTCCATACATAATCCAACAATCGGCTACCGATAACTCATACCAAATATATCAACGATCTGAATCACGCCCCAAGAAACAGAAGGATTCACGTCCCACCAGGGCTCATCCACTGAACTGCTATCGGAACCCATCCGAACAATGAACTCTCAACACACTGCCCTCAGACACAAGAGAATAATCGTGCTCGCTCAGAGTGTCCTCAGACATCTAAAAATCATAAGTCTCAGCTTCATTCCTCATATCCCTTTCTAACACCGAGCACCAGGTCTGATCTCGACCCAACAGTTGAACCTCCAAGGTCATCCATTGGATTACCCAACCGTCACAATGGTTTCCTTCTCACTATAACTACATCGGCCCATTGTGACCCACAAGTCACAAAGTTTGCCTTACCCCAAGCGAATGCTACACTCCCAACTGAAAATCGACTCAACCCAGACCTCTGTTGTCTACAACTCATAGTTCCATGCATCTCGCGGTACCTCCCATACCTGAGTACTAACCTACACAGGTCTAAAACATCAGATGATAAACAATACCCCTCAACATGGAACCCACCTCGGAATCCTAAATTTCATCTCGCCTACCCAAGGCACCACCAGAGCCAAACTCAAACTTGAGAGTTTGGTCTGACCCATAGTTGGAGCCACTCGACCTAATGAAGAACTCAACTAATGAATCATGACCCGCAACCCGAGCGTATACCACTTCTCCAATTCCCTTGGGTTGCGACAACCACAACTCAAATCAGAGTATAACGTTTCCCGATAAATATGGAGACCCCAATTTCGCCCCTGGTTCGACCACCAGGCTTCCAAAAACTCAATTAATAGGGTTACCCAATCCTAAAACTCATATGTGTCTTGCTCTGACCAGAGAGTGCTCCTCACAGCACCCTCTCGCTGGCTAGTAAGTACTATGTCTCCTGACAGCATCATAACAACCTCTTACTGACTAGTGAGTACTACGGCTCCCCGCAGTGTCACAACAACCTCTCACTGACTAGTGAGTACTACGGCTCCCCACAGCATCACAACAACCTCTCACTAACTAGTGAGTACTATGGATCCCCACCACATCACAACAACCTCTCACTGACTAGTTGGTGAATACTACGGCTCCCCGCAGTATCACCACACCCCTTTGCTAACTCATGGATGTTGCAGCTCCCTGCAGTCTTACAACACTTTCTCTTACCACCCACGGTCTCAACCTTAAGTCGATGCTACACACTGCATCCATTAACCCACGTTCCACGACCCAACATGGATAGGTGCACACCTACCCATCCAAAAGTAAGCATCACTACTCCTGACGGAAATTAACATGACAAACTTCTTTTCGCACTGCAATCCTCATTCTTAAATAATCTCGTTTACCATCAATTAGTTGAAGTGCTCCCACTGGAACCATAGATACATTCTACACCACCTACTAGCTCTCAACTCAGAACTCAGAATAATCTAGAAATAAGGACATCATACCCAGATACCTTGGTACACCACACAGAATCTCACGATGTTTTGCCTATTCTACTGATCTAATACTCATGACCCCATGCTTGGATACCGCATTGCTCTTTCAGAGTCTCTCAACTGATCTCCCTCTCGCACCACTTGTAACCTCAGAGTAGTCCATCTCCCAATTTGAAACACCAAGGCATCGTCATTGGCTCAGAACATGATGTCGAAAACCCGAAACCCGCTACTGATCATTACTCACTCGGAACTACTTATATCAACCCTGAAATTGGTTGACGAATCAACGGCCGCCCTTCCGGGGGTATAGATTACAATCTATACCTTCACTTGCAAATCTCAGCTATTGCATCCACAATCCAGCGACCCGATCGCACTCGCACTCGACATATGCTAACCCCGAAAAGCAAGGGCCACAAGAATCTTCCAATTCACTCATCCTTCCTCAAACACATACCACATGTATTATCTCGCTCTGCACATAGCCTCAATTACCAATACTCCTGGACTCATTAATCTGCACTGCGGGTCTCTATATCTAAATCTTTAACTGTTCTCGAACAAATCTCTGATCCCATCAATAAAATACCTAGTTCTCCCCCACTCAGGGTTCGAACCTTCACCAATTGGCGCACCAACAATCTATCCCACAGACTGTTTCCACTAGTAACATCGCACCTACTCTTGGAAGGTGCTACGCAACGCTCGATGATCTCCCCGACAGAGATCAAGCAACTCCCAATACCCCAAATCTCAAATGAAATCCTTAGAACTTCCCATCATGACTGTCTCTAGTCATTCAAAATTTCACACCATTCCATCACCGGACCTCCCAACTGTCCAGTATCAACCCTGAATCTTAGTCTGGAAATAATGAACTATCATTCTCCTCATCCTCGCCTCCTCAACCAACACTCCAGAACGTCTCTTATGATAAGAGCAGAACCCACATTACCACTCTCGATACCCATCAAAGACAATAAGAGCCACCGCCCTGATATACTCCTCTTGATCGTCCGACGTTGCAGCTAACACATGCCCTACTATACTTAAATAGAGTGTATCTTGTTTCTTGACCATATCAGTCCCCGCTGACGACCAGTTCAAGCTGTATCTTTACCTCGCGACAGACCTACAGCCATATAATCTGATTGAAGATCACCATCAGTGCAATCCCACAAAGCTCACCCCAAACTCAGAATCCGAAATCTCAACACCTCTTACGTCTCCCACAGGAAACGGAATTAGCACCACTCAGGTCACAGAAAGTGGCATCTCCACTATCGGCCGGTCGCCCAGCCCAAACCGTACTCTTCCATAACGCACCGTCCCTACTCATCCCTGAGTCTTGCGACTCCAACTTGCATCTCACCAACAATCCCTCGGAGCTAACTCGATTTCCCTCTCAAGGGATACTCCACTAAAACTTGTTCATCATGGCCTTTTGGCCCCATACTCTTTCATATATGTTCTCGGTCTAGATAATCACCACAGAGTAACCAGTGAAACCAAAAGCACTAACCGCCACATGGCATGGTACTCAAACCATGACATCACCTCTCGATCTACTAATTATCATGGGACATCATCTCTCGATCTGCTACAAATCATGGTACTCGAACCATGATTTCACCTCTCGATCTGCTACTTAGATCCTCCGAAATACTCCCTGCATCGAGTATGGGTCTTCTGCTTTCAGTAGTACAGGCCCATACTACCTGCCACATCTACCCATACTCTCTACACGGACCATCCCAGATTCCCTAAGTAGCTGATCAACCTCCTCCATCACAAATCCCAATACGCATGCTCGCTTCCCAGCGAAATGCTCTACTCTATCAGCATACTCGTCTGACTAAGGTCACTTCCTAAGATCTTCCTAGGTTCTCACACTTCTCTGCCATCAGCTGTTGAGAAACTCCTTATGATGCAGGCATCTACCTCCTGAATGTCGTCACATTCACTTGGTAGCTGACTCCCATCATCGGGAGTTCCACAAAGCACGAAGCAAGCAGCATTCGTGCATTGAATAAAAACGTAAAACCCACTCTAGGTGATAACTCCACTTGCTCTACTCGTACTCAAAAGATATCACCGAATTCATCAACTTTACCCCTCTCAAGTATCTAACTACTCTCTTTATAGGCTCCACAAATACGCATCTAGGTGTCTCTCCTAGATTACTCCTCTACTCAAATCCCTCTCTAAAAGGATTCCTGATGGATACTCTTACTCAACACATACTCGAAAGCACATCATAGATAACAACAACTCCTAGGCTTAGGCATCACAAATTAGGCCACTCTAGTCCTAAAATATGAAATACCTATCCTATCTCTAGCATGCAAAAAATCTCATAACATATCTCAAAAGTAAGGGTATTTTGGGAAATCATCGTTCGGGCTCTGGCTGATTGTACACACTGCCCTTCCTCGTTTTCTCTTAGAAACTCTTGTTCACTTTATAAAAATCATTTCGTTGTAAATTTTTCTCAAATCCTCAGTTTGAGTCCAGATTTACCCGAAGGTGCATCCGAATCCCTCAAACCAAGGCTTTGATACCAACTTGTAACAACGTAAAATTTTAAAACAATTTTTCATTTTTCAACACTATAAAACTCATATAATATTCTCAAAATCTCATTTTATCAAATTTCATCACAATAAAACATATCTCAGAATTTCAAAAACATAATCTTATGCTAGTGTGTACAAATCATGCAGGCGCCTTCCCATGATTCTCGGTAGTACCTGAAACACATATCACATAACACGGTAAGCATAAATGCTTAGTGAGTTCCCTAAAATACCACATACAACACATAAGCCACTCGAGGCTATAACTCGGTCAGACGCTCCGGTCAATGTGTCTCAGCGAGACCTTCCAGTCCCGTAGCTCGTTGGACCCTCTGGTCCGGTCTAGCTCGTTGGACCCTCTGGTCCGGTCTAAATCGTTGGAACCTTCGGTCCGGTCTGGTTGAGGACCCTCTAGCCTCGTAATTTGTTGGACCCTTCGGTCCGTTCTAATATCACATAGCATACATAAATCACAATGCATGTAATCTCAAGCAAGCACATAACACAAAATACCCTCCGGATTGCACATAGATACCACTCTAGGTAATGTATAGTGAGAAGACTCACCTTGTAAGATGTCTAGTAAACTCTTGTGCTCGATATCCTCGATCTAGCCTCCGCCTAGAACAATGATAATAATTCTAATCAATAATCTCCTTACATCCTCATCTCTAGAGAATGGGTAGAAAACCATTCTACCCCTCCCTGACCCCTCTTATTCAGTTTGACCAAACCCTAAGGTCAACTAATTCAACTCCAATCAACGGTCCAATTTTGAACAGACTCGCCGAGTGCACTCGTGTGACTCGGCAAGTTCATGTGTATCCTCTGAATCGTTCTAAGGCTCCACTCGACTCATCGAGTTAACCTCCTAACTCGACGAGTTACCACTGGTCACGCATCGCGGGGCAACCCAATCCGACTCGTCGAGTTTCCTTCATGGTAATACTTATTTGACCTTCTGAGGTCAGATCTGTTTCTCTAACTTATAGATCTAGCTTCCTAGCACCCAAGAGTCACGTAAAGGTTCAATCTTGATATCCATGCACCACACATCTAGCTCTATTTGATAAAATAACCCTTATAATGGTGTCTTAAGCTCAATACTCTCATGTGACTGCATAAAGCTGTAGGATAAGGTGTCTAAGCCCATAACTATCATTGGTATGTATTCGACCCGAGAGTAGCATGGTCCATTTGGGTTGCATATCATTAGGACATTTGTTAGGATGGACTTTTGAGAGAAGGTTATTTATGGTTTATTAATATATTATAAGTAATAATATATTAATATGAAATCATATGTTTTAATTAGTATTGATCAAGAATTAATTTGGAATTAATTTAGTAGTCGAAAGAGACTAATTAAATCTATGGGGACTAATTATGATAATTAGTTATATTTATATGTGTTGGGCTTATGATCCATGTTGGACCAAGTTTATGTATGGATACATAAAGAGTTGGGCCACATGAACCATGGATCATAAAACCCATGCGTATGGATTTGGGATATATCCATGACCCTAGAAATCCCACATATAAATAGATACTTCATTGTCCAAAATCGCCACTTGTATCTTTTTAGAGTTCATGGTGCCTTTTGTGTGCATGGAATTGTCTCTCAAGTCCTACCTTTGTCCATGATGTGTTGTGACTTCATTTGAGGCTTCCACACTATTGGGGCTAAGCTCTTTAAGGCCAAATACACCAAGAATTCAAGCTCCATCAAAAGGTATGTCATGCTTACTAGTATATTATATTTTTATGTTAAATGCATGCTAGTTGTAAGATTAATACCTTGGAAACCATTTGCATGTATAATTAGTGAAAACATAGATCCAAGGTATTTAGGGTTGTATGTGCACCATAGGATGTTGTAGTATACCAAAACCCAACAGTGGTATCAGAACCATGGGTTGTTTTCAATTAAACTTGATGGAAGTTGCTGGAAAAAAACTGAAAAAAAAAATCGAATTTTTTGCTATCGGGACAGCAGACTCGACGAGTCCATGAACAAATTCATCAAACTCGTTGAGTTGGTTCATGCACTCGACGAGTTGGACCCCCTGAGAGCTTATCTTCGAGTTTTTTGGCCTGTTTTGGATTAAAAGCATTACCGCAAAGTGTTTTTGTTCATAAAATTTGTTTTTTTATACTATGGTAATTTTTATTCTCATCCAAATAAAGGATAATAATCAAAGTTTCAAGATTTATACATGTTTATATGATGCTTGAAAAATGTTGATTATGAACGTTCATGTTTATGAGTTTGTTTAGGTTAGTAGAAAAGATTATGAGATAGTTGTTTTCAATCCAAATTAATCTAAAATTTGGTAATAATATGTGTTTTTGTAACTTGTCCTCAAGTTACTTGAAAAGTCACATTTATGAATTTTATCGCTCATAAAATTTCCATAAGTTATGAAAAAATAAAGAGTCACATTTTTAAATGTTTTTAAAGTCTTCAATAACTTGCTTACGACTTATGGAACTTGAAGAGTTTTTCCATTAAACCACTTTAAAACTCATAAGTTATGGAAACCATAAGTTTCTGAATTGTTCAAAACTTATCCTCCAGTTTTGGAATTTGTAAAGTCACCCTCATATACACTTTAATTCCAAACTCTAGAATTTTAAAAGTTAAAGTTCAAACTTTATGGACTTCGTTAAATTAATTAAAGTGTTTAATTAAAAGAGTTAATAATTCCATAAAGACATGGTTTAAGTTTAATTAAATTAAGAGTATAGTTTCATTAATAAATTAAACCACCAAGTATTTTAAATGTTTAAAATACACCCTTATACTATTATAATATTAAAATTTAATGATTATATATACGTATAAGAGTATAGTTAATCTTACCGTTAGTAGGCCTCATTCACGAAGTCGGTCTATAAGGGAGTATAAGGTTACTGCCTATAAAATGGCAGTTTAATGGGTGTCCACTCTCATCCACCGCTTCCATGAGTGGTGGAGGGTCGTTAGCCGAACGGGTAGGACAAGGACTATAATTCTCCCTTCATTAAAAGTATAATGATAAATACTAAGTAACTAAACACTTATTAAATTCCCAATCTTAGTTACTTAGGAAAATGTGAATTTGGTGCTAACCCATGAAATTCACACTTTGTACGTTACCAAGTCATTGGTGGAGCGTGTGTGGGTAAACGGCACACTAATTTGGACTAGTAAGGATAACAAAGGGTGACTTAATGTTTATCATAGATCGGTGGAGCGCTTGTGGGAAACTGGCACATCAATTAGGTGATAATATTAAGGGTACCAAGTGAGTTTGCATGGTTATTCACACCTTATTTTGTGATCCTCGACATCCCAGTCACAAAACCTGAAGGGCACACTCGAGATTGAAACATGCCATTGAACAATTTAATGAATCTCAAAAGATCTAGGAGTTTAAGATCCAATTAAAACCTAATAAATTATTTTGTTTTTCATGGTAGAAATTGGTGAATCGTCGTTCGCCTACCTTCAAATATCATATAGCTTGGATTACGGCATCCCTCTTCCAAGTTATAAAATATTGTGTTGGGTCCTAGGCTTAATATTTCATATTGGGTGTTATATTAAAGACTTAAAAATCAACTAACTTGAATATCTCCCATTTTAGATGGCTAGTTTAAACATCTATGATCTACCCAAATCTCTTGGAATTTCACTTCCTCAACCCCCTCCAATTATTCTCCCTAACCCACAAGTTCAAGGTCACTCAAGCCCTATTGGCAAGCAAGGTCTATGTGTGATCACATCTTGGAGATGAAGTCACATATTGACAAGCAGGGAGAGTTGTGTGTCAAAGTCTTGAGAAAGTTGGATGTTCAATCACTTTTGTAAGTCACATAGTGAGTTCTTTTGGGACTACTATGTGACAGACCATGACTTGACCCTTAATGATCTTACATATTTTCTTGGTGCTGCTGAATCAAAAATGATTTGAGGACTAGTAAAGAAAATTTGATTAGAAGATCAACTTCCCAAACCTTCTATTGCCAAAGGATGGGGCATTGGTTGCGAAGATGCCTAATTTACTTGAACAATCATAAGGTTGGTAAAGTCAAAGAGTTTGACTCTACTTCAGGTAAAGTGCACTATCTAGTTCTATTAAGTTCCTATTTGAGATTCTTATACATGATGTGACCAGATCACATTTTGATGTTTTGTAGAATCGAAGAGAGGAAGCTTAAAGGAAGTATATGTTAATTCTGATCGCGAAGATGCATTTCGATCGCATGGTTCGGTGATCAGAATTGTGAGTTGTTGCTTAAGAGTTATGATATATTACTAAGGAATAGATAATAACAAACTTTTCATATGCATTTGCATTGTAAGGATAAGTTTTTTCGCAAGTTTTAAATAAAAGATAAGGTTTTATTTTATTTAAAATATCCTTACAGTGACATTTGTGAAAAATGGTTGTTTATAGGATTCCATTGATAGCAATATTGGAAAATGGATTTGATTCTTGCGGATGTGGTAGTGTCATAATTTACCAAATAATGAAAGATTCTCATCACCCAAGTTTCAATTGGACCGAAACTTGGAATCATACAAGTTGTATGATGAATGAGAATTTTCATCTTTGGAAAAATTAAGTCAAGTGAAAGGACTAAGGGATTGAGTACACATTCGTGTGCACTGGTCAAGTCCACCACAAAGATCGATAAGACTATTCGTCATGATTTACTAAAGTTCAGTAAATATGGTTATACTTACAAGTTTAAGTATAATTCTGAAACATTGGAAAATATTCGATGTATGGCAGAACGAATGAGAAGAATCAAATTAGATAGAAAGATAAAAGTTTCTCAAATCTGAAAAGATGGGAGAGTACTTTAGTATCATTTTTTATGATCATCTTAATGATTAAGATACCATATCACAATTAATCCTCTAAAGACATCTTAGTGCATTGTTATGGCTGAGAAGAGGAGACATGAATTGTTGGAATGGTTAAATCAAGAAGATGAGTCATACTTCGTTCCAAAAACAAAGTCTTAGAGTCATACTCCAAGATTGTAACTTGAGTGACATATCTTTAAAAATGTTTATTAACACTAGTCAAATGTAAGAGTAAAATGTTTTCTATTATTGTACATTTGAAATTAGTAAGTTGTGATGTTTTGGATAAAACAGAGATCAACTTAGGCCAATTGCGTGAAGTGTTAGTCTTGATAAGAATCCGCACTTTCCCTTGAATATTTGTTTTGTCAAGCAATGGTTCTTGACAAGAGAGTCTTATATGTCTAGAGGACAGTGGGAGTCTTAAAGGTCTTGAAAGTTTCAAGAACTAATCAAGGATAAAACCTATAGTTCTTCACTAGCACACAACTTGAGGTTTATAACCTATCGTGTTGACATTTCTGTGCCCATTCTAGTTAAATTTGGCTTTGCATAGGAGTTCTGAAAGTTGTCAATTGATTGCATAACTACTTGGAAGCAATGGCAGGCCCTTGGGCTGCCAGGAGGCAAGAAGTTAAGACTGCACAAGTTCAATCCATATGAATTTGGAAGTGTTACTAACCTTGTCTTGTGATTATGGTTTTGACAAAATTCATATGGATAGTAACTCATACACCATAAAATCTAAGTGTCATAAGGTTTCTCTCCGATTCATGAAAATGATGGTAAGGAAACACTTTCACTAAGTAGATTTTAGCTAGATAGCAATTGTGATATTTGCATTCTCAAATTCGTTAGTGGAGCGTGTGTGGTTTACCGGCACACTAACATGGACTTGTGAGAAGTGGCAAAGGTCTAAACAATCAAGACTATGATTACGACATCCCTTTTCATAGTTCTTAAAATTGTTTAGACACACCTGTGAGCTATCTAACATAAGGTGTATGATTATGATAAAGTTTTATCAAAGCAATCTAGTATCAGAAATCTGAACTTTGGTAAGAAAGTCAATAAAGTATTGATTTATAGAAGTCTAGCTGATTTTTGAGTACATGTCAAAGCTAGTGGGAGCATAAGTGTTATGCTAATAATCATCATGTTAGTGGGATCATGATAATTATGATAAGTATTGCAAGTTAGCAATGTTAATTATAGAAAACAAAAAGTTTCAATTAGGAAAGAGTTGTTTTGCTATAATTAAGGGAGAGGAAATTATACTTCATCTCAAATCTAAAAGCATAGATTGAGGTTTTAATCGTATTTACTTAATTATATATATTAATGTTATGTTGGAATGGCTCAACATAAGAAAATTCTAATATATGGGTCTATTATTTGCATTCTAAAATTCGATTATGATTACGGCATCCCTTTTCATAATCTGGATTATGAGAACTTGGCAAATTGAAATGGAAATATTCTAGCAAAAGACTGGTTTAGTCTTTATGTGACACATCATGAATCGTGTCCCATATGCTTCGGATATATGATCGATTGCAAGTGCTATATTCATCCTTTCTAAAATTTTCCAAATGCCTGGGGCATTAAGAAGGGATAAGGTCTAGAATTGGATATGACTAAAAGGATTAAACAATTGTCGAGGACAATCTAAGGTTTACCAAAGATTGGTTGCTCAAGAACAGTTGGAAGTATAGTGATAATTCTGGAAGGACCATAGTGACATAATCTGTAAGGAGGCAACTCTTGTTCATAAGTGATAGTCAAAATGGAATATGGAAATGTTTCAAAGTTAGAAATTATTCAATCTGTGTAAGATTAGGAAACTTAATGCAAGAAGGATGTTTCCAAGGAGTTGATCTTCTTTGGAATGCTCTGTAATGTTTGTTGTCAAGTCTTTCTGACTTTGTGCATAATCATTACAAGAGGATCAATGCATATAAGTTTAGAATCTAACATATTTCAGTAAATGGCTTGAATTTGGAATTCTTGTATTTGCAGTAAGGATTTGGGACTATGAAAAAAGGATCATTGGAGTTATGTTCAATTGATCTATTTCACAAAGTAAAGAACATAGATAAATATAGTGTGCATACTTGTTGTATGGCATGACTGGTGTTTATAAAACAAAGCTTACATGCTTGCAGCATGGAACATTTATTGTTTTAATTCAAGTATAAAGTTGATTATTTGAAACATTATACAATGAATAATGAGTAATCAATATGGTGTTTAAATAAAAGTTGTTTTATTTACTCTCAAAGGTGTTTGGGGCCATAGAGGATTAGTATTATTCTTGTGTTTCACTTTGCATGTTTTAACTTCCAGAATAACTAGGTTATTCTTTCCGAATGACTAAGTTATTCAAACCATCCACAGTCGATAATACGTTGGAAGTAGGTATTAAGGCAAGAGTGTCATGAATCGGGTTTGTAGATGTCCAAGTTAGTGGACATAGTAAGAGTTACTACAACATTCATGGGTACTCCTGGAATAGGGATTCGAGTATTGGATTCAACCCACGCTCATTTGAATCACTTCATGGATTTTATCATGAGTGATCATGAGATGATAATATCTTATATTCTTCAAACCTATAGATATGAGTTGTTACTATAAGTTGGTTGTACATTGATTGCACGAAAGCGCATTCGGTAACTCGATGTCATAAAACATGCCTTGTGTATGATTCAACAAGTAGTAGAACAAGCCATATTAGTTGAAGTTTATCCATTCCTTTTACCTTTTGGATAAAAGCGAGATCTGTGGGCCCCTCGATGATTTGGTGATGACAAATGTAAGTGCTCGGCCGGGCCTAGACTGATTTGATTTGTTCAATGAGTCAGTCATCATAAATCAGAAATCAGGAAACAACAAATGGACAGAGAGAATGATTATAATCCATGTCTCAGTCCATATGATATGTAGAATGGAGGAATATATGATCCCTTATCTAATGGACATGTCATTTGATTTGTTCAGAGTTTGACAACGACTTTAAGAGCTACGATTGCTAGTCGGGATCTTGGAGTCATACTTGAATAATAGTTTTAGACTTATCCAAGTGGGAGACTGTTGGATTAGGTGTCTAAGCCCATAACTATTATTGGTATGTATTCGACCCGAGATTAGCATGGTCCATTTGGGTTGTATATCATCAGGACAATTTGTTAGGATGGACTTTTGAGAGAAGGTTATTTATGGTTTATTAATATATTATAAGTAATAATATATTAATATGAAATCATATGTTTTAATTAGTATTGATCAAGAATTAATTTGGAAATAATTTAGTGGTCGAAAGAGACTAATTAAATCTATGGGGACTAATTATGATAATTAGTTATATTTATATGTGTTGGGCTTATGATCCATGTTGGACCAAGTTTATGTATGGATACATAAAGAGTTGGGACACATGAACCATGGATCATAAAACCCATGGGTATGGATTTGGGTTATATCCATTACCCTAGAAATCCCACATATAAATAGATACTTCATTGTCCAAAATCGCCACTTGTATCTTTTTAGAGTTCATGGTGTCTTTTGTGTGCATGGAATTCTCTCTCAAGTCCTACCTTTGTCCATGATGTGTTGTGACTTCATTTCAGGCTTCCACATTATTGGGGCTAAGCTCTTTAAGGCCAAATACACCAAGTATTCAAGCTCCATCAAAAGGTATGTCATGCTTACTAGTATATTATATTTTTATGTTAAATGCATGCTAGTTGTAAGATTAATACCTTAGAAACCATTTGCATGTATAATTAGTGAAAACATAGATCCAAGGTATTTAGGGTTGTATGTGCACCATAGGATGTTGTAGTATACCAAAACCCAACAATGCTGACTCGTCGAGTCCCTTCATTAATCCGAGTCATCAGTTGCGACCTTACTCGACGATTTGAGGCGTCAACTCGTCGAGTCACTCCTCATATCTCAAAAATAAATACTCAAATTACCATACCTGGAAATCCGGATGTTACACTTATGTATCTTTGAAGTATTATATAATGTTTTCAAAAGTTGGTTTCTATATGTAACATTCTGTTTAAAATAAAATAAATTAAATAAGTAAATAAATAAAATAGATAAACAAATAAATAAATAATAAACCCTGAAACTTTGTGATGTATTTTTATATTTTATTTTAGCCATAAAGTCATATTGTATTAGCATGGTGTACACCTTATGGTGTTAAAAGTTATATTTTATGGATATTGAGGGTCAAATTGTAACATACAGACTAGTATTGAATAGATGTTTGGAAGCAGGGGGATATAGAGTAAATTATGGACTTAAACTGAAAATAATAGAAAAGGAGGGATGGAAGTGTCAAAAATGGTATGAAGTTTGAAGATGGAGACGGGGACTAAAACCTATCACCCCTCTTCCTGCCTCTCACTCAGCCGAAACCCTAACCCTAAATCATTCTTCACCCGCCACCTTGTCTCTCCAACTTCCAGCCTCCACCGCCACCCCCTTAACACCGCCTTGAACCATTTATGCGACCCGTCGTTGCTCCCGCTACTGACGAAGCCAAGGACCGTCGAAGCCGACGTCGTGGTTGCTACTTTTGTTATCGGTCTCGCACCCTTAATTTCTCTAATTCGCTGTCCGTCACGCCCCCAGTATCGCCAATGGGTTACGTCGTCGCCGCTAGCGTCGACTGTTAGCACCACCGTTGTCGCTGTTTCGTGCCACTACCCTTTCGTCATCCTTCTGGTCGTTGTCCTTCCCCAAGAGCAAAGTTGCAGCTTTGTGGTGGGTGTCTTCGCACATGTGTGTGCGTGTTTCAGTATAAGTTGGTGTGCGTGTGTGTGTATGTTTGTTGGCTGGAAAATAAAGAGGACCACCATGTCAACCAACCATGGTGGCTACCACCGTTCTGCCGCCACTAAGCACCACCTCAGGTGGTTGTGTGTATGTTTTATTGGTGTGATGTCGCATGGATATTGCTTGGCCGGAGAATCAAAGAAAACCCACCACCACCACCGTAAGGTGGTGGCTTCCACCTCCTGCCAGAGACCTTGGGGGTAGGCATTATCGTTGTCTGAGAATGATAACAATCCCAGAAACCATTGTGTTTGTCAAGAAAAAATCTAAGAGAACCGCGTCTAGGGTTATACAACTTCAATCGAAAGACATGATTTCGAAATTAAAATTAAATATGTCGTATGGTAAGCTATCTTTGATTTCGGGAGAAAGGTAGATGGGACTCGAAGGTTATTAAGACAAACATACCTTACTTTAATTCCCATCGATGAATTAGGCAACAAAAAAAGGCAATCACAAAATTAGAAAACAATAATATATAAAGGCAAATCAGATGGTTATCAAAGGGATGAAGCGATCTTGGAGGAGACAACTGGCGATTGTGCAGAACGTGGGGAAGAAAAAGGAATTGCCAAAAACTTATATATAATGGAGTTTAAGTGGCTGAGATTAAAAGTTCTAAGAGTTTGAACGGTTGTGATTTGGACGACAGTTTTCCACTCACCCCAAAATGTATTGCATGTTCCCCAAAAGAGTCCAAGCATGCCTTACGACAAACATAACATATATTGTTAACTAGAAATAGAGGAATCATAAGGCGATACTTGAGGCTAATACGATATTCCATTGATGACATATGTTGGCCAAACACAACAATATGAATGGTCAAAAAAATTATTTTCTATCTAACAGTCATGTTGAAGTGTACTATCAAGTCTTGAATAATTTTACTAAAAAAAAGGCACCAGTCAATACATACCGGGCTTTAGAAGGGGTGATGTGCTTATTAATGAAACAAGGGACGGATTTAAATGTCTCTTGAGGGTACCCGGGCCAGCACTCGATTTTTCATCATAGTGTAATTTTTTTTTTTCTACTAATGTGCAACAATAATTTTTTACATAAACTAGTATCTTTTATATAATTTTATTTTTTGATATAAAGGATAAATACACACTAGCTTATTACAAAAATAATTTTTTTAATATATTCCTTTAAGTTGTTACAACTTTCAACATTAATTTTGAAGGGAAAAAAATTCAAATCAGAATATATAGATAACTTACTCATGTTTCTTTGTGTATGCTTTGACATTATTATTATTCTTTTCCTTTGACATTACGAAACCCATGGTTTACAGCTACGTACGCATTTGCTCCATTTAATTTAAATATATTTTCTCCTTTTCCCTTTATTCTGAAATTATTCAGTCCTCGTTTGACTTTCTGCCCAATTTCCCTCCACTAGCGTTCTGCTTCTATTTATTACACACCTAAAAAAAGTCAAACCATTCTCCACCGTCCGATCAACATCTCATCTCCTTTGACTCAACTTTCCCAATTGCCCCTTTATAATCCAACTTCCACCCTCTTTTCTCTCCTCAATCTCTCTCATCGAATTTCAGCTTTGGAAAGAAGGAAGCTTTTCTTCTACAACAATGGCAGTCGATTGCGTAGGAGTTCAAACTGTTGATAATCTCAATCGGATGTTTCAGTTAACGAGTCATGATTTTAACGTTTCCTCTAATTACAAGCAATCGGTATCTGGCTTAAAACGCACCGGTCACGCTCGATTCCGCCGCGGACCGTCGTCGTCTTCTTCCACCGACAGTCAAGGGACTTCTACTTCTTCGCAATCAGAGGAGAAACAACAGGATGCGCCGTTGACGGCGTTCAAGGCGTGTTTTTTAAACAAATCTGTGAGCGACAGCGAGGCGGAGGCGGTTACGTCTTCTAGGTCAACGAGCTCGTCGTCTATGGTGTCTTCTTTAGCTGGAGGAGGATTAGAAGAAGAAAGTGTATCAAATGGTAAACGATTTTCGTCGTTAGGTATAGTAGCTCCGTCGTTGACGTTTTCTTCGAGGAAGCCTCCTCTTCCGTCTACTCACCGGAAAAGGTGTAGCGCCGACAATCCTGCTGCTTCCTTACACAGATCTGGAAGGGAGAATCGTTCAAGCGGTTGCTATTGTTGCAAGAGAAGGTATGTGTATACATTTGAGCAAAAATCTATCCTATTTGTCTATCGTACGCCTCATAATTCATAAATTAATATGTTTATTCTCTTCCGTTCTCAGGAAAATCGGATCAAAACGTGAAATAAGGAGAGTACCGATCATCGGATCTAAGGTCACAAGTATACCGGCCGACGATTATTCATGGAAGAAATACGGCGAGAAGAAGATCGACGGATCAAATTATCCAAGGTAATTTACTAATTGATTACAGATTTCTTCAATTGAATGACAAATCGAAACCGAATACTAAAATAATGAAATAATTAAAGCTTCTGATCTTCAAAGAGATTGATATTAATACTGATTCTGATTTCAAATGTGCAGAGTATATTACAAGTGCAATACCGGAAAAGGATGTCCGGCGAGGAAGCGCGTGGAGTTAGCGTTGGACGATTCAAAGATGCTTCTGGTAACATACGACGGAGAGCACCGTCACCATCAAGCACCAACGCCGGTAGCGACAAGTCTGACCGGTCTGGTGGTTCAGTCAAAGTGAAGGCGACACATGCGGTCCACCACCACTTTGCACAATTTTCTACGGTCAACAAACAGTGTAGTTAGTAGGGAAGAAAACGACTTTTTTTATTCTTACTTTAGTCGAGGGTGTAATTTGTACATTAGAAAAGTTGAAGGACGTAAAATGTAAAAACAGAAGAAGCTTCAGACCTAAAAGCGATTTTATTCGGACTGATTTTTGTCTCTCTTTACTTTAGTTTATTCCCCCAAAACATATAGATAAAATACAACTTATTATTCTATCTTTTATTTAATTCAATCAATATCTTATTTATAATAATTCTGATATTTAATTAACATAGTTGTAAAACAATATGTGAAAAAAAAAAACTTTTTAGTGAATATTTGATAGTTATTTGATTGAATAAACTCTGAGTGTAACGTGCATGACATATGAAGTTATGAACCAAGATTTTAAATTGAGACTGTTCTTTTATGTGAAAATTACAAATTTAGCTATAAACAATGTGAAAATTACAAATTTAGCCATAAACAATAATTACTTTGTAAAAAAAATTGAAGTTGCAAAAATAGCCCAGATAAGAATGGTCCATCTGCGATTTTGTCATTCCATATGTGAAGATATAAGCACCTAAAGCACAGTTGCACTTTAGGTACTTGTACATTCGCAGATGAACTAGTCCATCTGTAATTTCTTGTTTTCATTTGCGATTTCCTTTTTTTAGAATAAAAACGTTTTTTTCCCTTCATTTTTCACTCTTCATTTTAGAGAAACTCTCTCTCTAAGCCATTTCCTTGCGATTTCCCTTCATTTTTCACTCTTTATTTTTCAATAAGGTAATTTCATAGTCAAATTCATTGATTTCATAGTTAAACCTATTGATTTCATAGTTAAAATTAAAATAAATAAATCGCAGATCAAAAGGAGAGGAAATTGCAGATGGACACTGTCCATTTGCGATTTTAGTATGATTCTTTCTTAATATACACGGAAAAAAAAACATCTACGAATGTAAAGTGACTAAAACATTTATGTGATTTAGCCACTTGTACATTCACAGATGAGATAGACAAATCACAGATGGGCTATTTTCATCCGTGATTTCGGTGGCTAAATTTACAACTTCAATTTTTTGATTATTTTCTACAAAGTAATTAGCTAATTTGGTTATTTTTGTAATTTTTTCTTCTTTTATCATATTCAATAGAAGACATCAAACAACCTTTTATTTTGTACAAGTAATTAAATATGGCGTTTTATTATTATTATTATTAATTATTATTATTATTAATTATTATTCTTCTTATTATTATTATTATCAAAGAAAAATCAGAGAAGAATATTAAGAGGCCTATTGGAACGCAAAAGTCAATGGAGTTGAAGGTCTTTTTTATGTCAATAAGATATTGGAATGAATTATTTAATTGCTAGTGGAGTCGTTGCTTTAAGATTTATTCTGTTCCTTTATTTGACTTTTTGTATGTTGTTTTTTCTGATGACCTCGTCGCTGTCTGCGATGGCTTTGAGTTAAAGTCGTATTACATCGTTTTTGGTTTTCATTTTTATATTTATCTTTAAGAAATCTTAGAAAAATCTTAAAATTTTGGTCTAATTTATGAAAAAGTTTCAAATTAAATTTTATTTACAGAAAAGCACAGAATACTGGTTAAAACTTAAAAAAAAAAAAAAAAAAAACTCTTTTCGGACGGTTTTGCAGATTTTACCGGTATTCTGTCTTTTTTCATTAGTTTGCTCAAATTTTGGGACTTTTCCAAAAATTAAATAATAATCAAAATATTTGGACTTTTTCGAAAATTACCTTGAAATTAATGGATATTATTATTAACAAATCATTTATAAACATAAAAAATATTTTTATTATAAAAAAAATACATTTGTTGCTAATTTCTAGGAATAAATTGGTGGTCTAAGTACTCTATTGCTTCCTGACCACTCAAACTCTCTACGTTCTTCCTATGCATTGTTGTGGGTATGATGGTGAGATTAACTTAGTTAGCATTCCTCTAATGTTGGTGTTCATCTTATCTTGTTTAACTTAACTACCAACCAACATTCATATCTTACATGTTAACAACTATCGGTTAACACACATCTATAAAATGTGAAAAGTGAACCGTGAATGATAATTTATATGGAAACAAGTGAAGAGTTATTATCTATTTAAATTGTCATTCAAAGTTTATTTTTCACTCTCGATAGATGTGTGTAATTTTATGATTGTTACCGGGTAATGTTTGGAGGTTAGGTGGTAGTTAGGTTAAAGAACATAATGAAAGATGTATATGTTCGTGTAATGATATTTTATGATAACACGTGATCATATAACATCATGCCTAATAGCAAGTAGACACTTATTGATTGTGTATTAATATATATTATCAACTCTTGCATTGGTCATGCCTAACAGAGTACTTCTCATTATGACACCCACAATGGTACATAGGAAGAACATAAAGATTTTGAAGTGGTCAACAAACAATAGAGAAGTACATAGTCGACCATTCTATTCCTAGAAATTAGTAACAATTGTGTTTCCTTTGTTTATAATAAAAAAAGTTATGTTTATAAATGATTTGTTAATAATAATATTCATTGATTCCATAGTAATTTTCAAAAAAATCACAATATTTTGGTTATCGGGTAATTTTCAGAAAAGTGCTAATATTTTGAGCAAACTAACGAAAAAGGATAGAATACCGCCTAAATCTACGAAACAGGTCAAAAAAGGTTTTTTCGAAGTTTTAGTCGGTATTCTATGCTTTTCTGTAAACAAAAAATAGTTCGGATTTTTTTTTCATACATTAGACTACAATTTTGGGACTTTTCGGAAGATTTTCCTTTATCTTTCTCCAAAAGTAAAAGTTGAACAAAACTATTATTTATGATGCTAATGCGTATAGGAGTCTTCCTTCAATTTATTTTGATAAAAATGCACAAATGATTCTTATGGTTAGCTGAAAATAATCACTTTAGTTCAAAAAAGTTTGGACTAGTACCAGAGGTCCAATCTTTCATTTTGTTGCGACTTTGGTCCAATTTTGATTGAATTTTTTATAAAAGTGATTTTGCCCATATTATTTATTTTTCCATTTTTCTTTTATTACCAACAATTAAAAAGAAACTAAAAATGAAACAAAAATAAAATCTCCCCCCCCCCCCCCCCCCGCCTCTCTCCCTTACTCCCTCTCTCTTTCTCTTCAACAACCATAACATACACATTTATTGGATTGTTCTTCAACATTCAAGAACATACATACACATACCCACATAATTCTCTCTCTCTCTCTCTCTCTCCATAGAACTTTCAATCACCTTATTGTTTCTCAATCAAGAGCACCCCATCTCCTAATCACTCAATTTTTTTAAAGAATCAGTTCTAAACTAACCCACAACTTAAATCCTAAAATTTCAACTATCCGTTGCATTTGATACAGAACATGCCTCTAATCTTTCTCCATACACTCCAATGTACGATAGCACAAAGACCATCAACAAGTGGTTGATGAGTTGTGTGGTTTGGTTGTTTTGCGGTTGAGGTGATTAGTCTGAATCAAGTCATTTTTAGCAGTCAAAAGAATGTGGGGAACAAGGTAGAAAAATGTGAGGATTTGGAAGAGATGACTGAAAGACCAGTGATGGTGAAACCACAATAGGAGCTCAAAATCGGATACTTGAAGTTGGGAGAACAAATTATGGTTAGTTTGAGGCTCTGATCGAATATTTCCCCTTCATCTGCCTATATTTATCTCCTCTTGTTGTCAACCTTATCGTTTCATAAAACCCTAACTCGCCGCCCTTCTCATTTCAAGATCTGTAAGAACGAGTATAGATGCTTTACCTCTCTTCCAATCAACTTCTTACATACAACCATCATACCAAAAATACTTCCTAGATCCGTGAGGCATGTTACCGGAAAAGCTTCCGATGTATAGATCCCCATTCTGGAGGTGTTTCTCTATAGTCGCCAAACTAATGGTTTTGGCTCCATTTCTTCTTTGTTGCAAAAGTATTGTCATTATATTCATTGGAAGACGTAGAGGATGATGCCAATGGTTCTAACATGATTTTGAAATGGGTATCTCTTGAATCCCGTTACTTTAAAGAAAATTTCAAAACATGAACCCTACTAGAAGCATTCCGCTGTGAATCTCTCAATTTATTGGGTTGGATTTACCTCTAATTAAAAAAACATAATATTGGGGTAGGGAATAGTGGTGATAGAGATTAAAGAGACAAAAATCTCTAAAACTGAAAAGTAAAGGAGAGAGAGAGAGAGAGAGATTTTTTTAATTGCTTTTTAATTGCTGGTAATAAAAGAAATTTGGAAAAATAAATAACAATGGCAAAATCGTCTTTATAAAAAAAAATTCAATCCAAATTGAACCAAAGTCGCAACAAAATAAAAAGATTGGACCTCTGGTGCTAGTCCAAACTTTTTTGGACCAAAGTGACAATTTTCGGCTAACCACAGAGACCATTTGTGCAGTTTTGTCATTTATTTTGTCTCGGAGTCTAAGGATGTGTTTGATAAAGTAACTATTAGTTGTTAGCTGGCAGTTAGAAGCTGTAGTTTTATTTATTATATGAACGTTTGACAAAAATAACTGAAAACTTTTGAAATATATAAATTAAAAAAAAGGATAACTGTTAAAAAAAATAAATATATAAATATATTTTTAACGACAATTCTGAAAATTGATTTCAAAAGCTTAGTAACATTTTGTCAAATGCTATATGAAGTAGCTTTTAGATTTTGAACGTTTTGTTTAAACTAAAAGTTTTTTTAAACGACAAGTTGGCAATAATATTAAAATAAAAAACTAGCCAGGGGCTAGAGGTACAAACATCATAAGAGAGTATGGAGGGGACAAAACCAAACAAAAACATCTAAGAAACATGACTACTTAAATCCTATAATAACATTCTAGAGTTTGATCACAACACCACTCCAGCCCACTAAATGTGTGTCCATTCTGATTTCGTGCATTGATCCATAAATAAGCCAGTGATTTCACTTCAAAAGCCAGCGTCAAATGGGTTTTTGAACATGGACTTAGAGCATTGGCTATTGGGTTATTACGGTTCCATATTACCCATAAATACACCAACATTATAGCCTTATGGAATTTGGATAACCTCTGATGACCTTCCAATTTCACTTTACAATTTAGTAGATCACATGCCGAATTGAAAGAGCACTCCAATAGTCGCCACCATTTGCCTACCTGTTGCCAAACACCTTTTGAGATTGGACATTCCACAAAAATATGATCCTTAGTTTCTGGAGCATCATTACAGGACCTGCATACATTAGATTGACTGATACCGAATTTAAATAAGTTGACCATGGTTGCAAGTTTCTCGTGACATATTCGCCGGGCTAGAATATTAAGTTTCCCAGGGACTAATGGATTCCTAACCCATTTCCCATCACCTTGCAGAAGGGTTGAGCTATCTATAAAATTTCTGAGAGAGGAAACAGTAAATGTTAAACGCTCATACTGTCAAACGAAGTTTTTTTTTTTTTTTTTTTAACTGGAACGTTTTGTCAAAAGCTATAAGCTAGAAGCTGCTAAATGCTTCCAAATGCTTTGTGTCAACACCCCTAAGTTTTTTAAGTTGCATCCTAAGTTTTGTAAGTTTCCTAGTTTAAGTTTTGTTTTTCTCATATAAATAGGAGCATGTAATCAATTTTTTAATCATCAAGCAATAAATCAATTTCAAGTATAAAAATTATTATGGTATGATAGCAACGCTCTTTGGAAAATCAAAATTAATACATTATGATGGGAAGCAACAACAACCCTCCGCCACCAACCGGAGAAAAGGACATCCACATGTCCCCCTAATTCCTCACATTCAATTGGGGCTTATCTACGTTGGCGATAATCTGCTAAACGATGACAATTATAGCGATTGGAACAACGAGATGACTAACACATTATTTGTCAAATATAAAAACGGATTCGTTGATGGTTCACTCCCCATACCTGAAGAAGGATCCAAAGGCACCATGAATTGGAAGTGATGCAATGCAATGGTTTGAGGATGGTTGTTTAGCACCATGCAGAAAGAAATCAAGAGTAGCGTAAAATACGATATCACCGCTAAAGACATATGGGACGAATTGAAGGAAAATTTTGACAAAGAGAATGCCCGAAAGGCATATGAACTTAAAAGAACAGAAACCATGATTCAACAAGGAAAAATGAAGGTATCGACCTACTACACTAACTCAGAAGCATATGGGACAAAAATCGTTCCAGCACTCCAACACCGGCTTGCTCCTATCAAGGATGTACATGTGACATCACAAAAGAAATCAAAATAATACGTGAAAAGGAACGTTTGTATGATTTATTAATGGGACTGAATGAAGAATATGGGATGATTAGAACACAAATATTAAGCACTAGTCCTCTTCCAACATTAGGAAATGCATATCATCTTATTAATCAAGATGAGCAACAAAAACAAATTGGAAACACATGTGTTGCCACCAATGAATTAGCCGCATTTCAAGCTTCAAGAAACAATCCCAAGAATCATAATAAAACCAACACATATCAACCACCAAATAAAAAGAAAAACAACAATTGTTGGTGCAATCACTGTAAAAAATCAGGACACACCATGGAAGGATGTTTTTGTTAGATTAGGTGTCTAAGCTCATAACTATAACTGGTATATACTTGAATTGATAGTGGCAGAGTCCTTTTGGGTTGGCCTTAAATCTAGCAACTTGACATGATGAATTTTAGAGAGAGAGAGAGATGTTGATTTATTATTTGATTAATAATATATTACGAGAATAATATATTAATTAGAAATAGTAATATTTAATTAATATTTAATCAGAAATTACTTTGAATTAATTTTGGGATTAAAATAATTAATTAAAAGTGTAGGGACTGAAGTGTAATTGTTCAATATTTGAGCAATACGCATTCTACAACCCTCTATAAGGCTTGGATGGTTTTCATTTAGCCTTAGGGTTTCTATAATTATCCATGGTCGATAATCAGGAAGGTAGTGTGACAGACTGACATCCCCATTTTTACGGCCAGAAAAGACTGATTTTGTTTATGCTTTATAAAAATCAGAGTACCTTTTTTAATAAAAATATTGCGGAATTTGTTCCCAAAAAAACACGATAATTGCGTTATCAAAGCATTTATAAAGAAATGTATTTTTATTCACTTTTAAAACATTTGGGATGTCATCGCCAATACAGAAACATAAGCATAAACAGAACTTACATCCATTTACACTAGTGATCTACATCTCTTTTAAATCTCTCAGTGTAATGTAACTTCATATCGACACCTGTGATACAAATAAACTGAGTGGGTCAGGTTGGGAAACCTGTACATAGGGTTTTCAACCCACAATAATATAATTATTATATTTAAACATCAAACAATCAACCCAATTACCCATTCCCATTATCTTCTTAAGGATTACCCTAAGGATCATCTAACCCTTGTTCATTCATTCCTAAGGATCATCCTAAGGAAACTACATGAAGTCCATTGTTGCCAATGACACAGTAGTCAAGCACAGCTGCTAATATTATCACTTGGGTGCAGCTGCTAGAATTGGGACTTTTTCTATAAGGCGCTTCTGCCGGTATTGACCTTTAAATGCTACTGGCATGGTCATAAGGCTCCCTATTAGGCGTAACAGTCGATACTGTCCTTAGACGTTTACCGTAGATCTAAAACATCTACGGGTTGTGGCGCAGCTGCCAGTGCTCATCTATAGGGTACTAGGTCCATTGCTGCCAATGTTTACCTATAGGGCACTAGGTCCATACTACTAATGTTCCTTTATTTCAACTTTTACCCCTCATCATTCATCTACCCATGTTTTACCCAACATATTTTGTAGATATAAAATACTTTATACAATTTACATCATTTAAAACATGTATAAAAAATCTTTCACCCGCATAGACAACAAGTATTCAGACAATATGCACACATAGCACGTAATTTATATTAAAATACTTCATATCTATGTGTAAGATGAAAGAGACCATGCACTCACCTGATACGGTGGTGACTCAGCACTTGGACAACGCTTCGATACTCTCAAAACAATTTTCCTTCGATAAAACCTAATATTAATATCACTAGGGTTTAGTCTAACGATAACCGTGACTAATTAATAGTGTAACTATTATTACTATTATATAAGCGTTAAACGATACTTATATAACTCATAATAATAGCCCAAATAATTATTTTAAGGACCTAATAACATTACTATAATTATTTGAAAGCTATATTAAAAATTGCGTAAGCGTAGCTCACTTATAGTGGATTTTTAAGAAAACCGGACTTTGCTTGGACCAGCGTTTCCGAAACCGAAAGACCCTTTTTCTCGGGACTCTGGGAACCTCGAGGCTTCCTTAGGGTGCTAGGGGATCACCTAGGCTTAGGGGAGGGTTAAAACCCTTAGAGAGAGAAAGTAATTTAGAGAGAGAAAGAGAATGGTGTGAAAAATCCGGAGACCCTCGCAGGTATTTATAGGGGGCGAAGCCTCTCAGAACGTTGGGCGTACCGAGGGTACGCTGGGCGTATGCCTCGGATGAGAATGCCAGACGAAGCCAGCTGTCTCGCACCATCGGATGGATCAGACCCGAGCTACGCGGGACGTAACTTCTTCGGACGCGAGGCGTATGCAAGGGCAACATGTCGTGATCCGAAGCGACTCCTGAACCAACATCGGATGGCCCAGATGCTGCCACATCATCAAGTTCTTATCAGACTTCGCAATTTCGACTACAAACTTTAAAAATTCGTATCTTTCGCATACGAGATCCGTTTTTGACGTTCTTTATATCCACGCGAAGGTGGGAACGTACTCTACAACTTTCGTTTAGACTCCATTGGCTAATTTTGACTTTATTTTAAAAGTTACATTATTAACAGGCCGAGACATGATTGGTCCGTTAAATTCTCATAACTTCTTCATTTGACGTCCGTTTTCGCCCATATTTTTCTCGTTACACTACTCTTAACGAGATCTTCGATTCTCATTTAGGTCGTGTCGGCTAAAAATCGCTCGATCTGTTATTCGAATTTCGGGTTGTACCCTACTAATCTGAAACTTCGAAAAATCATAACTTCCTACTACGAAGTCAGATTTGGGCGTTCTTTTTATGGACGCTCTTGGTTTAATGTATTCTACGACTTTCATTTAGATTGCTAAGGCTGAATATCGCTCTATCGTAAATTGACAATTTAGGTTTCCCGGTGTCGTGTCGATTCCGTCGCGAAACTTCGACGGGCCATAACTTCTTCGTTATGACTCGGATTTCAGTGTTCTTTATATGTACGGAAACCTTGCAACATATACTATAAATTGGTTAAAATTATTTATTCTAAATAATATCTTGTCGAAAAGTCATTTTCGACCCTTATTATCTCTAAATTGACTAGCCCGGATCTACGAGCGTTGCAGGTAGATAATTACCCGATTTAAGATAATCTTAGATTTTGGCTTATCTAGGGTTTCCTGACTGCACCATAAAAGGAACCTCAACCCTAGAATTTTTGGACACCTGTAATTGTGAAGAGCCAGCCGAATTTCTGAGTCTCCCTCTTATATCTTAATATTTTTCCTTTTGCTAGTGTTAGGTGTGAACCACTAGACACACGGCATTTATGGTGCTTTCTCTCAAGGGTTCAGCAACAAAAGAATCTTTATTATTAGTCAATAACAATCAACGTATGTTTCTCCTAACCCTAATTAGTCAATTTTCGAAAATATGCTAGATGTTCTAGGGTTTCTTATTTGTTGTTCAAAGTTGTATATTCAATTAGAGAAAACATAGATCAAGTAATAGGGTTGCATGCACACATAGAAAATTATATGTTTTGCATAATACACATCAGTGGTATTAAAGCATATGTTTTGTTTACTATTGAATTGTTACAATTGTTGAACTTAAAGAAGGAGAAGCAAAACATAATCTTCATTATGTTCCCCCACCACAACGTGGTGACCTGCGATTTTGTTTGACCACGACGTGGTGGACTATTAGATCCGTAAAATTCGGTTTTATTGCTTATCTCATGAATTGATTAGGATAATTACCTTAAATAATGTTTTAATTATGTACTGCTGACAATTTTTAAGTAATAAATTGCAAATATGGTCCCTCTAGTTTGCCGATTTCTGTGGGTAAAGTCCAAAAAAAAGTTTGCTAGCAAAAAACGTTCTTTTTTTGATGCTCGAGCTGTGGATTTGGTCCCTGCCTCTAACTGCAGTTAGAGGCATTCCATTTTCTTCTCCACGTGCCATGCACGTGAGGGTATTTTTGTCCTTTCATTTATGAGGGGAATGCTCATCTATTACCGCGCATTTAACGATGCCCAAAAACATCAGACACTCCATCTTCTTCCTCGTTCAATTTCCATTGACATTCGAACCTTAAGTCAACGATTTCCACCCCAAATCTTTTCTTTAGCTGAACTACAGTCCAGTAGGTAGAAGGAAAAAATGGTGCATTCATTGTGGACTATACGTCCTTCGACGATGGGGTTTGATGCACTTGATTTGTATGGTGAGTGTTATTATAGCTTTTTAAACTTAATTTTTTTTGAAATTTCACACAATATGCTAACTACATTTTGTATTTTTTGTTGTTAGGGATAGTCGATCATCCCCATTTGTTCACAGTTGAACTTCGTCATGGTGGAAAGTTCACACCTTTTCCGAATGTAAGATACGTTGAAGGGAAACTTACGTATATTGATTTAGTTGATATAGACGAGTTTTCAATGCATGAACTCGACGCTATGATGCTAGAACTAGGATACGTGGTTCCCCCAGTAATATATTATCACTTCAAGATTCCCAATGAAGACTTGATTTTTGGCCTTAGAGCTCTAGGTAATGATCAAGATGTGTGTAACCTAGCTAAATATACTAGAGCTAACAAGGTGATCTAGGTGTATACTGAGCATGGCACAACCAACTTGGTTACATATTTCATGTCACCAAATAAGAGTAATGGTGTTGTCATTAAACAACTAAATGAAGAAGATGAAGTGGCAATTGAACCAAAAAAAACAAAACATAGTTCATGATCCCCAACATGAAAGTTGTAGTTCATCATTACCACTTGTGGTTTATGGAGGTGAAGCAAAATCACTTTCACCAGAAATAAGGAGAACAAGAAATTGGAAGCCAAGAGAGGGAACTAGGTCATGTTCTAAGAGGTTATACATGGAAACTGAAACAGGGGATAATCAAGACAAGGAAGCACCATCAAGTGAAATCAGGGATAATCAAGACAAGGAATCACCATCAAGCGTGACAAGAGATAATCAAGACAAGGAATCACCATCAAGCGTGACAAGAGATAATCAAGACAAGGAAGTACAACAAGAACATGAGCTTGATGCAGCAACTGTGCATGTACCAATGGGTTTAGCTGAAATGTTGAATGTAGACTTTGATCCATTTGAAGGGTTGCATGATAGTGAAAACAACAACATAACAGACCCTACAACAATCCACCTTGGTCGTGAATATCAAGACTTTGATCAATATAATGGGGGTTTATTTGATGGTCAATCAGATGAGTTTAATTCAGAAAAAGGTGAAGATGGTTACAGTGATGATGATAGTGATTATGGTAGTGATGTTATAGTAGAAATAGACAATGAAGTTGATGACATTGATGTTGACATGAGTGACTTTAAAATGACCATTGATGAAGGTGTGGAGTATTCAGGGTTTGGGTTTAACAATGATGTAAAAGACAAACAAGAAACAGACGAAGAAGAAGACCTTGAAGTAATTGATTGTGATGAATGGGATTCATTAGGAGAAGACTCTGATACTGAAAAGAATAGGAGGGTTCTATTAAAACGATTGGGTAAGGAGAAAGTTTGTTCACATGGTGAGGTGCATAAATCTAGTTTTTATGTGGGACAGATGTGGAAGTCAAAGAAAGATCTTAAGAATAAAGTGGATGAGCATGCACTTGAAACAAGGAGGAATCTTGCTTTTTAAAAAAGAATGATGCAACAAGACTAAGGGCATATTGCAAAGGAGTTGTGCCTGGTACTTGAAACAAGGAGGAATCTTGCTTTTAAAAAGAATGATGCAACAAGACTAAGGGCATATTGCAAAGGAGTTGTGCCTGATACCAATGTCAGTGGTCCACATGTGGATGGTGGGAGAGAATGAGCCAAAAGGTAGGGCAATGTGGCCTAAAAGTGATTGTCCCACTAGAATTATCCCACCTCCATACCACAAAATGTCTGGCAGGCCAAAGAAGAAAAGAAGACAGTCCATGGAGGAGAGAATGAGCCAAAAGGAAAAGTCCAGTCAAACTGAAAGTGTGATAGCACGTCAAAGTCAAACTCAAGGATCCAAAGAATTAGTAGGAAATTTGGGAGTGTCACTTGTGGTAAATGCAAACAAAAGGCCACAACAAAAGGACATGTAAAGGTCAAGGTGTAGGTCAACAGGAGGGTGGAGAGGCTAATGAGGGTCATGGTCAAGAGTTGTTTGTATGGTCAAGTGTAATGTTAAGTTGTTAAATCATCTTTTGGTCTAATTTTTTTAAGAAATTGGCATATGCTGGTTGTTTTAACAGTTATTAGTATGTTAAGTTATTTTGCAATTCCAAAACTCATTTGGTTGCTTCTTTTTTGTTACACTTGGATACTATAATGACAATCGCTTTTGGTTATGTACAATGGTATTGTAATTTGCATTGACTTATTTGGATTATATCTTATGATTCAATAACACTTAGTAAGTTCCAAAATGGTATTGTACTTTTCTTAATACAATTTCCTGTATTGTATTACCATTACAGTCTCCACAATAACAACAATTAAATAAGATAATATCCCATACATTATAATTCGAGGTACAAGGTTCATGAAATGACCATTATAGTATACAAAGGCCTATTCATCAAAACAATAAGATCCCAAAAAAAAACTTAGCACCATAGGTAGAACTTAACCCTAATCCCTAATTCCACATCCAGAAAACAAGAAAAAAAATCCAACTGCACCACAAGTAGAACTTCAATTTACAAACTTCACCTTCTAATTCTTTCACTGTCATCTTTAGGTAAAACCTCAAATTCTGAATTTCATCTTCTAACTCTTTCACCGAAAGCTTCAAATTGTTCATGCTCTTCAGTAGACTAGGAATGATAGCCTTAGCACGATCACACATTGGAGGATCAACCCATCCAAGGAATCGACATTTTGAGTCCTTTCAAAGATGAAGCACACAAAATTAGGGCAACAATAAGGTGTTTGATTGCAAAAATTAGAATGCTACTTTACCGGTAGAGGGCATGCGTAGAACCACCGACCTGGATTGAGTGGAGTCCACGATGTGCACGACACAGAATTGTTGCCACATAAGCATATGATCGTTACCATTTTTGCAGAGAGAGCCATTTGGGAAGATGGGTTTAAGTCGAGGTTAAATAGAGAAATTAGATTGCAATTTTAGTCCCATAATTGAAAGGACAAAAATACCCTCGCATGCATGGTATGCGGGGAAGAAAACAGAATGCCTCTAAGTTAGAGGCAGGGACCAAATACACAACTCAAACATCAAAAAAGGACGTTTTTTGCTAGAAAACATTTTTTTGGACCTTACCCATAGAAATCAGCAAACCACAAGGACCATTTTTCCAATTTTGTCTTTAATGTCCTTATATTGAATTCATGATTGGTTTAATTGTAAATTAAAATTTTAAATTTTTTATTTTTGAAATTTAAAATATAACCTAGTATTTTTGAAAGGTTTTAAAAATACACCCTTATATCATATGTAATATTAAAAAGTATAATATTACTATATGTATAAGACAAGTCTATTGAACCACTAGTACACCTCATTCACAAAGCCGATCTATAAGGGGGTATAAGAAATTTGCCTATAAAATGGTGGTTGAATGGGTGTTCACTCTCTCCCACTACTTCCTTGATTGGGGGAAGGTCGTTAGCCGAACGAATTTGATAGGACAAACTAATCCTCATTAATAAGTATAATGAATTATAAAGTAACTAAACTTATTTTTTTAAAATTTGCAACCTTAGTTACTTCAGGAAAAATGTGAACTTGTATGCTAACCCATGAAACTACATATTGCACTTTATAAGTCGTTAGTAGAGCGAGTGTCATTAACCGACACACTAATAGGGACAAATAAAGAGTGACAATGGGTTTCTTGAAAATTATCATTGATTAATGGAGCGCATGTGACTAACTAGCACATTAAAATGAGATGATAAACGCCATTGAGAGTACCAAACAAATTTGTGTAACATCCTGTTCTGGATCATTTCATGATTTAAAGCTTCTGGGCCGTAATTCAGGCATGAGAAGGTTTTGAGGTTTTAAGGGAGAAGGTATAGGCCAACTTCAGATATGGATAAGGTAGCTTGCGTGATGAAAAAGGTCGGGTTGTGCTTTAGAGCCCAATAGTATTGGTAAAGGAGTTGGGTTGGTCTTTTATGAATTTGAGTTTTGTTCGAGGAGTTTTAAGGCTATGATGTGTTGCTAGAAGCGTAGGGCTTCTCACCACCTTTCCGTTGATATAAGGTTCATTGGAAATAGACTTATTATGAAGGAGTTATGATAGTTTGAAGTTTTGGCAAGTTTGGCCCTTGGTGGAATAAGTTGGCAGATTAGTCCCATGTGCCGAGCAAAGGGACGCGTGGATGAACTCGGTACACCCAACGTACCTAAAGCTACTCTGCGCATAATGACCAGGATGCCCAACCTCATTTTTAGGGTTTGGTCACTAGATAAAGATCATTATAACTTCAAGACTCCCTTATGTATTAGCCTCCAGGCTCTAAAACCCTAATTATGAACCCTAGTCTCCTCCAAGAGTATTGTGAGCTCCTTGTGTGCATTTTAAATGGGTTTTGGTGTTCATTCAATATTTGGGACTTGATGTCAGTTGGTGGATCAAAGGGAACGTGATGGGTTTCTAGCAATACATCAATCTTATGGTGTACATGCAAACCCTAATACCTTTTGGATCTAGTTTGTCTAATGAACATGCAATTGAATATCCAAAGCTATAAACCCTAGATCTAGCATACAAATAATCATATTAACATAAAATAGGGTTTATATCTGACCTTTGATTGTTATATAGCAATAACAATCAATCCTTAGCATCAGAAAGCTTAGTGCCTCAAGTGTTGCACCTCTAATGGAGTCACAAACACCACTAAGCAACAAGATGAAGAAGAGAAGAGATGGGAGGCACCAAAAACGGTTGGAAACCCTAATCCAAGTGTTAGCCACATTTTTGGTGCCTAAGGGCTCCTTATATACTTAGGCAATTAGGGTTATCTAACAAGGAAACCCTAATTTGACTGCTTAAGTCTTAAGCAGCCCATGAACTCCTTCCTTAAAAGCCTTGGACGACTTCTAATGCCCCCCCCCCCCCCCCCCATAGAATTCGTCCACTCCACCTTCTATGGAGTCCATAAGCCCATCTATGTAATTATCTTATAATTACACAATAAGTCCCTTAAGTTTAATTAATCTCTTTTAGCCACAAAATTAATTCTTAATTAATTCTTGACTAATATTAATTAAACAATATGATTTATCCTTTAATATATTATTCTAATAATATATTAATAAAACATAATTAAACCTTTCTCTCCTTAATTCATCCTACATATTGCTATGGTGAAGGCAACCCAAAAGGACCATGCTCATAATCGGGTCAAGTACATACCAAAATAGTTATGGACTTAGACACTAATCCAACAAAAAGCTGGTAGATCTGGACTCTCTTCTTCATTTCCAGTTCATTAGAGGTATAAAGCTCCAACCTTGATCATTTGAACTTAGATCTAGTATGATATGAGTTTTGGTCCCATTTTGGTCTCATGGGTGAGATCTAGTGGCTTTCCACCACTCCAGGGGCTTTGAGTTACTACTCCTAGTATCCCCGAGGTCATTAGTCCATAAAGGTGCTTTCTTGATGCTTATGAATGGACCATGCATGTGTTAAGGTGGTTTTTGTGGGTCTTAAGGATTTAATTGCATTGTTGAGTCCCTTTAAGATGTGCAAACTGATAAAGTTGCCAACTTTATCAGTTAAGAGTAAATTTCGAAGGTTTCCTGAAGTTTGGGTGCAAAGAGCTGAATTGGTCAAGTCAAAAATTGAGGTTTGTGGACCAGAGCAGTACGCCCCGTGTAAGGTTTAATACGCCCCATGTACTGAATTGAGTCCCCCAATTAGGATTGGCGCATGTTGAGCATACCAAGGGAGGTACATCCCGCGTAATCTCGTTGTGGGTTTTTTGGGCTAGATCTCGTTTTGGGCCTTAAGTGTTGGGTCTTGTTTTGGGCTTGCTGTATTAGAGATTTTTGGCCAGAAGAATATATGTATGTCTTGGACCCTTGTGTTGGGCTTGCTATTTTGGACTTAAGTTTAGGGTAGGGGCCTTGGTGGGCCCAATAGGCTTGGGTTATTTATGGGCCAGGTTAGTAGACCATCTTCAGACATAATGTGTGGGTCCTTGGTCTTAGATTGTAATTAGGTTAATTATGGGTTTGGCTCAGTGTTAGAGGTCGGTGCAACAACAACATTTATAGGATCTGATCATCATCCGAGGTGAGTCTTCTCACAATAATTACATGTATGGTAATACATGAGTGACCGGAGGGTCTTATTGTGTTATTGACCAGAGGGTTTTATTCACGTTGTTGACCGGAGGGTCTTATTTATATTATTGACCGGAGGGTCTTGTTGTATTACTGACTGGATGGTCTTATCTGCTTTATGTGTTATTATGCATTTTGTCTTTGTGGCGTGTGTTGTTATATTATTCTATATATATGTTGATTTATGACCAGAGGGTCCATACCGAGCTGTAAGACCAGAGGGTCTTCACTGAGACACATGACCGGAGGGTCCATACCGAGTTGTGAGACTGAAGGGTCTTCACTAAGACACATTACTGGAGGGTTGACATTGAGACATGGCCATGAGAGGCTTATTAATCATGTATGTGGTATTTTAGGGAACTCACTAAGCTTCGTGCTTACAGTGTTTGTGTAAAATGTGTTTTAGGTACATCTCAGGATCGTGGGAAGGCGGAGGCATGATTGTACACATCCCTCGGCTTATGGATATTTGAGGATTTTGGGATACTTTGATATTGTTTTGATAATAATATAAATAATATGTGATGACTTGAATTTATGAGTAAATTATGAGAATTAAAATTGAAATTTAAGGCATTACAATTTGGTATCAGAGCCAGGTTTGGGGGATTTAGGCACACCCTCAGGTATGTCTGGACTCGAACCGGAGAGTTGATAACTTTTCAAAAGAGAATGATTTTCATCACACGATTTTTCAAAGAGATTAAAGAGTTTTGAAAGCAGATCTGAAGCTGTGTTTACAATCAGCCAGAGCTCGAGCGGTGATTTCCCAAAATACCTTTACTTGATTATGTGTTGTTATTATGAGCTAATAGAACTACATGCTAGTTTAGGGATAGAGACCTGTTCGGAATTGCATGCTAGTTTTCCTGCTTAGGAGAAATGAGTTTATGCCTGTTATGTGACCTGGTAGTGTTGCATATTTATGATTAGAGATCTCTGAGGAGTTGAGAGGTAGGATTGCCTGTGTTTGGTAATGCCTTTTATACTATGGAAAGAGCAATGCTAGAGTGGTCGTATGAGATACTGGAGGTTGCTCGATGCTCGAATGTTGCTTGATTTGTGCTTGGTGGAACTCATGAGTGATGCAAGTTAGCTAGATATCTAATTGACATTGCAATGTAACACCTATTCCAGGTATTATTTGATTTAGTCAATTTCAGGGGTTTTGGTGCATAGACTCGGCGAGTTAGGAGTACAACTCATCGAGTAGGGACATTTAACTATGGACGCGGAATGGGACCAACTCGGCGAGTCGGAAGGCTCGACTCGGCATGTTGGAGCTGTAGAATAGAAACCCTAATATCAGGGTTTGCCCTATATATAAATGTCATTAGCTGCCCTTGTGGCCTCACTTAGCACCCCATCTCCCTACAGAAAGCAGTTTGGGGCCGTGAACACTCTTGAGTGAGAGTAAGAGCATTTGTGAGTGAGTCTTCTCACCATACCAATGGGTCTAAGGCACCAAGGCCGACCCATTTTATGAGACGTGGTATATTAGGCATATTAGAGATATGTGATATGATAGTTACTCTATGATAATTTGTATGTTAGTGATTTTGTGACGCTTGCATGAAAGACCATGGGGGGAGCCCAAGACACTTGGATGTATGACCATGTGGGGGAGCCCATGGTTGTCCGGCAGGGAAATACCATGGGGGAGCCCATGACACTTAGGTGTAAGACCATGTGGGGGAGCCTTGAATTCTAAATGCCTTTTGTTCTCATCCACCCATTTCTTCATTTTCTTGGCTGCTTTGTCTAACGTTATTCGAGCCATATCTGTTTGCTTGTGCCACTCATTTGCTGACTTATAAGCAACAAGACTACTTCCCTTATAAGTTGCAGCTAAAGCATTCAGGATCAAAGGTTGTCGACCCATGACAATCTCGAAGGGACTTTGACCCGTGGCTTCATTTCTTTTCATATTATAAGATAATAGGGCTATATCAAGAAGCCTCACCTAATCTCTTTGATTAGCACTCACGTATCATAAGTATACGAGTAGGGCATTCACTCTCTCCGTCTGTTCATTAGTTTGGGGATGAAAGCTTATGATATCCCCAAATTCACGACCATTTTAAAATTTTTATTTATGCTTATTTGAAAACCAGAGCATTCATTTTTAAGAATAATATTGCAGAATTTGTTCCCAAAAAAAATGATAAATATATTATCAAAGCATTTTCAAATAAAAGTTTTTTTTATATATATATTAAAACTTTGGGATGTCATCGTCAATACAGAAACATAAGCATAAACAGACCTTACATTCATTTATACTAGTGATTTACATCTCCTTTAATCTCTTAGTGAAATGTAGTTTTGTATCGACACCTGTGATACAAATAAACTGAATGGTCACGTTGGGAAACCTGGTGAATACATAAGGTTTTCAACCCACAATAATAAAGTTATTATGTTTCATCATTAAACAATTAAGCCAGTTATCCATCTCCATTATCTTCTTTATTTATTAAGTATATTCCCTAAGAATCATCTATCATTTACTCATTCAATCCTAAGGATTGTCCTAAGGAATAGGTAGAAGTCCATCGTTGCCGAGATTTGTATAAAAGGCTCTAAGTCCATAGCTACCGGTGGTTATCTCTTTTATTGACAATATTATTTTAGGGATTCCATCCATAATACATGTCAATGGGTTTTCGAGTACATTTGATGAACATATCATTCACAACACCTACAGGTTGTGAGCCTGCTAGTGTTCTACTGGACCGTCTAGAATAGTCTGTGATTGTCATCTATACTCTGCTAGGTTTAAGGCTTCTCATCGTTAAGGTCAAGGATTCTCATCATGTTTCACCTCTCATCATATATATCATCTTTCATCTACTCATCTTTACCCATCATAATCATTGGTATAAAATATGTATACAGTTCAAATCGAATAAAACATGTATATTTTGTTCATCCAACATAGATATCAAGAACACAGACAATATGCACACATAACATGTAATTTATAGTAAATACTCCATATCTATGTGTAAGATGAAAGTAACTATGCACTCACTTGTTAAAGTGATGATTCCAAACTCGGGCATCACTTCACTTCTAACAGTTCTATTTTCCTTCGACAAAACCTAGTATATTATCGCTAGATTTTAGTTTAATATTTGAGACTATTTACGAGCGATATTGTTTTATAAGTCTTAAACAATACTTTCAACCATTATGTATAGATAGGGGCCAAACATGAAACACCGGAGGGCAACACCATTTGGGCATTATAACACTTTTGAAATGCAACAACCCTATGCGGCTCTTCAAACTAGATTCCCAGTACCGCGAGTAGTTAAAAGATATTATAATAACACTTTGTATATTTATATATATATATATATATATATATATATATATATATATATATATATATATTGTTTATAAGTTCATAATAACGATATTGAACTTAAACATAAGCTATACTTAAAGTATGGTAAGCATCATTGACTTACTAGGAGGTTTGGATAGGGGCTGGGCTCTACGGGGGCAGAACTTCCAAGCCAAAATCTCTTCTTCTCGGAGCCTTATAGCACTCAAGGGCTTGTCTCTAGCACTTGGAAGTTACTGGGGAAAGGAAGAGAGGGTTTGGGGTGTTGGGAGAGAAGGGTTGAGAGATGTGTAGGCCTCTATGTCACACCCCCCCAAACCAAGGATGGCGTAAACGTCCGGGAGTGGAGGACTTCATGTAGAGTATCACAACAACAATTATAATAGTGCTAAAAGTAAATACAACCATCATAAATATAATTGAAAAAGTTACACCAAAGTATATGTTTACATGATTCAAATAATTTACATTATGATAGAAAATGAACTGTTTGAAGAATTATCGTCCCATCCTCAAAATGTTGTTGATTTCCTGTTTCACTAAATTCCTAAGAATACAAGTAGTTTTGAAAAAGTGTCAACACAAAGGTTGGTGAGTTCATAAGCTTTTGACAGTAAGAGTTTGAAAATCGATCTTTGTAAAGAGATGTATGTTACCAAGAAAAATCCAATATTTTCCTTATAAAAGTTATGTGGTCCTAAATACCAAGGCCAAAAATGAAAAAGTATTTGTCATACTTAAAGATATAGAAGTCATTTTAAGTGGTGTGTAGTCATAAATACCAAAACCGAAAGTGTACAGTAATATCTATACTTATTGATATAAAAAGTGATTTTAAATCGACATAAAACCCCTTTTGTTTTATAAAAATCCCGTAAACTTTGTTTAATGTTAGCTCCCTATGTGAGTCACTATAACCATACTATAACTAGAGGTAACCTGCACAACGTCTTTTAGACGCCCTGATCCTACGACTCTCGTCACCCGCAGACCTGCCGGTCCGGCTGTAGCTAGCAGCAAGGTGTGGGATGTCAACACCAATATAGATCTATACACAATTATCACGCTCTCCCTACAAGAGATTTTGGTTATAACTTACAGGAATTTGGATGTGACATCCCCATTTTCACGGCCAGAAAAGACCGATTTTGTTTATGCTTTATAAAAATCAAAATTCTTCTTTTAATAAAAATGTTGCGGAATACATTCCCAGAAAAACATGATAAATACGTTATTAAAACATTTTCGAAGAAACGTATTTTATTCATTTTAAAACGTTTGGGATGTCATCGTCAATACAGGAACATAAGCATAAACAGAACTTACATTTATTTACACTAGTGATCTACATCTCTTTAATCTCTCAGTGTAATATGACTTCATATCAACACCTGTGATATAAATAAACTGAGTGGGTTAGGTTGGGAAACCTGGTGAGTACATAGGGTTTTCAACCCACAATAATATAATTATTATGTTTAAACAATCAAACAATCAACCCAATTACCCATCCCTATTATTTTCTTTACTCTTAAGGATTTATCCTAAGAGTCATCTATTATGCATTCATTTATTCTGAATTCCCTTACTTCCAGGGTTATAGGACTGACACTAAATCCATAGCTGCCAATGTTCGTTCATAAAGCACTAATTTCATAGCTGCTATAGTGTATTCATCGGGTACTAAATCCATAGCTACCAATGTTTATCTAATAGGTACTAAGTCCATAGCTACCAATTCCTTAACAGGTACTAAATCCATAGCTACCGGTGTTTGTCCAATAGGCACTAAGTCGATAGCTGCCGATGTTTATTAGTTAGGCACTAAGTCTATAGCTGCCAATGTTTACTCACATCATCTTTTATCTCTCATCATTCATCTACCCGTATCATACCCAACATATTCGTGTATATAAAATACGTATACAGTTTAAATCATCTAAAACATGTATAAAAACGTTCATCCAACATAGACAGCAAGTATATAGATAATATGCACACATAGCACATAGTTTATATAAAATACTTCATATCTGTGTGTAAGATGAAAGTAACTATGCACTCACTTGAAAAGGTGGTGATTCCAAACTCAGACAACGCTTCACTTCTTGAAAAAAAATAATTTCCTTCGACGAAACCTAGTATTATTACCACTAAAGTTTAGTCTATTATTCACCGAGACTAATTAATAGTCTAGCTATTATTACTATTATATAACCGTTAAATAATACTTATATAACCCATAATAATAGCCCAATTACTTATTATATGTTCTTAATAACGTTAATATAATTAAATTAAAACTATATTAAAAATAGTGTAGGCGTAACTCACTTACAGTGGGTTTTATAGAAAACCAGGCTTTGCTTGGAGCAGCATTCCCATGCAGAAAAGCTCTTCTTCTCGGAGCCGTCGAGCACTCAGGGGCTTCCGCCTTGTGCTAGGGAGGTTCCCTAGGCTTTTCGGGGGTTTCGGGGCTAGAGAGAGAGTAAAGAGAAGAAAGAATGAGAAAGGTGTGAAGAAAATGAGGGTGGGAGAGGTTCTATTTATAGGGTGAAAATGGCTGAACTTGGTGCCACATGTCACCATCTAGTGGCAAGACTTTGGGAGAAAGCAATGGCCAAGATTGTACCACATCACCCATTTTCGCACAGCACACTTCCGACTTCTAAAATCCGTAACTTTCAGATACGACCTCCATTTTTGACGTTCTTTGTATCCATGCGTAGGTAAAAATAATATCTACAACTTTCATTTTGACTCCGTCGGCTGATTCTCGACCGATATTAAATTTAACAGTACAAGACGTTTAGACTGTTAAATGACCGCGAAGAATTCGTAACTCCTTCATACGGACTCTGTTTTCGTCTGTCTTTTTACTGTTAAGTTCCTATTAATGAGATCTTCAACTCTCATTTAATTCACGTAAGCCAAAAACCGCTCGAACTAAAATTCGAGTTTCGGGCCGTGCACTGCTAAGCCGAATCTTAGAAAAATCATAACTTCTTCATACGAAGTCAGATTTGGGCGTTCTTTTTATGAATTTTCTCAGTTTAACATATTATACGAATTTCTTTTAGATCAATATGGCTAAAAAGTTCTCCATCGTAAAATCACTATTTACACTTCCCGGTGTCGTGCTGGTTCCGTCGCGAAACTTTGACGGGTCATAACTTCTTCGTTATAACTCCGATTTCGATGCTCTTTATATGTACGGAAACCTTGTGACACATTCTAAAACTTGGTTAAGATTATTTATTGTAAATAATATTTTGTCAAAAAGTCATTTTCGACCCCTATTACGTCTAAATTGACTAGCCCGGATCTACGGGCGTTACAATTATCTCCCCCTTAGGATGATTACATCCCAGAATCATCAACGAAATAGGGCTCATATAATGACTCCATATGTCATCTCTTCATCCTAGGTAATAATTGTAACTTCTATATTCCTTCAAGTCTATCTCTTAGACTTATTGACTGTAAGCGGTACTCGATCGTGCACCTGCTCTCTTCCTCAGGCTAGACTCCAAATTATGACCTTCAAGTTACAATCTTGATCCTTACTGGATACGAACTTGAGATAAGTTCTTTTATTACTACTATGGATCTATGTGTCATATTCTAATGACCTATCATCGTATGTTGCAACGCTTTAGACTTAGGTCTCTTAGAGTCAAACTCCAAAACAGAGTATACCTTCCTTCATGTTCTAATGTGATACAATAACATTTTAATATGTAGCATTTCTAGCTACCAACTTCTTTAACAATCATCGGGATACTTCTACTGATCGCCCTGGGTTAGCTTTCATTTCAATCTTTTGGTTTAAGTTAGATGCTACATCGAACTTGGTTCTCTGAACCACGTAACATACTCATCGTATTCATACTCAATTTGATATGACCACTAGGGTCAGAATAACAACAATCTTCTTAGTCATTACCGAAATGATGGTAACTACATGCTTGAATAAAACAGACTCAATTATTGGCTTCTTGGTAACCTTCTGTCTTTCCCTGATCCAAGCGTGAGTCATGTGCTTCTGGTAGTATATGCATCTACTACCTTTCACACCTACTCATACTCGTCCCAAGTATTGTCTCGCAGTTTTCCAAGTCACCATACAGGAAAAATCACATAACAGTTTAACACATCAGATAACAAAACAAGGGCTTTATTATTTCTCGAAACTATTACATAGGTGTTCAAGTTAACCCTAGACCATGCCTCTAAGAGGCTACATCATGTGGTTTTATCTATTAGGCTACCTCATAACTCGATCTTCGGGTATAGATTCCTTATCCTTGGTTTCTCGTGTTATTTTCTGCTTCGTCGAGGATCATGTGGAATGCCCTTGGCCTTGGTGGCGTTTCTGGTCTTGCTGCTTTATTTTTCCTCGGGCAGTCTCTGGACATGTGCCCCTTGCCTCCACATCCGTAGCATACTTTATCATTATGTGTGCAACCCTTGGAATAGTGACCAGTCCTTCCACACTTGTAACAAGTCACTTCTTCGTTGGACTTCCCACAATGCTTCTTCTTGCATTTATCACACCATCTCGCTTCACCTCCATTTCCTCCTCCAAGCTTTGAGAATTTTGTTTCCTTGTTGGACCTTGAAGGTCCTTCAAACTTCCACTTCTCTCCTACCTTATCTTTTTCTAGACCCTTTTCTCTTATCTGGGCCTCTACGTTCTTAGCTTCCCTAACAGTTGTTTTCAAGGTAGTTGCCATTTTGACCATTGGGCCAAAGTCTGTGGGTAATCCGTTAGCAAACCTATCAATCTTGGAGAGTTCAGTAGGCACCAAGTAGGGGAATAGCTTCATCCTCTCGGTGAATGCGGTGGCATACTCATCAACACTCATCTTCCCTTTCTTCAGGTTCTGAAACTCGTTGTTTAGGTCTATCAGATCTATCTTCGAGCAGTATGGCATTTTCAACTGTTCCAAGAACTCTTCCCATGACATCCTTAAGGCTTCTCCTCATGGTATCGTATCTGCCAATAACTTCCATCAGCTCAAGACTCCAGTTTTTAGTTGTCTTACAGCGAAGACGATATTCTGTTTCTCGCTACAGTCGCAGCTCTCAAACACCATCTCCATCTCGGAGATCCAATCCATAATCTCAACCGGCTTCGGGCTTCCTAAGAGACTCGGTGGTTTCGCACCGAGGAAATTCTTGTACATGCGCCCATCCTTGTCGTTTCTCCCCTCCGGGCCTTCCCTTCATCCGCCTTGAGTCCCCACTTGACTCGCTTGGCGGCTGTAGTTCCCTTCCTCAGATTGTTCGGGAATTGGCTCGGTCGGCTCAAAATGTATGGTAGGTTCGTCCCTATTTTCGTGTAACATCTGTCTCATTTCTTCCCTTTGCTCAGCTAGCATAGCCCGAATCATGGCTTGAACTCCAGCCATGGTGACTGGCTCAGGTGCAACTTCTTCTACAACAGGTATTTGCTGAACCACTGGGGGTTGAGGGGGTTGGTTCCTATTTCCATTTGCGTTTACGTTTCCACTACGGGTTCTTGCCATCTTGATCTATACACCGAATAAGGTGAATCTAGATCTTTATTTAGGATTGACGTTTAAATCATCCTTATCACTCCGAAACGTTTATATGCTAGTTCTAATATCGTATTCGTACGTTTAGAATCCTAAACACATAAGGTTTCCAGATCTGGTCGGCAACAGAACATAGATCTGATCAAACTATAGCATAACAAATCATTTAGCACATAAAAGCAATTTAGGCATCATTCCTAAATTAAGCTAGTGCTCACACCTCACAATCATCGCTTAGCATTCTAAGTTTAAGTCTAGAAATAAATCCATATTCCTAGTTCGCTTAAACTAATGCTCTGATACCAACTGTGACATCCCCATTTTCACGGCCAGAAAAGACCGATTTTGTTTATGCTTTATAATAATCAAAGTTCTTTTAATAAAAATGTTGCAGAATTCGTTCCCATAAAAACACGATAAATACGTTATTAAAACATTTTCGAAGAAACGTATTTTATTCATTTTAAAACGTTTGGGATGTCATCGTCAATACAGGAACATAAGCATAAACAGAACTTACATTTATTTACACTAGTGATCTACATCTCTTTAATCTCTCAATGTAATATGACTTCATATCAACACCTGTGATATAAATAAACTGAGTGGGTTAGGTTGGGAAACCTGGTGAGTACATAGGGTTTTCAACCCACAATAATATAATTATTATGTTTAAACAATCAAACAATCAACCCAATTACCCATCCCTATTATTTTCTTTACTCTTAAGGATTTATCCTAAGAGTCATCTATTATGCATTCATTTATTCTGAATTCCCTTACTTCCAGGGTTATAGGACTGACACTAAATCCATAGCTGCCAATGTTTGTTCATAAAGCACTAATTTCATAGCTGCTATAGTCTATTCATCGGGTACTAAATCCATAGCTACCAGTGTTTATCTAATAGGTACTAAGTCCATAGTTACCAATTCCTTAACAGGTACTAAATCCATAGCTATCGGTGTTTGTCCAATAGGCACTAAGTCGATAGTTGCCGATGTTTATTAGTTAGGCACTAAGTCTATAGCTGCCAATGTTTACTCACATCATCTTTTATCTCTCATCATTCATCTACCTGTATCATACCCAACATATTCGTGTATATAAAATACGTATACAGTTTAAATCATCTAAAACATGTATAAAAACGTTCATCCAACATAGACAGCAAGTATATAGATAATATGCACACATAGCATATAGTTTATATAAAATACTTCATATCTGTGTGTAAGATGAAAGTAACTATGCACTCACTTGAAAAGGTGGTGATTCCAAACTCAGACAACGCTTCACTTCTTGAAAAAAAATAATTTCCTTCGACGAAACCTAGTATTATTACCACTAAAGTTTAGTCTATTATTCACCGAGACTAATTAATAGTCTAGCTATTATTACTATTATATAACCGTTAAATAATACTTATATAACCCATAATAATAGCCCAATTACTTATTATATGTTCTTAATAACGTTAATATAATTAAATAAAAACTATATTAAAAATAGTGTAGGTGTAACTCACTTACAGTGGGTTTTATAGAAAACCAGGCTTTGCTTGGAGCAGCATTCCCATGCAGAAAATCTCTTCTTCTCGGAGCCGTCGAGCACTCAGGGGCTTCCGCCTTGTGCTAGGGAGGTTCCCTAGGCTTTTCGGGGGTTTCGGGGCTAGAGAGAGAGTAAAGAGAAGAAAGAATGAGAAAGGTGTGAAGAAAATGAGGGTGGGAGAGGTTCTATTTATAAGGTGAAAATGGTTGAACTTGGTGCCACATGTCACCATCTAGTGGCAAGACTTTGGGAGAAAGCAATGGCCAAGATTGTACCACATCACCCATTTTCGCACAGCACACTTCCGACTTCTAAAATCCGTAACTTTCACATACAACCTCCGTTTTTGACGTTCTTTGTATCCACGCGTAGGTAAAAATAATATCTACAACTTTCATTTTGACTCCGTCGGCTGATTCTCGACCAATATTAAATTTAACAGTACAAGGCGTTTAGACTGTTAAATGACCGCGAAGAATTCGTAACTCCTTCATACGGACTCTGTTTTCGTCTGTCTTTTTACTGTTAAGTTCCTATTAATGAGATCTTCAACTCTCATTTAATTCACGTAAGCCAAAAACCGCTCGAACTAAAAATTCGAGTTTCGGGCCGTGCACTGCTAAGCCGAATCTTAGAAAAATCATAACTTCTTCATACGAAGTCAGATTTGGGCGTTCTTTTTATGAATTTTCTCAGTTTAACATATTATACGAATTTCTTTTAGATCAATATGGCTAAAAAGTTCTCCATCGTAAAATCACTATTTACACTTCCCGGTGTCGTGCTGGTTCCGTCGCGAAACTTTGACGGGTCATAACTTCTTCGTTATAACTCCGATTTCGATGCTCTTTATATGTACGGAAACCTTGTGACACATTCTAAAACTTGGTTAAGATTATTTATTGTAAATAATATTTTGTCAAAAAGTCATTTTCGACCCCTATTACGTCTAAATTGACTAGCCCGGATCTACGGGCGTTACATTGGATCACGTACTCGGCCGTACGGGGAGAGATAGTCTCACACCCTGAGTTAAGAAGTTTATGTGTAGTGTGCATGAGTGTAGAACCTTTTTGTATGAATGTACCCTTTTTGTATGAGTGTGTTATGTGATGAATCATAAACTATACCTATTATAGTTTATCCAAAACGTTTGTAATGTATATGAAGTCTTTTATAAAAATGCATTAGTGTTATAAATCCATAAACTATGCTTATTATAGCTTAATATACGTGTTCTAAATGAATGAATAATCTTATCATGAATGACTAAGTTTCAGTTTATGATGATAAACTAACAAGGAAACACATTTAATATTTAGAACTTATTATTATACGCTTTGCTCAACATAATACAAAGTGTAATGAAATTTATATGTTGTTAACTAAATTTAACCTTTCTGCGCTGTTTTAGAAAAGTCATAGAAAAATCATACAAAGTCAAAAACTAAATCCGTAAATTCTGAGAGTTCCCAAAATGTGTCTAGTTTACTCATAATTTTTATCATATTTTTAATGACCTCCAACTTGAGTGAAAAAGTCCATAATCACATCTTGGTCCGGATTAGTGTTTGAAATGATAGGAAATTTTGTAAAAATCACCATAAATTGTATAAAAATTGTATAGAGATGTTAAAGTAGTCATTTTAAATCTAAGAACTGGAACTACTTACACCTAAAATATTTTTGAAAACAAAAATGTTTAAGTTATCCAAAATAGTCCGTGAATGGAGCCTAACTTTTCTGATGAAAGCTGTTAGAAACGTTTAGTTATATTCTTGGTGTTTTAACTTGTATCCCCCCCCCCCCCCCCCCCCCCCCGTAAAAACTTAAGAAAACATGAAAATATAGGGGTATGAACTCACCTTATGTGATTTCATAAGATGAGTGTTGGAGATGAGAAGAGTTCAACTCAAGAACACTTGAAGATTTCTTGAAGATTCAAGAATCTAGCACAATTTATGATGGAAATTTGTGTAAGAATCAGTGATTTGAGTACAAGGAAATGTATTAATCATGAGAAAGGTGATAAATCTTACCACAAATGAGAGAAAACTTGATGATAAGCCCTTGAATCTCGAATTTGAGGGAGAGAATTTGAGAGAAAAGTGGGTTTGATCTTTGGTAGAAATTAGAGAAGTGAGTGAGAATGAGGGGAGAGAGAGAGAGAGAGAGAGAGAGAGTTGTTCCAGCTCTAAAATGTGGGAGAGGCTGAAAATTGAGTGGGAGAGGACTATGAAGTGACTAGGGATGGTGGGGAGGTGTGTGGGTTAGTCATGGAGTGGGTGTGGTGGTTGCTTGTGTCATAAATCAAAGATAAGTCAACACTCCACCTTAAATATTCACCCACTAGATTTTATTCTTAAATAAATATTTTCATAAAAAAAATGATTAAATTATGAATAATTAGGGTCGTATATGTTAAAATATGATTTCTGGAGAAAATCCCGCGTTAAAATAATTAAAAACGGGCTTAAAACGGAGAACTGATCGAAAATCGGGTGAAAAATGGTGAAATCCGAAGTCAGGAGGGGGCCTCGATCTCATCAGCTTTAGAACCAAAGGGAGGGCTTGGTCGCTGAAGTGAATCCGAAGGGAAGGGACTGCGGTCCGAAGAGAAGCTTGTTGTGGGGGGCCTTGGTTCCGGATTCGGCGCTGCGGCTCGCTGGCTGCGGTCGGCTTGCTGCGGCTCGCTGACTGCTGTCGGCTTGCTGCGGCTCGCTGACTGCGGTCTCCTTGGATGCCGCTTCAGATGGCTACTCATGTGGACACCGATCCTCCCCCTTTTACCTCGGTTCTAGAAGGGTATGGCCCCCTACAGAGAGGCTTCGACCCTAAGAGGCTTATTTCCAATGAATCTTCCTTTTTCGAGTGGTTTTTCACCAAGTCGAGTGTCGGAATGCCCAAAAAGTGCATAAAAAGTTCGAGAGAGATTTTGGAGAGATTTCTCATACGAAGAGAGATTTGGGAGAGATTTCACATATGGAGAGAGATTTAGGAGAGATTCCACATTCTTGGAGAGATTTCTCATACAAAGAGAGATTTGGGAGATATTTCACATATGGAGAGAGATTTCTCATACGAAGAGAGATTTGGGAGAGATATCACATATAGAGAGAGAGAGATTTGGGAGAGATTCCACATTCTTGGAGAGATTTCTCATACAAAGAGAGATTTGGGAGAGATTTCACATTCTTGGAGAGGTTTCTCATACAAAGAGATAGAGTGAAAACGATTGAGAGAGGTTTCATGAGTAAGAATTGTGAGTGTCCGGCTTCGCAACGCAAGGTCCATAAGCCCCATTATGTCATGTTTAAGGATCTTACATACTCCCAATGAGTATGCAACAATGTTTTATCGGTTTGGTTCGTTACTTTCCACAGTTTTAGGTTAAGGAAATCTAGATGTACGATCTTTCGATTTATGATCTCTCATTAGAATAGCAAGTTGTTTAGTAATTACATAACGTAAGCCCTAGTTCACAAGGGTTAGTTGAGTCGATCGGTTTGACTTGTTGACTTTATTTGACTTTGACTTGACCGGAAATTGACGGTTGTGACACTCTATTTATAGGATGGAATTTGGCCCAAGTCGAAGAGTTCAGAGCCTCCAACTTGTCAAGTTGAGTGCCAAGTGTCACCATCTGGTGGCAAGGCGTGGGGAGGAAGCAATGGTCATGTAGCACCTGGTTCCTAGTACGTGAGTTTTGCCTTAAGTATTTGTGTTTTAGCCATGGACTCGGCGAGTTGGACGCCCGAATCACCGAGTAGAGACGAGACTCTGGGGCGCGGATTAGATGGCGACTCGATGAGTCCATATTAGGGACTCGGCGATTCTGCGCTCTTTGATGAAACCCTAATTTCCAAGGGTTTGCACCCTATTTAAACATCCATTTGCACCCCAACTCCGCCCCATTCACCCCCAGAACCTCTCCATACGTCCTAGCTCTTGTTCTTGTGAGTTTGAGGCATCTTAAGGTGTATTCTTGAAGATTTTGTGAAGGAAGTGGAGTAGATCAAGAGAAAGGGAAGGAAGCCAAGCATCTTAGTGTCCTCTCAGTGATTTCCTTGAGGTAAAACTCGTTTTCCCCTGTCTATATGCTTATAACTCCATTAAAGTCTTCCTTGAGCCCTTCCCCAAGCTTGTATGTGCATCATATTTCGTAATAAGTTGATTGGCCTCTAGATCCAGACTTGGTTGAGCTCCAGGAGCTCAGATCTACTACCTTTATGGACCCATATTGCATGAAGACATTAGATCTACTCATTTGGTGCATTTTGAACCCTAAAACCCTCATGGAGGAATATCTACACGGAAAGTTGGAAACTTTACGTGTTATTCATGCTCTAGGAACCCAGATCTATGAATGGAATGGACTAGATTCGAGCAAAATCGCGTTTATGGCTCTTGCATGGAGCAGACTCGGCGAGTCTAGTCGCGAGTCTCCGAGATTGTCCCCTTTTTGTTGTGACGAGTTGCGTAGTGAGTCCAGGGTGGACTCGGTGAGTTGGAAGCCAAAACACACCCATCATGGAACTCGACGAGTCGATGCCCAGACTCGGCGAGTTCAAGGCAATCTCCTTAGATCAAGATCAGACTCAGCGAGTTGTTCATACAACTCGGCGAGTTACAGTATAACTTGTTCATCGGATGAAGATGAACTCGGCGAGCTGTTCATACAACTCGGCGAGTAGGATGAAGGACTTGAACATTAGTTTGGAAGGAGAACTCGTCGAGTCGACGCCTAACTCGACGAGTAGAAACAAAATTCAGGTCAGTCGTTTGAACATGGACTCGGCGAGTTGGCGAGCCAACTCGGCGAGTCAGGTTAACTGGAAGTTGACTCTAACTTTGACTTAGGGCATGATCAGGGGTAAAATGGTCATTTTACCCAAAGGTCAGTTAGCAGTTTTTGACTAAGTGTTTGGTGGGAATTACAGCCGGAGGATTTCCGGAACAGTAGCAGCAGTCAGACTATTCCCACGAAGATCAGCAGCTACTCCGAGGTGAGTTACCTTTCAGTAGCGATGGGTCTAAGGTCACAATGCCGGCCCACCAGTAGGAGTTGTATGTTAGATGATCTTATTTGTGATATCATCTAGGTTTGCTACTACCGATATGTTATATGTTGGCATGATATGTTGTACGTGATAGTAGTAAAGTTCGGTTGTTAGGACCGAAGGGTAGTCAGGCACCCCAGATACGTCTGATATTATGTTTGTGTTATGATATATGTGATGGTAGTAGTAGGGGTGAAATAGTCCCCGAGGTTCGGTTGTTAGGACCGAAGGGTAGTCAGCACCCCAGAATAGCTCGACATGGGTAGGTCAGCACCCCGGAATGGCTTGACACGGGTAGGACGGCACCCCAGAATGGCCGCACGGGTAGTCGGCACCCCAGAACAGCCGTACCGGGTAGTCAGGCACCCCAGAATAGCCTGGCAGTATGTATGTTATGTATTGTATGATATGTGGTACGATGGGGGAACTCACTAAGCTTTGTGCTTACAGTTTACAGTTTTGGTTTCAGGTACCTCTTCATCGAAGGGGAAAGAGCTGGCACGGTAGCGGCACATCATGCACACACACTGGTTTCCGCATCTGTTAGACTCCTCTGGGATTTATACTCTGATGTTTCGATTGGTTATATAACTTGACTTATGAACATGGTTTATGTTGTGATGTAGTTTGATCAAACAATGTTTTTATTTATTAACGTTTTCTAAATTAATGTTTTAAAAACGAATTTTTTTTTGGACGTGAAAATTGGGTCGTTACAAGTTGGTATCAGAGCCCTTGTTTGAGGGATTCGGACAGACCTTCGGGGGTGTTTGAACTCAAATCGAGGGATTAAAAGATTTTGGAAAGAGAAAATGTTTTCTAAAAGGTTAAGTAAAGGGTTTTAAGAAAGAAAAATGTGTGTGATGTGCACGACCGGCCAAGCTCAAGTAAATATTCCCCAATGTACCCATACAAGTTTATTTATGTTTATCAGTTCCTGTAGAACATCATGCTAGAATAGGACTAAGGATCTAGGAGTGATGCCTTATGTGCCTGCTTTATGTGCTTCAGTATATGAAAGAGTTGCATGCTAGAGTTGAGTAGACAATAGTAAGGTAGCATGTTTAGGTTATTCCTAATAGTACGAGTTTAGCATTGTATGCTGTTCAGTTCTCTCTTCGAGGATAGAGTTGCTTGAGATTGTTTCTGTTACGTCCAAATGTTGTTTGCTTTGTGTTATGTGGGCCTTGAAGTGATGGGAGTTAACTGTTAGGTGAATACGTTAAGTCACATGTGATCAGGGTTGAATAATCTCAGAGTGTTGGATTTGACTCTATTACGTAGCTCTTGTTTGAGTCTTAACCGTTGTAGAGCTGAGTCCCTTACTCGAAGGATTATCCGAGCCTCAGCACATATGATTGTATTCAGGTAATAGTTAATTGGCATCACCAAGAGGCCTTCAGCAGCTGAGGATTGGGTTGGTTGGAGTTAGAGGTTTCCTAGGGTAAGCCTAGGATAAAGAGTAGCAGTGATCAGCGGTAGGGGAAAGGACCTGGTTGAGTCGAGGCGGTCCTTGGGGAAGGTACGGATAGATGTGGAAGGTAGTATGGGTCCGTACTACTGGAAGCAGAGGATCTGTACCCGAACCGAGGAAGGCCAAGATAAGACTAGGGAACTTGTAGTGGGTGGGATCCCTCTAGGGGTATCAGTATCGCTAACAGTTGTTATTTCTTTGTATTTCATAATGGTGTACTACATTCGAGGCCAGCAGTTGGCAGTTCAGGAGAGGGATCGGGTTCGGGATCAGGTTCCGAGCCAGTAGATGAGAGGTTGCGGGATTTCATTGCGTCAAAGATCACCAGAGATATCCTTGAGTCGACCCCCTTTATCTTCGGGTCGATCAAGGAGGGGATATTGGAGATGATGGAGGATCGCCTCCAGGCATTCAGGAGTGACATGGCATCTGGCCAGTCGGGATCTCGCACGCTGTCCTTCAAGGACTTCAGGGGCAGTGGTGCGCCGGATTTCCACAGGGTGAAGGACCCCATTGTTGCCAGGCGATTGATAGTAGACATCGAGTCTGCACAGTTGACTAGCTTCTACCCCGAGGGTCGAAGGTGAGGTATGCAGCAGGGTGTTTACGAGACCGAGCTCGAGATTGGTGGGAGTCAGTGGGTGACTCTTTGGGAGCCTCAGCTATCGAGGCTATGACCTGGTCGGACTTTGTGACCAGGTTCACGGGTAGAGTTAGCATCAACTGTCGAGCTGCAGCAGCTGGCGAGGGAGTTTTTGGACATGAGACAGACGACTGAGACTGTGGCAGAGATCACCGCCAAGTTTCGGGAGAGGGCACTGTTGGTGCCCCAGTATGAGGGCGATGAGGACATGAGGAGGACCCGCTACCATGACATGATCCGGGCTGATATCCGGGAGCACGTTAGTTTTTCAGCCTGTCCCACCCTGGACTCCATGATTGCCATGGTGAGGGAGAGGGAGATAGATTTGGAGCATATACGGAAACGGAAGTCAGAGGAGGGACAGACAGGAGGGGATTCAGGGAAGAAGCCCAAGGGATCAGATGGTAGGCCGAAAGGCCAGTCAGGACCGAGCCGCTGCAGGAAATGCGGCAGGCCGCACGAGGGGGCGTGCAGGATGGGATCGTCAGGCTGCTACAAGTGCAGCAAGACTGGGCACTATAGCAGGGATTGCACTGCTCCGACAGCAGTTATTCAGACATCGGAGTTGTTGTGTTTCCACCCCAATTGACAGCTTCAGCGTCGGTGAACGCGCCAGCTCCAGTGACCCTGCGGATCACGGATGGCTGGCAGGGCAAGGCAGAGGCTCCAGTGGTGAGGAGTCGGGCATTTCAGCTGACAACCGAGGAGGCACGCGCTGCACCCGATGTGGTGACGGGTATGATTCTTTCCCTCTCATTTATTTATATGATGTTAAGATATTGATATGTGCTCGGTATATGTATATGTGTTAGGATCATTCCATGTGAACGGTATCCCAGTTCAGGTGTTATTCGACTCGGGTGCATCCCGATCGTTTGTGTCCCTTGCGCTTAGCAAGAAGTTTCCTGAGTCTTCGGGCATGTTGGATTGCCCTTTGGAGGTAGAAATCGCTGACGATCGATCTATGCGAGCATCGATGGTGTTTCGGGACTGCGTCTTGCGTTTGTTCAAGGAGCGCTACTTGGTAGACTTGGTTCCCATTCCGTTGCGTGGGAACAAGGTGATTATAGGCATGGATTGGTTGAGCTCTAATGGGGCAGTGATAGATTGCGCACAACAGCTAGTGCGAGTCCGGACCCCAAGTGGGGGAGAGTTAGTGATTCATGGCGACAGGCCACAGTGTGGACCCTCGGTCTCTTCAGCAGCGAGGGCTAGACGATACCTTCAGCAGGGATGTGCAGGTTATGTTGTGTACGTGATGGATACCCGGGAGGCGGGTAAGGCGTCAGTGAGCGAGGTTCCAGTGGTGCGAGATTTCGCGGATGTTTTCCCAGAGGAGCTTTCTGGGATACCTCCGGAGCGACAGGTGGAGTTTAGGATTTACCTCGTTCCTGGTGCGGCTCCGATAGCCAAGGCACCATATCGGCTAGCTCCTCCTGAGATGCAGGAGTTGTCTACGCAGCTGCAGGAGCTGCTAGACAAGGGATTCATTAGACCGAGCAGTTCACCCTGGGGAGCCCCGATTCTGTTTGTGAAGAGGAAGGACGGATCGCACCGGATGTGTATAGATTATCGGGAGTTGAACAAGGTAACGGTGAAGAACCGTTACCCACTCCCGAGGATTGATGATCTCTTTGACCAGCTTCAGGGAGCATCTTGGTTCTCCAAGATTGATTTGTGTTCGGGTTATCATCAGATGAGAGTCAGGGAGGACGATATGCAGAAGACCGCGTTTTGGATGCGCTATGGCCACTATGAGTTCGTGGTGATGCCGTTTGGGCTTACCAATGCTCCTGCCGCGTTCATGGACCTCATGAACCGCGTATGCAGACCGATGCTGGATCGGTCTGTGATAGACTTTATCGATGACATCTTGGTTTATTCCAAGACGCAGGAAGAGCATGAGGAGCATCTGAGGGAGGTATTGGAGACCCTGAGGAGGGAGAGCTTGTATGCCAAGTTCTCCAAGTGTGAGTTTTGGTTGCGCGAGGTGCAATTTCTCAGACACCTTGTCAACTAGAACGGGATTCCGGTCGATCCAGCCAAGGTCGAGGCCGTGATGAGATGGGAGGTGTCAAAGTCTCCATCTGAGATTCGGAGTTTCCTAGGATTGGCAGGCTATTATCGGAGGTTCATTTAGGATTTCTCCAAGATAGTTGTACCCCTAACACGGTTGACGAAGAAAGCCGTGGTCTTTCGGTGGGGACCCGAGCAGCAGGCAGTGTTTGAGACACTGAGACAGAGATTGCGCGAGGCGCCGATCTTAGCCCTGCCAGAGAGTGTAGAGGATTTTGTGGTTTATCGTGATGAGTCTATTTCAGGGTTGGGCGCGGTATTGATGCAGAGGGGGCATGTCATTGCCTACGCTTCGAGGCAGCTCAAGTCTCACAAGGCGAACTACTCGACGCATGATTTGGAGTTGGGGGCGGTGGTTTTCGCCCTCAAGATTTGGCGGCATTACCTCTACGGGGTTCGGTGTACCATTTACACGGACCACAAGAGTTTGAGGTACCTCATGGATCAGTCGAATCTGAACATGAGGCAGCGTCGGTGGTTGGACGTGGTGAAGGATTATTATTGAGAGATCCTTTACCACCCGGGAAAGGCCAACGTGGTGGCCGACGCGCTTAGCCGCAAGGCGATGCCAATCAGAGATATTTGCATGAGGATGACTGTGGTGACTCCCATGTTGGAGCAGATTCGGGAGGCTCAACAGGAGGCTATCAAGGAGGAACATCAGAAGAGCGAGCGTGTGGTGGGTCAGGTTTCCTTTTTGCTGTGACGAGTTGCGTAGTGAGTCCAGGGTGGACTCGGTGAGTTGGAAGCCAAAACTCACCCATAATGGAACTCGGCGAGTTCAAGGCAATCTCCTTAGATCAAGATCAGACTCAGCGAGTTGTTCATACAACTCGGCGAGTCACAGTATAACTTGTTCATCAGATGAAGATGAACTCGGTGAGTTGTTCATACAACTCGGCGAGTAGGATGAAGGACTTGAACATCAGTTTGGAAGGAGAACTCGTCGAGTCGACGCCTAACTCGACGAGTAGAAACAGAATTCAGGTCAGTCATTTGGACATGGACTCGGCGAGTTGGCGAGCCAACTCGGTGAGTCGGGTCAACTGGAAGTTGACTCTGACTTTGACTTAAGGCATGATCAGGGGTAAAATGCTAATTTTACCCAAATGTCAGTTAGCAGTTTTTGACTAAGTGTTTGGTGGGAATTACAGCCGGAGGATTTCCGGAACAGCAGCAGCAGCAGTCAGAGTATTCCCACGAAGATCAGCAGCTACTCCGAGGTGAGTTACCTTTCAGTAGCGGTGGGTCTAAGGCCACAATGTCGGCCCACCAGTAGGAGTTGTATGTTAGATGATTGTCTTTGTGATATCATCTAGGTTTGCTATTACCGAAATGTTATATGTTGGCATGATATGTTGTACGTGATAGTAGTAAAGTTCGGTTGTTAGGACCGAAGGGTAGTCAAGCACCCCATATACGTCTGATATTATGTTTGTGTTATGATATATGTGATGGTAGTAGTAGGGGTGAAATAGTCCCCGAGGTTCGGTTGTTAGGACCGAAGGGTAGTCAGCACCCCAGAATAGCTCGACATGGGTAGGTCAGTACCCCAGAATGGCTTGACATGGGTAGGACGGCACCCCAGAATGGCCGCACGGGTAGTCGGCACCCCAGAACAGCCGTACCGGGTAGTCAGGCACCCCAGAATAGCCTGGCAGTATGTATGTTATGTATTGTATGATATGTGATACGATGGCGGAACTCACTAAGCTTTGTGCTTACAGTTTACAGTTTTGGTTTCAGGTACCTCTTCATCGAAGGGGAAAGAGTTGGCACGGTAGCGGCACATCATGCACACACACTGGTTTCCGCATCTGTTAGACTCCTTTGGGATTTATACTCTGATGTTTCGATTGGTTGTATAACTTGACTTATGAACATGGTTTATGTTGTGATGTAGTTTGATCAAACAATGTTTTTATTTATTAACGTTTTCTAAAGTAATGTTTTAAAACGAATTTTTTTTTGACGTGAAAATTGGGTCGTTACAGGTCAGGATTGTGCCACGTGTCACTTGCAGATTACTCCAAAAACTAATTATCTTCTAAAATCTGTAACTTTCACACGTGTCGTCTAAAAATCGATGGATCTAAAATTCGAATTTTGGGTTGCGTACTTCTATGCTAAATCTTAGAAAAATCATAACTTCCTCATACGAAGTCAGATTTGGACGTTCTTTCTGTATGTTCTCGGTTTAACATATACTACGACTTTCGTTTAGCTCCCTAAGGCTAAAAAGTAATTTATCAAAAATTCACTTTTTACATTACGCGGTGTCGTGTCGGTTTAGCCGTAAAACTTCGATTGGTTATAACTTCTTCGTTATAACTCAGATTTCAACGTTCTTTATATATACAGAATCCTTGTGACATATACTATAACTTAGTTAAGATTATTTATTCTAAATAATATTCTTTCAAAAATTCATTCTTGACGTTTATTATCTCTAAATTGACTAGCTCGAATCTGTGGGCGTTACAAAGCTAGTAGAGAAGTTTAAGTCCGTGCCATTTGTTTGAACAACTCCATCCAAAATATTCCAGTAAATTGGGGGTCACAATCATTGATGATGATTCATGGAACACTCCAATACTTCACCACATGCTTGAAGAATAGCTTGGTTGTTTCATCCGCAATGCAATCTGCTGGAGCCAATATGAAGGTTTCGTACTTTGAGAACCTATCCAGGACAACAATAATACTCCCACATCCTTCCTACTTTGATAAGCACATAATTTAATCCATAGATACACTCTCCAATGGGCCCTTAGGGGTAGGTAACGGCTACAATAGTCCCCCCGGTTGTCTTTGCTCTATTTTGTCTTGTTAGCACACAAAGCACGTCCAAACATAACCTTCAATATCATCCCTCGTATGCGTCCAATAGTACATACTCTTTATCAATGCTTCCATCCTCTTGACTCTCAGATGTGCCACCCACTTTGACTCATGGAACTCTCTCATTATTCTTCGTCTAAGATCACCCCATTTAGGCACAAATAATCGGTCTCCTTTGTAAAGAGTATATCTCCTTTAAGCCAAAATCTTTGCATATTCCCTTCTCGGTCCATAGTAATTAGGTTCTTAGCCAAAGGATCATTCTCTAGAAATTGTTTGATCTGATCTTGTAAGAAGAATTATGCTAGATTGATTGAAGTGAGGGTGCTTTTGCGACTTAGTGCATCGACAATAACGTTAGCTTTTCCCTATTTGTACTCGAGCACATAATCGAACTCCGCTAAAAAGTCTTGCCATCAGGCTCAACTCATTTTTGTGTTTGCAAATAGCTTGTCGCAATATTATCCTTTTTGATTTAAAAATTAGCACTAAGTAAATAATGTCTCCATACTCGTAAGCAATGGATGATAGAGGTTATCTCCTTTTCTTGCACCGTGTAACACCTCTCCGCCTCATTTAATTTTTGACTCTCGTACACTATTGGGTGCCCAATTTACATTAAGATCCCTCCTATGGCGAAGTCTGAAGCGTCATTATGTAACTCAAATGGCTTTGTGATATCCGATAATCTCATTACGGGTTCTTACTTCACCGCCTCTTATAACTCTTGGAACACTTTTTGACAACGAGAATCACATCTCCATGTTTTTTCTTTCTTTAGAAGGTTAGTCAAAGGGGCCACCTGACTAGAATACCCTTTGATGAAACTCTGATAATAGTTAACCAACCTAAGTAATGATTGAAGCTTTGTTACCTTGGTTGGTGCCTCTTAATCTCAAATAGATTTGATCTTCCCTTCGTCCATCATTAATCCTCCATCTCTGACTTTGTGGCCCAAAAATTACACTTTTGGTTGTGCGAATGAGCACTTCTATACTTTCACATAAAGTTGGTTCTCTCGTAATACTTGAAATACCTTCATCAAGTAAGAAACATGCTCCTCCAAGGAATGGCTATATACCACGATATCATCCAAAATATACCACCACAAACTTGTCGAGGAATGGGTGGAATAACTTATTCATTAGAGTACAAAACACACAGGAGCATTGGTCAGGCCAAATGGCATGACTAATAACTCAAAAGATCTATACCTTGTGACGTAAGTTGTCTTTGGCTCATCCCCCTCGGCAATTCAGACTTGATAATATCCCAATCGCAAATCAAGTTTAGAGAAATAGCGTTCTTTCCCTAGTTGATCAAATAAATCGGCTATGAGGGGAATCACGTATTTGTTCTTCACGGTTACTTTGTTTGGTGGCCGATAGTCGATGCACATTCGTAGATACCCGTCTTTATTTCTTTGAAATAGTATCGGGGCGCCATAAGGGGCTTTCGAGGGGCGAATATAACCAACATCTAGGAGTTCTTTGAGTTGTTTTCGTAACTCTTCCAGCTTAAGTGGTGCCATTCGATAAAGGCCCCTAGGTGGTGGCTTGGAACCAAGTTCTAACTCAATCTCATGATCTACTTCTCTCCTTGGTGGAAGCTTCTTTGGCAACTCTTTAGGCATCACATCTTGGAACTCCTTAATGACTTGCTTGATATCCATTAGGACTTCCTTCATTGATGACAATCCCTTCGACTCGTTCTTTATCACTCCCAAGTAACATGGCTCATGTTTGTTGAAACACTTATTAAATTGCATGGCAAAGAGGTTCTTCTTGGTATTATTGGAACCTCATTCGGTAGAAACCATATAAGTACAACTACCATATAGGATGCACAAGGAATTAGCAAAAGGCATCGGGAAAGCACATACCATATCGAAGAATTCTAACCCAAATCTTTGCTTCCATGTCGTGTGCCACACCCACAACTGGTTTGGTGGCAGAATTCACAACTTTAATGGAGACACCCACTTTTATATAGTTGATTCCTAATAACTTTGCTTCATCCACAAAGATAAAGTTGTGAGTTGCCCCACTATCAACAAGGGCCCTCATACGAGTGCCTTAAATGATTGCTTCCACAAACTGGAGTCCCTTCTTCTTTGTCTTCGGGACCTTGGTCTTGGCTTTGATTGCATTAAGAATCCTCAATGACCCCACACAAGTGTCCTTATCTCCTTCCTCATTTTGGATCATTTCTTGGAATTTGGCTTGCTTTAGGCAATTTCGGGGGGCATGTGGTCCACCACAAAGAAAACAACCATCAAACCAGTTGGGTAGGCGAGCATTTCTTCCGCTATTGAAGGGGGTCCTACGAACATTAATGGTCTTTGGGGAATTGGCTCTTGGGGTATCATTCCTAGATGACATTGTCTTTCTCCACCCCTCTCAAAGTTCTCCTTTCGGGGATCTCGAGATTTTGAAGGTTCCCTTTGGCTGAAATCGACCAAGTCTTTGGCTTCCGCGATTGCCGTTGCAAGATCTTTTACTCCCCATATCTTCAATTTTGTCTTGGCCTACCTTTTTTGTCCATCAAAGAAATAGACAAAAGCATCATCTCCGGAGAGATCGGGTATCTCGAGGGTGAGCGTTGTGAACTCCTTCACGTAATCATGAATAGTCCCTGTTTGGTGAAGTTTTCGAAGGCGTATCTTGGCTTATATCACTTCATTCTCGGGATAAAATTGATTCTTGAGTTCGCGAATAAAGTCATCCCAAGTATTCATGACACACGTACCTCGTTCCATGTCAGCATGCCTATGTCGCCACCATAATGTCGGAGCATCTTTCAAGTACCTTGTAGCAGTCTTGATCTTCATATCATCATCCAATATGTTTCCTCCTTTAGTCCTTCTAAGTATTGCTCCATCTGCTACAGGAAGTTATCCACCACCCTTGCTTCTCTTTTCCCCACGAACATTGATGGTTTTGGAACTTCAACCTTTTTGAGTGTAGATGTTGGTATCTTCTACTCCACCAACTACCGCCCGCTTGCAAAGGGCCCAATATGCATGCATATCTTCTACATGTTGAGTCGGGATAGAGAGCTCACCTTGCACTTATTCACTAACTTAGTCACCTCGCCAAGGAGCATCTCTTGTAAGCCACACATCTCCGTGCGTAAGTCCCTACCAAGTTTGTTGATCGCTCCTTTCACATTGTTTTGCATCTCTTCATTATTTAATGTCATCACGCCCATTTGTTGGTGTGCATCTTCAACCTGATCGCGCAACATCTCTAAGGAAATCTCTAATTCAAAAAGTCTCTTATCTAAGGATCTCCACATGTCCTTAGACTTACCTTGTCCCTTGCCTGCACCTTGACGAATCTTCTCTCGTCTTTTACTTTCTTCGTTCGTCACAACACCGATATCATTGGTAGCATTCTTCCCCATCTAACCTGCCATGCCTTCCTTTACTTGAACCAATCTATGATACTACTTGTCACGATATTGACTCTCCAAGCTCACCATGCGACACTTAGTTCTCAAACTAAGTCAGCCTAGCTCGAAACACCAACACAATAACAAAGAAAGGAAGAAAGTAACTCAACACTTGAAAGCTCTTTATTGTTCTAGATAACTCAACTCAATTACAAGGTGCGGAGAAATGAAACGGGAGAGCTCTATATATACAAGAGGCAAGAACTACTAGGAACTACAAGTTGGGGCTAGCCCACTTGGCTAAAATGGAGGTTCTAATCTAACTACCAACTAGGAGGTCCTGAGTTCAATCCTAAGCAAAGGAGATATATAGTTATTTGCCCTTAAAAAAACTACTATGAACTAAGGGACATCTTCTAGAATGTTTCTAGAAAATGTCTCTTCATAAGCCTTCCATGGAGCTTCTAGATCTTCTAGAATCTTTCTATAAAAGATTATTCTAGAAACAAAATTAATTGGAAAAATATCTAAATAAGGCGGGTCGTTACATTAGGTGAAGTGTCCATAACACCACCCAAAAATAATAAGCCATATTATTCATCAATATTTTTTACTGTTAAATTTTAAATATCTTATAAAAAAATTATAATTATAACAAGTTAATTCTTAAGGATAATTTGATAATTTAACCATCATGGTTGGTCTGCTTTAAATCACACCAAATCTTATATAAAAGTTCAGTTCAGCTAGACTAATCCAGTTAGTTATGTTATGTTCATCCAATCGAGTTCCACCAAGAAGGTGTTTGGGATTACTTTTGAAGGTTAAAAGTCATTTATGTAAAAAGACTTTTTTAACGGTGACTTTTTTTAAAAAAGAATTTTAAAACGTGTTTTTATTAACTTTAAAGGCAAATACCAACTTTTGAGGTTAAAAATCAGAAAAGTAAAAATAATAATAATAATAATAATAATAATAATAATAATAATAATAATAATAACATCTTCCTTCCACACATAAAAATTATTTTAAGGTTAAAAGTCTTTTAGTTTTTTTTACTTGTTTAAAAAATTAAAATTCAAAATTGTTTTAAAAGGAATACCAAACACACTTCAAAAACTAGGGGTAAGCAAAAACCGCACCACAATTAAAATTAACCGCAAAAACCGTACCGATAACCACAACCGTAATAAAAACCGATGGTGAAGTTTTATGTTTTTCAAAAACCGCAAATTTGCAGTGCGGTACAGTTATTAGTTTTCAAAAACCACAAAAAAACCGCATCGTACTGCATATATTACATACACTATTTTTTATTAATTGTTACTATATTAAATATTACAAATAAGATAAGTTTCATGGATGAAAGATAGATAAAATACTAGAAGACAAAAGTGTTGGTTTTTTGTTATGTTTAACTTTGAAAAATAATAAAATTAAACAATTTTAAGATATTTATTATTAATTACTATTGATTTACGTTTTTAAAATATTAGTTGTTTGTGATTTAAGTTGATTGTCTTATATATAATTATTATTATTTTATTATTATTTTTTTTATCATTAAAAGTGATATGTTTGAACTCTTAAAACCGTTTGAGCTCTAAACTGTGGTTAAAAACCACACAAAATAACTGCACCAAATCCATGTGGTTAATAACCGCAAAAAAAAAAAAAAAACCGCAAAAATAACCGCACCAAACGGTTTTGAAAATGAATTGACTGCATTTGCGGTTAGTGAGTAGGTTTTGACTAATAAGCGCCACGTCACTTTTTAGTGAGTAGGCTGGAGGGAGTGGTGTAGAGATGCACAAAACCCGAATCCGATCCGATCCGATCCGGATCCGAATCCGATCCGGTTTCTCTTACGTCATCAAAAATCTGATCCGGTCAAAATCCGATCCGAATCCGGTCAAAATCCGATCCGGTTCTAACCAAAATCCGAATCCGATTCTAATCCGATTTGAAACCGGTTTAAACCGATTTTAGTGGGTTTTAATCGGATTTTGGGGCGGATTTGGATCCGGTTTTTAGCGAATCCGGTTTACGATCCGGTATCAAATCCGATTTGGAATATAGGATTAGGATCCGATTGAAAATCCGGTTTTAAATCCGATCCGATCCGGTTTGGTCAAAACCGGTTTTGACCCAATCCGGTTTCGGATTGGATCCGGTTTTGAATAGTGAATCCGGTTTTTGTGTGCATCTCTAGAGTGGTGCCACCAAAACCGCACTCCCTCCCCCGCCACATAAGCGTCATGTCACTTTTTACCACTCAAGTGTGGTTTCTTGCCACACTTTTCATTTCTTTTATTTTTTTTGTTTTTTTAAGTATTTTAATTTAATAAAACTTTTTTTTAACTATTTTAATTTAATATAACTTCTATTTTAATAAAAAAAAAACATAATTCTTCATTACTTGAAAATTAAAAAAAACAGTACATTACGTTACAAAAAAAACCCACACACATGACATTTAAATAATCATAGAAACTTAAAAAACATAAATAAAATAACTAAAGCAAACTACATAAAGTCGTTCTCCGAGAACTCGTCTTCGGGGTCATCCGGTGGATTCAAATTAAGGTTAATGTTTTGAACCCCGTAAATGTGTTCCACCAAGTCATTGCGAAGATTGTAAAATGTTTCAGTGCAACGTATTTCTGCTCTCCTATTTATATACTCTTTGCCACCAATTTCTATTTCTGCTCTCCTATTTATATACTCTTTGCCACCAATTTCTATTGCCACCAAATCCACATATCTTGTGATGTAACTGCTTCAAGTATGACCGTTAGGTGACCATGATCACCTCGGGTAAATTGCCCATGATATGCTGTAGGGCAATTTTCCCATGCCCAATGGAGAAATCTAAGCTTCCTAGCATTACAGGAAACCCATGCACACTAGCATGATGAACTTGCAATTGCAGGATGTCATTACGTGTAGGCTTACGTAAATATTTTGGACCATAAAACTGAATCACAGTTTTGCAGAAAAAATGGAGACTGTCTCGTGCTATCCTAGGCAGACATCCTAAAACTTTCGTCTAACGCATCAGGCGGAATGCCATATGCTAACTGACGAAGTGCGCCGTGCATTTTTATAAGGGAATGAAACTGAGTGTACCTCTAGCATCGTAGCGTTGTTGGAAAAAACTGCACTCCCTCGTTACATCTTCAACTATACGTTCAAATAAACCTTTGAGCATTCTGAAGCGCCTCATCTTCAACTATACGTTCAAATAAACCTTTGAGCATTCTGAAGCGCCTACGAAAATAATACCCTTGGTAAGTGGTATTCTCTGCAAAATAGTCGTGCACCAAACGTTGGTTGGCTTCTTCACGATTTCTGTAAATATATCTTCGTGCTCTCTGTTGAGAACTTGCAGCTGCGTTGTTACATACAACGTTGTATGTTTGTTCCATCATTTAACACACGCAATAGCGGTATAAAAAATAGTCTGAAATTCTTCAGAAGATGAAGAAGATGACATTTTTGGGAGATGTGATTTTTAATTTTTAATTTTTTTTTTTTGAAAGAGAAAAAAGATTGTGTTGTGAAAAAAAATTAAATTGATATATATATAGGAAAAAAAATTACACGAATATTGCAGTTCAACGGTTAAAAAGTTGACCAACCAATCAGAATTCACGATCTTTAAGAACCGCACTACAGTCCTAACCGCAGGAAACCGTGCCCTGAGAGCGGTGTTCCAGGCTTCGTGGCAGCAAACCGCGGTTTGGAACCGCACCACACCGTCCACTCGTCTAGTCTAACGGCATGCACTCACGCGTATCAAAAACTACCTTGGAATCAACACACTTTTATCCAAAATTGTTATAAACTATTTTTTCCGGGTAACCGCAGTGAATCATGGGCAAGCGCCGGCGCCGGACGTCTTCCTCCTCCACATCTTCTTCGCCTTCTTCGTCTTCATCGACCAATACTTCCTCTCCTTGCTCCGATACTATGCAACAGTTGGATGCTCAGCTCCTTTTCGGGATTATGCTTGCTGCTCTTTCGAACCATGAATTAGGAGCCACATCAGAAGGAACCCTAGTTATCCAAAAAGCCCTAGACCACCTTCTTCTTTCCCTTCTCTCCAAATCCCCCAATTCAGTCATGCAATCTCAACAAACCCTACACATTCCTTTAATCTCCTTGCTCCCTGTTCTCCTCAATTCCAAGTAATTTTGATATCATCTGTTTATAGAGATCATCCGATATATTTAATAATGCACACCATCTGTTTCATGATCAATTCTGAAAGCCTCATTTTGGTGTTGCTTGGGTTTAATCATTATTTACAGGTGCTCTGTGGTTGCTTGTTCTGGTTTGGAGACAGTGGGTGCAGCTTCCCTGTTCTCAATTGAGATGAATGAACAAATTGCATCGGATGGAGAAATAGTGAAGGGGTTGATTACAGCGGTGACAAGCTCTAGGAGGAGCGTAGCCATGGCAGCTTGCAATGCCCTTCTTGACTTGTTGACTACTTCTGTTGGGCGGTGTAAATTGCTGGAATTCTCTGCCATTGACAATCTTATGTGAGCACCAGCTACTTTTTCTTAGTCATTGCTAAACGGACTTCATCTGTCCCTATCTTTGCTGAGGAATAATGTTATTGAAATTGAGTTCAAGAACAAGAGAATCCACAAGGAAAGTTTATTCTACTTATCCATTGGCAAAATTCCTTAGAAATCTATGCTATTGGCTTTATTAATCCAGTAATGAGTTTCCATTCAGTTGTAAAGGGTCTCTACTGTTACTGGAATTTTCAAGAACTTGAAAGACATATGAATGTTGCATTTGTCTCCTAACAGAACATCTCATTTAGTTTCGTATTTCACTAAATATCCACAAACTCTAAAAACATGATTTGTATAATCTGTTAATCTCGTCAATTGCAGACTGCTTTAGATGTTCCATACCCCTGGCATTGACCACATTACAAATTGCACAACAAACAAACATAAAATTAGATGTGTTTATTTTGACAATTGTAAATCTTTATATTTCATTCTAGCTTATCTGCATCTGCTAATTGTATATCTATTGGCTTAAAGTACATTATAATTTATAAGCAAGTACTTATTTTGGGAAAAAACAGAAGAATCTATGCATGTTATTGGCTTTCTGTTTATGCTTCAAGTGCCAAATGCCAATGGCCCATAACACATTGGGTGTTTATGTACCCTACATCCAAGTGCATAAAACTCATGCCAATGAAAAATTAACCAACCTAAATGATTTAATTGGTTTGTATTTTGTTAATAGAATCTTAGCAGCATACATGGACCATGATTAATGGATATGATTTCATTTAAGTGACTGATATTCATCTGGAAGACAGCTGTATAGAGTTGGATTGAATTGTTTTTTATAACTAGCCCATTTAAAGGCATGGAATAGTCCATGGATAAGTTGTTTGATAACCTAATTATGTGTAAAAAGAGCCTCAATTAGATATACTTATGATTCTTCATTTCTAGAGTCCCAAATATCATGTGTAGTTATGAATGATATGAATTTTAGTTATATATATTGACTTAACATCCTTTAGTCTTCGTTTCCTTCAGGTTCCTAAATCTTCATCACCTCCAATTTCCCTAATTTCAGAAGAAGTGGGGAATAAAACTTGCTTCAAAATAGGATTTATGGAAGATGAATACCCTATATTACTTCTTGATCTTGCAATTACTCTCATCAATGATTGTACACTTGAGCAGCTAGTGAAGATCCCAAGAGAACTCCTCAAAGAATTTATAAAATATTTGTCAAGAATATGGGCAAAAGTACACAGACATACTCTACTAGATTCCAATCAGGAATCCGAGAAATTTCTCTATTCAAGCAGTATTAAACCTAATAATTTAGCTGAAACCTTATTCAGACTCTCAATGGAAGAAGGACCATTTGCCACATCATCCAAGTTCCTAGATGTTAAAAGGAGTATCTTTCACTTGGGTCAGATGAATTTTGAATCTTTTATCATAAACCACTGGGAAGAATCACCTTTACTTATAACTGAATCCTCAAATGCTTCATCACCCGATAACAATATTTTCAATTCGTTTTTACAACTTTTCACCTCTAAAGATTCCATTCCTTCATTTCTTGCTTCTTTGCTTCAAAATCTTGTTTCTACTCCACCAATTAGTTCAGATGAGCTCGATATAATCACCTTTCTAAAAGAATCAAGAGAAGAAATCGGTTGCCCTATAATCTACCAACAAGATATTCGTATCCTTAAAACCCTCGATTCTAAAATCGAAAACCATTTTCTTCAAGGCTCTTCAAATCTTCAAGATATTGCTTCTGTTTCAAATGCATTCAACAATGGTTACACTTTTGCCCTTCGTGGGATGGAGTTCCATTTTCAAGATTTCGCATCTATTTCAGAAGGGTTAGCTTTTCTTTTTGGTCAACCATCAACAGGGGTAAATATGTACTTAACCCCACCAAATTCCCAAGGGTTAGCTCGTCATCGCGATGACCATTGTGTTCTTGTGTGCCAAATTCAAGGAGTTAAAAAATGGAAGGTTTTTCCCAATTTTGGTACACAATTACCTCGTTTATATTCATCTCTTGATGATTGTATAGATATGATGGATGGATGTAAAGAGTATTTATTGAGAGAAGGTGACATTTTATACATTCCTAGAGGCTTTCCTCATGAGGCATGTACCATAGTTGATGATGTCAAAGCAAATGAAGATGTGAAATACTCCTTGCATCTTACTCTTGCTATTGAGATTGAGCCTCCATTTGAGTAAGTTTTTTACTTCTACTATGCAAAGTCTTCATAAATTTTTTTCAAACACCATTTATCCAAACAACACTTAATTGGAACAAAAGAAAAAGAAAAAAAGAAATAGGGCCTTACTTGCTTTGACAAAACAATATCTATGGTTAGATTTATCATCACTTTGTAAAGGTAATACTTAATATCCTATAATGTTCACAAATGCTCAACACGTGTCCACAGTAAAACATATGATTACACTTTGAAATTTGGTTTTCCTATAGACTTGTAGATGCCAGGTAGGAAAGGAACAATAACATAAAATAAAAAAACAACATTAAATACTTTACTTTAAATGATATCATCATCTAATCATTTTGCTTTTGGACCCATGGTTGTTACATGTTTGAGGTTCATATTGTATGGTCAATATGCCAGTGCTTCACCCTTCAAGTATGTATTTATTTATTTATATTTTATAGACAAAATAGTATTTTTTTTATACAATATCAACTGTATATATGATTGTTTTGAATGGTCAAACTGATATATCTTGATGACAGACATGAAAATTGTTCTTTTGTGACGTGTCCCACCCCATATAATGTTGATTGTTATGTTGTCTATATTAGGAAAATAATTTAGGGTAAGATAAAAAAAGAAAAAAAAAACATCTGGACTTTTCACCATTTTATCGATTTAGCCACTTAACTTTTTTTTTCTAGTGATTAAACCGTTATATTATTGTTGACTTTATAAAATACCATTTTTCTCAGTTAACCTGGTTTTGAAAAAGAACAAAATACTGAAAAACACAACATGTGCATTTTCATGGTAGCTTCGGCCATTTATTATAAAAGAGTGCATTATATTTTGATATTATTTTGGTTACATATGCACTTCCTTTGGTTGTTATTTATTATGTGTCAATTCTTAGTTTTTGTGTCTTTGTTGGGATATTTGCTACTTTAATGAATAATGTTCTTTCAAAACAAGAAACCTAGAGATGCATGTGGACTGGTCAATGTTTGTCATAATAATACATAGTATCAACATGTGATGTGGACCAAGGCACACACACACACACAAAAACAAAAATACAAACACATCAATCTTATCTTTGGAACTAACATCTTTCATGCAATAATCTTTTCTTACTCCTCTCTAGAAATATACTCTCTAGTTTAAGCTTCCAAAACTTGTTAGGCAACGTTATGATAACGAGGGTATTTACGTCTTTTACATACATGAGAGATCAAAAGCAAGTCCAATCACACCATATTCCACCTTTTTACAAAAAAAAAAAGTTAGTGTTATCCTACATGAAGATTCTGTCCTATATAACGTTAAAGACTTATTCATGGTAGTTTTATGATATCATTGAATTAAAAAAAAAAAAAAAAAAAAAAACATTTTAATCCTTGATGAAAAAAGAACCTTCTAGCTTCCAATAATAATGCAAATTAAAAATTGATGTAGACACTGATATTCATTTTCATTAAAAACCAATCATGAATCTTATGTTTCATTTATTTATTAATAAGAAATAACAACGTGCTTTCATTAATTTGTTTGTTATGATATCCTAATAAGAAAAAAAAAAAAAAAAAACTACAATACTATAATTAGATAAAAATTTCAAAGTACAATGTCTTAATAAGAAAAAATTACAGGTGGGAAGGCTTTATTCATGTAGCACTCCATCATTGGTATCACAACTACAAAATCTCCAATCACAAATCTTTCAAACATTCATCTCTGAATCTTGATGACGTGGCAATGCACTTAATGCACATTGCAATCAAGTCCATTGGTGACATTGATCCTACATTTCGAAAGGCTTGTTTGGTTGGTGGAATTTCATATCAATCAGTTACCCAAATCTGGTTAAAGACTCACCAACAGTTACTTTTCAACCATTTGATCAGTAAAATTAATTCCAACAGTAATTTTAAGTACATTGCTTCCAATGTTCTTGGAAAACACGAAGATATACTTGAAAATTTTAAATGGCTTGAGCATCTTGATAAGAAAACACCCTCAATTGAGATGGAAGATATCTTTCATTTACTAATTCATGAAAAGGAAAAAGTCGAAGCTGTTTTCATGATGATAAAGTCTGAATTCTGTAACAAGGTGGTATTACTATTTGATGACGTGGTATGTTGTTATAATGAGTTACTGGAAAAATATAGGAGGACGCGAAAACAATACATCAATGGAATGTTGGCTTTGAATTGCAGTTGCTAATACAGGCAGTTTGTTTCAATATCAAGATTTATCAATGTAATTTTGTTTCTTCTTTTATAATTGGATAAGATTTTTTGAAATACGATGTTGTAACAAGAAGAAATGGAGTAGGATGGTATGATAAACAAATCAATTAAAATAAGTTGGTGTTTTTGCATTTATATTTATATTACTAACATTTGTCTTCTTGAACCTAGTTTTATGTAAAAGAAAGCAAAACCAAAGGAAAAAAAAAAGGAATAAAATGGAAAGTATGTTGATTTCATATGGTAAAAATTATCAATCGATACAATGTACGGTTGATTCTAGATGGTGCACAAACGGTACCCTTGGCTAAAGCCAGTGACCCGTTGGCTCAACTTTTATGGATGTTTGGGATTCGGGCTCGGATGAGTTTTCACACCCTGATAATCAATATTGTAAACAATCTCTCCATCTTCATTATTCATTTCATTTTCATCATATGCTTTTGACATCAAATTTGCTTGCGTTGCAGATCCTGCATTCGCATCTACCTGCAATACGCATACAGAAAGAACGACTTAATACAGAAAGTCATGGAAAAAATCCTTACTTTTACAACTTTCCTCTCATTTACCTAAACAAGTCATAATCTTCTTAAATGTTTTAAAAAAATTGTTTATCCAGACAACACTTTATTCTTTATTCGTACCTTGTTGAAATGAGGGTTGGGGTATTGTAGTGTCCTCAGGCGTCTCCTTGGTTGAACTGAAATGAGTCGATCATGAGTAGAGTAATCTTTGATTTGAGAGACAAAAAAGAGACCTAGAATTGCAAAGATGAAGAAAAGTAGGGTGATGTTTGAAAGTCTCATTTTGAATGTGTGATATTGGAAACTTTAAACTTAAAAAATATTACATTATACCTGTGCATATATAATGGGTGGAGTCAATTATTGACTGAGAGACTGTAGAAGGCATGTCCCAGCCCATGCTTATGGGACTGAGGTACAATATGCCAAATGTTATCCAGCTTTTTACTATTTTCAAAGTTTAGCCAATTGAGTTTGTTCAAGTGTTGATCCCTTATTACCTTGTTTTGTCTTAGCTCTGGCCTTACACATGCTATGAGGGTAATTGAGCCCCACTCAATTGGGAATGAATACAATACATCTAAAATTCATATATGTTTAACCATTTTCATATATATATATATATATATATATATATATATATATATATATATATATATATATACACACACACACACACACACAAGGTTAGGGGTAGAACCGATAATCGCCTATCTGATTTTGTTGTTTTGTACACGTACCAGTTTTTTGATATAAGGAATGCATAACACTGTGAGTGTATCTTTAAAAATTATATAATTCAAGACATATACACAAATAGTTATTTGGAATTTATCATTTGAACGTGAGAAGAAAAATGATGTGGATGTGAATCTTGGATGTGATGAAGATGAAGATAATGGTTTAAAATTAGAATGTGAAACTTTTGGTACACTTGATGAGCATATATGTTCTATGTGTCGTATGCGGTTTTTACATGCATTTGGTAATTGGGAATATATAAGATGACAGATGAGGTTTATTAACAAACAAACGCCTTAAAGTGTGAAGAGTAGTGATTTATGTGTGGGTGCAATGAAACATCACATGAGATAACTTGACCTCAATTGTCAAGTGATGTTTTTGTCTTTTTTATTAGATTAATATCGTTATCGTTATTATTAATATTTATAAATTAGCTTTACGTATTCCAAAATATATACCTGGCACATTTTACTTTTTTTTTTTTTACCTTATTTATTTATTTATTTATTTTTGCTTTTATACTTTTAGTCTAGATTTTAAACTTTGTTATAAAATTGATTTGAATATTAAATTTTATTACAATTTCATCCTAAATTTTGTATAGTTTAGAAATTTAATTTTCTACAGCTTTTTAAAGAATTTTTTACAATATTTTTAAGATTTATTTTCTTAATCTTTTTATAGTTTTTTTTAAAGAAATCTTTTGCAACATTTTTAGAACTTTTTATGGAAAAATTTACTACTTATTATACTTAGTTACAAAAGAGTTATAAAGTTTTATATTTTTTAATACCACGTTTTAAACTTTGGTTATAAGTTTTTAATTTTTTATACTCTCATATAAGTTTAATACAACATTTTCACACGACTTATCTTTTAACGAAGGTATTTTTATATTTTATATTTTTATTTTTTTAATATTTTCATACGACTTATCTTTTAACGAATGTATTTTTAGATTTCATAAAAAGTATAAAAAAAAGAGCTATAACAATCTATGAAACATTTAAAATTGTTGTGAAAAGACTTTTGAAAGAGTTGTATGAAAGTTATAAAAAAGTTATATGAAAGTGTAGAATAAAAGTTTAAAAAAAATAACTCAAGTCTTAAAAAAAAGTTTGTAAAAATTAAGAAATTTAATGTCTTAAAAAATTAAGAAAAAAACTTTAAAAGATGTTATAAAAAATTCTAGAAAAAGTCATAGAAAAATAAATTTATAAATTCAGCTAAATTTAGAAAGAAATCGTAATAAAATTTAATGTTCAAACAAAATTTACGATCTAAGCCAAAAGTATAAAATTTGAAAGAGTGTTGACATGTTCCACCTAAGATAGATTAAGCAATCTCATACAAAATATACAAAAAAACATAATTGGTTATCATTTTATAAAGTAAAATACGTTTGTTAGCAATATAAATATAAATATAATTTTGAATTTTTTTTTCCAAAATTAAGTGATAATCTTATAAATAATTATAAGGAAAGTAAAGTCTTCTACGGAAACATAAAGGTAAATGATAAATATTAATAATGAGTTTTATTGTTCTAAAAAACAATAACAATATTAATCTAATATTTTTATTTGTGAAAAGATGAAAAATGGTTCTTTGACATTTCTAAGGATATACATAATCATGAAAATAAGGAAACATCTTATGGATGAAAATAAGGAAACATCATTCACATATAAACTTTCTATTGCTTAACGGTGTTTAAATCTCTTATGGTGAAACCTAACCGAACATGGTTGAAATATCCTTTCTAATAAATAAATATCTTTTTGTCACATGTCACATTCTCATTTAATTTGTAAATGTTATTTTTTTATTATTTTTAATTAATTTTTTTTACATGTCATTTTATGGGGTTTTCTATTTTATTAAATTTTACATAATATTTTAATGTAATAATTGCAACAAATGTAATAATAAATAGATATCAATTTCATTAATTAATTTAATTTTTAATTTTAAAATTCTCAAAATTAAATCTCATTAATTTCTTTTATTTATTTATTTAAATTATTTGTTTAAATTTAAAAGATTAAAACATTTCTATTATAATAATTCATTATTTTTCTTATTTTCTTATAAATTCAAAGTTTTCAAATATTTTGACATTTATATTTACTTTTTTTCTAATTAATCCATGTAATACATGAATTTCACAAATAGTTTTCCGGTAAATAAGGACATCCACAATTCACATAGAGTCTTCCAAACCCCTTTCAACACCAAAATTAATACCATATAGGATGAACCATTTCACAGTATGTAAGGCTTGCAAAGACAAACAATGGCCCACATAGATATTTAAAATTTAATACAAGGGTTATCTTTGATTTTCTAAATATTTTGTGAAGACTATTTTGATTTTAAATTGAAAGCCAAACCAAGCTTGATCACACGAGAAATATTTTATATATACTATCCAATTAAGTATAAAAAAGATCATATTAAAACAATATTTACAAAAAAAGAATACGAGTGATATTTTTATGTAAATATAATATTTTTTCTACTATAACTTTTGTTACGTTAGTTATCTTATTTTGAAATTGGTAAATTCATCTTATAAAAAAATTAGTACTCTATTAAATATATGGTTCCTGTTTATATATATATATATATATATATATATATATATATATATATATATATATATATATATATATATAAAATGTTTTTTGAATAATTAATATATATAATATTTGTTGAGGTGTCACTTTTGGAAGAGTACTGATATGCAATGGTGTGAGATTTAATTACAAAATTGATGTGACACAACTGAAAAATGAGTGACATTGAGGTGATGTGAAAAGCTTAAATGCAATGTAAATTCATATCAAGCTAATGCTACTTTAAAAAATCTTATCGATATCTTATATGATCAATGAAAATGAAACGCATGGAAGGAGACTTACGTGCTGATCTGTAAGATAAATCTATTTACCATAATTTTCCATGTTGATCCGTAAGATAAACCTATTTATCATAATTTTCCATGTTGATCCGTAAGATAAACCTATTTATCATAATTTTCCATGTTGATCCGTAAGATAAACTTATTTACCATAATTTTCCATGTATATGTTTCATAATGGATCTCTAAGAAATGTATTTTAAGTTGGTTGATAAAAGATTAAAAAATCTATATTTTAAATTTAGTGACGTGTTTGATGTTTCATACATCACGAACAAGTTTAAGATGTCATTTGCTTCTTTATTGTAATCATGATGAATCTATACTATTCAAAAAAAAAAAAAACCATCAAAGTTTACAAGATTTCTAAGACCATCTCTTTTCCTCCGGAGTAAAAAATAGGGTAAATGGTAAATAATGTTTCATTTTCAATCTTATTTTATTTTCTATCCTATTTTTTATTCTAAAAAATATATTCCTAAAATATTATATATATATATATATATATATATATATATATATATATATATATATATATATAATATTTTTTCATTACAAAAATATTATAGTACAAATTATATTATCATAAATAATATGTATGTATATAATTAATTGAAATTAATTATTATTTTATTATAAATAGTTATTAAATAAAAAATATTATATTTATAATAAATATATCAAGATCACGATCATATTTGATTAATATATTTTATAAATTATGTTACTGTGCTTCAAGTCTTTAATATATATTTAATTTTTTTCCGTATGAATTCGATAAATAAATATTAAACTATATTGGATCTATATGCTCAAAAATCATTATGGAGTGTTATTACTAATAATATATGATCCTATAGTGTTACACCTTTATCAACTTGGTACATTTTATATATTTATTATTAATAGGGTTATTAATAAATAATATCAATTCTTGTATTTTAATTAGAGAATAATTATTGTTTTATGAAAATAATAATTATAAGAGAGTGTTACTAGTTATTATTTCATATGATATGAATTAATAAGTCATGCATAATATTTTGGACTAATTGGGTTCTTTTGTCTTTTACTTGAAGACAACTTTTATATTTTATAAACTTGGAATTTATAAAAAATAAAGAATCCCCGTCTTTTAAGAAGGTATGGCCGAAACTAATAAAAAAAATATGGAGGTTGCTTTTCAACCTCCATGCTTTGTCTCCTATGCTTCTAAAGGCTACCAATTACTTTAGAGTATTTTAATGGTTAGACCTTACTTTTCATGGGCTATATAAGAGATGCACGAAGCTTCCATTTTTGCAAGAGTGAAACACTTCTTTCTTCCCTTCTTATTCTCTTTAAAACCGTGAGTATAAAGGAGCTCAAAACCTTTGAAGTTTGGTGCTTTACTTTAGAGTTTAGAAGACCTCTTGAGTTGTTTCCCTTTAGTGCTTAATTGAGTTAAGCACCTAAAGGCTTAAGACACTAAAAAATATAAGAAGAAACTAGCATTCCAAGTGTCTTACTCTTGATAATGCTTAGGTGAAAGATAATGCTTTGATGTGATTGTCAAAACGGGAAGGTGAGTGAATGACCTAATTAGCGAAAATGTGATATGATGATGAAATAAAGATAGTACTAGAAAGCGTGACCGAGACAACTTGGGAAGAAGTATGATGCATTTGACTCCATAAGATTTATTGGGATCCTAAGGAGTTGGCAACCAGAAAACAACAATATCGAGTGTCAAGTGTAATAGTAATTGTTGAAGAAGGGTGTCCTTATGTAACTAATACAGTAGTAAAAGACAAGTAGTGGTGCATTAACCTAATGTCTAGTGAGTGAAGTCACTACAAGGAAATATGGATATATGAAATACCTAAGGGTATTTCTTGAGCCTGAAATGAGACAAACAACATGAAGACTACCACTTATTGTAAAGATAATGGAAGCTAAAAGTGATGATGATAAATCCATGATAGTACCTTACCCTAAGGTACTAGACTATCATGATGAATAAGTTAACAGTGAGAACTTTGTAAGCCCTTCTTATAAGTTTTATGAATTGTGATGAAAGGTTAATATTATATAGGGAACATGATGAGATTGACATAAGAAATAAGACTCTAAGCTGTGATAGCTTGATGATGAAGGAGCAGTATCTGGAAGGTTTTATGTGATCGATAAAGTAGGAAGACGATTTCACATGATGGAATATAGATGAATGCAAAGTGAACATCAATGATTTTATAGTACTAACAAGGTGTGGATAAGAATGAACACTTGAAGTTAATTTGTTAAAAAGGTTTGTTAAGAAGACGATTTCACGTGTTAAAAAGGTTCGTCGCCAGAATGCCACTTTTCTCGACAGAACGCCACTTCCTCGTCATAACGAAGCCTCTATCTTCTCCCTCTTAGATATGAAAATGCAAGATAGGGTTTCAGATGTAACTAGGTACCAAAAATCTAGAGATTCCACTACCAAAAACCTTGACCAATTGTTGTCGGAAGCGCATTTTTCTTTAGATATGTTTATCGAAGACCATCTCTACTATTTACCCTTCGAGTTGTAGACATCGGAGCCAGATCTAGCACCCTTCTACCCAAACGATTTAGTGTTTTTGGACCACAAAAGTCGGTGTCGCCTCTGTCGCCTGCCATGGAGGTTCTAGATCTGAACAACGGGGTGTTAGGGATTTGCATATCAAAGTTAGGGTTTGTAGATCTGTTAATGATGCATTTATCTCTCTCTTTCTCTCTCTCTCTCACACACACACACAGAGACACATACAAGGTCTTCTGAATGAGTTTCGAAAGCATCAGTAAAAGTGACACTAGGGTTATTAATGACGAGGATGTTATAGTTTTGATGCCTCTAATGTCGCAAGGGTTTTGATGGCTCCGACGACGAACATATAGTTGAAGATGGTGGTGGTACGAAGAAGGGTGATGGCTCCGGTCGTTTGGGTAGCTGAGAATGATTTCCTACGAGATAATGAAAAGAGATAGACAGAGTTAATGTGTGTTAAAAATTAGGTATGGGTTGGATGGTGTTACATTTATTTATTTTTAATTTTTGCTTTTTCTTGTAATTTGAAAAATAATAAAGTAAAGAAAAAAATAATAAGGGCAAAATAGTATTTCCACTATGGTTTAGGACCAAAATAATAATAATAATAATAATAATAATAATAAAATGGTAACGAACTTTCAACTTTTGTCACTAAACTTTTTTTTCGTTATCTATTTGCCATTGAACTATTGAAACTGTTCACATTTTACCCTTATGACCGACTGTTGCCGGTCATAAGGGTAAAATGTGAACAGTTTCAATAGTTCAATGACAAATAGATAACAAAAAAAAGTTTAGTGACTAAATATGAACAAAATCGAAAGTTCGTTTCCCTCTAAAAAGTTCAATGAGTAAATGTGAACAAACCTCCTCTTGTATTATGTTTTGCAAATTATTTATTTTTGTTAAATTATAGCAACATTTGTTGATGAAGAAATCTATGAAATAAGAAAAAAAAACAAAACAAAACAAAACCCTGAAAATATATTTAAAAAAAACAAAAAACCAAAACCGAAATAAAAAACCAATGGTTTGACATTTTCCAAAATAAAAAATAAAAATTTCCAATCTGATTTTGGTTTTACAAAAAAAATGAACCATTCTCACTGATGTGAATTATGACCATTGATTTGGCATACGAAATTTGTGACATCCCATTAATATATAGTTACAACATCGTCTGAACTCGTAATTCATAGTAAGAGGTTAGAGTATCATCGCATGAATACGTAGTTACAACATCGCCTGAACTCGTAATTCATCACCTACAAGTTATGGGTCTGCTGGTGTTTCCACTGGGTTGTCTAGAATAGTCCGTGGTCGCCATCTATATTATGGTAGATGACTACATTGCCACATTGTTGGTTAAGGTTATGGTATCTCCTTTCATCCTACATCACATATTCATCATCATCTATTTACCTAATTATCACCACCTTTCTATGATCACCTATCTCTCATCATTTTATTTCATCACACACCAACTATTTCATCTACCCATGTTTCATCCGCAACATATTTGTAGATATAAAATAAATATACCGTTTAAATCTTTTAAAACATGTATAAAATCATTCATCCAGCATAGGCAGCAAGTATTCAAATAATATGCACACATAGCACGTAATTTATATAAAATACTTCATATCTATGTGTAAGATGAAAGTAACTATATATACCATAAAAATCCCATAAATGCTTCCTAACTTCGAACCCCAAGGTTTACTCTACTAAAGCTTCATATTCTCGGCTCTCTGAACCTAGAAGGGTCCAGATCTATCACATCAAAAAGCTCAAGATAACTCTTCCTCTCACTCTACACACTCAAGCTTGCTAGGGTTCTCACTTATGGGAAAGGTAGTCGCAATTGTAGGCCATAAGTGCCTTTAAATATGGCTCGGGCCCAAAGATTTAGGGTTTCTGCCAACAGCGCGGACTCGTCGAGTCGCCTCACCGACTCGTTGAGTCCATTCATTAATCTGAGTCATCAGTCGCGACCTTACTCGACGAGTTGAGGCGTCAACTCGTCGAGTCTCTCTTCTTAACTCAAAAGAAAATTACTTAAATGATGATACTTGGAAATCCGGATGTTACATTTTGTTTTTTTATTTCATAGATTTCTTCATCAACAAATGTTGCTATAATTAAACAAAAATAAATAATTTTGTTAAAACATAATAGAATAGGAAGTTTGTTCACATTTAGTCATTGAACTTTTTAGAGGGAAACGAACTTTCGATTTTGTTCACATTTAGCCACTAAATTTTTTTTCGTTATCTATTTGCCACTAAACTATTGAAACTGTTCAGATTTTACCCTTATGACCGGTAACAGCCGATCATAAGGGTAAAATGTGAATAGTTCCAATAATTCAATGGCAAATAGATAACGAAAAAAAGTTTAGTGACTACATGTGACCAAAGTTGAGAGTTCGTTACTTTTTCAAGTCATTATCCCTAAAAAAAAAAAAAAAAAAAAAAAAAAAAAAGTCAATTTTAGGCATGTGGTGTTAGTTCTAACATATTTTGGACCAAAATGTCATACAGGGACATTTTTGTAATTTTCCTTAATTTTATAAAATTGTAAAATCAAAAAAACGTTGCGACTCGACTAATGATCATTGATCAGCATTAAACTCGCCGGAGATTATAAGTCAAGACAACGGCTAGAAACAAGAAAGCTTCGATATCAATATGATACTCGCAAAGTCGAATCACAGCGAAGCGTCGATCATTCTTTCTTGATCCTAACTCCATTTCTTGATTAGCCGACTTCAACAAGAAGACAATATTCCCTTTTTCATTTTTCCTGTCCTCGGATTTATAAACACATGGAAATCTCAGATACTCTACAATGTCTTTTTCGATCATCTCCATATTGTCGTTGGCTTCTCTCCCTGTCTCTGGATCTCTCCAAAACAGCAAAAAGTTATTCGTGTTTGATCAGCTGGCTGGTTCCTCAGAATTCCCGCCGTTTTTCTTTCGGCTAATAATGAGTGCTTGGAGAATACTGAATACAATTTGAAAGAGAAAAACCATGCGTCGCATACTTGAAGGTAATTTATCTTGATTTTATTGAAAATCTTTACTATGTAAGAGTGCAATTGGGATTTTTCATAATTCCCTCAGGAACATTTGAACAAACACTTGGTGTACATGGGATTACTGTATATCATGTTTGCTTAACAAGAATACAATTACACTGTAAATGCAGCGGCTCCTCCAGCGGCATTAGTACTTAACCAAGAAAGTCCGCCTGCCGGCGGCCACTCCTCATCGGCCTTATTCTTCTTCCTGGCAGGATTGATTGTGCTTCTACTTTTGCTGATTCTCGCATTTATTTTTCGGAAATTTATCAGACCAGCATATTTGAAAAAATTGATAAAGCGTAAAGACAGCAGCAAAGGTTGTCACTTTTTTCCAAAGATATACGATCTTCGATGGTTTTTGAGATTAATCTTCTTGTTTACGATGCGAAATTGACTTATATTACAGCTGGAAAAGATTATCTCAGTGGGAATCTTCGAACAATAAGCTACTTTAGCTTCCAAGCATTAAAAAAGGCGACCAAGAATTTCCATGAGTCTAATCTTCTTGGTAAAGGTGGATTTGGGCCTGTTTATCTCGTAAGTATCTCACAAAAACCCTGGAAATGAGCAATGAATTTTTACTTTTTTGCAATAAAGTGTTACCATTTTTCCTAAATTGAAACTCCAACGCTGTTCAAGGTAGAGATATACATGACTTTTAAGGGCTTTTAATAGGGTAAACTAGAAGATGGGCTGCTAGTTGCTATAAAGAAATTGGCTCTTGACAAATCACAACAAGGAGAAGCTGAATTTCTTTCAGAGGTGAAGATGATCACAAGTATACAACACAAAAACCTTGTTCGACTTCTTGGATGCTGCTCTCAAGGGCCTCAAAGACTACTTGTGTATGAATACATGAAGAACAGGAGTTTAGACCACATTATTTATGGTACTTAACTTAAATTCTCTTCAACATTCACTTCCCTTTTCATCCATCTACTTTTTATTTTTTTTATTTTGTCTTTCTAATGAACAGGCAAAAGTGATCAATATCTTAATTGGAACACTCGTTTCCAAATAATTCTTGGCATTGCTAGAGGATTACAATATCTACATGAGGACTCACATCTTCGTATTGTTCATAGAGATATTAAAGCTAGCAACATTCTTCTCGATGACAAATTTCACCCAAGAATTGGCGATTTTGGATTGGCTAGATTCTTCCCTGAGGATCAAGCTTATCTTAGCACAACATTCGCTGGAACACTGTAATTTCCCAAAATACCCTTGATAAAAACATTGTTTTGACTTTCGCCCCATAGAATGTAATGTTTGTCTTTTTGTTGTTTTGTAGAGGCTATACAGCCCCTGAATATGCAATTAGAGGAGAATTGTCTGAAAAAGCTGACATTTACAGTTTTGGAGTTCTTGTGCTTGAAATCATTAGCTGCAGAAAAAATACAGATCTTACACTAACATCAGAAATGCAATATCTCCCGGAATATGTAGGTCATCTTCATCTTATTTATTGACAATATATATATAAAAGCTTTCCTAAAATACCCTCTTGCATGATAATAGGCATGGAAGCTACACGAGAGGTCAAAGATGATTGATCTAGTGGATCCAAGAATACGAAATGCTGGTTTTATAGAGAAAGATGTTATGCAAACAATTCATGTAGCTTTACTTTGCCTTCAAGCTCATGCAAACACAAGGCCACCCATGTCAGAAATTGTAGCCATGCTGACATGGAAGGTCGAAATGGTCAAATCACCATCAAAACCGACCTTTTTAGATCGAAGACACAGATGGAAAAATGAGAATACTTCATGGGAAACTGTTTCAGCTGAATTCCCTTCACCTTCATTGACTCCTCCTCCAAATTCAAGAGATTATAATGCTAGCCAAAGCTTCTCGGGATCAATGGTGAAAGTTTAGTATGAAATTTTGTTATTTTTTTTAATATATTTTTTAGTTGGGTGTGTTTGTTGCATCCTTTCTTTTTTGTTCATAAAGAATATGTAACATATTTTGTGTATAATCTTTTTGCTCATGTATTAATAAGGGGAAAAGGGGAAGCTTTGTACCAAAGATTATTTGAGCTCTTTTAATGTCAATAAAGGACTACTGCTTCTAATATGCGTCATTTTTATAATGCTATTTGGCTTTTTTATATACTATAGAAAAAATAAATTTTATACACAAAATCTGCAACATTGTAACCGGGTGGGTTTCAGCCGATTAAACAAGTTACTAGCAAAATATTTGCATATTTTGGTCTTAAATGAAACGTAACACTAGATTATATAAATTAAGAGAAATATAGAACATTGTTGCATAGACATGGATGTCCATTTAACAATAAAGGATAATATATATTTGTCACGTAATATTTGAAATATTTGTAAAAGTAGGTACTTGGTATATAATCATAAAAAAAACATAAATGTCGTTCAAATATGAAACACTATGTTACTTGAAATGAAACGAAGCTTTAAGAAAAAAAAACTAAAGTCAAATGTGAGTTTCTTTAAGTTCGATTAGTATGTGAATTTGATAAAGCTAATCTTAAGAAACCATACATCATCAAACAAGATTACAACCACAAGAAATATAGTACATTCACAATCAGCTTTGTAGAGAGAGAGAACCGAGATAAAAGAAAGGATGGAGAGAAATTTTATTAAGTTGGATGAAAAAATACACATTGTCTAATGAACCTATATTTATATATATTGCACACAGTAGCCATGGCCATATATGGATTGTTTTTACTTTTCCGGGAAACAAGAGATGACAACAAGAAAAAACCATTCATATATTTTCTAGAGGAACGACGCCTAGCCCGATCAGAATCAACATAGCAGACAATTTCAAACTCTCATTTTTACTTATATTAATTCCATTTCTAGGGGAACCTTTAAGATATCTTATTGGATATAAAATATATTCTTCCTATTTATCTTCCTTACCTTCCTTTGTAATTGGTTTTAACCATTCATACATACAGAAGATTTTCGATCAATTTATATATGGTATTAGAGTGGTTCTTAACCTAAACCCTAATCAACATAAACCCTAACCAGCGGCCATGGTCGGCGATGTAGAACCAAGCAAGAAGACTGAAGGTGCACCGGATACCAACTCGCCACTTTACATCCATGCATCAGATTACCCAAAACAAATGCACGTCAATGACACCCTTACCGACAACAACTATGTGGATTGGTCTCAAGAGATGATGAACTTTCTCTTTGCCAAAAACAAGGTAGGCTTCATTGATGGCTCAATCCAGAAACCTAGAAAATACTCTCCTTATTACATGATATAGATGTGATGCGATGTTATGGTGAAGGGATGGCTCACGACAACGATGGAAAACGATATTAGCGTTAGTGTAAAATATGCCAATACGACTTCAAAGATATGGTTTGATCTGCCTAAAAGATTTGGAAAGGAAAGATCCCCTCGGGCCTACAAGTTGAAACAAGCACGCACCACGACTCACCAAAATGGATCTTCCGTATCAACATATTACACTAGACTTCGAGGCATCTGGTGCGAGACGCAGGTTGCCTTACCCACACCTCAATGAACTTTGTAGTGGTTGCACCTGCGACATAGGAAAGAACCTAAACCAACTCAAAGAAAAAGAGAAACTTTATGAATTTCTCATGGGACTTGATAATGATTTTTCTGTTATCAGAACCCAAATATTGGCAACAAATCCAACGTCCACCCTTGGGAACGCCTGTCACCTCGTTGCAGAAGATGAACGACATAAAGCAATATCCGTCAACAAGAAACCCACAACGAAGGCGAAGACCTTCAAGACCACTATGCCCGGACGACGTGAAGGAAGTTCTAACCAATGTCGTGATACTCCGAGATCAAAAGACACCCAACCTAGTGATGTCATTGAACATTGTACCTTTTGCGGGAAGGACGGTGTAACATCCCAAAAATACAAAGTAAAATTTTCATTTTTAAAACCACCTGAAATATTCGTTCATTGTTTAAAAATAACCAAAGTGTATCAATGTAACAGCTCGTTATCTCAAGTCAATAAAAGTCTAAAACTATGCATGTAAAAGTGAATTTCCATCGTAACAATTATACAATAAGAACTTCGATGCCATAAAGGCATGTTTATATAAGTTAATGTATGAACATACTTTGAAAACCATACCCATTTAAGTTATAAATACTTACATTTGGAAAAACCATGCTTATATGGATTATATATAAATATGTGAACAACCATGTTATACTTAATTGTTATGAGTTAATGCAAGTCATAGAATTAAATTAAAGCATGGGATTTCTAGAATACCATGTCCGAAATCACTTACATTTGGAAGTATAGGACCGAAATCTCATTCATTAAAGCACCCCATGACCGAAAACCTTTGGTTAAGGCCCATTAAGGACCGAAATCACCTTATGTGTGTGTATATGAAGGATTTCGGTCATGCATAGACCGGAATCACAATTGTTTAAGCCGAAAACTCCTTTAAAAGCAAGATAAGATGGAAGTGGATTGGTCATTCAACATCCCAAGATGATATAATACACTTATCGGTGTAAACCTCCCATCAACCTCTTATCCTTTCTTCATACTTAAGACACGAAATGGATCACAATTCCAAATTGATTCACAGTGAAACAAAAATACTCTCATTCTCTCTCAAATATCAAGCATATTTCCTCTTAATTCAAAGTTCCTGGAGACATTCTTCTTTACAAGTTATAAGTCTTGGTAAGTTTTATTCATAAAACTTATGTTATACAACACATATATTACTTGTATCATCTTAATCACACATGATTATGTGTTTAAAACCATTAGGATAACAATATCATTCCCGTAATCTAACTCGAAGGTCACCGTTTCTACCTTGTTATCAAAACCGTTATCACACTCAAGGTGAGTTTATACCCCTACATTTTTATAACTTTTTCTATGTTTTAAGGGGGATAATACAAGTAAAACACAAGGAAACTTGTGTTAAAGTACAAACCATTGTTTATGTTTTCTTACATTTTTATGTATCTATTAAGTGAAAACATCACATATACTATCTAACGTTACTACCAAACTTGCAAACATCTACATGCAAACATGTTAAAATGAAAGGGTTATCATTTTCGATGAAACATATATTTTAAACTATAATAGGTATAGTTTGGGAAACATTCACATCATTTTACCCTTTCGGGGCCAAGAAACGATTATATAAAAATACGATTATTTTTATATATATATTATAAACATAACGAAAGGGGTAACAATTTCATATACGAATATTTTATTTACAAAAACACGTATCTCGTTGGAAATTTGTGAGTCATTCGTCTTCGTCGTACCTACCAAAGGCATACATGGAAGTCCGGTTTTATAACCAAAATCTCCTCTTGGAGAGCGTGATACTTGTGTATAGATCTATATTGGACTGATGATCCCACACCCGAAAGGGTAAAATGATGTGAATGTTTCCCAAACTATACCAAATCCCACACCCTGACTACTAGCTATAGTCAAACCGGCAGGTTATGGGTGACAAATGTCATAACACTTCCGACACCTGAAGAACGTCTAGACAAGCAATTCATTTCAGCACGGTTATGAACACTCACATGATAAACGACAAAACATTATTTTATGTGAAATCGACAAATACACTTAATTTACGTAAAAACACGTCACTTCAAACGATTTTATTTACGAATAAAACTACATATTATTAAACTAAGTATGACATATATACTTGTACTTTTCGGTCTTGGAACGTTAAAGACTACAATTCAGTTTTATTGGAAATTATAGGATTTTCCGGGATAAACACTTTCGTTTTACAACAAACAGCTTACAACTCATTTTATAGAAAATATCATATTTTACGGAAACAAATACGACTTCATAACATACAACTTTTCATACAAATACTTATGAACTCACCAACTTAATTGTTGACACTCTTTCGAATAACTTGTATTCTCAGGAAACCAGTAACACATGTAATCACAGCTTTGTCATCATATGATAATTTATTTAGAAACATGTAACTTTGAAACAATGTAACCTTTTAAATTATATCTATGATGGTTTTGTTTGCTTTCTTTACTATTCAATTGTTATGATATTGCACATGACGTCCTCCACCCCGAACGTTTCTGTTATTCCGATTTGGGGGTGCGACAGATTGGTATCAAAACATTGTTTATAGTGAACTAAGTATATCGAACCATATGATATACAACTATAAATACATTGGGACTAAAACACTTTGACAAAGAGTTATACTTTTTAAATATAATAATATTTTTAAAAAAAGTATACATGCATATATATGTACTAGAACAACGTCATAATAAGAACAAACCAAAAGTATTAAATATGCGTTGAGCACTACGAGCATGCCTTGGAATATGTAATCAGGTTTGGGATAAATATAGCTTGATCAACTATATTTGTCCGAGAGGTGACTAGCATACGCATGGGAATAGTCGTAGTGAGCAACAAATATAAAAACTTACCAACCCTATAAACTCTTGAATCGAACATAAAATTAAAAATACTATAGGATTATTTTACGATACTGTAAGAACCATAACTACAATATTTAGGCTTCGACATTTACTTTCATGCACTTTAGTTTTTCAAGTATTTCTCACATCCTTATTCTCGCACAGACGCAATGACAAAATTTCACCTACATGGAGACCCCTATTTCCCAAATCAAGGCAACAGTGGTTGGATTGAAGAGGATCCGGAGGAGGATCCTGAACAAATAATGGAAGAACCAATGGAAGACGAGGAAGAGGAACCAATGGAAGACGAAGAAGAAGAAGATTCGGATGGCACTAACTGGGACCCAGAAGTCTACAACCCACCGCGAGTTGTCTGATACCTCGCACCTAAGTAAAACTTCCTTGGCCCAACACCCAGATGGGTTGTGGACTTAAGAAGGTGGAGCCAAGAGCAAGGCCAACGTTCTCCTTACGGAATGGAAAGAGGCTTCTATAACCTCTCTAAAGGAGGTTCAACTGATAGGGCTCTTCATGTCACAGTATGTCGCATAGCTCGTAACGGAGAACAAGCATGAGCATCGGTCAACCAAATCATGGAAGTTAACGCTATAGCCTAGGTCAACGCGGTTAACCTTTTTCGCATGGACGAAGACAATGATCAGACCAAGAACCACATCGAGGCTCTTCAAGAAGAGATAAGTGCTGCCCGAGCCGAAATAAGAGCACTTTGGGAGCATCAGGCTACATTAGAGGGACGTTTAATGGAAACAGAGCGCCATGAGGCAAAGTCCAATACTTAGGGCAATGCTCACCATGAGTAGTGTTTACACTACTCATAATTTTGATATAGATTGGGACTGCAGATTTGCGTTAAATACTACTCTTATCTACATATAAACTCAACCATGCGATTAGGCGTTTATACTATTCAGGGAACCGTAATGTTGTCAAGATTTTCCTTTAAACTTTGATGTATTGTAGACCGGTATAAAGGTCAAAATTTCCAAAAGATATGTATCAAATATATCAAAGAAACTGACAAGCATTTTACAACATTAGGAGTTAACACCCATTTCATGACTTCATTGTTCCAATTATTTACTCATGGTAATCTATAATTACTTATTGTAATTTTAGAGAGGTCGGGTATGGATCAAATCATGGAATTTCATTAAAGGAATTACTGCTGGAATTCATAAGTTTATATTTTATATAAATTTCTATTATGAATTGAATACAAAACATATTACGAGTTGGAACATAATGCATGTAGAAACTAATAAAAATAGTTCATTAACACCCGACTTACAATCATTATTAAAGACTTACCGTCTTTTCACTTTTTAACTCTATAGTAGAAAGATGCCACCAAGAAGGAATCACAGACGTGTCAACAACACATCACCAACTCCACCACCGCCACCACCTCCACAGTTTGACTCTACTATGTTCCAAGCAGCAGTCACAGTCGCCATAGCAGCAGCCATGACGCACATTAACACAAGTGGTGCCACTAGGGCGGGTAGTGGTGCTCACCCTTCTAACAATGGAGAAAGTCACGGACATCCAAGGGAGTGTTCATACAAAGACTTCACCAACGGAAAACCTAAAGCATTCAACTGAAGCGGAGGTGTAATCTGTAGCACCTGGTTCCTGGTATGTAAATCTTATTTGAGTATTTTCCATTTTTAGCCTTGGACTCGGCGAGTCATAGGTCCGACTCGCCGAGTAGGGACGAGACCCAGGACACGTTTAAGTTGGCGACTCGGCGAGTCCATATCCTGGACTCGACGAGTCACCGTTTTTGGATGAAACCCTAAGTTTCAGGGGTTTGCACCCTATTTAAACCTCATATCCGCCCCTTGCCAGCCCCCATTCACCCCCAGAGCTCCCAACCCTCGTTCTAAGCTTGTTCCTTGAGAGTTTGAGGCTATTGTGTTTGTTCTTGAAGGCTTTGAGGCAAGAAGGGGAAGTAGATCAGGAGGAAGGAGAGCCATCCAAGCATCATTGTGTTTTTCAGCAGTTGCATTTAGGTATATCCCATTTTCCCCCTATTTCTATGCTTAAGGTTTCATTTAAGACATTCTTGAGCCATTCCCCAAGCTAGTATGTGCATAATGTTTCGTAATAAGTTGATTGGCCTCTAGATCTAGGCAAGATTGAGCTCCAGGAGCTCAGATCTGTTAGCTTTATGGACCCATGTGGCTTGTTCACCCTAGATCTACCCTTTTGAGGCATTTTGAACCCTAAAATCCATATTGGTGAATATCTACACGTAAAGTTGAAAACTTTACGTGTGATTCGTGTCTTAGAAGCCCAGATCTATGAATGGCATGGACTGGAATCGAACAGATCGGTGTAATTAATGGATGCATGGCGACGACTCGGCGAGTCTGCTCGCGAGTCACCGAATTTGTCCCTTTTTGATGTATCGAGTTTGAGCAGTGAGTTACAGGGTGTGACTCGGTGAGTTGGAAGCTGAACTCACCCATGGTAGGACTCGGCGAGTCATGGCCTGGCTCGGCGAGTCCAAGGAAATCTTCATAGATCAAGAACAGACTCGGCGAGTTGTTCATACAACTCGGCGAGTCTAAGCATGAGTGTTCATCGGATGAAGATGAACTCGACGAGTTGTTCATACAACTCGGCGAGTAGGACGAAGAACTTCAATGTCAGTTTAAAAGAAGAACTCGTCGAGTCATAACCTAACTCGACGAGTAGAATCAGGGACTCAGGACAATCGTCTGGATAGGGACTCGGCGAGTTGGAGAGCCAACTCGGCAAGTCGGGTCAACTGAAAGTTGACTATGACTTTGACTTAGGGCTAGACCAGGGGTAAAATGGTCATTTTACCCAAAGGACAGTTAGCAGTGTTTGATTGAGTATGTTGTGGGAATTGCAGCCGGAGGATTTTCGGAGCAGCAACAACAGTCAGTCAGTTCCCGATCAGTTCAGCAGCTACTTTGAGGTGAGTTACCTTCCAGTAGTGATGGGTCTAAGGCCACAATGTCGGCCCACCAGTAGGAGACGTATGATAGATGATTGTCTTTGTGATATCATCTAGGTTGCTACTACCTGATATGTTATATGCTAGCATGATACGTTATATGTGATAGTAGTAGAGTTCGGTTGTTAGGACCGAAGGGTAGTCAGACACCCCAGAAATGTCTGACAGTATGTGATGATATGTTTGTATGTTGGCCGTTATGTTATGCGATAGAGGTAGTAGGAGGGGACCAGTCCCCGAGGATTGGTTGTTAGGACCAATGGGTAGTCAGCACCCTAGAATGGCTTGACATGGGTAGTCAGCACCCCAGAATGGCTTGACACGGGTAGGACGGCACCCCAGAATGGCCGTATGGGTAGGTCGGCACCCCAGAATAGTCGTACCGGGTAGTCAGGCACCCCAGAATAGCCTGGCAGTATATATGTTATGTGTTTGTATGGTATGTGGTATGATGGGGTAACTCACTAAGCTTTGTGCTTACGTTTTACAGTTTTGGTTTCAGGTACCTCTTCTTCGAAGGGGAAGGAGCTGGCGCGGTAGCGGCACATCATGCACACACTCTGGTTTCCGCATTTACGAGATTCACCGGGATTTGTACTCTGATATTTTGATGGGTTGTATGGTTTGGCTTTTTAAACATGGTTTACGTTGTGTTGTGGTGTGATCAAACAATGTTTTTAATTATTAATGTTTTCTAAAGTAATGTTTTAAAACGAAATTTTCGGACGTGAAAATTGGGTCGTTACATAATTGCATTATTGCAATGGTTTGAGAGGACTGAATCAGTCTTCGAAATATGTGCGTGTCTAGAAACAAGTAAAGTCAAATATACAACTTACACTTTCTCTGACAGAGCTCTTACTTAGTGGAAGGTCCATGTCAAGGCATTAACCCTCCCGGTAGTAAATTCCATGAGATGGGAATACATGAAGATCTTAATGCTAGAAGAGTATTTCCCAAGGGACAAAGTGTAAAATTTGGAACATGAGTTGTGGAACCTTAAAGTGACTGGATCTGACCTCGCCGCTTACACAGCCAGATTCAGTCCTTGAACTGAACACCACTAAGCCCTCAATACGAGCTTGGCATGCTCTTTCTGGCCCTCAGCCCATATCTGGAATGCTCATGAGTCCTTAGTATGAGTCTGGCATGCCCTCCCTATCCCTCATCTTATATCTGGCACACTCCACCGTTTGTTGGCTACAACACGGAGCAGTACAACCTCAACCCAACCCATACAACATGTCGATATATAATAGATAATATCATATACAAATAAACAGACAGTATCACAGGTAGTCCTACATATCTACCAGACTAGCATATCAATCTAGCATGCATATCTATTCCATCTCAGCATATCAACGGATATCTAGTTATCAAACCAATGGGTCGGCCTTGGTGCCTTCAACCTAAAAGTACATTGAGGAAAACTCACCTCACAAGTAGTTGAACTGATAAGATCTAACTCTGAATATCAGCTCCCGACTAAAATACCTACAACCACCATGTGACCAATTCCATTAAAACCCCAAAAATACCCAAAATGCCCTCAAGGTCAGCTTGGACAACCATGTTCAAAGTCGAAGGGCAAGGTTAACAGTCCATGTTGACTTAACTCGCCAGGTGCACCCACAAACTCGTCAAGTTTCCAAGGTACTCAAAAGGTCGAGAAAACCCTAGCCAACTCATTGAGTTTTCCCAGCTTAACACATTCAATCCTTTTTATCGAATCTAAAGCTGCAAGATGTAGATCTGGTACTATGGGGCTGGAAAACCATGTAAAGTTGCCAACTTTACGTTCATGCATGCCAAAAGAAGCTCTAGAACTCATGAAAGGCTTAATAAAGAACTTAATGTATGAATGAGGTCTAGAACCTAATTGTAACGACCCGTTCCCGGTACGTTAATTCATTAGTAATTGTTGTAAGTTTTCAAGAGGGACTCGGCGAGTTCTAGCCTGACTCGCCGAGTAGGGTCGCGTCTTCGAGCTCGCGTGAGCCGGGGACTCGGCGAGTCCATATCCCTGACTCGGCGAGTCCATCCGTCTGGGTGAAACCCTAAATCCCCGGGTTGCCCACTATTTATACCACCTTATAGCCCCCCATCCTCGCCTCCCTCACCCTGAGAACACAATGTTAGAACCCTAAACCTCCCTTGAAGAGCTTATATGTGTTTTGGTGCCATTTTGTGAAGGTGTGAAGAAGGAAAAGAAGAAAGAAGCAAGGAGAAGTGTGGTAGTGCAAAGATCCAAGGCCAAATCAGAGTTAATTGAGGTATTTTCGGAGTTCCATCTTGTTATATGCTTTAAACTTCCATTAGAGCTCTCCTAAGAGCTAGTTGATGCTTGTTCCAAGCCTTACACTTGCATGAACGTCTTATTAAGTCGAAATAGCTATGGATCTGAATGTTGGGGTGTTGTAGAGCCCAGATCTACTGTCTTTTTGGAGTTATATTGCATAAACCATAGATCTACCCATTTTATGCATCTTTTAGCCTTATTTCCCTTATATGCTTCGGCCCGATGCAGTGGGCAAGGCCCAATATGTGTTTATATGTTATTGTATGGTATGTGGTAGTTTGGGGGAGCTCACTAAGCTTCGTGCTTACAGTTTCAGTTTTGGTTTCAGGTACTCCCGCAAGCAAAGGGAAGAGCTCGGGGTGATGACATTACACACACCACAGCTTTAGCTTTTAGCCTGGGATTGATTTAGTTTGTTTTGATTTGCCGTAGTATGATACAGTTTCCGCACAGTGTTTTCTATTATGTTGGAATACATCACGTATGGTTTTATTATATGACACTCTGATTATGGTTTGATTATATCGAAAAACGAAATTTTTGGGTCGTATTTTTGGGTCATTTCAAGTTGGTATCAGAGCCCTGGTTTGAGGGATTCGGATACACTTCCGGGTGTATCTGAACTCAAACTAAGGGAAATAAAAGATTTTAGTAAAATAAAAATGTTTTACAAAAAGAATTTTGAAAGCACTTAGAAAGAAAGAATTGTTTTTAACAAGATAGAGGTGTGTGCATGCGGTCAGCCGAGCTCAAGTAAGTACTCCCAAATTACCCATACAAGTTATTTGTTCAGTTTCAGTTTTAGTAGAACAGCATGCTAGTATAGGGCTAAGGATCTAGGAGAATGCGTTATGTGCCTGCTTATGTGTTACAGCTTTATGAGTATTGCATGCTAGAATTGAGTAGACAGCAGTAGGATAGCCTGTTTAGGTTATGCCTGATAGTATGAGCTTAGCATCCTATGCTAGTGCAGTTTCTTGTTATAAGAATAGTTTTGCCTGAGTCTGTTTCCCTTGTCCGAATGCTGCTTGCTTCGTGCTTGGTGGGGTTCTGAGTAGTGGGAGTTAGCCATTAGGTGAACACGTCACACCACATGTGATCAGGTTTGAATAATCCCAGAGTGCTGGAACTGGCCCTATTGCGCAGCTCTTGTTTGAGTCCAACCGTTGTAGGGACGGATCTTTTACTTGAAGGATTATATGATCCTCATCACATGTGATGGTGTTTAGGTGGTGGCTAGCTGGCATTATGAGGAGACCTACAGCAGCTGAGGACCAGTCGTGTTGAGCTTGAGGTTTCCCTAGGGCAAGCCTAGGATGAGAGTAGCAGAGAATGGCAGTAGTAGAAGTGACTTGGTGGAGTCAAGGCAGTTCTTGAGGAAAGTACGGATAGATGTGGAAGGTAGTATGGGCCCGTACTACTGAAAGCAGAGGATCCGTACTCGAATCAAGGAAGGCCAAGACAAGACCAGGAAGCTAGTAGTAGTATCATGATCCCTTGAGATATTTCAGCGTTCTGATGTTGTTATGAAATGTTTCAAAATGGTAGTTTTGTGTCCGAGACCAGCAGTCGGCAGCTCAGATGCCGGAGGGGGATCAGGATCGGGATCAGGCCCGGAGGTCGGGCAGATGGATGAGCAGACTAGAGAGTTCCTTTCTTCTGAGGTTACCCGCATCATACTGGAGCAGACTCCTGTGATCTTCGGTTCGATCAAGGAGGGTATTTTAGAGCTGATGGATGAGAGATTGAGTACTTTCCGTGCTGAGATGGCGGCCGTGATGGGGTCGCGCACACTTACGTTCAGGGAGTTCAGGGCATGCGGGGCTCCAGACTATCATGGGGCGCAGAACCCCATAGCGAGTACTAGATGGTTGGCGGATGTGGCCAACGCTTTCCGCACTAGCAGGTGTTCCGAGGGGGACAAGGTCATATTGGCGTCCTGTCTTCTGAAGGACAGGGCACGGGATTGGTGGGAGGAGGTCGGACATGCCATCGGGGATGATGCGGCATTGGATGCCATGACCTGGGCTGATTTCTCTACCAGGTTCAGGGAGGAGTTTGCACCAGTCATTGAGGTGCAGTAGTTAGCTAGGGAGTTTCAGGACCTTACCCAGACTACAGAGACAGTGGCGGAGATCACCGCCAAGTTCAGGGAGAGGGCCCTTCTTGTTCCTCTGTATGCAGCCGATGAGGAGATGAAGAAGGCCCGTTATCATGAGATGTTGCAGAGTGACATCCGCATGTTTGTGAGCCGGTCCATTTGTAAAACGCTGGACGACATGATTGCCAGAGCTAGAGAGAGGGAGATTGATCTCGAGATGGAGAAGAAGAGGAAACCGGAGGCGGTTTCAGGTTCAGGCAGTGTGGGCAAAAAGCCCAAGGTTTCAAATTACAGGTCTAGGAGTCAGCAAAGCCACGGTCGGTGTGGCAAGTGTGGGAGATTGCACGAGGGGGCGTGTAAGGCAGGGAGTTCCGGCTGCTACAAGTGCGGTCGGACTGGGCATTTGAGTAGGGATTGTACTGCCCCTGCTACTACGGTTACAGCATCAGATCTGATTTGCTTTCAGTGCAATCAGAGGGGACATAAAAGGTCCCAGTGTCCCAGTTTAGCTGCAGCAGGGAAGGTGGTTGCACCTGCCCCTGCCACCTTGAGGATTACGGATGGCCGGCAGGGCCGAGCTGATGCGCCAGTGGCGAAGAGCAGGGCATTTCAGATGACAGCAGAGGAGGCGCGAGCGACTCCTGATGTGGTGATGGGTATGAATCTTTCCTTCATCTTTAATTGTTATTATATCGGTTGAGTATTACTTATGTGGGTATGTTCTATTTAGGGTCGTTCTCTGTGAACGGCATTTCTGCTTTGGTATTGTTCGATTCGGGGGCTACCCGATCATTTGTATCACTTGCGCTTAGCAAGAGATTTAGCAGAGCTCCCAGGGAGCTGGATTGTCCACTAGAGGTTGAGATAGCAGATGATAGGACCGTGAGGGTCGGCAGAGTACATAGAGGGTGTTCCCTTCAGATATTTGATGAGCAGTTTTCAGTGGACCTGGTTCCTATTCCCCTGCGTGGGAATAAAGTTATTGTGGGCATGGATTGGCTGAGCCCCAATGGGGCGGTGATTGATTGTGAGCTTCAGCTAGTGAGGGTTCGCACTCCCAGTGGGGGAGAGATAGTGATTCAGGGCGAGAGGCCCCAGCGAGGACCGATCTTTTATTCCGCTGCAAGGGCGAGGCGCTATGTTCAGCAGGGTTGCGCCGGTTTTGTAGCTTACGTTTTGGATGCCCGGGAGAAGGGCAAGACGACGATTGATGATGTTCCTATTGTTCGTGACTACCCGGATGTGTTTCCCGAGGATTTGCCGGGGATACCTCCAGAGAGGCAGGTTGAGTTCAGGATCGACCTAGTTCCTGGTGCGGCTCCGATAGCCAAAGCACCGTATCGACTTGCTCCCCATGAGATGCAGGAGTTGTCTACATAGCTTCAGGAGCTGTTAGACAAGGGTTTCATTCGGCCGAGCAGTTCGCCTTGGGGAGCGCCGATCTTATTTGTGATTAAGAAGGATGGGTCGCATCGTATGTGCATTGATTATCGGGAGTTGAACAAAGTAACGGTGAAGAACCGTTACCCACTTCCGAGGATAGATGACTTGTTTGATCAGCTTCAGGGAGCGTCTTGGTTCTCCAAGATCGATCTACGCTCCGGTTATCATCAGATGAGGGTTAGAGATGAGGATGTACAGAAGACTGCTTTCAGGACCCGGTATGGTCATTATGAGTTCGTGGTGATGCCATTTGGGCTCACCAATGCCCCAGCCGCGTTCATGGATCTCATGAACCGCGTGTGCAGACCGATGCTGGATAGTGTTTATAGATGACATCTTGGTGTATTCCAAGACACAGGGGCAGCACGAGGAGCACATGCGGGAGGTGTTGGAGACTTTGAGGAGGGAGAGACTTTTCGCAAAGTTCTCCAAGTGTGAGTTCTGGTTGCGCGAGGTGCAGTTTCTTGGTCATCTCGTCAACCAGAAGGGTATTTTGGTAGATCCGGCCAAGATTGAGGCCGTGATGCAGTGGGAGGTCCCGAGGTCTCCATCTGAGATTCGGAGCTTCCTGGGGTTGGCAGGGTATTATCGGAGATTTATTCAGAACTTCTCCAAGATAGCAGTGCCGCTCACCCGGCTAACCAAGAAGTCGGTGGTTTTTCGTTGGGGGCCTGAGCAGCAGGCGGCGTTCGAGACTCTCAGGCAGAGATTGTGCGAGGCTCCGATCCTTACCTTGCCAGAAGGAGTAGAGGATTTCATAGTCTATTGTGATGCATCGATCACAGGTATGGGAGCAATATTGATGCAGCGAGGCCATGTGGTAGCTTATGCCTCGAGACAGTTGAAGCCTCACGAGGCTAATTATCCTAGCCACGATTTGGAGCTGGGGGCAGTTGTGTTTGCCCTCAAGATTTGGAGACATTACCTTTATGGGGTCCGCTGTACTATATACACGGATCACAAGAGTTTGAGATATCTTATGGATCAGCCGAGTTTGAACATGAGACAGAGGAGATGGTTAGACGTGCTGAAGGACTATGACTGTGAGATCCTTTATCATCCAGGGAAGGCCAATGTGGTGGCCGATGCCCTGAGCCGCAAGGTGTCGACGGCCCCTATCAGAGATCTGTGTATGAGGATGACAGTGATCACTCCGTTGTTGGAGCGGATCAAGGAGGCTCAGATGGAGGGCCTCAAGGAGGAGAGGCAAAAGTGTGAGAGGATAGTGGGCCGAGTAGCTTCATTTGATTACGACAGTCGGGGTTTGTTGACGCTTCATGGTAGGATATGGGTACCGTACTGGGGTGGGGTACGGCAAGTATTGATGGACGAGGCCCATAAGTCTCGATTTTCTATCCACCCGGGAGCGACGAAGATGTATCGAGATCTTCGACCTGATTATTGGTGGTCCTGCATGAAGCGAGATGTCGCTTGGTATGTGGAGAGATGTTTGACCTGCCGGAAGGTCAAGGCGGAGCACCAGAGACCTCACGGCAAGATGCAGCCGTTAGACATTCCCGTGTGGAAATGGGAGGATATCACCATGGATTTTGTCACCAAGCTCCCTAGGACCGCACGTGGAGTGGACTCGATATGGGTAGTAGTGGATCGATTGAAAAAGAGTGCCCATTTTATTCCGATTCAGGAGAGTATATCGGCGGAGAAGTTAGCCGATATCTATGTGCGGGAGATTGTGGCACGTCATGGAGTGCCGGTATCGGTGGTGTCGGACCGAGATGTTCGTTTCACGTCCAGATTCTGGAAGCGGTTTTCTATTATGTTGGAATACATCACGTATGGTTTTATTATATGACACTCTGATTATGGTTTGATTATATCGAAAAACGAAATTTTTGGGTCGTTTCACTAATAAAGCTTGCAAGTTTAAGCCAAATGAGACCACAAAATGGCTAGATCTAAGGTGACAACCCATGAAATGCTCAACCCCATGAACAATCCGACAATAAGCCAAATATCCCAATAAAACTTTCAAGGAAGAGATCTAAGAAATAAAGAAAAAAGGTTTCAACTTTATACCTCAAAAGACTGCAACAAGAGAGGATTTTATGGATCTATAGCCCTCCTTTCAATCTAGATACCTCAAACTTCAAGCTCATTCAAAAGAACACTAAAAATCAACCCTTCAAGCTCACAGACTCAACTTTGAAAGAAGATGCATGAAATTAGGGTTTCTGGACAGAGGAGGTTGGTAAGGAGGCCAGCCAAGGGACTTAAGGCCTTTAAATATGATGCAATACCCTAAGAATTAGGGTTTCTTATTCAGCTGCCAACTCGTCGAGTTGGTCCATTAATATCCGCGACCAACATCACCTCAACACGCCGGATTGAGGCCTTCCAACTAGCCGAGTTGGACCAAGAAAATATGCTAAAAGAATCAAATTTCATACCTGAGGATTGGGATGTTACATTTAGGGTTGAGGTTAAATAGGTAAGTATAGACAAATAAACCAATCATTTGAAAAAAAAAAAAAAAACGTTGTTTTCACTTAGCTTATAAAAATTGGCTTATTTTTAGATAAAACTAATAATTGAGCCCGCATTTTGCTGTGAGTTTTTACGTGTTTTTGTTGCGTATTAGAAAAGTAGAAGAGTGAAAATCATATTATATATACATGCTATGGGGACTTGGGATAAACATGAAAGTTTAGAAAATAGGGTTAAAAGTGACATTTTATAAAGTTGAAAGTGGAATGACTGAAAGCGATATTTTAAAAAGTAGAGTGATAAAAAAAAATATCACTTTACAAAATAGATGAGTTGCAAGTGACAGATTATACAAAGTTGAGGGATTGAATTTGAAGTTTACGCATTAAGATAGCTGTACATTGTGCTTTAAGAATTTTAAAAAGTAAAGGAATGAAAAATATCATTTAAAAAAAAAAAGAAGTTTCAAGTAATGGATTATACAAAATTAAGGGATTAAACCTGAAGTCAACGCATTAAGATATTAGTACACTGTGCTCCAACAATTGTACTCTTAGCTAAGTGTTATTGTCTCACAATACAAAAGTTAGTTATATATATATATATATATATATATATATATATATATATATATATATATATATATATATATATATATATATACCCCCTAATAAATGAAAATGTTATTATCACTTGTTTTTCTCTCATTTAATTGCCCACATGTCATTTTATCATATTTTTGAGATATATTAATTTTCCACTTATCATTTATTTCATTTTATCGAACATGCAACTATCTTGCAACGATATGGTGTGCCGACGTTCAACGACGGTGTCGTGGTGCATTGGCGTAGTGGTGACAATCCTTTGGTGGTCCAACGATGGAGTAGCAAATATTGCTGGTAAAGGAAGAAGCGATGGAGAACAAATCGCGATATTAGTGTTTAGATAAGATCACATTTTGTTTAACCTATTTTTTCGAATCAACATTTTTTTTTTCAGGAGACGTGTGTGAGTTTTGGAAGACATTGAACCATGTCTTTTTGGAGAGGAGGATGCATAGATGTTTTGTCGTTTGTGGTATTCTAAAAGTCAAACAATCTGCGAAGGAAACTTCGAAGGAAACTTTTGTCGGCCTGTAAACAAAAGTGGCCAAAAAGTGATTTTCCAATAAAAAAAAAGTAAATTACACGAATGGTCCCTATGGTTTGGGTAATTTGTACGTTTGGTCTCTAATTTATTTTTTTAACTCAGAATGTCCCTACTATTTGTTTTTGTTATGCGTTTGATCATTTTCTTACCTAAAATGACTATTATGTCCTTATTTTAATAAATTAAAATAATCTTTTTAGATAAGATAATGTGAGATGGGGGTGGGTTGGGTGCGTTTATTTAAATCAATGATAAAATAGTCTTTTTAGGTAAGTCAGGGACCAAGCGTGTAACAAAAAACAAACAAAAAAAACCTTCCGAGTTAAAAAAAAAAAAATTAAAGACTAAACATATAAATTATCCCAAACAATAGGGACCATTCGTGTAATTTACTCAAAAAAAAAAACAAACAAACAAAAAAAAACGGTCTCTCACTAGATGGTGGGGGTGTGTGCCCTCTGATAATTATGGATAGGTGGATCTTGTGGACAGACAAAGGTTAATGCCTTAACGGTGTTCAAAGTAAATGTTTTGATGCGATTGGAAACAACATTGTGTTTTTGTAGCGGTTAAAGCAAACCATATATATATATATATATATATATATATATAAATAAATAAATAAATAAAAGACAATTTTTAACTTTTGGATTAGCAAAAGAATTAAAAATATGTAACTTTAGTTGGATTGGATGCCTGCATGACCGGTCTTTTGTTTCTATAACTTTGTTAATTTTTGTTAAATTCTTGCTAATTTTTTAAATATATTTTTGTCGATTCTAAAAAAAAGAACAATAAAATTAAGATAAAATTGAAAAAAAGCTCCCTGTGGTATGCGTTTTTGCGTTTTTTTTTTGTTTTAGTCCAAACCACGATTTTTTTGGATTGATGGTCCTTTTAAACTAGTTTCATTGCGTTTTTGGTCCCTCTGAATAGTAAAATGATTGTAATACCCTTGGGTTATTTATTTTTTATTTATTTTACATTTCTTTCGTTTTTTTAAATCTAAATACTTATTTAGTTATTTATTTAACTAGTTAAAAAATAAAACTCTCTCTCTCTCTCTACACCGTATACCCCCACCTTCTTCTCCTTTTTCTTTTTACCCAAGATGAACACTTCGTCTTCTTCGGCTCTTCCTTCTTAATCAAAATTCCACATCTACCCACTAAGCAGTTATATTCGATGCTAGTAATACCAACAAACCCGGATTTCACGAACTCAATTTGGGTTCCCTTGTTTCCCCCTTACGACCTGGACCAGTGGTAATCGACCCACCATCTTCTCCATGTGACGGCGGTATGTGGTGGCTATGTATGGTGGTTGTGGCGGCAGTGTGCAGCAGCGCTGCTATGGGGCTTCTACTAGTTCTTTTCTGCCTAATCTCGACGGGAAAGATGAGCGCGCGCGCGCGCGCGGGGGGGGGGGGGGGGGGAGCCTGTTGGTGGTCGGTCTACACTTACGATAGCGAGGGTTGGTGTTGCTCGTCAATACAGAGAGAAAGACGAGGTGGCAACCGGTGTTTCTTGGCAGAGGTGATGGTAAATGGATGTTGGAGTGGAGGCAATATGTGGAAGGAAGCGGTGGTGTCGGGGTGTTTGATGGTGGTGGGTCACAACAGGAGGAGGCGGAGAGGCTGCCACAGACGGCTATGGTGGCCCTCTTCGTTGGTGGAGTGAGAACCAGAGAAAGGGAGTGAGTTTGGAGATGAAAAGGAGGTCGAGGGAAGAGATTCAGACGTCAATAGTTGTGGCGGTGGTTGGGATGTCGCAAAACAACAGGTAGTCGCCTTTTTCCGGCAACCCTTTATGGGTCTTGTTCTAGTTGATGGCAGCGACAAAACAAAGGGAAGAAGAGTAGCACTGAATCACAAATGTGTGAAGATGGGTGGTAGTTTTATACTTTTATGGTGTTGAGAGAGAGAGAGAGAGAGAGAGAGAGAGAGAGAGAGAGAGAGAGAGAGAGAGAGAGAGAGAGAGAGAGAGAGAGAGAGAGCTCTTGTTTTTTTATTTTTTAAATAAATTAATAATTATTAGATTTAAGAAAAATTAAAGTAAAATAGAAAATAAATACCACAAGGGTATTAAAGTCATTTTAGTTTACTGAGGGACCAAATCTACAACTAAACTAGTTCAAAAAGACCATTAATTCAAAAAAATCGAGGTTTGAACTAAAACCTTAAAAAAAATACATATCACAGAGACCATTTTTGTAGTTTTGTCTAAAATTAATCGGAATCAAAATAGACGATGGAAATCAAGGAAAGACATAAATGAAAAATGAAAAAGGTTACAACATTTTTAGGGTAACGAAAGTAACGTATGTGTTGATACCAATTTACTACATCCCTGGAAAATAGGATTTATACGTCAGACGGGAGAACTAAAGCATCAAGCACCAGTGGTCTAGTGGTAGAATAGTACCCTGCCACGGTACAGACCCGGGTTCGATTCCCGGCTGGTGCATTAGTTTTCGTATAACTGATTTAACGTGAAAGTGTTGTCATTTTATACATTAACGCGAGACATGTATGCGGCGAATCTATCTCACTTTTTGCTTTTTTCATTTGTTTACAAAAAATTCTATATATTAAAATTTTAACATAGTACGTGAATTACTTTATTTTTAAGTTATTAATAACATTTAAATAATTTCAAATTTATTAAATGTTATCATAACAATAATTTATACTAAAATTTTCAAAGTAACATCTCAGTAGGTTGTGGATATGTAATGCATTTCATCACAAGAAATTTAAGAGACACTCTAGTGTGAGACAGAAAGAAATATAGACACGAAAGTTATAGATGGTCAAATCGTGGATACCGGATATGTTTATTTTTGTTAGTGGATATGAATGATACTTTGAATTTTATTGAATTTAATTTTACTCATGATTATTCATTATTTGAAATTAATAATACTGATTCTGCAAAAATACCGATGAAGGTAGCAAAACTATTTTGGACTTTCAGCTAGCTAGTCATAGCAAGTAAATGTAAAAAGTGTCCATTCAACAGGGCTGGCAATTCTTGACACGACACGAAATAAATGGGTTTGGGTTGAGTTTTTCAATCCGTCAACCCGTTTATTAAACAGATCATATATGGGTTTCTCAAAAAATAAACGGGTTGACCCGCCAACCCGTTTATATTCTTAATAAAAAAATTATTATATTTTTAAATGTATTTATGTATCAAGTATTAATATTTAATAAGTATTATATAATATATACCATTTATTCATAGACCATTTGATTGTTTTGACATTATTACTCGTGGTGGATGGTCTAAGGTCATAAGTCGTAACCTATAAGGCTAAGTTTGTAACATGTTTCTATGAATGTTTTTAATTTTCATTTGGATGTTTAAGACTTAAATATCTAAAATTTGGACCTACGAACCCAAATATGACCCATGAACCCACCAACTTGTGAACCCGTATAAATAAATGGGTTGGTGGGTCATATATGGGTTTATGTTCCAAACCCGCCAACCCGTGACCTGTATAGTTAAATGGGTCGTGTTTGGGTTGGCATATTTCGACCCGCCAACCCGCGACACGCCAACCCGAACACGACACGATTGTCACGCCTACCATTCAACAATACAATAGTTTTTTATTTACATAAGATTCGATTAAAATGATATACATTTCCTGTATTGTTAAGAAACCTAATAAATTGCACATTGTTTGCCATTGAAAAATAAATACTAGATTTTGTAGAAAACATCGTATTTGTTTAAATGCATTTTGGCATAAATTGGGAAAAAACTATATGTATTTGAACATTTTATAAAGGACTATACGAAAAAATAAATAAATAAATAAATAAAACAATATAGTTTTCAAAGTTTTCATTATATTTTTCTTTAACACGAGTTAGAAGTAATTTTTGTGACACAATCGTTTTTCTCCACGTGGAGGCATGACTCTCCATATCTACCTCTCTCTATCTTATTATAACGAGATCGTGAGTGTGCTTGGTTTTCAAAGTTTTCATTGTATTTTTTTTGTTTCTTATACAACATTGTATTTTTAGATTATTATTACGAAACGCTTTATTTTAAAAATACATCTCATTATATCAATTGACAACTTGCTATCTTTTAAATCGGGTTAAATAAACCTATAATAATATATATTTCAAATCACAATGCTCTAAAAAGTTAATTTGAAAATATAAATATAACAAGATATACAAAACCTCTATACATTACTATTTTTTCATTTACCCCAACATATTATTAGGGCATGCTTGAAAATGTGGTCCGTTAATTGTTGGTATGATTGGTATCTTAAAAAAAAAATCAATTATAAAAATAAAAATACATTATAATCTATTCAATTTAGTCATATAAAATAAATATATCCAAAAATACATATTATTTATCGTAAATTTACGGAGGAAGGAAGTTGGCCAATTTCTAATCGCTATCGGAGAAGAAGAGAGCGAAACGGTTTCTTACAAGAGATTCATAAACGCATAAATATAGTGGTGTTCTTGTGAGGTTTCCCACTAGATTATTATAAACGCAATTTGACGAATGACGGAAGAGATTTCCACCTCCGGCAACCGATCTGTTGAGATCATTGATGGCATTAATGGCCTCCAAAAAGTTATCCTCCATCAACACCACGGCAGTTCTGTTGAGGTCCGTAAACTTAATAATTGATCCAACTATTTCCTTCCAATTCCTCTACGCTTACTATCATTTTGTGGTATGTGTCCTGTTCTTCATGCATTGTTGATTGATTTGATATACAATATTATTCGTAATGATGATCATCTAGCGTATGAAACGTAGATTACGTCGTATTAGGTTAATATGTGACGATTCTGCAATTGAATCTAGATGCGCATTCTTGTTTTTAGGAGGAATTCATGTTTAAAATCATCCAGGTGTATGTGTATTTTCGTTCTTTCTGGTTCTGGCAATGTGTGAATCGTGTATTTCATATGTATAGTTGATAGACGAAAATTTTGATCTATTGGGTTATTTTGGCCTCTTTATGCGATGGCTATGGTGCAATAACAAGTTATAAAATGGTTTATGTATTATAGATCATGCATACACTTTTTAATTTCCTACAACTCTCGGGCAATAGCAATATCCTCTACCTGCCATTGATACCCAAATGCTGATGAACAGAAAGTATCTGCAACTCTTGATGAGAAAGACACATAACATGGTGTACCAGACATTGTTCTGTACAAATAAATTGTGTAATTATATATACATGCTGCAAACATGTGATTAGATGGATTTACTCTTTCTGTAGTTGAATGTGGACTTATGTCCTTTGTGCTTTTTGCTGTTTGTCATTTAAAGGTATATCTTTATGGGGGACATGTGACATCTTGGAAAAATGAGCAAGGTGAAGAGTTGCTATTTATGAGTAATAAGGTATTACAAATCTTATAGAATCTAATACTAATGCAGGCTTGAATCTATTTAGAAATGAATGTTTACTTTTACATTGCAGGCAACCTTCACGCCTCCAAATCCAATACGAGGGGGAATTCCTATATGCTTCCCTCACGTATGTGTGCCTCCTTCTCTTTTTTAGCTATTTCAATAAAAAAAAATATTAATTTTTTTTGGATATATCATAGACATGATCAGACTTTCTTCATGAATGCAGTTCTCAAATGTAGGCTCTCTTGAACTACATGGATTTGCAAGAAACAGATTATGGAGTGTTGACAATGACCCCCCTCCCTTCCCCACTAATCCCACAAATAGAGTATTCATTGACTTGATTTTCAAATCCACTGAAGATGATTTGAAGACATGGCCTCACAGGTGATCTTAATTGCACCCCTTTTGTCTACTAGACATTCTTAATTATGCTATTTACAAGTCTTTCAATTGCTTCAATTCAAAGTTCAAACTACATTTTGTTATTTTGTAGCTTTGAATACCGATTGAGGGTTAGTCTTGGACCTGTTGGAGACTTGCTGTTAATATCTCGTGTCAGAAATACAAACACAGATGGAAAACCATTTTCTTTCACTGTTGCATATAAAACCTATTTTTCTGTTTCAGATATCAGGTATCCATATCATGTTTTAATTGTTCCCAATTAGCTGTGTTTGCAAAAAAGATTTGATTCGTCTTGTTTCAGTGAAATCCGTGTTGAAGGATTGGAGACGCTGGATTATCTTGACAATTTGCAGAATCGGGAGCGATTTACAGAACAAGGGGATGCAATAACTTTCGAATCAGAAGTAATGATTTTTGTTTCTTGAAACTGTTTTGTTTTCTATGGTTAGACTTAGAGGCTTATGTAGGGTTATTTATTATGATCAGATTGACAAGGTATACCTGAGCACACCAACAAAGATTGCAATCATTGATCATGAAAAGAAACGCACATTTGTGATTCGGAAAGATGGCCTTCCTGATGCTGGTAAGATCAAGAAAGTTTTCAAATACTCTGACTGTTGAGATCTAACAACAATGTGTGTAGATTTTTAAATTTTTTGAAATGAAATGATATAATAATATATATTTTTTGTAGGGGTTTGGAATCCATGGGATAAGAAGGCGAAGGCTATGCCTGATTTTGGAGATGATGAATACAAGCATATGCTTTGTGTGGAGGCTGCAGCAGTGGAATACCCGATTACATTGAAACTTGGAGAGGAATGGAAAGGGAGGCAACAGCTTTTGGTTGTTCATTCAAGCTACTGTAGTGGGAAGCTTGACCCTCACATAGTTTGTTAAAGCTGCAGTTGAAGGAAAATCGGATGTTTTAACTTTTAACATCATCATGTACAGGTATATATAATTATGCTCAACCATAAATGATAAAACCACCTACTTTTCACTAAACCCATAATCACAAAATTTTATGTCATTTTAAGCGGCCGGTTATATTATTTCTTTTTAAAAATATTATTTCTATAAAAATGTTTTCAGAAAATAGGGTTGAGTTTTCATTTTCAATTTTCAATGAAAACGCATTTGGTTGGAACGGTTGGAGTTTTCATTTTCCATCTTAGAAATTTGGAAAACTTTGGAAAACTGTAAAAATCGTTTTTCTAATTTACATACAATTTTGAAAACTGAAAATTTTCAGGTTGCGTTTAGTTACAGAAAAATAGTTTTCAAATAATAGTTTTTTGTTTTCCCTTTTCGGTTTTCGTTAGAAAAAATTTGGAATTAGAAAAATGTAGAAACAATGATTATCAGTTTTCTAAAAATTTCCAACTTCTTTGTAATTTTAGAAAACCAAAAATTTTCATTTTCCGTGAAAATTTTAGAAAAATAGACGAACTAAACGCGTTTTCAAAATTCTCATTTTTCTTGGAAATTTTTTCCAGAAAACGACCCATTTTTCCGCAACTAAACGCACCCTCATTTTCTTAGAAAACTTTAGAAAACTGAACGAACCAAACACGTTTTTAAAATTTCCGTTTTTCTTAGAAATTTTTCTAGAAAACTAGAAAATTTTCTACAACCAAACGTACTCTTAGTTTTTACTCAAAATATCATTTTTAGTGGTTTTAAATGCTATTAAATCAGGAAAGTTATTTTTATATCGAAAACTACGTTGTTGTTTGAGTAGTTCTAAATAACACTCTAGTATTCACTGTTAGCAGGGAAGTGGAAAATAATGTTTCAGCCATTGTAATGGCAATGGCCATAGCAATGCCAAACAGGAGTGGACAAAACAAAAGGCAAATATGGAATGGTTTAATAGGCATGGTTGATATAAAAAAAAAAAAAATTAAAAAAATTGAAGAAAGTATACATAGAAGGATTGATATGAGGTCGTGTTGGGTTCATTATATATTGTGAGTTTTATCTTTTATGATGGTATAAGGGGACAATGGTTACAGAAAATCAAAGGCTTTAAACTTAAACTAGTCATTTGACATGATAAGTTGGATGGGTATTTGAATGTTTATCAAATATGGTTGTTTGATTACGGTTGTGTTTAACATTAGCTTGTAGATGATAAAATAATAGTATTTGGTAAAAACTAGTTGATAAACTAGATAACAAATGTAAAATGATTTAAAAAGATATATTTAGTATATTTCGGTCATACGGGTTCTTTTTCGGTTTTAAGTTTCATACCTACTTTCCACTCTCTACTTTTTAAAATGTCATTTCAACCGTGTCAACTTTGAACTTTCTAAAATGTTGTTTTTACCGTTTTATTTTCTAAACTTTGGTATTTATCTTTTGTAGTGTGTATATATATATATATATATATATATATATATATATATATATATATATATATATATATATATATATATATATATATATATAATCTGATTTTTCTATAGTTACCACTTACCACCCCTCAAATTTGTAAAATGTCACTTTCACCCCCGACTTTCTAAACTTTAATGTTTGCTCCATCCACCTCGGTTTCAAAATTTCTATAATGTTATTTGCATCCCTTGGCTTTCTAAACTTTCATGTTTACCCCCTGTAAAGTATATTTTGATTTTTTTAATAACTTTTATTTTTTAACTTAAAAAACTAATTAATTATGTGTTTATTTTTATATATGTGTCGATATAAATTCGAGATGGTCAACGTATCAACGTAAATTTAGAACTTTAGTTCGTTTTTTTTAGAATTAGATGTTTTTTGCTCGATGTAAATTTAGAACTTTCGTTTGTTATTTTTTTTTAAAAGATTACTTTCTTTTTTTGATGTATTTTTTTATGTTTTCTTGCTTATTTTTATGTACATTTCCTACGTATGAGTCAAGTTCAAGTTTCTTTACATTTCAACGTAAATTCTATGTATGTTTTCATGCTCACTTTTATTTATTTTTTCCAACATATGAGTCATGTCACATATAATATATCTTTATACAGCGTTATGAATTGAAGTTAATTAGCGGTACCAACAGTGACGGAGCTAGATGGGGCGTTGGGGGTACTACAGTACCCCCAAAAAATTATTTTATATATATATATATATATATAAACTATTATTTATAAACATTTTTCATGTTATTGTACTCCCAACTAAAGAGATTATAACATGTTTTTTTAATATCTAAAATTGGATAACTACATATAATATATATATTAACAATGTTTGCACCCCATATCAAAATTTCTGGTTCCGCCACTGGGTACCAACCTTGTATATCAATACAATCGTCAAAATTCAATAAAATGAAATTTTCCATCCTTCAACTTTTTAAAATGTCACTTTAATTCCCTCGACTTTGAACTTTGTAAAATGTCATTTTCACTCCCTTCCATTTTGTAAACTTTCATATTTATCACCCATAGTGTACATAATATGATTTTCTTTAAAATTTGTTTGTTAACTTTAAAATAATCGACATACCTTAAATGCATAGACAAATCTCTGCACAATATATGTATGTCTACTGCCGACTCTTGGTTGGGTGGGGTGCAAATGCTAATCAATCTTATCAAAGACAGTACACAATTGTTTGTAAGTGAATCACATATCACTCTGCCCTATGTGTACTTGTGTCAACAATTACGCTTAATAAGTATATGTATCATTCCATATAATGTATTCAAATAACTATATACCTATTAAAGTCGTCTAAATTAGAGACGATTGCAAGAAGTTCATTAGTAACTGGCTGTCGAGGAAATTTCCCCAAAATTCCCTACTTTAGCATATACAGTAGGGAGACTCTCACCGTGTCTGCATCACCTAATTGATTAAGTAAGTCATTAAACACATGCATAAGGTCAACCATTCTCACCAAATGTGAAGGAGACACAAATGGACATACATCTCAGAACAGTGCAAAATCAGAATGTGGCGGGGGGGGAATAATTCTCGAACCACAACTTGGTAATCAAGCAGAATGTTTTCCTGTCGAAGCAACCTCGATAGTCGTATACCGAAAATAAAAGCTATTGTAGGTCTATTGGATCATTATAGTATATTTGATGCATATAAGATAGTGATAGAGTAAATGATGACATTCCACACCCATCGACATGTTCACATAATCACCAAAACATGATTGCTTAAACATTGTCGAACAAACTCCTCGGTTTTATAAACGAGCCATGATTTCCCGCCCAAGTGCAGGCCTGCAGATTGTAGTCGCAACCGTTTCATATGTCATGTCATGCTACAACCAAAAGAAACATTAATAAGACAATTTAGCATGTACGCTCCGGACAACACTTCGGAATACATGTTACAAACCACTATTTCAGTTCAAAAAAATTGGAATCCTTTTCCGGATATGGATTTCAGGAAATAACAATCCAAATCTATATTTTGGAACTGTTCGTTGTATTTCGGACAAGTTCTTAATATACCGAAGGTGTTTTACGGATTTTGGATTCATTCCAGACAAGTCAAAATGAGTATATTTGTAAGATTTTTTGATGTGATATACATATATAAGTAAATGTAATCCTATAAGTACCTTTATACGACTAAAAATCACATAAAAACAAATAAAACCTATATAATTGCATAAATTATGCCGACGTTAACATACAATCTGTAGTAAAGACATATAATTATAAACTTACATATAAAAAAGTGAATCTATTCGCCTCACGAAGAAGAAATTTATGATTTATTAGGTTCAAAATATCTTTGGAATGTAGGTTCGAAACGGCCTCCAAAATAAGTGAAATCGTGTAAATTAACTCTAAAACGAAATTTATAGGAGACCACAAAACCGGGTGAGATTGGATTTTATAACCGTGACGAAAACATGACCTGAATAACCCGTTTCAGAGCTGATGGTCATTTTTTTTTTTACATGGTTATTGTTTTTAAAATATTGAAAAATGGTTAGATTTCTCAATTTTTCAAAATTTAAATGTTTTTAAATTTACTTTTCGTACTGAAAATGTATTATCCTATCCGTGTCGATGAGGGAAAAAGAAGCTAAACGTTTGAAGATGAGTTTCTGTCCACAGATATACGGGAGGAAAATGCCTCTCCAAATCCATAAAAATTCGAATTTGATTTCGTCATAATCATATCAACAATCTCTCGTCAACCGTTTTCAATCGAAATCGAATTCCAGTATTGATCGAACAAAACTAATGGGTGCAATCGCCACTCAAACAAGATGTTTGAAATCAACACCATCTTCTTCAACATCTATCTGTTGTTATACATCTGACGATAAACCTTCTCCTTCACACGTTTCCCTCCCCATAAAGGTACCGATTTCTGCTCATTTCGCTAAACCTTTTCCATTATTACTCGAAATTGGTTACGAAGCTTTGTTCCATTTTTGTTTCTGCTTCTGTAATCAGGGATCATATTTGTCGAAACAGAAGTCATTTTTGAGTGGAGAATTCCACATAAACCAATTTCTCCGAATAGATTCCACCAGGCGACGACTAAAAAAGCGTTCAGGTACACCATACTCCCTCCCATGAACTTGCAATGTAATAAAGTGTTGAAGATTAGTAATAAAGTGTATGGTTGATTAGGGGTAAATGCGTAATTTAAAATGCAAGGTAATCTAATATATAGGATTCTTAAGTAAACAATGTAACAGCTTTGAAAGTATGATGCTATTTGCTATAATTTAAAAGTACGTTGTGAGAAAGTATGTTGCCATAGGAAGCAATTAAACTTTAATTTTACAAGGATGAATGATCAACAATTACTTTATGCTTTCTAAGCAACAGTCACTCTTCTTTTCTCAGTCTATTTTAACATACTTTTATATTTTATATGATGAAATCCACTGAAATTCATAAATCATGAATCAAACAAGTTTTCTAGGGTTATTTTCTCTTGATAAACTTTGACTTTTAAGGTCAAACCCATAACTTTCATATTCCGGGTATGAATCTTTTTTCTCAAATTGAATCTGGTTGTAGGGTTTGTTTGTGTTCTTCCATTAACGGAAGAGAATGTGGAGAAGGTGTTGGATGAAGTGAGGCCTGGACTTATGGCGGATGGAGGGAATGTTGTGTTGCATGAGATTGATGGTCTTGTTGTTGTCCTTAAACTCCAAGGTGCATGTGGTTCCTGTCCAAGTTCAACAATGACACTCAAAATGGGAATCGAGACTCGACTCAGAGACAAAATCCCTGAAATCATGGATGTTGAGCAACTCATTGATACGGAAACCGGACTCGAGTTGAATGAGGAGAATGTTGAAAAGGTATTGAATACAATTACAATCACCTTGTTTGGTTACAACATCATTCAAGGCCTTGTGCATTGGACAAAAATTGCAATATTTTACCAAATCCAAAAACAAGGGACTTTTATAATAAGACCTTTTGTTGAGCGTTGAAATTCATGTAAAATGTTGAGCTAACCAATATTTTTTTTGAGATTGTAGATACTTGCGGAGATTAGGCCATACTTGGTAGGCACGGGTGGTGGAATTCTGGAGTTTGTAGAAATCAAAGACTACAATGTTAAAGTCCGACTCAGTGGGCCCGCAGCAGGGGTGATGACAGTTCGTGTTGCATTGTCACAGAAACTCAGAGAAAAAATACCTGTTATCACATCCGTTCAGTTGATAGACTAACAAACATGTAATGTAAGAATGATTTCAGATTTTTGCTGTAAATCTGACAAAAAGACAGTTTTTATCATAGTTTAGTATATAGTTTTGTTTCTGTTTCGTATATATATTACTCTAAAACTTTCAAGTGGAATGAGTTTACTTTTTTAGAGCATTCAGTCTATGTTTTTCAACCATACAATAATAGATTGAAACCGTAAGTTAGGTTATTTAAGGGTTAGGATGAACTTCATGGGTTAAGCCAAAAAAACATGGCTTAATGTATTAGGATACTATACCCCTAAATTGATCTTGATTCTTGAAGGCTTGCAGGTTCAGCGTGTGTGTATTCATACATACAATATCTCAGAAAGTGGAGAACAACCAAAACAAAGATACACACACATAATGCCTAATACAAATATATAAATATAAATATAAATTCTTTCCATAATAGTTTCAAAATCAGGACACAACGTAATATTTAAATTTGGTGAAGTAAGACCAGACGAGCGAATCTCATAAAAATAGCACTAACAATCAATCACTATGTCCAAACTATTCATCACAAACTTTTGACAACCATCAAAATCTCCTCAAAACTGAACATAGATTTCTGAGCTCAACTTTTCACGACTTCTGCAGCTGCAATTCATTATTATTTGTTACTTGGTAAACAAACAAAAACTGAATTTGTTGTATGGTTTTAAAAAATGAAAAATAAAAATGTACCTTTGACAGGTGCTTCGTCTTGTGGTTTCATTGCTGGGAAAAGTAAAACTTCCTGTTTGTTTATTTTCAAAAACAAAATCAAAAAATCAAAATCAATACATAAAGTAACATTTGATGTGTAAAAATTAAAATGCACGGATGACAAACCTTGATGTTCTGTGAATCGGTCAACAACATAGCAAGCCGGTCAACACCAAGTCCCCAACCACCAGTTGGTGGCAACCCATATTCAAGAGCCGTACAGAACGTCTCATCCAAAGCCATGGCTTCATCATCTCCCGATTGTCGATCCTAAAATATTTCACAATAAATAATTTACCAATATTTTTTCCTTCCAACATATCATAATAATCAAAACACACACACACAAACACTCGTTACCTTTAATTGATCAGCAAATCTCTGGCGTTGTACCACTGGATCATTCAGTTCGGTGTACGCATTCGCAAGCTAACACAATCAAAGTTCAAAACAAATCATTCTTTTTAATAAATAAAAAAACAATAATAATAATTAAAGCATCTGCAAAAAGGTATTTATTTACCTCGTGTTTGTTGATGAACAATTCAAAACGTTCAGTCAATCCTGGTTTGGATCTGTGCCACTTGGCCAATGGACTCATGATCTCAGGATGGTTAATTATGAAACAAGGGTTCACACATGTTTCCTCCAAAAAGTGTCCCACCAGCTGTACACAGAACAACAATTTTTTTTTAATGAAATAATACAATATAAATCGGATATTATTATTATTATTTAAAGATGGAATTGATTATTTATTACTTTGTCTAGCAAACGTGCGGTTGTTTGAGGTGGAGGACATTTGATTTCAAACTTTTTGCATGCCTCAACAAGATATTTGTTGGCCTCATCACCCGCAAGATCTTTTGGTATGCTTAGATTTGCCATCTTCTCCAACTCTCCAATCATATCAATCCTCCTGTAAAATATCAATCACATTACAAAAAACACTTGCTTTGTATTTACATGACATTGCTATATATAACTTAAGTAGAAGTAGATCTTTCAAAGTTCGATAAACAAATAAAAGAAAATACATTGCTATTTTTCGATTCAACCCTTTGTATCAATTAAAAGCTAGTAAGGTAAGGTAATGACCTGAAAGGAGGGGTGAAGTCAATTTCAATGGGGTCACTATCTAACCCATTTGCATGGTATTTAATTTTGTATCCACCTGTTAGCTCCTTCACCATTCCTGTTTCATTTCATTATGTATTAGTATTAGCAAACTTGCCCACAAAAACAACTATAATTTATGATAATAATAACAAATATTACTAAAACAGTCCCTATGCCTTCTGATTGTAACCATGTTTACCACAAAATGCAAACTTTTTTCAAATTTGGTCCTTGTTTCAAGGTTTCATATCAACTTTGGTCCCTCTAACCTTAAAATAAGATACACAGCTGATATGAAACCTTGAAACAAGAATCACAAGGAAAAGGTTTCAATTTCGAACTAAACACGGAAAAGATGAGAAAGCTCAGGGACCATTTTTGTAACCTAAACTTACCACTCAAGAGTTGTTCAGTTATCTCCATCAAGTCATTATAGTCAGCAAAAGCCATATAAAATTCACATGTGGTGAATTCAGGATTATGTGTCAAATCAATTCCTTCATTCCTGAATTGTTTTCCTATCTCATACACACGCTCCAATCCACCAACAACAAGCTCCTTGAGATAAAGTTCAGGGGCAATACGCATAAACAGCCTCATGTTTAGGTCATTGTGATGGGTCACAAATGGCCTTGCAGCTGCCCCTCCAGCAATCATGTTCATCATCGGAGTTTCAACCTTCAATAACAACCGTGAATTCCATCAGCCGTAGGGGCATTTTCGTCTTTTTAACAAATCAAGAATGGAATGCAATTTACCTCCAAAAAATCAAGATTGTCAAGAAAACGTCTAATATAAGATACAATCTTTGCCCGGGTCTTGAAAATATGTCTGACTTCTGAGTTTAACATCAGATCCAAATAACGTTGTCGATATCTTGTTTCCTAGAATAAAAAAATATATATAATTAATAAATTAAATTTTGAAACAAAGAAAAAAAAGCACATGCAACAGTGGATATATGTATATATATGTCAAATACCTGATCCTTTAGAATATATGCATCGGGATTTCTGCCACTTCCTGGAGTCCAAGCATCGATTTTCTGAAGATAAAGAGCACAAACCCAAGTCAGAAAAGACCAAACAAATAGGGGTAAATAGGTCAATATAACAAAGTTTTACCTTCACATTGGCGTTCTCTGCAACAGCTGCACTCTTTTGCCTTGGCATCATATGAAGACAATGAGAAAGCACCATGAATGTTTTTGGAAAAATGCTCAGTTCACCTCTCTTGCTTTTTCCTGCCAATAAAGAAAAAGAACATGAGAAACAATGTAGAACTAAAAGATAAAAAGAAAAAAAGAAAAAAAGAAAAAAAAAAATCACACACCTGGAAACCCAACAATGCCAACTATATCTCCACGTTTCACACCAGAATGGTACTTAGAGAACTCAGCTTCATCCAAATCAGATCTCCTGTAAAACCAATTACCAATAAAGATGGCTTTTAGATTTAAAAAGAATATAAAGGTAATATGCAATTTCAATTTCAAAGTAATATTAAATTTGGGTTACCTTGCATCAGCCATAACTTGCACTTTTCCACCAGTGCCATGGAGGTCATAAAAGAAGAGCTTTGATGAAGAAGACCGTTTGTTCATAAGTCGCCCTGCAAGAGTAAAATTATCAACATCAATATGAAGAAGGAAATTTGTGGATGAGGTCATGTATTAGATTCATACTCACCAGCCAAAGAAACTTGAACATCCTCCAGATGATCTCCACTATTTAAACTTTCATACTTTTCTATGTATTCAAGAATGGACATGGAGACATGGAATTTGTGTGGGTAGGGGTTCATTCCTGCTGCCTTGTGAGTAGCAAGTGTTTTCAGGCGATTTTCAAAATATTGCTGCAACCAAAGAAGAGACATGTATGATAATCAAGTTAAGATGAGTACTAAGACACAACCCTAGTATAAATAATTAAGAAAACAATTATACCGTTGGATCCATGTCTTCATCATCTGCAGCTGACTGCTTTTGGACAGCTGATTTTGGCATGGAAGCAGCCTGTAAAATGCACAAAGCCATGATGATATTTGGGTCTTTGAGTTACAGATACAAACAATCGCACTATCTGGCATTGGGTTTCGAATTTCACACAATAATACTAATGTCTGATGAACTATTATAGTTACTATCTCATGGCAATTGCATAGCCACTTTCGTTATACAATAATGCAGCATAACAGAAGATGGTCTATTGTAGTCAATTCAGAGGGAAAGAGTTGTAATTTCAGAAGCCACTAAAAGAAGAAATACAGCACGCCACATTATCTTCATACTCAGTGCAGTAATTATTAAAAATTCACGATTGGTTGAAAACAAAGAACCAAGTTAAGTTATTAAGACTCTGAAATGGGTTTTTTATAGTCGACTAACCACTTGATTCACATCCTTAATGTTCGAGAAATGTGGATAGTAGATTCATACAACTTTATTAGACGGAAGATTGAGAAAAAATAGGTCCATTAAGCTTGCCCAGTTCAAAAAAAAAAATCTCTATTTGCTGGTTTGATAGAGATTGAGTTAGAAAAAATGAATTTATAAAGTGAAACGGGAAGAAAAAATATTTGCTTAGTCTGATGAGCACAAAATCGAAGCTATACCGGTCTATAATTTTAAATTGAAAACAACCGTAATTCACCTTTTTCTCCTTCTCCTCTTCCTTGCGACGCCTCTCTTCCTCCTTCTGTTTGTTCTTCAGCTCCTTCTTGCGAGCGCTTCATCAAAATCAAATAATGAATATAAAACCCTAGAATCGCTTCAGAGCATGAAATGATAGTAAATGGTTGCAGCGGTAATGAAAACTCACTTTTTGCTTAAAACATCTGACTCCGGTGGAGCGGACACAGGATTGTCGATTGAGATGGTAGCATCCACGTCCGCCATTGTAGGGGAGGTTGTGTGGAAGAATCTGTAATGGCGTTAGGGTTTCTGGAAGCTGATTGAAAAGACGGCCGGAAGTGTGTGCGGGTAGGACTAGTATGAAAGAAAAAGGATAGAATTGGAAATTCGTTAGCGGGTAGGGTTAAGGCGCCCGGTATTTATTCGGTTTGACACACACTTCAGTCGTGGTGCGCAAGTATCAAATACTTATTTATTTATTGCTATTTACCTTATTTAAATATTTATTTATTTTGTGTGATAATATTTACTTTTATTTATTAGCTTTTTAATCGTATCGAATATATTAGCATAAAAAATAATAAGTTTTTTCTAATAACACCTAGGTAGTGTTTGTATTTTGTCTGCAGATCTGCGTGGTCTTTTCTGTTTGCGCCGTGCAGACCACGCGCAAACATTAGTCTTCGCAAATTGATTGTTTTTTTGAAGACTGCAGATCTAAAAATGTTTGCACGTCCTCTTCTTGGTGCAGATATGGACCAAAGTTTTCTAACATCTTCAGACATCTTCTAGCCTAAAAAAACTTATATATCTTTATTTTTTAAAGTTTTTTTAATTTATAATTTTTCTAACTTTATTAATGATAAACAATTTGAAAAGAAAATTACAAAACTATAAAAAAAAAAAAAAAAAAAAAAAAAAAAAAAAACGTTCGACGATACAAATATGATATTTTTGACAAATTTATAAATAAAGATTTATTACAATAATAGTCGTTGAAGTTATTTATATAAATATAAAAAAAATCATAATAAATTCTTATATGTTTTTTGCCAAATTTTATAAAACAGTATTTAATATAATATCGTCAATTTCTCGATAAAATAATTATGGTATGTTTTTAATGGATTTAATTGAAAAAAAATTAGTTTATTTTCAACCATTCATGTATCAAATTCTTTAATCACTAATTATAATGTTTAGTTATAACTTTGCAACCAAAGTTGTTGGTTTTTATCAAATATATACGTTATTTCATACTATTTTTATTTTTACTTTATATACAATATAAAAGTTGATCTAGATTCGTTAATTATTTATAACAAAGTTATAAAAATATTAAAAAATCACTTTGAAGTTTAAAAAAAATCAATTTATTTAGATTTCAGTTTATTCTAGTAGCCCGCAGATGTTAAAAAAACAAGCAGTCTTCTTTTTTCAGAATGCAGACGTTTGATCCACCTCTTCTACTGCAGAGGTCTACAGATGTGGTCCGCAGACTGCAGACCTTTTATCTCAGAAAAAACAAACAACACCCTAATGTGAACTTAAAGCTAGTTGGTAAGTCTCTTAATGGTTCTATTAAGAGACAACATTTTAATGTCAAAATCACTCTAAATGGTTAAAAGGCTTTAAATTGCTCAACACCTAATACATCTTTGAACCATAACTTTTTCCAAAAACTAATGTGTCATCATGAAGAAAAATGTGGGTTCTTTTTTTCTTTTTATTGGAATAGTGTTTAAGGCTGCAACTATATTTGGTAAGTACTTTACCCGATTGAGCATGGTCCTTTTGAGTTGCTTTCACCATAGTAACTTGACAAGATGATTTATAATGAGAGAAGAAATATTATTATTATATTATGAGGATAATATAAGGAATAATAATATTGTTATTTGATTAATATAAGTCAGAAATTAATTAGAAATTAATTTGGTAACTTAAAGAGATTAATTGAATAAAGAGGTATAAACTGTCAATTGTATGATAGTTGTATTTTGAGCAATGATTCCTTAGGGATAAGGGGTGGACGGATTTTAGGGTATGGATGAGGCTAGAAATCGTCCAAAGGTTTATCAATAAGGATATTGGATTGCTTAGAGCCTAAGTTATCCAATTAGGGTTTTAAGGGTGAAACCCTAGGAGGCTCGCTGGTATAAATACACCCATAGGGTTGAGGAAATCGACACCCTTAGTATTAGAGGAGACCTGGCCGACTTCTCACCCTCTTCCATCTCTCTCAAATCATCCTCTTGCTAGTTGGTGTTTGTAAGCTATTAGAGGAGTGATATTTGTGACTCTAATCTCCAAGGACAAGAAGATTCAAGCAAGTAATTCAAGGTATTCTTTTAGATCTGATTTCTTGTGTTATTATACTAGATTTATCAATCAAAGTCTTGGATACATTGCATGTTCAATTAGAGAAACCTAGATCCAAGCATTAAGGTTTGTATGTGCACATAGGAATGTTCTTATAGCTAAAACCCAACAGTGGTATCAGAGCCTTGATTGGTTTCTATTGAATTGATGCATTGGTTGCTTGATTGTTGTTTGCAAAATTCGAATTTTGTCAATCTGCCTGATGAACTCGACGAGTCCCATAGTGGACTCGACGAGTAGGCCTCGACTCGATGAATCCATTGTGGTACTCGACGAGTCCGAGCGTCAGGAGGAGCTAATTACGGGATTTCTTGCTGTTTATCTTAAGGAAACTTGCCTTTATCTTAATGGGTCAATATAAATCCGATTTTATCATATATATGAGTATATCCTTGACCCAATTCAAGATAATTACCAATTAATTGAATAATAATTTCCTTATGTGATAATTGATTAATTATTTTAATTAAAATGGTAAATTGTCTTGCAAGAAACATCAAATATGGATAATTATGAAATTAAATGGTTAGTTTAAATTATTTGTTATTTGATCCCTTGTGTTTTGAAAAGTTTAAAACTAATCCTCAAGTTTTGAAATTTAGTTTTGTGATTAAAAGATTAATTGGGACAATTTAAATTTCAAACCCTAGAATTTTACAAGTTTAAAATTCAACCCAATACTCTATATGATTACAAGCTTAATATATATATATATATATATATATATATATATATATATATATATATATATATATATATATATATATGTATAATTAAAATGCTAGTCTTATCGTTAGTAGGCCTCATTCACGAAGCCGATCTATAATGTGGGTATAAGGTTGCTGCCTATAAAATGGCGCTTAATGGGTGTACACTCACACCCACCACTTGCTTGATCGGTGGAGGGTCGTTAGCCGAACGGGTAGGATAGGGCAACTCCATCTCCTCGTTAAAAGTATAATATTAAATACAAAGTAACTACATGTTTCCCAATCCTAGTTACTTTAGGAAAAGTGAATTGATGCAATCCCATGAAATTACACTTTGCACCCTTGCTAAGAAGTTAGTGGAGCGTGTGTGGTTTACCGGCTAATTGGTTCTAAGCATAGGTGGCAAAGGGTGATTCATCGTTTATCATAGTTCGGTAGAGCGTGTGTGGTTTACTGGCACATCGAATAGGTGATCGTTACAATGAAGGCACCGTGTAGATTTGCATGGTTATTCACACCCACTTTGTGATCCTCGGCATCCCAGTCACAAACGAGAGGGGCATATCGAGATTTAAACATGCCATTGAAAAGTTCAATGAATCTCATCGAAACCTAGGAATTCTCAATGTGTTTAAAACTTAAAGGTAATGTTATCATGGTGGATAATTAGTGAATCGTCATTCACTTACCTTCAAATTGTTTGCATGTTGGATTACGGCATCCCTTTTCTAATATGTAAATAATGTTGTTGGATCCTAACCCTAATTTTTCTTATTGGGTGATAATTAGGGATTCAAATTCTAATCAATCTTTGTCCTTTCTATTTATAGATGTCAAACGCGAACAACGCTGCTGCTAGTTCATTCACATTGATGAGCCTTTGCTAAAAGGTGACTTTCGATGGAACGAACTTTAGCGGATGGATAAGATACATTCGCACGATTGCTCGCTACGAGGACAAGGAGTATGTCCTCGACGAAAAGCTTGAGAATATCAATCCAGAAATCGCTACTCCGGCTGAAATCACCGCTTTTGAAACTCATGAGCGTGATGCAACGAAGGTTCATTGTATCATGATAGCCACAATGAACTCCGAATTCCAAAAGTCCTACAAGGACATGTATCCGTACGAAATGCATTAAGACTTATTGGAGAGATATCATCAAAACGCGAGGCAGGAGCGTTACGAGATCTTCACTAACATGATCTCTTCTAAAATGGGACATGGAGAATCTCTAACCGTACACTTGCAAAAGATGCAAAGGTATGTCGATCATCTTCGCAAGTTGAATGTCGACTTTGGGGAAGATTTGGCTATTGACATGGTACTTCGTTCCTTGCCTCCGTGTTACAACCAATTTAGGATGACCTACCACATGAACAAGGAAGAGGTCACCCTAAGTAAACTCCAAGGTCTCCTAAGGGTTGCTGAGAGCAACCTCAAGGACAAGTCTGTTGCACCAACTCCCAATCCACCCGTTGCTCCTGTTTTGGCTATTGGGCCAGGAAGGTGCAAGAAGAGGAAGGCTCCATCTAAGGGCCACCGCAAGGGAAAGTCCCGAGATGGTGCCTCTTCTAGTGGGACCAAAGTTGATCCCGCTAAGTCCAACTCTAACCCAAAGGAGGCAGAGTGCCACCATTGCCACAAAATAGGGCATTGGAAGAGAAGCTGCCCAGAATACCTGCAAGCTATCAAGGAAGGAAAGATCAAGCCATCTTTCGCATGTATTTACACAATTAAATCTAATGATTCATCTCATGCTATTTCTTATGTCCTCGATACCGGATGTGGTTACCACATTTGTTCTGAATTGTAGGGACTAAGAAGAAATAGGGATGTGGAGTATGGAAGAATAAATCTAATCATGGGGAACAGAAGATCGTCGCCTGTAACCAAGATTGGAGTGTATTCTTTAGTGCTTAGTAATGGATTATGTTTAGATTTGGATAATTGTTGCTACTCGCCAGAAATGGCAAGAAACATCATTTCGTTTCATGGTTTGTTTAGACAAGGATTTAGATTTTCTTTTAATAATGAGAATGGTTCTATTTATGTTTATCTAAATGGTGTCTTATATTTTGAAGCAATGTCATGTAATGGAATTTATGAAACTATTATGATTGTAGATAACCTAGGAAATGATGTTTTATTCATGGATTCTTCCAATAGTATGGATAGAGCATCCTTGTGGCATTATCGTCTTGGACATGTCAACAAGAAGCGCATAGCCCAACTCCAAAAGAATGGAGTGTTGGATTCATTCGACCTTAGGTAAGATGACACATGCGAATCTTGTTTACTTGGAAAGATGACCAAGTCACCCTTCACTAGCACATGTGAAAGGGGTGAGGGTTTATTGGACCTCATACATACCGATGTGTGTGGACCCTTTAGATCAGCTACAAAGGATGGGAACCGCTTCTATGTGACTTTTGCCGATGACTATATTAGATATGGGTATATTTACTTAATCAAGCAAAAGTCAGAAACGCTTGAAAAGTTCAAAGAGTTAAAAAATGAAGTGGAGAATCAATTGGGCAGGAAAATCAAGATGCTTCGATCCGATCGAGGAGGAGAGTACCTAAGTCTTGAATTTCACGACTATCTCAAAGAATGTGGAATAGTTTCGCAGTTGATGCCACCTAGGACACCACAATTGAATGGTGTGGCAGAAAGGCGTAATTGAACTTTGTTAAACATGGTTCGTTCTATGATGAGTCGTGCTTCATTATCTATCTCATTCCGGGGGTATGCCTTAGAGACTGTCGCCCATATCCTTAACCAAGTCCCTATGAAGAAGGTTACCAAAACACCTCACGAGATGTGGACCGGGAAAGCTCCCTCGTTAGCACATATAAAGGTTTGGGGTTGCGAGGCTTTCGTAAGACGAGATACTCACGACAAGCTCGAACCCCGTAGTGAGCGATGTATTTTCATCGGCTACCCACAGAAATCCTTTGGATATCTCTTCTATAGACCAAGTGACAATGTTGTCTTCGTTGCGAGGAGAGGGGTTTTCCGAGAGCGAGAACTCATAAGCCAAGGAGACAGTGGGAGGAAAATCGAGCTTGAAGAGATTCAAGAATCGATTGATGAAGGAACCTCTACCGTTGGCAATCAACCCGAAGAGGAAACTCCGGTTGAACCTATTAACCAGTCCTTACCTCTTAGACGTTCCGAAAGAGTTAGAGTACAACCCCAGTTGTATGGTTTTCATATTACTATCGAAGGGGACACGTATATTAGTGATAGTACACTAATAAGTCTAGATGAACCTAATAGCTTTAAGGAAGCCATGGCAGGCCCGGAGTCTGCAAAATGGAAAGAGGCAATGGACAGCGAGATCCAATCCATGTATGACAACCAATTTTGGAATTTGGTTGATAATGTGCCCGGACGTAAGACTGTTGGGTGCAAATGGATCTTCAAGAAGAAGACCGGCGTGGATGGAAACGTACACACATATAAGACGCGATTGGTTGCGAAGGGCTTTACTCAAACTCCCAGAGTTGACTATGATGATACCTTCTCACCAGTTGTGAAGATAAAATCTATTAGAGTGATGCTAGTTATTGCCACATTTCATGATTATGAGATTTGGCAAATGGATATCAAGACCGCTTTCCTTAATGGGAAGTTGGCTGAGGATGTTTACATGGCTCAGCCAGAGGGTTTTGTTGATCCGAAGCATCCAAATAAAGTGTGTAAGCTTGAGAAGTCCATTTATGGACTTAAGCAAGCGTCTCGTAGATGGAATCTTTGCTTCGATGAGAAAGTCAAAGAGTTTGGATTTGTACGAAGTGAAGATGAATCATGTGTATATGTCAAAGCCAGTGGGAGCATAGTTAGCTTTCTCGTTTTGTATGGCGATGACATACTGCTCATAGGAAACGACATCCCGACTCTGCAAGAGGTTAAGTCCTAGATCGGGAAGTGCTTCGCTATGAAGGACCTCGGAGAGGCTTCCTATATTTTGGGAATAAGGATAGTAAGAGAAAAAAGTAAGAGACTTATAGGACTTAGTCAGAACACTTACTTAGATAAAGTACTAAAACATTTTAGTATGGAAAATTCGAAGAAGGGAGAATTACCGATACAAAGTAATGCCAAGTTGAGTAAGACTCAAAGTCCGAGTACCGAAGCCGAGATAGCAGAAATGAGCCGAATATCATACGCTTCCGCAGTTGGCTCAATCATGTATGCTATGACTTGTACTCACCCTGATGTAGCCTTTACTTTGAACATGGTTAGTAGATATCAAGGGAACCCTGGCAAAGCACATTGGATTGCGGTCAAGAATATCCTCAAGTACCTTCGGAGGACCAAGGAATGGTTTTTAGTCCTCGAGGGGAGTGATGACTTGAAGGTGCGAGGGTATAGTGACGCCAGTTTTCAGACCAACAGGGACAACTACCGTTCGCAGTCGGGCTGGGTCTTTACTCTTAATGGAGGAGCAATAACTTGGAAGAGTTCCAAGTAGGAAATCGTAGCTGATTCAACATGCGAATCAGAGTACATTGCGGCGAGCGAAGAGTCGAAAGAGGCAATATGGCTAAAGAACTTCATTGGTGATCTTGGAGTTGTGCCTGCCATAAAGGAGCCTATGGAAATTTTCTGTGATAATGAAGGAGCGGTTGCCTTGACCGAGGAACCGAGGGATCATGGTAGATCTCGTCATATCGACATAAAATATCATTTCATTAGACATCGAGTAGAAGAAGGACACTTCGTGGTGAGGAGGATATCATCAGAATATAACCCAGCAGATCCGCTTACGAAGGGACTGAGTAGGGTTAAGCATTTGCATCATGCTAGGAGTATTGGGCTAAGAGATGATATTAGATTAGATTAGATAGTTTTAGAAGCTTATAATAGATAAATGTAATTTAACATTTGATGAATAAATAAATGAGTACTATTTATAAGTAAAGTTATTGTCTTATGTTAAATGTTTAACTACTGTTTCACTTTGTATGTTTTGACTTCCTGAATAATTGAGTTTATTTAGAATAATCGAATTATTCAAACAATCCACAATCGTTCATATGTTGGAAGTAGGTATGAATGAAGATTGTCATGAATTGGTGTGTAGATTGTCTAAATGGTATTAGACATAGCAAAATTTTGCTACAGCGTTCATGAGTGCTTATGAACTAGTTTTGAGCATTGGAACAAACCCGCGCTTGCTGGAATCACCTTATGGAATTTGACGAAAAGGTTGATCGCAAGACGATAATATCATATGGTCTTAAAACCTAGATATATGGTTTGTTATTTGTTAATTGGTTGTACATTGATAATGCGAAACCGCATCAGTAAATTGATGTTATAAAACACATTGTTGTGTATAATTGATTAATGAATAAGTAAATGCATATAAGTCGAAGTTTATCTGTTACTTTTATCCTAAGAGGGTAAAAGCGATATCTCGGTCGCTCGATGATTTGATTTGACTTATGTGTCGAGCCCGGTCATAACTAAATTGATGTGTTCGATTAAGTTCTATGTCGAATAAATCTGAGATCGAGAAACCAACTACTGGACAATTGATTCCATAGAATTGTCCGCACGATATCTAAACAAAAGACTATACGATCCCTTATCTAAAGGATAAAATTGATAAGATCAGAGTTTGACAGCGTCTTTGAGAGCTACGATTGCTAATCGGTATATATATAGTTGCTAGACTTATCCAAGTGGGAGACTGTTGGAATAGTGTCTAAGGCTGCAACTATATTTGGTAAGTACTTTACCTGATTGAGCATGGTCCTTTTGGGTTTCCTTCACCATAACAACTTGACAGGATGATTTATAATGAGAGAAGAAATATTATTAATATATTATGAGGATAATATAAGGAATAATAATATTGTTATTTGATTAATATAAGTCAGAAATTAATTAGGAATTAATTTGGTGACTTAAAGAGATTAATTGAATAAAGGGGTATAAACTGTCAATTGTATGATAGTTGTATTTTGAGCAGTGATTCCTTAGGGATAAGGGGTGGACGGATTTTAGGGTCTGGATGACGCTAGAAATCGTCTAAAGGCTTATCAATAAGGATATTAGATTGCTTAGAGCCTAAGTTATCCAATTAGGGTTTTAAGGGTGAAACCCTAGGAGGCTCACTAGTATAAATACACCCATAGGGTTGAGGAAATCGGCACCCTTAGTATTGGAGGAGACCTGGCCGATTTCTCACCCTCTTCCATCTCTCTCAAATCATCCTCTTGCTAGTTGGTGTTTGTAAGCCATTAGAGGAGTGAGATTTGTGACTCTAAGCTCCAAGGACAAGAAGATTCAACCAAGTAATTCAAGGTATTCGTTTAGATCTGATTTCTTGTGTTATTGTACTAGACTTATCAATCAAAATCTTGGATACATTTCATGTTCAATTAGAGAAACCTAGATCCAAGCATTAGAGTTTGTGTGTGCACATAGGAATGTTCTTATGGCTAAAACCCAACACTTTAAACACCACTTGGCCACCCTCGACGTGAAACTTGTACCAACCTCTTCCTTCCCTACAACGGTCACCGTCATAAACAAACCAATAAGTTATCGATCACATCATAAGCAATAAACTATGGATAGGAGATATGAATTTAGACTTTTTTATAATGGTTCAAAGTGTTGTGGCAGTGGTTTAAAGAAGAATTATGCACCTACTTCCTTAGTGATGAATCGAAATTCGGTCAACGACCACCAGTCCACCATACCTTTGTCGATTGTCACATATTGCGAATCCACCCTCTCATGTTGTGACTCTTCATTCTCATGTTTCAACTCCGACTTCAGTTGTAAGGATGCGACAACATCTCCGACTCTGGCACTCACATCTCTGCCTGCAACTTTAACTATGCCTCTCACATCTCCAACAGATTATGTAAATCAGTTTTCTTCTATGTTATTTTTTGATGGTAGCACCATATAACTTCAAATTCAACAGGTAGCTTTGGTTTATCTTTGTGTTAGATTGTTTTACATTCATAATTTAGCAAAAAAAAAAAATCAGTAGCATTGTGTTTTTTCAGTAGCATTATAGGTTGTAATGATATTCGAAATTTAGGAGCATTTCTTACTGTTTAGTAAAGAATTTAGCATTGTTTTTCAAATTTTCATGTATATCTATCCTTGGTTGTTTAGAAAAAGAATTCAGTGCTCAAAATACCAATGGCAACTGATGAAGTGACAATTGATATCAATGAACAAAATACCAATGAAGATAAAATCGAAGAATGGAGGTTAATAGGTATGTTAAGATCCAATATTTTCCATATTTCAAAGGCACTACATATGTAAAATACAAACGCTATTAAAAGGTCTTAGCTTGTGGAGGTTGGAAGAGTAGTACTTTCAAATTACTCAACCATCTAACCAGTACATGTAGGACCTCACCATTTTATATAAAATTAGGCGAATGCCCGTGCATTGCGCATAAACACTTATATAGTTGAAATTTTTACAAATATATGTTTTTTTTAAATATAACAATAACGTTCTTGTTAAATTTGATATAATAATTTGTATACTAAATTGATAGTATATAGATTATTTTGAATTATATTATAATATATACATCTATTATAACTGCATAATTTCAACCGTTTGAATGACTTCTACCCGCGAATTAGTTATGAATAAAATTAAATATAATATATGGTTTAATGTTATTTATAGTTTTAATGTTATTGTTAATTAATTTTTTTTAATATATTTGTTTAACGTTTTTAATTTCTATCATTATAATTATTTAAAATATTAAACATTATTTTTTAATTTTAAATGTAACAATATAATAATTTATATAGAGTTATATTTAACTATTGTTATTGTAAGTTATTTTAAACTACTTATTTGAAAACTTTTAACGATTATACAAATATCTTTAGGAAATATTTTAGTTAAATTGAGATTATAATTTAGTTTTTGCATTACCACTACAATTTATCATTTTTAACTATTTATAAAATATTCATTGGGTTTTTTTAAGTAGAACTGAAATTTATATTTAAGTGGACATTATAATGTTATATTTAAATTAACAATTTAAGTATTTTATCAAAACTGTTCAAAAGTTGTAGCTTTAAATTTATAATGGTTTACATACAACATCTTAATCTAATAAATTAAGTATAATCTATTAAAAATTAATGACATAACTTTATAAGTAAAAGTAATATATTATTTCAATATTAAAATTTAGTTTATTTATGTTGACACTTTAGGTTTGATATTTACTTAACCTTATTAACCAAATTATAATCATTATTAGAAAGACAATACAATTTATCACTTTTAACTATTTATAAAATATTATTTGGGTTGTTTAAGTTAAACTAAAATTTATATTTAAGTTGGTCCCGTAATGTTATATTTAAGTTTATAATTTAAATATTTTAAATAAATTGTTCAAAAATTATAGTTTTAGATGATAATGGTTTACACCCAACCGTTTAAATGATTCATATACTAAATTGATATAATATATTGATTATTTTGAGCTATATGATAATATATACATCTATTATAACGGTATAATCCCAACCGTTTGAATGACTTATACCCGCAAGTTACTCATGAATAAAATTAAATATAATATATGTCTTAATGTTATTTATAGTTTTTGTTATTATTAATTAATTTTTTAAAATTTATTTTCCTAACGTTTTAATTTCTATCCTTATAATTATTTAAAATATCAGACATTGTTTTTTTTTTTTTTATTTTTAAAGGTAACAATATAATCAGGACCCGATTGTTGCTATGAGATGGTTGTCAGACGTGGAGGGGTGTTTTATTCATGTGATCATGCCCTGCTGATCAGAGGGTGAGGTGTGCTCTGAACCTTTTGAGGATCGGGACGAAGGATTGGTGAAGGTTGACCACGGGATCGTATTCTGATGCGCAACGAGCTGCGATTTCTTGGGATCAGTTTAGAGAGATGTTCAGTACTCGCTATGTTCCGCGTGTTGAGAGGGAGAGATTAGCCCAGGAGTTCCTGGAGCTGAAGCAGGATTCAGAGTCGGTGACGGAGATCACCAGGATGTTCACTGAAATGGCGATGTTTTGCCCGGAGTTTGCTTCGGAGCAGGCTCAGATGTCCTGATATCTGAGTATGCTCAAGAGGGATATCATGCAGTTTGTGTCTACTCAGAGGTGCGAGACATTGTTGGAGTTGCAGGAAGCCGCTAGGCGGCGGGAGTTGGAGATCGAGTTACAATTGAGAGAGCAGAGGCAGGCTCTGGTATAGTTGCTACCGACGCCGAAATGGTCTAAGACCGTTGATTTTAGTTTGAGCATTCAGAGCATCCTCACTTGTGAGAGGTGCGGGAAGGGTCATGCCGGAGCTTGTAGGTCCGGTGGTACGTGCCGCAAGTACGGGAGAGAGAGGCACTGCGCGAGGGATTATCGTCAGTCAGCCCCAGCCCAGGATATGAGGATTTGTTGTTAGTGTCATTAGGTTGGTCACATGAGGGCCAACTATCCACAACTGGTTGGGAAGTCGGTGCAGGCTCCAACACCGGCCAAGTTGAGGATTACGGGTGGAGGTCAGGGTGGAGCAGAGCCCCCGAGGGCTCAGGGTCGTGCTTTTCAGCTTACAATAGAGGAGGTCAGGGCAGTGCCGGATGCAGCTGCAGGTATGTTTCCTTTTGATATTTTGTTATCTTGTGATTATTATGGAGCATTGTATATCTGCTAGTCTCGTTGTGTGATTTTGGTATTGTAATTGTTGTTCCTTAAGGGTTATGTATGGTTAATGGTTTTGTTATTGGGAGTTTCGTTGGTTATCATCCATAGGGATTATTAGTGGGAAATCAGGCTTTTGGTCTGAATGTTGAGTAGCATCTGCAGTCTGAAGAGTGGTTAGCTGAAGGTCAGGCTTCTTTCAAGTCCGAGGTGATCAGTGTTGATATGTGATTTTGTGAGGGTTGTTCGTTCTAGTGGGAATCAGTTCGCGTGTAAGGGAATGTGTTGTGTAGGGATGTTAAGGGTGGTCGGTTATGGTGACTAGTGGTTGATAGTCAAAGCTCTAAGTGGGGAGAATTGGAAAATTCTCTGGGAGATCAACAAGCATGAGAGGTTGATTAGCTGTATGGGATTCAGCAGCGGTTCTGTCAGCCAAGAGCGTAGGCTGGTATGAGCAAGTGACAGGCAAGCGGGCGGGATATATACCAAGGGCTTTGTAAAAGGGCAATTGATTGTGGAAAGCCTAGGATCAGGCCGGGATTGAGTATGTAGGATGGAGTTAGAGTTCGGAACCCCTAGAGTGCTAGAACAGTATGCATGGAAGAGTATTCCAAAGGGATAATTTGGGATGAAAAATGCTAGTCGAGCGGTCCAGATAGACTGAAGGCTGGTGGGCGTACCAGTCAGGCCGAAGGCTCGGGGATGGTCCAGACAGGCTGAAGGCCCTGGAGGGCCATCCAGACATGCTGAAGGTTCTGAGAGTGGTTTAGATTGGCTGAAGGCCTGGTAAGGTGGTCCAGTCATGCTGAAGACTCTACATGTGTCGATAGATCTGTATGAGGAGATGGAATGATTATGTTACGATGTGATAGCATCAGAAGGTCTAACCCGGGTATTGATCATGATTAGTGGAAGGTAGTGCATGGACTCGAGAGTCCTTGAGAGTAGATTCAGAGCATGTGGGGCGCATGGGATGGTAGTTATGCTATGAGGGAATGGTGTAGCGTTGGGCGAGCACCATGGCACTTGTTGTAGTGACAAGGTGGCCAAGTAGATTTCCTTGTATAAGGAAAGGGAAAGGTATGTAGCTCCGAGGGGAAGAGTAAGTTCACAGAAACAAAAGCAGGAGCACAGAGGTATGATTGAGGTGTTCCAATCATGGTTGTTGAGCAGTGTGTTTGCACCGGTGGTATGGAATCACATCCGGGTTGGATGTCTACAGAGGTCACGGGAGGAGTTCCGAGGGTGTAGAGCCAAAGAGGCTCAGAAGGGGTGCAAGGATGGAGCCTTGGATTTTCAGTTTGGGTGATCAAGAAAATATGTCGTAAGTGGTAATTCATCCTGGGGGATGTTTGGAGGTGTCGTCAGTGTGTCGGGTTTTCCCAACCCGAGGACGCTAGAGCTAGTTCAGCATGTGTATGTGATTGCGGAGGAGAACTCATGGGAGTTGCTCTGAAGCTGAAGGATGTGTCATCCTGTCAGCGTGGAAGGGATAGAGTTGGACTCAGAAAGGGAGCATATTAGGTCCCAGCAGTGAATTCAGTGAAGGATATGTCTGACAAGGAGTGATAGTAGTACAATACCGGGTAGGGAACCCGGTGGTTCAAGGTTATATCTAGCTCGTAAGAGTCAAGTGATTGTTGTGATCTGGAACGAGTGAAGTACCATGGAGTGCTACTCGGTTGATAAGTGGGGTTATCAGAGGATGAAGCCGGTGGCCGACTTGAGGCAGTGGTCAGGACACCGCATGGGAAGATTAGAGTTTCGGGTTTCGATGGTAGTGTTTTGAGGAACCTGGTTTGGTTAATGCCAGGTGGTGCATTGCGAGAGTAGTTTTTGGAGTTGTGTTGTCGCAAGCTTCGAGGATGAAGCCTAATTTAAGTAGGGGAGAATTGTAACATCCTGGAAATTCAAAAGTAAAGTGGAAGGGCTAAAAGTGTAAATAAGAAGGTCGACTCAGCGAGTCGAGTCGCGTGTTGAGTGACCAACTCGGCGAGTCACATGGGTGGACTCGACGAGTTGGTGCTGTGTGGAGAAAACCCTAATTCCGGGGGTTGAGCCCTATATAAAGAACATAATACCCTCTCCCCAACCTCTTTACTCTCCCTTGATGTCCAGAAACCCTAACATTCGTTTGTGAGAGAGTTGGAGAGCATTTGGACCTTGAAGGAGTGTTTGTTGAAGAGATTCTTGAAGATTAAGAGGCTTGGAGCAAGGGGATTTGCAAGGTTTTAGCTTATTCTTCAGTTGGTGCTTTCATTTGAGGTAATAATCTGTTGCTTGAGCTTTTGTGCACCTAGATCTATCATTTGTGGGTTTTTTGGGAGTATATCTAGTGCTATCTTGAGTTTGGAGGTTAGATATGAGGTTGCTACCTCATATCCAGTGTAGTGATGATCCAAAGGAGCATAAAAGTCCCTGTTGAAGAATTATTGATGAAGCCTTTTAGTCCCAAACCTTATCCCTAGAGTATATTATGCTTAGATCTCCTTGGATTCACGTAAAGTTTGCCACTTTACATGATGGATGGCTTATAAAAGAGTAGATCTATGGATTTGAGACCCTGCATAGCTTGGAAAGCCTATGTATGGGTTAAGAGCTAGTGGTACTCGACGAGTCACATGGATGTACTCGACGAGTTGCTTGAAGATAGGCAGCAACTCGACGAGTTGGAAGAACAACTCAGTGAGTTGGTTGAAGATAGCCTTGGACTCGGCGGTTCTGTTCTTGGACTCAGCGAGTCTAGTCGTGAGGTCCTAACCTTTCCTGGTTAAGCTGTGAATCGGTGAGTCAAGGGACGACTCGGCGAGTTGGGTCGCGATATGGGAGTTTTTAGAGTTTAGGGACTCGACGAGTCAGCGGGCTGACTCGGCGAGTAGGGTCAGTCAAGAAGTTCGACTTTGACTAAGGACTTTGACTTTGACCAAGAGTTGACCAGTTGAATTCCAGGGGTAATTTGGTAATTATTGGTATTTATTGAGTTCGGTCTCTTGGTATTGTCAGTGTTGGAATTCGTGTTAGAGGTTGGAGCAGCGTGATCTTATCTTTTCAGTCAGCAGTTGCGAGGTGAGTTATCCTCACTATATCAACAGGGTCTAAGGCACCAAGGCCGACCCTTTATCGGATTATAATCTGGGTATCGTTGTTATGTTATTGCTTTGCTATGGTTGCATCCTGGTAGTTAGGATGGTATATGTTAGAGACCTGGTTAAGGTCGGTATTCTGGTATATAGGATGATGCTATGCTAGTGACCGGTTAGGTTGGTATCCTGGTTAGGGTGATGTTATGTTATGTGATCTGCTAGATCGGTTTGATTAGATGCGAATTGTTATATGATTGTATGTTTATGTGCACATGATTGTTGTACTGGGGTTGGGTTGAGGTGGGTCCTGCTTTGTGCTGTAGGCCAACATACCCAGGGAGGATTGGTTAACCCGAAGGCCCAGCGAGCGGTCCAGATAGGCTGTAGGCTCGCGAGGGCGGACCAGACGTGCCGAGGCTCGGAGAGTGGACCAGGCCGACTGAAGGCCCGGTGCGGGCATACCAGTCATACTATAGACTCAGAGAGTGGACCAGGTGGGTTGAAGGCCCGGTGCGGGCGGACCAACCACACTGCAGAAGATGGATATGGCTAGACTCGGAGGGTGGACCAGGTGGACTGAAGGCCCGGTAGGGCGGACCAGTCACACAGTAGACCCAAAGTGCATGGCTTTTCTGCTCGGTTGTGATATGTTATGCGTGCAATATGTGGTTGGTATTTTAGGGGTATCTCACTAAGCTTTTGGGATTACAGTTATGGTTTAATGTTTTTCAGGTACTTCAGGAGACCGTGGCAAGGCGAAGGCGTGATCGTACCGCTCCTTATGTTTACGTTTTACGATATGGTTATGGGAAAAACCTGATAATAATTGTATTGAAAACCTTTTTGTAATAATTTAACGAAACTGGGTTGTTTTTGAAAAGTTTAAATTGGCTTAAATTTTTAGAGTGTTACAAGTAGGAACGGGTCTACGACTACAATGCTGACCCATTTAGTTAACAGTAGTTCCGGACCTCGGTCTGATGTAGTAGTTAGATTGCTTGATGTCTTTGTGATTCAATTATGTTTTGTATTATGTGTTCCGGACTTCGGTCCGATGTAGGGGACAAGGTCCTAGTCAGTTCCGGATTTCAATCCGATGCAGTTAGTTCCAAACTTCGGTCCGATGCAGGGGACTAGGTCCCATTTAGTTCCGGACTTCGGCCCGATGTAGTTTTTCAGGCTTCGGTCTGATGCAGTGGGCAAGGCCCTAGTTAGTTCCTGACTGCGGTCCGATACAGTTTCCGAACTTCGGTCCGATGCAGTGGGCAAGGCCCAGTATGTGTTTATATGTTACTGTATGGTATATGGTAGTTTGGGGGAGCTCACTAAGCTTCGTGCTTACAGTTTCAGTTTTGGTTTCAGGTATCTCCGCAAGTAAAGGGAAGAGCTTCGGATGATGACATAGCACACACCACGACTTCAGTTTTTGTCGCGGGAGTTGATTTAGCTTTTCATTGACATGATTTGATATAGTCTTGATACAATTTTCTTGTGATACTTTGTTATGGTTTTGATACATTGGCGTATGGGTTTTATTTTATGGTATTGATCTAATGATTTTAGTAATGATTAAACAAAAAATTTTGGGTCGTATTTTGGGATGTTACATTAATCTTGCTCTTTAGAAGCTTAGATCTCATTTGTTTGAGTTTTTGACCCTTTTTGGTCCCATAGATGAGATCTTGTGGTTTAATATCACTTCTGAAGCTTAGAGTTTCCACTATTGGTGTTCTTTTGGTCCTAGATTCATAAAGTTGTCATCTCTGAAGCTTAGGTCCATCCGTGCATGAGTTATGGCCATTTTTATGAATGTAGAATGTTATAAATTGAAGTTGGGATCTTTTGGGGCATGCAAAGTCACCAAGTCAGCGACTTTATGGTTCTAGATACTCTTTGGGACTCAGATATGTGTTTTGGACCGTTGGACTTAAGCATTAAGAGCTTAATGGAAAAGTTGGCTTAATGGAGGAGTATGTTGGGTGTACAAGTCAGTATGCACAACATACAAGCCATGCAGCGAATACGCTTAGCATACAACTGAGTACGCCCCGCGTACTCGGTCTGATTGGGCTTCGTATCTTTTGGGCCTTGGTTGAGCCACTTCTTTGGATCTTTTGCTTTGGTCCTTATTGGGCCATCTGAAATCAAGCTTTTGGACTAAGGAAAAATGTTGGGCTTTAAGGAAAGACCCATATGGGGGATTGGTCCCAATTTGAAAAAATGGGCCATAGGTGGGCCTTGGAGGAACAATTGGTTTTGGGCCTTTTTGGTTTGTGGATTTGGGCCTCAATTTTGGTTCAAACTAGGCTAGGGGTAAAATGGTTATTTTACTCCAAGTATGGATTGTTTAGCTCGGGGAGTCGTCAAGGTAGCAGCTAGGGATTTCTTTCAATGAGATTCAACATTTGAGGTGAGTTTCCTCACTCGGTTTAGCGGGTCTAAGGCACCAATGCCTACCCTTATTGATTATGCTAGGATGCTAGGAGTCTGCGTGACCCTCGCATGTGTTATGTGTTGCTATGTATACCAGGCGGGGCTCGATGTCGAGGCGAGGCCTGAGGATTGGAACATATGTTAGTGTTTATGATCATTATATGTGTTAGCATGATTATGTGATATATATTGCATTTGTATAGTGGGCGAGGCCTAGTGACATGCGAGGCCTGAGAATAACAGATATGTAAACTGAGTGGGGCTCGATGTCGGGCGTGGCCCAATGTAGGCCGGGGGGGGGGGGTAAGTATGTGATTTATTATGTATGGTATAAGGTAGTTTGGGAAACTCACTAAGCTTTGTGCTTATGATTTTTAGTTTATGTTTCAGGTACTTCTAGTTCTAAGGGGAAGAGCGTGGGATGAGTGCATCACACTCACCACATGGATTCCACTTTTGAGAAATCACTCTAATTGTTATGTTATTGAGATACTTATTTTCATTTGAGATGTATGGATTATGTTTTTGGAATACAGTTTTATTTAAATTAAAAATGAAATTTTTGGATCATGTTTTTGGGATGTTATTGAATGCATGATTGTACACATCTTCTACTGGTTTTATGTTTTGATAGATACCCTGATTTATTAGCTTGATTTTGATATGGTTGTAAAACAATGCTTTGGTGACTTCTGATTCTATGGAAATGTCTTTTTTTTTTTAAATAAAAAGTTTACTATGATTTTTGTGAGGTTACACCAAGCATCCTATAAATGAATGTTCATATCCATTTTGCCAATAAGAATCACACACACAACATCCTTTCTTTATGTTTTGAAAAAAATCAAATGCATTCATCAGATTTTAATATCCAAAACTATCAAACAACATAAACAACAATTACAACATTAAAAACAAAGTAATAATGAGCCAAACCAAAAATAGTTGGTTAAAAAAAAGTTTGTAAATATGAAGGTTTCTATGAAAAAATAATAATATATAAAACAGAAAGATTATCGGTAAAATGCTAAAATGACCAAATTAAAATAAAAACAAAAACTGTAAGTGTTATTCTTGAAAAAAAAATCTAGAAAAATATACAAAACAAGTATCTAATACGTTGAGTATTTTGCATATAGAATAAAGTTATTTGATGCAATTTTCGAATATATTTTTAGATGTCTTACACTTTGATATTTATAATTTGTATCTTTAACAATATTTAATAGTGTTTGGTATGTAGTAATAGAAGAAGTAATGAAATAAAATTTTTATTACCGCAACAACAATGATAAGAGTAGGATGCTATAATTTACAATTAGCATGAATTTTTTAAAAAAGATAAGTGCTAAAGGAGTTTAGTTTCAATTTTTTTAACACTCTATTCAAAAGTATATTTGTCATTTAACAATAATTTTTCTTTACCTCTTCATAAACTCAAGAACACATCTATCCTTTCCCATTTTTCCTTCCATATTTTTTCTTTTCTTTACCCTTCCCTCCATTTTCCTCCTCTTTAAAAATAATTTTTAATCCTGAGAACATATTAAGGAGGAAAGGAAAAGAAATGGAAAGAAAAAAAACTTAGACAAAAACTTATTTTGCATTAAATATTTACTCCCATTTTTGAGATGATTACAAGGAAATGAGAGCAAGAAAAAAAGAAGAGAAAAAAAAAAAACTTTTATTTTCTTCCTATTCTCTTTCTTTTTTTCTTTTCTTTCCTATAAAACTCGAGATGTTAGGGTTTTTCTCACTTTAGATTATTAATCTTGAATCCGATTTTGAAGTCCTCTATTTATAGGAAACAATTAAACCCTTTAGAGATAATTACTTAGTCACTAAGTAATTATTCTTAAGTTTGATAATTATTTGAATTTCTGATTATTAATTAATTAAAGACTTAATTAATTAACTACCTAGATATTTATAATTCATCTTTTGTCAATATCGTTTTTTTTTTTTTTTTTAATGATTTTATAAAAGGGTTGCATCTAGCAAGAAACTAGATGAGCCCAGATTTTTTTTGTCAATATCGTTTACATTTGTCATCGTGTATAACCCAAAATAACTCGGATATTAATAATAATATTACAAACAATTGTGACAAAGCACTATTTCCAACAAATACTTTTGTCTTCCAACACACACATTAAATGTCGATACTCAAAATTGTATGAACCGACTCATTTAAGCATGTATCTAATTTCAGATAATTGTACGATAGCTTTGAATTTGGTCATTTTGATTAAATTCACACACGATCCACCAAGTACCATAAAAAAAAACTAAAAAACAATCTATAATTTTTATTGCATAAGATACACGTTTTTGTAACATTATTGTTCGGAAATTCACTAAGATGAAAGGGCAAAGCATATGTAAAATGAATCACACACAAATATGATCCAAAAAGCCCATGATTCTTGGTATAAATTACAAACATTTACACGAAAATTCCGATCTATAAATAAACATACCTCTAAATACAAAAAGAGACCCGATACTTTCTTACCAATAAGTAAATAAAACATAACTTTTGTTTTGAAATCTTGGACTCTAACACAAAACCCTTCATCCTTTGATTTTGCTTGAAGCTTTATTTCCTGCAAAGAACAAATTAGTTAAAAATCTGTTACAAGAAATTGAAACTTTTTATCGCGTCCAAAAAGATGTAAAAAGGTGGGACAACAACAAGCTCTAAATCTCTAATCTGTGAAAAAGACATAAATGCCCTCTCATCATTTAAAATAGCCTTAAAAAGCTTTTCCAGTCACATATAACAAACCCAGCCTTACTTGAATCAGTTGAAAATTTTATAGTTTCACAGAGGTGTTTCATAACAAGAATGAGATGTATATTTTTACTTATAAGAAATCTTTAACTCAATAGTGATATAATTTGATGAATGAAGTAACAGAATAACTGGAAAAAAGATAAAGATTTTCAATCACTCCATAGCATATTTATAAGCTTTGACTTTTGAGGTCAAACAGATATAAGTATGTTGCTATTATGGGTAAGAGTAAAGTACATTGCTATTTCCCACAAATTTCCCTTTCACAAATGTACCTTTGGTGATCTTCAATGTTTGCCTTCTGTTGCAAGCCCTTCAAATCTTGAAACAACACCATGGAAGTTTGTCATTGCAAGGGCAATATATTCAAAAGCAACATCAACCCACAAAACAACGAATAACATTTCAAGGGCAAAATCGTCATAACACATTTGTCCGAGCACAAGAAGCAAGCATTTGCAAACTATGCTCATCAAACGAACTATCCATTTTTCTAATATTCCCCACAAACTCTAACGCTTCTTGATACTTCTTAGCTCTACAATATCCATCCACAATTGTCTTATAAGTTAACATATTTGGCTTACAATCATGCTCAATCATATAACTAATCACATCGTTTACTTCTAAAAACGAACCCTGAGCCGCAAACCCCGCAACAAATGTGTTATATGTAACAATACATGGCCGAATCCCGTTATTTGTCATTTCCGAAAGTACCCTTCTAGCTTCATCCATTAAACCTTGCCTACAAAACGCTTTTATCACGGTATTATATGACACAAGATCCGGTTTTCTACCCGAATTTTGTACACTTTTGAGAATCTCTTCGGCTTCCCAACACTCGCCAGTTCTTGCATACATATCCATTAATGTGTTAAAAGTCACAAGATCCGGTTGCAATCCGTTTTCATGAATCAAGTCAAGAATCTTGCGGGCCCGATCATAAATCTTGTTTCTTGCATAAATCGAAAGCATGGAGTTGAATATAACAAGATCCGGTTTGTACCCGTGTTTTTGCAATTCTTGAAATGCTTTTTCCATCCCGGAAAGCGATCGACATTTGAAATTTGCGAGGATTAGGGTTCTAAGAAGCATCCAACTTGGAAAGATCTTCCCTTCGTATATCTCTTTTGCCATAGCATCTAACCCTTTAAAGTTTTGACCTTTTGAGTAGCAATGAAGCATCAAAGAATATGAGGTTTCAGTAAGCTTAAACCCTTTACTTTTCATGTCTAGAATCACCGATTCCCCAGATTTCCAATCCCCTTTACGAGCTAAGGCGTTCAAAAGCGCGTTATAAGTTGTAATACACGGATTAAACCCGACTTTAATCATCTCCCGATAAACTTCACCCGCATCAATCTCCAATCCACACCTCCCATATGCACTTATCAATGTGTTGAACGTGTCCCTATCGGGTTCAAAACCACAACTTTTCATCTCACGTAACACCCAATTCATATAAAGATGCATACCCTTTTGCCCACACATAGCAAGCATCGTGTTCCATGTGACACGATTTGGTGAAATTCGATTCGATTTCATATCGAGAAGAATCTCCATCATCTCTTCGGACCTCGATTTTCGACCTAACATTCCAAGAATCGCATTATAAGTACAAACATTAGGAACACAACCGGATTTCTTCATTACATTAAATAGACTCAACGCCTTATCTTCTTTTCCACATTTCCCATATGCATCTATAACCGTTGTATACGTGATTGCATTCGGTTTTAGACCCTTTTGAGCCATTGTGTTGATTAAATCAACCCCCTTTTCATGGAACCCTGCTCTCACATAAGCAGCCACAAGCTCATTATAAGTGACTAAATCGGGTGTGCAATTGTTTTCCTCCATTTCTTTCAAGATGTTTAATGCCTCTAAGTACATTCCAGCCTTCCCAAACACTTGGAGTAGAGAATTGTATGTAAAGATTCCTGGTTTATAGCCTTGAGCTTTTAGACTCGCGAAAAATGTCTTTGCTTCCTCTAATAAACCTTCTCTACCACATGCGGATATCACTGTACTACAAGTGAACTCATCGAATTCAAGCTTTTCGGTTTTCATTTCAGTTAACAGATTCAAGATTTTGTCCCAAGAACGACCCATTTTCCCATAAACATCCAACATTACATTGTAAGTGACCAAATTTGGGGAAAGTCCAATTGCTTTCATGCGATCAAACAAGTAAATGGCTTTTTCATACTTTCCTGTACATGAATGCGAATGGATAATAGTAGTGAAAGCACGAACATCTAGAGAATAATCCCCAACACCATACTTATCAAAGAGCTTTGACATGATCGTATGTTGCGACTCCCTACCCAAGATTTTGACCATTAATTCGATCATTTGGTTGTCAATATTGAAGCTTTGATTAGTCCTTGAATCCTCCAGTGCCCATTCGAACAGAGAAAGGGCTTTTTCCCAGTTACCCGAAAGATCTAAACCCTTTAATAGGCTAATCAAATCGAGTTCAATCAATTTGAACTTAACGGAATAAAAGAATAAATGTAAACTGGATGAAGACTGTTCCAAGATAGAATCCAGCATAGACTTACACTCAATTGAAAGAAAATCAAGCGACCCATCACCATCACCATCAATACCCGCCAATTGAACTTTCGGGTCTTCAAGGGTAAGAAGTGAACTCGAATAAGGCTTCCTGAAATGTGTTCGATTGGGGGCATGCTTTTTTGAGTAACTGCGAGTAGAAGGGAATTCGATGTGGGTGTTGCTTGATTTTACTGATCGTATAGGTTTCTGCTTGTGGGTGGTGGTCGGTGGCGGTGAAGAGAGGTGAATGAGGTGTTGGACGAGAGGATCAATGGGGAAAGATTGCGGAGACGGTGGTTGTGGCGGGAGAGTTGTTGGATTGAATCCGAGTCTTTGTTGTTGGGTTGATTGTGTAGGTTTTGTCAACTGGAGAGGGAGAGCTGGTCTGTTTGGGAGGAATGTGCCCTCCATTTTTGTACGGAGAAGATCAAAACTTCGAGGGTTTTGGAAGAAAAGGGGACAGAAATCGATGGTTTTTATGAATTGGGTATTGATTGGATGTGACTCAAGATTGAAGAAGAGGTGATTGTTGTTTAAGGGCAGTCGAGTCTCGAGATGACCTTGTCTTCCAACTGTGGATTGTGTCCATATGTGTGTGCGATTTGGATGAGATACAGGAATTGAGTGTGCGAGGGCCACTTCTAGCAAGTAGAACCTTTTGCTCCAATTAATCCGGGTAATTTGAAAAATCTTTTTGCTTTTCTTATAAGTCAATATTGTACTCTTTTATCCTTCATGTTCAACAATGATGTTTGTTTATTTGAAAGGTGTATTTTATTTTTCTATCATATAAAAATTTATAAAAATTATTGGAATATATTTTTTTGAATGAAAAACTAATCTATACTCATAAATTACCATCTACGTTTGTAATAAAAATTGAACCTATGACTTTTTATTTGAAAAAGTCATTCTTATTCTTTATTGTTAGAACAAAAACTTTTTTATTGAAACTATACATAAGAAATTGGCTACACATATTTGCAACTTTAAAACTGTAATGTGATAGCTAAAAGATCATATTTTAAATTTTATCCGATCAAAGTGGTAATGCATTAACCTAATGTTATTTTCTATAAGAAGCATAAATGTGTAATTGTAATCTTTAGACAAAACTGCAAATTTGATCCCTGTAGTATTCAAAAAATTTTGAATAGGGTCCAAAAAGTTTTCAACTTGCATGGACCCTCCAAAATCAAGAATTTACTGTGATTTTGGTCCAAAAACTTGAAAGGATGGTTTTGCCATTTTATTTTCTTTTTTGTATTTTTTATAATCATTCTAATACTTTTTTATTTAAAAAAAAAAAGAAAAAAAAGAATTATCCCCTACCCCACCGTTCTCTCTCTCTCTCTCTCTCTCTCTCTCTCTCTCCCCTCACTTCACCTGCAATTTAAACTACATACACACATTGTTTACGAAACATTGAAGCTTCCATGACACCATGAATCATCAGAATATAATTAGAATAAAAAAAAATATCGGCACCTCCTTGGTTTACCTGCATATGAGTTTCATAAACACCACCTGGTCATCTTGATTTGAGATAAGTGACATGAACAAGTAGAGTTTAGGGGCATCAGACTTGTTCATACCTGCTGCTTATCATCACTGGTGGTGGTGAAAATGAAATCCAACATTTTATTAATATTCTCTTCATTCACTTGTCTCTTCTTCCCAGGAACATCATCTTCAGAACCAGAAAAGTAGTTAGAGGAGAATGTCGTACATGAGCAATCAACCAAGAATCAGAAGAGAAGGGAGATTTAGGAAAGGAAAATATTACCTTCCACGTTTAGTAATGACGGGCACGACATCGAATGTGAGGAATTAAGGTCCAATTGAGGGTTTCCAAGCCCTAATCACACCTTAAGCATCATCGGAACAATCCCATCATCACAATCAAAGCTTCTAGTCATCCTCCCTTCTCTCTCTCTCTCTCACACATACTACCATATACCTGAACACACTCATGAAGTAGTCATCGATGACCATATGCTATGGGTTTCTTCTCTCACCTCTTTCTAAAGAAGAAGTGTCTTGGATACAGAGCCTTATTCACCCCTGTTGATGTAATAATCATTCATGGGTTGCTGTAATAATCACTTCATCTTCTTCAACACATTCATACACATACAACACAATAAACACACACACACACAATGATGCAAAACCCATAAATTGATGATGAAAAACTCACACCCTTGCAAATCTCGATCCAAATGCAGATTCAAATTGAAAGAAAAGCCTGTAGATATGGGTTTCTGAAAAATGGTGGGGGGAAAGAAATAGGAGATGGTGGGATGCTTCATCTTGGGGTAGGCTTCACTTTTGAACTTCTTGTTCTTCAATTTTTTTGCCCACAGACTCTAGTCCGACCCACACCTTTTTCCAGAAATATCACCCTTTTCACATACAACATATGAAAATCAAACACAGACATACAATTGGGTTTGATTTTCTTACTTCTTCCAAATTTTAATAATCATTTCATAACTGGTTCTTGTTTGAAAGCTCATATAGACGAGAATCAGAACAAATTGAGAAAGAGAGAGAGAGAGAGAGAGAGAGAGAGAGAGAGAGAGAGAGAGAGAACTGTGGGGGTAGGTGGGGTGGGGGATAATTCTTTTTTTTAAAATAAAAAAGTATTAGAATGATTATAAAAAATACAAAAAAGAAAATAAAAGGGCCGTCTTTTCACGTTTTTTAGACCAAAATCACAGTAAATTCTTGATTTTGGACGGTCCATGCAAGTTGAAAACTTTTTGAACCCTATTCAAAGTTTTTTAAATACCACAGGGACCAAATTTGCAGTTTTGTCTAATCTTCAACTTTGAAAAACATAAATCAAATGGAAAAAGAGAAGTGTCATGGAGAGTTTTTATTTTTTTATTTTTATTTTTTATTTTTTTCTCCTATTGTGAGTGTTTGTTTAGGTTATAAGAGGTGAGAAATGATTCTCATGTGATGGTGTGCATCTTTTTAGGTCTCTATTTTTAAAAACAAATGGTCTGTAAGTTAACCTTTGCATGATGTAGACAAAAATGATAAAAAAAGGTTCTAAAAAAACAAACAAACCGAAATAACCTATGAAGCCTCTAAAAAAATCATTATTAAACTAGGAAAAAGATCATTTAGCATTTTAAGTTGATATATTAAAAATATAAAACAACTAATTAGTTTGTGGTGACTTGGTAAAATATGTGGAAGATATGATGGATAACTTATTGACCCATATTCAAATATTGACACTACTCAACCCTTATGGTCATGGAAGTTTGTCTGCAGTGACTCCACGACATGAGTCATAGTCTCATGTTTGCATTGGAGGATTAGTCGGTGCGCGAAACTGATTCGAAACCCTCGTTAGGAAGACCCCTTGCCAAAAAGAATAAACATAAAAGGGTTTATGCCACAATTTAGCTTCAAACTATTTTGTATATTATCGTTGAGTCATTTTAATATATGTAAAAGTAATTAGTTACTAAGATTCTTCAAAATTACAACTATAACACACAACGATTTGGAGTCTATGTGGTGTTTATGTTACAATTTGTAACACTCATAAAAATTTGCACCAATTTAAAACATTTTAACTTATTCAAAAGCCATTTAGTTTTTATAACTTGTTTTCAAAAGAGTTTAAACATCAGAATATCCCCATAACCTAATCACAAAATCATGAAATATGAGAAGCGGTACGATCACGCCTTCGCCTTACCACGATCTCCTAAAGTACCTGAAACAAAACACTGAAACTGTATGCCCAAAAGCTTAGTGAGTTACCCCCAAAATACCAACCACATATAACCATACTCATATCATATCACAATACATAACAACCATGCATATCGAGTCAACAGTGTGATTGGTCCGCCCGCACCGAGCCTTCAGTCCACCTGGTCCACTCTCCGAGTCTAGCCATGTATATCGAGTCTACAGTGTGACTGGTCCGCCCGCACCTGGTCTTCAGTCCACCGGTGTAACGCCCGTAGATCCAGGCTAGTCAATTTAGAGACGATAGGCGTCAAAAATGAATTTTTGATGAAATATTATTTAGAATGAATAATCTTAACTAAGTTATAGTATATGTTACAAGGTTTCCGTGCATATAAAGAACGCCAAAATCCGAGTTATAACGAAGAAGTTATGACCTGTCGAAGTTTCGCGGCAGAACCGGCACGACGCTGAATGATGTAAAAATTGAATTTACGTTAAAGTGATATTTAGCCTTAGCAATCTAAATGAAATTCATAGAGTTCGTTAAACCATGAGTGTGCATAAAAAGAATGTCCAAATCTGACTTTGTATGAGGAAGTTATGATTTTTCTAAGTTTCGACTTAGCGGTATGCAGCCCGAATACTCGATTTGAGATCGAACGGTTTTTAGCCGAAACAATCTAAATGAGAATCGAAGATCTCATTAATTGTAGTAAAACGATAAAAAGATAGGCGAAAATGGACGTCAAATGAAGAAGTTATGATTTAATAACGGAGTTTTCTTATCATGGCCTACTAAAAATAAATAATAAAAAAAAGTCAAAATTAGCCGACGGATTCTAAACGAAAGTTGTAGAGCGTAGTCTCACCTACACGGGGATATAAAGAACGTCGAAAACGGAGTTCGTATGAGGAAGATATGAATTTTTGAAGTTTATTAAATATTTTCGATATTTAATTTAAATATAAATTCGATATTATCCGGAAGGGGGGGAGTCAGCGTTCTTATCCCCATTACGCCCATCGTAATTCGTGTATCAGCCCCCTATAAAAGGGTGTCGAGGGCAATCGAATTCTTTGCTCATTTCTTCTCGTTTTCTCGCGTTTTTGCATCGTTTTTCGTGAATGAATTATCCCGAAGCCCCGATATCATTCTCGAGCCCCGAAGCAAGTCTCGAGGCCCCGAAGATCCCGAGAAGTGTGATTCCCGAGCCGAAGCTCTGCCCGCGAGGAGCCCGGTTTTTGTGAAGATCTTCCAGATCTACCGAAGAATACTACTTCTACAAGTCGTAGTGCTGTCCGATCATCTTCTAATCAAGTGAGTGTGTGGTTACTTTCTTCTAACGCATAATTATTAAGTATTTAGTATAAAATACGTGTTATGTGTATATTTTTTTGTTATATGCGCAAATGTATATTCACTTTCTTCTATCTCATAGATCTGATTTATTCTCTATGAAATACGTGTTATGTGGGTATGCCTCATCTGTTATGTGGAATAGGTATTGAATGAGAATGTTATACAGGTTTTAAACTATGTATAAAAATATATATTTTTATCTACTAATATGTTGGGTAGAACATGGGTAGATAGTTGATGTGTGATAAACAGATGAGAGGTCCCGATGTTGTTGTTGATCTAGTTATTCAGCGAGTATGGATTAGACCAAGAGGTTAGTTTTAGATCCGGGAGTATGGATTAGGTAAAGAGATAAAACTTGTTATTAGTCCGGGAGTATGGATTAAGACTAAGTTAATTGTCCCTAGTACGGGAGTATGGATTGGTGTGACATCCCCAAAATCTTGGCCAGAAAAGACCAATTTTCATTTATGCTTTTAAAATAATTTCAGAGTAAATCCATTTGATTTGAAAGAATTGCGGAATTTGTTCCCAAAAACAAAACATGATAAAACAATGTTTACCAAAGCATTTCATAAAAGAAATGTATTTTCATTATATAATCAAAACTCGGGGTGTCATGTTCCGATACAGACCAATAAGCATAAACGATAACATTACAAGTCATTCAACAAATATATAAATATACAGACTTGTAAACAAAACAACTTGATGGTTCATCCATCTTACGCCCTTGCGCCACTTCCTGTAATACAAATAAAACTGAGTGGGTCAGGCTTGGGAGCCTGGTGAGCATATAGGGTTTCCAACCCACAATAAATAATTAAATTAATTACTATCAACCAACAATAACCCAGTTACCCATTCCTGTTATTCTCACTTTATGTCCCTAAAATAACTAACACAAGGGACCTAATCTAAGAATATTTTCATCGGGGTGACAACACATGCTGCGGGGGTTCCTCAGCAATATAAGCCAAATAAGGCAACCATGAGGGGGATGGAATATAGCGAATGAATACCCAAGTTCATTAACACCTACAGGTTATGAGTCTGCTAGCATTCCACTAGATTGTCTAGAAAAGTCCGTGGTCGTCATCTAAATTCCGCTAGATGACTGGATCAAAACAACAACGAGGCCTCTCATCTGTTTATTACACACCAACTATCCACCCATGTTCTACCCAACATATTAGTAGATAAAAAAACATACATTTTTATACATATTTTCAAAACTTGTATAGCATGCTTGATCAATACATTTTCCATATAACAGATGAGGCACACACACATAACACGTGTTTCATATAGAAATAATCAGATCTGTAAGATAGAAGAAAGTGAATATACATTCACACACATAACAACAAAATATACACATAACACGTACCTCGTATAAAATACTTCATAATTATACGTTAGGAGAAAGTAACAACGCACTCACACATATAACAACAATATACTTAATACACTCAAACCATACTTGTATTATTATTGTGTTTATGAAAGGTAGTATACACTCACCTGATCAGAAGATGATCGGACAGCACTACGACTTGCAAAAGTAGTAATCCTCAGCAGATCTGGAAGATCTCTACAAAAATCGAACTTCTCGCGGGCAAAGCTTCGGCTCGGAAACCGCACTTCTCGGGATCTTCGGGATCTCGGGACTTGCTTCGGGACTCGGGAATATTATCGGGGCTTCGGGGTATTGATGGCACGCAAATCGAGACAAAACGGGAGAGAGAATGGAGAAAAATAGCAAAGAAGCCGGCTGCCCTCGCATCCTATTTATAGGAGGCTGATGCCTCGGAGTACGCGGGGCGTACTGGTCCGAAATCGTCACTGCGTTCATCATTCGAAGTCCTTGAGTGCGAGTGTCGACATCTTTGCTGTACACGGGGCGTACTCCGGATGAGTCCGGTGACTCACCTTCGGATAAGGCTGGATTTTCCAATTAAAATTAAATACAAATTATTTAATAAACTTCGGAAATTCATATATTCTTCATACGAACTCTGTTTTCGACGTTCTTTATATCCACGCGAAGGTGAGACTACGCTCTACAACTTTCGTTTAGACTCCGTTGGCTAATTTTGACTTTATTTTTATTATTTATTTTTAATAGGCCGAGACAGAAAATTTCGTTATAAATTCATAACTTCTTCGTTTGACGTCCGTTCTTGCCTAACTTTTTATCGCTTTGATACTAACAACGAGATCTTCGATTCTCGTTTTGATGACTAAGGTTAAATATCGCTCTAACGTAAATTCCACTTTTTACGTCATTCAACGTTGCCGGTTCTGTCGCGAAACTTCGACAAGTCATAACTTCCTCGTTATAATTCGGATTTCGGCATTCTTTATATCTTCGGAAACCTTGTTTCAACTACTACAACATTATCTAAAGATATCAAGTTTATTTTACACTTAAATTTTGATGCTTATTTTTATTCTTAATTAATCAAGCCACATAATTAAGCAATTAAGCCCAAAACACATAGTACTCAAATAATACACTTCTATTATTTCAAAACGGGTTATAAAGGTTAACCTAGACTATTTCATTGCTAAAAATGGCAAGCCCAGAAACACAGGCGTTACAATTGGGCACAATTATTGATCCGGGAGTATGGATCAGATCAGGATTAGGGTATAGTTAATTGTCCTTATTCCGGATGTATGGATTGGGTACAATTATTGATCCGGGAGTATGGATCAGATCAGGATGTTAGTTTTAGATCCGTGAGTATGGATCAGGGGAAAAGGTTAGTTTTAGATCCGTGAGTATGGATCAGGGGAAAAGGTTAGTTTTAGATCATGAGTATGGATCAGGTGAAAAGGTTAGTTTTAGATCCGTGAGTATGGATCGGGTGAAGATAATAGTTTTAGATCCGTGAGTAGGGATCGGGTAAAGAGGAAAATTTTAGATACGAGAGTTTAGATCGTGTCGTTGTGAGGATCGATGGGGGTGGGATAAGAGTTGCCTTTATATGATGAAATTGTACAAGTTTGAATGTTCTATATTTATAAATAGATGATATAACATTGTGGGATGAAAACCCTATATGCTCACCAGGCTCCCAAGCCTGACCCACTCAGTTTTCTTTGTATCACAGGTATCGATACGAAGACATATTTCACAGAGAGATTTAAAGGAGATATAAATCATTAGTGTAATTGAATGTAAGTTCTGTTTATGCTTATATGTCTGTATCGGAACATGACATCCCGAGGTTTTATTATTAAATGAAAATACATTCTCTTTGAGAAATGTTTTGATAAGTTATTATCATATCTTGTTTTGGGAACAAATTCCGCAACCGTTTTCTTTAAAATATTACTCTGATTTTATAAAACAAAGCATAAACAAATCGGTCTTTTCTGGCCGTGAAATTGGGGATGTCACAACCGGTCCACTCTCCGAGTCTAACCATGTATATCGAGTCTACAATGTGATTGGTCCGCCCACACCGGGCCTTCAATCCACCTGGTTCACTCTCTGAGTCTACAATATGACTGGTCCGCCCGCACCGGGCCTTCAATCGGCCTGGTCCACTCTCTGAGCCTCGGCACGTCTGGACCGCTCGCTTGGCCTTCAGTCTATCTGGTCCTCCCTGGGTATGTTGACCTACAGCACAAAGCAAGACCCGCCTCAACCCAACCCCAGTCAAACAACCATGTGCACATAAAACAGTTAATCACATAACAATCCTCAGCCAAACAAATGAATCTATCAGATCATGCAGCATAACAACATCCTAACCAGGATACCGACCTAACCGGTCACTAAGGTGCTGTTTGTTTTTTTGGAAAAAACCTCTTCAAACCTCTTACTGCTGCGCGACGCAGCACACATGCAACACTTTTCATCTCGCAGTTGTTTGTTTTTTAGAAGTCTTCTGAGTCAAAAACCTCTGCACGTGCTCTGTTTGGCGCAACACTTGTACTGCCTCTTCCAACCTCTTCCAACATCTTCTTCTTCTTTTTTTATTGCTGAAAATTTGATTATATGTAATTAAAATTTTATTTCACATTTTTTCCCCCTTTTTTTTGTTTATTCTTATTGAATTTATTTTTCATTTTTTTATATTCAATAATGATAATTTCTTGATGAAATATCATTATTTTTTACTAAAATATCTTTATTTTTTTGTTGAAATATCATTCTTTTTTACTGAAATATCATTAATTTTTACCGAAATGTTATACATTATTAAATTTTACGTATTAAAAAACTATTTTCGGTTTATAAAATTAGTTTATTTTAATTTTTTAATATCTGCAACAGTATGCAGATGTTAAAAAAACAAACACGCTTCTTATGATAGTCTGCAGCCGTTTGGTCCACCTCTTCTACTGCAGGGGATTGCAGAGGTGGTCTGCAAACTTTATGAATTTTTGCTTCAGAAAATCAAACTGCACCTAACATAACATTACCCTGTATACCAGGATACTGACCTTAACCAGGTCACTAACATAACATTACCCTATATACCAGGATACAGATCTAGCAATTCAATAACATATCAATCAAATACCCGAATTCCCATCTGATAAAGGGTCGGCCTTGGTATCGTAGACCCTGTTGATATAGTGAGGATAACTCACCTTGCAACTGCCGAACCGAATCACGAAAGCACAAACCCGAAGCATAACCTCTAATCCAACACCTATAATCATCAATGTTCCAATGACATAAATATCCAAAATTACCATAATACCCCTGAAGGTCAAATCGATCAAAGTCAAAGTCCTCAGACAAAGTCAACCTTCCCGGTTGACTCTACTCGCCAAGTCAACCCACTAACTCGCTGAGTTTTAAAACTCAGAAACTCTCACATCACGACTCGACTCGTCGAGTCACCCCATGACTCGTCGAGTTCAACAATCTCCGGGTCCTATCCTGACCAACTCACTGAATCACCACTCAACTCACTGCTCTGAGTCTAACCAGAAGAGGTTGGGGGTTTTGCATCGTGACTCGCCGAGTCCGAGAACCGACTCACCGAGTCCACGACAATCCTCATCAGACTCTTCGAGTTGTTCTTCCACTTGTCGAGTCCAAGCTCATCATAATATGAATCGCTGAGTTCACCCATGTGACTCGCCGAGTCACTACGCGACTCAATGCCTGAAGCCCTAGCCCAACTCGCCGAGTTGATACGGGTATTCCCATAATCGAAAGATACAAATCTACTCCTTTGCTCCAAACAATAGATCTGGGTCCCTAGGGTGCATTAACAACATAAAGTTGTTACCTTTACGTGCTTCATGTCCCACAATTCCAAAAACCAAGCTCGAAAGGAACTTAACTCACGGGGAATGGCTTTTTCATAGCAATCAGAAGGGCTTTCTGCATATTTGATCCAAATAGAACTCAAATCTGGAGTTTCAGCTCTAAATCTAACTCATGCACCAAGATCTCATCATATTATCTCCAAACAAACCCTAAAACTCCATGAAAGATGGATCTAGAAAGGTAAAGGCCAATGATAAAGATTCATTACCTCCAAAACGACCTCTCACAGAAGAATAAGCCGAATCTCCTTGATCTTCAGGATCTCTTTACAAAATCACTTATCTAAGCTCCAAATTGCTTCCAGGGACTCTCACTCACACTTTTAGGGTTTCTAGATCTCAAAGGGTAGTAAGGGGGCTGAGGGGAGGACATTAAGTCCTTTAAATAGGGTGTAAACCTTAAGATTAGGGTTTTCCTCTTCCAGCACTGACTTGTCGAGTCCAGCCGCCGACTCGGCGAGTCAGGCCACTTATCTCGTGCTTTTCACACGCTCTGACTCGACGAGTCATAGCTCCAACTCGCCGAGTCCATCTTTCTAATAACACTTTACACCCCTAAACTCTTGCTTCTGAAATTGGGTTGTTACAATTCTCCCCCCACTTAAATTAGGCTTCGTCCTCAAAGCCGGCTGCAACACATTTTTCAAAGAAATCATTTCTACAATGCGACCTTCCTCCTTGAACCGAACCCCCAGTCTCTACAGACATTACTTATCACGTCCCTTATGGAACCACTTCTTTTCATGCCAACTTTGCCAGCTGATCTAAGCCATCCACCGAATTCTTTCCCCCGATAACTACACACATCAGCTAAGCATCACCTGATGGTGCTATCATATTCCCGAATTGCACTTACTTCCGCAGCTTGCGAAAACCGGATACCATAATAAACCACCAGACTCTGCCATAGCTCTAAGCTATTATCCTTTTGTCAAAACTGACGACAACCCGGGTGCACGCAATATTGGAACTCAACCAGTTCTCCTCCCAAAACTAATCCCTTTCCTATGTTAAGATAACACATCCTTCAGCGTCCAAACAACTCTCATGGACAACCAGCTAAATCACATAAACACTCATACCTAGCCCAAACAGCCTCAGGCTGGAATTCCAGGTATATCTACGATGGGTCCAGCCATCCCTCGGATGGAACACCACCACGTACATAACCCATGACTACAACCATACTGGGAACCCAAGGATCTATCCTTGCATCACTTCCAAACTCCTCTGATTCGATATCAACAATAATCATTTCACAACCTCAACGGACACCCAACCCGGATTTGCTTCCATACAACTGGTACAATCAAAGTGCTCACTATCAATAACTGAAATACTTTCGATCATCCATTTACACTACTGCTTTCCCTTCAGATTACCAACACTCCTTCCCGGAGCCACATACCCTTCCATTCTTCAAGGAAGTCTACTCAACGACCTTTACCATATCAACAAGTGACATGGTGCTAAAACTCCACCTTACACCACCCATGTAGAGCAACTGCTACTCCCTAACTCCCATATACTCCGAATCTGATCACACAGCTAACGAAGCCCATACACGACCTTTAGCTAACTCCATCATCATGATCAATACTTAGGGCCAGACCTTATCGATTGCTATTTCACAGCGACATACTCACTCATTCCCCGCATACAGTTCTACTAACACATACATAGTCTTCAGCATGAATGGACCGCCTTACCAGGCCTTCAGCCTACATGGACCACTCTCAGAACCTTCAACATGTCTGGATCGCCCTTCTAGGCCTTCAGCCTGTCTGGACCGTTCTTTGAGACTTTGGCCTGACTGGTACGCCCACCAGCCTTCAGTCTATCCGGACCACTTAAAAACTATTGTACATCACCCTAAACCATTCTTCCCGGGAATCTCTCTCATGCAGTCTGTTCTAGCCCTGTAGGGTTCCGACCTCCAGATCCGCTCTATGAATTTTACCCTGGCCTAATTCCAGGCCTCACGTCGATCAACTACCTTACCTGAAACCATGGTCTGTGCCTTGCCCCATGTGGCCATGTGTCTATCACCTTATCTAACCATACCACACTCTCGACTAATGACACTGCTGAATCCAAACAGCTAACCAACCTTGGATGCTTGCTGTTTCATTTGAGAATTTTCCAATTCTCCCCACTTAGTGCTCCAACTACTAATTACTGATGACAAAACTAGCATGGCTCGATCGGACCTACTTGATCTAGTCCCCCTTCTCCATGAACTGTTTCCCTCCGAAGTGAGCAACCTCCACAAAACAACTATTCCGTCATTGCACATCCCGAACTCTAAGGAAGTTCGAGTCTCAACTGAACACTTCTCACATCGCAGTTGCTATTCCTAGCAGTGAGATCGTATATCTTATCTTCCGACCATGAATCCTCCTGGACGCTAACCAACTACAACTCCTAACTACTAAGATCCTCAATCATACTACGAATCATGCAGAAAAAGGAAGACAGGTTTACAATACCACACAAATAAAAAGATAACAAGATGGAAACATACCCGTAGCTGCATCTGGCTCTGCCATGACCTCCTCTGCTATAAGCTGGAAAACACGTCCCTGAGCCCTCGGAGGCTCCGCTCCACCTTGACCCCCGCCCGTAATCCTCAAAATGGTCGGTGCTAGAGCCTGCACCGATCTTGCAACAAGTTGTGGACAGTTGACCCTCAAGTGTCCAACCTGATGGCAATGATAACAAATCCTCATATCCTGAACCGGGGCCGACTGATGGCAATCCCTCGCATAATGCCCCTCTTTCCTGCACTTACGACATGCACCACCGAATCTGCAAACCCCTGCATAACCCTTCCAACACTTCTCACAAGTGTGGTTGCTCTGACCCCCAATCCTAGAGTCAATGGTTTTGGACCGTTTCGGTGCCGGCTGCGACTGCACTCTGCTCTTGCAACTGCAACTCAATCTCCAACTCACACCACCTGGCGGCCTCCTACAACTCTAAAAAGGTATCACATCTCTGAGTGGACACAAACTGCTGGATATCCCTCTTGATCATACTCAGATATCGTGACATCTGAGCCTGCTCCGAAGCAAACTCCGGGCAAAATATTTCCCTCTCAGTGAACATCCTGGTGATCTCCGTCACCGACTCTGAATCCTATTTTAGCTCCAAGAACTCCTGAGCTAACCTCTCTCTCTCTCTCTCAACCAGTGGAACGTAACTAGTACTGAACATTTCCTGGAACTGATCCCACGTAACCGTAGCTCGCTGCGCATCAGAATAAGATCCCGTAGTCAACCTCCACCAATCCTTCGCTCCGAGCCTCAAAAGGTTCAGAGCACATCTCACCCTCTGATCCACAGGGCATGAACACATGAAGAAACAACCCTCCACGTCTGACAACCATCTCATGGCAATGATAGGATTCTGAACTCCATAAAAGGTAGGGGGCTTCGTATTATCGAAGTCCCGATAATGAAAGCCTCGACCGATTCCTCTCCTTGCCGTTGCTACAACCGTTGTAGCTGCTGTGGCAACTGTCTCCGCAAGAGCTGCATAACGCTCATCAAAGTACTCAACCATGGCGGTCTTGATCGACCCAAACATCTCTGACAACTCAGCCCGTAACATAGCAGCAACCTCATCATGCAGGATCTCACGAATCCTGACATCCAACTCATCCGTACTCATATGACCAATGACCTCGGGTGGTACTGGTCCATCCTAACCACCCTCTCCTGATCCCGATCCCGAATCGGATCCTGCCCCAAAACGTCTCGTACTCGCCATACTGCAATGCACCAACAAGACCCTTAGACACATCACATACCCGCCCAGGGAACTATCTCATAACCAACACCCTAGAGAGTTGTACCTCCTTGATACGCGTATGGGTCCTGTGCTTTCAGTAGTACGGGCCCATACTACCTTCCATACCTACCTATATTTGTCTCAAGTATCACCACAACACCCTAACCATATACACACATAGCGAGCGCTCAATCCTCACTCCTGGAGGAAAGCTGAATATCTCATATAAGGAAAACCCTAGGCTAGTAGGCATCACATAATCAGGTAATTCTATCATGCAATTCTTGAAGATCCCTAGCCTAGTACTAGCATGTTGCTCTATCATATCACATAATCAAATAACTTGTATGGTATTTTGGGGTCTACTTACTGCCTCTGGATGATCATACCCTCTGCATCCTCCTTTACTTATTTCGAAAACCTTTTGAAAACCATTTTGAAAATCCCTCCTTGATTTGAGATTGGATTCACACGAATGTTCCTCCAATTCACTCAAACCAAGGCTCTGATACCAACTTGTAACACTCATAAAAATTTGCACCAATTTAAAACATTTTAACTCATTCAAAAGCCATTTAGTTATTACAACTTGTTTTCAAAAGAGTTTAAACATCATAATATCCCCAAAACCAAATCACAAAATCATGAAATATGAGGAGCGGTACGATCACGCATTCGCCTTGCCACGATCTATTGAAGTACCTGAAACAAACACTGAAACTGTAAGCCCGAAAGCTTAGTGAGTTACCCCCAAAATACCAACCACATATAACCATACTAATATCATATCACAATATAGAACATCCATGCATATCGAGTATACAACGTGACTGGTCCTCCTGCACCGGGCCTTCAGTGCACCTTTTCCACTCTCCGAGTCTAGCCATGTATATCGAGTCTACAATGTGATTGGTTCGCCCGCACCGGGCCTTCAGTCCACTTGGTCCACTCTTCGAGTCTAACCATGTATATCAAGTCTACAATGTGATTGTTCCGCCCGCACTGGGCCCTCAATCCACCTGCTCCACTCTCTGAGTCTACAGTATGACTGGTCCTCCTGCACCGGGCCTTCAGTCGGCCTGGTCCACTCTCCAAACCTCGGCACGTCTGGACCGCCCTCTTGGGGCCTTCAGCCTATCCGGACCGCTCGCTTGGCCTTCAGTCTATACGGTCCACCTTGAGTATGTTGGCCTATAGCTCAAAGCAGGACCCGCCTCAACCCAACCCTAGTCAAACAACCATGTGCACATAAAACAGTTAATCACATAACAATCCTCAGCCAAACAAACGAATCTATCAGATCATGCAGCATAATAACATCCTAACCAGGATACCGACCTAACCGGTCACTAACATAACATTACCCTATATACCAGGATACCAACCTTAACCAGGTCACTAACAAAAACATTACCCTATATACCAGGATACAGATCTAGCAATTCAATAACATATCAATCAAATACCCGAATTCCCATCTGATAAAGGGCCGGCCTTGGTGTCGTAGACCCTGTTGATATAGTGAGGATAACTCACCTTGCAACTGCCGAACCAAATCACGAAAGCACAAAACCGAAGCACAACCTCCAACTCCAACACCTATAATCATCAATGTTCCAATGACATAAATATCCAAAATTACCATAATACCCCTGAAGGTCAAATCGGTCAAAGTCAAAGTCCTCAGATAAAGTCAACCTTCCTGGTTGACTTTACTCGCCAAGTCAACGCACTAACTCGCTGAGTTCTAAAACTCAGAAACTCTCACTTCATGACTCGACTTGTCGAGTCACCCCATGACTCGTTGAGTTTAACAATCTCCGAGTCCTATCCTGACCAAATTACTGAATCACCACTCAACTCACTGCTTTGAGTCTAACCATAAGAGGTTGGGGGTTTTGCGTCATGACTCGCCGAGTCTGAGAACCGACTCGTCGAGTCCATGACAATCTTCATCAGAATCTTCGAGTTGTTCTTCCACTCGTCGAGTCCAAGCTCATCACCATATGACTCGCCGAGTTCACCCATGCGACTTGCCGAGTCATCTCCCAGACTCGCCAAGTTGATACGGGTATTCCCATAATTGAAAGATACAGAGCTACTCCTTTGCTCCAAACAATATATCTGGGTCCCTAGAGTGCATTAGCAACATAAATTTGCTACATTTACGTGCTTCATGTCCCATAATTCCAAAAACCAAGCTAGAAAGGAACTTACCTCACGGGGAATGGCTTTTTCATAGCAATCAGAAGGGATTTCTACATATTTGATCCAAATAGAACTTAGATATGGAGTTTCAGCTCCAGATCTAACTCATGCACCAAGATCTCATCATATTATCTCCAAACAAACCCTAAAACTCCATGAAAGATGGATCTAGAAAGGAGAAGGCCAATGATAATGATTCATTACCTCCAAAACGACCTCCCACAGAAGAATAATCCGAATCTCCACAAATCTCCTTGATCCAAGCTCCTTGATCTTCAAGATCTCTTCACAAAATCACTTATCTAAGCTCAAAATTGCTTCCAAGGACTCTCACTCATGCTTTTAGAGTTTTTGGATCTCAAAGGGTAGTAAGGGGGATGAGGGGAGGACATTAAGTCCTTTAAATAAGGTATAAACCCTAAGATTAGGGTTGTCCTCTTCCAACATTGAATCGTCGAGTCTAACCACCAACTCGGCGAGTCAGGCCACTTATCACATGCTTTTCACACGCTCCGAATCGACGAGTCATAGCTCCAACTCGCCGACTCCATGCTTCTAATAACGCTTTACACCCCTGAACTCTTGCTTATGAACTTTGGATGTTACACAATTTTATTTATTAATCCAAAAGGTAACCAACTATTTCATATGTTCTCATCGCTTATCATTTCACTTTTCCGATTATATTATTATTTTTAATTACATTGTTTAAATAAGATGAGTAAAAGAAAACTTAAAACTTTCATTAAAGTTCAACAAACCAAAACCGGTTAATAAACCATCGGTATCAAGATCATTTGGAGTTCATACAAAATGATCAAACACAGCTTTCCATGAACCATCACAATGGTTCGAGCAATTAACTTTATATTTATCACATAATTAATTAAATTAACAATATAGGTTAACACTTTCTAACACACATACTCCCCCCCCCCCAAATTCAACACCTTGAAGCCATCATATTCCAAGTATCAACAATCATTCGTCATCAAAATTTTGAACCTTCCCCTGGAGATTATCATCCACAGGCACACATGTTTTATTGTTTCCTTTCACAAGATCATCACGCACACCATCTTTGCACCACACATCATTAACTAAACTTTTAAGTCATGCACTCACCATGAATATTATTTCATCTTTTTTTACTTCATTCCCATATATTAGATTCATATCCTCACTCTCATCCTCTTTCCTTTTCTTGTGGTACTTCATTGTATATCTGTATTTGTGACATTATAAACATTGATTTTATGATAAAGGTTTTACATGCTTCTTGTCTTTTGCCTTTGTAGAGACCTGTGAGTGAAAAACATATTACTGTTGGATTAGTGTCTACGTCCATAACTTTAATTGGTATGTACTTGACCCGATTTGTCATGGTTCATTTGGGTTACATGGCATCGGAACAATTTGGATAGACTTTTGTGAGAAAAGGATTTTTATAATTTATTAATATATTATAAGTTCTAATATATTAATATGAAATAATATTATTTAATTAGTATTGATCAAGAATTAATTTGGTGATCAAAAGACACTAATTAAATATATGAGGATTGTTTGTGTAAATCATTCATTCTTATATATGTGGGCTTATGATCCATAGTTCTTCATGTTGAACTAAACCCATAGAGTAACCCATGGATACTCCATGGAGGTTTTAACCCATGGAGCATGAAGAATATGGAAAGTCATGAGTTACATGGTGTAACCCTAATAGCCACAATATATAAAGACCTCATAGCTCAAGAAATCGGCTCTAAGTGTTCATATGAGAGGGTTAGCCAATTTTGTGAATAAGAACTTTTCTCTCAATTTATTCCAAGTTGTTGTTGGTGTTGTGTGAACCATTTGAGGTGTCACACTTGGGGTACTAGGATCTTATGCTCCATGGAATCAAGCAGCAACAAAGAGGTATGTTACTCTAACTAGTATCTTGTATTGTTTTTGTCAAATTGCATGCTAGTTATAGCTTAATGCCATGGAAACCATTTGCATGTATAATTTGTGAAAACATAGATCCAAGATATTTTGGTTTGTATGCGCACCATAGGATATTATAGTATACTAAAACCCATCAGTGGTATCAGAGACAAGGCTTGTTTTCAATTATACTTGATGCAAATTGCTAAAAAAATTGATTTTTTTGCTGTCTGGACAGGGGACTTGACGAGTCCATTGAGGGACTCGACAAGTCCATATGTAAATTCATCCAACTCGTCTAGTTGGTTCTTGCACTCGGCGAGTTGGAGCCCTTGATAACATATATTCGAGTTTCTTTGGCCTGGTTTGGATTAGAATCATTACCATAAAATGTTTTTGTTCATAAAATTTGATTTTGTTGTTATGGTAATGTTGATTCTCTTCCAATTTCAAAGATAATTGTCATAATTTCAAGTTTTGTATTAGTTGATATGAATATGCTATTTCTTGAAGATTGGTGATATGAATTATCTTGTTCTTATGAGTTAGTTTAGATTAATAGAAAAATTATTTGATAATATGTTTTCGATCCAAATTGATCTAAAAGTTGTTCATAAAATGTGTTTTTGTAACTTGTCCTCAAGTTATATGAAAAGTATCATTTATGATTTTTAAAACTCATAAGATTTCCATAAGTTATTAAAATGAAGAGTCTCATTTTTTTAAAATATTTTAAAGTCTTCCATAACTTGTCCTCAAGTTATGGAACTTGAAAAGTTTTTTCATTAAAACTACTTTAAACACGTAAGTTATGGAAATCAAGAGTTTTTGAATTGTTCACAACTTGCCCTCAAGTTTTGGAATTTGTAAAGTTTCTGCCCATGAATACTTTAATTCCAAGTTAAACACTTAGAATTTTAAAAGTTCAAATTCAATCCTTATACTATTATAATATTAATGGTTAACAATTATATATATGTATAAGAACAAAGTCAATATTACCGTTAGTAGGCCTCATTCATGAAGCCGGTCTATAAGGGGGGTATAAGGTTACTGCCTATAAAATGGCAGTTTAATGGGTGTCCACTCTCACCTACCGCTTCCTTGACTGGTGGAGGGTCGTTAGCCGAACGGGTAGGACAGGACAATAATTCTCCCTTCATTAAAAGTATAACTATAAATATAAAGTAACTAAACTTTATTAAATTCCCAATCTTAGTTACTTTTGGAAAATGTGAATTTGGTGCTAACCCATGAAATTACACTTTGTACCTTACCAAGTCATTGGTGGAGCGTGTGTGGGTAACCGACACACTAACATGGACTAGTAAGAGTGGCAAAGGGTAATTAATGTTTATCATAGATTGGTGGAGTGCGTGTGGGTAACCGGCACATCAATTAGGTGATAAAAATTAAGGGTACCAAGTCAATTTGCATGGTTATTCACACCTTGTTTATGATCCTTGGCATCCCAATCACAAACTTGAGAGGGAACAATCAAGATTTAAACATGCCATTGAAAAGTTCAATGAATCTCAAAGGATCTAGGAGTTTCAATTCACTTAAGACCTAAATTTCTTTTCGTTTTCCGTGGTGGAAATTGGTAAATCGTCATTTACCTACCTTCAAATATTTTATAGCTTTGATTACGACATCCCTCTTCCAAGTTATAAAATATTGTGTTGGGTCCTAGCCTTAATATTTCATATTGGGTGTTATATTAAGGACTTAATCAACTAATTTGAATTTCTCCCATTACAGATGTCTGGTTTAGACAACTATGATCTTCCCAAATCTCTTGGAACAACCTTTACTAATGAAGACGATGTCCTGCGATTGGATCATGGAAATCATACTTCACTTCCTCCACCTCCTCTAATTATTCTCCTTAACCTACAAGTTTAAGGTTAGTCAAGCCCTATTGGCAAGCAAAGTCTGTGTGTGCTCACATCTTGGAGATGAAGTCACATAATGAAAACCTGGGAGAGTTGGGTGCCAAAGTCTTGAGGAAGTTGGTTGTTGACTAGGTTCTTCAGTTACTTCCTAATTCACATAGTGAGTTCCTTTAGGACTACTATATGAAGGACCATGACATGACCCTTAATGATCTTACCTATTTGCTTGATGCTACTGAATCAACAATGATTTGGAGCACTGGTAAAACAAATTTGATTGGAAGATCAACTTCCCAAACTTCCATGGACATTGACAATGGTAACATTGGAAATCCAGAAAAGTTTTCTCTTCCCAATGGAAAGGGAACGACCATAGTCAACTCGGGTGACCAAATGGTAAAGAGAAAGGCTAAGTCTGAGATAGTCCCGTGTACCATTCCTAAAGAGTCCATATGTTTCTTTTTCCAAGAGGAGGGGCACTGGTTGTGAAACTGTCCTATTTACTTGAGAGATCATATGGATGGTAAAGTCAGAATGTATGACTCTACTTTAGGTAAGTCCACTATCTAACTCTATTAAGTTCCTATTTGAGATTCTTATTACATGATGTGATTAGGTCACATTTTGATGTTTTGTAGAATCGAATAAAGGAAGCTTAAAGGAAGAGTAAGCTGATTCTGTTCGTGAAGACCAGAATTTTGAGTTGTTGTTTAAGAGTTATGATAGATTGCCTAGGAATACATAACAACATTGTTTTCATATGCATTTATATTATAAGGATAAGTTTTTCTGCAAGTTTTGAAATATAATAAATGTTTTGATTTTATTTATTTTAAATTTCCTTACAATGAAATTTGCGAAAAAGTGTTGTTTATATGATTCCATTGATAGCAACATTGGGAAATGGATTTGATTCTTTCATTTGTGGTAGTGTCATAATTTACCAAATAAGGAAAGATTCTCATCACCCAAGTTTCTGTTGGATAGAAACTTGGAATCATGCAACTTATATTGTATGATGAATGAGAATTTTCGTCTTTGGGAAATTAAGACTAATTCCTTGTTCACATGTATATGTGAGTCAAGTGAAGGACTAGGAGATCATGTACACTTGGTTGTGCGTTGATTAGGTCCACCACAGAGAACGATAAGACTATTCCTCATGATTACTAAAGTTTAGTGAATATGGTTATACTTACAAGTTTAAGTGTAATTCTGAAACATTGGAAAAGTTTCAATGTACGGTAGAATGAATGAGAAAAATCAAATTCGGCAGAAAAATAAAAGTTTCTCCTATCTGAAAATATGGGAGAGTACTTTAGTATCGTGTTTTATGATTATCTTAGTGATTATGAAACCATACCACAATTGATTCTCTAAGGACATCTTAGTTCATTTGTTTGGCTAAGAAGAGGAATCGTGAATTGTTGAATTGGTTAAAATCAAAAAGATGAATCATACTTCGTTTCAAAACAAGTCTTAAAGTCATACTACAAGATTGTAACTTGAGTGACATAATCCTTAGAAGTTTTATAACACTTGTCAAAGGTAGAGTAAAATGTTTTCTTACTCTTGTACATTTGAAATTGGTAAGTTGTGATGTTCTGGATAAAACAAAGACCAACTAGACCAATTGTGTCAAGTGTTTATCTTGATAAGTATCCGCACTAACTATTGAATATTTGTTTTGTCAAGGAATGGTTCTTGACAAGAGAATCTTATATGTCAAGAGGTCAGTGGGAGTCTTAAAGGTCTTGAAAAGTTTCAAGAACTAATCTAGAATAAAACCTATTGTTTATCACTAGCACACGACTTTAAGTTTGTAACCTATCGTGTTGACATATTCTTGTTTCTATGCCCATTCCAGTTGAAGTTGACTATGCATATGAGTTCTATGAGTTCTCAATTGTTTGCATAACAACCTGGAAGCAATGGTAGGCCCTTGTGTTGCCGGATATCAAGAAAACTAAGATTAAACACGTTCAGTCCATATGAGTTTGGATCTGTCACTAACCTTGTCTTGTGATTATGGTTTTGACATATTCATATGGATAGGAACACATACACCATAGAAATCTAAGTGTCATAAGGTTTCTCTTCGATTCATGAAAATGATGGTGAGGAAACACTTTCACTAAGTAGATATTAAGTATATAGCAATTGTGTTATTTGCATTCTCAAAGTCGTTAGTGGAGCGTGTGTGGTTAACCGGAACACTAACATGGACTTGTGAGAAATGGAAAAGGTCTACAATTGAGACTATGATTACGACATCCCTTTTCACAGTTCTAAAAATTGTTTTGACATACATGTGAGCTATCTAAGAAAACGTGTATGATTTTGTTAAAGTCTTATCAAAGCATCTTGTATCAGAAATCTGAACTTTGGTAGAAAATCAATAGAGTATTGATTTTTGGAAGTCCAGCTGATTTCTAGATACATGTCAATGCTAGTGGGAGCATAAGTGTTATGCTAATAATTATCATATTAGTGAGAGCATGATTATTATGTCAGATGTTGCAAGTTAGCAATGTTAATTATAGAAAACAAAAGTTTCAATTTGCAAAATGTACTTTGTAGGGTTTGAAAAGTTGTTTTGCTATAATTAAGGGAGAGGAAATTATACTTCATTTCAATTCTAAAAGCTTAGATTGAGATTTTAATCATCTTTAGTCAAGGATATATATATATATATATATATATATATATATATATATATATATATATATATATATATATATATATATGAATTTTATGTTGGAATGGTTCAACATAAGGAAATTCTATATATATTGTATTCTCAAATTTCGATTCTGATTACGGTATCCCTCTTCATAGTCGAATTATGAAAACATGGCAAATAAAAAAATATTGTAGCAAAAGACTAGTCTAGGATCATGTCTTTATGTGAGACATCATGAATCGTTTCCCATATGCTTCGGGTATAGGATCGATTACATGTGCTATAATAATTTATCCTTTCTAAATTTTCCAAATGCCTAGGGCATTAAGAAGGGAAAATGTATAGAATTGGATATGACTAAAATGATTAAACAATTATCGAGGACAATCTGAGGTTTACCAAAGATTGGTTGCTCATGGACAATTGGAAGTATAGTGTTAATTTTGAAAGGACCATATTGACATATTCTGAAAAGAGGCAACTCTTGTTCAGAAGAGATAGTCAAAATGGAATATGGAAATGTTTCCATAAGTGGAAGTTATTCATTAAATATGTGTAAGATTAGAAAACTTAATGCATGAAGGATGTTCAAAGGAATGTACTTTGAATGTGAGACTTTTTTTTCCATGGAATTGTTCTCCATTGGAATACTTTGTAATGTCTGTTGCCAAGTCTTTGTGACTTTTTTGCATAGTCATTACAAGAGGATCAATGCATATAAGTTGAGAATCTAATAGATTTCAATAAATGGAAAAGAATCATGTATTCTTACATTTGCGGTAAGGATTTGGGATTGTGAAATGAGCATCATTGGAATCATGTTCAATTAGTCTATTTCACAAAGTAAGGATCATAGAAAAACGTAGTGTGCATACTTGGAGTATGGCATACCTATTGTTTGGACAAACATAGTGTGCATACTTGGAGCATGACATGACTATTGTTTTAATTCAAGTGTTAGGTTGATAAATCGAAACATAATGGAATAATGTGTAATCAATATGGTGATAGATAAAAGGTGTTTTATTTATATTCATAAGTTCCGAGACCATATTGGATTCGATTATTCTTGTGTTTCACTTTGCATGTTTTTGACTTCCTGAATAACTAGGTTATTCAAACTCTCCACAGTCAATCATACTATGTAAGTAGGTATGAATCAAGACTGCAATGAATCGGGCTTGTAGATGTCTAAAGTGTTTAGGCATAACAAAAGTTGCTGCAACATTCATGAGTGCTCATTGAATGAGATTCGAGTATTGGATGAAACCCACGCTCATTTGAATCACTTCATGGATTTCATCACGAGTGATCATGAGACGATAATATCTTATATTTTTCAAACCAAGAGATATGAGTTGCAGTCTACAAGTCGGTTACACATTGATTATGTGAAAACGCACCAGTAACTTGGTGTTATAAAATGCATTTTTGTGTGTGATTTGATAAGTATATAGAGCAAGCATATGAGTCGAAGTTTATCCATTCCTTTTACTCTTAGAGGGATAAAAGTGATATATGTGGGCCCCTCGATGATTTAGTGATGACAAACGTAAGTGCTCGGCCGGGCCTGGACTGATTTGATTTGTTCAATTATTCGGCTGTCATAAATCTAAAATCGGGAAACAACAAATGGATAGAGAGAATGATTATAATCCATGTCTCAGTCCATATGGTATCTAGAATGGAGGAATATATGATCCCTTATCTAATGGACGTGTCATTGATTTGTTCACAGTACGACAACGACTTTTAAGAGCTATGATTGCTAGTCAGGTTGCAGAGACATACTTACAATAATAGTTATTAGACTTATCTAAATGGGAGACTGTTGGATTAGTGTCTAAGTCCATAACTTTAATTGGTATGTACTTGACCCGATTTGGCATGGCCCATTTGGATTGCATGGCATCAGAACATTTTGGATAGAATTTTGTGAGAAAAGGATATTTATGATTTATTAATGTACTATAAGTTCTAATATATTAATATGAAATCATATTATTTAATTAGTATTGATCAATAATTATTTTGGAATTAATTTTGTGATCAAAAGACACTAATTAAATATATAGGGATTGGTTGTGTAAATCATTCATTCTTATATATGTGGGCTTATGATCCATAGTTCTTCATGTTGGGCTAAACCCATGGAGTAACCCATGGATACTCCATGGAGGTTTTAACCCATGGAGCATGAAGAATATGTTAAGTCATGAGTTACATGGTGTAACCCTAATAGGCACAATATATAAAGACCTCATAACTCAAGAAATCAGCTCTAAGTGTTCATATGAGAGGGTTAGCCGATTTTGAGCATAAGAACTTTTCTCTCAAGTTATTCCAAGTTGTTGATGGTGTTATGTGAACCATTTGAGGTGTTACACTTGGGGCACTAGGCTCTTAAGCTGTCACACCCCCAAACCAGACGACGAAAATGTTTGGTGGTGGATGACTTCATTTGTAAGATCACAACACATGCTTTATAGTATTCAAAGTACAAACAACCATTGCATTAATATGTATAAGGTTTTACATGTGTTCCATCAATGTATATTGACACCAAAATAGTTATACAAAAGAAGAAGACATGACTCAAATATAGCTCCATCTTCTCAAAAGCTCGGGGAGTACCTGTCTACTAATTCCCTGAGAATACAAGTAATTTGAAAAGAGAGTATCAACATAAAGTTAGGTGAGTGTATAATTATTTATGTTTGAAAATATGTTTTCTGTTTCTTGAATATGTAAACTATTTCAGAAAATCCTATATTTTATGCTGTATGTGGAGAGTAGTTTAAATCTCAAAAAACCGTTCTGTTTGTAAACCAATGTTTTTTTATTTGTATTCATTGATGTTAAACTTGTAACTGTGAGTGTGCCTAGTTCCCCCAAATGTTATTGTAGACTGTAACGTAATATGTAAATTGTATCTTGTAAACTAGTACTTTGAAAAGGTACTTATGTCTAGTTAATTATACACTAACATATTGTTAATATCTTTTTAACGAGTTATTATAACTTGTGATATCCCTATATTTCTTGGCCAAAAAAGACCGATTTATTTATGCTTTGTTTTATAAATCAGAGTATTCGTTTAAAGAAAACGGTTGCGGAATTTGTTCCCAAAACAAGATATGATAAAAACTTATCAAAACATTTTTCGAAGAGAATATATTTTCATTAAATAATAAAACCTCGGGATGTCATGTTCCGATATAGACACATAAGCATAAACAGAACATACATTCATTTACTCTACTGATTACATCTCCTTTAATCTCTCAGTGCAAAGCAACTTTGTATCGATACCTGTGATACAATTAAACTGAGTTGGTCAGGCTTGGGAGCCTGGTGAGCATATATGGTTTTCAACCCACAATAATACATTTATTATATTCAATTATCAAACAATCAAACCAAATACTCATTCCCATTATCTCCTTTATTTCTTATGGATTTACCCTAAGAATCAACTATCCTTTATGCATTTATTCCTAAGGATTGACCTAAGGAATTGACACAAAGTCCACCACTGGCAAGGTCCACAAATTACGACTGGTAAACACTTAGTTCAACATACTTAACAAACACCTAGTTCTAATACTCCTAGTGAACAATTAATTCAAAACATCTGGTGAATACTTAGTTCTAAAACACTTAGTGAGCACACTCAGTTCAACAACACCAAGTGAACACATCTAGTTCAAAAATACTTAATGAACACATAGAGTTCAAACACTAAGTGAACACATAGAGTTCTAAAATACCTAATGAACATATTGAGTCCAATAATACCAAGGGAACACATAGAGTTCTAAAATACCTAATGAACACATTGAGTTCAAACACCAAGTGAACACATAGAGTTCTAAAATACCTAATGAACACATTGAGTCCAAAAATATCAAGTGAACACATAGAGTTCTAAAATACCTAATGAACACATTGAGTCCAAAAGTATCAAGTGAACACATAGAGTTCTAAAATACCTAATGAACACATTGAGTTCAAACACCAAGTGAACACATAGAGTTCTAAAATACCTAATGAACACATTGAGTCCAAAAATACCAAGTGAACACATAGAGTTCTAAAATACCTAATGAACACATTGAGTCCAAAAATACCAAGTGAACACATAGAGTTCTAAAATACCTAATGAACACATTGAGTCCAAAAATACTTATTATTTCGTCTCACATCAACTATTTCATCTACCCATGTTCTACCCAACCTATTTGTAGATGCAAACACATATACAATTTAAATCTTTTAAAACATGTATAAAACATGATTTAAACATCTATATCAAGTAAACAAACAATGTATAAACACCTAGCACGTACTTCATAGCAAATACTTCATATTTATGCGGTAGAAGAAAGTGAAAATACATTCACACATATAACAACAAAATATACACATAACACGTATTTTGTATAAAACACTTCATATTTATACGTTAGAAGAAAGTAACCACACACTCACTTGATCAGAAGATGATCGGATAGCACTACGACTTGTAGAAGTAGTATTCTGCGGTGAAACCGGGATCACTTCACACACCTAGTTTCTTGCGGGCTGAGCTTCGGCTCAGAAACTCTTTTCTTCTCGGGATCTTCTGGCTTCGGGACTTTCTTCGGGTGTCGGGGTTGATACTGGGGCTTCGGTGGTACTTCTTTGCACGTAAATCGATGTAATATGGGAGAGAGATGAGAGAATGTGCAACCAAACTCGGTTGACCCTTCAAATCTATTTATAGGGAAAAACTGGCCCTTTCCACGTCGTGGGCTTGGTCTTCACTGCATGTGTCATCTCAAGTTGCATCTGGGGGACTCCCGGAGGTGTCATAAGACCTGCCACGTCGTGGCACTTCTTGCCACGTCGTGGTATATGACAGTTTTGGGGTTTCGCGCCCCGAACTTCAGAAATTCATAACTTTCGCATACGAACTCCGTTTTCGACGTTCTTTATATCGACGGGAAGGTGAGATTATGCTCTACAGATCTCGTTTAGACTCCATTGGATAATTTTGAATTTATTTTTAATATACTACAAGTATATTACTTATATATTATCTTTAGTAGGCCGGGACAGGAAAACTCCGTTCGAAATTCATAACTCCTTCATCTGAACTCCGTTTTCGTCTGTCTTTTTATCGTTGGACTACTATTGAATAAATCTTCGACTCTCATTTAGATCACTAAGGATAGATATCTATCTACCTTAAATTCACTATTTACGTCGCGCTGGGACGCGCTGGGTCATGCCGGTTCTGTCGCGAAACTTCGACAGGTCCTAACTTCTTCGTTATAACTCGGATTTTGGCGTTCTTTATATGCACGGAAACCTTGTGACATATACTACAACTTGGTTAATATTAATCTTTCTAAATAATATTCCATCAAAAAGTTATTTTTGATGCTTATCGTCTCTAATTTGACTAGCCCGGATCTACGGGCGTTACATAACCATACTATGATTTGATGGCCTGACCCAACGCTTTGAAGGCATCAAAAACTATTGATAACAACTGTCACTCGTAGGCATGTATGCCTGACTGTAGCTAGCAGTCTGAGTGCGGGGTCGTCAATCCCAATATAGATCTATACACACATTGTTTCGATCCCTGGCTGGAGATTCTGGTTATAATGTCAGGACTTTAACTATGTTGTTTAAATGAATTAAACAACATGAACCAAATGACTCATAAAAAGCATATAGACGTTACATGTATAATAGTTATGAAACCCAATCATTCGGAAATAAATGATTGATAGTATGCCCCTGAATTAGTATATGAAAGTTGTATACTCTTGTTTAGTTTTGAATCAAATCTTTGTTCTTGTAAAATAACGTACTTTAGTATACTTGAATCGTGAATTAATGTTCTATGAATAATAAATTATACTTATTATATATTATATGTACTTTCTGAATTCATACTAAGTGTTCATGAATGCAACCCTTCGCTCAACATGTTACAAAGGGTGTTTAAACTGAATGAAATAGCTTTTATGTTTATATACATATACAATTATATATAAGTAAAATTCAAACGACATTCGGACAAAAACTAATACTATAGGCCCACATCCAAACAAGGAAAAGGAACCAAAGTGAGTTATCAATCCTAAGCCTTTTATACCTTATATGAACTTGGATGAATCGAGTATCAGGTATGTCTTGTTTGAACCTGGATGAATCAAGTATCAGGTTTTGTGTGCTTCGTTCATAACCACATCTCTGTAACCACCAAACTTTGGTGTCTAGATCCGGTTCATGAAACAATAAACTCTATCATCCCTGACTTCGAAGTTCTTATCCATTCCTCTCAGGGTTTCACCTGCCACGCTTTTGGGTTTCAAGGCCTCGAGTTGAGCCTCTCTGATCTGTGTGGACAGATGTGAATGGATTGTCATGGTCAATGACTTTACTTGGCGTCCCGAGTATTCTTTTCAGTTAAGGGCGTCAAGTACCACATTGGCTTTACCAAGGTGATAACGAATCTCGTATTCATAATCATTTAGTAGCTTCACCCAACATCGTTGTCTCATGTTCAACTCCTTTTCGTCGAAGATATGTTGGAGACTTTTATGGTCTGTGAATACTATGCATTTCGTGCCATATAAGTAATGTCTCCATATATTCAGAGCAAATACCAATGCTCCTTGCTCAAGGTCATGTGTTGTATAGTTGACCTCATGCGTCTTGAGTTGTCTCGAGGCATAGGATATAACCTTTCCTCGTTGCATAAGAACACATCCAAGTCCTTGATTAGAAGCATCACAGTACACTACAAAGTCCTCTGTACCTTGAGGTAGAGACAGGATCGGTGGACTGCACAAAGCTCGTTTTAGTGTTTGAAACGTTGTTTCTTGTTTCTATCCCCAACTAAAATTTACACCTTTTTGCGTCAGGGTGGTAATAGGTTTAGCAATTCCGGAGAAATTATGGATGAATCTGCGATAGTAGCTAGAAAGACCTAAGAATTGACGGATTTCTGTATGTGTTTTAGGAGTTGACTAGTTCTCAATTGCCTTTATTTTGGAAGAGTCCACGTGTATTCCTTCTGAACTGACCACGTGACCTAGGAAATCAACCTTCCTGATCCATAACTCACAGTTTGAGAACTTCGCATAGAGTTTCTCTGTTCTAAGAGTTTGCAATAATTGACGAAGATGTTGACCATGTTCCTCTTCATTTCTTGACGAAGATGTTGGCCATGCCTCTCTGTTCTAAGAGTTTCCAAAACTCACACTTTGAGAACTTCACATAATGTAACATCCCGTTATTTTTCTATCTTGTAAAGCCAATCAATTCAAACAAAAGTCAGACTTGTTTCTGTTAACTTATAGCTTTGTTAAGGGTCTGTTTGAGAATTCTAAGCCTAGTAAACTCAAGATTGAGTGTTAGGAAGTATTAACTTGAGATCATTGAGTTGCAATTGAGCCGGAAACACCTTCACAAAGAGTTCACGACCGCAAACTAGGGTTTACGACCGTGAACACATGATGGTCGTGAACTCCTCATCATACATCTTCACGTCTAGAACTCTCAAAACTCTCTCAAGTATCATCAAGAACACTCTCTTTTCTCTTCAAAATCGTAAGTGATTCTACCATATTCACTTGATATCCTTCTTATTCACAAGAAAATCTTTGATTTCATCCATGAATTCAATACTTTTGGTTTAGATCTTTAAATCATCATCCTTTACACCAAGAACACACACTTGTTCTTGGGCCGTAAACTCCCTAAAGACTTCCAAAATGCGAGTAACTCTTCTATCATCTTGTTATACATTAGAAACACTTGATTCCAACCAAGAAACAAACACCCAAATGCATGATCTTCAAGAGTTCACGGCCGTGAACCCTTCATAAGATCTTGAGGTGGCCGTAAACCCTTCATAAGAACAAGTCTTAGACATAAACACTTCATATGTGTGGCCGTAAACACTTCTAGTGTGTCCGTGAACTCCTTTCTTTCAATCACATGTGATTGTAAAACTTCATTTCAAGTGTTTCCTAACACCTAAGGTTGTTTACCTTACATGATTAGTTGTTTTACACACTAATTATACACATATATGTGTCATTATATGCTTAGTAGGATCCATTTATGTTCAAAACGTCACTTGGCATTCTTAACATCAGTTATCAATTCATCAATTGAATCACCCTCCAAAAGGTGAGTTCATACCCCCGTATTTTCATAGTTTTTACTGTTTTAAGAAGGGGGGAATACAAGTCTAACACAAAGTTTTTGTGTTACAAACAAATAGTTTCAAAATATCTTATCAAAATGGATTACAGATATCATCAAATCAAATGGTTTCAAAGATTGTGTTAAAATGACATCAAGTCACCAAATGTATTTCAAAATATTAAAGTTCTTTTAAAGGATATTATAAACTTATATTGGATGTGGGCCTATACTATCGGTTATTTGTCCGAATGTCGTTTAAATTTTACTTATATATAATTGTAAATGTATATAAATATAAAAGCTATTTTATTCAGTTTAAATACCCTTTGTAACATGTTGAGCGAAGGGTTGCATTCATGAACACTTAGTATTAATTCAGAAAGTACATATAAATTATAATAGGTATAATTTATGATTCATAGAACATTAATTCACGATTCAAGTATACTAAAGTACATTGTTTTACAAGAAGAAAGATTTGATTCAAAACTAAACAAGTGTATACAACTTCTATATACTAATTCAGGGACATACTATCAATCATTCATTTCTGAATGATTGGGTTTTCATAATTATTATACATGTAACGTCTGTATGCTTTTTATGAGTCATTTGGTCCAGGTTGTTTAATTCATTTAACCAACATAGTTAAAGTTCTAACATTATAAACTGAATCTCCATCCGGGGATTGAAACAATGTGTGTATAGATCTATATTGGGATTAAAAACCCCACACTCATACTGCTAGCTACAGTCAGGCATACATGCCTATGAGTGACAGTTGTTATCAACAGTTTTTGACGCCTTCAAGGCGTTGGGTCAGGCCATCTAGTCGCAGTGTGGTAATAATAACTCATTAAAAAGATATTAACAATACGTTAGTGTATAATTAACTAAACATAACTACATTTTCAAAGTACTAGTTTACAAGATACAATTTACATATTACGTTACAGTTTACAATAACAATTGGGGGAACTAGGCATACTCACAGTTACAAGTTTTACATAAATGAATACAAACAGAGAACATTGGTTTACAAACAGAACAATTTTATGAGATTAAAACTACTCTCCACATACAGCAGAAAATATAGGATTTTCTGGAACAGTTTACATATTCAAGAAACAAAAAACATATTTTCAAACATAAATACTTATGCACTCACTCAAATTTATGTTGATACTCTCTTTTCAAATTACTTGTATTCTTAGGGAATTAGTAGACAGGTACTCCCCGAGCTTTTGAGAAGATGGAGATATTTTTGAGTCATGTCTTCTTCTTTTGTATAACTATTTTGGTGTCAATATGTATTGATGGAACACGTGTAAAAACTTATAAATATTAATGCAATGGTTGTTTGTACTTTGAATACTATGAAGCATTTTAATAGTTTCATTTTATTTACTTCTTTTTATAGTTTATTTTAGCATATTTCATCCATAATCTAGTTAATTTCCACGCATATTTTCCTTTTTGTTATTTTATGACTATTTCGGGTACTTTCTGGTTTCGTGAGCTTTATTGCAGATTTCATGGAGATTAGTGGAGCGGGAGTGTTCGGAACGTATGAAAAGCGATGGGAATTGGTGGACAATAAGGATTTTAGGCTTGATGGTTAGTGGAGATGATGCATGGAGCGAGCTTGATGATTATTTGAAGGCTTGGAGAGAAATAAACTTTAAATTTGCAAAATGCGGGAGTGTATTCAAGCATGCGTAGATTATTAACCGGGCAAGTTTGGATCATTTGGAGAAGCCAAATTGGACTTAAATTAAAGAAAACTTGAAGAAAAATGGGCTAGGAGCTGATTGGACTTGAACTGGGCCAAGTGGGCTAAGCTATGGAGGCCCAAACCTCAAAGATGCTACATCCAGGGGCCCACGCAACAGCACGCAGGTCGCATAACCACCTGCAGGGGCAATTCCGGAAATTATTCCTTTGAGCTATATGGGAAAGGTTGGTGTGCCACTTTTACAAACTCTTGGACATCCGATTTTTGAAGATTCTCTCTGGAGTTTTGAAGACTAAGAACACCTCAAGAACATCATCTTTTTACCTCTTGATTCTTGCTTAATTTTTGGTACAATCTTCACTAACTTTGTTTCTTTGAGTTTAGCCATGCTTGGCTAAACTAATCTTGCTTGACTTTTGGTGAAATCCTTTGACTATTTGTTGAATATTGAAGAATCCATGAACATGTTCTTAAATCTTTATGAGAATGTTTTGTGTTTTAACATCTTATCACTACTTGTATGTTTTAGTTCATGAATTTAAATGTGTTTGTGGTGCTTAGTTGGCTAGTTTATTGATTAAGTAAAGGATTTTCACATTAGCAAGAAACAAATGATTTTTGTGTTGTTTTTGCTTCACACAATCATAAAAACATTTCCTCCAACATGGTGGTGAAAGCATTTGACCCCTCTTGGATTTGGTGACTCTTTGGTTATTAATGCTAGTTGACTTTCACTAATTACATGCTTAATGGAAATTGTGACTTTGACTAAGGAAATTGTTATGAGTTTCTCTAACCATTTTAACAACTAAGAAAAGTCTAGGTAATCTCAAGCTTCTTGGATTACTATAGCCAAATTAAGGATTTAAATCAAGTATTGCACCATTGGATTCTAATGACATGTTCTTCAAAAGTCAAAGTGAGGAAACCTTAAGTCAACCATCCTTCTCTTATTGATTTTACATAAAACTCCTATTTTTGTTGAAATTGTTTATTTAAATCTTAGTTAAATTCTAGTTTATTTCAAGTATTTCAAAAGAACAAACCCCCTATTTTTAATTTATTGTCATTTTACAAGTATTTTTACAAAGAGATTTCTCATAGAGTTATAAAATTGGACTAATCTCCGTGGATACGATCCCTTTACCGCTATACACTATTTTAGTGTGTAATATTTAGGGTTATTAATTTTGTTGGCCTCGACAACCACCAAATTTTGGCTTCGTTGCAGGGGATTGGTTTACTTTTAATTAGTTTGTTTCACTATGCCCAGATCTTATTGTATAGGTACTCTAATCTACAATCCTGAATTTGAAAAAAATATGGCTTGGAAATGAACACTCCTTGCATTGAAGATAAACTTTCTGAGCTAGCTCAATTAGTTATGATGATTGAAAGTGACCAAAGTGTGCATCCCATGCCTCTTCTTTGCGATTTTTGTGCCCAAAATGGACACCAATCCGACATGTGTCCATATTTACAGGGAGAATGGGAAGAAGTGCAAGAGAAGGGAAGCTACTACTAGTCAAACCAATGGAGTTATGGTCAATCTCAACATGATCAATGGTGGGACAACAACCAAGTTTGGGGAAATAACCAATACCAAAACTCATATCAAACTTGGGGAAATAACCAATACCAACCAACTTTGCAGTTCCATGAACGCTATCCTTACCCTCCTCAACAAACTGAAACGACAAGAATGTCCTTAGACGAAATTGTGAAAAGCATTGCCACTTCTATTCAAATTTTCCAGGAAACAACCCAGGCTAGCCTCAAAAGCTTAGAGCAACAAATAACACAAATTGCTCAATCAATTAGTATAATGGAAGCTCAAGACAAACTACCATCCGAAGAGAGCCCATCGCATAGCGTATGTTCCATTCCTTTGAAAGATGAGAAAAGTTTTGATGGCCTAATAGTGTTATATGAAGAAGAGGAAGAAGAAGTAGAAGTGGAAGAGGTTGTCAAAGAAGAAGAAGAAATTGAGAAAGTTGTCAATGAAACTATAGAGGAACTGTTGGGGGTTAATGAAAGAGAGGTTGAGCCACCCACTACCATTGAGAAACTAACTCCATTGGTATCCTAAGAAAGAAGATGCCCAACCGGTCACCTACTCAAAAACCATGTCAAAGAGGGAAGAGTTGGTCACCTTACTGAAAAAGTACAAGAGAGAATATGGTTGGATGATTGCTATTATCAAAGGTCTAAGTCCAGTATGGTTCTTTTGTAAAAGGAAAATCAAATACAAGAAAAGAGTCTCAATGGAGGTGTGGAAATTAAGAAATATAGACACGGGGCAAATTTGCAAGGTTAATGGACATCGATTGAAATCATTCAATGAAGGTTTTGATTCAAATGTCCAAGATGTCATCCATTTGGATGCTCCAAAGTGTTAAAGTGAAGTTTGGAGGCGTCTCGCCAAAGACGTTAAAGAAGGGTATTTTTGGAAAACATTCTGTTTTTGTGTTTTTAAGTTGAATAAATGAGTTTTGAAGATGTTTTTGGGATTGAAAAGAGTTGTTTTTGAAGAAATCAAGAGTTTCTAGGTGTTTGGTGTCACACCCCCAAACCAGAACGACGGAATCGTTCGAGGGTGGATGACTACATGTAGTATCGCAACAATTGAATACATAGTAAACAAAGCAATACAACCATCACATATATAATTTAAAAGTTTACATTGTTGAAAGGTACTTGTTTCAAAAGAAATTACAACATGATGTTTAAAATGAAATTAAACTAACGCCGCAACATCCCTTTTTCAAAAGCTGCAGTTTACCTGTATTACCGAATCCATGAGAAGTATAAGTGGTTTTGAAAGAGTAGGTCAGCATTTAAGCTGGTGAGTTCATAAGTATTTAGTGACAATGTTTATATGAAAAAGAATGAGAATGTTTTGTTCACGTTAAATATTTCCAAGAAAATCCCATATTTTCTGCATAGTAGATGATTGTTTGATTTGTTCCAAAACTGTTTATGCAATAGTGCTTTTCATGCCTAAAATAGTAGTTTTATGTGCAAATCGTTAAGGCATTAAAAAAAATCCCGTAAATCAATGTGTTTTTAATACTCCATGTGAGTCTTATAACCATGCTATTTGACCAGGATGCCTATATCAATGTTCTTCATGCGTTGGAAAGTTATGACGTTTGTCACTCCAAGCCTGCCGGCCTAGCTGTAGCTAACAACTTAGGTGTGGGATTGTCAATCCCGTATAGATCTATACACAAGTATCACGCTCCCCCTACAAGGGATTATGGTATATAATACATGACTTAAAATGCATACTTAAAAGTACGTGAAATGTCTCACAAAATTTAGTATAAACAAATTTACGTTTGAAAATGTCCATTTGTCCTTGTATATGAAAAATATCTGCTTTGATGTAGTGTACCTAGTATGTAAATGTTCATGATTTCCTCGTAAACTATACCTATTATAGTTTTTGAAAGTGGGTTTCGTTCATATAGTAAACCCTAGTGAAATGCTCACTCCTTATGTAAAGTATAACACGTAAAGTGACTTATCTGTTCACATATACCTAATGTAAAATGGAGCATTTGATTTGTATGTATGTATATATATATATATATATATATATATATATATATATATATATATATATATAAACACGTTTTATTTCCACAAGACAAGGCATTATTGAATATATATATATATATATATATATATATATTTCATACGAGAATACTCATGTAGTAGTTTATGAATCACATATGATTACTTAGATACAAAGTTTATATAGTGAATCGTTAAGTTACACACGATAATAACCGCGTGTTTTACTTGCATCCCCCCCCTAATATTGTATAAAAAGCATTTATAAAACATTTAAAAACGTAGTTTATAGGGGTATGAACTCACTTGAAGGATCGAAGAAAGCAAGATGAAAACCGAGCAGAACTTTGAGTCGGGGAAAGCGGATTTTCTCGGGATTCTCAGGAATCTCAAGAGCACAAACGACCTTTGGGACTTGAGTATGGACACCAGGGCTTCGGGATATCACGTGCACAGAAAATGAGGCAAAAATGCAAGAAAGATGAGAGAAAAGGTGTAATTTCCCCGGAACCTCGCATCCCTTTTATAGGGGCTGGGAACCGCCTCGGTACGCTGGCAATACGCGTGCGTCATGCGTGATCGCATCCTTGACTGCCTCGGAGCTCGGATGGGACGGGGCATAGCCTCGCATAGGGGGCGACGTGGACAATCCGAGGCCTAGTCCTCGCGTATGCTGGGCGTACGCTGTTACGGCGGGAGTAACTTGGATTAGGCCGGTGACTCCCCCTTCAGATAATACGGAATTTTGATTAAATTTTATATTTTTATTATTTAGTAAAGCTCAAAAATTCATATCTTCTTCATACGAACTCCGTTTTCGACGTTCTTTATATCCACGTGTAGGTGAGACTACGCTCTACAATGTTCGTTTAGATTCCGTTGTCAAATTCTGAAATTATTTTTATTATTTATTTTTAAAAGGTCGGGGTAAGAAAAGTTCGTTAGAAATCCATAACTTCTTTGTTCGATGTCTGTTTTTACCAGACTTTTTACCGTTGAAATACCACTGTTGAGACCTTCGATTCTCATTTAGGTCATTCCGACCAAAATTCGTTCGATTTCTGTTTCGAGTTTTTGGTTGTCTACCGCTATACCGAACTTGGAAAATCATTACTTTCTCATACAAAGTCAGATTTGAACGTTCTTTTGATGTACGCTCACGGTTTAATGATATCTAACATAGTAGGTAACCAAAATAGAGACTTTTTGTACATTTTATTTTCAAAGTTAATTTCATTATTTTCAAAAGTGGTTACAATACTTGACTTTTTAAGTCATTACATAAAACCAAAATATCGGGTTGTCACATTTGGGGCCTTCCAAAGAAAGAACGGGTGAAAAACGAAGAAAAATGAAGCGCGAATGAAGATCAGGATCAACGGGTTGCACGACCCGCGTGTTGTTGCGCGGGTAGGTTGCACGGCCAGGTGTGATGAAGCGACATTGCCCCAAGACTTAACTACAAGGTCTGCGTGACCCGCGCACTGTGCTGGGCAATTTGGGCTATTTTTGGTTATTATTTGACCAGGTGTTGACCAAAGGTTTTAATGAGTTGACCTTTTGACTTTTCTTGACCAATATTGACCGAAATTGACCCTTGTTGACCCATAGCGTAAAATTTTCAGCTTCCCTTCTTCTTCATTTAACCATATTGACCTCCCACTCTATTCCTCATAAGAACATAACCTTCCAATACCTACCTTGCCGAAAAAATCAAGATTGTCGGAGTTCTACCGGTTGGAATTTCACAAAACCACCACCATGAACACTTTCCACCACCCGATCCTTCGATTTAGGTCATTTCTGCCCTTACCTTAAGCATTGAGGACAATGCTTGTTCTTAAGCTTGGGGTGAGGTATTTCCTTTTACTTTTTTTCATGCATTTTTTTAATTAGGTTGCATAACATTTTAGTTTTAAGCTATTTTGCATTCAATTTTTTTTTTTATAAAATTGAAAAAATATTTTATTTTCTTCTTTTCCACTTTTTATTTTTGCATAACATTTAGCTTAGGGCATTAGCATTCAAGCAATTTTGTTGTTTGTTTATTCTCACCTTCTTGGATGCCATGGAACAAGTTCATAGTTATTGTATGATTATTGGTCCATGATCTTGTTGCTATCTCACCCATCGGACCGAGACCACTAGCTACAGTTTGGGATTTCATACTTGGGATCAAATGCTGGTAGCTTAAAGGGGTAAGTGATCATGGCCAGGTGGTTTCATGAAGAACTATGCATGTAATACTAACAACTATAGGATATACTATAGAAATGGATGTTTTTAGCCTTGTGGTCAATACCGCTGAGAGGATCACACTTGATCATGTTTGAACCGTTAGGATGAAGCACTGGTGCTTGTCCCCGAGTAGAATCCATATTCGGTCTCTTTACATCACCATATCTTTTTTGCGATTTTCTTAGGATTTTAGAGAGTCTTTTAGTCCATATTTTGACATTTTCATTATTTTTGAAAAATCAGAAGTTTGAAGAGGAGCTTACATTACATCTTTATGCTCCACACATAATCATTTTCACACTTAGACCATTTGGATTATATCACTAACCTTTCGGTTCCACTTTCACACTTTTGGGAACCAAATTTTGAGTCAAAAGGTTTTCTTCTTAAAAATTCCGATTGTTAGTATATTACCTTCAAGTATGTGTTATCATATTGATACCTCCAAAGTGAATAAAAAAAAGAAAAAAAAATTCCAAGCGGCGATTATCTTAGATGGGCGACCGGTTCAATTATTGAACAAACTTTCCTACATTTTGGTCACCCAACATTTGATATTCATTTATTTAGGTATGTTTTATTGTATATAGAACAAGTTGTTTTTCGCAAATTGGTGATGTTAGGGAGACTGTCGTGTCGGATACTACGGGAGGTTTGGGCCAACACTAAGTGAACTGATTCCCACAACGGTGCCCGAGCGATGAAACCCAATCACATTTGAGAGTGGTCGACAGACGTGAGATCACACAACTTTCGTGATAAGAGTGTATACTTAAAGAAGAGCTCCACACGAGCCCATCCAGCTGCTTTCTCCCTACTACATATATTCTTCATTGTATGCATGTTCCATTGGAGTTGCAACTATCCATCCCTCCTTACTCACCTAGAGGAGTTGTCCTAGCTATGGTTTATGGTCCCTTTGTTATTAGATGAAAAAAAGTAATGAGATAATAGCAAGATCAATTCTGACCATGTTGACTAATGGTGATCAGGTTCTGCGGTTCTATCCATTATTTTTATTTTCCTTACGATAGTTCATCCCGAGTTCATTTTAGTCTTATCTTACTTGAGGACAAGTAAGGTTTAAGCTTGGGGTGATTTGATAGTTTCATTTTATTTACTTCTTTTTATAGTTTATTTTAGCATATTTCATCCATAATCTAGTTAGTTTCCATGCATATTTTCCTTTTTGTTATTTTATGACTATTTCGCCTACTTTCTTATTTCATGAGCTTTATTGTAGATTTCATGGAGATTAGTGGAGCGGGAGTGTTCGGGACGTATGAAAAGCGATGGGTATTGGAGGAAAATAAGGATTTTAGGCTTGATGGTTAGTGGAGATGATGCATGGAACGAGCTTGATGATTATTTGAAGGCTTGGAGAGAAATAAACTTTAAATTTGCAAAATGCGGGAGTTTATTCAAGCATGCGTAGATTATTAACCGGGCAAGTTTAGATCATTTGGAGAAGCCAAATTGGGCTTAAATTGAAGAAAACTTGAAGAAAAATGGGCTAGGAGCTGATTGGACTCAAACTGGGCCAAGTGGGCTAAGCTATGGAGGCCCAAACCTCAAAGATGCTACATCCAGGGGCCACTCGCGTAACCCACCCATGTAACAGCACGTGAGTCGTGCAACCCCCTGCAGGGGCAATTCCGGAAATTCTTCTTTTGAGCTGTATGGGGAAGGTTGGCGTGCCACTTTTACAAACTCTTGGACATCCGATTTTTGAAGATTCTCTCTGGAGTTTTGAAGACTTTTGAAGGCCAAAAACACCTCAAGAACATCATCTTTTTACCTCTTGATTCTTGCTTAATGTTAGGTACAATCTTCTCTAACTTTGTTTCTTTGAGTTTGGCCATGCTTGGCTGACTTTTGGTGAAGTCCTTTGACTATTTGTTGAATATTGAAGAATCCATGAACATGTTCTTAAATATTTATGGGAATGTTTTGTGTTTTAACATCTTATCACTACTTGTATGTTTTAGTTCATGAATTTAAATGTGTTTGTGGTGCTTAGTTGGCTAATTTATTGATGAAGTAAAGGATCCTCAAAATAGCAAGCAACAAATGATTTTTGTTTTGTTTTTGCTTCACACAATCATAAAACATTTTCACCAACATGGTGGTGAAAGCATTTGAACCCTCTTGGATTTGGTGACTCTTTGGTTATTAATGCTAGTTGACTTTCACTAATTACATGCTTAATGGAAATTGTGACTTTGACTAAGGAAATTGTTATGAGCTTCTCTAACCATTTTAACAACGAAGAAAATTCTAGGTAATCTCAAGCTTCTTGGATTACTATAGCCAAATTAAGGATTTAAATCAAGTATTGCACCATCGGATTCTAATGATATGTTCTTCAAAAGTCAAAGTGAGGAAACCTTAAGTCAACCATCCTTCTCTTATTGATTTTACATAAAACTCCTATTTTTGTTGAAATTATTTATTTAAATCTTAGTTTAATTCTAGTTTATTTCAAGTATTTCAAAATACCAAACCCCCCATTTTTAATTTATTGTCATTTTACAAGTATTTTTACAAAGAGATTTCTCATAGAGTTATAAAATTGGACCAATCTCCGTGGATACGATCTCTTTACCGCTATACACTATTTTAGTGTGTAATATTCAGGGTTATTAATTTTGTTGGCCTCGACAACCACCATATTTGTTGTGATATTACAAATGAAGTCATCCACCCCCATACGTTTCCACCGTCTGGTTTGGGGGTGTTACATAAGCTCCATGGAATCAAGCTACAACAAAGATGTATGTTACTCTAACTAGTATCTTGTATTTTTTATGTCAAATTGCATGCTAGTTATAACTTAATGCCTTGGAAACCATTTGCATGTATAATTTGTGAAAACATAGATCCAAGGTATTTAGGGTTGTATGTTCACCATAGGATGTTTTAGTATATTAAAACCCATCAATTTTGTAGGGTTGTTATCGAAGTTCCTCATTAAAAATTCATGGGATTGGAATATCACTATGAGATTTTCAATCGATAAGCTTGATGATTCCTTTGATTCTTCCACTGCCATGACCACATATTTGAACTTACGTGTGAGAGTCCTTAATATATTTTGAACAATCCCCTTATCTATGATGTGTTCTCCATTTAATCTCATTTGATTCACTAAGGAAATCACATGGCTATAAAATTCTTTTATGGTTTCTGATTTCCTTCATTCTAAGGCTATTAAATTCACAACACAAGGTTTGCAAATACACTACTTTTACTCTATCATCTCCCATGTAACCGTTATACAATGTATCCCATTCCTATTTAGTATATTTCTGAAGATGGGATCATCGACCACTTGGTTGATAAATAACAATGCCTTATTGTCTTTTCCAAATTGGATTAGTGTAGAGCATAAAGGAGTCAAAGACATGGTTTTTGGGAAAAATCATGTGTCACGACATGACAAGCCAATATGAGAACACACATTCGGTAGAATGTCACGACATGAAACGAGTATGGTCATGACGTGATAACGGATGCTCTGGCCCATGCCCATAATTTTAGGGTTTCTTTCGTATTTAAGCATCTTACCCAAGGACTAGGGAACCTTCTCCAGCCTCCAACTCTTTATCATGAAACCCTAGCCCCCTTTGAGAGTTGTGGATCATTTTGGTGATCTTGGTACACTTTGAAGGAGAAGAAGAAATTTTTTGAGCAAAGATCAAGCAAGCCACTCTACTCCACCCTTGGAATCACTATTTGGACCATTTGTAATACTTAAAGCTTCAACCTTTATGATTCCTTCCATGTAGATCTAGCTTTCTTTGTATGTTTTAGTCCATAAGAGGAATTTGTATGTTGGGATGAGATAAAGTTTGCATCTTTATGGCTCATTAAGGTGTTGGATTAGGTGTCTAAACCCATAACTATAACTGGTATGCACATGACCCAATAGTAGCATGGTCCTTTTGGGTTGCCTTCACTATAGCAACTTGACAGGATGAATTATGAGAAAGAGATAAATAAATGATTTATTAATATATTACAAGAATAATATATTAATTGATAAATCATATTATTTAATTATTATTGATCATAAATTAATTGAGAATTAATTTAGTGATCATAAGAGACTAACTGAAAGTAAGGGGACTGATATTGCAAATCATTGATAATGGCAAGTTGGGCTGATGGACTCCTAGAGGAAGGAGTGGATGAAATCTATGGAAGCCCATATATATTTCATTCAACGGGTTTTCTAGAAGGATCTCTTGGATTGCTTAAGGATTAAGCAGAGAATTAGGGTTTCCTCCTAAAACCCTAACAACTCAACTATATAAGGACCCCTTGGCTACCAGTTTTCGGCCCCTATGCTTGATAGAAGAACTCTAGCAGGAAATCCTAGCCTCCATTTCTCTCTCCTTTTCATCCATTGCTAGTGGTGTTTGTGACTCCATTAGAAGCGCAACGCTTGAGGCACTAAGCTCTTGAAGATCAAGATTAAGGAAATGATTACTTGTTATTACTAGTTAACAAGAAAGGTATTCTTCCAACTCATGTTTATTCTCTAAATCCAAAAATTATATGCTAGTTTAGGGTTCTTGCTTTGGAAAATTGAGTTGCATGCATAAATTGAGAAAAACCTAGATCCAAAGCAACGAGGATTGCATGTGCACCATAAGAATGTTGTAATGCTCAAAACCCATTGGTGGTATATGAGATTAGGGTGTTTTTCTGTTATATTTGATGCATTTATGAATTGTTCAAAGAAAAAAGAAAAGCCGTTTTTGTCTCTACCTGATGAACACGACATGTTCATAGTGGAACATGACGTGCTATGGCATGACACGACGTGGAGACTCGTCTGTTGGCAGATTTTTGGATTTTTGGCCTAAATTAGATTTGGATAATTACCATAAGTTGTTTTAACTATTAAAATTTGAATTTTCTGTTATGGTATTGATTATCCTCATCTAATTGGAAGATTATGATCAAATTTTGAGATAATGTTTAAAATTATATGATTAGTTTAAATTATTTAAAATTTGATCTAAAGGTTTTGAAAAGTTTCAATACTTGTCCTCAAGTTTTGGAATTTAAAATTTGATTAAAAGTTTTAATTTTGAAATATTAAATTCTAAAACCCTAGTGTTTTAAAAGTTTAAAATACAACCCTTATACTACTATAATATTAAAAGCTTAATAATTATATATATATATATATATATATATATATATATATATATATGTACAAGATGGGCCAGTCTTACCATTAATAGGCTTCATTCACAAAGCTGGTCTATAAGCAGTGTTTAAGGAAACGACCTGTAAAATGACTGCCATTGGGTTTCCACTCTCACCCACCGCACTGTTGACTAGTGGAGGGTCGTTAGCCGAACGGGCAAGATAGGACATAAATTCCTCATTAATAAGTATAATGAAAGTTATAAAGTAACTAAATGTTTTTATAAATTCCCAATCTTAGTTATTTTAGGAAAATGTGAAAATGATGTTACTCCATGAAATTGCACTTTGCACCTTTCCAAGTTGTTAGTGGAGCGTGTGTGGTTAACCGGCACATTAACTTAGACTAATAAGGGTGGCAAAGGATAGCTCGAGAATTATCATAGATCAATGGAGCATGTGTGGTTAACCAACACATTGATTAGTGTTGGGTTATGAGCATTCTAACACTCCTAAGTGTACATGCAACCCTAAATACCTTGGATCTATGTTTTCTCTATTATACATGCAAATATGAACATCCAAGGTATTATCCTAATCTAGCATACAAAACTATCAATATAACAAGATAGAATACATACCTCTTTGATGGTGCTTGTCTTCATGAAGCTTGAGTGCTTAGTGCCCCAAGTGTGACACCTCAAATGGTTCACACAACACCAAATACACTTGGAATAACTTGAGAGAAATTAGAACACTTCATGAAATCGTCTAGCCCTCATACACACACATAGTGTTGGTTTCTTGAGCCATGGGTTTCTTTTATATGGTGGCTATTAGGGTTACACCATGTAACTCATGACTTTATCCATTCCTTATGCTCCATGGATTTTAACCTCCATGGAGTATCCATGGGTCACCCCATGGACTTAGTCCAACATAAGGAATCTTGGATCACAAGCCCACATATATAAGAATGAATGATTTACATAATCAACCCATATATTTAATTAGTCTCCTTTTGATCACTTAATTAATTCCAAATTAATTCTTGATCAATACTAATTAAATAACCTTATTAATATATTAGAACTTATAATATATTAACAAACCTTAAGTGTTATTTCTCTCATTTTAGTCTATCCAAGTGCATGATGCCATGCAACCCAAATGGACCATGCCGGGTCGGGTCAAGTCTTACCAATTATAGTTATGGACTTAGACATTAATCCAACAATCTCCCACTTGGATAAGTCTAAAACTATTATTGCGTATGACTTCAGGAACCAACTGGCAATCATAGCTCTCAAAAGCTTCTGTCGAACTCTGACCTTGTAGATGAACTCTGATCTTGTCAATGACTTGTCCATTAGATAAGGGATCATATATTCCTCCATTCTAGATATCATATGGACTGAGACATGGATTATAATCATTCTCTCTGTCCATTTGTTGTTTCCCGATTTCCGATTTATGACGACTGACTAATTGAACAAATCAAATCAGTCCTGGCCCGGCCGAGCACTTCCATTTGTCACCATCAAATCATCGAGGGGCCCACAGATATCGCTTTTATCCCGAAGGTAAAAGGAATGGATAAACTTCGACTCATATGGCTTGTTCTACTACTTGTTGAATCATACACAAAGACACGTTTTATAACATCGAGTTACCAATGCGTTTCGTGTAATCAATGTACTATCAACTCATAGTAACAACTCATATCTCTAGGTTTGAAGAATATAAGATATTATCGTCTCATGATCACTCGTGATAAAATCCATGAAGTGATTCCAATGAGCGCGGGTTGAATCCAATACTCAGAACTTATGAGCACTCATGAGTGTTGTAGCCCTTTGTCCAACAACTTAGACCTCTACAAACCAACCCATGACAGTCTTAATTCATATCTACTTCCAACATATGACCGACTGTGGATGGTTTGAATAACTTAGTCATTCCGGAAGAATAACCTAGTTTATTCGGGAAGTCAAAACATGCAAAGTGAAACACAATAATAATTGAATCCAATATGGTCTCAGAACTTATGAATATAAATAAAACACCTTTTATTTATCACCATATGATTACACATTATTCATTGTATATTGTTTCAGCTATCAACATTATTCTTGAATTTAAAACAATAGTTGTCCCATGCTCCAAGCATGTACACTATGTTTTCTAAACACTAGTCATGCCATACACCAAGTATGCATAATATGTTTGTCTATGATCTTTATTTTGTGAACTAGATCAATTGAACATAACTTCAATGATTCTCTTTTCACACTCCCAAATCCTTACTGCAAATGCAAGAATTCCAAATTCATGTCATTTACTTAAATCTGTTAGATTCTAAACTTATATGCATTGATCCTCTTGTAACGATTATGCACAAATTCTCAAAGACTTGGCAACAATCATTACAGAGTATTCCAAAGGAGATCAACTCCTTGGAAACATCCTTTTTGCATTAAATTTCCTTAATCTTACACAGATTGAAAATTCTAACTTTGAAACATTTCCAGATTCCATTTTGACTATCACTTCTGAACAAGAGTTGCCTCCTTACAGATTATGTCAATATGGTCCTTCCAGAATTATCATTATACTTCCAACTGTCCTTGAGCAACCAATCTTTGGTAAACCTTAGATTGTCCTCGATAATTGTTTAATCCTTTTAGTCATATCCAGTTCTAAACCTTTTCCCTTCTTAATGCCCTAGGCATTTGGAAAATTTTAGAAAGGATGAATATAGCACATGTAATCGATCCTATATCCGAAGCATATGGGACACGATTCATGATGTCTCACATAAAGACTAAACCAGTCTTTTGCTATAACATTTCCATTTCAATTTGCCAAGTTCTCATAATTCAGATTATGAAAAGGGATGCCGTAATCATAATCGAATTTAAGAACGCAAATAATGGACCCATATACAGAATTTCCTTATGTTGAGCCATTCCAACATGAAATTCATATATATCCTTGACTAAATGATTAAAACCTCACGATCTAAGCTTATAGATTTGAGATGAAGTATAATTTCCTCTCCCTTAATTATAGCAAAACAACTTTTTCCCAATTGAAACCTTTTGTTTTCTATAATTAACATTGCTAGCTTGCAATACTTATCGTAATTATCATGCTCCCACTAACATGATGATTATTAGCATAACACTTATGCTCCCACTAGCTTTGACATATACTCAGAAAGCTCGACTTCTAGAAATCAATACTTTATTGACATTCTTACCAAAGTTCAGATTTCTGATACTAGATTGTTTTCATAAGACTTTATCAAAAAACATACACCTTCCCTTAGATAGCTCTTGGGTGTGTCAAAACAATTTTAAGAACTATGAAAAGGGATGCCGTAATCATAGTCTTGATCGTTTTGACCTTTGCCATTTCTCACAAGTCCAAGTTAGTGTGCCGGTAAACCATACACGCTCCACTAACGGCTTTGAGAATGCAAATATCACAATTGCTATCTAACTAAAATCTACTTAGTCAAAGTGTTTCCTCACCATCATTTTCATGAATCGGAGAGAACTTTATGACACTTAGATTTAATGGTGTATGAGTTCTTATCCATGTGAATCGTCATAACCGTAGTCACAAGACAAGAATTATGACAAATCCAAACTCATATGGACTGAACTCAATCTTAATTTCTTGCCACCTGGCAGCTCAAGGGCCTACCATTGCTTCCAAGTTGTTGTGCAACCAATTGAGAACTCTAAGAACTCATATGCAAAGCCAACTTTCACTAGAATGGGCACAGAATATGTCAACACGATAGGTTATAAACCTCAAGTCGTGTGCTAGTGAAGAACTTCAGGTTTCATTCTTGATTAGTTCTTGAGAATTTCAAGACCTTTAAGACTCCCACTGTCCTCTTGACCTATAAGACTCCCTTGTCAAACATCCAAGAGATAGTGTGGATTCTAATCAAGACAAACACTTCACACAATTAGCCTTAGTTGGTCTTTGTTTTATCCAAAACATCACAACTTTCCAATTTCAAATGTACAAGAGTAGAAAACTTTTACTCTTACATTTGTCAAGTGTTTTAAACCTTCTTAAAGACATGTCACTCAAATTACAATCTTGGAGTATGACTCTAAGACTTGTATTGGAACGAAGTATGACTCATCTTCTTGACTTAACCATTTCAACAATTCAAGATCCCTTCTTCTTAGTCATAAGAATGAACTAAGACTTCCTTAGAGAACTAATTTTGATATGGTATCTTAATCATTAAGATGATCACAAAACTGATACTAAAGTACTCTCCCATCTTTTCAGATTTGAGAAACTTTTATCCTTCTGCCTAATTTGATTCTTCTTATCCGCTCTGCTATGCATTGGAACCTTTTCCAATGTCTCAGAGTTACACTTAAGCTTGTAAGTATAATCATATTTACTGAACTCTAGTAAAATATGACGAATAGCCTTATATCTTTTGTGGTGGACTTAATCAGTGCACATGACTATGTACTTGATCCCTTAGTCCATTACTTGACTCACACATCTATGTGAATAAGTAATTAGTCTTAATTTTTTCCAATACTTGAAAAGTTCTCATTCATCATGCTATACAACTTGCATGATTCCAAGTCCCGGTCCAATTGAGACTTGGGTGATGAGAATGTTTCCTTTATTTGATAAATTTAGACATTACCACAAATGAAAGAATCAATTTCATACTTCCACTCTTGCTATTAATGGAATCATATAAGCAACAATTTTTCCTCAAATGCCATTGTAAGGATATTTTAAAATAAATAAAATCAAAAATTTTCTTTTATTTTAAAACTATGCGGAAAACTTATCCTTACAATCCATATGAAAACTTGTTGTTATCTATTCCTTAGCAATATCTCATAACTCCTAAGAAGTAGCTCAAGAATCCGTTTTTTCAAACTACGCGATAGAAATCCATCTATGCGATCAGATTCAGCATATTCTTTCTTTAAGTTCCTTTACTTTTCTTTGATTCTTAAAACATTACCATGTGACCCAGTCACATCATGCATCAAGAATCTCATAATAGAAACTTAACAAAGTTAGAGTAGTGGACTTTACCTAAAGTAGAGTCAACCTTATTGACTTTAACACCCTTAGGTAAATTTGGCAGCTTCGCAAATAATGACCCTTTCTTTGGCAATATAAACATATGGACCCTTTGATAATGGTACACGGGACTATCACAGACTTAGCTTTTCTCTTTACCATTTGTTCAACCGAGTTGACTATGGCCGATCCCTTTCCATTGGGAAGAGAATGCTTTTTCTGGATTTCCTGTGTCACCATTGTCAATGTCCATAAAGTTTCAGGAAGTTGATCTTAGCAAATAGATAAGATCATTAAGGGTCTTGTCATAGTCTGTTTCATAGGTGTTCCAAAAGAACTCACTATGTGACTTAGAAAGTAGTTGAGCCACTAACTTTCTCAAGACTTTGACACCCAACTCTCCCGGCTTGTCAATATGTGACTACATCTCCAAGATGTGATCACACCTAGACCTTGCCTTGCCATTAGGGCTTGAGTGATCTTAAACTTTTCAAGAACTTGTGGGTTAGGGAGAATAATTAGAGGAGGAGAAAGAAGTATGATATCCATGGGACATCATCTTCATTAGGAATGCTTGTTTCAAGAGATTTGGGAAGATCATAAATGTCTAAACCAGACATCTTTTGGGAGATATTCAAGATAGTTGATCTAAAGTCCTTAATATGACACCCAATATGAAATATTAAGGCTAGGACCCAACAAACTATTTTATAACTTAGAAGAGGTATGCCGTAATCCAAGCTATAAAACAATTTGAAGGTAGGTGAATGACGATTCACCAATTTCCACCAAGATAAACGAAATGTATTATTAGGTTTTAATTGGATTTGAAACTCCTAGATCTTTTGAGATTCATTGAACTGTTCAATGGCATGTTTCAATCTCGAGTGTGCCCTTCAGGTTTTGTGACTGGGATGCCGAGGATCACAAAACAAGGTGTGAAGTAACCATGCAAATTACTTGGTACCCTTAAGTGTTTACCCCTCAATCGATGTGCCGGTTAACCACACACGCTCCATCGATACTATGATAAACATTAAGTTACCCTTTGCCTACCTTGTTAAATACGAGTTAGTGTGCCGGTTAACCACACACACTCCACTAACCGACTTAAACAAAGTGCAAAGTGTAATTTCATGGATTAGCACCTTATTCACATTTTCCTAAGTAACTAAGATTGGGAATTATTAAGAGTTTAGTTACTTAGTATTTATCATTAATACTTTTAATGAAGGGAGAATTATAGTCCTGTCAAACCCGTTCGGCTAACGACCCTCCACCAGTCAAGCAAGCGGTGGGTGAGAGTGGACACCCATTAAGTTGCCATTTTATAGGCAACAACCTTATACCCACCTTATAGACCGGCTTCGTGAATGAGGCGTACTAGCGGTAAGACCGACTTTACTCTTATACATATATATATTATTAATTTATAATATTATAAAGTATAAGGGTTGAATTTTAACTTTTAAAATTCTAAGGGCTAACTTGGAATTAAAGTATTCATAAGAGAAAACTTTACAAATTCCAAAACTTGAGGGCAAGTTTTGAAACTATTCAAAACTAATTAATTCCATAACTTATGTATTTAAAGTAGTTTTAATCCAAAAACTTTTCAAGTTCCATAACTTGTGGACAAATTATGGAAGACTTTAAACTAATAAAGAATTAATCTTTTCTTTATTTTATAACTTATGGAATTAATTAAGGTTACATATTTTATTTATTTATTTATTAATGAAGTGACTCTTGAACCTCCATAACTTAAGGACAAGACTCTTCATCTTTTGTAACCATTGCCATCTTTTATGAGTTTTATGAGTCTTTAATGTGACTCTTCATGTAACTTAAGGATAAGTTACACAAACACATTTTATACTCAACTCTTAGATTAATTTGGATTGAAAACAACTTTTTCACTCAACTTTTCTATTAATCTAAGCAACTCATAAGAACAAGATAATTCAAATCAAACTTTTTCATGTAATTAGTCTAACCTTTAAACTAATACAAAACATGAATCTATTGACAATTATCTTTGAGAATGGATTAGCATGAACATTACCACATTAAAAACAAGTTTATAAGTTCAAAAACAACTTAGGGTAATGTTGCTAGTCCATTTCTAGCCAAAAACCTCGAAGATATGCTGTCTGGGGTCCAACTCGTCGAGTGCATGAACTCAACTCGGCGAGTTGGATGCATTTTGCCTTGGACTCGTCGAGTCCCTTCATGGACTCGGCGAGTCAGCTGGGCTGACAGCATCAAAACTCGATTTTTCAGCTTCTATTGCAGGTATAACAAGAAAACAAACCTGGCTCTGATACCACTGTTGGGTTATGAGCATTCTAACACTCCTAAGTGTACATGCAACCCGAAATACCTTGGATCTATGTTTTCTCTATTATACATGCAAATATGAACATCCAAGGTATTATCCTAATCTAGCATACAAAACTATCAATATAACAAGATAGAATACATACCTCTTTGATGGTGCTTGTCTTCATGAAGCTTGAGTGCTTAGTGCCCCAAGTGTGACACCTCAAATGGTTCACACAACACCAAATACACTTGGAATAACTTGAGAGAAATTAGAACACTTCATGAAATCGTCTAGCCCTCATACACACACATAGTGTTGGTTTCTTGAGCCATGGGTTTCTTTTATATGGTGGCTATTAGGGTTACACCATGTAACTCATGACTTTATCCATTCCTTATGCTCCATGGATTTTAACCTCCATGGAGTATCCATGGGTCACCCCATGGACTTAGTCCAACATAAGGAATCTTGGATCACAAGCCCACATATATAAGAATGAATGATTTACATAATCAACCCATATATTTAATTAGTCTCCTTTTGATCACTTAATTAATTCCAAATTAATTCTTGATCAATACTAATTAAATAACCTTATTAATATATTAGAACTTATAATATATTAACAAACCTTAAGTGTTATTTCTCTCATTTTAGTCTATCCAAGTGCATGATGCCATGCAACCCAAATGGACCATGCCGGGTCGGGTCAAGTCTTACCAATTATAGTTATGGACTTAGACATTAATCCAACAATTAGGTGGTAAATGACTCAAGAGTGCCTAGCTAATTTGCATAGTTATTCACACCTTGTTTGTGATCCTCGGTATCCCAGTCACAAACTTGAAGGGCATAATCGAGATTAAACATGCCATTGAAAAGTTTAATGAATCTCAAAAGAATCTAGGAATTTCATTTCATTTATAACCTAATTCTTCATTTCGTTTTTTTGTGGTGCAATTGGTAAACCATCATTTACCTACCTTCATATAATTTACAATTGGATTACGACATCTCTCTTCCGAATAGTGAATTATAATGTTGGGTCCTAGCCTTAATATTCCATTTGGGTGTTAATTAAGGATTTCTTATCTAATCTAAAATTTCTTCCTTTTCTTTTTTAGATGTCTAGCTCAAACAACGCTTCCTGCTCGAACTCCAACTCCTTAAACTTCTTTTCTCTTATCAACATTTGTGGAGGGTCACTTTTGATGGGTCCAATTTCAATGATTAGATCCGCAACATCCGTATGGCCCTTCGATATGAGGAGAAAGAATACGTCCTCGACAAAGAGCTCAAAGAGATAGATGAAACTAAAGCTTCTACCGAAGAAATAACTGAGTATAGGGCTCACGAAAATGACATGACAAAGGTGTCGTGTATAATTGTAGCCACTATGACTCCTGAGCTCCAGCGGTTCTACGAGGATTACTGGCCTTACGAGATGTGCCAAGATTTGATGGAAAAGTACCATCAAAGTGCGCGTCAAGTGAATCTAAGTGGGTGTAATCGCTTGGGATTATAAGGAGAAACCGTGGAGTGAGCCCATGGTGAGACAGTGGAAGAGAGTGTCGTGACACTACAGGGAGCCGTAGTATTCACTGGATATTGGGAGAGGGATGAGATACTACGGAGAGTCGTGGTATTTACTAGTCAGCGAAAGAGTGTCGTGATGCTGCAGGGAGCCGTAGTATTCATTGGATAGTGGGATGGGGATGTGATGCTGCGGGGGAGCCATAATATTCACTAGTTAGTGTGTGTGTGTGTGTGTGAGAGAGAGAGAGAGTGTTATGATACTGCGGGGAGCTGTAGCATTCACAAGTCAGTGAGAGAGTATCGCAAGACTACAGGGGAGGCCGTAGCACACAGTAGTTGATAAGGGTGAATACTGTTTTGCTGGGGGTTTTAGTATTCACTAGCCAGAGTATAACGCAGAGGAGTTCTTAGGCTTGGGTAGCCTTACCGTTTGAGTCTTTGGGAGCCTGGTTGCCGAACCAGGGGCGAGATGGGGGTCTCCGTGTCAGTTAGGAACTGATATATCCCAGGTTGAGTGGGGATTGACGTAATCAGAAGGAATTGGGGAGAAGGTGTGTGCTTAAATTCGTGAATCTTGGGTCATGGGTTGAGTACCATATTGGAATTGAGTGGTTCCAAGTCTGCTGTTGAATCAGACTATCGCGCTTGAGTCTATATTCGTTCGTGTGTCGAGTAGGCAAGATGAGGTTTCGGTTTTGTAGATGGGTTTCATTTTGAGGGATATTGATCTTCATCTGATTTCTTAGACCATAGTGGGTCAGTTTCGTTTCTATGAGAATACTCGCGAGACGTATGGAACCAGTGGGCGGTAGATGACTAAGGTCGGAAGCGAGACGATTTTAGATGAGTTGTAGCATTCTCTTGGGGTAAAGCGAACTTCGAGACTTGTTTGTCGCGATGAGCCGGGATAGTTATCATGAGAAGGTAGTCGGTGAGATGTTTTGGTTTGCAATGAGTAGCCTTTGGAGGTTCATCTATTGGGTCAGGAGCTGACCTGATGCTCAGTATTGAAGGGGAAATCTGAGAGGAAGCTGGGGCTTATGTCTATAGGTGTTAGAGGATACTTCCAAGTGAGTATAGTCTTTTCTTGTGTTTGAGGACAAATTTTTGGGATTTATTCTTTCCGATAAGTTCTGATAGTGGTTTAGGCGGTGGGTCCTTAGTGGGTTATGACCTTCCCGTTCCTCTTGAGTTCGACCGAGATCGATTAGAGAATCAAAGTTGGTAGAGTGTTCTTAGAGTCTATTAGTCGATGATAGATTAACATGATATTTTTCGAGGGTGGTCTGGCAGGGAGACAGACCACTAGAGTTTTCTAGTTTGGAAAGAGTCAGATCGAGTACCGCAGCGGCAAATGGATTTGTCATTCTTTGGGATCGAGAGTTCCTATTAGGATCAGGTGTCTTTGGAAGAGATTGTTATATGATAAGATGTCCTTTCGGTGGTGCTTTTTGGGTTATCGGTTCGATCTATGTGTTGATAAGGAGCGATTTCGAGGGAGAAATCTAATTCAAGTGGGGGAGAATTGTAACATCCTGTTTCCGATCGTCCGTGATTAGGGTTCATGGGCTGCAAACCGGGCATGAGGGAGTCTCAGGGTTGTGACGAGTTGCTAGGAGCTTAGGGAATCACATCACCTATTCGAGGGTATGGGGTTTGTGGGAATCGAGGTTATGTCTAGGAAGCGATGACAGTTTGATGATTTGGCAAGGTAAGTCCTTTAGTTGAAAGTGATGGCCGCAGAGTACACTGGGCGTACATGTAACGATGTAAATTTCCAAAACAATTTTTCGCATTATATAAAAACATAATTCATTTGTAAATCATAAAAACTGATTGTTTGAAACTCAATTATAACATATATCAATCCCAAGATCTCATAGCATAAAAATCCCGTGTGTGTACTGATCAAGCCGGCGCCTTCCCGCGATCATCACTAGTACCTGAAACACATAAGACAAAACACTGTACGCACAAAGCTTAGTGAGTTCCCCAAAATACCACATATAACACATATTAGCCACTCGAGGCTATAACTCTATGGGTCCGTGCACCCAAACTCTGTGAACGCTCAGGTTTTAACTCTACAAGCATGCACAACATAAATCACATAGAAGAATGCAGTGCAACAAACAATATATATAAAACACTATATCAAATAACTCTATTTACCTACTCAAGGTAAAGTATAGTAAGAAGACTCACCTTGTGTATCTCGGTAACTCGTAAATCCCTGAAATCACTAGTGCTCGATCTCCCGAGCTATAGTCCTCCTATACACAAATATATCTCTAATTAACACTTTCCCAACTAGGGTTGACTAACTCTATCAAGTCAACACCGGTCAACTCTAGTCAATGGTCAACGGTCAACCCAACTCGCCGAGTCTAGCATGGACTCGCCGAGTTCCTACGAGGACCCGATTCCTCTGAATCCCTTCCGACTCACCGAGTCACTCACCCAACTCGGTTACCCAACCCCTGGTTCGAAAACACGGAACAAATCGCTCCAACTCGCTGAGTCTGCCAATGGACTCGGCGAGTGCATTCCATGCACAACCCCAAATGACCTTCTGAGGTCAGATCTGTTGCACTAGCTCATAGATCTAGTCTTTCCATACTTATTTATCACGTAAAGTTTATGTCTTGGCACTCATAACACACCTATTGACTCATAAATGGTGTTTTGACCTCACACACAATGATCCCAAACCAAAACCTCCATAGACTCATATAAAGCTTGGACAAAGAGGCACTCTAGACCTCCATGGGTCCAAATCCAGAACCTAACTCGCTTAAGGGACCATGGGAGCACTAGATCTAGTCACATAAGGGCTCAATAAGCCCTAAATTAACATGAACATCACCTCAACATAAAATGGATTGAAAATAATACCTCAAACGTGATGTTCTGGACCTCAGATCTTCAGGAAGTTAACCCTCTTGCTTCCTCTTGGCTATAGCTTCCTTTCGCTTGCTAGACAACACCTCCAAGGTTGACAATGGCTCCTTCTCTCACTCCAAAAGCTAAAGTTCACTAGGGTTTCGCTCTGGGGGCTGGTGAGCACAAATGACTGCCATAAGGCCCTTTAAATAGTCCCCAAACCCGAGAAATCAGGGTTTCATTAAACAGCGCAGACTCGCCGAGTCCACCAATGCGACTCGCCGAGTCCGGTTATAATCGGGGTGAGAAATCGCGTCTATACTCGGTGATTCTACGCACCAACTCACTGAGTTCTTCACAAAACTCAAAATAAAATGAATAAATATAATACCTGAAGTTCCGGATGTTACAGTACATGTGTGTACGCTTAGCGTACTCATGCGCGTGACATTTAAGCTGAGCCACCTAGTACGGTTGGCGTACCAGAGGGTACGCTGGGCGTACTAGGCACATAAGGAAACCCTAATTAAGAGGAGTATCCCTATATAAAGAATGAGATGGCCTCATTCCTATCCACCATCCTCATTCAATAAACCCCCCCTAAACCCTAATCCTCGTTCTTGAGCTTGTGGGTGACCATTGTGAGCTTATAAGTGTGATTGTGGAATTTTTGGAGTGAAGAAGGAGCATGGAAGAGAATAGAGATGGAGTCTAGGCTTTGGATCTGAGCTTTTCTGTGGTTGGAGCATCATTTGGAGGTATAAAGCTCAAAGCCTTCCCATCCTTTTTGTTTTGTGCATGATATGGTCCATTTTAGGGCTTTTGGTCCCAAAGTTTGAGGCTTTATGAGTTGTTGCACTCTAGAGCTCAATATCTGTCCTTTTAAGTGTTTCTAGTGGTGAGGATCCATAAAAATGAGGTATTGAACGTGATAATCAACCCATGCATGAGATTTGAGCATTTTGAGTTAAGAGAATAAGAGATTTATGTGTTTGTGACCTTATCAACCATGCAAAGGCTTAAAGTCACTAACTTTATGGAGTAAGAGATGATAGGGAGTCTAGATCTGAGAAACGAGTTAAGGTCTTAATGGGTTAAGACCAAGAGAGTAGACTAAAGAACAACTGGATGTACGCCCAACGTAAGTTCCAGTACGCATCGCGTACTATGTTGGAGTCCCCGATTAGTTTCATGCATGCGTGAGTACGCTGAACGTACCAAGAGAGGTACGCCCTACGTAACTACACTATGGGCTTTTGGGCTGGATCTTATGATGGGCTATGAGGATTGGGCCTGAATCTTTGGGCTTGTGAATTAGAGACTATGAGCAGAGAAATATTATAATTTTGCCTTAGGACCTTGTGTTGGGCTTGCCATTTAGTTTTGAGAGTGGGCCTCAGGTGAGCCCATTTATTATTGGGCCTTGGTAGGCCCAATGAGTGTTAGGCTTTTAATGGGCTGGTTAGTGGTCTTATTTTAGACGTAATGAGTGAGAGGCTGGACTTAGTTTCTAAATGGGTTAATTGTGGTTTTGGCTCAGAGTTAGATGCCGGTGCGTAGCAGCAGTGTTATAGGGGCTGTTCATCATCCGATGTGAGTCTTCTCACTATACATTACCTAGAGTGGTACTTATGTGTGACCGGAGGGTCTTATGTGTTTACATTGAGTATTACATTATTTTGCTTTATGTTGTATGCTACACATTATGTCTTTGTGATTTATGCTATGCGGAGCTTTACAGATCGGACCAGAGGGTCTAACGAACCATGGGACTAGGGGGTCCCACTGAGTCACATTGACCGGAGGGTCTTACAGTGATATAGCCTCGAGTGGCTGATGAACTGTGTGTGTGGTATTTTGGGAAATCACTAAGCTTCGTGCTTACCGTGTTATGTGTTTCAGGTTTTCTCAGAATCACGAGAAGGCACCGACTCGATTGTACACACTAGAGAAGGAGTTATGATTTGAGGATCCTAGATTATTATTATTATTATTAAAAAATATAGAGTTGTGTTTTGTAAATAAATTAAATGAGGGGTTTTTGTGAAACGTGATATGAGTATTATGTGATTTTTTAAAGATTTTTTTTTTTGAAAATTTACGGTGTTGCATGTGTGCTGTCTAAGGAAAGGTGTATGATTTTAATATAGTTTTATTAAAGCATCTCGTATCAAAAATATGAACTTTGGTAAGAACGTCAATAAAGTATTGATTTCTCGAAGTCCACTAGATTTCTGAGTACATGTCAAAGCTAGTGGGAGCATAAGCTTCATGCTAATAATCATCATGCAAGTGGGAGCATGATAATTATAATAAGTGTTGCAAGTTAGCAATGTTAACTATAGAAAACAAAAAGGTTTCAATTGGGAAAAAGTTGTTTTGCTATAATTAAGGAAGAGGAAATTATACTTCACTTCAATTCTAAAAGCTTAGATTGAGGTTTTAATCGTATTTAGTCAAGGATATATATATATATATATATATATATATATATATATATATATATATATATATATATATATATGAATTTTATGTTGGAATGGATCAACGTAAGAAAATTCTATATATGGGTCCATTATTTGCGTTCTAAAATTCGATTATGATTACGACATCCCTTTTCATAATATGAATTATGAGAACTTGGCAAATAGAAATAGAAATATTATAGCAAAAGACTGGTCTAGTATCATGTCTTTATGAATCGTGTCCCATATACTTCAGATATAGGAACGATTGCATGTGCTATAATATTCATATGTTTTAGATTTTTCCAAATGTCAGAGCATTAAGAGGGAAAATTACTAGAACTAGATATGACTAATTTGATTAAGCAATTGTTGAGGACAATCTAAGGTTTGCCAAAGATTGGTTGCTCAGGGACAGTTGGAAGTATAGTGTAAATTTTGGAAGGACTATATTGACATATTCAGAAAAGAGCCAACTCTTGTTCAGGAGTAATAGTCAAAAGGGGAATATGAGAATGTTCACATAGGTGGAAGTTATTCATTAAATTTGTGTAAGATTAGGAAACTTAATGCAAGAAGAATGTTCAAAGCAATGAACTTTGAATATGAGACTTCGTTTCCATGGAGTTGATCTCCGTTGGAATACTCTGTAATGTCTATTAACAAGTCTTTATGACTTTGTGCATAATCATTACAAGAGGACCAATGCATACAAGTTTAGAATCTAACAGATTTAGGTAAATGGTAGGAGTTTGGAATTCTTGCATTTGCAGTAAGGATTTGGAATTGTGAAATGAGTATCTTCGGAATTATGTTCAATCGATCTATTTCATAGAGTAAAGATCATAGACAAACTTAGTGTGCATATTTGGTGTATGGCATAACTAATATTTAGAAAAACAAAGTGTGCATACTTGGTGTATGGCATGGCTAGTGTTTAGAAAAACATAGTGTACATGGTTGGAGCATGGGACAACTATTGTTTTTAATTCAAATATAAAGTTGATAGTTTGAAACAGTATGCGATGAATGATGGGTAATCAATATGGGGATAAATAAAAGATGTTTTATCTATATTCATATGTTCTGAGACCATATTGGATTCAATTATTCTTATGTTTCACTTTGCATGTTTTGACTTCCATAATAACTAAGTCGCTCTTTCTGAATGACTAAGTTATTCAAACCATCCACAGTCGATCATATGTTGGAAGTATATATGAATCAAGACTATCATGCTGCTGGATTGTAGATGTCCAAGGTATGGGGCATAGCAAAGATTGCTGCAACATTCATGAGTGCTCATAAGCTTTGAGTATTGGATTCAACCCACGCTCACTAGTATCACTTCATGGAATTTATCTCGAGTGATCGTGAGACAGTAATATCATATAAGTCTTCAAACTTAGTGATATGACTTGTTGCCTATGAGTTGGTTATACATTGATTGTATGTAAACGCATTGGTAACTCGATGTTATTAAACGTGCTTTTGTGTGTGATTCAAAAATTAGTAGAATAAGCATATGAGTCGAAGTTTATCTGTTCCTTCTTGGATTAGAAGCGATATCTGGGCCCCTCGATGATTTTGTGTTGACCCATGTACCGGGCCCGGTCAGAACTAAGTTGATGTGCTCAAATAATTTCTATGTCAAACAAATCGGAAATCGGGAAACAAACTGCTGGAAAATAAGTGAGACATTGTTCCATGTATTTGACCGGCTGGTATCTAGAACAAAAGATTATATGACCACTTAGCTTAAATGGTGTATCATCATCATCTCAGTTCCGCGAGACCTTGAAAGAGCTACGATTGCTGATCGGTTCCTAAAGTTATTCTTGCAGATATAGTTATTAGACTTATCCAAGTAGGAGACTGTTGGATTAGGTGTCTAATTTCATAACTATGTCTGGGATGTACTTGACCCGGTTTGGCATGGTCCATTTGGGTTGCATGGCATCATGCATTTGGATAGACTAAAATGAGAGAAATAACACTCAAGGTTTATTAATATATTATAAGTTATAATATATTAATAATATTATTTAACTAGTATTGATCAAGAATTAATTTGGAATTAATTAAGTGATCAAAAGAACACTAATTAAATATATGGGTTGATTGTGTAAACCACCCAAACTTGTATAGTGGGCTAATGCTCCATGGATTATCAAGTTGGGGTAAAACCCATAGGATGCTCCATGGTGTCTTTGAACCCATGGATCATGGAAATGAAGATCCATGTCAAGTTAGGGTTTACATGGTGTAACCCTACTTATGACACACTATAAAAGGAATATGTGAGCAACCAAAATCAGCACTAGTGAGAACAAGAGGACATAGCTAATTTTAGAAGTGTTCTATTTGTATCAAGGTTATTCCAAGTGTATTTGGTGTTGTGTGAGACATTTGAGGCATCACACTTGAGGTGCTAGGCTCACAAGGTTCTCAAGGAATCCAAACTACAAAAGGTATGTTCTTCTTCTGGAATTTATGTTTAAAAGTTTCCCATGGTATGCTGGATAGGTTAAGAACCTTGGAAAATAAATTTTGCATGTATCATAGTAAAATATAGATCCAAGGTTTCTAGGATTGCATGTACACCTTAGGAGTGGTAGAATGGTCAAAACCCAACAGATACATGATGCGTTTTTCACATTTGTTCTGATTTGCAGGGGCTAAGAAGAACTAGGGATGTGGAGCATGGGAAGATGAACCCGATAATAGGGAACATGAAACCGTCGCTTATCACCAAGATCGAGATTTATTCTTTAGTGCTTAGTAGTGGGTTAGGTTTAGAGTTGATTGATTGTTACTACTCATCAGAGATAACGAGGAATATTTTTTTTCTTGGTTTGTACAGAAAAGGTTTTAGATTTTCATTTAGTAATGAAATTGTTTATATTAATGCTTTCTATAATGATACTTTGTATTGTGAAGCATTGCCTTGTACTGGTGTATATGAAACTGTGATGGTTGTAGACAACTTAGGAAATAATATGTTGCATATCGATTCGTCTAATGGTTTAGACAAGGCATGCTTGTGGCATTGTCGTCTTAGACATGTTAATAAGAAGTGCATAGCCCAACTCCAAAAGGATGGAGTGTTGGAGTCATTTGACCTAAAGTCAGATGACATGTGTGAATCTTGTTTGCTTTGAAAGATGACTAAATCACCTTTCAATGGTACTTGTGAACGAGTTGAGGGATTATTGGATCGCATACACAAAGATATGTGTGGGCCCTTTAGATCCACCACAAGGGATGCTAACCGCTTCTATGTTACATTTACTGAAGACTATAGCAGGTATGGATATATCTACTTAATCAAGCACAAGTGGGATACCTTTGAAAAGTTCAAAGAGTTTAGACTAGAAGTGGAGAATCAATTGGATAGGAAGATAAAGATGCTCAAATCCGATAGGGGTGGTGAGTATATTAGTATCGAGTTCCACGACTATCTTAAGGAATGTGGAATTGTTTCACAATTGATGCCGCCTAGGACACCGTAACTCAATGGTGTGGATGAGAGGCACAATCGAATTTTGTTAGACATGGTTCGTTCCATGATGAGTCGAACTTCGTTACCTATCTCATTTTGGGGGTATGCCTTAGAGACTACCACCCATATCCTTAATCGAGTCCCAACTAAGAAGGTTGCCAAAACACCTCACGATATGTGGACATGGAAGATTCTCTCATTACCACATATCAAGGTTTGGGGTTGCGAGGATTTCATAAGAATAGAGACTCACGGCAATATTGAACCTCGTAGTGAGCGGTGTATTTTCATCGGCTACCCACATAAATCTTTTGGATATCTTTTCTACAGACCTAGTGACAATGTGGTCTTTGTAGCAGGGAGAGGGGTTGTCTGTGAGAGAGCTCTCATATGCCAAGAGGATAGTGGGAGGAAAATTGATCTTGAAGAGCTTCAAGATTCAAGCAATGAAGGAACCTATAACAGTAGCACTCAACTTGAGGAAGTGATTCATGTTGAACCACTTGACGAGTTCTTGCCTCTAAGATGTTCCGGTAGAGTTAGTGTTCCACCTGTGTTGTATGGTCTCCAAATAGCTGCTAAAGCTGATACTTTTATCAGTGATAGTACACTGATAAATTTGGACGAACTAACAACTACAAGGAAGCCATGGATGGCCCAGAGTCTGCAAAGTGGAAAGAGACAATGGACAGCGAGATTCAGTCCATGTATGACAATCAACTTTAGAACTTGGTTGACAATGTATTGGGTCGTAAGACAGTCGGGTGCAAGTGGATCTTCAAGAAGACGATCGACATGGATGGGAAAGTGCGTATGTTCAAGGAACGACTGGTTGCGAAGGGCTTTACTCAAACCCCGAGGGTTGACTATGATGAGACCTTCTCACCAGTGGCCAAGATCAAGTCTATTAGGGTTATGTTAGCTATCACTGTGTTTCATGATTATGAAATTTGACAGATGGATGTCAAAACTGCTTTCCTTAACAGGAAGCTGGCTGAAGATGTTTACATCTGTCAGCTAGAAGGGTTTGTGGATGCTAAATACCCCAATAGAGTGTGCAAGCTTGAGAATTCCATTTATGGATTAAAACACGCATCTTCCAGATGGAATCTTTGTTTTGATGAGAAAGGCAAAGAGTTTAGTTTTTCGAGAAGCGAGGATGAGTCATGTGTGTATGTCAAGGCTAGTGGGAGTATAGTTAGATTTCTAGTTTTGTATGTTGATGACATACTTCTCATAGGAAATGACATAATGACCTTGCAGGAGGTTAAGTCCTGGATTAGGAAGTATTTCACTATGAAGGATCTAGGAGAAGCTGCTTATATTCTGAGGATAAGGATATTGAGAAAAAGAAGTATGAGACTAATAGGGCTTAGTCAAAGTACTTACTTGGACAAGGTGCTGAAACGTTTTAGCATGGAGAATTCCAAGAAAAGGGGAATTGCCAATCCAAAGCAATACCAAGCTCAGTAAGACTCAGATTCCGAGTACCGATGCCGAGATAGTAGAAATGAGTTGGGTGCCATATGCTTTTGCCACTTGCTCGATCATATATGCTATGATATGTACTCACCCGAATGTGGCTTTTGTGTTGAGCATGGTTAGCCAATATCAAAGGAACCCGGGTAGAGCTCATTGGAATGCAGTAAAGAACATTCTTTAGTACATGCGAAGGACCAAGGAATGAATTCTTACACTTAGTGGGAGTGATGACTTGAGAGTGATAGGGTACAATAACACCAACTTTCAGACTGGCAAAGATAACTGCCGCTCTCAGTCGGGCTGGGTATTTACCCTAAATGGAGGAGCAATTACTTGGAAAAGTTCCAAGAAGGAGACTGTGGCTGATTCAACGTATGATTCAAAGTACATAGCAGCGAGCGAAGTGTTGAAGGAGGCAATATGGTTGAAGAACTTTATTGGAGACCTTGGAGTTGTACTAGCCATAAAGGAGCCTATGAAATTTTCTATGATAACGAAGGAGCGGATGCCTTAACCAAGGAACCAAGGGATCATGGTAGATCCAGATAAATCGACAGAAAATACCACTTCATCATCATTGGGTAGAGCCCCTTACAATGGGTCTGAGCAGGGTTAAACACTTACAACATGCTAGGAGCATTGGTATGAAGGACAATATTAGTTTTAGTGATTAGATAGATCTTTAGAAACTTGTAATAGATAAATGTAATTGACATTTGATGATTAAGTAATAGAGATTTATTTATGAGAAAAGTTTACTATCTTGTGTCGATCGTTTACTATTGTTTCACTTTTGCATGTTTTACTTCCAAAATAATTAGATGATTCAAATTATCCACAATCGATGATACTTTGGAAGTAAGTTATGAGGTTAGACTGTCATGAGTTGGTTTGTAGATTGTCTAAGTGCTTAGACATAGCAAAAGTTTGCTGCAACGTTCATGAGAACTCTGGAAAGAATATTTAAGTATTGGATTATGCTCATTTGAATAACTTCATGGAATCTATCACGAGTGATTGTGAGACGATAATATCGTATAATCTTTAAAACGAGATATAAGAGTTGTTGTTTACGAGTTGGTGGTGCATTGATAATGCGTAAACACAACAGTAACTTGATGTTATAAAACATGTTGTTGTGTACGATTTAACAAGTAAATACTAAAAGCATATAAGTCAAATTTTATTTGTTCGTTTTATCCTAAGAGGGTAAAATTGATATCTTGGGCCCCTCTATGATTTTGTGTTGACTTATGTTCCAGGTCCGGTCAGGACTGAATTGATGTGTTCAATTAAGTTCTATGTCAAACAAATCAGAAGTTGGGAAACAAACTGTTGGACTTTAAGAATGATTATGTTCCATGTCATTGTCCACACGATATCTTGCAGTACGGAGGATTATATGATTGTAACATCCGGATTTCCAGGTACATTATTTATTCATTTATTTTGGAGATTTTGAGAAGGACCCGGCGAGTTGATGCTTAGACTCGCCGAGTAGAGTCGTGATTCTCCATCTGAGTTAATGATCGGACTCAGTGAGTCGACTAGTGGACTCGGCGAGTCCGTGCTGTTTAATGAAGCCCTAATTCCCCGGGTCTGAGCCCTATTTAAATGGCTTATTAGCCTCTATTTTCAGCTACCTGTTCAGAGAGAGTATCCCTTTTGATCTTGAGCGAGTTATGAGAGAATTAGAGCTCCTTGTTCATTTGTGGTGTGATTTAGCTAATGAGGAAAGGGTTTCCAGCAAGAAGGGGGCAAGAGGACTTCATTCCAGAGAGCTTTCAGCTTGAATCATCATCTTTGAGGTATAAAGTCGAGTCCATTCTCGTATTTTGTTGTTATGGTTGAATTTAGGGTTTCTTCATGCTTTATTTAGCTTGGATCTAGAGTAAGAGAGGTCCCATGGTGAAATGATTCATAGATCTGGACCCTAAGAGGTCCAGAGGATCCCTTCCATTCAACTTTATGCCTTCCCCTTGGGGTAATGAGCTAGAGTTGTCATGAAATGAGGGATTTCACTAAAATGAGCATAGAGGACCTTGCATGAGGGCCCAAGATTCGACCTTTACGAGATTATGGACTATAGGGAAGCTAGATCTATGGATTGGAGGAGCAGATCTGACCTCAGAAGGTCTGATGAATGTTGTCATGGGAGCAACTCGCCGAGTCCATAAGTAGACTCGACGAGTCGAGTCGGGGTTGCCTTGCGATTCGTTGCCAAGTAACTCGACGAGTGAAGAGGGAACTCGTCGTGTCTGAGAGGTTTAAAAGGATTCAGAGAAATCGCATGGACTCGTCGAGTCACTAGTATGAACTCGATGAGTCGGTTCAAAGTTTTACCGTTGACTTTTGTTGACTTTTAGGGTTTGGTCAACAATGGGGCCTTTGTGTCAAGTGAGGGGTAAAATGGTCTTTTACCCTTCTGAGGGTGCTAAGAGAGGGTTGAGTCTAGTCTCGAGGATTATATTTATGAGAGTATTTACTTTATGTGATTAGGCGGAGGCTAGACCCTATTTCTACCGTGTCAGAGATTTACCGAGACATCCGAGGTGAGTCTTCTCATTATACGTTACCTAGAGTGGTATTATGTGTTGACCATAGGGTCTTATGTGCTAAGTATGAGATTATGTGCTATGTGATATATGTATGTTGTATGATTTTATAGACCAGATCGGAGGGTCCAACAATACAGATCGGACCAGAGGGTCCAACGATACAGACCAGGCCAGAGGGCCCAATGAGCTTTGACCAGACCAGAGGGTCAACCGAGCTACATGACTAGAGGGTCCCGCTGAGACACAACGACCGGAGGGTCGTGCTATAGCCTCGAGTGACGTATGTGTTGTATGCGGTATTTTGAGTAACTCACTAAGCATTTATGCTTACAGTTGTTGTGTTATGTGTTTCAGGTACGAGCGAGGACCGTGGGAAGGCACCGGCGTGAACCGTACACACAGAGTGGATATTTGTTTATGATCTTGGGAATATGTTTTGAGTAATAAAAATGGTGAAATACTCTTTTGAGAATGTTTTTAAATATAATTTGGTTGCTGAAAAATGAAAAATTGTTTTGAAAAATACGTTGTTACAATGATCCCTTATCTAAAGGACACGTCATTGACAAGGTCAGAGTTCGACAACGGCTTTTGAGAGCTACGATTGCTTATCGGATTTTGAAGTCATACTTGCATTTATAGTTATTAGACTTATCCAAGTGGGAGACTGTTGGATTAAGTGTCTAAGTCCATAACTATAATTAGTATGTACTTGACCCGATAGTAGCATGGTCCTTTTGGGTTGCCTTCACCATAGCAACTTGACAGGATGAATTATAAGAAATAGGTTAATAAATGATTTATTAATATATTCTAATAATAATATATTAATTTAGAAATCTATTATTTAGTTAGTATTGATGAGAAATTAATTTGGAATTAATTTAGTGATCAAAAGAGACTAATTAAAAGTAAGGGGACTGGTATTGCAAATCATTGATAGTTGCAAGTTGGGCTGATGGACTCCTAAAGGAAGGAGTGGACGAAATCTATGGAATCCCATAGAGATTTTGTCTAAGGGGCTTTCTAGAAGGATCCCATGGATTGCTTAAGGCTTAAGCAGAGAATTAGGGTTTCCTCCTAAAACCCTAACACCTCAACTATATAAGGATCCCTTGGCTACCAGTTTTCGGCCCCTATGCTTGATAGAAATGTTGGATTAGGTGTCTAAGGTCATAACTATAATTGGTATGTACTTGACCAAAGAGTAGCATGGTCCATTTGGGTTGCCTTAACCATAACAATCTGATGGGATGGATATTTGAGAAAGAGGTTATTTATGATTTACTAATATATTATGAGTATAATATATTAATTGAGAAATCATAATATTTAATTAGTATTGATCAAGAATTAATTTAGTGATCAAAAGAAACTAATTAAATTAACCGGGACTAATTATGTAAATCAATGATATATATATATATATATATGTATAGTATTTGGGCTATTGATCCATGATGGGCTAAGTTTATGTAAGTGTCCATGAAGAGTTAGCCCACATGAGATATGGATCATAACCTAAGTGTATGGATTAGGGTTTACCCATGACTCTTGGAATCCTACAGTATATATGTGTTATCCCTTAGCTAAAATCGGCCCTAAGTGTTCTAGGAAGAGAGATAGCCTATTTTGGAGTATCTATCCTCTCTCTCAAAATCCTCCTTTGATCATGGTGTTTGTGAGCCATTTGAGGCATCACACTTGAGGTGCTAAGCTCTTGAAAGGCCAAAACTACAAGCTACAATAAAGAGGTATTCTTCTTAGTTGATTTTATGAGTTATATGTCAAAATTGTATGCTAGTTCTAGGCTTCATGCTTTGGAAATTTTATTGCATGTATAACTAGAGAAAACATAGATCCAAAGCTATTAGGGCTCTATATGCACCATAGGAGTGTTATAGTACAGAAAACCCAAAAATGGTATCAAAGCCATGGGTAGTTTTTTTTATATAGTTGCATTGTTCATTGTTCAAAGTTGAAGCAAACTGAAAATGGCCTTCTGCCAGGCTGAACTTGCCGAGTCCATTGATGAACTCGAAGAATTGGACTCGCAGATGGCAAATTTTTGGGTTTTTTGGCCTATATTGGATTAGGATCACTATCACAAACTGTTTTCTATCATAAAATCTGTTTTTTCTGATATGGTAGTGATTATACTCAATCAATCCAAAGATAATTGACAAAGTTTTAAGATAATTGCTGGTTTATATGATAAACAAAGTTACTTGTAAATTGTTGATATGAATTATCTTGCGTTATGAGTTAAATTAGATCAATCCTAGATTATATGATAATTCTATTTGTTAAAATTGATCTAAATGTTTTTTTAAATGACTTCCATAACACTTCCTCAAGTTATGGAACTTGAAAGGTCTCATCCATTAAAATGACATTAAACTCATAAGTTATGGAAATAAAAAGGTTTTCAAGAGTTACAAAACTTGCTCTCAAGTTTTGGAATTTGAAAAGTTTAATCAAAAGATTTTAATTTGTAATATTGAATTCTAAAACATCTAGAATTTCGAAAAGACAAGTAAGAAAGAAATTTTTTTTGGCAAGTTGTGGATAATTGTAAGAAACCAAATGATTTGACAAAGAAAAAGATTGAAAACAAAGTGTCTAAATCTTTTAAGACAATGTCTTCAATAAATTCATATATTAAGAAAAATCCCGCTAAAACCCAAAAGTCTTTGTCTCAATCAGTAACACCAGAAAATTCTACGAGAGTTAAATCTCAAACAACCAAGTTTTTGTCCTGGAATCTTAATCAATATGATCACACAAAGAAGTTTCCTACATCTCAATCTTCAAGGAATTCTCGAACCCACAATCATCAAATGTTTTCACAAAATCATTTTTTTAAAACAAAATTCTTTTACACAACAATCATCGAATTTTCAAAATCGATTTTCTTCGAAAATAGGTTTTCATTCAAATGTTGCAAATCGAAAGTTTGAAAATGTGCGAGCAAAACCAAATGTAAAATTCACTCCACAAAAACCAAACTTTCCGAATCCATCTGTAAATCAACCTTCAAAAGTTTCATACTTAAAGGGTCATTTCGATATGAATATCTTAGATCATTGGCTTTAAGGCAAAGGAAAAATCTATCAATCTGGAAAATTTTCTCAGTGGAAGCTCTTCTTCGAAAGATGCCTATGAGAATTATGTGAATGAATATTCAAGTGGAAGCTCTTCTTCAAAAGATTCAACTCCGTTTGTTCAAACTTGGAGACCAGTTTCAAAAGTGAAGAAATTTGAGAATCGTACTGAAAGGAAAAAGGAGAACGTCGGTAACAATCCTAAATCTTCTAAAGTTTGTTTCTGCGCCTTTAACTCATGATGTGGACTTAATTGATAGTTTCAAATCAAAAGTTCAAAATTGGGTCTTAAGTTCAAATTTACATTATGTTTTTCAAGCTAATCACCAAGGACCCAAACAACGTTGGGTACCTAAATTCTTTCATTAATTGCAGGTTTTGTGTGACTAGCAATATGACCAAAAATGGTATATTGATAGTGGTTGTTGGCGTCACATGACTGGAAAAAGGAAAATTTATGAGACTTCAGTAGTTTGGATAATGCAGGAGTTGTGAAGTTTGGAAACAATCACAAATGTCAAGTGAAAGGTTATGGTAAAGTCACGAATGAGAAGTTTACAGTCAATCGAGTTGCTTACGTCGAAGGTCTTCAACATAAATTGATAAGTGTTTCTCAACTTGTTGTGCCAATCAAGTGGTGTTCAATAAAGATGGAAACATTATTTCAAATGTCGAAACAAAATAGGTTTTGATAAAATCTAAGAGACATGGTGACATGTTCACTCTCGATATCAAACCAAATTTTGGGGAACCTTCAGTGTGCTTACTTTCAAAAGCTCCAATAGATGTTAGCTGGATATGGCATCGAAGGGTTTCTCATTTGAATTTTCGAAATCTAAACAAATTGGTGGTAAATGATCTTGCTCGAGGTTTACTTCTTTTAAAGGTTGACAATGATACTTTATGTGCAACTTGCAAACAAGGAAAACAACATTGTCAAGCACATCCAATTGTCATAGATTCGAACATTGTTGAACCGTTGGAACCTCTTCATATTGACTTATGTGGACCATCAACTGTTGAAACACTCAGCAAGAAAAGATACATTTTAGTCATTGTTGATGATTTTCACGATTCAATTGTGTAGCACCTGGTTCCTGGTATGTATTTTAATCTAAGTATTTTTGCATTTTTAGCTGGAATTCGGTAAGTTGCAGGCCCGAATCGCCAAGTAGAGACAAGATATAGAGCACGTTTAAGTTGGCAACTCGACGAGTCCATATTCTGCACTCGACGAGTCCGCCAGTCTAGATGAAACCCTAATTTTAAAGGTTTGCACCCTATTTAAACATCGTTTTATGCCTCATAACGGCCCCATTGCATCCAGAACACCCCTCACGAAGCCCTAACCCTTCTTTTAGTAATTTGAGTGCTTTTGGTGCAATTCCTTGAAGTTGTGGAGAAAAGAAGAAGGTAGATCAAGAGGAGAGGAAGAAGATCCAGGATCTTTGTGCCATTTCAGAGCTTCTAGAGGTATTAGACTCAAAACCCTCTCTATTCCTTCATTATTATCTCATTAAGAGCTAAAGATAGTGATTTTAAGGCCTCTTCTAGTCTTGATCTTTGAGTAATGAGCTTATAGTGTTAAGGGACTTCAGATCTAGGCATGATTGAGCTCTAGGAGCTCGGATCAATTGCCTTTATGAGCCTAACATGTGTACAAGTCCTACATCTACTCTTCTAGTCCTTGTTAAGCCTCTTATTTCCCTTTTTATGCATGAATACACGTAAAGTTGGAAACTTTACGTGTAAAACCTACCCTAAGAACCCAGATCTATGAATGGAATGCATTGGATTCAAGCAGAATCGAGTATATAGTAGTTGCATACATGCGACTCGGCGAGTCGTTCTTCGGACTCGGCGAGTCAAGTCGCGAGTTCCTGATTTTCCCCTTTTGAGTTACGCTGAGTGGGATCAGTGAGTTTTAAGTGGATTAAGTGAGTCGGAAGCTAGATTCAGTAATGGAGGGACTCGACGAGTCAATGCCCTGACTCGACGAGTCCAAGGCAATCTTCTTTCCACAAGAATAGAATCGACGAATTGATTATACAACTCGGCGAGTCGCAGACCAGAGTGTTCATCGGATGAAGATGAACTCGACGAGTTGTTCATACAACTCGGCGAGTCGAATGAAGGACTATTAGATATTTTTATAGAAGGAGAACTCGTCGACTCAATGCCTAACTCGACGAGTAGGGATGGGAGTGAGAACAATCGACTAGATAGGGACTCTACGAGTTAGCGAGCCAACTCGGCGAGTCGGGTCAATTTGAAGTTGACTTTGACTTTGACTTTGACTTTGACTTTTGAATTGGTTAGGGGTAAAATGGTCATTATAACCTAAGGACAGTTAGCAGTGTTTGATTGAGTGTTTCGTGGGAATTACAGCCGGAGGATTTCCGGAGCAGCTGTAGCAGACAGACAGTTCTCGCGCAGATCAGCTGCTACTTCGAGGTGAGTTACCTTCCAGTAGCGGTGGGTCTACGGCCACAATGCCGGCCCACCAGTAGGAGTTGTATGTTAGATGATTGTCTTTGTGATATCATCTAGGTTTGCTACTACCTGATTTGTTATATGCTAGCTTGATGTGTTATAGTAGTAGAGTTCGGTTGTTAGGACCGAAGGGTAGTCAGACACCCCAGATACGTCTAACAGTATGTGATGTCATGATTATATGCTAGCATGATCTGAGATATGTGTTAAGGGTAGTAGGAGGGGAACAGTCCCCGAGTTCGGTTGTTAGGACTGAAGGGTAGTCAGACACCCCAAATATGTCTGATAGTATGTTATGTTATGATATGTGATAGTAGTAGTGGTAGGGGGTGAAACAGTACCCGAGGTTCGGTTGTTAGGACCGAAGGGTGGTCGGCACCCCAGAATGGCCGCACGGGTAGGTCGGGCACCCCAAAAATGCTTGACAAGTATGGTATAATATATTATTGTACTGTAGGTTATATGATTGTATGGTATGTGGTATGTTGGGGGAACTCACTAAGCTTCGAGCTTACAGTTTTGGTTTCAGGTACCTCTTCATCGAAGGGGAAGGAGCTGGCACGGTAGCGATACATCATACATATACACTGTTTCCACCTTAAGAGATTGTTCTGGGATTTGTACTCTGATATTTAGTTGATTCCGTATTTTGGTTTTCAAACACGATTTATGATTGTGAAATGATTTGATCAGACAATGTTTTATTTACAAATGCTTTTCAAAGTATTGATTTAAAAATGAAATTTTTGGACATGAAAATTGGGTTGTTATAACTTGGGTTTATTTTCTCAGGTTAAAATCTGAAGTAGCTTAAACATTGATTGATTTCATCAAACAAATATAAACAAGCTTAAGGAAGAAATTTCGAAAAATCAAGAGTGATAATGGCTTTGAATTTAAGAACAATGTTCTTGATTCGTTCTTAACGGACAAAGGAATTTCGCATAATTTCTCTTCACCATATACACCACAACAAAATGGTGTAGTTGAAAGACGAAATCATTCGCTTTGTGAAGCAGCAAGAACGATGCTCACATATGCGAATCTTCCTCAATATCTTTAGGCAGAAGCAGTTTCTACAACGTGTTTTACTCAAAATCGATCATTCATTCATTGTCGTTTCAATATTACTCCTTATGAAATTATCAATAACCGAAAACCTAATGTCAAATTCTTTCATGTTTTTGGTTGCAGGTGTTTTATTATGAATCTCAAGGATAATCTTTAGAAATTTCAATCTAATGTTGATGAAGGAATATTCTTGGGATATTCACATAATTCAGTTGCATATAGAGTATTGAATAAACGAATGAGAAAGCAGAAGAAACATTCAATATCACATTTGATGATTATTATGTTAAAAGAGTTGAAAAATGCTTTGAACTGCATCCAATTATTAATGAATCAAATGATGAATATACAAATGTAAATCCGATAGATTTTGATTATGATTTAATTTTTTGAGTTCCTAATATGGCTGCTGATGCTGAAGTTAATGTCGTAGACAATCGAATATCCGAAGCAATAAATCATTCTGAAAATTTGACATTAACACAAGAAATTTCAGATTTAAACTCAACATCGAATTCTCCTAGAATTGTCGAAAGTATGCTAAATGATCAAGTGGAGGGGGAGAACTTGCATTCAACTTCTCAAGTTGAGGGGAGCATTCTTTCGAGGGGGAGAATAGGAGAATGAATGGAGATGTCGAGGGGAGCATCAAGATAATAATAATATCGAGAGGGAGCATATTGATACAAATATGTCGAATGTGAATCAAAATGAAACTTTTCTTGATTCAACTGATAATGTTTCTATTGCAGGTTCAGAAAATGTTGAAATGTATGAAGATGCGCCATTGGATTTTGATCCAACATTTCCACCACTAGAAAAATTGACAAGAAATCATCTAAAAGAACAAGTCATTGGAAATCCACAAGATGGAGTATTGACAAGAGCTCAAATTCATGCAAAGAATGAGGTAGTTAATGCTCATCAAGAGTTTTGCATGTTTAATGTTTTTATTTCTAAAATCGAGCCTAAGATAGTTAAGGTTGTAATGGAACACTCAGACTGAGTTGTTGCTATGCAATTTGAATTAGCTGAATTCGAAAGAAACAAGGTTTGGATATTAATTCCTAAACCTGAAGATGTTTCGATTGTTGCTTTAAAATGGATTTTTAAAATAAAACCAACAAAGATGGAAACATTGTTCGAAATAAAGCTAGACTTGTAGTTAAAGGCTATTCGCAACAAGAAGGTATCAATTATGAAGAAACCTTTGCCCATGTCACAAGACTCAAGGCTGTTCGAATATTTTTAGCCTATGCAGCTCACAAGGATTTTGATGTATATCAAATGGATGTGAAATGTTCTTTTCTCAACGACGAACTTGAAGAAACAATCTACGTTGAACAACCTCAAGGTTTTGTAAATGAAGAATAGCCTGATCATTGTTATATCTTAGATAAAGCTGTTTATGAGTTAAAACAAGATCCAAGAGCCTGGTATGCAACTCTTACCAATTTCTTAAAACAATCGAAAGTTAAACGAGGATCAGTTGACCCCATGTTATTCCGAAAGAAAGTTGTGGATCATATAATGCCTGTTCAAATTTATGTTGATCATAGTATTTTTGGCTCTACTGACCTTGCTTTGTCTAGTGAATTCGAAAGCTTAATGAAAAGTTAGTTTGAGATGAGTATGATGGAAAAAATTAACAATTTTCTGGGGCTATATATTCGTCAAAGCAGAGAAGACATTTTTATCAATAAAAAAAAATATACCAATAATTTGCTTGAAAATTTTGGATTGACGAATAGCACAAAGTTAAGAGTACCAATGGCGGTTGGAACAAGGCTTACACATTCTTTAGATAAACCTGTTGTTGATCTTTCTTTATACAGGAGCATGATAGGTTTGTTGCTTTATCTTACTGCAAGTCGATCTGATATCATGTTTTCTATTTGTAATTGTGCTAGGTATCAAGCAAATCCCAGAGAACCTCACTTAAATGTTGTGAAAAATGTATATCGTTATCTCAAAGGAACAATTTCGTTAGAATTGTGGTATCATTCGAAATCAGGCTTTTTCATTCAAGCATTCTCAGATTCATATTTGGGAGGTTGCAATCTTAATCGAAAAAGTACAAGTAGTGGATGTCAATTATTGGATGAGAAGCTTGTTATTTGGCAGTCGAAAAAGCAAACATGTGTTGCAATTTCAACTACTGAAGCAGAGTATGTTGCGGCTGCTGCTTACACTTCTCAAATAATATGGATCCAAAGTCAATTGCGTGATTATGCAATAAATATGAAAAAGATTCCATTGTACTGTGATTCACAAAGTGCGATATGCATATGTCATAATCCAGTATAACATTAAAAAACAAAACACATTGCACTTCATTATCATTTCATAAAAGATCATGTGGAAGATGGAAATGTCGAAATTCATTTTGTAAAGACAACTGATCAGCTAGCTGATATCTTTACAAAACCCTTGGATGAAAAGTCATTGGTTAGAATTTTAACAGGTTTGGGCATGATAGAAGCATGTTCTGTTCCAGGACTAATTTCGAAAGAATGAAAAGATGGCGATTAATCATTCAGAGGTTACTGTTCATATTCAACGCTTCGACACGCTTTGCTTTCGACATCTAGAATGAAAAACTTTCGCGAGTTTGGTACATTTAAATTTTCGTTATTTTTTTTCTTTCGAAAATTTTTGAAAACCACAAAAATTTTTCGTTATTTGTTATTTTTTTTTCTTTCGAAAAATTTTGAAAACCACAAAAAAATAATTTGTTATTTGTTATTTTTTTTTCTTTCGAAATTTTTTCAAAACCGCAAAAATATTTTCGTTAGTTGTTCTTTATTTTTGAAAAATCAAAAACCACAAAAATATTTTCGTTAGTTGTTCTTTATTTTCGAAAAATTAAAAACCACAACAATATTTTTGTTAGTTGTTCTTTAATTTCGGAAAAATCAAAAATACCAAAAATATTTTTTTTGTTTTGTTTGTTTTTCATTTCGAAAATATAAAATCCAAAAAGATTTTTTTTAGTTCATGCACTTTACAATGAAGATTTTCAGAAATCATGCTTGCAGCTCTGGGGATAGGTATTCTTTCGAAAAACTTTGAACTAGTTAAGTTGAGTCAATGTGTATTTTCGAAATCCTTAATGAAAATTTTCGTTACGAAAATTTCTTCCCAATCAGGCTATATTCACATTAATCCCTGTGCTACCTTAGTCTTCTCAAACGGGTTATGAGTTTACTGCTTGGTCCAATCATAGCAGAGGTACAATTGTTTCGAAAACCAATATTTTTCATCTTAAATTTCTAACACATTCACACACAAAGACGTCTGTCAAAGAGATCTTTGATCGAAACCAATCAAGATTTAGACATATCAAACATCTGTGTTTATGATCTGGATTCATGAGGCTGTGATGATAGTGAAACCCAATATTTTGAAAACTTTTTAAGGAATTAACAGGGAACTTTGTTCCAGGTCTTCACGAAACTCTTGTTTCAGTACCAATTTTTCGATACTCAAGATTATATTCTTTCGTTATGAGTGATCTTGATCAAATGTTCGAAACTCACGACATTTGTTTCCCAACAGGATCCAACTAAAATTTTGTTTTCTGAATATGATTTCTGGATGAGTATCATTCGTTATCTTTGTCACATCAAAAGTTATCCAAAGTATACTTGTCACTGACTACACTGGTCAAACAAGTAATTTCGGTTACAATTGATCACACTTATGCTGAGTGCTGAAATGTAACGAAATTCCTAACCACCCATGAAGCCTTATAAAAGAAGCCCTTCGATACTTCTTTACAAGTATTCGATTGTAATTCACGGGAAACCACACAAGCAGTTGATTATATCTTTTGATAATTAACGAAGTAATCTTTGCCTGGGATTTAACTGCCTTTATGTCGATTTTTTTTGACATCAAAAATCCAAAATTTTTCATTATTTCTTCTTATCTTATATCATTGACACACTGCACTCACGAAATCCTTGAGGTTCTGAGTACTACCATCTCAGACTGAAGATTTTGAAAGTTTCGCATATGACTTCGCTTATAAACCCAAAAGCAAAAGAGCCCAACCTCTATGCCGAAGGTTTTTGTTCTTACCTACTTGGTACTCACGAACAGTTTGATGTGACCATTTGGCAACATGGTGCGAGTTTCAAGGTTATTTTATCTGATGTGGCGATAATAATGACTAGCGGTGCGAGTTTCAAGGAGAGATGTGGCTAGTGCTTTGATTAAATCGTTTGGTATTCAACTGAGGATACATATAAAAGGAAATTGGTTTATCCTTAACACTTTACGTGATCAAAATTCTCTCAGACGATTTAAGCCCTAATTTCTCTCTGTTCTTCAAAACTTTCAAAACCCTAATCAATGGGTGCTGCTCAAACTCATACCACTGAAGATGTTTCATCCCAGCCGATCATGAAGCTTCAGAGAACTATTTACAAAGTTGAAGATGATGTTTCACTGTATCCCGATGAACTCCAAATGTTACTTGTCGCTCTTCAACACTCAGGCTTGTCGACTGCGATGTTTAGCTCTTTTGATGTTACCATGTTTGTGTTGGATTAATGTCTAAGTCCATAACTATAATTGGTAAGACTTGACCCGACCCGGCATGGTCCATTTGGGTTGCATGGCATCATGCACTTGGATAGACTATAATGAGAGAAATAAGACACTTATGGTTATTAATATATTATAAGTTCTAGTATATTAATAATAAGAATAATAAGATTATTTAATTAGTATTGATCAAGAATTAATCTAGGATTAATTAAGTGATCAAAAGAAGACTAATTAAATATATGGGTTGATTGTGCAAATCATCCATACTTATATAGTGGGCTAATGCTCCATGGATTATCTAGTTGGGCCAAAACCCATATGATGCTCCATGGATGCTCCATGGTGTATTTGAACCCATGGATCCAAGGAAATGGAAAGTCATGACAATTAGAGTTTACCCTAATTGTATAACTATATAAGCATCTTATTCTTGAGGAAAATCGACCACTAGATTATTCTAGAGAGGGCTAGCCGATTTCATGAAGTGTAGAATTCTCTCTAAGTTATTCCAAGTGCTTATGGTGTTGTGTGAACCATTTGAGGTGTCACACTTGGGGCACTAGGCACTCAAGCTTCATGAAGACAAGCACTATCAAAGAGGTATGTATTCTATCTTGTTATATTAATAGTTTTGTATGCTAGATTAGGATAATACCTTGGATGTTCATATTTGCATGTATAATAGAGAAAACATAGATCCAAGGTATTTAAGGTTGCATGTACACTTAGGAGTGTTAGAATGCTCATAACCCAACAGTGGTATCAGAGCCAGGTTTGTTTTCTTGTTATACTTGCAATAGAAGCTGAAAAATCGAGTTTTGTTGCTGTCTACCCAGCAGACTCGCCGAGTCCATGAAGGGACTCGACGAGTCCAAGGCAAAATGCATCCAACTCGCCGAGTTTTGTTCATGCACTCGATGAGTTGGACCCCAGACAACATATCTTCGAGGTTTTTGGCTAGAAATGGACTAGGAACATTACCCTAAGTTGTTTTTGAACTTATAAACTTGTTTTTTAATGTGGTAATGTTCATGCTAATCCATTTTCAAAGATAATTGTCAATAGATTCATGTTTTGTACTAGTTTAAGGTTTAGACTAATTACATGAAAAAGTTTGATTTGAATTATCTTGTTCTTATGAGTTGCTTAGATTAATAGAAAAGTTGAATGAAATAGTTGTTTTCAATCCAAATTAATCTAAGAGTTGATTCTAAAATGTGTTTTTGTAACTTGTCCTCAAGTTATATGAAAAGTCACATTTAAGTTTCAAAAAACTCATAAAAGTTGGCAAAGGTTACAAAAAATGAAGAGTCTAGTTCTAATTAAATGGAGTTATGACTCCATAATTTGTCCTCAAGTTATGGAGGACCAAGAGTCTCTTCATTAAATAAATAAAAAAAATAATGTAACCTTAATTAATTCCATAAGTTATAAAATAAAGAAAAGTTAATTCTTTATTAGTTTAAAGTCTTCCATAATTTATCCTCAAGTTATGGAACTTGAAGAGTTTTTGGATTAAAACTACTTTAAATACATAGGTTATGGAATTAATTAGTTTTGAATAGTTTCAAAACTTGCCCTCAAGTTTTGGAATTTGTAAAGTTTTCTCATATGAATACTTTAATTCCAAGTTAGCCCTTAGAATTTTAAAAGTTAAAATTCAACCCTTATACTTTATAATATTATAAGTTAATAATAATAATAATAATAATAATATATATATATATATATATATATATATATATATATATATATATATATATATATATATATATATATATATATATAAGAGTAAAGTCGGTCTTACCGCTAGTACGCCTCATTCACGAAGCCGGTCTATAAGGTGGGTATAAGGTTGTTGCCTATAAAATGGCAACTTAATGGGTGTCCACTCTCACCCACCGCTTGCTTGACTAGTGGAGGGTCGTTAGCCGAACGGGTTTGACAGGACTATAATTCTCCCTTCATTAAAAGTATTAATGATAAATACTAAGTAACTAAACTATTAATAATACCCAATCTTAGTTACTTAGGAAAATGTGAATAAGGTGCTAATCCATGAAATTACACTTTGCACTTTGTTTAAGTCGGTTAGTGGAGCGTGTGTGGTTAACCGGCACACTAACTCGTATTTAACAAGGTAGGCAAAGGGTAACTTAATGTTTATCATAGTATCGATGGAGCGTGTGTGGTTAACCGGCACATCGATTGAGAGGTAAACACTTAAGGGTACCAAGTAATTTGCATGGTTACTTCACACCTTGTTTTGTGATCCTCGGCATCCCAGTCACAAAACCTGAAGGGCACACTCGAGATTGAAACATGCCATTGAATAGTTCAATGAATCTCAAAAGATCTAGGACTTTCAAAATCCAATTAAAACCTAATAATACATTTCGTTTATCTTGGTGGAAATTGGTGAATCGTCATTCACCTACCTTCAAATATTTTATAGCTTGGATTACGGCATACCTCTTCTAAGTTATAAAAATAGTTTGTTGGGTCCTAGCCTTAATATTTCATATTGGGTGTCATATTAAGGACTTTAAATCAACTATCTTGAATATCTCCCAAAACATGTCTGGTTTAGACATTTATGATATTCCCAAATCTCTTGAAACAAGCTTTCCTAAATGAAGATGATGTCCCATGGAAATCATACTTCTGTCACCTCCTCCAATTATTCTCCCTACCCCACAAGTTCTTTAAAAGTTTAAAGTCACTCGAGCCCTATTGGCAAGTAAAGGTCTTGGTGTGATCACATCTTGGAGATGTAGTCACATATTGACAAGCCGGGAGAGTTGGGTGTCAAAGTCTTGAGAAAGTTAGTGGCTCAACTACTTTCTAAGTCACATAGTGAGTTCCTTTGGGACATCTATGAAACAGACTATGACAAGACCCTTAATGATCTTATCTATTTTCTAAGATCAACTTCCTAAAACTTTATGGACATTGACAATAGTAACACAGGAAATCCAGAAAAGCATTCTCTTCCTAATGGAAAGGGATCGGCCATAGTCAACTCGGTTGAACAAATGGTAAAGAGAAAAGCTAAGTCTGTGATAGTCCCGTGTACCATTATCAAAGGGTCCATATGTTTATATTGCCAAAGGAAGGGTCATTAGTTGCGAAGCTGCCAAATTTACCTAAGGATGTTAAAGTCAATAAGTTTGACTCTACTTCAGGTAAAGTCCACTATCTAACTCTGTTAAGTTTCTATTCTGAGATTCCTGATACATGATGTGACTGGGTCACATGGTAATGTTTTAAGAATCAAAGAAAAGTGAAGGAACTTAAAGAAAGAATATGCTGAATCTGATCGCATAGATGGATTTCTATCGCGTAGTTTGAAAATCGGATTCTTGAGCTACTTCTTAGGAGTTATGAGGTATTGCTTAGGAATAGATAACAACAAGTTTTCATATGGATTGTAAGGATAAGTTTTCCGCATAGTTTTAAAATAAAAGAAATTTTTTGATTTTAGTTATTTTAAAATATCCTTACAATGGCATTTGAGGAAAAATTGTTGCTTATATGATTCCATTAATAGCAAGAGTGGAAATATGAAATTGATTCTTTCATTTGTGGTAATGTCTAAATTTACCAAATAAGGAAAGATTCTCATCACCCAAGTCTCAGTTAGACCGGATCTTGGAATCATGCAAGTTGTATAGCATGATGAATGAGAACTTTCAAGTATTGGAAAAATTAAGACTAATTACTTATTCACATGGATGTGTGAGTCAAGTAATGGACTAAGGGATCGAGTACATAGTCATGTGCACTGATTAAATCCACCACAAAAAATATAAGGCTATTCGTCATAGTTTACTAAAGCTCAGTAAATATGATTATACTTACAAGCTTAAGTGTAACTCTGAGACATTGGAAAAAGGTTCCAATGTAAGGCAGAGCGAATAAGAAGAATCAACTTAGGCAGAAAGATAAAAGGTTCTCAAATCTGAGAAGATGGGAGAGTACTTTAGTATCAGCTTTGTGATCATCTCAATGATTAAGAAACCATATCAAAATTAGTTCTCTAAGGAAGTCTTAGTGCATTCTTATGACTAAGAAGAAGGGATCTTGAATTGTTGAAATGGTTAAATCAAGAAGATGAGTCATACTTCGTTCCAATACAAGTCTTAGAGTCATACTCTAAGATTGTAATTTGAGTGACATGTCTTTAAGAAGGTTTAAAACACGTGTCAAATGTAAGAGTAAAAGTTTTCTACTCTTGTACATTTGAAATTGGTAAGTTGTGATGTTTTGGATAAAACAAAGACCAACTTAGGCCAATTGTGTGAAGTGTTTGTCTTGATTAGAATCCGCACTATCTCTTGGATGTTTGACAAGGAAGTCTTATAGGTCAAGAGGACAGTGGGAGTCTTAAAGGTCTTGAAAGTCTCAAGAACTAATCAAGAATAGAACCTGGAGTTCTTCTCTAGCACACGACTTAAGGTTTATAGCCTATCGTGTTGACATATTCTGTGCCCATTCCAATCAAAGTTGGCTTTGCATATCAGTTCTTAGAGTTCTCAATTGGTTGCACAACAACTTGGAAGCAATGGCAGGCCCTTGAGCTACCAGGTGGCAAGAAGTTAAGATTGAGTTCAGTCCATATGAGTTTGGATTTGTCATTATCCTTGTCTTGTGACTATGGTTTTGACAATTCACATGGATAAGAACACATACACCATTAAATCTAAGTGTCATAAGGTTTCTCTCTGATTCATGAAAATGATGGTGAGGAAACACTTTCACTAAGTAGATTTTAGTTAGATAGCAATTGTGATATTTGCATTCTCAAAGTCGTTAGTGGAGCGTGTGTGGTTTACCGGCACACTAACCTGGACTTGTGAGAAGTGGCAAAAAGGTCTAACCATTATGATTACAGCATCCCTCTTCATAATTGTTTAGACATACAAGTGTGCTATCTAAGGGAAGGTGTATGTTTTTTGATAAAGTTTTATCAAAACAATCTAGTATTAGAAATCTGAACTTTGGTAAGAAAGTCAGTTGATTTCTGAGTACATGTCAAAGCTAGTGGGAGCATAAGTGTTATGCTAATAATCATCATGTTAGTGGGAGCATGATAATTATAATAAAGATTGCAAGTTAGCAATGTTAATTATAGAAAACAAAAGGTTTCAATTGGGAAAAGTTGTTTTGCTATAATTAAGGGAGAGGAAATTATACTTCATCTCAAATCTATAAGCTTAGATCGTGAGGTTTTAATCATTTAGTCAAGGATATATATGAATTTCATGTTGGAATGGCTCAACATAAGGAAATTCTGTATATGGGTCCATTATTTGCGTTCTAAAATTCGATTATGATTACGGCATCCCTTTTCATAATCTGAATTATGAGAACTTGGCAAATAGAAATGGAAATGTTATAGCAAAAGACTAGTTTAGTCTTTATGTGAGACATCATGAATCGTGTCCCATATGCTTCGGATATAGGATCGGTTACATGTGCTATAGTTATCCGTTATAAAAGTTTCCAAATGCCTGGGGCATTAAGAAGGGAAAAGGTTTAGAACTGGATTTGACTAAAAGGATTACACAATTGTCGAGGACAATCTAAGGTTTACCCAAGATTGGTTGCTCAAGGACAGTTGGAAGTATAGTGATAATTCTGGAAGGACCATATTGACATAATCTGTAAGGAGGCAACTCTTGTTCAGAAGTGATAGTCAAAATGGAATCTGGAAATGTTTCAAAGTTAGAATTTTCAATCTGTTTAAGATTAGGAAACTTAATGCAAGAAGGATGTTTCAAAGGAGCTGATCTCCTTTGGAATGCTTTGTAATGGTTGTTGTCAAGTATTTCTGACTTTGTGCATAATCATTACAAGAGGATCAATGCATATAAGTTTAGAATCTAACAGATTTCAGTAAATGGCATGAATTTGGAATTCTTGCATTTGCAGTAAGGATTTGGGAGTGTGAAAAGAGAATCATTGAAGTTATGTTCAATTGATCTAGTTCACAAAGTAAAGATCACAGACAAATACTTGGTGTGTGGCATGACTAGTGTTTAGAAAAACATAGTGTACATGCTTGGAGCATGGGACAACTATTGTTTTAAATTCAAGAATAAAGTTGATAGCTGAAACAATATACAATGAATAATGTGCAATCATATGGTGATAAATAAAAGGTGTTTTATTTATGTTCATAGGTTTTGATACCATATTGAATTCAATTATTATTGTGTTTCACTTTGCATGTTTTGACTTCCCGAATAAACTAGGTTATTCTTCCGGAATGACTAAGTTATTCAAACCATCCACAGTCGGTCATATGTTGGAAGTAGATATGAATTAAGACTATCATGGGTTGGATTGTAGAGGTCTAAGGTATTGGACAAAGGGCTACAACACTCATGAGTGCTCATAAGTTATGAGTATTGGATTCAACCCGCGCTCAATGGAATCACTTCATGGATTTTATCACGAGTGATCATGAGACGATAATATCTTATATTCTTCAAACCTAGAGATATGAGTTGTTACTATGAGTTGGTTGTACATTGATTGCACGAAACCGCATTTGGTAACTCGGTGCTATAAAACGTGCCTTTGTGTATGATTCAACAAGTAGTATAACAAGCCATATGAGTCGAAGTTTATCCATTCCTTTTACCTTCGGGATAAAAGCTATATCTGTGGGCCCCTCGATGATTTGATGATGACAAATGGAAGTGCTCGGCCGGGCCAGGACTGATTTAATTTGTTCAATTAGTCAGTCGTCATAAATCGGAAATCGGGAAACAACAAATGGACAGAGAGAATAATTATAATCCATGTCTCAATCCATATGATATATAGAATGGAGGAATATATGATCCCTTATCTAATGGACAAGTCATTGACAAAGGTCAGCGTTTATCGACAAGGTCAGAGTTCGACAGAAGCTTTTGAGAGCTACGATTGCCAGTTGGTTCCTGAAGTCATACGCAATAATAGTTTTAGACTTATCCAAGTGGGAGACTGTTGGATTAATGTCTAAGTCCATAACTATAATTGGTAAGACTTGACCCGACCCAGCATGGTCCATTTGGGTTGCATGGCATCATGCACTTGGATAGACTATAATGAGAGAAATAAGACACTTATGGTTATTAATATATTATAAGTTCTAGTATATTAATAATAAGAATAATAAGATTATTTAATTAGTATTGATCAAGAATTAATCTAGGATTAATTAAGTGATCAAAAGAAGACTAATTAAATATATGGGTTGATTGTGCAAATCATCCATACTTATATAGTGGGCTAATGCTCCATGGATTATCTAGTTGGGCCAAAACCCATATGATGCTCCATGGATGATCCATGGTGTATTTGAACCCATGGATCCAAGGAAATGGAAAGTCATGACAATTAGAGTTTACCCTAATTGTATAACTATATAAGCATCTTATTCTTGAGGAAAATCGACCACTAGATTATTCTAGAGAGGGCTAGCCGATTTCATGAAGTGTAGAATTCTCTCTAAGTTATTCCAAGTCCTTATGGTGTTGTGTGAACCATTTGAGGTGTCACACTTGGGGCACTAGGCACTCAAGCTTCATGAAGACAAGCACTATCAAAGAGGTATGTATTCTATCTTGTTATATTAATAGTTTTGTATGCTAGATTAGGATAATACCTTGGATGTTCATATTTGCATGTATAATAGAGAAAACATAGATCTAAGGTATTTAGGGTTGCATGTACACTTAGGAGTGTTAGAATGCTCATAACCCAACAATTTGGACTATCAATGGCGAGTTCTACTGCGACTTATAGCAAGTCTATGGATGTTGTTACCTTCAATCTGGTAAATGACAAGAATATTTGTCTCACCGAGAAGTTGTTCACTCAAATTGTTGAAATCGATAATTCTCCACCCTTCTACAAGGTTACGAATGCTCAGGTCATCCATATGTTCAATGAGATGGGTCATCAACCACCTCTTACCAGGATCAGTGACTTCAAGAAATCAAGCATGCCATGTATCTGGAACTTTCTCTTTGGCATTTACCTTCGATGCTTAACTGGTCGAAGTGTAAGGATTGACAAGGATCGAATGGAAGTGTATGCTATGGTGGCTAGAATATACTAGGATCTGAATGTGGATTATGCCTCGCGGATGTGGAAGGAGTTTCTTAAAAGCGTAGAAAACACGAATGTGGTTCAAGGGGTTTTGTATGCTCGGTATTGGAGTTTGATCATACGTTATGCATATAAGAAAGAAGGAATTCAAGTTCCAGTTGATGAACCAAAAGCAAGCAGAATTTTTGACATACCATTTTCTGAAGATAGTTGAAGATGATGTGGAGATATTTCCAACCATTGCAAGAATTCCAGATGCTATGCTCAAAAAGATAGATCCGTCGAATCCTATATTGGTGGCGTATTTACAAAAGATTAATCCTTCAGTGGAAACTGGAGTTCTTTTACTAAGAAGTGATGAGGGGTCTTACAAAAAATCCAATAAGTCAAAGAAGGAAATTGAAGAAATTCCTTCGAAAGAAAGTCCTAAGAAGATCTTGGCTAAATCACCAACAAAGCGTCCTGATAATAAGGAAAAAGTAAAGAAGAAAGTGGTCAAGCAAATTGAAGTGACTAAAAATGGTTCTTCGAAGGAAATAATACCTTCAAAATCAAGGGTGTTTAAAAGATTGAGGAAGTTGTCACACAAGTCCAAAGTATCATCTGATGATCACTATTCTTTAGTTCGAAAAGCACTATTGAATAGGAAGGGAGTCCTTGTTCGTGAAACCCCAACACCATTTTCTCCATCATCAAAGAAAAGAAGAGCTAAAGATGTTGCAAAACATATAGCTGATAAGAGAAAAAAGAGGAAGTTGGTCATTCACGAAGAATCTTCAGACAGTGAGATTGTCCCAGAAACACCTTTGGGATCGAATTCACCAATCAAGACATCTACTCCTATAACATTTGTTGTAATTCCATCCGAAGTTGTGATAAGTAATTCAGTTACGTACTGAGGAGGTTCCAACTTTAGGCATTCTTGTAAACGTATTTGATACGGGTGAAAATGTCAATATGGGTTAGGATGTCACGATGTTAGTTATTTCTGAAAGTATAATCCCTTCATCTACTGTTGAACCCACTTCTGTCGTTAACACTTCACTTCCACCATTTATTTCGAAAGTTCTCACTACCACAACTTCACCTACTTTCGAAACCATTTTACAACAACCCTTCACTACTTTGTTTACATCTTAATCCACTTATCCACCAAAGCCTACTTCCGATGATGAAACTGATGGAGGTGGTTTCAGAGGTGTATTTGTGGACTTAGAATTTAATTATGAGGAAGAAAACATTTCAGATCATATGCTAATGTCTGGCAAATAGTTCAAGATACTTAATCACAAACTCAACTCTATTCTTCAATCCCAAGCTGAATCAGGGGCAAAACATTCTGTTTCGGGTATAGAGGTATATGTAATGCTCAAGACACAAGAGTTAGGAATTCAAGAAAATATGGATCTCTTAGATAAAAACAATGAGCTCAGAGTCAAGGCTCAAGCTGACTCATTGAATGGGGAAATCAAAGATCTGAGGATGGTAGCAAAAGAACGTCATGTTCTATTTGTTAAAGATGTTAAGACTGTGCGAGAGGATGTGAATCGCAAGCTTGAGGAAATGAATGTTGATGTTTTGAAAGAAATCCACGAGTTGAGTACCAATTACTCTTCTCTTCATTTGAAAGTTGATATCATTGTTGGGGCTGCTATGAAAGTTGTGGAATACTATCAGTCCTAAATTTCTAAGAATGAAGCAAAGGCGAGTGAAGATGTTATGAATTTTGAAAATCTCGGAGTCTTACTTATATAATAGAAGGAAATTGTGTCAAATCCTAATACAACTTCTATTTTCACTCCTAAGTTTTTAACTCAGAAATTTAATTATCTTGAAGCAACAATAACAAAAGCAGTGGCTCCTCTAATAAAATTTGCAAATATCTTACCAACTGGTGCCCCACCTGTTGTCATAGGGGTGCAAGTGGGGAGAAAAGGAGTTTGTTGGTAAAGAAGGGAAAGTAAGCAAAGGAGGATAGGAGAAAGCAAAAACAGTTGGCAAGGAGATTTCAACTCAAATCCCAATTCCCATTGTTCCGAAAGTCACTACAGTAATGGAAATGGAAACAACAACAAGACCTATTCAGAAGGGGATTGTTATTGTTTCAGAAGTTGTTGGAGGGGGTTCAAGGTCTTTGAAACCAAAAACAAATGAAGCTAATAGAGATAAGGGAAAGGGGATTGTTGCTGAAAAGTTGAAAGATGAGAAGATGGCAGAAATTGAAGCGGAAATGGAAAAGCAAAGACAAATACACAGTATTCTGAGGCTTCGCAAAAATGATCCACCAACAATGGATAAAGGTGATCCAAGGAAACTTCACAGCTATGAAAATATCGAAGCGAAATTATCATACAACCACAAGTATGCATTCGAAAAGAAGCGAAAAAGAAGCTATTCTATCGAAAATACTGATATGAATCAGCTTGATTTTCCGGTAAATGAAATGATGTTCATCACAACACAATACAAAATAATTGAGAAGTTTCAGAATGAAGATGATTTTCCTCATGTGAAATTAAGGTTTCATGTTGTGGTTGGAAAAGATCAGGAGGAGGTATGGTCTCTTATCAAGATAGTTCGAGTGATAAGCGTGAAAAAGGATGTTATGTTTGAAGACATAATCCAAAATTTTCGGTTTCATATGGTCAGAGCGAACAATGTGGCATGTGATTTTTCTGTTGCTGATTTCCTATTGATGAACTTGAATGATCTTATGCAAGTTGAATTAATTCTTAAGGATATGGATGCTTTGAAACTACAAGGAACAAGCAAGGAAATTTTGAGTGTTGGGCTTGGTCGTATCAAAATTTTCATAGACAATTACTATGATTGTCTACCCTTGACTGATATAGAACTATCTTTTGCATTGGGAAAAGAAGTAAAAGTGGATATGGAAGTTGTGAAGCCACAAGCTGAACTTAAGAAGTTTGCTGATGTAGAAATTTGTCTAAAGCCATTGGGGTTAGTCTTTACGGGAAAAGACAAGGGAAAAGCGAAGAGATTTTTATTTCAAGATTCGGAAGTGGAAAGGTATACAACAACTAAGTATACAAACTTTATTGTTCATATGAACAACTGTAAAAAGAACACCGAAGGAGATAAAGCTGAATTAAAGAAGGTGATGAGCTGGTATACCGAAATTCGAAGGATGATGCATTTTGTTGCTTAAATTCTCACAAACTAACATTCGACATTGATTACAAAGGGGGAGAATGTTGAGTCAAATTTTTTGTAATGCGTCGAAGTTTGTTGAGTTAGTTTCGATAGTTTTGTAATCTATTTACTAAGGCATTTTTAGTATCGAAGTCTGAATGTCGCGTCCTTAGTATTTTTTGTGTACTTTCAGTTCTCCTATAAATAGGAGATGTACTCTGAGATAGGTAGAACTTTGGCATGTATTTTCTGTCTAATACTCTTTGTGTATTTTGAAAGTATAAATTAAGCTGAAACAAAATATTATTTACTTCTCGGTGTTCATATACTTTGATTACTATGATATCTTTCATACACTCGATTAATCACTTCTACAGGACCCCAAACATCAGAATACACATGTTGGGTTCAAAGTTCTCCATTGGATGACTAGTGAAGGCTTGGCTTGAGAAGACCCACTTGCACATGTGGAATTAGAGCCTTGTGACATGTGTGTGTGTGTAAGAGAGAGAGATAGAGACTTGTTAACACCTTTATAAATAGTGGGTTGCATGTCACTAGTAGAGTGTGCTTGAGAGATGTAGTTCATTGTGATTATTGATTGGGATCCTTATGTAGAACTAGATCAAGATCCCGTTTTGTAACTCATTAGTATGATCGAATACATCTTTTAGCACCCAAATCACCATGTCGATTGTGTTCTTATAATTCCGCATATCAAATCAAATGCTCATAATTTACTACATTTGGTATCAGAGCATGATTCATCAAATTGATTTCGGTTTTTCTCGTTTTTTCATTTTTTTGAATCGCCATTTTCAATTCAAAAACTTCCGCAATCTGAATAAGGAAAATTGACTTGATCGATTGTTTTGAATAGATTTTGCACTCTTTGTGTAAGATCGATTAATTTCTAACCAATATTTGTTTGATTTCCTTCTTAAATCTCACTTTGAAATTCACAACTCCTCCCTTTTCGAAAATTTCGTACAACAATGATGAAATTTAATATAAACACAATGACAAACTTCTCTCACTTGCTCGGATCATCAACTAAGATTTTGATGCTGATACCGGAGTACTATGAGCAGTGGGTTGATAGGATGGAAGATTAGCTTAATGGAATCGATGAAGATCTGATGAGATCTATCAACAAAGGTGAATTTAATCCGGTGATGTTAGTCAACATTGGTTCTGCTGCTACAAGTAAAGATATGATCACTCAAGGAAATAAGATGAAGGCGAATGCTAAGAAATATCTACGTGAACTACGTGGTGCTCTTCCACTAATAGTTCATAATTACGTCCGAAGTTGTAAAACTGAAAAGGATAAATGGGATACATTGAAGGGAAAGTATCAAGGAAATGGGAAGATGAAGAAATGTTCAGTGAAGCAAGGGTTTTTCGGATTGGGTGAGTTCAAGCACAAGGAAAACAAATCAATCGAGCCTTACTATGATTGATTGAATGACCTGATATTCAAATGTTCTCGATACGGAGTGACTCGTTCAACCATGGAGTTCAATCTTACTTTTCTGATGGGATTGGGGAAGGAGTGGAGAAACATTAGTTTAATGATCAAAACTCAAGAAAGATTCGATGTTTATTCATTGGAAATTTTGTATAATGTTCTGAAACCTCATGAAAGTGAAAGAATTCAAATTGCTAAAGTGGGAAAGTTAAGTTTGGGAGGACCATTGACACTAATGTCGAAAGTGAATGCCAAGGAATTTGAAGTTGAATCTGCTAAAGAAGATAAACTTGAGGAAGAGGATTTTCTGTTCAACCATGATGATGAAGCGGTTTCTTAGAACTCAAACAACAACGTGAATAAATTCTTCAAGAAGCTTTTCAATCCGAAGTTCAAGAACAACAAAGAGGTTAAGGGAAACAATTTGACTGGAAAGAAAGTTAAAGGTTAGAGTCGAAAGTTAAGTGAATGGTTTGGAGTCAAAACTGAAGGTTTCGACTTTGCTGTGTGCGTTTGTGTCTAAACTGCAACTTGAACAAAGGCAAAGATGCTACCAATATTTCATAATTGGTCCCTGCAATTTCAGTAAAATGATTCTTTCTTCCCAGAAAAAAACTTGTCAAATATTGAAGATCTTTTTGGGGGATTTTCAAAAAGTGGTCATTTGTGCAAGTATTTTTTATCAATATGAACTATTTTGTTCATTTTTGGTCTAAGGCAATCCGAGAAGATCACTTTTCGACTAGAAGTGAATTTTTATTTGTCAATTTTACGGATATGTGCAAAATGTTTACGCCTCATCTCAAGGGGGAGTTTTGGTATGGAAAATTCCAAATTGAGCGCCTTGTCATTCCTTTTTCGGTTTATAACCATATTTCACTTAGAAAAGGGGGGGGGGGGGGAGAGATTTGAATATGAGAATTCAAAAATTTTGGATTTTTCATATTAGGCGAATTTGAAGACCGATGTGACCTTGAGAAAGAGAAGTTTATGAAGTGATTCGAATTGGAAATTCTGAAGTGATTTGGTTTCGTGAAGGGTTTGGACATAATATAGATTATTGGGATGTGTTTTTATGCTTAAGGTTGGGTAATTTATTTGAGAAGATTCATGGAGATTTGGATACTCCAAATTATCTTTTGATGCTCAGATTGTCATGTCTCACATTCTAGAACCCGACTTTTTGCGACAACTCCTATTACTACTGGGGTAGCTCCTAAACCTTCTTAAACTTCTTCCCCGGATTTCTTCGAGACTTCAACTTCACTTCTCAATCGTCTAAAAGAAAAGGTGGTATGTTGGGAAATCATTGAAGACATGAAGATTTTATGCTCACTTCTATATTTGTTATGCTTGAGGATTCGTTCGTGACATTGCTCTTTTTAAAAATTGAAGCTAAGTCACCCATTTCTCACTTTGAAGGGTAAAATGTTCGGTTCAAAATTCTCCATTAGATGACTAGTGAAGGCTTGGCTTGAGAAGACTCACTTACACACATGAGATTAAAGCCTTGTGATATATGTGTGTGTGTGTGTGAGAGAGAGAGAGAGAGATTTGTTAGCACCTCTATAAATAGTGGGTTGCATACCACTAGTAGAGTGTGCTTGAGAGATGTAGTTCATTGTGATTAGTGATTGGGATATTTATGTAGAAGTAGATCTATATCCCTTTTTGTAATTCATTTCTATGATTGAATACATCTTTTAGCACCCAAATCACCATGTTCATTGTGTTCTTATAATTTCGCATGCTAAATCAAATGATCATAATACACTATAACACAATATCAAAAGGAGCAGTAGAACGAGTGACACTTTCATTAAACGGTAAAGCATAAATTTTTCCTAGTTTACAACCACAACAACAGAAATATCATCAGTTTTCAAAGAACCTAACACAACAGTGGAAACCAAAACCTTTAAACTATGCCAAAGATAAAAACAGACGACGAAGGATTTAAACAAAAATACGACCATCAAAACTAAATGCAACAACACCAGCAACATGTAGCTACTCCAAAACATAAATCTACCCAAGTCTATGGCCTATCCCAATCACCCTTCGAGACTGAATATCCTATACACAACAGAATATATTAGAAAAGAAGACCCAACAACTAGACTTACACAACTGACTGACTGAAGCAAGATTCAAAGCAAGTGTGGGAATCTAATAAACATATGTTAAAGATATATAAGAAGTGACAATAGAACCAACACCCTCTATTGGCATAGGTTTAGCACTAGCAGACATAACGGAGATAGGTAAACGAGATGATAATGAAGAAAAAGATGACGAATGTGGTGAGACGTGATGAGATGCACCAAAATCCAATATCCACAAGGATGAAGGAATACCTAAAGTGTTGGATGAAGACAAAACTGAATGAGACAAGGAAGCTGACATAGTAGTTGGATTAGCGACAATGAACTGTCTGAACTGCTCAACAATATGGGGATCCAAGGCTGATGGTGGAGTAAAATCCGTCTTATTCTCAACTGATGGTGCATCAACATCATATTGTGGTGGCCTAAAAGGTGAAAATAAGGGATGTAGTTAAAATTGTCCAGAAGGCCAGTTCTGTTATAAAGGTTGTACAAGGGGGTCTGGTTTGTTGTTGCTGCTGATTTCCCTTGAACAACAAAGGATAATTTTCCTTATAATGGTTCTTCTTCTTACAAAAAGCACACTCATCAAATGCAACTTTGGGACAATTCTAGTTTGAAGATTAAGGTTGTTGTGGAACAACAAAGACAACATGAGTGGCTGTGTTGGGACCTTTGTCAACATGTGACCTGCTACGAGTTTTTTTTCCAGCAATCTATTCATGAATAATTGAGTCAACAGTGGGAAGAGGTGTTTGATGCAAGATTAATCCATTCAATCATTCAAAATCTGAATGTAATTCCATCAAGAACCGAACCAAACATTTCTCTTCCCTTCTATCAATATAAGGCTTAAATGCCTTCAACACATCAGGTTTTGTAAGAGCTATCTGGTTCTGTAAATTCGACATAGCTGCATAAAATTCCTGAACACTGAGATTGTTCTGTTGGGTGGCTCAAATATCAAACTCTAATTGGTATTGTTTTGCAAAATTAGACTGAGCATACAGCCTAACCAAGTGATCCCAAACATCCTTTGTTGTGTCATACTTCGCCAACTGAATACAAATAGACTAGATATCATAATTATTAATCTAAGTAATAATCTTGGAGTTATCAGTCTCCCATGAGTCTAGTAAGGTTGCATAATTCGTAACCTTTTCATCTATTGGTTTCTTCCTATCATCTATAACAATCCTCTACATAGTCTTGGCTCGAGAGAAATTCTTCATAACATAACTCCAATAGGCATAATTCTTTCCATTGAGTTAGATAATAATGGACTGAAGAGAATCATATATCGAGGCCATATTTCCAATATCAGTCAAACAAGAATAACCAAAACAACAGCAAATACGAATAGCAATAACAACAATCAAGATCTCGAAATCAACAAAACCAACATACGAAACGAAACCCTCAAAATCGACGAAACGAACAAATCAAATCAATCTGAATACAAAAGCGAGCAAAAAACCATACCAAAATGTGACAACCCAAAAATTTCCATTATGTAAAACCATCCACTGCAATTGAAGTCAAATCTGTTTCTGCTAACTTTCAAGCTTTTAGGATAAGTTTGAGTGTTTTAAAGTTAGTGCTCCAGAAGATACCAGGAGAGATGATACCCTAGGTTTTATTATGTAGCAATAAGTGCCCAAAACTTCAAGAGTGTGGAGTTTACGGTCCAAAATGGTAATGGGACCGTAAACACTAAAGACTATATAAGTAAGACTTAGCCATTTTGGTTCATTTCTTTCATTTCCAACTAGAGAAAACCCGATTTCTCTTCCAAGGATCTTCATCCGTTCACCCCCAATTGTAAGTACTTCAACCCTAGAGTGTATTAAAGTGTATTACATGCCTAGATAACATGGAAATCATCCAAATATCCCAAGGAAAAGGTATTCACGGCTGAAGATCCTCTTGGACCGTGAACACTAAAAATGAGGCCAAAAGTGTGCCCTATGTCCCTATAGACCTTGGAACCAAACATAGAGCTACCCTTGACATGTCTAGACCTTAAAAACATTAAGAAACAAGGGTTAGAAAAGAGTTCACGGCCAAGGATGTTCTTGGGCCGTGAACTCCCTTTTATGGTGCCAAGATGCCCCAAATTCCTTCTTTAAGCCTAGAGACTAGCCTACCGCTTTACCTTGATGTGTTTAGGACTCAAAACATTCAAAATACCATCACCCATAGGTGATTACGACCGCAAACACATGCCAAAGTGGTTCATGGGCCGAAAACTCAAGTTAGGGGTGTTTTGATGCCACAAACACTTCCTAAGGCTTAGACTTGAAGTTAGGATGCTTCATTATGACCTTTAGGACCCTAAACAACCCTCATAAATATAAATGGCCATGAGTTTACGGTTGTAAACTCATTAGGGCCGTGAACACCTCAAAAACTCCAAAGAAAGTGGTCTTCCTCATCCTAGGGTAGAGCTAAGGTCCCTAAATCATCCCCTATCTTTCAAACTTGCACTTACACATGAGTAACCATGAGTTTACAGCCGTAAAATCCCTTGGGCCGTAAACCCATGGTAGTAAACTCATGTGAGCGCCATTTTACCTTCCTTTGTTGAATCACATGTGATTCCAACACTTGGTCAAGGTCTTTCCTAGTCCCGGAAGGTGTTTCCTTTCATATAGTTGTTTATAAACACTATATTCATGTCAATATGTGTCCTTATATATCATTTAGGACTTATTGTGTCTCGGGACTTCATTCGTACGCGCATACCCGTTTGAATCACTCACATCAGGTGAGTTCATACCCGTAATGAATCTTTTAACTATTTTAACTGTTTTAAGGGGGGAATACAGGTTGAACACAATGATAATTGTGTAAATATTTGTTGTTAAACATCATTCAAAATGGTACTTATGTTATTTATAAGTTTTCAAAACATTTCAAAACTCGTTTAAAGTTATGTTACTTTATAGTTATACAAAACTCTGTTTTTAAAGTACAAGCATAACTTAGTAGAGAAATGGGTCTTCTCAGTAACAGTCCAAGTAGAGAATTAGTAAACTATTATAGGTATAGTTTAGCAGAATGCTATTCATTACTTCTAGTACAATGAAGCACACAAAGAATCAATACCATAACAGAACAAACAGTGAAGAGAATCAAACAATACCAGAACAGAACATAACAAACAGGTTAAGTTGCTATAGCATGAGAACACACAAACGAGATCTAATTATATCAATGAATCACTAACGCATTAGTGATAGTTATATTGGGTATACATGATCATATAACTGATGGGTTTTGGTCATAAGACATCCTATGTGTTCATACAAACCCTAATGCTTGGATCTAGGTTTCGATATTGTACATGCTTTGAATCCAAGACTATAAACCCTAATTCTAGCATATGGAAATCGATATTAACATATAATTAGGTTTAAGATGTTACCTTGATTGTTATGTAGCAATAACAATCCCAATTCCTTCTTGAATTGACTTTGGAATGCTTAGAGTCACAAGTGTCACTCCTCTAATGGCTTACAAACACCAAGAGCGAATGGAGAAGGTATAAAGAGAGAGGAGAGAGGTAGGAATTCATCCTTAGGACTTCTTGGGAAGGGATTCACGAATTCATGAGCCTTAGGGGGTTTATATAGGTGTAAAGATTAGGGTTTTAGTCCTTATCCTTATCTAGTTGCTTGCCCACCAAGTAACCATAAGATAAGTCTTAGAAACCCTTATCCTAGTCGAATTCTAAGGCATTATCTCCTTAAATTCGTTCACTTTATATTTAAGATAATCCTTACCTTATTTTGTAACTATCACATAATTACAAATCAGCCCCTCTAGTTTAATTAGTTACACTTGATCACAAAATTAATTCCTAATTAATTATTGACCAATATTAATTAAACAAATATGATTTCTCCTTTAATATATTATTCTTATAACATATTAATAAATCATAATAACCTCTCTCTCTCTCTTTATTTATTTCTCCAATAAAGTTGCTTTGGTGAAGGCAACCCAAAAGGACCATGCACCATTGGGTCAAGTACATACCAAAATAGTTATGGACTTAGACACTAATCCAACAGTCTCCCACTTGGATAATTCTAATAACTATTATGCGTATGACTTCAGATCCTGATCTGCAATCGTAGCTTTCCAAAGTCACTGTCAACTCTGATCCTATCAGATACGCGTGTCCTTAGATAAGGGATCATATATTCCTCCATTCTAGATATCATATGAGATATGATTTCCAATCATTCTCTTTGTACTATATCTTGATCTCTGATTTATGACGACTGACTAATTGAACAAATCAAATTAGCCCTAGCCCGGCCGAGCATTTACGTTTGTCATCACTAAACCATCGAGGGGCCCAAAAGATATCGCTTTTATCCTACCTTGGATAAAAGGAACGGATAAACTTTGATACAATGCTTGCTTGCACTTACTAACCAAATCACACACAACAGTATGTTTTATAACACCAAGTTACTAGTGCCTTTACATATTATCAATGTGCAACCGATTTGCAAGATACAACTCACACATCTCGGTTTCAAGAATATAAGATGTTATCGTCTCACCAATCACTCGTGATACAATTCATGGAGTGATCCAAGTGAGCGTGGATTTAATCCAATGCTCAAATTCATATTCATAAGCACTCATGAATGTTGCAGCAAACATTTGCTTATATCTAATACTCTTTTAGACAATCCACACACCAATTCACGACAGTCTTCATTCATATATACTTCCAACATATGAACGACTGTAGCCCGTGTGAATAATTCGATTATTCTTAATAAACTCAATTATTCTAGAAGTCAAAACATGCAAAGTGAAACACAAGAATAATACTAATCCCATATGGCCTCAACCCTTTGAGTATAAATAAAACTCCTTTTATTTATCACCATATCGATTACTCATTATTTGTCGTTTCGGGTAATCAACTTCTTACTTGAATTACAACACTTATCCCATGCTCCTAGCATGCACACAATGTTCACCTATGGTTCTTACTTTGTGAAATAGATCAAATTGAACACATTTCCAATCATTCTCATTTCACAACTCCAAATCCTTTTCCATAAGCGAAAGAATATCAAATTCTTGCTACTTATAGAATATGCTAGATTCTAACATTCTATGCAATGATTCTTTCATAATATCACTAACCAAAGTCACAAAGACTATTGCCAATGAAATTACAAAGTCTTTTATCGGAGATTGTTACAAGACAATTCCTTAGATACGATGTCTCTCACTTAAAGTACATTCCTTTGAACATCCTTTTGCATAAAGGTTTCTAATCTAGTCATAGATTTTTCAATATTCAATTCCCAATATGGACAAGCTTCCATATTTTCCATATGACAACTTATTCTTAATAGAATGTTTTCTATTTATAATAATGTCAATATGGTCCATTAATACCATGCTTCCAACTAGTCACAACCAACCAATCATCGTCGAACTTTGGATTGTCCTTTGATAGTTGTTTAATTATTTTAGTCAAAACCGATCCTAGTCCCTTTTCCCTCTAAATGCGCTAGACATTTGGAAAATTTTAGAATGGTCAAACATTAAAGCATTTGCAATCGATCCTATACCCGAAGCGTATGGGACACGACACATAATGTTTTATTTGCTATGTTCTCAAAATTCAAATTGTGAAGAGGAATGACGTAATCATAATCGAAAATTTAAGGAACACACTATGTACCTTTGACTAAATTTATTTCTAATCCTTTAGATTTGAAACTAAGCATAATATTCTCTCCCTTAATTATAGCAAAACAACTTTACAACCCTTACGACTTTGCAAGGTATAACTCTTGTTTTCTATAATTAATATTTCCAACTTGCAAAACGTGCCTTAATAATCATACAATCATAACATTTATGCTCCCACTATCACGATGATTATTATAAAACATAACACTTATGCTCCCACTAGCTTCGACATGTATTCATAAACATCTTAACTTTCAGAAAAAAAACAATCCCTATTGAATTTCTTAAGTCCATGTTTCTAATACTTAATGCTTTGATAATCTTTTATCAAGGCTTCTTGAACTTATACACATTTGTCTTTAGATAGTTCATATGTGTGACTCAACAATTAAGAGTAATTACCAAACCTCACAATTTAAATCATGGAAAGGGATACCGTAACCAAAATTGAATTCGAGAATGCAACTTTACAATCACTATCTTCTTAAAATCTTTCTTAGTGAAAGCATTTCCTCACAATCATTTTCATGAAGGAGGAAATCTTATGACACTTAGATTTAAACGGTGTGTTTGTTCCTATCCATGTGAATTTGTCAAAACCAAAGTTTATGACAAATTCTAATTCATATGGATCGAACTTTCTTAATCTTGATTTCTTGCCTTATGGTAGCACAGCTGCCCACCACATCTTCCAAGTAGTTAAGCAGCTCACATTTTCCTATCAATGTACCTTTCATTGATTAAGGTGCCTTGCCTTTTATGCGTTCAAGATGAGAACTCATAGGACTCACATGCATAATTAACTCAATTGGAACAACACAGAATCAAAATATTGTCAACACGATAGATTGTAGACCTCAACTCGTGTGCTAGTGATAATCGATAAGGTTTATTTTATTTGTTCTTGAAACCTTTCCAGACCAATAAGACTCCCACTGACTCCTTGACATATAAGATTCTTTTGTCATTAAACATTTCTTGACAAACAAATATTCAAGAGTTAGTGTAGTTTTTATCAAAACACTTCATAAATTGGTCCTAGTCGGTCTTTGTCTTATTCAAGACATCACAACTTTCCACATTTGATGAATGTTATAAACCTTTAATACTTTTCACTCATTGTCACAATCTTAACTTTAAGACTTGTTATTGGAACGAAGTATGATACACTTCTTGATTTAACCATTTCTTCAATCCATGATTCCTCTTCTTAAACATACAATTGTACTAAGACTCACTTAGAGGATCAATTGAGATATGGTTATTAATCATTAAGACCTATCATAAAGCATAAAAGCTACTCTCCCTTCTTCTTAGAATGGATAAACTTTTATTTTTTTGCCTACTTAATTCTTCTTATTCGTTCTACTATTGATCTAAACCCTTTAATCAATTCAGAATTACACTTAATCTTGTAAGTATAATCATATTTACTAAACCTTTAGTAAATCATGACGAATATCTTTGTTACTCTTATGGTGGACTTGATCAACACACAACTTTGTGTGCTCGATCTCCTAGTCCTTTCACTTGACACTTTGTCAATGAATTAGTCTAATTTCCAAATATGAAAATTTTCATACGTCATCCAACCAAGTGGCGTGATTCCAAATTTCTGTCCACTTGAAACTTGGGTGATGAGAAACTCTCCCTATTTGGTAAATTCTCGACCTTACCATAAATAAGAATCATATCCATTTGTTGTAGAAATATTCAAACATCAATTTTAATAACGATTTCATTGCAAGGAAGTAAATAAATAAATAAGTCAAACGAAAATTTATTTTATTTATAATAGCAGCGAAAAACATTTGTCCTTACAATGCAAAATCCATTGAAAACTATGTATTTCAAAAAAGAAAATTTCTAACAACTCTATCATAACTATCTAAGCTCAAAATCTAATCTTCAAGTCCATGAGATCAAGGTCCATTTCTTGTGATTAGATTCATCTTGCTCTTTCACCGGGCTTCCTTTCTTTTCACCGATCCTACAAAACATTCAAATGCAATCTTATCACATCATGTATTTTGAATCAATGAATAGGAACTTAACGAAGTTAGATAGTGGATTTTACCTGAAGCGCATTCATACTCTTTGACTCTCCTATCTCTTAGATCTCTTAGGTAAATAGGGCAACTTCGTCCCCAATGCCCATTCTCTGGGCAATAAAAGCAAATTGACTCTTTTGGAATAACACATGGAACTACTTCAGACATCGTCTTTATCTTATGATCAAACTTTTCGATCATTGCATGTCTTTCATTGCCATTGTCTATATCTATAGAGGTCTTGAAGGCAGATTCACCAATCAACTTTGCTTTTCTATTGTGCCAAACCATTGCTGATTCAGCAGCAATAATCATATAGGTGAGATCAATAAGGGTCACGTCGTGGTTCATCATATAGTACTCTCTTACGAACTCACTATACGAGTTAGGAAGTGATTGAAGAACCCAATCAATAGCCATCTCTTCACCGACAACGGATCCCATCATTCTTAACCTATCAATGTGTGACTTCATCCCTAAGACGTGTGCACACATCGACTTTCCTTCTTTATGTTTACTTGCCAAAAGGGCTTGGGTGATATTGAACCTTTCAGTTTTACAATCTTGTGGGTTAGGGAGAATAATTGGAGGAGGAGGAGGAAGTGAAGCATGATTTCTTGTTCCTCGATCGAATCGTGGAACATCATCTTCATGTGGAATGCTTGTTCCACGGGATTTGGGAAGACCATAGTTGTCGAACTTTGACATCTACAAAACGAGAGAAACAAATTCAAGTTAGTTGATTGATTGATTGAGTCCTTAGTAAATCACCCAAATGAGATACTAAGGCCAGGACCCAACACAATACACTACAACCTAGAAAAGGGATGCCGTAATCTAGTTGCAGAATATTTGAAGGTAAGTGAATGACGATTCACTAATTTCCACCATGAAAAACGAAAAAGAAATTTAAGTTTTAAATCTATGAAAACTCCTAGATCCTTTGAGATTCATTGAACATTTCAATGGCATGTTTAAATCTCGATATGCCCCTCTTGTTTGTGACTGGGATGCCGAGGATCACAAAGCGGGTGTGAATAACCATGCAAACTTACATGGTGCCCTCACATGTTACAGTCACCTATTCGATGTGTCGGTAAACCACACACGCTCCACTGAACTATGACAAACATTGAGTCACCCTTTGCTACCTTTTCTTAGAACCATTTAGTGTGCCGATAAACCACACACGCTCCACTAACGTCTTCGCAAGGGCACAAAGTGTAATTTCATGGAATTGCATCAATTCACTTTGCCAAAGTAACTAAGATTAGGAATTTGAAAAACATTTAGTTACTTTGTATTTTATTATACTTATAATGGAAGGTTTCATCCTATCCTACCCGTTCGGCTAACGACCCTCCACTAGTCAAGAGTGCGGTGGGTAAGAGTGGATACCCATTCAATCGCCATATTATAGACAATTTCCTTAAACACCCCTTATAGACCAGCTTCGTGAATGAGGCCTACTAACGGTAAGACTAACTTTTACTTATACATATATATAATGTTAGACTTTTAATGTTATATATAGTATAGGGTGCATTTTACACTTTTAAAATATTAGGTGATCAAATTTAACAATTATACTTTTTAATTCAATTAAATTGTAAACCTAAACTTTTATGGATTTATTAAACTTCTTTTAATTATACACCTTAATTAATTAATAAAACCATAAGGGTGTAAATTGAACTTTTCAAAACATTACTAGGGTTTTAGAATTTAACATTCCTAATTAACTTTTAAATTCCAAAACTTGAGGGCAAGTCTTGAAACCTTTCAAAACATTAGGGTTTAGAATTTCAATATACATCAAAATTAAACTATTTAAACAAAATTTAAATTCCAAAACTTGAGGGCAAGTTTTGAAACCTTTTTCAAAACATTAGGGTTTTAACTATTTAAATTTCAAAACTTCAAAACTTTTGGGTTCAAATTTAAACTATAAAACCTAAAGGGGAAAATATGAAACTTTTCATAACAACAAGGATCAAATAACAAATAATTCAAATTAACATTTAATCACATAATTATCCATATTTGATTTATTTAATGATTTCTTGCAAAACAATTTATCAATTTACTCAAAATAATTAATCAATTATCTTATAAGGAAACAATTATCTTATTAATTGATAAATATCTTCCATTAGATCAAAAATATAGTCAAATATATCATATAATCGGATTAATATTGATCTAACATGATAAGGTAACTATCCATATGCAAAAACAGCAAGAAATCCCGAGATAAGCACTATCTGACGAGTTGACTCGTCGAGTCAAGCCTGGACTCGTCGTGTCACCCTGGACTTGGCGAGTTCAGCTATGGACTCGGCGAGTCCAGCCTCTAGAACACCAAAAATCGAATTTTTTAGATATACAATGCATCAATACAATTGAAACCATCCTAGGCTTTGATACCACTGATAGGTTTTGGTCATAAGACATCCTATGTGTTCATACAAACCCTAATGCTTGGATCTAGGTTTCTTTATTGTACATGCTTTGAATCCAAGACTATAAACCCTAATTCTAGCATATGGAAATCGATATTAACATATAATTAGGTTTAAGATGTTACCTTGATTGTTATGTAGCAATAACAATCCCAATTCCTTCTTGAATTGACTTTGGAATGCTTAGAGTCACAAGTGTCACTCTTCTAATGGCTTACAAACACCAAGAGCAAATGGAGAAGGTATAAAGAGAGAAGAGAGAGGTAGGAATTCATCCTTAGGACTTCTTGGGAAGGGATTCACGAATTCATGAGCCTTAGGGGGTTTATATAGGTGTAAAGATTAGGGTTTTAGTCCTTATCCTTATCTAGTTGCTTGCCCACCAAGTAACCATAAGATAAGTCTTAGAAACCCTTATCCTAGTCGAATTCTAAGGCATTATCTCCTTAAATTCGTTCACTTTATATTTAAGATAATCCTTACCTTATTTTGTAACTATCACATAATTACAAATCAGCCCCTCTAGTTTAATTAGTTACACTTGATCACAAAATTAATTCCTAATTAATTATTGACCAATATTAATTAAACAAATATGATTTCTCCTTTAATATATTATTCTTATAACATATTAATAAATCATAATAACCTCTCTCTCTCTCTTTATTTATTTCTCCAATAAAGTTGCTTTGGTGAAGGTAACCCAAAAGGACCATGCACCATCGTGTCAAGTACATACCAAAATAGTTATGGACTTAGACACTAATCCAACAATAACTTGAATGTGAATTACACGGCTTGCAAGAAATTGTTGGGGTCGCGTTTGGTTCCCTAAATCTCTTTACATTGAGAGCGTTTAGTAGGGGTTCTAGCTTTCACATTATGACCGTAATAAAACAAATATGTTTTTAGGTTATTAGTACATCCGCATGTCATTATAAACGACATATGTGTACTTACTTTTCCCATTACTTTCATAAAGTGTCAGTACTACTTGAAAGTTGATCTATTTTCTAGTCAAGATAGTTATAAACTAGGGAGAATATACTTTTACATTTGACAAAGGAACAGTCGGGTTTAACACAGATCAGAAGATGCCTTGGTAGAAGGCTACGATTAAAGGTTAGGATCATAATGCTAGCTATATGATTCCTTAATGTATACACTATAGGATACATATATACTAATAGATTCCGACAGCTAATAGGATGTGTGCTCTTCGCTTCATTTCCGGTTCCCGTTGGATGTGGGCTTGGAATGAGGTCACCCAATCTATTATCTACCCGAATATATATATATATATATATATATATATATATATATATATATATATATATATATATATATATATATATATATATATGCTTAGTATCCATTACATCATCATAAGGGTACCAGGTATGGATCAGGTTATAGGACACAGAGTCAACGCACAACTTTTCTAGTACAAAACTTACTTTTCAAAGTCAGTACTTTTGGTATACAAAACTAGAGATTTCCCAGATAAGGTCTTAATCCATTTTATTAAGCTAGTATAGTTTTAGAGACTTTAGGTGAGTAACTCTATAACACATTAGTTTATACACCATGTTTATATATAAAACTAATACCCAATAGATAGTTAAATGTGTGTTTTCCACCTTACTTCCTGTTCCCATTGGATTGTGGGCGTAGGGCAGATTCAGTCAATTAACTTTCTACCCGGTATCATATTATATATAGTAGTATAAAGAAAACTATTATAAAAGTAGTCACCGTAGTCATTATTTTACTATAAGGAATATAGGTTTTCTTAAAGAACTTTTCATTAGATATAAAGGAACCATTACAAATAACTCCATGAGTAACAAGTGAATACATCAGGGTTATATATGACAACGATCTAACAACCAATGGAATGTGCGCTATCCGCCTTACTTTCTGTTCCTCGTTGGGTTGTGAGATTGGGGCAGATGCGCACAATCAATTGTTTGTTTACTCTGAGTATATATAACTTGTACCCACTTAGTACCCATAGAAAGGCTTGTAGTGTCATTTTACTTAACTTTCATTCAAGTAGGAAATATATGATTTTCTAGAGGAACAGGCGAACCTTTCAAAATAGAACTTACAACTTACATCACTTTTACATATACATTTTCCACAACGCTTTATAGCTTACTCACATCACTAAAATCTTATGAACTCACCAGCTTAATTGCTGATCAACTCTTTCAAATAACTTGTATTCTTAGGAGACTATTAGATAGGTGCTTGTGCTGGGGATTTAGAAGATGGAGCATTATAGCTTCAAGTCTTGTTTTGTTATTTGTGTATGAATTCTATGTTTTGTGAACACACACATTGTAAAAACTTTCTTTCTAAATGAAATGGTTGTTCATTACTTGCTTACCATATACATATCTCGTGATACTAAACATGACGTCCTCCACCCCTGAACATTTCCGCCGTTCCGGTTTTGGGGTGTGACACAAAAATTGTGAATAGTACGTGAATAGTATCGATGAACAATACCATGAATAGTACTGTGAATAGTGTCGATGAACAGTACTATGAACAGTGTTAATGAACTGTACTCATGACCGTGAACAGTACCGTGAATAGTACATTGTACGTGAATAATAACTCGTCCACAAAAATGAAGTATAGATCAACCAAACTTTGATACCATGTAAACTAATAAGTGAAAGACATATAACAACTAGGGTTTCATATTGTTATCAAAGAAAAGTACAAATATAATGAAAGGAAAAGACATAATATATAGAGTGACTAATTATTAAAGGCCCATCAAAAACTCAATACAAGATAAAACCCAAAATCTTATAAGGCTAACGGTTTGTACCCCAAATTTTTTTCCATCTAGTTGCTCTTCAAACCATAAACCACAACCTAGAACAAATTCTTTGGGTGAGTAAGGAGGGAATGTCGGTTACTACCCATATTGGAAAGTGCATATAATGAAGAACCTGTCTAGGTAGGGAGAAAGCAGATGGATGAGCTCACTTGGAGCTCTTTTTAAGTGTACACTCTTATCACCAAAAATGTGTGATCTCTCGTTCGAAGGCCGCTTCCAATATGTAATCGGGTTTTGTCGTTTGGCATCATTGTAGGAATCAGTTCACTTAGTGTTGACTCAGACCTCCCGTAGCAATCCAGTCTTTATAACCTTATAAAAAAAAACAAGTTAAATAATCAAACATGGACAAAAAAACATCACTAACTAAATGTTTATAAAATGAAAACTATATCACCCTATTAAGTCATTTTATCATTATATTTTATTATAAGATTTACAATTTTAATTAATTACATGCGTATGAACATTTCCGCACTTGCTATATAAACAATTATTAGATAGATACTCGTCAATAAATCTTCATATAAAGTATAAACTATTGACACATATATTCTAGAAAATTAACATAATTCAATTATGTGTTCTTTAGGGCATGACACACGTGTACATGTTAACATCGTTACCAATAATTGTAAACTTACTTGAAGGACATAATTTCGGTACACAAAACATGAATCATGTGAAAAGGCACGTCAGCAGCTAGATCCACCTAATGAATATTATTGCACATCAGTAAATTCACGTCCTGTTATGTTTTCACCTTAAGAAGGTTAGCATTCATCAAGCAGCTGCAAAGGCAAATCAAGGTTTATCAAAATTTGTCGGAAGAAAATAACTGTAAATCACCATAGTCATAGTGTATACAGTATTTGGGTAAACTTTTTGGATATGATCACAATACCATTTTCTTAAATGGTACAAAAGTTATATTTTCACCTTACAATGGAGAAGGGTGCATGAACATTTAGCACTGCCAGAGAATCATGCATGAGCTATTAATGATCATATAAGAGTCATAATTAAATAGACCGAACAATGATTGATAGTCGATGCTAATTTTGATTCAAACATTCAATCTGTTACTAAAATTTTGTCACATACACGTCAAATTATATAATTATGGTCATGTAAAACTGATTAATATTGGAAGAGTTATAGGACAAATATGGATAGTTGGATTGGAAAAATGTAATGGTTGTAATGAGAATAGTAAAAATTATTGATTCTTTCCATCGAAGGTATTGACTAGTCCATAATACTTATAATTCTCAAACCTCAAATGCTTAGAGCTAAGTTGTTCTTTTTTTTTTTTTTTTTAATTTTTTGTTTTTTAATGGCCTTAGTGGTAATGTCCGGATTAGAAACGGATAAATATAAGAAAAAAGAGTAAATAACATATTAAAAAAATCGAGGGACATATTGTAATTTAAAGCATTAAAGGGAGCTCATAAGATGGTAATTAATTAAAAGTCTCAAAGACCACGAGAGTGCAACTTTTAAAAAATCATAGAAATTAACAAGCCATATTAAAAATTAGAAGTTTGAATTAAAATTGTAGCTAGGTATAAAGCACAGGGACCAAAACCATAATTTACTCTGCCCCTAAATCAATGTATCATAGAAATACACAATATGGATATAATAAAATAATTATAATTAATCAATGTAACGTGATCGATAGATTTTAATATATTATCTTTTAAAGTCTAGATCTGTCCATACGATATTATTGCAAACACAGGAAAAGCCGTGAAAGAGTTTGAAATGTTTTATTTACTTGGCATACCAATTTGAAGGTTACAATAATTAAGATGTACTTATTTACTTGCGAAATTTTTCGATACGCCTATCTAAAACAACAAAATCAAGGCTATGCATCAACCTTATGCCTATTTAAACAAATAAAATGAAGGCCAAAGACAAAGAAAAGATAGCCATGGAAGTACAACACATCCTACACATGAATACCGGCGATGGAGAATCAAGCTATGCATGCAACTCATTTCTTCAGGTCTGTCTTAGTCTTTGTTATTATTGCATGCTAAAAGCATATCTAAATATGTCCTATATTTATAGTTAAATGTGAATCTGAGAGTTGTTGAGCTCATATTTTTATTCCAGGAAACAGCCATGTGGAAAACGCTTCCGGTTTTAAGGCATACAATCAAGTTTATGGCTAACAATGGCATCATCTTTAGTACTCAGTGTTTCAAGATAGCTGATTTGGGATGCTCCTCTAGCATAAATTCACTATTGGTTGCATCTACCATTATTGATATGGTCAACGACATGTGTGAAGAAACGAAGCATAAATCACCGCAGTTTGAAGTGTGCTTAAATGACCTGTTCGGAAATGATTTCAATACCATATTCAAAATGCTACCGGAGTTTTATTCCAACCTTAAGGAGAAAAAGAAGAAGCGAGAACATTTTGGCCATTGTTTTGTTTCAGCTACACCTGGTTCATTTTACCGTAGACTCTTTCCTAACAAAAGTTTGCACCTTATTCACTCCATGTACGCTCTTCATTGGCTTTCTCAGGTAATTTTCATTACATCCACCTTTCCAGTTCTAACCATATATTTTCACATTTATGAAATTAAATCTCCTTATATATTAAAAGTATTTATACAAGATCAGAAGCCACCCAAACACTATATAGCAGTATTTAAGCTTATTGGAGTGAGATTCAAGTTTCATGATTAAAAAACGAGAACGTTTTTGAGTTTGCAACGAACTCACGCTGGTGCATCATATTTGAGGGTGGATGTAGGAATACATTGTAGGTGTTGTGGATACACGAAAATTTGGTAAAAAAATTGAAAATTTTTCGACTGCGGACAGAAAAGCAGCCGGTAACTGAGACCTGCCTAAAACCACCCCTCATCATATTGGATGTTATTTATAAATCTTGTACAATTCTAAATCAAGAGATCACTTTATAATTGTTAAAAACAAGTTCCAAGAATTGAAATATGTTTGGGTACATGTGTTTATCATATTGGACTCCAAACCAACTAACCAATCGAGGTCTATCTTTTTAGGTAATTATCTAACTCTTATAGATACTTGATACAAACTCTTTTATATGTAAAATTAGGTCTTCTTGTATTGAATTATAATTAACGAGTGTATAAAAAGATAATACATCTGAGTTTTATATGCAAAAGCTAACTTGATAAACAAGAGAATACAAAGATAAAAAGAAACTCCTAGATATAAGGAATGTAAATATATCCAATACGTATGAATGGATATTCATAATCTCAATACTCCCTTTCAAGTTGGACTGTGAAGATCTTTGAACAACCAACTTGCTACATAGGAACAGAAAACGATTGGATCCAAGAGCTTTAGTAAAAATGCCAAATGTTTGATGCTCACACCGAATATCACATGGTTTTATGTCACCATTATTAACCCGTTCACAAACAAAGTAACAATCCATCTCGACATTCTTGGTTCTTTCATGATAAACTGGATTCACAGCGATATGGCGGGCAGCTTCATTGTCACACATCAGTGGTGTAGCTTCTGTTTGTGTCACCCCCAAATCTTGAAGCAACCATCTCAACCACAAAATTTTGCAAACCGTGCTAGCCATAGCTCTATATTCAGCTTCTGCTGAAGATCTGGATACAACACTTTGTCTCTTAGTTCTCCAGGAAAAGGGAGCACCACCAAGGCTAATGAAATACGCTGTACATGACCGTCTGGTAGAAGGACAACTGAGCCAACTTGCGTCACAATATGCAATAAGTTCCAAACTTCCTTTTGAAGGTAGAAGTAAACCTTGCCCTGGAGTGGCTTTTAAGTATCTAAGAACCCTGATTGCTGCATCTATATGAGAACGACGAGGATTGCCCAAATATTAGTAGCTGAGTTGGTTCACCGAGTAACAGTTAAATAGAGTAATCTCCCCACTAATCTTTAGTATTGTGAAGCGTCTACTTCTGGACTATCATCCTCATTTTGTAAACGAAAGTTTTGCTCCATAGGAAAAGTACTCGGCTGACTCCCTTGAACCCCACTATCCTCTAAAATGTCAAAGGTGTATTTTCATTGGCTGATCACAAGACCTTCTGTTGTTCTGGAAACTTCTACACCCAAGAAATACTTCAAATCTCCCAAATCTTTTATACTAAAACGTTCATCCAGGCATCTTTTAACATAACTAATTTTCTTGCTATCATTTCCCATAAGTAAAATATCATCCACATAGATAAGGCAAAAGATTTGTGTTTGATCTCTTCGAAAGATAAACATTGAGTGATCTACCTTGGATTGTTGAAAACCGATGTCAATGAGAGCTTTGGTGAACTTTTGGTACCAATTTCTCGAAGCTTGTTTTAAACCGTAGATTGATTTCTGTAATTTACACACCCGCTTCTCATTTTCTTTAAAAAAACCTTGGGGTATTTTCATATACACTTCTTCCTCCAAATCGCCATGGAGAAACACATTTTTAACATCTAATTGATGAATTTCCCATTCTTTCTTTGAGGCAATGTCTACAGCACAACAGACGGTAACTAATTTTGCAACATGCGCCAATGTCTCATGAAAATCAACACCTTCAATTTGAGTATATCCTTTTACCACCAAGCGAGCTTTATACCTTTCTACCTCACCGTTCGGTTTGTATTTGATCTTGTATACCCACTTTGATTCAATAGCTTTCTTGCCTGGAGGGAGTTCTGTTATGCCCCACGTTCCATTTTCTTCTAAAGTCTCCTTCTTCATTGCTTCTCGCCATTTTGGATTTTTTGATGCTTGAGTGAAACTTTTAGGCTCATCAGTGGATGTAATGGCAGCTAGAAAAGCACAGTGAGTTTTAGAAAGATTATTGTATGATATAAGATGTGAAAGAGGGTGTACCGTTGAATGACTTGCCGTAGAAGAGCCTGAATTGGTCATTTGTTGTGGATGTTTCAAGAGAAGGAGGCAAGTTAGTTATCAACTCACTTAAATGTTTTGGTTTGACCTTTGTTCGAGCACTTTTTCGTTGCATGTTCGTTTCTGATTGTACATGAGTTGAAGGTGTGGAATTATTATTAGTGTCATGTGAGAATATCTCTGTGTCGTGGGTGTGCTGATGGTGTTGTTGTTCTTGTTTGGGATTCCGTCAACAACAGTTTGAATGTTGTGATTCTTATGAGGTCCATCATCAACAACATTGTTGGTGTTAGATGATTTTGGGTTGTTGCTATTATTTAACTCAACTTCTGGATAAGATGGAGCTTGACTATCATAGTTTTCGCATGGTCTGCAGTCCGCAAGATGATTATTCTCAATGAACTGGTGACCTTCATAATGATCCCCAAACGGAAACTTGTGTTCAACAAAAGCAACATTACAGCTAGTGTATGTTCTTTGGCTCTTTAAATCATAAAGTTTGTACCCCTTTTGTCCCATTGGGTACTCGATGAACACACATGGCCTCCCCTTTTCTCCAAACTGGTCTTGTTTCCACAGATTGTCATGCGCATAAGCAAGACAACCAAAAACACGGAAGTGATCATATGATGGTTGTTTACCTAACAATTTCTCATGTGGAGTCTTATCGTCAATAATTTTGGCAGGGAGTTTATTAATCACATATGCTGCAGTTAGGACACAATCACCCCAAAACTCTATAGGTAAAGAGGCTTGAAAATGAAGAGCCCTAGCCATTTCCAGTAAATGTCTGTGTTTTCACTCTACTACACCGTTTTGTTGTGGTGTATATGGGATGAAAGTTTCTAAAATGATTCCTTCATTCTTTTAGAATTCAAGCATATATCGGGATTGAAATTTTCAGCCATTATCAGTTCGTAACCGTTTAATTCTTTTGTTAAATTGAGTTTGTATCATCTTATGAAAAGACACAAGAAAATGAGCAGCTTCTGACTTGGTTTTCATTAGATATACCCAGACTCCACGACTGTGATCATCAACAATCGATAAGAAATAATGAGCACCATCTAATGAACAATGTTGGTAGCGACCCCAAATATCCACATGTATTAAGTCAAAACATTCACCGGTTTTGGAAAAACTAATATGAAACGGTCATTTACTTTGTTTAGCTCGAATGCACGAATCACAAAAACGATTAAAAGTACCTATACTATCTAATCTTTGTATTTTCCTAATAATTGCCTCTGAAGCATGCCCCAATCTTCTATGCCAGACTTCTTGTTGTACCATAACTGACATTGCTACCTTTCTCTGCTTGAACGGCTCCAGGAGATACAACCATCTTGTACTTTACCCGTCCCAATCAGGCTCCTCGTACGTCAGTCCTGTATGAAACATTTATCTGGGTAGAATGTTAGGAAACAATTTAAATCACGAGATAACTTGCTCACAAATAGTAAATTGCACTTGAAATTAGGAACATTAAGGAAACTTTTTTATTCAAAATTATCTGTCAAGTTAATGTTATCAATTCCTTTTACATGTATGTGTTGAGATATAAAAACTCTTTGATCGATTAGATCTTTGCAACAGGTAAATAATGAAAGTAAAACAATGAAACAATACTCAAGAATGGATTTGAATGAGTCGAATGATTAGAACGTTCAATCCTCAGCAGAGCTCGATAAAGAACTTCCGCTGTAGAGAATTTTAGGGTTACTAAAGAGATCTTCAATATTACACGTAAAACCAACGATCTATCAGTTTTCAAAAAGATGCATGCAAGCATCTATTAATACACAAACCCTAGTAAAACAAGATACGGATGGACAGGCCCATGCCGTATACAAAATGGGCTAGGAAGCGAGCCCAAGACGCAACATCAAGTACCCAACAATCTCCCCCTTTGCGTCAATTGGGGCGAGACTTCACTCCAGCTTGCTTACCCCCGCGACACTGGCTTTCTTTACAGTCTTGAACAGGAAGGGAATGATAGCAAGAAGTGTTTGTCGGAAGTGAATGTACCAACTGATCATATCGTTGAAGTACTTTTTATCACTTTCCGAGTTCTGTTTGCACCGATTGATGATACCCAGAACATGCTCCAAGCAGGTAGTGGTGTAAATATGTTTGTCAGCCAAAGCAAATAAGCATTTCTGACCTTCTGCCGTGGTGAACATGACTGAGTTATGTTTCGGATCAATCTTTCCCATCTTCATTCGGTTTATATCGCTTGCAGAACCGACTGGAGTGATGATGGGCTTCTTCCTGAGAACATTAGCAACCTCTTGATCCAGCTTAGCCACCTCCAAAATATATCAAACTAACATTCTCTTGAAATGGTCTATGATCGGACCATATTCTGCTTCATTGACAAGAAGAATGTTGTGCAAGACAATCCAATCATGAGGGTTTAAGTTGGGAAGATCATCCAGAGAGATGGAATGCTCAGATTTGTCAGATCCCCTCAAGACCTTGAGTCTAACATTGACGAAGTTGCCTTCACGAACATGTTTGAGAACCCGAACGTTGGTTATCTTCTGTGCGCTCCATGTCTGATACTGAGGTTGAGCGGTCCTCAGATAATAGTCTACAAGCTCCCTATCAACCTTCGGGTGAGGATGGGGAACTTCAGCTATATGAGCGAATGCATGGAAGATAAAGGCTTTTTGAGTCAGGGGCATGTCAAACTGGGAATCGACCGAATTGACACAGTCTAAGGAGATCACCGGTTCTAACCAAAGAGTGCAGGGGGACTCAATGGCTTCTTTGATAAGCACTTCGAGAGTCCAAGGAGGAAATAAAGTTTTTCTGCTTTCAAGGAGATCATGAGCCTCCTTTATCTTCCTCTCCTTGGCCTTGGCTTCTCTGACGATGCGAGCGTTTTCATCCAGCTCCTTCTCTCTGGTCTGTTTCCTCACTAAGCTGACAATCGGTTCTTGATCATCACTTTCATCACTTTCATCACTATCATCAACAATTTGTTTGGCTTTGCTTTGAGCACTCAAACCTGATGCAGGAGCAGTTGTTGGTTTGGGTGCTTTCGGAGGGACAAGTGATGAAAATGGAAGTGATTGAGCTTTGGAACTTGGAGGGGTTTTCGATTGAGCTGTAGGCTTCTTTTCTCCCCCTTGTTTCGGATGGTCCTCCTGCTCAGGAATGCCTTCAATGTGGCTAAGCAGGGCAAGAGTAGGAGCGAGCTTCTCTGCAAGAGTACGCCTCACCGAATAGTTAAGAATCGGATCATGAGCTTCGATAATGTTAGACAAAGCTCCGTGGACATCTGAAACACAACTCCTGACCACAACTTTCTCAGACCGAAGAGAATCGATCTCCTTCTCAGCTTAGGAGAGCTGATGAGTTGCTAGAGTTAGCTCGGAAGATTTTCGAGCAAGCTCGTCCTTTGTGGTTGATTCGGCGGCAAGAGTGGCTTGAAAGGAAAGAAGACGATCCGCAACCGAAGATTGAAACGATTGATTGTCTTCTTTGAGTTTCTGGCAGAAGCTGGTAAATTGGTCTTTTTCGGTTTCGAAGGAATGGACCAGCTTCTCCACAACGGTGTGAATCTTCTTGGTGTTTGTTTCTGATGCCGCCTGCAAAGACTCCATCCAGATCTGGGCGTCTTGAAATAGTTTTTCGACTTTTTCGGTCGCAACAACACTAGCCTTTGTCAATTTATCAATAGTAGCAGCAGCTGAGCTGATGGAGGCTTCATATGCTTTGGAGAGAGATTCCACCATTCCTTGAATGGCAGCCTCCGAAAAGTGAGATGTTGAGGAAGAGGAAGAAGCCACAAGATTGTCAATCTTCTCGTGGAGTTCCTTGAGGTGCTTTTTAGTAACTGGAGCATCATCATCATCATCATCACTTTGAATTTGGTAGGGGCTGTAGTAGATGGAATCAAAAACCGTATCATCCCCTCCCAAAAAGGTTTCGGTTTCAGCAGATGGAGTGGGAGATAAAGGTGTGGTGGGTGGTTCGGTAGTGGTAGTGGGTTTGGGAACGGAAGTGGGTTCAGGTTGTGAAGTTTGAACCCCCGTATCAGATACGTTGGTTGGAGCCTCACTGGTGGTAGTTTTGGTGGCTTCTGTGAAGAGTGGTGGGGAATGGAAGTTGTTGTAGTTGAAAGAGTAGTAGAGGTAGTTATGGGGGGAATAGAAATAGGGTTAGATATGGAGGGAATGGAAATGGAGGATGTTATGATGGGAATGGAAGAGGTTATGGTGGGAATGGAAGAGGTGGATATAGGAGAAGGGGAATGAGGTTTTAATGAAACATGTACCTCATGAGCAGGCGAGTGAGGAGGAGTTTCGCCTCTAGCCGACTCATCTGAGTCAGAATGGTTATCTTCTGAATCGCTAGATGAAGAAGAGAGAATAAGTTTCCTCTTCGGCTGTACTTTCTTCTTCTTCGTTGGGGGGGGGGGGGGGGAAAGATCTGTCTTTGAGGGTTTTCGCTTCTTAGGAGAAGGACCCTTTGCCCCCTTTGCTGCTTTATTGATCTTCCCTTTCTCGGGTTTCTTCCCTCTAGCAGCTGGTTTATCTGCATCATTGATGGACTGAACCATTTCAGCAGAAAGTTCCCGTGGACCCGAAGGATGAAAGTCCTTGTAGGCCTTCATGATAACGCTCTCCTTGGACACCCCAGCGGACATAGAATCCGGAATGGATCCGACGAAGGAAAACTTGGTCGGATCGGTAACGATGATCTTTGTGGTGTGGAAAACACTGATGGAGGAGAGAAGGGAACCTGCAACTGTTGGAACATGAAGTTTATCCATGGCCCACTTGGTGATTAGCATCCAAAATCTAGCGTAGGACACTTCAGTGTGGCGAGAGGAGGAGGCTAGGCTCTGAATGAGTTGTTGCCAGAGAACCAAGCCGTAGTCGAGGTTGATGCCATGATATAGACCATAGAGAATGGTCATGAACAACTTGCTGGCCCCATCAGAAGCAGAACTGCGCTCAGAGAGCCCTTTGAACAGAATGGTGAAGAAACCATTCCATGGAGGAAGAAGACACGACTTCTTGAACTTAGTAACCGTCGTGAGAATCTCCGTGTAGCCCATGTTGTAGAACATCGAAAACAACTGTCCGGCTGTGATGGAATCGGGATTAACCCTAGATTCATCGGCTTCAAAACCTAGGAGCCAGCAGAATCGTTGCTTGCAGATGGAGGTCTTGTGAGAAAGAAGGTCGAAGTAGATTCGATCCACTGATCTATCATAATGGGCAGTGGAGAAGACCTGGGAAAGGCATTCCATGGGCACAATCTCGACCTTGGAAAGAGCTAGCACCAATGGAGAGTATTTGAGACACTCCATCATGGGATACATATAATTCTCGTAAGCTTTAGGGTTTAAATCGATCACCAGACTTTGTTGAGCGCGGATGGGAAGAATGTTGATGCGGGAAGAGGTTTCCTGAACAGAGGAAGAGTCCGCCATTATTGAAGGTGGAAGAAGATGAACAGTAGAGTATAAATCGCCTTAAATTGCTCGTTTGATTTTTGAATCCTGTAAGTATGGAATGAAGCAGAGGTGTTCCTTTTATACTGTGGGTAGAGGAAAGAGAAAAATCATCCCCCAAATCTTCTTGATACACGAAACAGTTTCGGATGTGATAGAAACGCGACGGTTGGCACCCCCGATGATTACGCATGAGAGAGAAGAATTGTTCTATTTTGCACGCGTGCCCGTCACCTCACTATTGAAGCCGTTACTCTGTCGGCTGAGTCATCATCTTATCTGTTAAATAGCTGTTATCCAAACACAAGATTATAATGGAACCGAACGAGATTTTTGGAAAATCAAAGATTTTCGTGCATAGAGTGTGAAAGATAAGGAAATAAAGCGAGATATATGTGGGAATTTGTGATGTCAATATAGATGTCACACCCCAAAACCGGAACGGCGGAAACGTTCTGGGGTGGATGACATCATGTCAAGTATCACAACACATGCATTATAGTAATCAAAGTACAACAAAACATTGCATTAATAGTAATAGTTTTACAAGGTTACATTACAACAATTTAAAGTAATACAAGTAATAGAATAAATACAGCATGGTACAAAGCTATCTTCATCAACAGCTCCGGGGATGTACCTGTCTAATGCTAACCTGAGAATACAAGTTATTTGAAAAGCGAGTATCAGCATTTTTACAAATGCTGGTGAGTTCATAAGTATTTAGTGACATTTCATTCAAATAACTTAATAAAGTGATAGTTTAAGAGATTTCAGTGTATTAGAGTTCCTTCCAGAAAATCCTATATTTTCTTTAATAAAAGCAGCCTTCTACCAAGACTGGTCAGTGTAATGTGGTAAGAAGAAGTTTCCCTTAATTGCTAATAATATCAAAATACTGAATTTGATTATTAAAGAAAGCAGAGGCATCAGGGAATAACATATGCCTCAGCAGTGAGGACTGCTGACTAAGGCAAAAGAGTCATAGACTCCAGGAAAGTATCGAACTAACGACACGCCTGGTTTAGTCTAACAAATGGAGAAACAGACCCCCGAAGGTACCAAATGAAAGGTACAACTGGTAAGGTCTAAAATAGTGAACGCAGACCGAAGACGATACCAAATGGAAGGTACATCTTGCAAGGTCAAACAGTGATAACAGACCCCAGACGGTATCAAATGAAAGATACATCTTGTAAGGTCAAACAGAGATAACAGACCCCAGACGGTATCAAATGAAGATACATCTTGTAAGGTCAAACAGAGATAACAGACCCCAGACGGTATCAAATGAAAGATACATCTTGTAAGGTCAAACAGAGATAACAAACCCCAGACGGTATCAAATGAAGATACATCTAGCAAGGTCAAAACAATGTGACTCTGAAAAAGGTGACATCAACATACAGTGTAAATCGCTGTCGAAATAGTGTTACCTTAAAGCCATGAATTATAAGGCAACCCAGGATACTCGTAACCATACTGACTAGAGTACTAGACGCCCTACAAGCATCTATATAATGTGACATTTGTCACCCCTTGGCTTGGTAGGCCGTGGACTGTAGCTAGCAGTCAGGGTGCGGGGTTGTCAATCCCGTATAGGCCTATACACACAATGTCCGCTCTCCCTACAGGAGACTCTGGTTACCAACTAGACGACGGAGAAGGCCGCGTCCCGAAGATGCATCCCAAATAGAGGATAGTGTGTTACTAGGAGGGAGTGGGTTTCTTATGTAAGTGTAGACTAGAGGTATAGATTATTAACTAAATTGACTGAAGAAAACTCGTATGTCTATGCTCGTATACATAATATATAACTAATGAATCGAACGACCTTCAGATGGACATCCGATCCCACCAGACCACATCTCAACGAAGAAAAGGAAATAGGGCGGACAAGCCTTCTTAAGTCCTTCAATCATTATTTATATGCATCTATACAAGCATAAACATACATCTAACTACGCTTGAGTGTGTATCATACAGTGAAGTATAAGTGTACAGTGGAACATCTGAGTCGTGAAGTATAAGTGTACAGTGGAACATCTGAGTCGTGAAGTATACGTGTACAGTGTGGGATAATCGAACCATGAAGTATAAGCGTACCAAGTATAAGTGTATCACGAAGCCGAGACGACAATAAGTGATGTAAGAACGTCTATCAAGTATAAGTGGAGTAAAGTCGTTATCCAGCATAAGTGAAGGAGAAATCGTATCACTAAGTAAAAGCGTGAATAAGTATAAGCGTCATCAAGTATAAGCGACTATAGGTATAAGTGAAAGTGTTACCGAGTCAGAGTATAAAATAAGTATAAGTGAAGCAGCAGTGTTTAACAAGTAAAAGTATACATCAAAAAGGGAAATCTTTAATGAAAAGCCTTTATGTACAGAGAAAATCACAAATTTTATTCCTTTGTAAAATACGTTTAAAACCTTAGAGGATCTTTCATAAACCAATTTAGGATGAATTTGAATAAATCAGTATAAGTAAAAGTTATGAAACAGGTAAAAGTCATTTTAGTGTCCCACTCGGTACAACAGTGTAAAAGTGGTAAAATCTTGTGCATGCGGGTTATCAATCATATGCGATTGACATGATAACTAGCATGTTTAACTTGTATTCCCCCCTATAAAACATTTAAAAGCATTTAAAAGGTTCATTCAGGGGTATGAACTCACCTGGTGTAAGTAGGTCCGACGAAAGTGCCGATTGGGCGTTCGGGGTCACGCAAGGACTTGAACACACACAAGGACCTATTTTAACATATGATAACATATGTTCACAAACAATTAGCATATAATATACTAATTAAACAATTATACACACTCAAAGGACTGGAAAACACTTTTGGTTGAGTGTTTGGGGTCCCGGGTAACGTTTACGGGTGCTAAGGGTCTCTTATCAGTTGTGGGACTTTGCTATACTCACATATCAAGTGTGTAAATGGATTTAAAACACCAACATGGACCAAACAAGGAGTTTACGGCCCAACCTAAGGGAGTTTACGGTCGTAAACTCCCAAGGTCCTATTCTTGGGTGTTTGATGCTTCTAGCTTGTTCATAGAATTATTCCAAGCACTTTTCCTAAAAGGTATGTGTGGGTTTGAGGCCTCTAAGGGTACTAAACAAGAGTTTACGGCCTAGGAACTCTCCCAAGGGAGTTTACGGCCGTAAACTCTCAATCTTTGAGTTTAGTGAAGTTTTAAGCCCCTATTTCCTTCCTAGAATTTTCTTATGAAGTTTGATGCTATTTTGGGTGATTAAAACCAACATTTGAGGGGGTTTTGGGGAGTTTACGGCCTAGACACTTGCTTGGGCTGTAAACTCCAAATCAAGCCTCATTTCATTGTGTTTAAGTCCTTAAATCCTTCCTAGCATTTTATAGAAATAGTCTAAGGCCATTTGGGGGACAAAAACCAACATTTTGGGCATGTTTGGGGAGTTTATGGCCTAAGCATGTGCTTGGTCCGTAAACTCATTTTTATCCTTCATTTTGATGTGTTTTAGTGATCTAAACCCAAAATACCAAGTCCCTAAATTATGTATGAAGCCTAAGGGTGGTTTGGGAGTGTTTTGGGGCCTTTTAACACGATTTTGAGGTGTTTACGGCCTAATCTTGTGCTTGGGCCGTAAACTCTCTTTTGTCCCCTAAATCATTGTGTTTTGATGTTTAAACACTCCTAGGCAATCCCCTTAATTTATTTCCAAGCCTATAGGGACAAGTTTGGGTCATTTTAGCCTCATTTTGGGTGTTTACGGCCTAAGGAGGTTCTTAGGCCGTAAACTCCTTTTTCATTGCTTCTAAGTCCGATTTTTGGGCTATAAACTCAATTCAATATGTTTAGAATAAGCTAGGGTAAGCGGACTTACTATTTGGAAGCGTTTGGTTGCGGTTTCGGGGCGAAAACGGGTCTAGAGAGAGAGTGTAAAAAGTCTCCAATAGACTCCACTCACCCTTATATAGGGTTTTGAGTTGGGACACAGTGGAAGTCTACCCGATACTGCCGTTAAACGGGGCTTTTGGTCGCACCCGATTTAGTGGTCGTAATAATAAACTAATATTTTCCAAGTAAATGGAAATATGTGCTATGTATTTTATTTCCTTTTATCACGACTTAACGGCATATAAACATACACAATTGAAATGTTTATTAAACTTCAAGACTTCTCATTAACGGAACTTTTGAACAGTGGAATATTCCATTAACGGTAACGGAGAAATGTAACGGGACAACTTGGGTTGTCACAATAGACACAAAATAGTTGATCCCGGGCACGAATCACTTTCTTCAAGGTCAAGAGAGACCTTAAAGTGTCTGTATGGATTCCCGTTGAATTACGATCAATCACTTTCTAAGAAGTGTTGAAATACATCTTTTTATAAGGCTTAAAAGGGTGGCTTTCACTTCAGTTTAGAATCTCGGACCTTGACATAAGACCGAGACTAAATGAAGTACTTATGAGACCGATGTGGTCTGTTGAACAAGTAGGATGGATTATGTATATAGTGACTTATTGAGGATGTGTGATGGTGAAATCTCAAAAAAAAAATTAAACTGGATTCTAAGGGAAGAAATGCTATGGTAAATAACAATTTCATAAGAATCTCACAACAAAAAGAGATTTCATGTTTACCGTCAATTCATGTTAGGTATTGAATTTTGGGTTTCACTAAGCACGTAGTGACACGAGGCTTAGATCATAAACACAGAGATTGTGTAACCATAAACCTCAGTGGTGAATTCTGAGAGTCTCAAGGGTTACGATATGGGACCGAAATATGATGGAGAAAAATATTGAGGTGGTGAAGAGAAACTATAGTACCTCTGCTGAAAATAGTGACCAAGCAGTAAAATCTTAACCCATATGAGAATAGAGTAAGGTAGCTCAGGATTAGAATAAATAGAGCAGCCTTATTGGGAAGACAAGGTTTGTATATACCTAGTCATGAAGGCTTTTATTCAAAATCAGTTGAGGCTTTGGACAACATGCAGCAGCATGCTTCTAGGGATGCTTAACTATTAAAAAAATGGGAGAACGAAACCTGTCCCATCGATATTTAAATAAGAATGAAAGAAAAAGAAAAAAAATATTTTTGGAGATTTTAAGTTTTTGAAAAGAGAAAAACCAAACAGAATAAGTAAATAAAAAAAATTGAATCGAACCCGAAATGGACCGAACGCTCGGTTCATTTCGGTTCCAAATTTTTTTTTTTGCATTTTTGGAAAACGGCTTTACAAAAGTTTACAACCATAGACAACACCTTTTTGAGATTGAGCGAAAATATATGCAATGTGACCGAACCCGAAATAGACCGAGCGTTCGGTTCATTTCGGTTCCCATGTGAACTGAACCCGAAATAGACCGAGCGTTCGGTTCATTTCGCTTCTAACTTTTAACTTTGAGATGGTGTTTTTGGTACCGATTCTGATTCCATCATTCCTAGACCTTGAAGGATTTTATTGAAACTTGCTTCAGGTAGGGCTTTGGTGAAGATATCGGCCAGTTGATCAGTGGTTCGAACAAAGTGAATTTCAAAATTTCCATCCTCCACATGATCCTTAATGAAGTGATACCTCAGTGCTATATGCTTGGTCTTAGAGTGTTGCACTGGGTTATGACAGATCCTAATTGCACTTTCTGAATCGCAATATAGTGGGATCTTTTTCATGTTGAGTCCATAATCTTTGAGCTGGCTTTGGATCCAAATGACTTGAGATGTGCAAAAGGCGGCTGCGATGTACTCTGCTTCGGCTGTAGAAAGGGAAACGCAGGTTTGCTTCTTTGACTGCCAGCAGACCAACTTCCCATCAAGGAATTGGCAACCCCCTGTGGTGCTTTTCCTGTCTAAACCGCATCCTCCTAGGTCTGCATCAGAGAAGGCTTGAATGAAGAATCCTGAGTTGGATGGATACCATAGACCGAGAGAGGTAGTTCGCTTCAGATACCTGAGTATATTTTTCACTGCAAGCATATGTGGTTCTCGAGGGTTCGCCTGAAACCTAGCACACTAACATACGGAAAACATGATATCAGGCCTGCTAGCAGTAAGATACATTAAGGACCCAATCATTTGGCGGTATAGCGTAATATCAACTGCCGGTTTCTCTAGCGAAGGTGTGAGTTTGGTGCCGAATGCCATTGGAACTTTAACCTTTGAGTCTCCCATCATACCAAATTTGGCAAGAAGATTTTTGGTGTATGCTTCCTAGTTGATAAAGATGCCTTCGGGTCCCTGTCTAATATTTAAACCAAGGAAAAAATTAATCGGACCCATGGAGCTCATTTCAAATTTAGTCTCCATCAGCTTTCTGAATTCAACTGTTAAGCTGGGATTCGTTGAGCCAAAGATGATATCATCGACATAAATTTGTACAATCATAAGGTGGTTACCTTCCTTCTTACGAAAGAAGGTTGGGTCAACCGAACCTTGTTTGAATTTGGACATCTTTAAAAACTTAGTTAGCGTTTCATACCAGGCCCTAGGTGCTTGTTTCAGACCGTAAACCGCCTTGTCCAGAATATAGCAGTGATTTGGGAACTTCTCATTGACAAAACCAGGAGGTTGCTCCACGTAGACTGTTTCTTCGAGTTCTCCATTTAGAAAAGCGCATTTGACGTCCATTTGGTAGACCTCGAAGTTTTTGTGCGCTGCATAGGCAAGAAATATTCGAACAGATTCCAGCCTTGCAACTGGAGCGAAAGTCTCTTCATAATCAATTCCTTCTTCCTGGCAATATCCTTTCACCACTAAGCGAGCTTTGTTCCTTATTACGTTACCTTCCTTGTCTATTTTATTTCTAAAGACCCATTTGAGACCAACAACGGAGGCATCTTGAGGAGTTAGAATGAGACGCCAAACTTTATTTCTTTCGAACTCATTAAGTTCGTCTTGCATGGCTTGAACCCAATCAGAGTGATCAAGAGCAGTGTTTACCGTCTTTGGTTCAACCTTTGAGACGAAAGAATTAAACATGCAAAACTCAACTTTGGAAAATAAGGAAGTTTGTTTTGCCTTCAGTTGAGATCTGGTCAACACCTTCTCAGAGACATCACCCACAACCTGTGAAACAGGATGATCTCTAGTCCATTTGACAAGAGGAGGGTAATTTGGATCATAGGAAGGATCCAATTCAGCGTTCACTAATTCTTCCAATTCTGATTGACTATCTTCGTCATAAAACGTATTGGCATTCTCCCCCTCAAATGATGAGCTTTCTGGTGCAGTGGGACTTTCGGGTGTAGTGAAGTGTTTGGGTGCTACTGTGCCTTCAGATGATGTGGAGTGTTCGGGTGCTACAGTACCTTCGGGTGCTACAATACCTTCGGGTGCTGTGGAGCGTTCGGGTGCTACAGTACCTTCGGGTGCTACAATACCTTCGGGTGCTGTGGAGCGTTCGGGTGCTACAGTACGTTCTTGATTAATTCATCAAGCTCGTTGAATTGCACGCTGAGAGGTTTTGCTGTGAAACACAAGTCCTCTCGCTCCTTCATGTCTCTATTCCCACTGTCTGTGTTGTATCCCCTCATTTGGGATACATCCGACACCATCAAGCACTTTCCACCGCTTCCTTCATCTTTCGCAACATAAGCCTTTCCATGAGATGGCTTCCTGACTTCATCATCCTCAGAGTCAGTTGACCAGACCTCCACGCCACCGAACTCATCATCCGCTACAGAACCCTGTACAATTAAAGCATTCATCGAAGGGTTAGTGATAGTTTTCTTCCTCTTTATCTCTTCCAGCTTTTTCATTAACATAGCTTCTTCATCTTTCTCCTCATCCTTTTCTGCCATTTTCTTTAGGACACAGTCTTTGGCATAGTGGTTCTTTCCTCCACAATAGTAGCAGTTCACTCCCGAATCTCCTTCAGCTTTCGGTTCTTTCTTTGGTTCTTCTGTCTTTGGTTCTTCCCTGACCTTTTCAGAACTATAACTTCCCTGCCAATTACGGTTCTTATTGATAGGGAACCTTTTCTTGATGAACTTTTTCGGGTTTGACACCATCATTGCATAGTCTTCAGAGGTAAGGTCATGGTCTTCTAAGTTAAGATCTTCATCTTCCATTATACCTTTGCTTTTAGACAGAAGTGCCAATGACCCCAAGCTTGAAACCACATTTTTCTCCTGCAAGACAATCTTTTCTTGGGATTTCAAAATCCCTACCAACTTTGCTAATGAGTAAGATTTGAATTGATCATGTGCTTTAACAGTGGACACAACTTCTCTCCATTCAGATCTAAGACCGTTTAAAAAAGTAACCTTTTGTTCAACCAACTTCCTTTCAATATCGTGTTTAATCATCTTACTAAGAAGATGATTGAAGCGATCAAACGTCTGAGTGACAGTTTCTTCAGGATTCTGCTTAAATTCACCAAATTCAGACAAAAGTAAGGTTTGAATTGAATGCTCAAGATCTTCGTCTGTGGAATATAGCTCTCGTAGCCTATCCCATATTTCTTTAGCAGTGCTGCATGAACTCACCAGCCTGAAAGTGTCAGATTGAAGAGCAAATCTGATTAGTCTCAATGCTTTAATATTGCACTGAAATTTATCCTTTTCGTCTTGGGCAACATCTTTTACATCTTTCAACAGATCATTATACTCTTTCTGAGTTTTAATGATTCTTGACGTTGCTGAATGAGCGAATGGTCCAGATACGATTGCTTCCCAAATAAGATATCCATTGTCTTCACATCCAATGATATAATCTTCAAAGTGATGTGCCCAGACTTCGTAATCATGGGTGTAAAGGATAGGAATCTTTGTTGTTGACCCAATACTATTTGAGATGTTGATAGGATTTGATTGAGAATCGTCCATGCTTGATCGTTTAACCTGTTTGAAAGATCAGACTTGTAATATGTAATTTTAGGGCAAAACGAATAAGTAATGAGATACGCCAATTATGGAGTGACGGCTCAATAAATATTAGTTAATGCGGAATAAAACCTAATAGCTTCTTTCACAAAAAAGATGTGTATGAATTACACAGCCTCCTGCTCTGATACCAATTGTTGAGATATAAAAACTCTTTGATCGATTAGATCTTTGCAACAGGTAAATAATGAAAGTAAAACAATGAAACAATACTCAAGAATGGATTTGAATGAGTCGAATGATTAGAACGTTCAATCCTCAGCAGAGCTCGATAAAGAACTTTTGCTGTAGAGAATTTTAGGGTTACTAAAGAGATCTTCAATATTACACGTAAAACCAACGATCTATCAGTTTCGAAAAAGATGCATGCAAGCATCTATTAATACACAAACCCTAGTAAAACAAGATACGGATGGATAGGCCCATGCCGTATACAAAATGGGCTAGGAAGCGAGCCCAATACGCAACATCAAGTACCCAACAGTATGGAGTCTCCGTTTGATATGACAACAAAAGATCCCTTTTTATGACCTTTGGTGGGTTTAAGCCACTCCTCATGATGTGTGACATGTTCACTAGCACCTGAGTCAATAATCCAAGACTTTTGTCTATTTGTCTTACTCGTCATGTTTGCCATTGGGGTTGTTTCTTTCATGTGTGTTGTTCTAACCATTTGAAGCAACTTTTCATATTCTTCTTTAGTGAACTTCGGCATGCAACTTTCTTCTTTGATAGTGGCTGCACGGGGATTTGGCTTTGCTTTGTTTGATTGTGATTTTGGGTTTTTTTGGTTGACCACCATTCTGGATACCCGATGAGTTCAAAGCATCTGTCAGCTGTGTGTCCATTTTTCTTACAATGTGTGCGTGTCCGTTCATCCTTCATTCGTTCCTCTTTCCTCTATGAGTTGGGTTTTGCTTATTGGTGTGAAGACGTCCTCCCATACATACCAAAAGCAGACGTTTCAGTTGTGTTGCTTCACATAAGACCCACCTGTCTTTGTTGTTCATCTTGACTTACAAGATGATAAGCAGTTCCCAAAGTTGGCAATGGGTTGCTGCTTAAAATCTGTGTTTTAACAGGTCCATACTCTTCATTTAGACCCATTATGAAGTCGTACAATCGTTCTTTGTCTCTGATTTTGTTGAATTCACTTGCAAGATCACACTTACAACCATTATATGCACATGTGGGTATCGGGTTTATAGATTGAATTTCATCCCAAATCGCTCTTAATTTAGTATAATAAGCTGAAATACACATACCTCCTTGCTGAATCATGGTCACAACTCTTCTTAATTCATATGCCCAAGGGGCATTCTCCTTCCCAAACCTGTCTTTAAGATATATCCATATATCTCTAGCAGTTATGGCATATTTTACACTGTTCTTGATCTCCTTTTCCATCGCACTCACAAGCCATCCGCGAACCATGGCATTGTGTCGCTTCCAATTTATCAAATCATTGGACCCATCTGCTGGTTTTGGAATTAAGCCATCAACAAACCCGTATTTGTTTTTGGCAAACAAAGCATTAGCCAGCTCATTCTGCCAGTCGTTGTAATTGCTCTCACTTAGTAGGTTTCCTCTTACAAAATTTAGCCCTGGATGGTCCGCAGGGGTGAGAAAGTAAGGAGATGATAAATCCAAGATGGATTTTTCTTCAGCCGATTGTGAAGGAGCATGGCCTCCTATCATCTTCTTTGTGCTTTTGATCAATTTTGGCATCCTAGAAGTCGTTGCTCTGATACCATGTAAAATTAGGACTTCTTGTATTGAACTATAATTAATGAGTGTATAAAAAGATAATACATCTGAGTTTTATATGCAAAAGCTAACTTGATAAACAAGAGAATAAAAGGATAAAAAGAAACTCCTAGATATAAGGAATATAAATATATCCAATACGTGTGAATGGATATTCATAATCTCAATATCTAACTCTTATAGATACTTGATACAAACTCTTTTGCAAACTATATTATATATAGTACCTGGAACATGTTATAGGTACCTGAAGGTATTGAAAACAACAAATCTAATATATACATGTCCAAATCAAGTCCACCAAATGTGTTGGAAGCATATAAGAAGAAATTTGATACAAATTTCCGAAAGTTTTTACAAATGCGTTCTGAGGAATTAGTACAAGGTGGATGCATGGTGTTAACATTTGTTGGCCGGAGTATTGCTGATCCAACCAGTGACGACTGTTGCATTATCTGGAAGCTACTAGCCCAATCACTTCACGAACTACTCAAAGAGGTAAAAGTTTTTTTTATTATTTCTTTTAATTATATATTTAGATTTGTTTTAGTGATTTATTAATAATTAATATTTTCTTATATAAACCAACACTTTAGGGACTGATCCAAGAATCAGACTTTAAGTCATTCAATATACCATACTATAATCCATGTGAAGATGAAGTTAGGAACATTATTCAGAATGAGGGGTCGTTTTCTCTTGATATGTTGAATGTTTTTCAAGTCAACTGGGATCCACATGATACAGATTATATAAGTACGGAGGATTTTGATGTGCCTAGCCATATCCACGGGGAAAATGCAGCAAAAGCTTTGAGAGCTGTTATGGAACCATTATTGACCTCTCATTTCGGAAATTCCATAATAGACATCCTATTCGACAAGTTTAAGAAGCATGTATCACTACAGCTTGCTAAGAAAAAAATAAGATACTATAATATAGTCGTTTCATTGTCTAGAAAATGAACAATTCACGTGCTCAAGTTGCTCTCGTGCAGTTGTTTTCAGTTTTAGTTTTTCCATTGTAATCTTAATCAAACCTTTACAAAGGTTCATTTATATTGGCTTTTGTTTCCTTCATGTTTCTTTAGGTGTTATCTAGAAATTACATGTTTAATCATGATAAATAACTTATATTTAGAGAGATCCATAGAAAATAATAAAATGGCCCATAAATTTGAGCCTATAGTGAATGATGAGATAGTAAGATAAGAATGTTGGGTTTAGTGGAGTCATGAAAAATAAATCATTTAATTTAAGTTAAGGGCCAAACGTGTAATTTGACATTATAAACAATTCAATTGTATTTGAACTGTGGTTGAACATATTTAATGAAGCTTGAAGAGTAGATGCCTATAAGTCAAGTAGTAGATCAACCACACTAATCTATTTAGAGATTCTAAACTAACAACTAAGTAGGAGGTAGGATGTCATATGTTCAATTTCTGATCCCACAACATAGAGAAACAAACACATAATAGAAAATACAAGAGTTATTGTGAGGTAGTTTTCAACATAGTCTTATTTTCAACCGTAAAAAGTAAAAGTAATATCTTACAATAGTTGATTAGATTACAAGTGCAGTTTATCATTGTCGATTGTAATTTTCTTGATGTTAATAAAATATTCTCTCTCGTTCATCTGTGGATGTAGGTCAGATTAGACCAAACCATGTTAAATACTATTTTTCAATTTTACTATTTTCCATTTGCATACAAGTGTCGTTTATCCTTGTATAATTGTAATTTTCTTCATGTTAATAAAATATTCTCTCCCGTTCATCCGTGGATGTAGGTTAGATTAGACCAAATCATGTTAAATACCGTCTTTCGATTTTATAGTTTTCCGTTTGCATATTTTTAGTAGTTTTTATTCCGCGAGTTTATAGAAATCGTTTATCAGTTTACCGTTTGCTATGCCCAAAGATGAGAAAGTTATGATCGACAAATTTGATGGTCATGATTTTGGTTTCTGGAAAATACAAATCGAAGACTATCTCTACCAAAAGAATTTACATGAACCTTTTGTCACATGAACCTTTTGTCCAAAGAGAAACCTTTTCTTATGAAGTAGGTGGATTTAGATTTATTGGATCGACAAGCTCTTGTCATAGTAAGATTATTATTGGCAAAGAACATACCTTACAATATTGCCAATGAGAAGACTACATACGGTTTGATCAGAGCATTATCCAATATGTATAAAAGACATTCAACAAGAAATCAAGTGTTTTTGATATGATAGTTGATGAATCTGAAGACAAAGGAGGGTAGTTCGGTGACAGACCATGTGAACGAATTCAACTCAATCAAGATTCATATTTGTTGATATTGGATTCGAAGATGAAGTCCAGGTGCTGCTAATATTATCATTGTTGTCTAAAAGTTGGTTTGGAACGATAACAACAATTAGTAGTTTAGTCGGAGGTGTTAAGCTGACGTTCAAAGGTATACACTATTTAAAGCTTCGTAAGGATGTGCACGGACGGAGTGTTGACAAAGCCTCTAGTAGTCTTCTAAGTACTGAAAACAAATGAAGGAAGTCCAACAAAAGGATCAGTGGTAGAGGAAGATCGAAGTCAATAAAGAGAGATTAGTCAAACAACATGAAAGGTATTACCTATTGGAACTGTAATAAGAAAAGTCATTTCAGAAATCAGCGCCCGAGCCTTTGAAATACAAAGAGTCTGAAAGTAATATGGAAACATATTCTAAAGATGACGTCCTCATTTGTTGTGTCAAAAACTCAATGGGATCCTAGACGATGGATTATGGTGCTTCGTTCAATTCTAGTCATTCCTAAGACGTAATGCATAATTTCCAAATATACAGAGGGATGGGGAGCAACGATTCTGTTTGTGAAGAAGAAATATGGGTCTCACCGTATGTGTATTGATTATCGAGATCTAAACAAGTTAAGAGTGAAGAAACGTTATCTATTGAGGTGACATCCCCAATTTCACGACCAGAAAAGACCGATTTGTTTATGTTTTGTTTTTAAAATCAGAGTAATCTTTTATAGAAAAACAGTTGCGGAATTTGTTCCCAAAACAAAATATGATATGAATTTATCAAAGCATTTCTTTAAAGAAATGTATTTTCGTTAAATAACAAAATCTCGGGATGTCTTGTTCCGATATAGACCAAAAGCATAAACAATATAAAATAGATCTTACAACAGTTATTTATAACTACTGATCTATAATCCAAAATCTCTCGTCAAGTCCACCAACTTATACTCTTGTGCCATTACCTGTAATGCAAAGAAAACTAAGTAGGTAAGGCTTGGGAGCCTAGTGAACATATAGGGTTTTCAACCCACAATACTATATATATATATATATATATATATATATATATATATATATATATATATATATATATATATATATATATATATATATATATATGTTCAATCATCAAACGATCATTCCAATTACTCATCCTCATTATCTTCCTTACTCTTAAGGGTCTACCCTAAGAGTCATCTATTCGTTCACTCCGTATTAGGCACTAAGACAATAGCTACCAAGGTTCCTTCGTAAAACACTAATTCCATAGATGCTATGGTTCATTCATTGGGTACTAAATCCATAGCTACCAGTGTAGGTACTAAGTCCATAGCTATCATCGTCTATCTAACAGTACTAAATCCATAGCTACCAGCGTTCGTCTATACGGTACTAAATCCATAGCTACCAAGGTTCATCTATACAGTATTAAATCCACAGCTACCGAGGTTTATCTTTACAGTACTAAATCCATAGCTACATAGGTTTATCTTTACAGTACTAAATTCATAGCTACCGAGGTTTATCTTTTGTCTCATCCTCAAACTCATCATTCATTACACACCAACTATTTCGTCTACCCATGTTCTACCCAACATATTTGTAGATATAAAATACATATACAGTTTAACTTATTTAAAACCTATATAAAACATCCACTCCACACCTATTTCAAATAATCAATAATATATAAACACATAGCACGTATTTCATAGCAAATACTTCATATTTATGTGTTAGAAGAAAGTGACTACACACTCATCCAAAACATATACTTAATACATTCAAACAATACTTGTATTAAAATCGTGTTTATGAAAGAGACGATACACTCACTTGATTAGAAGGTGATCGGACCGCGCCTCGTCTCTTGAAATAATCTTTTCCGATGAAACCGGAATGTTTTCTCCAAAAACCGGGCTTCTCGCGGGCAGAGCTTTGGCTCTGGAATTTTACTTCTCAGGATCTTCGGGGCTTCGGGACTCACTTCGGGGCTCGGGATTAATACCGGGGTTTTGGGATATTTCTTGCATGCAAAACGATGCAAAACGAGAGAGAAAGGGAAGAATGGAGCACCAAAACTCGGCAGCCCTCAACATCTATTTATAGGGTGCTGGAACTGGGATTACGTTGGGCGTACATCTAGGTACGCGAGGCGTACCGGGTGGATAGGACCGACGCGTCAATGCCTTCAATATTATCCGATTTTATATTTAAATTAAAATATTTTAATTATTTAAAAACTTCATAAATTCATATTTTCTTCATACGAACTCCGTTTTCGACGTTCCTTATATGACACCTAGGTGAGACTAAGCTCTACAACTTTCGTTTAGGCTCCGTCGGCTAATTTTGACTTTATTTTTATTATATTATTTTAGTAGGCCGGGACAGGAAAACTCTGTTATAAATTTATAATTTTTTTCATCCGACGTCCGTTTCCATCTGTCTTTTTACCGTTGCACTACCATCAACGAGATCTTGGATTCTCGTTTAGATTGTTTCAACCAGCAATCACTCGATCTCGAATTCGAGTTTCGGGCTGCATACTGCTAAGCTGAAACTTAGAAAAATCATAACTTCCTCATACGAAGTGAGATTTGGGCATTCTTTTTATGCACGCTCTCGGTTTAACGAAATCTACGACTTTCATTTAGATTACTAAGGCTAAATATCACTCTAACATAAATTCACTTTTTACGTCATTCAGCGTTGTGCTGGTTCTGTCGCGAAACTTCGACATGTCATAACTTCTTCGTTATAACTCGGATTTCGGCGTTCTTTATATGTACGGAATCCTTGTGACATATACTACAAATTAGTTAAGATTATTCATTCTAAATAATCTTCTATCAAAAAGTCACTTTTGGATGCTTATCGTCTCTAAATTGATGAGGATCGACGATTTGTTTGATTAACTTCATGGTACATCTTGGTTCTCTAAGATTGATTTGAGGTTGGGTTATCATCAGATGAGGGTCAGGGATGAGAATATGTAGAAGACATATTTCAGAACTTGTTATGGTCATTATGATTTTGTAATGATTCATTTTGGGCTCACCAATGCATTGACAACATTCATGGATCTCATGAACTGGGTGTGTGGGTCGATGTTGGACGGTTCGATGATTTCATTTATCGATGATATCTTGGTCTATTCTAAGACCAAGGTGCAACATGATGAGCATCTGAGAGATATTCTTGGGACCTTCAGGCGGGAGTGAATTTTTTTTTGAAGTTCTCTAAATTTAATTTTTGTTACATGTGGTGCAGTTCTTGGTTCACCTTGTTAACTAGGATGGTATCTTAGTCGACCTGGCCTAGATTGTGTCCATGATGGAGTGGGAGGTCCTAAGGTCCCCATCTGAGATCCACATCATCTGCGGTTTAGTAGGGTATTAGCTGATTACTATAATCTATCATAGCCCTAAAATGACTCAACCAATCTATACCTACAATGATCCCCACCCCTCTTAGAGAAATAGGAACGATATCAATAGGAAAAAGAACCCTTAAAGCACTCAAAGTGCAGTTTTCGGTGATCTCTTCATCTAGAGGAAAGTCCAGTGCTCACTGGTCAACATCAAACTTCTTGCTAAGAGTAAGAGACACAAATGATCGGGCGGCACCCGAACAAGATTAGACATACCATTGAATAGAAACATCCCTAATAATTAGCACAACAAGCATAAATATAAAATATTGAAAAAAGTAAAAGGTGTCATAGGGATATATACCAGTGACAACATCTAGTGCTGCTCGGGCCTCCTCAACTATCAAATGCAAAACTTGGCTCTTCACCTGAGGAGCCCCTTCCTTTCCCTCAAGGCCGCCAATAATCCTCAATGTAGCTGGAGTAGGTGCCCTCTCTGCTCCTCTAGATAACCTCATGCAATTGGCCTTTTATTGACCATCTAGTTGCAGTGGAAGCATCTCAGTTCTCCTCACATGTAATCTCTGCTAATATGTCTCGTTTGCTTGCAATTGTATCAACCTCCTCCCTCGTATGATAAACCCCCTCATGCGATCTCCCACGCTTTCCAAAATGACCTCAGCTCTGATGGCCTCTAGATTGAGATTCAAAAGTATTGGGCTTCTTCGTTGAGCCCTCCTTCGTTTGAATCTGGGATGACTTCTGCTTTGTCCGTAACTCCAACTCAATTTCTCGCTCTTGGGCTCTTTCAATCATATACTCTGGGGTCCTGTAACCTGAAATGCTAAAAAAAATCCCCAATATCATCCCTCAACATATCATGGTACCTAGTCTTTGTCATCTCCTCATTTGCAACGTATTGCGTAACCAACAAAGCTCTCTCCCTAAACATGGCGGTGATCTATAACACTGTCTTTGTCATCTGAAGAAGGTCCTGAAACTCCCTCACCAACTATTGTACCTCAATAGATGGTGAAAACTCTGATATTAACCTAGTAACAAAGTCTATCCTAGTCATGGCCTCAACGACTTCCACTCCCAAAGCATGACCAACCTCCTCCCAAGAATCACAAGCCCTATCCCTCAAAAGGCAAGCTGCAAATCTCACCTTTGACCCCTCAGGGAAAAAGCTCATCTGCTAAGAACTCTCCATATCTATAATCCATCGTCTGCAACTAATGGGGTCCTTCTTCCCGAAGAACTCTGGAGGCCTACAAGCTTTGAACTCCTTAAAGGTGGGAGTACCAGTCCCAAACTGACCAACTACTAGCTCTGCCCAAAAAACCCTAAACGCTATTTCAATAACTCCATAATTCTATCCTTGATCATGCCAAACATAACAATAGTCGCATCAAAGATATCACGCATAATATCTGACGTGATAAACTCATGTATCATCTCATTAATTGGTTCAATGCCAGAGCTAAAGCCAGAACCAAACCTCCTCGAGTAATCACCATCATACTGAAAGGCAACAATAAAAAATATCAGAACATACATAAGAATCTATCATACCGCAAGCTTCTTAGAATCTACGTGACTTTCCTTGATTCGAGTACGGATTTTTTGCTTTCAGTAGTACGGGCCCAATACTACATTCCACACATACTCGTACTTATCTCAAGAGTCATCCCAGATTTTCTAAGTCACTTATCCATAACTACTCACACATGGATATATCATGGAAAAACATACAAAATCAGACTGAAATTCTTCCTAGACTCTTCTAGGATTCCAACCCCACCTTATTATCAACTGCAGAAGAAACTTCTACCAATTTCAACTACATATCTTATGCATATAGTCAAATGCAACAAACATTAAACAATCTTTTGATTGAAATATCATGTACTACAACGGTTGGTCTCAACAAGTGTTGTGCAATAGAGCTAAATCAAGCATTCTAAAACTATTTAATCTTTGTGGAATGCAACCTAATGTATTCAATTAGTAGTCATTAACATCAATATAGGTTTCACATAGCACAAAGTAAGCAACATCCAAGCAATAAAACCAATCAGGCAACATAGCATCAGAAAGATCATGCAATCCTAACTCGTAATTCCTGAAGATCCTTAGTTTACTTAGTATCATGGATCTTCATTAGCTCACACATTAGACACTAAAGGCATCTCTCCTAAGCAGGCAATCTATCATGCAATCTTGAGCAGATCATTAGCCCTATACTAGCATGTAGTCTCTATGATAACATACTAAAGCATAACATTCATGTATGGGTATTTTGGGAATCGCTTACTTGAGCTGGGGTGATTACATGCAGTGCACCCTATTTTCTTTATAAAAACCTTTTGAAAACCATTTTCTTTAAAAGATTTTTCCATTCCTCGGTTTGAGTCCAGACATTCTATGAAGTATGCTCGAATCCCTCAAACCAAGGCTCTGATACCAACTTGTACGTCTAAAAAATTTCTAATAAAATTCATTTTTAAACAACCCAAAACATTCATTCAATTGTTCAAAAGATAATTATAGTGTAATGTATTCTCAAACATCAGAGTAAAACTTAAAATAATGTGGAATAAAACTCCAGGGGAATGCAGTGTGATCAAGTCACATCCTTCCCTTTCGAAGCAGGTGTACCTTAAAATTTTAAACATAAAAACTGTAAACACAAAGCTTAGTGAGTTTCCCAAAATACACATACCATACATAACCATAACATGCAACACGACAATTTCATCCATCGGGCCTGACTCATCCCAAGAGAAGGCTATGGAACAAATCATAGACTTACAATCACTCTTGCAATGGCCTACTTCAGTCAGCGGGCATATATCATCCCAAGTGGAGGCTACACGCAAAATTCATAGTGAAAGAACATAATTTTGTGGTTTGAGCTAGGCATCATTTTGTATAGATGATAATGTCTTTTTGCAGTGATTATGTGTTGTAGTGTAATGTGTGCTGCCACACATGTGTGTGCGGCAGCACACATGTGTTTGGCTGCACACTCTTGTGCTGGTAGGAGGAGTACTATTTATAGCAGCTGAGTTGTGTCTGATTGTACTGATTTGCTGGTGTCAGAACTCTGCAGCAGTTGTACTTTTCTCAAGATGTACTTGACATTTACTAAATATAGATGTGTGCATGCTTGATTTTAGTTCTTCTTCTTCTACATCTCTCCTTTATTATAATTAACTTCATCAATTACTGAATTGGATCATTAAATTTGGGACTAACAATTGGTATCAAAGCCAATTTGGTATCAATTGAAGTTATTTTTGAGTGTGAGAGTGAAAAAATTTCACTGTTTTAAGAATTTTGATCGAAGTACTGTTGAAGGTTTGCTGCCAACTGTTGAAGGTTTGCTGCCAATAGTGTGTGTGGTGGAGCATATCCTTTGAAGTTGTGTGGGGTTGATACTTGCTATGTGCAGTTAGGTGTTTGCTATTAAAGTTTGTAAGTGTGTGCAGTTAGGTGTTTTCTGTTAAAGTTTGTAAGTGTGTGCGTTTAGGTGTTCGCTGTTAAAGTTTGTAAGTGTGTGCGGTTAGGTGTTTGCTGTTAAAGTTTGTAAGTGTGTGCGGTTAAGTGTGTACGGTTAAGTGTTTGCGGTTAAGATTCCTTTGTGGTTGGAAAGTGTGTGCGGTTAAGTGTGTGCGGTTAAGATTCGTGTGCGGTTGAGTGTTAGTGTGCGGTTGAAGATTGCTCAAATGGAATCTCAAAACATGATTGCTCATCAAGATTTGGATGCAATTATTGGAACCACTAGTCGTATTCCTAGATTGCTATCAGCTGAAGGATTTCCTGAATGGAAATACCGAATTGAAAAATACATCAAAATGAAGGATTTCAAAATTTGGAGAAGCATTTTAAGAGGACCAATTCGGATTACTTCTACTCTAGAAAATGGCACGGTAATTGACAAACAGATTGAAAATTACACTGATGATGATTTTGAAAGAGTTGAAGAACAAGAAAAGGCACTTGCCACACTCACTATGGTGTTGTCTCCTGAAATTGCACATCGTGAATATACATCAGCAAAAGCATTGTGGGAAGCGCTCATAGAAGTTTATGAAGGAAATAAAGACATGAAGCAAAGCCGACAAGACATGCTCCAACATAAATTCAACATGTTCAATTATGTATTGGGAGAAACATTGGAAAATCAATAAGATTTATCACACTAACCACTGAAATGAGCTCCGCAGGTGTGATGGTTACTAGGTCTGAAATCAACAAGAAATTACTAAATTCTCTTCCAAAATCATGGGACATGAATGTCTCGGTGATTAAAAAGACAAAAGACCTGAACCGTTTAAGCTTTTCTGAAACAATGGCAATCATCAAAGCTTGCGATCTTGATGATAAACAAAGAGAAATCAACCATGTCAATTTGTACTCTTCAGCCAATCTTGGAATTCAAAACAACAACACCGCTTTTTCAAGCTTCACCACTCATCAAAATACTCAAATCCAGGTTCCCCAAGTTCAACCTGATGCAGTCCATCAAAACATACCATACATCATACCTAAAATGCAACAAACTCAAATCCCTCAAACCATATCTCAAGTTGGTTCTAGTGTTATTCCTTCCACAGATGTTTCAGTTCAATCTCATGGAATTGGTTCCCAAAGTTCATTTACAAAGGAAAAGGAGGAAAATATCGCTCTAGCTACTAGGTTAGTGAACTGCTACAATGCTTTTGTTGTTGGAGACCTCTCTCCACAACTCTCATTCACTGATCTTGATCAAATCCATCCTGAAGATGTGGAAGAGATGGATATTACTTGGCAAATGGAAATGGCTGTATTCAGGGCTAAACAATTCTCAAAAAAGACTGGAAAGAACAACTGGGGTGTAAATTCAGATAAAAAGATGGGTTTTAGCAAAGGAAAGTTATGTTGTTACAATTGTCACGAACCAGGACACTTTGCAAGGGAATGTCCAAAACCTGATCAGCGAGCAAACTTTGAAAGAACCATGGTGCCAGTAACTTATGTTCACAACAACAACAGAGGATCATTTTCAAACAATCAATCTACAAACATGGCAATGGTATCTCAATCGTTCAACTGGGAAGATCAAGTTCAGGCCCTAAACATTTCAGGACCTGAAAAGGCAAATCTTGCTCAAGTCAAGGATGCAAGTAAAGAAATGGAAGCAGATCCAGAGGAGGAGATGATGAATTTGCAGTTTGCATTCATGGTACAGACCACTCCTGAACCAGTCAAATATGAGGTTAGTGAATTCGGCTGTTCTCAATCTTGTATTAAAATTGTTAAGTTTTTGAGAGATCAAATTGAGTTAATCAAAAGAGATAACGAGGACTTGAAATATGAGGGATATACTCTTAGGAAAAATCAAAAGCCCTTAAAAACTCAATTAGAAAATAAAACAAAAGACTTTAAAAAATTGCAAGAGGATTACAACAACAAATGCGAGAACTATGATCATCTCAAAAGAAAACTTGTTGATGTAACCATGGAACTTGACACATTGAAAATTGTTTTGAAAAAGCTGAATTTAATTTCAAAAAATACGATGGGTCAAGTGAAAAGATTGCAAAATTAATCGAAGGTCAATCGAACTGGAGAGATATCACTCATGGTAATCAAATAAAAGTCGGATTAGGTTTTGAGAGTGTCCTTCCTCCTTTTAATCACAATTATACTGCTATTCCCCTGTCTCAAGAAGAAATTAACAGAAAACCTTGCATGGTGTATGGAAAGTCATCTTCTGAGCAGGAAATACAGTCTAGTTATGAGACTTTGCATACTAACGTTTTTACTTCAAGTGCAGATATATCAATAGTTCAGGGGGAGCATGCAGCTGAAAATTTTGAGTCAAATAATGTTGTGATTTCGCCTGGTGTTAATTACAGTAATGAGTCTGTGTCAAAATCAAACACAAATGTTTTTGTGTCGGGTGGTATTTTATTTCAGTCTGACAATGTTGTTTCTAATAGTGTTGTTTCTGATCAAACTGCTAAACCTGATTTACATGTCTCTGCATCTAACACATTTGTTACTACATTCTATGATGGTTCTTGCAAGTGTAAATGTGCTAGAAATGGAAAAGCAAAGAATAACACTGTCAACAGCAGTGCCAAAGCTACTGGTAACAAACAAATTTGTTTTAACTGTGGCACTGCTGGACACATTGCAAGAAATTGCATGAACCGGATGTTTGTATCTTATACAACAAAAAGAGGGGAGCATGAATTTCGGGGACGATCTTTAACTAGAAAATTTCCTAAAACTCGTTCTAGAAATGGAGATTTGAATATAACATTAAACAAAAAATTCGAAAGATTTCAAAAGAATAAACAAGTTTTTCGTAAAAACAACAAAAGTTTGCCAAAATCAACTCAAGCTAAGCCTAAGTCGAATTTGTCAAAGAGCAGGACAAGATCTTCTAACTCCTCAAGTACAAAATCCACCGGTTCAAAGCAAAATTACAAATTTTTAAAACCTAACCTTCAGTGGATTCCGAAATCTTTTTCAGATCAATCTCCATTACTCTCTAATTCAAAAGCAAAGAAAGAATCAAATGAAAAACTTGTAAAAGGAAAGGGTCAACCCAGGATTGTGATGATCTGGGTCCCTAAAACTAACTAATTCCGTTCATCATGCAGGGACAGTTACGGAGGAATGTCGCCAGACCTTGGTATGTCGACAGCGGCTATTCCCAGCACATGACTGGAGACATATCCCGATTGCACAGCATTCAAACTTTTAATGGAGGATATGTTTCTTTTACGGGCGGAGAGGGCGGAAAAATTACTCAAAGAGGAATTGGTTCTAATGGAGTGTTGAATTTTGAGAATGTTAACTTTGCTCCGGAACTGAAGCACAACTTGCTGAGTGTATCCCAGATATGCAACAAGGGCTACTCTACTCATTTCACAGATAAGGAATGTCTGATCTTAAAGTCTGGCATTGTTATCCCTGAAGATTGGATTCTTGTAAAATCTAAGCAGGATGGAAATGCCTACATTATAGACATGAACAACAATTTCCCTGACGATGTCACTTGTCTCTTCTCCAAAGCTTCTGAACAAAATGCGATGTTGTGGCATCGTCGTCTCGGTCATGAGAATGCAAAGAACTTGAATCGTCTTGCGAAGAACGAATTGGTCCGCGGGCTACCCATCAAATATTTCATTACTTTTGAAAAATGTGTTTCATGCGCTCAAGGAAAACATCATCAAAAACTACACTTTCCAAAGCAGATAAACTCCATAAGTCAAGTGCTCGAGTTATTGCATATGGATTTATTTGATCCGGTTAATGTTCTAAGCATCAATCGCAAATCTTTCTGCCTTGTTGTGATAGATGATTACTCTCGTTTCACTTGGGTTTTCTTTCTGTCTAACAAAGCTGAAATTGTTGACCTTATCAAAAGTATCATTGTGATGATCGAAAATAAGACTAAAAATCGAGTGAAAGCGTTGCGTACCGATAATGGAACAGAGTTCAAGAACACTATTCTTGATCATTTTTGCACTGAGAAAGGGATTGTGCGTCAATTTAGTTTTGTTCGAACACCTCAACAAAACGGGGTTGCCAAACGTCGGAATTGAACTCTAAAAGATGCTGCAAGGACGATGCTCTGTGATTCCAAGCTTCCTGTATTCTTTTGGGCAGAGGCGATTAACACCGCGTGTTATGTTCAAAATCGTGTACTAATCAACAAAGCCAGAATGAAGACGATGTATGAGATTTTATTTGGATACAAGCCATCTGTCAGTCATTTCCGAGTATTTAGCTGCCCTTGCACCCTTCTCCACTTGGAATCCAATCCCAAATTCAATGCCAAAGCCGATGACTATTACTTTGTTGGATATGCTGCTCGAACTGCGTACAGGGTTTACAATAAGAAGACTAAACAGATTGTAGAATCCTTTGATGTTCGTTGGCTTGAAGAAAATGAGACAGATGCAAGAGTGGGTCCTGATTGGTTATTTGACTACACATCTCTTTTCAAATCATTCAATGTGTCTTCAAATAATCAAAAAGGATCTACTTCCAATTCGAAGATTCCTAGTGAGGACGAAGAAGATGAAGTTGTCTATCGACCACCATTGATTTCCTCTGATCCTCCATTGGTACCATTGATCTACTTCTAAAAACTTTGATCCATAAACCTCAACAGGTTAAAACAATTTATATAGGTTTAAATTGATTCTTGTCGTCAATAGTATTTTCAATCTCATTTTATTATTATTATTATTATTATTTTTTTAAAATTTTTATTTTATATTTATTTTTTATTTTAAAATTTTCTTGAATCTTTGAAATTAATATTCTATTAATCCTCAAAATAATTCATTTTTGAGAAAATTGTGAAGTGAAAGGGGTTTTGGGATAAATAATTAAAGGAAAGGGGGGAGGAAGTGAAAATTTTTGCATATATATAGTGTGCGTGTGCGGTGAAAATCGTATAGTCATTATTCCTTGCTTCAACCGCACACACATATTTACTCTCTCAAACTCTTTAAATTTCCATTAAGTTTTTTGTGAAAACAAGCTTTTACTCGGTAATTTTCATCAGCACGGCTGAATTTTTAATTACTTTCACAAAATTATTATATAGTTTGCTGTTGAATCATCATAAAAATTTGTTTATCTTCAAGGGTAACCGCACACGGTGTGTGCGGCTGACCGTGTGCTGCCACATTATTTCATGAATAAATGTGTGCGGCTGACTGTGTACAGTTGCACACGTGAGTGTGCGGCTGCATGTAGCTTTGTGTGCGGCTACATCATTTTCATAGTTTTGCCCTAATAATCTTGTGTGTTGCCTTTCAGATTAAAATGGGAGACATGGAATTTGCTAAAGCTCATAATTCTGCAATTTTTCTTGAAGATCCTCCTGCAGCCCACAGTGACTTGAAATTCATTGTGGATGGTTTGAAGAAATCATGCTTGGTTCATTGCTTAACTACAAATCCTGCTATCTACCAAAGTTTGATTAAGGATTTCTGGAGAAATGATGATGTAAAGAAGAATGATCGAGGTGAAAATTTTCTGGAAACAACAATCGAAGACAACAAAATTCTAGTAACAGAAAACATCATCAGAGAATCTCTTCAAATTGAGGACATACCTGAGTACCTCATGGAGATTGACGTTCATCAAATTGAGAAAATTTTAGAGCATATGGGATACGAAGGAACTTTTCCTCCTACAATCAAAAAGCTGCTTCCTCCATGCTGGATGCTTTTGGCTCATGTGTTCGTGAGTTGCATTTCTGGCCGGAGATCAGGAGCTAACGAGATTTCTCTAGGCAACACTGGTGCCATTGCTGCATTGGCAGCAGATTTTGAGTTTAATTTCTCAAAATTCATAATGAATGAAATGATACTAAATATTGAAGGAAGCAAAAGAGACAAATTTCGTATGTATCCAAGATTTTTACAAATCATCCTTAACGTAACTCACCCCGAGTTGCAGAGAGGAAATGATACTCTGGATTTCAAATCCATTGGTCCAAGTGCCTTTGGATTAATGAAGCAAAAGAGAGGCGGAAAATTCGTATTTGAAGGAAAATTTCCATTAATAAAATTTGGAATTTTTAAAGAGGATGTCAGAGAAGAATCGGCAGATCAATCCATGACGATGGAAAATGAAGATATTCATCACTCTCACTCCGATCCTGAAGTGGAGGAGATTCATCACTCTCCCACAACTTGTGTAGCTGATGAGCATGATTATCAGAAAGCAAATGATTCAAAATCTTCTCGAGGGGATGATGACGATGATCTTTATGAAGATGTGGAGTTTTTGAAAGAAATCGACTTTACAGGAATCAATGATGACATTCCAACAAACATAGAGTTTGATTTTGATGATGAAGATTTTGATCCTTTTCTTGATATTCCCAGCAGCCGTGTAAATAAAGTCAATGAAGTTGCTTCTCTAGCAACCAAGACTAGAGATGAAGGAAATTTTCTCAAAATTCTGCTCTCTACCTCAAAGCCCTTGGAAACCACAAGTCAAGGAGATGTGACATCAGAGATTCCTCCCTCTGTGTCACCTATCTCAACATCAACTCCAGTCATTTCTATGTTATCTGAACCTCAAACTTCTCAGACATCCATAAGAACAAGCCAATCTCTTGAAAGTCTGGAGGTACCCTCTGTAAAATGTGCTCCTCAAGTTATTTCAACAATCACTGCAACCACTGCTCACTCTCCTTCAAAGCAGACTGATGAAGGTCCAAGCACCATGTTCGAGACTGGTGGATCCTCTTCTATTCCAGAATATTCTCCAACACGACCTTCTCTTGATGAAGCTTCTATCAGATTAGTAAAACATCTGGCTCAATCTAGTCTAACCTCTTCACGCGGAAAAGGAATATCATTTAACGAGGGTCGGACAAATGATGACAAATCCTCTTCATCTGATCTCCGAGAAGAAATTGGAATTCTCCGTCAACAGCTCATTGAAAAGTCAATTCAGATGGATCAGCTTTCTGCACATATTTTTGAGCTCAGGGAAAAAGATGAAGAAAAGACCAAACAAATCAATGATCTACAAACGAGTCTTGGATCTGTTCTAGCTAATTATTTCAATCTCAAGAACGTATTGTACGATGCTTTTTGGTGAAAAAGTCAAAGCCCTCTTCCAACAGCCCCAAGGAGTAGTTGATCCTCCTTCTGTTCAATCACCTCCTGCAACTGATGATCTACCTGTTGACCCACCTGTTCCAAGAACAACTACCATTGTCGACAGATTTGAAAAAGAACCTGAAGGAAGCAGATCCAGAATCACAATCAAGCAGGGCAAAATAATCGTAACTGCAAAACAAAGCGAAGGCCTTTTATTCATGAAAAATTCTAATGAAAATCGCAAAACAAGAGACCCTGTCTTGACAGTAACAGATCTGAAGAAAAGAAAGTTCGGTGATAATGGTGACAGGACAGGCATCCGAATGTGGGCCTTTGATCCAGTGATGAATTTGTGGGTTGTAAAGCAAAAATCAGGAGCATCTGAATGTTACAAAAGCACCCATGATTTCAACTCTTGGACCAAAACTGATCTAGCTGAATTATCCAGGGCCTCATTCCATAACCCCTCTGAAGATCCTAATGCTTCAAATTTCAAAAGATTTCTCGACAGACAGGTCAAAGAGAACTTTCCATCAATGAAGACTGCAAAAGCCCTATATAAAAAGGACAAAGATGTTCTTGATCCAGAAACAGGCGAACCCATGAAGATTATACTCTGGCCTGCAACTAAGAAACAAAAGAAAATTCCTATTCCTCAACATTTTCATGAGGGATATCTAGATGACATGGAATTTTGGGCATATGATGACGAAACAGCTACTGCAACCATCAAATTCAAGAATCGAGAACATATTCTGAGATTGATTAGTGCTAAAGATCTTCTCCGCTTCAGAGAAAGGGATATACGAACTTTGGCTCGCCATCAAATCATTTGCAGAAAGGATGTCATGGAAGCTGCTGCTAAAGAATACCCTGCAATGGTAGCCACAATTATAAATGGAAGATTGTGGATGGGATCAATGGGGAGATCAGATCTGAGGTTGTTAGAGAAGCCTGCTGAGGAGCCAAAGGAGTGAAGACAAGACTATGCTAGTCTCAAACCAAGGGGGAGACTAAAAGAACATAATTTTGTGGGTTGAGCTAGGCATCATTTTGTATAGATGATAGTGTCTTTTTGCAGTGATTATGTGTTGTAGTGTAATGTGTGTTGCCACACATATGTGTGCGGCCGCACACATGTGTTTGGCTGCACACTCTTATGCTGGTAGGAGGAGTACTATTTATAGCAATTGAGTTGTGTCGGATTGTACTGATTTGCTGGTGTCATAACTCTGCAGCAGTTGTACTTTTCTCAAGATGTACTTGACAATTACTGAATATAGATGTGTACATGCTTGATTTTAGTTCTTCTTCTTCTACATCTCTCCTTTATTATAATTAACTTCATTGATTACTGAATTGGATCATTAAATTTGGTAACACGTAGTCTTACAACACTCCTACAATTGCCATGGTCATCCCCATCAAGAGTCACAAATACAACAAGCACATACGACACCTAGTGTCCTACATAGTATAGTGAGAAAACTCACATCACTCTCGAAATCAGATATACCACAACTCGAATAGTCGTGGAATCGGTGCTACAACCCACCTAACGAAATACACATGGTTAGACCTCAGTCTACATTCTAAAACTAACAATTTGACCAAAAGTCAACCATGTCAAAAAGTCAACGATCAGTTGTCTCCACGTCGTGGCCAACCCATGGCCACATAATGGCTATCCAACTTAGTCACGATCAAAATCCGCTACCATGTTGTGGAAGACTTGTCACTACACCATGGCATATTCCAGACAAAACTATCGTCATGTTTTCATTTACAATGTCATGGCAACTATCTTGCCACGTCGTTGTCACTATATTTGGACAATTTAATGGGTTGAGTCCTTAATCCGTAAACACCTTGTTCATGGTTGTCAGTAAGCTTCATGGGACCCAAATGAGTGGCGAAACTTGTATAGGGCTAGGGGCCATGGCCCCTCTTATTTTTTTTTTACTTATAAATACCTCTATTATATATAAGATGAGTTTTATTTTTTTTTTAAGCTAACTTTATGGCCCCTCCGTTTATCATTATCAGTAAGAAAAGGAAATTTAATAAGCATGCAACACAATCTAAAAAAATTATGGAAAAAAACATAACCAAATCGTGTTTTTTGGAAACTAAAACTCTACAAATAAACCCAAAAAATTGTTCTAATTTACTTTCTATTAACACAATCAATCATAAACTATTAAGCCATAACTTAAGAATAACTCTGCCACCTAAAAAATTGCTCACTGGGAAATAATGTCACCAACGAAGTCTGGAAATTTGTTGGAATTTTCACCGGTAAACATCACTCCCACCACTAGAGTGCTCATCATTACCTCTATCATCTTTGCCGTTGCTGAATCTATGCTTTGTCTCTCCGCTTTTGTAAAGTTTTTTTTAAATCTTTCTCCCTCTCCCTCTCCACTCTCACTCTCACTCTCACTCTCTGTCTTTCTGTTTCTCTTTCTCTTTTCTTGAATGTGATAAGATAAAGTATAGGAACGTGAAAATGATACGGAAAGGTAAATGAAAACCTGTGAAAGTAAAACCAAAAGCTGCAACACCTTTTATTTAGGGAATATGATTTTATTAAGATAATTAACTTTTCGGTATGTTTACATCTGGGTAATTACTTTTTTTGTACACATGTAGGTAACAAACTTGTTGGAAGTGTTCATATATGACCATTATGACCTGCTATAGCAGGTTAAATCCTAGATGTGAACGCTTTCAACAAGTTCGTTACCTTGATGTGTACAAAAAAAATAGTTACCCAAATATGAACAAAACGAAAATTGAAAATTAAATTACACGAATGGTCCCTTTGGTTTGGGAGAATTTGTGTTTTTGGTCCCTACCTTATTTTTTTAACTTAGATGGTCCCTATTGTTTATTTTTGTTGCACGTTTGATCCCCGCATACCTAAAAAGACTATTGTGCCCTTATTAATTTATTTTTTAATTAATTTTTTTATTTATGTATTTATTTTTTACATATTTAAAAAAATTAATAGACCACACATATTTATATGTCCTCGGATTATCCCTATTATTTATTTTTTAATTAATTTAATTTTTTAACTCGGATGGTCCCTACTGTTTAATTATGTTACGAACTTGGTCTCTGTCTTACCTAAAAAACTATTGTGCCCTTATTAATTTTTTTAATTAATTTTCTTGTTTATGTACTTATAAAAAATAAATACATAAATAAGAAAATTAATTAAAAATAATAATAAGGGAAAAATAGTATTTTTTAGGTAAGACAGAGACCAAACGCGTAATAAAAATAAATAGTAAGAATCATCCGAGTTAAAAAAATATATTAATTAAAAATAAACAGTAGGGATCATCCGGGGAGATACAAATATGTGTAGTCTATTAATTTTTTTAAATATGTAAAAAGTAAATACATAAATAAGAAAATTAATTAAAAAATAAATTAATAAGGGCGCAATAGTTTTTTTAGGTCAGACAGGGACCAAACGCGCAATAAAAATAAACAGTATGGACCATCTAAGTTTAAAAAAAATAAGTTAGCGATCAAAAACACAAATTCCCTCAAACCACAGGGACCATTCGTGTAATTTAATTTTTACTTTTCATTTTGTTCATATTGGGTAACTATTTTTTTATACATCTAGGTAACAAACTTGTTGAAAACGTTCATATCTAGGATTTAACCTGCTATAGCAGGTCATAATGGCCATATGTGAATACTTCCAACAAGTTTGTTACCTAGATATGTACAAAAAAAAAAATAGTTACCCAGATATAAACATACCGAAAAGTTAATTACCTTAATAAGTCATATTCTTTTTTATTTATTATCTGTTAATTTATGATTTTTTATTAAATCAAGGAGTGTGGCGGAAAATGTTATAGAAATACTCAATTTGTAGTTTAACTTAATTTGCTAAAAAGTTATATATTTAACTGTTAGTTTTTTATATTTATTAGTTATTAAATAATTTTGTAATTTCTTAATTGTTGTTAACAGTATAATTACAAATTTGTAAAACAATTCAAGTAAAGTTAAAATACAATTTTATAATACTTCAAAAAAAACATAAAAGATTAACCATTGCCATTTTCACAAATGTAACAACATTTCGTATTAATATTTTTATTTACATTTTTAATATGTTGTAAATGTATATAATTTACATTTTATAATACTTCAAAAAAAACATAAAAGATTAACCATTACCATTTTCACAAATATAACAACATTTCGTATTAAATTTTTTATTTACATTTTTAATATGTTGTAAATGTATATAATATTAAATTTTGCTATGTTTTGAAATTTTGGTTTTTTACCCCTCTGGTTTTATAGGTTGTCTTCCACCCCTAACCCTAATATTCCATATAAATCCAAGCTTTATGGATATGGACATGCATGCCCTTTACTCCGATTAGGTCAAAAGGTGGAAAAATACCAAAAACTCATGCATGGCTACCATTATGGAATGAGTATTAGTAGGGCCAGGAGGGGCTGTGGCCCCTGTCATTTGGGTTAGAACTAGCAAAATTTGCTCCAAAAGTATTATTATACACTTGTTAATTTCACAATTGGGTTGTGGCCCTTCCCGATTTCTCCACAGTCCAATTTCTAAATAAAAGATTGAAGCGACAAGAAGTGAATTGACCACTGAGTTCCGTCTGAGGTCCGACCGTCCCCATCGACCATCGTCACTCGCACCTCACTGGAGTCAGGATGCTTGTTGTATCGCGATTCGCGGTCTCCGACTCTCCGGTCTCGCTAATCGTCATTCACTGATCCACCGTAACAGCCAACACTCATCGAAAATCAGTTATTCGTTCTTTCTTCTCCAATTCTCCTCTTGTGATTTCTGATTTGGGAATCGGGGATTAGGAATTAAGAGTATATTTAAGGGTCGTTCTTGACTTCTTTCTTCTCTGGTTCTCCGGTTGCGATTTCAGATTTGAGAATTGAGATTCAGGGCCGGTTCAGACGGTGGGCAACCTAGGCGACCGCCCAGGGCCCACGTCTTCAGGGGCCCAAAATTTCTAGGCTATGCAGAATATATATTATCTAAATGATTATTAGGGTCTAAAGTTGGTTCAAACTCAAAGTAGCTTAAAAGATTAACAATTTGGCTTACTTGTTAGTGCTAATTGAAAATGTATATAGTAAAGAATGAATGATATATTTTTTTAATCTTTATTATATTTGTCGTTGAGGGGCCCTTTTTTTCTTTACGCCCCGGGCTCCATATACGTTTGGACCAGCCCTGTTGAGATTAGAAATTAGGAGTGTATGTATGGAATTAGGACTACCGAATATGCTCCTGTGTTTGCTCACTTGTTGACTTTTTGTGATTTCGGAATCAATTCAATGTTGATGTTAGTTTGTAAATTGTAATTTGTTATAGATTTTAGATTATGTATTGTTTTCACTTTTGATTTCAATTTTTAATTTTTAGATACTGTTAAATGAGTTATTCTGTAATTGCAGAGTTTTGTTATTTGTTATTGTTGTTTCATATTGTTGAATCAATTGTTCCTTATTTTTTTTATAGACATAATCATAGTAAAGATGAAAGCCTTAGATTATTTTTACAATTGAAAGGTTAATAATGAAGAAATTCATAATGAAAGTGAAGAGAGTAAACGTCCGGCTTAGTTGTAATATTTAGAAAAACATGTTTAATCATTATAATTATTCAAACTTCTAATGTTATCAAAACTTTTAGTTTTTCTTAACTTGAAACTTTTGTCTTTGCAATAATTTTTAGTAGAATAAAAGATAATTATAAATTATATTTATAATAAAAAGTTAGTTTGGTTTGGATTGTTAATTATGGTGAACATCTTGAAGTTCCAGTGGTATAGTTATAGTTATAGTTTTTTCATATAAAAAGATAATCGATAATAAAATTGTATTAATTTCGGATATTTCGGCATGGTAAATCGGATATTAAGTTGGGTTCATGTATATCGGGTATTACACGAAAAAATTTGCTAAAAAGTCAAGTAAAAAAAATAAGCATGTTACCAAAACTGTATGGACCAATTGTGTAATTATATTTTCAATTCACAAAAATAACTATGGTTTGGCTGTTTGAGCTGGAAATAACTATGTTTGATTACTTTTTGACATCTTTCTTCCTAGACAGGAAACATCAACTTTATACTATTTTGGACTAAAAAGGTTGATCATATTTGGTATCTTTCTACTACATATACAAAATAATCGGATATAGAGATTGAAGAAGTTTCTCGCTGGTTTTAATGTAAGGAAGAGCTTTACGTAAACATATATTTTTGTATAAAGCAATAACAAATAGAATTATATAATCACTTGTTAGGAGTTTTTTCTTTAAATAGGGTATTCGGTATATCCGAATTTTTTGACGTCTATCTATACCTGAGCTGATTAAATATTGGGTTACCGATTATATGAATTTCGAAACACGTCGAAACTTGACTAATACAACCCAATTTTCCCGAATTTAAAACGGGACAATCAGTTTTTATCGGATATCGATCATTTCCAACAGACTTAAATGGAAAAGAATAAAAGATTTCAATAAAGGTATTGAGTCACGTTGAGTTGGTAACACAAGGATAGAAGGTGTTGTTATCTTTTTGGCCTTTTATGCCTGCATCGCGCAAACCATGCACATATATTAGGCTTTACAGATTGTTTTTTTTAAGACTTTAGACATAAAAAATATATATGTGTCATCATCTTGGTGCATATGTGGATCAGAATCTTCAAACCGCTTCACACATCTTCTAGCTTAAAAAAACATATATATTTTTGTTTTTTTAAAATTTAAATTTATTCAAACTTTATCTATGATAAACAAGTTGGAAAAAAAAAGACAAAACTACAAGATTGGTCCCTGTGGTATTTAAAAAAACTTTGGATAAGATTCAAAAAGTTTCCAACTTGCACCGAATATCTAAAATCAAGGATTTTCTGGGAGATATTTTATTTTTAATTATTTAAATACCAAAATAAATAAAGAAAATAGAAAATAAAATGAAAATGGTAAAATCGACTCTCCAGGTGTATCAAGGACCAAAAACCCAGAAAACCCTTGATTTTGGACATTCGGTGCAAGTTGAAAACTTTTTACACCCTATCCAAAAAAATTTGAATATCACATGGACCAATCTTGCAGTTTCGTCAAAAAGAAAAGTCACAATAATTAAAAAGAAAAGTTCAACGACACAATCATGACCTTTGTGACAAATTTATAAATAAAGATTTAATTACAATAATTATTATTGGAGTTGTTTATATAGATATAAAATAAAAATCATAATATAGACTTATATTTTTTGCACCAAATTTTATAAAACATTATTTAATGTAGTATAATCATTTCTTAGAAAAAAAAAATTATGACCAATTTTTAATGGGTTTAATTGAAAAAATAAACGAATATTTTAAAAATTTTCACTTAAAATCAAAGTTCATTTCAATCAATTTTATGTGTTCAATTTTTTTTATCCCTAAATATAATGTTTAAGTATAACTTTGCGACCAAATTTTGTTAGTTTTTATCGAATATATACATTAATTCATATCATTTTATTTTCATTCTTTATAAAATAATACATAAAAGTTGATTTATATTTATTAATTATCTATAATAAAGTCAGAAAATTATTGAAAAACTATTTTAAGTTTATTTAAAAAAATTAATTTAATTAGATTTTAGTTTATTATAGTAGACTGCAGATTTTAAAAAATAAACAATCTCTTTCTTTTAGATTGTAGACTTGTTGATCTACATATAGATGTCTGTAGTTTGATCCACAGACTACAAATATTTTTTCTTAAAAAACACAAACATATTATCCATGGTGAAGAAGTGATTCATGTAATCCTACTTTGATAGGGTGAATGGCCCTACCAAAATTATAAGGCCACTTCTTTCTTTATATTTAAGATTTAATTTACGAATTATATCATTGTCTTTGCAAATTTTCATTTTCTACCGTATTTATTTTAAAATAATAAGTGAAATCAATATAAGAACTTATAAAATAAAAAAAATATATATCATTAACAATGTCCATCTTTATGTTCAAAATAAATATTAATATGGAATGTTATTGATAATAACCTTAGTTAAATTTTTATTAAAATGTAAATACATTATTCTCGGATAAATTATAAGATTAAGAATTAGAACTATGATATATATATATATATATATATATATATATATATATATATATATATATATATATATATGTATATATATATATGTATGTATATATATGTGTATATATATATATATACACACACACACTAGTGATGTTTAAGGTCCGTGCTCAGCACGGCCCATGAAGGGTTTATTATATGTTAAATAAATGATATTGTCAAAAGTTATCGCTATAATTAGAACATAATTTAAAGGATATTTCTATAATATGTAGATATGTCTCAAGTATAATGCCATAATAAGAAAATAACCGAAAGTACTGATGTAATTACAAAAGAAATAAAAGTAGAATGCGTTTGCTAGAAACAATTTAAGTATATTGATTTATCATCTTGCTATGGGGTATGACCTTGTCGAGATTTGGCAACCACAGTTGGAAGGGTAATTTGGTTTAATTCATACTTGTTAAGAATATCTTGTATCTTCGAGTTTAATGTGATTACAGTCTTTTTAGCATTTATCCTTCTTTTATGGTTTGTTATATTGGTCGTAGTAGCAGAGATCTTTATTTGCCATTCTTTCATCTCCTTCTCATACACGTCTGATTGAGACTTCCACTCTACAAATGAAAGATAGATAATCCTCACAAATTTTTATCAATAATTATATACATTTACAGGAACATGCATTATTACATGCTATGTATTTTTTCCTTCAATGTCACAATCTCCTCTATGGTTTTCTCTATACTCGCTTGTTTCACTCTCTCATCAACCTCGAGAAAAACATTGTTTAGTTCATTATGGGATGACTCCAACTTAGCAATACATGCTCCCATGTACCTCTTGTTCTCAATTCTCATACTCCAGCCTGAAAATCAGAAATTGATCATAAAAATATCAGAGATTAGTTTGATTCTTTCTCTTTTATTTTGAAACAAGTTTCAAATTCATAAACATATTAGTATTTGAGTTTGGACTGCTGGTTATGCAAGCTATGTCTTTCTCATCAGTCAATTCCTTAGCAGCAAGCCAGCAACAAGATGGGTTTCTTCATACATGAGGATATTTTCCACCCCAACACTCTCTGAATCTTTTATAAAATTTATCTATAATCTCATTGATCCTCTTCTCCAATGATTTAATCTTGAAGAAATGGTAGCTCTTATCTGCAATAAGACAATACAACCCTTGCATTGAAGAAGTAAGTGATGTAATTTTAAACCTAAACCTCATATCTTATAATGACATCGCATTGTGTAGTCGTAAGTGTAGAATGTATAGATGGATTGTCTACCATTTTAACTCCAAAAGATTACAACTAATCTTTGAATTTTGTTTCACAAGATATATATATATATATATATATATATATATATATATATATATATATATATATATATATATATATATGCTCCAGGCATATCAAAAAGCAACAAAGTTTCATCATTTCACTTTTGTTAGTTGTGTGGCTACAAAAACAAAATCATATTTTCTGTTTTATATCTCTCAGTTAGTCCCAACAAGATCATTACAGATAGAAAAAGGATACAAATGGAAAAATCAGATATCCAGAAGCCACTAATTACCATTTACAACCATCTAATTATTGTAAATTCAATTATTATAAAGGATACTAAATAATGACCAATTAAAATTATTTAGTGATCCACAACAAAGTTTATAATAAATAATATGCGACTTAATAAGGATTTCAACTCCCCAACAAAATCTCAAAATTTGTAGTTGCTTAAGAAAAGGAAATGAAAATTATTATTTTTTCAAACTATGGTGATACTATAGCATATTAACAAGAACCTAATAGTACATATCAATCATCGACAATACAATAAACACACAAACCCTAAAAAGATGAATACTTCACATATATTTGCACAAAATTCACTCAAATTAAAGCCAAATACAACAAGGTTTCCAAATTCATGGTGTGAATTTGTGAAACCCCATTTGGCTTCCAAAAAAACCATAAATGAAGTGAACTAATTCCATACCAATGATCCATTCTCGAACAAAAACACAATAATAAAAGATATCCCTAAATTGTTTTTAAATTTCACTCAAAACCCACAAAAAACCCAAAATACTAAAATAAAAACCAAGTTTTCTGAAAATTCACCTTAAATTAGACGCTTGCTGTGTGGAGTTGATTGGAAATCAATCTCAATAATTAACTATGAAATCTAAAGACACACAAGAATCAATATGATTGTAATTAAAAAAACCCTACAAAAAAGAATCTTGCATGATTATAATTAACTCACTTTAGAAAGTTAATCAACAGAAACATGAAAGTTGATATTAGGGTTTCTTTAATTCTTCAAATACTTTTGAATCGCCTCTACATCTTATCATATTATCTCTACCTTTCTTCCTAGAGGTGCAATATTAGAGGAGTGAGAATATAGTATGTGTGTGCGTATGCGCGTGAGAATGTGTGTGTGTGTGTGTGTGAGAGAGAGAGAGAGCAGATTAATAGGATTAAAGAGAGGGAGCAACAATGGTTTTTTTAGAGACAGAGGTAGTCATTTCCTGATAAACCCAAAACATTATATAGAAAACTATAACAAGCTAATCATATTTAACAGAGGTTTCTTCATGAACAAATAAAACATCATCATATAAATCAAAACAACGGTCTACATAATAGAAGCTTTGATACCATAAACCCCTAAATTAGAGATTATGCTTGCATAAATTATGTATTTTGTTTACCTTAATTGACCAAATAGGTATTCGAAAAAGCAAGAACACACTTTGATTAGAAGAAAAGAAATGATGGAAACAGAGTTCGATGATCTTGCTCTTAATCGCTCTGTTGAATGCATATCCCCACCAATACCACCTACAATATAGTTTTAAACAAAATCAAAAAATATTTAGAATTTAAAGAATCAAAGCACTTTAATAAACATAACCCTAGAGATTGTGGTGGTTGAAGAACCGTAAATTGCATGGAGTGAAAGAGAGAGAGAGAGAGAGAGAGAGAGAGAGAGAGAGAGAGAGAGAAAGAGTAGTCATCGGTGGTGTTGTCGCGATGATGCGGTGTAGCAGAGGTGATGAGGGTTAGGAAGTTGATGGAAGTAGGAGATCGATGGATAAGAGTTGGATGTATTGTGGAAGAAAGAGTGGAGAAGGTGGTATGTGAAAGGGCACTGGGGGTGGAAACGGTGGAGAACAGATGTCTCTGTGTTGCGGTGCAAAGTTCTTCATGTATGACTTTATAGAAGGTTTGACCCTTGTAGACCCACTTGCATGTATGGTGCATTAGCCTTGTGACTATTATGACTAATGAGTATTTGAGAGTGAGAGAGAGACATGCAAACACCTCTATATATAGTGGGTTCATACCACTTGTAGAGGTGTGCTTGAGGGATGTAAAAATGAGTGTGTAAGTGAGTGTTAATTATGTAGACTAGATCTAGATCTCTTTTGTAACACCATACATATTCTATACATCTCTTGAACACCCAAATCACTATGTTCATTGTGCAAACTTTAATTCCGCATGCCAAACCATGTTCTTTATGTCACTACACTCTGACAATAGCAGGTGTCTAGGCTTTGCGGAGTAAAACCATTGGCTCGCAAAGGCGGTGAAGAAGAGAAATGCGTGCGTGTCTCTGTAGGCAAATAAAATAAATAAATAAATAAAATCCAAATAAAAGTTTCTAGTTTAGTGGGCTCCAAGCAAGCTTATGACTATGGTCTTTGTTGACGTGGAGGCCACATAAATGGTCCATAAGTGATGTGGCTTCTGATGACATGTCAAGCTCATATTTCTTCTCATTTGAAACGGAGAGCAAAGAAAATAGGACCTTTTTGTGTGTGTGTGTGTGTATATATATATATATATATGTGTGTGTGTGTGTGTGTATATATATATATATATAAGTTCTAAAAGTTGAAAAAAAGATTGGTTCCTTGGTTCCTTGGTTAATTATGGTTCTCTATTAAACCTCACCTTATATATATATATATATATATATATATATATATATATATATATATATATAACATTTAAAATTATGACACACAAAAATGTGTGTCGTCTTTGTGTTATGACATGGGCTTTAATGATATACATTGTGTGTGGTAAATACGCGTTGTAAAGGTACGACACGCAAATTCGTGTCATCTTTCTTTATCACAAGGGCTTCAAATGCGTGTCATCGGTACCTTTTATGACACATAATACGTGTCATTAAAGGGTATTTTTCTAGTAATGGATCCAGAACCTCCTCCTCGAGTGGTCACCATACTGAAATGCACACATACAAACAGTCAGAATAAACTCGAAGGAAACTCTAACTCTACAAGCTCCTTAGAATCTCCGAGACCATCCTTGATTCGAGTACGTATCCTGCTAGTACTATAACACCCGTAGATTCAGGCTAGTAAATTAAGAGATATTAAGCGTGAAAAATGACTTTTTGATAGAAGGTTATTTAAGATAAATAATCTTAACCAAAGTTATAGTATATGTGACAATGATTCCATACATATAAAGAACGTTGAAATCAGACTTCGTATAAAGAAGTTATGCTTCTTCGAAGTTTCACGATTAAAATTAACATTGCTCTACGTATCGTAAAAAGTGAATTTTTGATAAATTAGTATTTAGCCTAAGTGATCTAAATGAAAGTAGCAGTAGTTGTTGAACCGAGAGCGTGCATATAAAGAACGTCCAAATCTAACTTTGTGAGACGAAGTTATGATTTTTCAAAGTTTCAGCATAACAGTATACAACTCAGAAACTTAAATTAAGATCATTCGATTATTAGGAGAAACAATCTAAATGAGAGTCGATGATCTCATTAATATGAGTCCAACAATATAAAGACGTTCGAGAACGGACGTCGGGTGAGAGAGTTATGAATTTTAACGGACTTTAGCAATCTAAGCCTGTTAAAAATATAACTTTAAAAATAAAGTCAAATTAGCCGGTGGAATCTAAATGAAAGTTGTAGATCTCGTCGATAGATAGGGGTGGATATAAACTCGTCAAAATGGAGCTCGTACGGAAAAGATATGAATTTTCTAAGAAAATAGAAATCCTCGTGCGAAGGCACGCATCCAGAAAGAGGGTGCGACACTCCCTAACTAACCACCCGAATCGCGACACATGGCACCATGCAGAAAATGACACATCATCACCTTCCGATCAGATGCATGGCGCATACCTAGTCATAGTCATAGTCATTATTATGAACCTATAATTAAGATTATCATAGTCATTATTATGAACCTATAAGTTAAGCTAAACCTATTTTATGCAAGTGTAACTTTTAATTATAATCATAGTCATTATTATGAACCTATAATTAAGATTATCAATAGTTCCAAGTCATTTTACTGATTTATCTACTTATGAGGATGATGTCTAGGTTAGATTTAATGAGGTATTTAAAGTGAGATTTCCAAATAGTATAATTTTTATACCAAATAGACCCTACGTCCGATATGATCCTATCTAGTTGTTTATTACTTGATAGATCTTGATGTAGACATTAGGATTAGTGAGGAATCTACACTATCATTAGGTTCTAGGAATATAAGAATAAGACTTGGTGACATTCATATATGGGTCACATCAGAGGAAAAGATAAAATAGCAAGGGTGAGGTCTACACATGTTCTGAGGCATCCACTTTTATCAAGTGAGTACATAGTTCCCTTTATGAACATGATTTTAATACAAGTGTTAATTAAAGTATTAAATATCTATTAAAGACTTTATATGTATGGTAAATGCTTATTGCTTGTAATATGTGCTAAGAACCTATTTGATAATATATGATATGCGAACCGAGTATGGTATGTGTGAAGACATATATCAATTATTTCATAATAACAACAATAATAATGGAAGTATCATTAGAGAGAAGGATAAATTTATAATAATACCTAATACTTTGTATACACTAAAGTAGGATATTGTTGCCTAAGCATTGTTAGTACTAAGAATTTAGCATTATAGTCTTACCAAGAGATAATATAAAGACTTGCAAAATAGGTTTAAATTTAATTAAGTTGGATAATGGATATCATCTTCTTAAGAGTACAAACAAGACATGAATGGCGAGTTGAATTCTAACACTCCTGGTCCGAGAGTATGGATTAGATATAGTCGTTCACCTATGGTCCAAGAGTATGGATTGGGTATAGTCATTTGTCACTGACCCGAGGGTATGAATTAGACATAGTCGTTCGTACCTAATCTGAGAGTACAGATTAGATATAGTCATTTATTCCTGATTCGAGAGTATGGATTAGGTGAAGCCATTTCATTTATGAATCCAAGAGTATGGAGTATTTCATTATATAAGATTAAAATGTGAGGATCGATGAGATTAGGTAGATTGCTTATATAAGGTGAATTTGTATATTGCGAGTTTTAAGGTATATATATATATATATATATATATATATATATATATATAATAACATTGTAGGATTGAAATCCCTATCTACTCACCAGGTTTCCCCAACCTAATTCACTCAATTTATTTGAATCGCAGGTAATTAAATAAAGATAAGTGGATAATGATTTATGTATTTGTTGAGAGATTTGAGGAGATACATGTCATTAGTATGTTGAGACTTTCTATGTCTCCATTTATATTATGTTTCTTGTATCAGTTATGGCATCACCAACCTTAATAAATCAATGTAAACATTTCTTTGGAAATACTTTTACGCAGCCAAATTCCATATTAATCAATAAACTCTATATTAAATAAGCATAACTAAAAAGTTTTAAAATGACTGTAAAAAATGGGGATGTGACAGTTGTTATCAGGGCATTACTTTAAGAGAACTAGGAATTTTAGAGGATTTCTAGACTTAAACTTAGAATGCTAAGCAATGCTATGAGATGTGTGTGTCTATTATATTTTAGGTAGTACACCATAATTGACACAAGCACTAACTTATTTTAGGATAAGATGCCTAATTTACTTTTATGTGTTAAATGTTTTAAATAATAACATGCCTTAGGTTGCCTATCTAAAATTATTGTTACCCGATTAGATCTAAGGTCTGTTGCCGACCTAGAATTAGGAAATTTTATGTGTTCAACTTTCTAAATGTTTAATTATGGTATTAGAACTGGCATGTAAATTTTTGGAGTGATAAGGAGAATTATTGTATAAACCTTCCCTATCTTAATTTTCTTGTCATGGTACACGAAACGCCTGCTTTGGTTTATAGAACATCATGGTGAGTACTCGAAGTGTATTAGGAAATGGTAATGAGAATCAGCAGCCTGAGCCCCGTGTAATCGAGCATGCACCTAAAGTTATGCCGCTAGCTGAACTTGTCATGATGGAAATGATTAGGCTTCTATTAGATGAACAGAGGGAGGAGATGAGACAACTTATTCCAAAAAATGGAAGAGAACCTACTGCACCCGTCGTGCAACGTGAGCTAGATGAGGAACAGCCAGAGGAATGAAACTACAACCATATTGTTATCCATGTCGAGTGAAGAATGGTTAGAAGAAACCAACTAGATTGAGGAAACAACGAACGTGGATGCAAGTACAAGGACTTCATGGCATCCAAGTTGCCAAGTCTTTATGGTAGCCTGACACCGATAGAAATTATACACTGGATCTCTGAGTTGGAGATGGTATTTGAGATTTGCGATTGCAATAACAGACAAAGGACTGTCCTTGCATTCCGACAACTAAATATTGGGGTATTAAGCTGGTGGTAGTTGTTAACTGATACCATGCCCAAAAGAGAAGCCAATAAGATGTCATGGGAAGAATTCATTATGCAATTGGAGATAGAATATTGCTCTGATCAGGATCTTCTGGAAATTAACAATGAATTCCAGAACATAAAGAAGGGAAAGGTGAGCGTCAGCGAGTATGCTGCAAGTTAATTTTACAGTGAATATGAAACTAGTACCACACTTGGTTCCTACTGAACTTTCAAAAGTACATAAGTTCCGTATAGGACTACCAGTAGATTATAGACCAACAGTGAAGCTAGCAACCACATTGAAAGCAGTCATCTAGGGAGCTAGGAGTATGGAGAACCAAATAAAGGAGAATGGTTTGGAAAGAGATGAGACGGGAGATAAAAGGAAGCTTGAAGGATCTTCAAGATCCGACAAGAATAATAATTTCTCGAAGTCCGACCCTAACAATAAGAGGTTTGGAGGTGACAATGAACCAAAAGGAACCACTTTATGAAATTCTCTAAAGAGGTGACCTATTTCAAATGTCGGAAGACGGGTCACTATGCCAATGAATGCCCGGCCAAGAAAGAAACTCGCTTTAAGTGTGATGAAAAAGGACATTTTAAGAAGGACTTCCCAAAGAAGGAAAGGACTACAAAGACAAATGTGTCGTCAAAGCTAAAGGCTAGAGCATACCACATGATACTTAATGAGGAAGCAAGAGGACATGAATTTGGAGCTGCTTGTGTTGGAGTACTTGAGGGTAGGAAATAAATGCGTAGTATTAGGTTATATGGCCTTATGTAATAGGGGTATAGTATAAAGGAACCTCGTAATTGTTTTCAAGAAGTAATATAACCCATGGTTATGTTACATACCTGATGTGTTGAATTACTATATGGTTTTCTTGTGTGGTGACTTGGTGAACTATGAGACAATACTTGGGAAGAGTATGAGTAGGTGAGAAATATAGTAGAGGCATATACTACCGGAAGCACAAGACTCGCAATTGGATCATGAAAAGTCACAAGGTTACTAAGGCATTAGTAGTTGAGTTTGTTTCGTTTGTTTCCGGCGTTACCATCGTTTCGGTAATGACTAGGAAGATGACTGTTATTTTGACCCTAATGGTCATATCATATCGAGTCCAACTAGAGAATAATTTTGCAAAATAATTTAATTAGTTTAGATAATCATATTCGATATAGTATCCGACTCAAGTCAGGAGGTTAAAGGTAATGATCATTAAAGCGATCGACAGAAGTATCACAATAGTCATTAAGGCTAAACAACCTATAACTATAATTGCTACCTGTTACAATGTGATTATATCACATTAGAACATGAAGGATGGTGTCATCTACATTGGAGTCTGACTAAAAAAAGGCATGAGTCTAGCCATTGCATCATACGACGAAAGGTCATTAGATACACTACCCATCGGTCTTTTACGGTAGTTAATGTAAAGACCTTATTTAAGGTTAAGTCTATTAAAGAAGGAGCTTGAGTCTCCAATAAGGATCAATTTTGTAACTCAAAGGTTACGAATAAAAGTCCAGCATAGTATAAAGAGCGGGTGCATGATTTAGCATCGCTAACAGTCCTAGAGTTAGATAATCATTTGAAATGACATAATAATTATGGTTATTACCTAGAATGAAAAGATAACGTGTGGAGTCACTATACAAAGCCTATTGGGTTTTTGACACTGTAGCACATCAATGTTTGGTCAATTTGTACAATTATTCACTAAAGTTTTTTTGTGCTCAATTGATCCTTAATGTTAGTAACTACCGGCTAATTAAAGGAATGTGAGAAAATATTATCGGCTTAAGGGTCATCGCTGACATGTATTGGCTTATTTGGACAAGCATTTGACCATGTCATCTGTAACGTGGAAACCTTCCTTAATTGAACCTTATATTGAACCATCGAGGATACATTGTTACCCCAAATTAGGTCAGTTCCTCCCTTCCGAAACTCTACACTCAATCGATATAACCAGAACAATGTCTGCCTCTTCCAGTCGATCAATCAAGCTCCTGCGTGTTGGAAACCTTCGTTATGATGACCCCTGTCCACCTTGCGATTGTCAAGATGCAATAAGCATGGAAAGGACTGTCTGGACCGACAATAATGTAGCTCGCAGGTTTTGGAACTACAAAAACTCTTTGGTGAGTATTCATTTTGTTTACTTACACCGTATTTGTTATTTTGAGCTGGAAATGTACACATTTTCATTAATTGCAACCCTAACCCTAACTCCGGTTTTCCCTTTTAATTAGTCAGCTGAAGGTCCAAAATGCAAGTTCTTTATGTGGAAAGACAAAGAAATGGAGGAGGGTTACTACAAAGAACAGCTTCGCAAGATAAGGTTTAAGCTGAAAAGGAAAGAAGCGTTTAGTGAAGTTTCGAAGGTTCAAAAGAAGTTGGTTAAGTTGCAGCAAGATATGGAAGCAGATAAGCAAGTGTTTGAGACACAGTTGATGGAGTTGATGAAGTAAAACAGAATGTTGAAGTGTGGGATCTTTGTTATGGTAATTGTAGTCATTGCCATGTGGTTGAAATGGACTTGAATTGTGCAGCAGGTCAAATAGGTGTTTATGGTTGATGGTATATAATTCCAACCAGTTTTTTGGAAAGTGTATGGGTGGATGTTAAAAGTTATTAGCTTTTTTGGGAAGTGTATGTGTGTATGGGTACATGGTCAAGGTTAGATCCTAGTTGTAATGTATAGTCAGGTTTTTGGTTGAATGCTTGTTTGATCAGTGTGTGTGTATGGGATGTTAGATGTAATGGAATATAGATGTAATAGGATGGTAGTACATGTGAGCAATTTTAATGACTTTGTGTTGATTCAACGAATGATATGAAAGATCCTAGTTATGATATACATTACTGAATTTTATAGTATGCATGTGCTCCTTTTAAAAATTAAAGTGTGGGTACCACATTGTCGGCCATAAGGAACTCATTTGGTCCATTTAAAAGTGGATTGTCTTTAGAGTTCTATGCAGGGGTATATATGGAAAAGTAAGGGTTAGTAAGGGTATATGGACCACTGACCACACGTGGTATATAAGGACATAATCAATCATAATTTTAAATTATCTATATATGCAAATATATTCCCTTGCCATGAAGTTTAACCAGACAAGTCCTTGACATGCATGAAACTTCAAATTAAGACAACAAAAAGCTCAAAATGACAATCAACTTAAGTAACACAAAATACGCATCACATAAACCAACATAGTTTCATACAAACTAGCATAATTAATAGAAGTTTCATAAAAACAGCAACAATACACCAAAACACATCATTTCACACTACATACCATGTTCATATCATATAAACCAACACTTAAAGTTATTCTAGAGTAATAGGTTTAGCTTCTGAATTCCCAGGTGCATCCGCACCTCCAACTTTCTTGCCCAGTTTCAACTTGATAATCCTTTCAGATTTCTTCCTCCTGATTTTCTTCAACAGGGTTGCAAGTGGTGTTTCTCTAGCCTCCTGTTCTTGCACATGAACTTGACTAGGTTCTCCATTAGCTGATGAATCAAACTCCAAAGGAGTGAGTTCCACCTCATCATAGTCTTGTTGCACATTCACCTCATTGACTGCTTCTCCACCATCATTTACTGCTCCTCCATTATTGACTGCATTCGATTGATTACCTTCATCATCCTCATTGATCGCTTCAGCTACACCCTGATTGGCCTATATGAAACATTACTAGAAATTTAAAAAGAAATTGTAAAGATTAACCATTTAAATACTTATGTACCTGTTTTGTTTTTCTATTAGCTTTGGTTTTAGGAGGCCTTGTTAAAGTACAAGCTCTTTTGTTGTGTCCTTTAATCTTACAAAGGCTACATTTTTGTTTTTTCCTAGCCATGGATACCTTCACCTGCTCCTTACCTTTGTTTTGTGTTTGGGTAGTTGTATTTGATTTTTTAGTTGACTGGTTAGGGGTTTCTGTTGCATCCCTTTTCCTTTTAGTTGTAGGTCTGCCAGGCATAGTTCTACGAATAGGATGTAAAGGTGGGGTGTAATCAGTTGCAGGCCACAATTTACTTCCATTCATAAGTGCTAACCTAAACTTGTATGCCTTCATGTAAGTTGTGACAACCCGTAATTTATTCCGTCAATGTAACCCGTTTCTGTCAATAAAGCCGTTACGTTTCAATTTTTCTGTTAACTTGTTTTAAATTAATAAAATTGGGACTTCTTATTTTGACATCATAAGAGTCGGAACACATTAGAAATGCGTGAAAACATCTCAAATATTTATTTGGAAAATTTATAGTTTCGACCACGTCGGGTTACGGCAACTTAATCGGGTACGACCAAAAGCCCCGTTTAACGTTAGTATCGGGTAGAATTCCACCGGACCATAAACTCGACCCCTATATAAGGGATTGAGTGACATCATTTTGAAGCTTTTTCTCTCTCTTAAAACACTTTCTCTCACTACTCTCTCTCTAAAAATCCGATTTTGATCCACCCCCCCCCCCTTTCAAGCTTCAATTTGGTAAGTAATCTATCCTAGCATGTTTCTAAGCATTTTTATCATTCAAATTTGTGTTTAAACTACCCAAAACCATCAAGAACATGTGTTTACGGTTTGGGAACCCTCCCAAAACCGTAAACTCCTTTAAAGAGGGTTTTGAAGCCCCAAAACCCCTCAAATCACTTCTAGTGCTTAGTTAAGACTTTTGGACTTGCAAGATTGGACTTAGAACACCAAAATCTTACCATTTTGGGAGTAAACTTGAGTTTACGGTCTAAGAACATGCTTGGACCGTAAACCCTCATTCATGGACCATAAACACCTTTTAAGGTGTTAGTTTTCCCCCTAAACACCTCCAAAAGCTTCCATGAGAGTATAGAACCTCATAATCCTTCAAGAGATGCACCAAAACATACACAAATGGGTTAAACTTGAGTTTATGACCCAAGAACATTCTTGGACCATAAACACCTCTTCTTAGACCTTAAACTCCTCCAATGGGTGTTAAAGTGCCCTTTACACCTTGTATGGCTTAGAAATTGGTCTAGAACTTAGCATGCTTAACCTTCAACCACCAAATCACATGAATCATGGACCAACATGAGTTTACTATCGTAAACACATGTGTTTAAGGTAGTAAACTCACCAAGAACACCTTCATAGACCGTAAACTCCTTTTCCAAGGTCAATTCATGTCCCAATCACTTCCTAAGCCATGTAATCAACCTTGGAGCCTTCCTTTGTGCATTGTAATTAACCTAGGACCACCAAAACACATTAAGGATGGGAACATAAGATTTTATGACTGTAAACTCCTAGTTTACTACCGTAAACACCTCAAATGGTCCTTATGATGTTCAAATTCCATTCCAATGCCTTAAAACTAAGCCTAGTATCACCCCACAAGAGTTATAAGACCATTAAGCAACCAAGAACACCCCCACCATGAGTTTACGGCCGTAAACTCATGGGGAGTTGGTCATTAGGCTGAAAACTCCATTAGAAGTTTACTCTTGAAGAGCAAACTCCATATTCAAGCCATATACACCCTTAGATGCTACCCGGGTCACTCCTAACACTTGAAATGAAGTGTTTTTGCATCTCGGAGTTGGTCATTAGGCCGAGGAGTTGGTCATTAGGCTGAAAACTCCATTAGAAGTTTACTCTTAAAGAGAAAACTCCATATTCAAGCCATATACACCCTTAGATGCTACCCGGGTCACTCCTAACACTTGAAATGAAGTGTTTTTGTGTCTCGGAGTGTACTGTCTTATCTAATTAGTGGTTCAAAGTCTAATTAGATACAATTATGTATCTCTTCATATTACATAGGAACCTCGCGCGTTTTCAAGCCCCGAACTGACGTTTAGCATCCAAACCGACACATTCCTCGATTGGTGAGTTCATACCCCTACGCCTTTTCTGTGTTTTTCAATGTTTTCAGGGCGGAATACAAGCAAATTATAAATGTTTTCGAAACTTAAAACTGATGAAATTCTATAAATATCTGGCAAACTTTTAGATATCTTTACCCCTTATGTATTATGCGGAGCATAAGGGATGTTTTATTGAATATAACTACATGGATTTCAATTACAGTAAAGGAAACAATCAAACCAATCAAATTATTATGGGAATAATTTGGGATCTTCAGTTCTTGTTTTACAGACACAGATTTCATGCAAAGTTAATAGATAAACTATGTCTGATTCAGTTTATCTCTGTTTAATTTAGAGTATCATGCCAGATAATTTCTTTGTATTTAATTGTTTTCACTGTATTATGTTTCAAAACGATTATGATGTTTGATAACGACCGAGTACACCGTGAATAATTTAATACTAGCTTGTGAGATTTATCTTCATTAAACCCTTCGGGTTATCAGTAAATCCTCCCCGGAAGTATAACCAGAGTCTCCTGGAGGGAGAGCGTGGAATTTGTGAATAGATTTATTCGGGACTGACAATCCCACACCTTAACTACTAGCTACAGTTAGGCAGGCATGCCTAGGGTGACAAATTATGGATATCGTCCGATGCCTGAAGAATGTCAAGGAGGTCTCGTGTCATATTAGCATGGTTATACGACTCACAATATGTATTAAACTAAATAGTTGTATTCACGGATTTATTTTCTTTCCATCTTCTATAGTCTTATTTATGTAATAAGACTACCTACTTTCATACTAGATTGTAGTCCAATCATCTTGACTTATGGTTTTCTTATCGTACTGGTGATAATCAGGGTCGCTCTTTCTTGAATAATAACTTTTCAGAACGACCAAAGGAAACATGATCTTTTTACATAAACAAACAACTTATGAACTCACCGGCTTTATGCTGATTTTTAAACTGCTTGTATTCTCAGGTCCACATTAGACAGGTACCCGCGATATTTTGGAGAAGACGGAGCATTTTAGAAGTCACGTCTTTACTTTTGTTAAAACTATTGTACAGTTAAAACATGTATCATTTTACTTTTAAACAAATGTAATTATTCATATGTAATGTAATGTTTTGTGTTACTATGCTTACTATGTACATTGGTTGTGATACTATACATGATGTCCTCCGCCCCGGAACATTTCCTCCATTGGTTTCGGGGTGTGACATAAGTGATGCTACTAAACATTTTGTCCACATATGACTCTACATCCCTATTCATAAAACTAATAACTGCAATAGAATTGACACAGCCGATTCCATTAAGCTGCCAAAGCCTGCATGAGCAAGTTCTTTCTTCCAGATCCATTTCATAAGCATTTATAGTTCCTCTTACTTCAAACTGATTTAGTCCACTAGGTAAGACTTGGTAATGTCTTAGACCCTTCTTAATGTCATTCACTATTTCTCTAATTGTTGGACAAATTTGGTTTCCCCATCCTAGACCCTTGCATTTCTTCTTGAACACCCTCTCCATCATATACATCCTCAACTCCTCTAGCATGGTGATAATTGGTTTCTTCCTAGCATCAACAATCACAACATTAAAAATTTCTGACATTCCATTCTCCACAACATCACAACATCTTCCTGGTTGGAAGTAGGCCCTTGACCATGTTTTGGGGTCTTTGTCCATCAGATACTAATGAGCACTTGGGTCTAGCACTTCAAGCTCTTTCATGGCAACCTTAAAATCTACCTCTGTTGTTACTTTACATGTCTTCTAGAATATGCTTTCATATTGGGCACCACTGTACCTTTTCCTTAGGTTTTGGCTAATATGCTTGGCACACTGGCTATGCTCTACATATGGAACGAGTTCTTTCACAGCCTCAATCAAACCATGTTAACAAATTCTAAATATAGTGAATAAGGATGCAAATAGATAGGAAAATTACTTACAAACAATTAAATTACCTTGTGTTGATCAGATATTACACTGTATCCATAGCACAAATTAAGTCCTAAGTCATCAATGAGTAAATCTAAAAACCACCTCCAATTTTTCTTATTCTCCACATATACTACTGCCCATGCAATAGGATAAATCCCATTGTTTTCATCCCTTCCAATAGCACATAATAACTCCCCTTTACAGATCCCTTTAAGGAAACAACCATCTAAACCTATTATCTTCCTGCATCCCTCCTTCCACCCATTCTTCAATGCATCGAAGCAAACATAGAACTTACTAAAGTAGTTCTTCCCATCTGGCATATGATTTACATCAAGCTTCACAGTGCTACCTGGATTTGATCTCCTAATCTCTTCTGCATACGACCATAACTTTGCATAATGTTCAACTAGGGTACCATCTATTAGTTGGAGTGCATATTTCTTAGCTCTCCTGCATTGAACAACACTAACATGAATGCCAAACTTCTGTGACACAACTTTTCTTAGCTTTCTAACACTCATCTTTAATCTAAGTAAGAACTCTCTTGTATAATGACAGGCTTGTAGTTCCTTGCACATTTGTGGACAGGCTTTAAAGACTTAATTTGGAAGCTTGATTCATCACTCATCCAAGATGCCTATAACCTGAATGAGCACTCACCCTTGCAACACTTAACCAAAAATCTTTTCCTATCATTTTTCTCAAAGCAAAGTTGGTACCCATTCACAACAGCATAGTTGCGTAACATCGATTTTGATTGAGATGGATCTTTGAACCTCAGACCAGGTATTAGGATCTGCTTTTTCCGTGGAACTAACTCATTAAAAATTGAATGTTGTTGAGTTACATTGGCATCCTCTTCATGCGCATCATGATCATTTATGTTGTTATCATTTCCCTCTTCCTCTTCGCCACATAATCTATTTAGAAATTCATCACCCTTTGTCCTATTCATAGTGACTATGTCCTCATTAAAGTCCACATCCACGTCTATTAGGTTATCAATTTGTTCCTCATTCTCACCACCATCAATGCAAGGATCATCTCCATCCTCCTCTTTTATTTCAGAACCAAACAAATCTTCTATTCCTTGACCATCATGGTCCACATACATACAAATTTTACCATCTGTCCCATATGCTTGAAAAATGAAACCACCATAGTCTTCATCATTAGCGATAGCAGTTATCCCAGATATTAACGGCTTACCTAGTTCACAATAGTATAACTTCTTTATACTTTCTTTCATGAACCGTTTGAGAAAGGTGATACATTCACCATATGTCATTCCAGAAAAATCATGATCATTGAAAGTGAAGTTGATACCATGGTTATATGAGAAAGGATATATAAGAAAAACACCTTTGAAGTTCAGATCCACTATATGGTGGAGTCCATCAGGGTTTGGCGTCAAGCTAGACATTGTGGGTTGGTTGACTTCTCACTGACTTCAATCGGAGAAAACGACTTCGAACCCTAGGTTTAGTGCTTCGTATTCACTGTAAGATGAGAAAAAGAAAGAATAAAGAAGGAGTTTTCTAGCTAAATAAATGTGTTTATTTTGACCTATAAATCCTACATGGATAAAATAAATGAATTATATTATGTAAACTTATTCCACATAAGCAATATCACCGGTTATTCCGTTTACCGGGTGCATAAGGGGTAACTAGTCGGTAGTTACTAACATTAAGGATCAATTGAGCACAAAAAACACTTTAGTGACTAAATGTGCAAATTGACGAAACATTGATGTGCTACAGTGTCAAAAACCCAACCCTATTTGTTGATGGTTTTGGGATGTAATCATCCTAAAGGGGGGTATAATTGTAACACCCGCAAATTCGAGCTAGCCAATTAAGAGATATTAAGCGTTAAAAACGACTTTTTGATAGGAGGTTATTTAAGATAAATAAGTTGAACTAAAGTTACAGTATATGTGATCAGGAATCCAAACATATAAAGAACGCAGAAATCCGACTTCATATGAAGAAGTTATGCTTCTTCGAAGTTTCGCGATTAAAACCAATACGACTCTACATATTGTAAAAACTGAATTTTTGATAAATTATTTTTAGCCTAAGATATCTAAATGAAAGTCGTAGTAGTCATTAAACCGAGAGTATGCAAATAGAGAACGTTAAAATACGACTTCGTGAGAGGAAGTTATGATTTTTCGAAGTTTTAGCGTAATTGTGACAACCCGAAAAAATTTTACTTTTAAAAGACCAGTCAATCAACTCAACTGAGTGTCAAACTAATTAGTACTAAGTTCTATCCCGGTTAAAGGTCATTCTAAGGAGTTTTGAGCCTAATACACTTAAGGAATAAGTGGTAGAAAGCACCTTCTAGACCCACAGTGTAACAAATCAAACCTAAACCTCATCTAAATGAGTTCACAGCCATAAGACCATCAGTTTATGGCCGTAAACTCATGTGGCCATAAACTCAAGAGTATATATATGGTCCTTGACCATTTTTCTCATTCTTTCCTTTCCTTGGCCGATTTTCTTCATTTTCTCTCAACTATCATCCAACCTTCTTCCTAGAACTTCAAAAGATGTAAGTATTCTTCCTAGATTAGTTGATACATCTTATTAACTAGCTTCTTACATTGATTTCATCCATGAAAATCATGTTTGTTTAGATCTTCAAGTTTTACCAAGAACACAAACTAGTGTTCTTGGCCAATATCAACCGTTTCAAGCTTCTAGATCGTAAGTCCTCTTCCCTATACTCCATATTTAGTTAGGAGTCATGTTTAGACACTTAAAAACATCAAGAACACAAGTTGAAATGGAGTTTACGGCCAGGCTATCTCCCAAGGTCGCAAACCCCTTAAAGGTTTCCATTTTGGCCATTAACCCTCCTAGATGCAAAGTTAGTGAACCAGGACCCTTTGTGGATAAGCTTAGGACCTTAAAAAACTCTCATAAACAAAAATGCTCATGATTTTATGGCTGTAAACTCATCAGGGCCGTAAACTCACCAAAGGCTTCAAAGAAAGTGGTCTTCTTCATCTTAGTGTAGAGCTAATGTCCCTAAAACTTCCCTAGCCTTCAAACCTGCCATTATACATGAGTGACCATGAGTTTATGGCCGTAAACTCCCTTAGTCCATAAACCCATGGTAGTAAACTCATGCGAGGGCCATTCTACCTTCCCTTGTTGAATCACATGTGATTCCAACACTTGGTCAAGGTGTTTCCTAGTCCCGGAAGGTTTTTCCATTCATATAGTTGTTGTAAACACTATATTCATGCCAATATGTGTCATTATATGTCATTTAGGACTTATTGTGTCTCAGGACTTCATTCTTGGAACTTCTCATCCTTACACGCATACCCGCTTGAATCACCCACATCAGGTGAGTTCATACCCCGTAATGAACCTTTAAAATGTTTTAACTCTTTTAAGGGCGGGGGGGGGGGGGGGGGATACAAGTTGAACACAATGATAATCGTGTAAATGGTTTGTTACAAACATCTTTCAAAATGTTACTTATGTTATTTATAAGTTGTCAAAACATTTCAAAAACTCTTTTAAAGTCATGTTACTTTATAGTTATACAAAACTCTGTTTCTAAGGCACAAGCATAACTTAGTAGACAAACGAGTCTTTTCAATAACAATCCAAGTAGAACATTAGTAAACTATAATAGGTGTAGTTTAGGAGAATGCTATTCATTACTTCTAGTACAATGAAGCACACAAAGAGTCAGTTCATTCATGAGTCTATACTAATACAATGCGCTTACATGAATACGGTTACATAGATACGCTTACATGAATACGCTTACATAGATATGCTTACATAAATACGCTTACATAAATACGATTACATCACACGATAATAGAATAGACATAACAAGGTGCTATAACATGGAACAATTTCAGGATCTAACTATACCAATGAATCACTAATGCATTGTGATAGTTATATTGGGTATACATGATCATAGTAATGTGGATGTTCGCGGCTTGCAATCATTGCAAGGTTCGCGTGTGGTTCCCAAAATCTCTTGACAAGGCAGCGTTTAGCATGGGATCTAGCCATCACATTATGCCTTAACCCTCAATTAAGGCAAAATAGTACAAAAAAGTAGTCACTTATTATAAATACTACACTACTTACATTGTATATACGACAATTACAAAAGGATATAAAATTCCAGTTAATATATTATTAATACCTTTACTATGTGTCATATTCACATAATCGATGAGGTAAATTAGATTTCAATAATAATAGTCTTACAGTCGGGTCTTGGTAGAAGGCTACTTTCAAAATAGTCGGGTCTTGGTAGAAGGCTACGATTAAAAGTTAGGACCATAATTCTAGTCTTATGATTCCTTAATGTATACACCACATGATACATATATACCAATAGGTTCCGACAGATAATAGGATGTGTGCTCTCCGCTTCATTTCCTGTTCCTCGTTGGGTTGTGGGCTTGGAACGGATTCACCTAATCTATTATCTACCCGATTCTATATATATGTATGCTTAGTATACATTAAGTCATCATAAGCGTACCAGGTATGGGTCAGGTTATAGGACACAGAGTTGAAACACAGTTTTTCTAGTACAAAACATACTTTCCAAAGTCAGTACTTTTGGTATACAAAACTAGAAATTTCCCAGAAAAGGGTTTAATCCATTTTATTAAGCCGGTACAATTTTAAAGACTTTAGGTGAGTAACTCTATAATACCTTAGTTTATACACCATGTTTATATATAAAACTAATACCCAATAGGTAGTTAAATGTGTGTTTTACGCCTTACTTCCTGTTCCTCGTTGGGTTGTGGACTTAGGGCAGATTCACTCAATTAACTTTCTATCCGATATCAGATTATATATATCGGTATAAACTAAGCTATTATAAAAGTAGTCACTGTGGTCACTATTTTACTATAAGAAATATAGGTTTTCTTAAAGAACTTTTCATTAGATATAAAGGAAACATTACAATTAACTCCATGAGTAACAAGTGAATACACCATGGTTATATATGACAACGATCTAACAACCAATGGGATGTGTGCTATCCGCCTTACTTTCTGTTCCCCGTTGGGTTGTGAGCTTAGGAGAGATGCGCACAATCGATTGTTTGTTTACTCTGAGTTTTATATAACTTGTACTCACTTAGTACCCATAGAAAGGCTTGTAGTGTCATTTTACTTAACTTTCATACAAGTAGGAAATATATGATTTTCTAGACGAACAAGAGAACTTTTCAAAATAGAACTTACAACTTACACCACTTTTACATATACATTTTCAACAACATTTTACAGCTTACACCACTTTTACATATACATTTTCAACAACACTTTACAGCTTACTCACATCACTAAAATCTTATGAACTCACCAGCTTAATTGCCGATCAACTCTTTCAAATAACTTGTATTCTCAGGAGGCTATTAGACAGGTGCTCGTGTTGGGGATTTAGTAGATGAAGTATTACAGCTTCAAGTCTTGTTTTATTATTTGTGTATGAATTCTATGTTTTGTGAACACACACATTGTAAACAATTTCTTTCGAAATGAGATGGTTGTTCATTACTTGCTTACCATATACATATCTCGTGATACTTAACATGACGTCCTTCGCCCCTGAACGTTTCCGCCGTTCCGGTTTTGCGGTGTGACAGTAGTAGTATTCCACTCAGAAAAATAAATTAAGATCGGTCTATTATTAGGTGAAACAAACTAAATGAGAGTCAAAGATATAGTTAGCATGAGTCCAACGATATAAAGACAATCGAGAACGGACATCGGACGAGAGAGTTATGAATTTTTAACGAACTTAAACAGTCTAAGCCTATTAAAAATATAAATTTAGAAATAAATTCAATGTTATCCGACAGAGTCTAAATAAAAGTTGTAGATCTCGTCGATAGCTACTCATAGATATAAAACCCTTTGAAAACGGAGCTCGTATGGAAAAGATATTAATTTTCTAAGAAAACAGAAATCCTCACGCGCAGTCGCGCGCCCAGATAGAGTGTGCGACGCGCCCTGACTCGCCACCCAAATCACGGCACGTCACACCACACAGAAAATGAAATGTTAGCACCTTTCGACGAGATGCATGGTGCGCACCTGATCTGTACGCGTCTTCCCCCAATTTAGCCTATATAAGCTTGCGAAATCTGCTCATTTTCTCACTCACCTTCCACACGATTCTCTCTGGATCTCTATCCAACCATTATCCCTTACTCCCGAGTTTTCCGGACGCTTTGGCGAAGCCCTATAGTGCCATATAGCCAGTGAATAAAAGCTCCTAGATCAGAGTTATGCCAATATAATCCCCGGTTTTCATCAGAATACTTTGTAAGTTAAACTACACTTATTTTATTCCAGTGTAACCTTTAATTATAGTCATAGTCGTTATTATGAATCTATAATTAAGATTTATCAGTAGTTCCAAGTCATTGTACTGATTGATCTACTTACAGGTATGATGTCTAGGTTGGATTTAATGAGGTGTTTAAAGTGGGATATCCAAATAGTATATTTGTATACCAAACGGACCCTGCCTTCTATATGATCCTACCTGGTTGTTCCTTACTTGATAGATCTTGATGTAGACATTGAGATTAGTAAGGAATCCAGACTATCATTAGTCTCCAAGAATATAAGAATAAGACTTAGTAACATTCGTATCTAGGTCACATTAGAGGAAAAGATAAAGTACCAAGGCGAAGCTCTACCTAAGTTCCATGGTATCCACTTTTATCAAGTGAGTGCATAGTTCCCTTCATGAACACAATTTTAATACAATTATTAAGTAAAGTATTAAATATTTATTAAAGAGTTTATATATGAGGTGAATGCTTATTTCCTAGAATATGTGTTAAGAAGCTATATGGTAATATATTATATGCAAATTGAGTATAGTCTTTTATATACATTAAGACATATATCAATTATTTCATAATAATAATAACGGAAGTATCATTGGAGAGAATGATAACATTATACTAATACCTAAATACTATGTATACGCTAAAGTAGGATAGTGTTTCCTAAGCATAGTTGGTAATAAGAATTGAGCATTGTAGTCTTGCCAAGATATAATATAAAGAGTTGAAAAAGAGGATTAAGTTTAATTAAGTTGTATAATGGATAGCATCTTCTTGAGAGTACATATGATACATGAACGGAGAGTTGAATTCTGACACTCCTGGTCAGAAAGTATGGATTAGGCATAATCATTTGTCCTTGGTCCAAGAGTATGGATTGGGTATAGTCATTTGTCACTGATCTGAGAGTATGGATTAGACATAGCTGTTCGTCCCTGATCCGAGAGTATGAATTAGATCTAGTGTAACACCCAGTTCCAGGTAAGCACCATTTTGGAATTTCTGATTAAATTCTTAAGGTTTAACCCTGATCACTACGTGAGCACTTAGGTGTCATGAGTTGAGCCCCATTAGAAAGGTTGTGCACCTCTTTGAGACTCACAACATGAGCCCTTATGGAATATCCCGATTATCTTGTCTTATTTGGCCACGACGTGAGAATGGAATATCCCGATTATCTTGTCTTATTTGGCCACGACGTGACCACTAGATGGTCATGACATGGCGATTGGCTGTAAGACTTTTGCGTGTAGGTTTTGACCATTGACCGGTGACTTTGACTGTAAACCAAGTTTGACTTTAGGTCAAATATAGTGAATTGAGTAATAGATTGAGGCTTGGTTCTTGTTTATTGTATACGTAACCTGTAGAGTCGGTATTTGGAGCAGCGAGCAACATTCAATTCAACTATCTTTAGGACATTAAGGTGAGTTTTCATCACTGTACTCGTTGGTCAAAGGCACCAATGTTGGCCCAATAGATTATATATTCTGGTATATAGGATGATGCTATGCTAGTTATATGTTAGGCTGGTAGATATATATGATTACCTGCATTCATTAGTGATATGTTAGGCTGGTAGATATGTATGATTACATGTACTTGCTGACTATTGATTATAGTTGTATATGCCGACATGTTATCATGTTGTGGGGGTTGAGGTGGTGCTGCTTTGTGTTGAAGGCCAAGATACTTGGGCAATCCATTTGATACTGTAGGCCCAAGGGAGTGGTCTAGATTATTTTGTAGGCTCGAGTGGTCTAGCTAGTATTGAAGGCTCAGTGGCGGTCCAACCTAGTGTTGCAGGCCTACTTGACTTCATTATAATGTGTTGTTATGTGTGGTACTTTAGGGGAACTCACTAAGCTTTGGATTATAGTTTGATTTTATGGTTTCAAGTACATCAGAGGACATGGGCAAGGCAAAGGCATGATTGTGCATATCATCCAGGATTTTGTTGACTTATGGTTCGGGATACTATTATTCATGATTTTGCTTTCGTAACCTATGTTTTGGTGTAATTTATGGATTTTGGAATGGTTTTAAAAAAATGTCTTGATTTTTTGGATGTTACATATAGTAATTTATTCTTGATCCAAGAGTATGGATTAGGTGAAGTCATTTCATTTACGAATCTGAGAGTCTGGAGTATGTCATTATATAAGATTAAAATGTGAGGATCAACAAGATGAGGTAAATTGCTTATGTGAGGTGAATTTGTATGTTGCGAGTTTTAAGATGTGTGTATGTGTGTGTGTATGTGTATATATATATATATATATATATATATATATATATATATATATATATATATATAATATTGTGGGATTGAAATCCCTATGTATTCACTAGGTTTATGTATTTGTTAAGAGTTTTAATTATATGCATATCATTAGTATGTTGACACTTTGTAAGTCTCCATTTATGCTTGTGTTTCTTGTATCATTTATGGCATCCCTAACCTTAATAAATCAATGTAAACATTTCTTCGGAAATACTTTTACGAGACCAAATTCCACATTAATGAATAAACTCCATATTAAATAAGGATAACTAAAAAGTTTTAAAATGACCGTAAAAATAGGGACGTCACAAGTACGAGCCCAATACTACCTTCTACACCTATCCACACTTTCCTCAAGAACCATCCTGAGTCCTCTAAATCACTCCACTAAAGCAAATCTCACAACCCTATGCTAAGCAACATACATATCCCCATTGAAGTACTCAGTATGCTCTCCTCGGAATCCTTGCCTCGCTGACCTCTCAATACAAGGAACTTCTACCAACACCGTCGGTTGCCTTATGCATGCAAATTGTACATAATATGGGATCAGATGGAAGGTCAAATAATAATTCTACCCTAAGCCCACAACCAACTAAGGAACAAGAAATAAGGCTAAATCAATCATTATAAGGCTATATGATCCTAACCATATACAATTTTTAAGCATACACATAGCAATTAACTCTGTCAATATAGATTCCAAATAATACATAACTACATATCATCTAATTCCTCATAGGCTACAAGGCATCACAAAAATCATACAATTCTATCATACGAGTCTTGAAGGCATCCTTATCCATACTCTAGCCTGTAATTCACATAACAACATACTAATCATAATACGCATGTATGGGTATCTTAGGAATCACTTACTTAAGCTTGGATGATTGCACACATCACACCCCTCTCTTTGTAAAAAATATTTTTAGAAACTTATTTCCCTTTTAAAAAAAGATTATGAATTCCTCAATTTGAGTTTAGACACACCCGAGAGTGAACATGAATCCCTGAAACCAAGGCTCTGATACCAACATGTAACATCCCAAAATACTAATAAAAAATTTCACTTTTAAAAGCATTAAATCCATACATCATGTGTCTCTAAACCAATCATAGTACAAATGTATCAAAATCATTAGAGTAAAATAATCGACATAGAAATCATAAGGGGATGTTGTGCGGTCAAGTCGGGGCCTTCACTTTGGAACTGGAAGTACCTAAAAAATATTTAAACCACAAACCATAAGCACAAAGCTTAGTGAGTTCCCCAAAATACCACATATCATACAAATGGGCCCAACCCAACATGTATGAAGGCCCAACCTAATCATGCAAATGAGCCTAACCTAACATACATATAAGTAGGCCCAACATAACATATAATAAATAAGCCTATCCCAACATATAAATAATGGGTCTAATCTAGATAATAAATGGGCCTATCCCAACATATAGTAAATGGACCCAATCCAATGTTTAGTAAATGGGTCCAATCCAACATACACATACAAAAGTCACAAAGACAGCTAGCATCCTACACAGTATAGTGAGAAGACTCATCTATCTCATCGGTGTTAGGTTTTGAGCATTCTAACACTCCTAAGTGTACATGCAACCCTAAATACCTTAGATATATGTTTTCTCTACTATACATGCAAATATGAATATTCCAAGTTATTACCCGATCTAGCATACAATCTTTTGATACTTGGGTAATATAACAAGTTAGAATACATACCTCTTGATGTAGTTTGACTCCATGAAGCTTGAGAGCCTAGTGACCTAAGTGTGACACCTCAAATGGTTCACACAACATCATCAACACTTGGAATAACCATGAGAAGAGATACATGAACTCTAGAAATCGTCTTGCCCTCTTGTGTATACACTAGTTCCGATTTCACCAACCAATGGGGTCTTTATATAGTATGGCTATTAGGGTTACATCATGTAACTCATGACTTTACCCATTCCTTATGATCCATGGGTTTTAACCTCCATTAAGTATCCATGGGTTACCACATGGGTTAAACCCAACATAAGGAATCATGGATCATAAGCCCACATATATAAGAATGAATGATTTACACAATCAATCCCTATATATTTAATTAGTATCTTTTGATCACTAAATTAAGTCCAAATTAATTCTTGATCAATACTAATTAAATAACATGATTTCATATTAATATATTAGAACTTATAATATATTAATATGTGACAACTGTCAAATTTTGGTCAAGTTAAAGTCAAACAAAGTCAACAAGTCAAACTGGTCAACTCAACTAACCCTTGTATACTAGGGTTTACGTTATGAAATTTCTGTACAACTTGGTATTCTAATGGGAAATCATCAATTGAAAGGTTCGTATATTTAGATTTCTTTAACCTAAAACTGTGGTAAGTAATGAACCGAAGCGATAAAACACTATTGCATACTCATCGGGAATGTGTAAGATCCTTAAACATGGCTTAACAGGGTTTACGGACCTTGTGGTGCGAAGCTGGACACTCAAAAAGGTCACAAAAGAAGCCCGTCCCAATCTCTTTCACTCAATCTCTCTATTAAAAATCTCTCCCAAATCTCTCTCAAAAGTTCCTATAACTTTTTGAAATCATTCGGGTCATCCCTACCCGTAACTGGGTCAAAAATCGCTTAAAACGGGGTAAAAATGGGTAAAACAACCTAAAGGAACTGAAACCACCCCTTGGGGAGCGAGCCCTCTTAGGGCCGAAGGTCCCCTATACGGACCGAACCTGCTAAGAACCAAAGTGCTAAGAACCGAACCCGAAGCTGCCTGTGAGCCGAACCCGAAGGTCCCTTCAGACCGAATCTCCCCTTCGCCTTCGCTCCTTATACCTTCACTCCATTTCTCCTTCGGTTCCAGCCTTCTCAGGACCAAACCCTCACACCTTCGGTCCCCCATGCGAGAAGCCTTGCAGATTCAGCCTTTCTTCCTGGTTTTCGACTACAACTTCATTTTAGGCCCGTTTTCCATTATTTTTGTGTGGGATTTTCACCCAAAATCATTTTTTAACATATAAAACCCCATACTTCATGAATAATCACGTTTTTTAGTGCAATCATTGTCCAAGATTAGTGGGTGAGATACTTATGGTGGAGTGTTGACTTTGCTTTAGTGTATCACACAAGCAACCACCTCATGCCCACTCCATGACCCACCCTTGTCCTTCAACCATACCTAGTCATTCCATAGTACTTTTCCTACCATTTTCCAGCCACACACTTGGTCAAGGGCTGGAAAACCCTCCTCTCTCCTCACATTTCTCTCATTCCTCTCATTTTCCACCAAAGAACCAACTTCATTTTCCCTCACTTTCTCTATGCTAAAATTTCGAGATTCAAGGCTATTCTCCTAGCTTTTCTTCTAATTTTGGTAAGTATTAACATCCTCCATATGATTATTTCACTTCTTTCTACTCAAATCATGGATATCTTACACAAACATCATCACATTCATGTTAGATCTTCGAATCTTCAAAGCATCTTCTATGTGTTCTTGAGTTGAACACCTCTTTTCTTCAACATCCATCCACTAATAACACACAAGGTGAGTTCATACCCATAATATAACTTAAATTCTATCATCAACTTTCAACAGGAAAGTTGAGTCCCATTCATGGACTGTTTTGACCTTCATGAACTTTTTATTTTCCAAAAATGTTTAATATGAAAATAATTCATGTTAATACCTTTAAAATGACTACTTTCACATCTCCACACGATTTTTCTACAATTTATGGAGATCTTTACAAAACAACCTATCATTTCAAAAACCACTTCGGACCAGTCTGTGAAGTTGGACATTTTTATACAAGTTAAAGATCACTAAAAATTATGAATAAAAAAGAAACATTTTTTAAGCTCTCAGAATTTACGGATTCTGATTTCGACTTCAAATGATTGTTCTATGATTTTTGTAAGAACAGGAACAACAAGGTTAAAACTAGAAAATGGTTAACAATTTCATTAGCACCTTGTAGCTTGTTGAGCAAGGTGTGTGTTATTATATATATATATATATATATATATATATATATATATATATATACATGTTGTTGATAGTACATATTATTTACCCTAGTCTAAAGGTACGAATCATACACAAAGGTTACTACCTCTACAAATAATATTAATAAATTATAATAGGCACAGTTAAGCCTATTATACACCACAAACACATATGCAAAACTATAATAGGTATAGTTAGGTTGCATATGCATTATAAACATGATGATACACTATAATGGGTACAGTTTATGTTAGAATTACATTTCAAACCCATTATGAAAGGTTTTCTTTTCATATAAAGGGGTACACATACAAAGTATCGGGTCTATAAAAAGGGGTACATTACAAAGTACCAGGTTTTCATATAGAAAGGGTACAAATACAAAGTATCGGGTCTATACAAAAGGGTACATTACAAAGTACCGGGTTTTCATATTGAAGAGATACAATGTAACGCTCCGATCCTTAGGTATTAATTAATTAAGAATTTCTGGATAAAGCTCTACTCGACGAGTTGGTTAACCTACTCGTTGAGTAGCAGGGGGTGAGAACACATGGTTAGTAACCTACTCGGCGAGTCCACTGTTGGGACTCGGCGAGTAAGAGTTGGCAGATGAAACCCTAAATCTTGGGGTTTGCAGCCCTATTTAAAGGAGCCTTAGCCTCCTTTGGGACTCCTTACAGTCTTTGAGAACCCTTAAAACCATAATTCGTGTGTGTTCCTTGGTGTGGGTTTGAAGCTTGGAAAAGAGGATCTTGGAGGAAGGAAGCTAAGAGTGCAAAGGAAATTAAAGCAAGAACGGAGTGGGAAGCAGGTTTTGCCTCAGCTAGCATTGTTTGGAAGTATCAAAGTACCATTCTTACTTCCTTTTCTTCCCTTTGGTTGATTCTAGGGCTTTTTATGGACTTTCAAGTTGGGATGTTGAGTTATGGGCTAGATCTGAAGTTGTAACTTCAGATCTGGACCCTCCATGGATGCTAGAGTCATAAGGTTGTTGTATTGGTTGTGGTTGGAGTCCCTCTTGGACTAGAAGCTCCATTAAGAACTTAAAATAGACATTTGGAGCCTTTATAACCATGCATGCACGTAAAGTGTTTACGTGGTAAGTATACTCTAGAAGCTTGGATCTGTGATTTGGAGCTGCTGCATGGCTCACATCATGTCTGTATGGAAAGAGGACTGGATGGACTCGGCGAGTCTCAAGGATGATTCGGCGAGTCACATGAAGATGGTCATTGAACTCGGCGAGTTGGATGAACAACTCGGTGAGTCCGATGAAGATCACCATAAAACTCGACGAGTCGGATGGCTTTCCCCTTGGATAGGCATGCGTGTGTACCCATCGAGTTACAAGGAGGAAACTCGACGGGTGGCCCTTAAGGATTGATCTGGATTCGAAGGGACTCGATGAGTCACTCTGATGACTCGGTGAGTTGGAATGTGCTCCACGGACTCGGCAAGTGGCCGAGTGCACTCAGCGAATTGAGGTCAACATGGACTGTTGACCTTGACTGAGGACTCTGACCTTGATCAGGAATTACTAAGAGGTTATTGGGTGTCTCATAAGAGTAAGAACCTATGAGTATATTGTGCCATGGTTATAGGTGGTGGTGCCGGTGTCAAGTAATTCGGTAGTTGGAGTTTGCATTCAATCGACATCTGCGAGGTGAGTTATCTTCACTATATCGATCGAGTCTACGGCACCAAGGCCGGCCCTCTATGATTTACATCCTGGTTTAGGATGGTTGCTTTGTTATTGTCGTGCTATATTTCATCCTGGTTTAGGTTGGGTGTTATGTTATTGCTTTGTTAGAATTCATCCTGTTTAGGATGGTTGTTATACTGGAGATCGGTTAGATCGGTTGTTATGGTATCCTACATATGATTCTGATATGTTAGATCGGAATCAGGATAGATAGTATGTTATGCTTTTATAATCCGTAAGGGTTGGTATGTTAGTGACCTGTTAGGTCGAGACTCTTGTTACGAGTGAGACTCTATGATTGATGGTCAATGAGATTGATATGTTTGCTATGTGTATATGCTAGTTTATGATAGTATGCGTACATGGTTAGTTGCTTGTTGGTTGGGTTGAGGCGGTCCTGCTTTGTGCTGAAGGCCAACACACCCTCTGAGCGGCCCGGGGAGACTGTAGGCCCACATGGCGGACCAATAATGGCGAAGGCTCGGGATAAATTCAGATAGACTGTAAGCCCAGTAGGGCGGACCAGTTCGGCCGATGGCCTAGTATGTATGTTGTTTGATTGATCGTTATAGTTGTGGTTTCTGTCTGTATGGTGTTGGTATTTTGGGGGTAGCTCACTAAGCCCTCGGGCTTACAGTTTTTAGTTTATTGTTTCAGGTACTTCAGGAGAGCGAGGGAAGGAAAAGGCATGACCGTACTGCTCCTCATCCTTATGATATATTTTGGGACACTCTGATGATAAATGAATTGGAAATGTTTTGTAAAAACAATTACTATTTTAATCTTTTGTTAGTATTAAAAGTTTAAATTTGGCGTAGATTTTTGGGTGCTACAAGTTGGTATCAGAGCCTTGGTTTGAGTGAATTGGAGGAACACTCGTGTGAACCCAATCTCAAACCAAGGAGGTTTTCAGAAAATAAGTTTTTTTTTTAAATTTGGTTTTCAAAATAAAGGATGGAGGATGCAAAGGGTACGATCAGCCGGAGCCTGTAAGTAAGCCCCAAAATACCATACAGTTATTTGATATTCTAATATGTTAGAACAGCATGCTAGTGCTAGACTAGGTATTTTCAGGAATCGCATGGTAGATTGGCCTGATTGTATGATACCTATTAGCCTAGGGTTTCTTGTAGATGGGATTGACATCATAACTGTAGATGATTAGTGTATGCACCTCGACTGTGGATAGTCAAGATCTTATAGCCTGAGAATGTCCGATTCGACCTTAGTGTAGGATTAGATATTCGAAAGTCTATCGGGTTCTGGGATATGTGCAGCCAGTGTACACTAGCGCTGAAGGGGATGATGGAAGTTTCATGGATGTGTGAGTGGTGCGGAACTGCAGGATCAGTTACTAGTTAGGCGATGTCCCCTGTTAGTGAGGGTCAAGCGCATATTATGTTAAATACAATTTAGGGCGTTGTGGTGATACTTGAGACAAATATGGGTAGGTGTGGAAGGTAGTAGGGGCCCATACTACTGAAAACATAGGACCCATACGTGTATCAAGGAAGCCACAACCCCTAGGGATTCAGGGTAATTGATTTTCTGTCATTATATGATTTGTCTGATGCATTGAGTGTGTTTGCGAGTATGGTGGTGACGAGACGTGTTGCTTCGGGGTCCAGATCAGGATCAGGATCAGGATCAGGGTTAGGAGACGGAGGATTGGAGGTGCCAGTAGCACCTGAGTCCGTGGTTCAGATAGGGACTGGGGAGTTGGATGCCCGAATTCGGGAGATCATGCACGATGAGATTGCTGCTGCGTTCTGAGCGCAGCTGCCAGAGATGTTTGGGTCGATTAAGACCGCGATGGTCGAGTATTTTGATGAGCAGTATGCCGCTCTAGCAGATACTGTTGCCGCTGCAGCCACTTCGGCTGTAACTACTGCAGGGGCTGGAGGAGGAGGAGGAGTCGGCAGGGCTTTCCAGTACCGGGACTTCGATAATACGAAGCCCCCGACATTTGATGGTACACAGGATGCCATTCGGGCTATGAGGTGGTTATCTTACGTGGAGGGATGTTTCTTCACGTGTTCATGCCCTACTGACCAGAAGGTCAGGTGTACTCTGAACCTGCTGAGGCTTGGGGTGAAGGACCGGTGGAGGCTGACGACGGGTTTGTATACTGATGATCAGAGGGCTGCTATTACCTGGGAGCAGTTCTGGCATATGTTTCGCACCCGCTACGTTCCGCGCGTGGAACGGGAGCAGCTTGCTCAGGAGTTTTTTACCTTGAGACAGGATGGGGAGTCTGTGATGGAGATTACTCGTATGTTCATGGAGAGGGCTATGTTTTGCCCGGAGTTTGCTTCAGAGCAGTCTCAGATGACTCGTTATCTGAGTATGCTCAAGACAGATATTCAGCAGTTTGTGTCTACTCAGCGATGTGATACCCTCCTGAACCTACAGGAAGCCGCGCGGCAGCGTGAGTTGGAGATAGAGCTGCAACTGAAGGAGCAGCACCAGGCACTGTCACAGTCTCAATCGGCACCTAAGTAGTCTAAAACCGCTGATACACGGTCCGGGGGTCATCAGATTCGCACTTGTGGAAAGTGTGGCAAGGCTCATTCAGGGGTTTGTCGAGTAGGAGGGGGGTGCCACAAATGTGGCAAGGAGGGGCACTATGCCAGGGACTGCCGTCGGTCCGCCCCTCCAGCAGATATGAGGATTTGTTACCATTGTCATCAGTTTGGTCTTGTGAAGACCAACTGTCCGCAGCTCGCCGCCAAGCCGGCGTAGGGTTCTGCGCCAGCTATTGTGAGGATTGGAGATGGGGGGCCAGTCAAGATGGAGCCTCTGAAGGCTCAGGGTCGCGCCTTCCAGCTCGCAACCGAGGAGACCAAGGCAACACTGGATGTGGTTGTTGGTATGTTTTTAGTAAGATCTTTGCCTACTTTGGTATTATTTGACTCGGGGTTGAGTCGGTCATTCGTATCTCAGACCTTCTCTAGAGGGTTCAGTGTGCTGATAGATGATCTTGAGTGTCCGTTGCAAGTTTCGATCGCCAACGAGCACGGGGTTTCTGCTTCTTCGGTCTATCGAGGATGCGATTTGGAGATTTTCGTGGTGTCTTTCCCGATAGATTTGATTCCTATCCCCATGGGGGGTATATGCGTGATTGTAGGAATGGATTGGCTTAGCCGTTTTGGTGCCATGATCGACTGTGAGGGACAACGGGTAGTGGTTCGAACCCCAAGAGGGGTAGAATTGGTAGTATATGGTGAGGGCACCAGGTCGGATCAGAGTTTTGTTCGGCGCCCAGGGCTCGACAGTATATTCAGCACGGTTGTGCCGGTTATTTGGTGTATGTGGTAGATACGCGGGTTAGGGAGCAACTCTCAGTTTCAGAGGTCCCTATGGTTAGAGAATTTGCTGATATGTTTCCGGAGGAGTTACCCGGAGTGCGTCCGGTGAGGCAGGTTGAGTTTAGGATTGATCTAGTGCCAAGTGTGGCCCCAATTGCCAAGACGTCGTACCGTTTGGCACCGCTAGAGATGCAGGAGCTATCATCTCAGTTGCAGGAACTGTTGGGTAAGCAGTTCATTCGACCGAGTAGCTCACCCTGGGGAGCACCAATCTTCTTCGTCAGGAAGAAGGATGGTTCGCACAGGATGTGCATTGACTATAGGGAGCTGAATAAGTTAACGGTGAAGAACCGTTATCCGCTCCCGAGGATAGACGATCTTTTCGACCAGTTACAGGGTGCATCTTGGTTTTCCAAGATCGATTTGAAATCAGGATACCACCAGGTCAGGGTGAAGGAGGAAGACGTAGAGAAGACTGCGTTTCGGACTCGTTATGGTCATTACGAGTTTGTGGTGATGCCGTTCGGACTCACCAACGCGCCAGCAGTTTCATGGATCTGATGAATCGAGTCTGCAGACCGATGCTCGATCGCTCGGTCATTGTGTTTATAGATGACATCTTGGGGTATTCCAAGACCCGAGATCAGCATGAGGATCACCTTAGGGAGCTGTTGGAGGTGTTGCGATGAGAACGGCTTTATGCCAAGTTTTCGAAGTGTGAGTTCTAGTTCCGAGAGGTTCAGTTCCTTGGACATCTCGTTAACCAGGATGGGATTTTGGTCGATCCGGCCAAGGTGGAGGCGGTTCTACAGTGGGAGACTCCGAGATCTCCCTCAGACATCAGAAGTTTTCTGGGATTAGCAGGGTATTATAGGAGATTCATTCGTGATTTCTCCAAGGTTGTTGTACCCCTCACTCGTCTAACGAGGAAGGGAGTGGATTTCCGGTGGGGCCTGGAGCAGCAGAGGGAATTTGAGACCCTTCGGCAACGGAGATGCGAGGCACCAGTGTTGACACTCCCCGAGGGAGTGGAGGATTTCGTGGTATATTGTGATGTGTCCATCACAGGCTTAGGGGCAGTCCTCATGCAGAGAGGGCGAGTGATAGCATATGCATCGCGGCAGTTGAAGCCGCATGAGATGAGATACCCCACGCACGATCTTAAGCTGGGAGCGATGGTCTTCACTCTCAAGGATTGGAGGCATTATTTGTATGGGGTCCATTGTACCATATACACGGATCACAAGAGTTTGAGGCACATAATGTAGTCAAGGACTATGATTGCGAGATCCTTTACCATCCTAGTAAAGCGAATATGGTTGCGGACGCTCTGAGCCGCAAGTCAGCAGGGTCTTCTACCCCAGAAAGATGTATGAGGATAGCGGTGGATTCCCCGCTGGTGGGTTTGGTCAGGGATGCTCAGATCGAGGGTATGAAACCGGAAAACTGGAAATTGGAAAGGATTAAGGGCGAAAGCGCCCGATTTGTTCAGGATAGTCGTGGGCTATTGACCCGATATGGTCGGTTTTGGGTCTCGATGACCGGAGGAGTTAGGCAGACAGTGATGGAGGACGCTTATAAGTCTCATTTTTCTATTCACCTGGGGGCTACCAAGATGTACCGAGATTTGAGTTTGAGTTATTGGTGGCCTGGTATGAAGCGAAATATCGCTTGGTATGTTGAGAGGTGCTTGACCTGCAGGATGGTCAAGGCCGAGCACTAGAGGCCACATGGTAAGCTGCAGCCTTTGGAGATTCCCATGTGGAAATGGGAATGAATCATGATGGATTTCATCATGAAATTGCCAAGAATGGCAAGGGGATTCGACGCTATATGGGTCATCGTGGATCGATTGACCAAGAGTGCCCATTTCATAGCTATACGGGAGAGTTCGTCGGTGAGAAGTTGGATGACCTATACGTTCGTGAGGTTGTCTCTCGCCATGGGGTTCCAGTTTCCATAGTTTCCGATTGGGATGTCCGATTTACTTCCCGTTTTTTGTAGAAGTTCCACGAGGAACTAGGTTCGAGGTTGCATTTCAGTACAGCGTTCCATCCGCAGACGGATGGGCAGAGTGAGCGGACCATTCAGACCCTCGAAGATATGTTGAGGGCATACATCATTCATTTCGGTGGAAGTTGGGATTCCCACCTACCGCTTGCAGAGTTCGCCTACAACAACAGCTATCATTCCAGTATTGGCACCCCGCCTTTCGAGCTGTTGTATGGGCGGAAGTGTAGGACCCCAGTCTATTGGGGAGAGGTTGGGAGGGTGATGGGTCAGACAGAGGCAGTTCTGCAAACTACCGAGATGATACAACAGATTAGACAGCAGCTGCAGGCCACTCAGAGTCGATAGAAGAGTTATGTCGATCGATGCCGATCTGATTTGGAATTTCAAGTGGGTGACATGGTTCTCCTGAAGGTCTCACCCTGGAAGGGTGTGATTCATTTCAAGAAGCGGGGAAAATTGGGTCCCCGATTCATTGGGCCGTTCAGGATTGTTGCCAGGGTTGGCAAGGTAGCTTATAGGCTAGAGCTTCCGGAGGAACTTAGTCGGATCCACAACACGTTTCATGTTTCGGAATTGCGAAAGTGCATCAAGGACCAAGAGGCAGTGGTATCGTTGGATGACATTCAGGTCGATGAGCGCCTGAACTATGTGGAGAGGCCTGTAGCCATTTTGGAAAAGAAGAAGAAGATTATGTGCAATAAGGAAATACCTTTAGTGAAGGTGCAGTGGGAACATCGGAGGGGATCCGAGTGGACGTGGGAGCCGGAAGCAGAAATGCGTGAGCATTATCCGGCATTGTTTTCTTCAGCGGAGTTCGAGTATTAATTAATTAAGAATTTCTGGATAAATCTAGTTCATGTAGGGGAGAATTGTAACGCCCCGATCCTCAGGTATTAATTAATTAAGAATTTCTGGATAAATCTCTACTCGACGAGTTGGTCAACCTACTCGTCGAGTAGCAGCGGGGTGAGAACGCGTGGTTAGTGATCTACTCGGCGAGTCCACTATTGGGACTCGGCGAGTAGGAGTTGGCAGATGAAACCCTAAATCCCGGGGTTTGCACCCCTATTTAAAGGAGCCTCAGCCTCCTTTGGCACTCCTTACAGTCTTTGAGAACCCTTGAAACCCTAGTTCGTGTGTGTGTGTGCCTTAGTGTGGGTTTGAAGCTTGGAAAAGAGGATCTTGGAGGAAGGAAGCTAAGAGTGCAAAGGAAATTGAAGCAAGAAAGGAATAGGAAGCGGGTTTTGCCTCAGCTATCATCGTTTGGAGGTATCAAATTACCATTCTTACTTCCTTTTCTTCCCTTTAGTTAATTCTAGGGCTTTTTATGGACTTTCAAGTTGGGATGTTGAGTTATGGGCTAGATCTGAAGTTGTAACTTCAGATCTGGACCCTCCTTGGATGCTAGAGCCATAAAGTTGTTGTATTGGTTGTGGTTGGAGTCCCTCTTGGACTAGAAGCTCCATTAAGAGCTTAAAATAGACATTTAGAGCCTTTATAACCATGCATGCACATAAAGTTTGCAACTTTACGTGGTAAGTATGCTCTAGAAGCTTGGATCTGTGATTTGGAGTTGTTGCATGGCTCAAATCAAGTCTGTATGGAAAGAGGACTGGATGGACTTGGTGAGTCACATGAAGATGGTCATTGAACTCGGCGAGTTAGATGAACAACTCGGTGAGTCTAATGAAGATCACCATAAAACTCGACCAGTTGAAGAACAACTCGGCGAGTCGGATGGCTTTCCCCTTGGATAGGCATGCATGTGTACCCGTCGATTTACAAGGAGGAAACTCGACGGGTTGCCCTTAAGGATTGATCTGGATTCGAAGGGACTCGACGAGTCACTCTGATGACTCGGTGAGTTGGAATGTGCTCCACGGACTCGGCAAGTGGCCGAGTGCACTCGGTGAATTGAGGTCAACATGGACTGTTGACCTTGACTGAGGACTCTGACCTTGATCAGGAATTACTAAGAGGTTATTGGGTGTCTCATAAGAGTAAGAACTTATGAGTATATTGTGCCATGGTTATAGGTGGTGGTGCTGGTGTCAAGTAATTCGATAGTTGGAGTTTGCATTCAATCGACATCTGCGAGGTGAGTTATCTTCACTATATCGATAGGGTCTACGGCACCAAGGCCGACCCTCTATGATTTACATCCTGGTTTAGGATGGTTTCTTTGTTATTACCATGCTAGATTTCATCCTGGTTTAGGCTGGGTGTTATGTTATTGCTTTGTTAGAATTCATCCTGTTTAGGATGGTTGTTATACTGGAGATCGGTTAGATCGGTTGCTATGGTATCCTACATATGATTCTGATCTGTTAGATCGGAATCAAGATAGATAGTATGTTATGCTTTTTTAATCCATAAGGGTTGGTATGTTAGTGACCTGTTAGGTCGAGACTCTAGTTACGAGTGAGACTCTATGATTGATGGTCAATGAGATTGATATGTTTGCTATGTGTATATGCTAGTTTATGATAGTATGCGTACATGGTTAGTTGCTTGTTGGTTGGGTTGAGGCGGTCCTGCTTTGTGTTGAAGGCCAACACACCCTCTGAGCGGCCTGGGGAGACTGTAGGCCCACGTGGCGGACCAGTCATGCTGAAGGCTCGGGATAGATTCAGATAGACTGTAGGCCCAGTAGGGTGGACCAGTCCGGCCGATGGCCCAGTATGTATGTTGTTTGATTGATCGTTATAGCTGTGGTTTCTGTGAGTATGGTGTTGGTATTTTGGGGGTAGCTCACTAAGCCCTCGGGCTTACAGTTTTCAGTTTATTGTTTCAGGTACTTCAGGAGAGCGAGGGAAGGCAAAGACATGACCATACCGCTCCTCATCCTTATGATATATTTTGGGACACTCTGATGATAAACGAATTGGAAATGTTTTGTAAAAACAATTACTATTTTAATCTTTTGTTAGTATTAAAAGTTTAAATTTGGCGTAGATTTTTGGGTGTTACATATAAATACAAAGTACCGAGTCTATACAAAGGGGTACATTACAAAGTAATGGGTTTTTTATATAGAAGGGGTACAAATACAAAGTATCGGGTCTATACAAAGGGGTACAAATACAAAGTATCGTGTCTATACAAAGGGTACATTACAAAGTACCGGGTTTTCATATAGAAGGGGAACAAATACAAAGTACAGGGTCTATACAAAGGGGTACATTACAAAGTACCGGGTTTACACAAAATGGTTTTATGATATTAGAACTACATTTCATCTAGAATTTATAGTTTCCTGTTATAATTGCTAAGTGTATATGTCAGAGTTATATAAGAATTTAGTTGCGATCAACTTAGAATTGGTGGGCCTGCCTTACTTCCTGTTCCTTGTTTGGTTGAGGACCTAGGGTAGACCCATTATATTCGACGGTTTATTTAACATAAATTTTATATAACTTATATACATTGGGTGATTATAGAGGAAATCTATGGATCCTTCTAGGGTACATTATTGCATAACATAGGAGCTTTCCTTACACATTTTATAAAGAAAATATTGGATTTTTTTGAATCATACTCATTCGCTTTTACAAGGAAAATGACATCTTTATCAAATAAAAATCTTATGAACTCACCAAATTAATTGGTGAAACTTTTTCAAAACTACTTGTATTCTTAGGGAATCTGTAAAATAGGAAATCAACGGCTTTTGAGGATGGAACGCTAAGGCGTTAAACATTTCTTTTTGTCAACATAATGTAATTGATTTAGAAACATGAAAACTCATACTATAGTGTAACTTTTTCAATTATATTTATGTTGGTTGTTTTTAGTTTGAGCACTATTATACTCGTTGTTGTGATACTATACATGAAGTCCTCCACCCCCGTACGTTTCCGCCATCCTTGGTTTGGGGGTGTGACATAATATGTCACAAATGTCCTCTCCTTACAAACGGTCTATCCAAATGTTCTGATGCCATGCAACCCAAATGGACCATTCCGAGTCGGGTCAAGTACACACCAATTATAGTTATGGACTTAGACACTAATCCAACAGTATCCCACTTGGATAAGTCTAAAACTATTATTGCGTATGACTTCAAAAACCAACTGGCAAGCGTAGCTCTCAAAAGTTGTTGTCGAACTCTGACCTTGTCGATGAACTCTGACCTTTTTCAATGACTTGTCCATTAGATAAGGGATCATATATTCCTCCATTCTAGATATCATATGGACTAAGCCAAGGGTTAAAATCATTCTATTTGTCCATTTGTTGTTTCCCGATTTCTGATTCATGATGACTGACTGATTGAACAGATCAAATCAGTTCTGGCTTGGCCAAGCACTCACATGTATCATCATTAAATCATCGAGGGGCCCACATATATCGCTTTTATCCCGAAGGTAAAAAAAATGGATAAACTTCGACTCGTATGGCTTGTTCTACTACTTATTGAATCATACACAAAGGAATGTTTTATAACATCGAGTTACCAATGCGTTTTCATGCAATCAATGTATAACCAACTCATAGTGACAACTCATATCTCGAGGTTTGAAGAATATAGGATATTATCGTCTCATGATCACTCGTGATAAAATCCATGAAGTGATTCCAATGAGCGTGGGTTGAATCTAATATTCAGAACTTATGAGCACTCATGAGTGTTGTAGCACCACTCTGTCCAACATCTTAGACCTCTACAAGCCAACACATGACAGTCTTGATTCATATCTACTTCCAACATATGACTGATTGTGGATGGTTTGAATAACTTAGTCATTCGGGAAGAATAACCTAGTTATTCTGGAAGTCAAAACATGCAAAGTGAAACACAAGAATAATCGAATCCAATATGGTCTCCGAACTTATGAATATAAATAAAACACCTTTTGTTTATCACCATATTGATTATCCATCATTCATTGCATACTGTTTTAAACTATCAACTTTTATACTTGAATTAAAACAATAGTTGTTCCGTGCTCCAAGCATGTACACTATGTTTTTCTAAACACTAGTCATGCCATACACCAAGTATGCACACTATATTTTTCTATGATCTTTACTTTGTGAAATAGATCGATTGAACATAATTCCAATGATTCTCATTTCACAGTCCCAATTCCTTACCGCAAATGCAAGAATTTCAAATTCCTGCCATTTACCTAAATCTGTTAGATTCTAAACTTATATGCATTGTTCCTCTTGTAATGATTATCCACAAAGTCACAAAAACTTGTCAACATACATTACAAAGTATTCCAATGGACACCCACTCCGTGGAACCGAAGTCTCATATTCAAAGTACATTGCTTTGAACATCCTTCTTGCATTAAGTTTCCTACTCTTACACAAATTTAATGAACAACTTCCACCTATGGGAACATTTCCATATTCCCATTTTGACTATCATTCCTGAAAAAGAGTTGCCTCTTTTCAAAATATGTCAATATGATCCTTCCAAAATTAACATTGTACTTCCAACTGTCACTGAGCAACCAAACTTTGGTAAACCATAGATTGTCCTCGACAATTGCTTAATCATTTTAGTCATATCCAATTCTAGATCTTTTTCCTTCTTAATGCCCCAGGAATTTGGAAAATTTTAGAAAGGATGAATATTATAGCACATGCAATCGATCCTATATCTGAAGCATATGGGACACGATTCATGATGTCTCACATAAATACATGATACGAGAGCAGTCCTTTTGCTATAATATTTCTATTTGCCAAGTTCTCATTATTCAGATTATGAAAAGGGATGCCGTAATCATAATCGAATTTTAGAACGCAAATAATGTACCCATATATATAGAATTTCCTTATGTTAAGCCCTTCCAACATAATATTCATATATATACTTGACTAAATTTGATTAAAATCTCACGATCTAAGCTTATAGATTTGGGATGAAGTATAATTTTCTCTCCCTTAATTATAGCATAACAACTTTTTCCAAATTGAAACCTTTTGTTTTCTATAATTAACATTGCTAACTTGCAACCTTTATCATAATTATCATGCTCCCACTAACATGATGATTATTAGCATAACACTTATGCTCCCACTAGCTTTGACATGTACTCATAAATCAACTGGACTTCTAGAAATCAATACTTTATTGACTTTCTTACCAAAGTTAAGACTTCTGATATGAAATGCTTTGATAAAAAAAACTAAAAAACAAAAAAAACAAAAAAAAAAACAAAAAAACAAAAAAAATAACTTAATCAAAATCATACACCTTTCCTTAGATAGCACACAGGTGTGTCTAAACAATTTCAGAACTATGAAAAGGGATGTGGTAATCATAGTCTCAATTGTTTAGACCTTTTCCATTCCTCACTGGTTCATGTTAGTGTGTCGGTTAACCACACACGCTCCACTAACGACTTTGAGGATGCAAATATCACATTTGCTGTCTCCTTAAAATCTACTTAGTGAAAGCATTTCCTCACCATCATTTTCATGAATTGGAGAGAAACCTTATGACACTTAGATTTTATGGTGTATGTGTTCTTATCCATGTGAATTTGTCAAAACCATAATTACAAGACAAGGTTAGTGACAAATCCAAACTCTTATGGATTGAACTTATGCAGTCTTAACTTCTTGCCACCTGAAAGCTCAAGGGCATGCCACTGCTTCCAAGTGGTTATGCAACCAATTGAGAACTCTCAGAACTCATATGCAAAGCTAAATTTAACTGGAATGGGCATAGAAATAGAAATATGTCAACACGATAGGTTATAAACCTCACTTCGTGTGCTAGTTTCCAACTACAGGTTTTTACTCTTGATTAGATCTTGAAATACTTTTAGGATCTTTATGACTCCCATTGTCCTCTTGACATATAAGACTATCGTACCAAATATTCAAGAGATAGTGCGGATTTTTTATCAAGACAAACACTTCACACAATTGGCCTTAGTTGGTCTTTGTGTTATCCAAAACATCACAACTTACCAATTTCAAATGTACAAGAGTAGGACACTTTTACTCTTACATTTGACAATTGTTATAAACCTTTCTTTAAGATATGGCACTCAAGTTACAATCTTGGATTATGACTCTAAGAATTTGTTTTGGAACGAAGTATGACTCATCTTCTTGATTTAACCATTTCATCAATTCATGACTCCTCTTCTTAGCCATAAGAATGTACTAAGATGTCCTTAGAAGACCAATTGTGATATGGTTCTTTAATCATTAAGATGATCACAAAACATGATACTAAAGTACTCTCCCATCTTTCCAGATTTGAGAAACTTTTATCCTTCTGCCTAATTTGATTCTTCTCATTCGTTCTGCCATACATCGAAACTTTTCCAATGTTTCAGAATTATACTTAAACTGGTAAGTATAACCATATTTACTAAACTTTAGTAAATCATGACGAATAGTCTTATCGATCTTTTGTGGTGGACTTGACCAGTGCACAATAATGTGTACTCGGTCCCTTAGTCCTTCACTTGACTCACATATAAATGTGAACAATGAATTAGTCTTAATTTTTCCAAAGATGAAAATTCTCATTCATCATACTATATAGCTTGCATGATTCCAATTTTCGGTCCAATTGAGACTTGGGTTATGAGAATATTTCCTTATTTGGTAAATTAGACATTACCACAAATGAAAGAAACAAATCCATTTTCCAATATTGTTATCAATGGAATCATAGAAGCAACAAATTTTCACAAATGCCATTGTAAGGATACTTAGAATAAACGGAATCAAAACTTTTTCCTTTTATTTTAAAGCTTTAAGGAAATACTTATCCTTATAGTGCAAAAGCATATGAAAAACTTGTTGTTACCTATTCTTAAGTAATACATCATAACTCCTAAGCAACAGCTCAAAATTTTGATCACCGAACCATGCGATCGAAATCCATCTTCGCGATCAAAATCAGCATATACTTCCTTTAAATTTCTTCACTTTTCTTTGATTCTTCAAACATCAACATGTGACCCAGTCACATCATGTAATAAGAATCTCATAATAGAAACTTGACAGAGTTAGATAGTGGACTTACCTGAAATAGAGTCAAACTTCTTGACTTGATTAACCTTATGATCTTTCAGGTAAATAGGCAGCTTCACAATCAATGCCCCTTCCTTTTGGCAAGAGAAACATATGGACTCTTTGGGAATGGTACATGGGACTATCACATACTTGCCTTTCTCTTTACCATTTGGTCAACCGAGTTGATTATAGTCAATCCCTTTCCTTGGGAAGAGAAGGCTTTTCTAGATATCCAATGTTACCATTGGCAATGTCCATGGTAGTTTGGGAAGTCGATCTACTAATCAAATTTGCTTTACCAAAGCTCCAAATCATTGTTGATTCAGCAGCACCAAGCAAATAGATAAGATCATTAAGGGTCATGTCATAGTCTATTTCATAGTAGTCCCAAAGGTAACTCACTATGTGACTTAGAAAGTGATTGAACAACCAAATTTCTCAATACTTTGATACCCAACTCTCCCTGCTTGTCAATATGTGACTTCATCTCCAAGATGTGAGCACACATAGACATTGCTTGCCAATAGACCTAGAGTGACCTTGAACTTGTGGGTTAGGGAGAATAACTGGAGGAGGTGGAGGGAGTGAAGAATGATTTTTGGGACATCATCTTCATTAGGAAACCTTGTTCCAAGAGTTTTTGGGAAGATCATAGATGTCTGAACTAGACATATTTTGGGAGATATTCAAGATAGTTGATTTAAAGTCCTTAATATAACACCCAATATGAAATATTAAGGCTAGGACCCAACACAATACTTTTATAACTTGAAAGAGGGATGTCCTAATCCAAGCTATAAAATATTTGAAGGTAGGCAAATTACGATTCACCAATTTCCACCATGAAAATGAAATAATTTAATTAGGTTTTACTTGGATTTGAAACTCCTAGATCTTTTGAGATTCATTGAACTGTTCAATGGCATGTTTCAATCTCGATTATGCCCTCTCAAATTTTGTGACTGGGATGTCGAGGATCACAAAACAAGGTGTGAATAACCATGCAAATATACTTGGTACCCTTAATATTTACCTCTCAATCGATGTGCCGGCTAACCACACGCGCTCCACCAATACTATGACAAACATTAAGTTACCCTTTTCCTACCTTGTTAATGTTGGATAAGGTATCTAAGTCCATAACTATTTCTGGTAAGTACTTGACCCAACCCGGCATGGTCCATTTGGGTTGCATGGCACCATGCAATTGGATAGACTAAATGAGAGAAATTACACTTGGGGATTATTAATATATTATAAGTTCTAATATATTAATAATATTATTTAATTAGTTTGATCAAGAATTAATTTAGAATTAATTAAGTGATCAAAAGATAACTAATTAAATATATGGGTTGATTATGTAAATCATCCATAACTTGTATAGTGGGCTAAGAGGCTCCATGGATTATCAAGTTGGGTTCCACCCATAGGATGCTCCATGGGAGTTACAAACCCATGGGTCATGGAAATGAAGAGTAATGACACATTAGGGTTTACATGGTGTAACCCTAGATGTGTCAACACTATATAAGATCATTCTCCACCAAAATCGGCTACACATATGAAACAAGAGGGCTAGGCCGATTTTAGAAGTGTGTGTTCTCTCTAAAGTCATTCCAAGAGCATTTGGTGTTGTGTGAAGCATTTGAGGCATCACACTTGGGGTGCTAGGCTCACAAGGTTTCAAGGAACATAAGCAATAACAAGGTAAGTTATTCATGTATGCTATCAAGTTAAAAATTGTTCCCCATGTATGCTACATAGGAATATAACCTTGGAGTTCAACTTTGCATGATAATTAGACAAACATAGATCCAAGGTTATTAAGGTTGCATGTACACTTAGGAAGTGTTAGAATACTCAAAACCCATCAGTTAAATCCAATTAGTGTGCCAGTTAACCACACGCGCTCCACTAACCGACTTAAGCAAAGTGCAAAGTGTAATTTCTTGGGTTATCACCAAATTCACATTTTCCTAAAGTAACTAAGATTGGGAATTTATAAAAGGCTTACATACTTTATATTTATCATTAATACTTTTTATGGAGGGAGAATTCAAGTCCTTGTCCTACCCGTTCGGCTAACGACCCTCCACCAGTCAAGGAAGTGGTGGGTGAGAGTCGACACCCACTAAACTGCCATATTATAGGAAGTAACCTTATACCCCCCTTATAGATCAGCTACGTGAATGAGGTCTACTAATGGTAAGAATGACTTGCTCTTATATATATATATATATATATTATTAACTTATAACTTTATAAAGTATAACGGTTGAATTTTTACTTTTAAATTTATAAGGGCTTAACTTGGAATTAAAGTATTCATAAAGGAAAACTTTTCAAATTCCAAAACTTGAGGGCAAGTTTTGAAACTATTCAAAACTATTCAATTCCATAACTTATGTGTTTAAAGTAGTTTTAATTCAAAAAACTCTTCAAGTTCCATAACTTGAGGACAAGTTATGGAAGACTTTAAACTATTCAAAGAATATGACTTTTCTTTATTCATAACCTATTGAAATATTCATAAGTTTTATGAATCTTAGATTTGACTTTTCATATAACTTGAGGAAAAGTTACAAAAACACATTTTAGAACCAACTCTTAGATTAATTTGGATTGAAAACAACAATTTCACATAACTTTTGTATTAATCTAAGCAACTCATCAGAACAAGATAATGTAATCAAAAATTTTCATCTAATTAGCCTAACCATTAAACTAATATAAAACAAGAATCTATTGACAATTATCTTTGAAATTGGATTAGCATGAACATTACCACACCAAAACCAGGTTTATAAGTTGAAAAACAACTTAGGGTAATGTTCCTAGTCCAATTCCAGCCAAAACAGTCAAAGATATGTTGTCTGGGGTTCCAACTCGTCGAGTGCATGAACCAACTCGACGAGTTGGATGAATTTAGCCTTGGACTCATCGAGTCCCTTCATGGACTCAGCGAGTCTGCTGAGCAGATAGCAACAAAGTTCGATTTTTCAGCCAATTGTGCAAGTATAACAAGAAAATAATTGTAGGCTCTGATACCACTATTGGGTTTTGAGCATTCTAACACTCTTAAGTGTACATGCAACCCTATATACCTTGGATCTATGTTTTCTCTATTATGCATGCAGATATAAATATTCCAAGGTATTACCCTATCTAGCATACAATCTTTTGATACTTGGGTAATATAACAAGTTAGAATACATACTTCTTGATGTAGTTTGACTCCATGAAGCTTGAGAGCCTAATGCCCCAAGTGTGACACCTCAAATGGTTCACACAACATCATCAACACTTGGAATAACCATGAAAAGAGATACATGAACTCTAGAAATCGGCTTTCCCTCTTGTGTATACACTAGTGCCAATTTCACCAACCAATGGGTCTTTATATAGTGTGGCTATTAGGGTTACACCATGTAATTCATGACTTTACCGATTCCTTATGCTCCATGGGTTTTAACCTCCATGGAGTATCCATGGGAAACCCAACATAAGGAATCATGGATCATAAGCCCACATAAATTAGAATGAATGATTTACACAACCAATCCTCATATACTTAAATAGTCTCTTTTGATCACTAAATTAAGTCTAAATTAATTTTTGATCAATACTAGTTAAATAACATGATTTCATATTAATATATTATAACTTATAATATATTAATGTCACAAATGTCCTCTCCTCACAAACGGTCTATCCAAATGTTTCGATGCCATGCAACCCAAATGGACCATGTCGGGTCGGGTCAAGTGCATACCAATTATAGTTATGGACTTAGACACTAATCCAACAATCAGATCAACTAAAACATAGTTCACTGCCACGCGAACGGCACTACAACACACCTATCGAATCAAATAAGGTCCCACCTTAGTCTATCTTCCAAAACTAGCCATTTTGATCAAAAGTCAAACCATGTCAACGAGTCAATAATCAATGTCAAATTCAATGGCCAACACTTCCATTAGTTTACCCTCGTGTCGTGACCAACTCATGGTTACGTTGTGGAAAGTAGATTCCACCCAGTCCCAACTCAGTCACGATTCAACTCGGTATCAGCTCTACTCATTTTCGATCCAGACCACCATCATGTCGTGATGACCATATCCTCACGTTGTGACAGAGCCAGTCCAAAACAGTCGGGGCAAGTCTCTTCGTTACGTCATGACTACTATTAGGACACGGCATGACTCACACAAAATGGGAATCTTAAGACATTCAATCCTAATACTTGAAACCATGCATTCCAACTTTCTAGAGGGTCTTATAACACTAAAATGAACCTAAAAATCGATGCTTTATGGACATGCATGTCCAATGCATGTATATATCTTATTTTGGGTCAAAGTGAAGAAAAATCACCAAAGCTCGCACGCAAGGGTCCAAAACACATTCAAATGCCAGATCTGAACCAAATGAAAAACAAAGAACCTCAAGGATCCATAAATTTTCCAACTCTATAAAATCCCACAACTCCAACTAACTCATATACGAAGAAAATGAGATAAAACCTTAAATCTATCAACCTTGCATAAGAAGTTTTAGATCTTGGATACTTACAAGGGTACAAACTTGCCTAAAAATGAAGCTCCAAGCTAGCCAATACATTCACAACTCTTCCAATGACTCTTTCTTCCTACAAAAGCAAGTACAAGCACCAAAATGAGCCCCCCCAAATAGAGGAAATTGATTAGGGTTTTCTATTTATGGTTTGGAGGTAATGGAGGTCGAGGGTGAATGAAACCTTATCCCCTAATTTCCTTTAAATAGGTTCCAAAGTCTGAAAAGTATGGGTTTCCATTTGATCAGGTGTCACGTCGTGACCCCTATAGTGTAACGTCATGATACTTCAATGTCCCAACTTGCATAACACGACCATGTCATGACATGTCAGTGCTTCCTTCACGTCGTGACCACCTTCAAATCCATATTTTACTTTATTTTTCGTACCTTTAGGATTTTGATGTTACACTTTCGATTTTTTATTAGGGATGAAAATATCAACGATATTACCATATTGCTCACATGTTTATCATAGTGTTAGACTTGAGATGCTCGGGAAAGTTTGTGGTGAATACAAAATGAGAAAAAAAAATTGGTCAAGTGTTCATTGGAGACTGCAAGTATCCCTATATTAGTAAGGAATGAAAGACGTTAACAAGAACATAAAAGATAATCAAAGACAGGAAGTCGACTGATAAACCATAACAACACCTATTTTTTGGCTCAGTTTAAATTTTCACATCCTAACAAGACGATTTATCAACCCATTGTAATTTTTGCACCTTATTATATATATATATATATATATATATATATATATATATATATATATATATATATATATATATATATACACTACCAAAAAGAGTTTTCCTCACATATTTACTATTCATTTCAAATTTGATTCCTGGCCATTGGATAGTCATAACCATATACTCACTTTGGCCGTTGGTGTAACATCCAGAAAATCATAGGAAAAAAAATATTTTTTATATAATCAAAACACTCAAGTATCCTTTATTCAAAGTTCAAACAACTAAAATTATTTCAAACAAAACAATTATCAGAGTACATTCCCAAAATCACGAGTTTACGGAAAATATGGGTGTATGTGCTGCGATCAAGCCCTTCCCTTTCGAACGGGAAGTACCTGAAACTATAAACCACAAATTGTAAGCACAAATCTTAGTGAGTTCCCAAATATCACATACCAAGCATAACATACGAGTCATACATATCAAACATGCGATAGGAGGTGCTATGTGCCAACCATAGTCTTGCCATTATGCCACAAGTCGTATCATGGTCTTTCCTTGCCTAGCCATGGACTAAACCCTGGGTCTTACAGACAAGTGTCAGGAGCCACCTCCAGGTATTCCATGCAAGAATCACAAAGACAACTAGCACATAATCTACAACTACTTATCTATTTAACTGCCAGAGTCCAAACTTTGGTCTTACATAAGATTCGCTAAGAGCCACCTCCTAGTCTTTCATTAAAATTCCAAGGGCCACCCCCTGGTCTTCCTATAATACATAAACCAAATGGGCCGACATTGGTGCCTTCGACCCATAGTACAGTCAAGAGACTCACCTCGGTAGCAAAACCCACAAATAAATCTTTGACTGCAGATCCCCTAGAATTTCTGCGATATCAAACAAATAACATCAAATTAACAATTTGGTTCCAATCCAAATCCAATATTCCATATATAGGGTAAAAATACCATTTTACCCCTACCTAGTTTGGTCCAAGACTAAGGCCCAAACTCACAATAATAAACACCCATAACCAAAAATCATCCAAAGCCCACTTATGGCCAAATTTTCCAAATTAGGCCCAAACCATTACTTGGAGCTTACCTTAAAGCACAATAACTTTTCCCTAATCCAAAACACATATTCCTAGATGGTCCAACAAATCCCCAAGCAACCAATCCCAAAAGATAGCCCAAACCGAAGGCCAAACATACAAGGCGCAATCAGACCAAGTACGTGGGGGGTACAAGCACGTACACGCAACATACTCACTTGAAGGCTTGTATGCTAAGCGTACCTACTTGTACGCCCAACATACTCACCCTTATTCAGCCCAACTTTATTTTTCGCTTAAACCATTAATACAAAGCTCCAAATCATAGATATGACCTCCCTAAGTTGGATTATCACGTAAAGTTGCCAACTTTACGTTCATATACGGCCAAATGAAGCTCTTAAGCTTAAAAGGGACTTAATATATGACTTATTGTATGAATAACACCAAAATTCACATAAAGGTTGCACCTTTATGCTCAAGGATATCAAAACAAACTCAAATATGAAAGGACAATCCCATAAACAACCCAAATCATCCATAGACCCAAAACGAATACCAAAATCATAACAAATTTACCATGAAGAGATCTAGGCATAAGCAAGCCAAGATGCAAACTTGATACCTCAGAAAGTTTTCCCACAAGATGATGATTCTGGATCTAAAGCCTTCCTACCAAGCAAAACAACTTCAAGCTTCTCATCTTTCCTTCCCAATGGAAAAATGTACACCCAATCTTTCTAAAAGCTCAAGAACACCACCAAGAGGCTAAAATGGTCGATCTAGGATTTTTAGGGTATGGAGGAGAGCTTAGAAATGAACTAAAGAGGATAACATAAAGCTTATATAGGGTACAACATGAAATATCAGGATTTCTTACTCACCCTCGTATGCCCAACATACAAGATCTCGCACCCCGATCCCATCCTCATATTACACTAAGCGTACACTCCTTATGCACAGTGTACAACCCTTCGCATCAGTATGCCTCACATACACCATTGATACGCCCCGCGTACTAGGGTTTTCCCTCAAACCCTAACTCATTCGGAAGGCCATAACTTCTTTGATACAACTCCGATTCCGACCATCCTTATATCCATGAAAAGGTATCGAGAAGCCATACACTTTTATCAGCTCACTTGTTATAAAGTTTCCCGAACACAAAATCCAATTCCCATAAAGGCCTGCTACTAATTTACCAAAATACCCCTGACACCAAAACCAATTTGAATGCCCAAATTATCTACATTTCATCACCCACACCTAAATTGGTAACGATTCAGAACAGTTCGTTACAACTCTCCCCCGCTTAAATTAGATTTTGTCCTTAAAATCAATCCTTACCTTTCTCGACACGCCGGAAATCCTGAGCAACACGTCCATAAACCCACTTATACCACAACTTTCCCAAGGTAACCAAAACTAACCCTAGCAAAACTCTCCAAACCCGAAGAAGAAGGAACCCTTAATCCCTTGCAGAAAACCACTTCTACGTTTATGAAACCTGAAATCTCGAATATGTATGACTTCCTGATAGGTTGCCCACACTGAACCACTACCATGTCAAAACCTCATTGAATTCTAGACTTAAATAAACATGCCTAACTCTTGATTATCTTGATGCCTTTGACGATAACAAAAGCACTTATCATCCCTTGATGCGGAACACTTATACTTGACAGAAGGCTCAAATAATCCTTTGAGTAGAATATTCATCCATGTAACGATTAAACTCAAATGAGAGTTGCCCCACAGGGTCAAATCAACCACTCTGATATTATTTAACGCACTACAAGCAACTTAGCATATGCCCCGAATGATAAGCGACTCCCCACACAAATCCCAAATCATTAAGACCACCCCGACTTATCTTGCTGCTTTACAAAAGCAGCTGAGACCTCCCTGGTTACAACTTGCCTACCAACTAACTAGACCACTGGACTCCTACCCTGTTGTTGAGTCAAAAGACACACATATTCTCCCCCATACGACCCCCAAGAGCAAATATCATCTAGTAATAATTTCCCAAACCATCTCGCCACCAACCAAATGCTAAAATGAATGCTACATGACCAATTGTAGTCTTATATCATACCTGGTCTCCAATAGCCTACCATTTCCTTATTCCACACATGTTGTGGTCCTCCTACAGTCTTATAAACTAGCCCACCCTGGTCTAAACCATCTGAAGAATCTGTGACAAATCTTGGTTTTTCCACACCCTCACCGCGGAATAGGGACCAGTGAATGCTACGGGCCACCCCGTAATCTTACAGCACTACCACACTAATTGGCCACTAGCGAATGCTACGGGCCACCCCCAAAATCTTACAACACTTCTACTTTTCCATAGCTACCGCCCATGGTCTTACAGCTCATCTATCAATCTGAATACATCCAGAGTCGAACACACACTCAACCAAGCGTCCAAGCTGGACTCGAGTCATAACTGGAACCCCACCCTGGGTTCACTGAAAGCCTGATATCGTTTGTAGTGACAAAAGAACATGGTTTGGCATGAGGAATCAGAGATTTCACAATGAACATGGTGATTTGGGTGTTCAAGAGATGTACTGAATATGTATGGTGTTACAAAAGGGACATAGATCTACATCTACATAAATAACACACACTTACGCACTCACTTTTACACCTCTCAAGCACACCTCTACAAGTGGTATGAACCCACAATATATAGAGGTGTTTACATGTCTCTCTCTCTCACTCTTTAATACTCATTAGTCAAAAGGCTAACGCACCACATGCAAGTGGGTCTACAAAAGTCAAACCATCTATGAAAGACCCTCACTTTCGTATTTCTGAAGGACCCAAACTTTCATACTTGACAATATAGTTACTTCAAAACATGCTACTTGCATATTCATAAAACAATATTTTACATTGATAAAGAGGTTACAAATGACTGGATACAAACCGACTATTACAAATTGTTATATATATTACACAACTACCCAGGATACTAAACATTTATAAATACATGATCCCTAAATAAAAATATAATATTACAACTATTCAAAACCTTCCGACAGTATATGACTATACCGGTTACTTATCTCCTGCAAATTTGTTAAACATTGAGAGGGTAACCGGTGACGCTTAGTGAGTTCAATAATAGATACAATATAACGTTATGCCATATATATACTTCAATATTGCAGAAGCAAAGAAAAACAACGAACAATAAGGGCATATATGAATCATCGGACAAACTTTCCATATCAATCATTGAATTGATTCAAAGATCTATAATCAATGAGACAAAGATTTCCATACTTGACATACATCAATCAAGCTTCGGCCCAAATGGCACAGAAGACATCCAACTTTGGATTATCATTTTGGTAGATTTCAGGCTTTCAGCTATGTCTAACCTTCTGCCAATGTCGTATAATAGAAATCATTCTCATACGGAGACATGTTCTACATGGCCAGAGGCTACATACCAGTACCAATGAGAATCTAAGTCCTTTCACTGATCACATGGTCAAATGTATTTCTTTGCTATTAAAAATAGCGAATAAAAATAACACGGAAAAATAACCCAGAATAATAACACTGAAAAGCACATAGCACATATAAGACATAACATACAATTGTTCCTATATATTAAACTCACCGTGAAATAATGGGGAGCTAAATAGTAATTTGAGCAGCATTTTGGCTCTAAATATGACTTTCTTCGTAGGAAACTAAGAGATTTATTAAAAAATCGGGCTTTGTGAAGGTAGAGCTTCGAAACCGAAAAATAAATTTTTCCGGCTTCTCGGGAACTTCGGGACGTGTTTCGGGTGCTAAAATTAATATCAGGGCTTTGGGGGAAGTTGGAATGGAAGAAATATGGGTTTAGGGGTGTAAAATGACAATTTTCTAAATTATCCCTGAGAGGTCTCGCACCCTTCTCTTTATAGGGGATGCTTTGGACCGAGGTGGTAGATAAGGAAACATGCGACTCACATGCGAGGCTCCATTTGACTTCTTCTTATTGGAGCGAGGTCTATAGTCCGAGGGGTGGGATGTGTCACCTAAGAAGCTCAAACAACTGGTGTGACACAGGTCGGTGCGAGGTGAGGTGGCTTCGGATGCGAGGGTTGCGACACACATCGCCAGCTAGCCTCGATGACTCAACAGTTCGAACATGTGGCGTGCATAGAGCGAAGGTGACGTGGCCGAAGTATGACTATGCGAATTTTTCTTGGATTTTGTAATTAATTTCGATTTTTGTTCCCCGAACTTCTAAAATCCATAACTTTCGCATACGGGCTCTGTTTTTTACGTTCTTTATATGCACGCGTAGGTAAAATTATGCTCTACAACTTTTGTTTAGACTTCGTTGGCTAATTTGGAATTCATTTTTAATATTATTATTTTTAACAGACTGGGACAGGAAAATCCGTTAAAAATTCATAACTTCTTCACCCGACATCCGTTTTCGTCAAAATTTTTACTGTTGTACTACTAATGACGAGACCTTCAATTCTCGTTTAGGTTGTGTCGGTTAAAAATCACTCGATCTAAAATTCGAGTTTTTAGTTGTCTACTGTTAAGCTGAAACTTAGAAAAATCATAACTTCCTCATACAAAGTCAGATTTTGGCGTTCTTTTTATTGAACTTCTCGGTTTAACGAATACTACGACTTTCATTTAGATCACTAAAGCTAAAAAGTAGTTTATCAAAAACTCACTTTTTACGTCATTTGGCACCGTGTCGGTTTTATCGTGGATCTTCGATTGGTAATAACTTCTTCGGTATAACTCGGATTTCGATGAGGTTTTCGCCTACAAGTTTCTAACGAGATTATTTACAACTTTCGATAATAAAATTTTACTTATTTCAAATTTTATATTTTCACTAAATTTCACTATTTGACTTTTAATTTGAATCTCATAAGACTTCCAATATTTTCTGAGTGATTCTAAACATAGTTTTACTTCGTTTCTAGTAAAAACTATCCGTTAGAACTCAACACTCAATTTCACATAATATTTCATAATATTATTCACTTTTATAATTTACAAAACACGATTCCGAAACGTGTATGTTACAAATACTTCCTCCTTTTGAGGATTTCGTTCCCGAAATCATAACGATTAAAATAAATGTGGATATTTCATTCTTATCTCATTCTTATTTTTTCCAAGTATAATTTGAGCCTCGATGGTGCTTCCACTTGACCAACACCAACTTCATTTCTTTATTACGTAGATTAGTCGTTCATTCGTTTACGATCTTTTCAGTTTTTTTTTTACATATCTTAACTTATTATCCAATTTCTCTTAGGATAATGAAATCGTTTCATCATATACGCTAAAGCATTTGCACAGATAACTCACATGAAATACATCATGAATACCTGCCAAATCTTCAGGCAATTCAGAGCGGTATGCTTGTTTACCCATTTTCTGGATGATTTTGAAAAGACCAACAAAAATAGGACTTAGTTTTCCTTTCTTTCCAAATCGCATAAGACCTTTCCAAGGGAATACCTTCAACATTACGAAATTACCCATCTGGAATTCTATTGGTCGCCTCCTCTTTTCCGTATAGGACTTATGTCGATCCTGGGCGACTTTCATTCTTTCTCGTACAATTTGAATCTTGTCAGTGGTGTCTTGAATCATTTCAGGGCCTCCAAGGATCTTATGTCCTATGTCTCACCAACATAATGGCGTACGACATTTACGACCATATAATGTTTCATATGGTGGCATTTTAATTGAAGCGCGGTAACTGTTATTATACGAAAATTCTACAAGACCAAGTACTTGTCCCAGTTACCACCAAATTCCAAGACACATGCACGAAGTATATATTCTACTATTTAAAATTTTTCTCTCTGTTTGACTATCTATCTAGGGACGATAAGTTGTGCTGAGAGCAACTCGAGATCCCAATTCACGTTTCATACTCGCCCAAAATTGAGAAGTGAAGCGAGTATCACAATCAGAAATAATCTTTAGTAGCACACCATGTCTCACGATGATTTCGTCTAAGTAAACTTGTGCGCATTTCTCCATTAGAACCATTGTACGTATGGCGAGAAAATATGCACTCTTAGTTAGTCGGTCGATAATTACCCAAATGCTATCATTCTATATAGCAGTATTTGGTAGTTGGAGTAGCACCAGGCATAAGGTCAATTCGGAATTCTACTTGCTTATTCAGGGGTAAACCATGCAATTCGTCGAGAAAAAAAACGGTATTCATTAACAACGGGAACATCATTCACAGTTTTCTTCTCCTCTTCCAAGGTATCAACTATATAAGCCGGATAAATAGAATATCCCTTCGATATAAATTTACGAGTTTTAAGAAAGAAGTTATTATTTTCAACGTACACATAAATAGAATCCTCTTCTTCGATAGTGATGCATACTATCTCTTCGTAGCACAAGAGTTTTGCACGGTTCTTTGACAATCAATCCATGCCGAGAATAATATCAAAGTTGGGCAAGGAGATGGGAATTAGGTTATCAAGAAGATTATAACCTTCAATTCTTAGGACATTATCCATATAGACTTTATCAGCAAGTAATGATATACTTCCTATGTTATCTATATGAAATGATTGGACAATTGCGTAACAACCAATTTGAAAAGAATGTGCAAATTTATAAGGCACGAAAGAATCTGAGGCATAACAATCAAATAAGATGTGAGCAGATCTAGAGTTTACGAGAAAATTACTAGTCATAACATTCGAGTCCTAACTTACTTCATATGTGGTAATCTAAAATGTACGATATTTAACTTTTTGTTTGCCAAACGATTTTCAAACACTTCAAACTTCTTAGTTACTAGCGGTGCTCAAACATGCACCGGCTCATCATTCTCTATTGAGCCTTTGATCCTGATCTTTGAGTTAAAACTCAATTCTCATTGCAGACTCCTACTCCTTTTTGGTTTATAGACTAAACCCAAGATAAGGCCTTTACTTTTGCTATAACAACAACTCAAATGGTCTTATTCTAATGACCTTTGATTTTATATCGCACAAAACACATAACGAACCAAACTCTTGTATTAGAATCAGATCGAATAAATCGAGCTGATGGAATAAAGAAAACAAAAAGAGTTTGATCAACACGTGGATGCTTCGGAACAGAAAGAATAGCACCACGTATCTCTTGTTTGTGCTTTCGGACATACACATCAGTTTTTTCAAATGACAGAATGTTTCGATTGATTATGAAATCACGGATTTCATACTGTAATCCTTCCATGAATAACTAAATTCTTCATCGCCTTCATAGCATGTAACATCTCTAGTTAATGGTTGCTCAATTCTTTAATGAAGATTGTTATATTTCTATTGACCATCTCCTTCTTGACTGAAATTTCACCATTACTCAATACATGGCTTTCTAAACCAGTCAACTTTATCTTTGTAGATTTATATTAATCGGACTCCACTCTGTATGACATTCAGATTTGAACGATAATTATCTTCTTAGTCATTACCAAAACGAAGGTAACGACACTCATGAATAAAACATAATCATTTACTAGCTTCTTGGTAACCTAGTGACTTTCCCTGATCCAAGTGTGAGTCATGTGCTTCCGATAGTATAGGCCTCTACTACCATTCACACCTACTCATACTCGTCCCAAGTATTGTTCGCATTTTTCCAAGTCACCATTCAAAATCACAAAACAACTTAGCACTCATGAATTTGTTCAAACAGATACATACAACAATTTCTCCTAGACTCAACTAGGGTTTTCACGTTTCTATCAAACATATTTTATATTACCTATACCCGCCTTCTAAAATTCTTCTCACGTATATGCTCGATCTAGCATATTCTAATACTTTTTCATAGGTCGATAGAATTTTACTTCCAATTCTTCATATAAATTCTTTCCTGGGTAGTGTCTACTATGCAAGACATACTACACCTAAAATTTACTCTAGCAGTGTAGAGACAAATGGTTTTTAACTACTTGCATCATCTTTTAACTTATGTAATTCACCATGTACCTTTGTTCATTTCATTATCCGTCCATGACATCATTATTCTTGTATCTGAGTAAGTCTAAGTCTACTTCATAGGAGTATATCCTAAGAAGTTTGCATTATAGCTGCATCTCAGCAAGCTCTACTAGCTTCAACTTGGTTCTCTGTCATTCCTAACTACAACATTTCTTCTCATACAATACTATGGGTGTATTGTTTCTTCAACTAAGAATTCTACCTTAGTTAAACAAGTAAGTTACTTAACCTTTTATTACTAAATGACTTAATTCACCATCCTAATTATGTATGTTAAAGTCGGCTTAATACACAATGGAACTTCCATAAGGATGTAATAGAAGTCAATCATCACTCAATATTATTAAATACTATGTCTGAGCATCCTGTATAATACTACTACTTGAACTACATACTACATCACAAAGTCTTGGCCTATTGAGTCTGAAAAAACTTCATTAGCCTTTCCTTTGATCTTCATTTAATTCTTCTAAATCTTGTACCACATTAATTTCAATACTTTCGAAGTATTTATAACCATCTTCGGTTCTTCTGACTCTATAAACAATCAATGCTTCAATCTGGACATCAGTAGAACAATTTCATGGATTTCTACCAACACATTTATCTCGCCCAAATGTGTTTCAAACATACATCATTCTTCTAAAGATGTTATTATTTCATCAAATTTATACTATGAATGTACAACACCACTCTATTGGTATTAATACAATATTTACGATTTCACTTGGTAAATATTATTTTACGATATCCCACGATTGTTTATCTAGAAACTTATCAATGTTGACTATCATAAGTCTCTTTATCACTTCGAAAAGTTTCATGTAAATTCTAATAAAAAAATTCTTAGAATTCTAAACATAAAATTTTCTCTTCTAAATCAAGGTCGGCAACTGACCATAAACTTTCTTAAATAACAACAATAATGCAAGCAACCTAAGGCATGCTATATTCATTTATCATTTAGCACATATTAGAATATAAGGCATATCTCTTCTTAATATTCTAGTGCTTGTTTCCATTTAGGTATTCAACCTAAGTATACCAGATACACATCGTATCATCTTCACTTAACAATTAAAGTCTAGAAATTCTCAAAATTCCTAGTTTACTCAAACTAATTCTCTAAAACTTTTGATGTAACAGCCGAATTTCCAGGTATATTATTTTATTTAATTATTTTGGAGTTTGTGAAGGAACTTGGCGAGTTGGAGCCAAGACTCGCCGAGTAGGGTCGCGGATGTTCATCAGGGTTCACGTCTAGACTCGGCAAGTCCATTTATGGACTCGGTGAGTCCACGCTGTTTAATGAAACCCTAATCCCATGGGTTTGGAGCCTATTTAAGGGCACTTATAGCCTCTCATTGCGGCTACCAATCCCTTGAGAGAACCCTAAGTGAGCTAAATCGTTGTGAGGAAGAAGAAGTCACTTTTGATCCTTGTACCTTTGGTTTAGCAAGAAGGAGGTGAACAAGAGCAAAGGGGAGGTGCGATTCTAGCAGTTCCAGAGTTCAGAGACTTCATTTTGAGTTAATATTTCGAACCTCCTTCAGTTTTGGTATTGATCATAAGAGTTAGGGTTTTCTAACCCCTTTTGAGAGTGATTATGTGGAGCAAATGGTCCCTCTTCGAGTTTGTGCCTTGGATCTGGACTCAAAGAGGTCCAGAGACCTTAACCCTTGGAGCTTTATGAATCAGTTTGGGGTTATTGCACTTAGGTTGCCATTTTTGGGACTAAATCTCCTTTTGATGCCTTGTTGTTGTTATACAAGCATCAAGTTTCGAACTTTACGTGACATTCATGCTTGGGAAGGCCAGATCTTTGATTTAAGGAAACAGATCTAACCCCGGGAGGCCAGTAGAGTTTGTGTATGGCATGAACTCGCCGAGTTGTTCCTAAGACTCGGCGAGTAGGGTTAGGGTTTCACGTAAATTGCTCAGTGAGTAGACTTGCCGAGTTGGGGGATGACTCAGTGAGTCAGAAGGGAGTTAGAGGACTGGAGTTCAAGGTGGTACTCGCCGAGTTGTTCTTGAGACTCGGCGAGTTAAGTCGTGGTGGCCTCGCGATTCATGCCTAGTATGACTTGTCAAGCATAGGGAGGGACTCGGCGTGCCAAGCAAGACAAAGTGTTAAAGAACATGTGTAAACTCGCCGAGTCACCAGGGTGCACTCGGCGAGTAGGGTCAAAGTGTGACTGTTGACTTTTAGGGTTTGGTCAATGGAGTACTTGTGTCGAGAGGGGGGTAAAATAGCCTTTTTTCCTCCTAAGGGTGCCAAAGGCAGGCTGAGTCTAGTTTTGAGAATTATATTTATAAGAGTATTTACTTTATGTGAATAGGCGGAGACTAGGAAATATTTCTACCGAGTCAGAGATTTACCGAGACGCCTGAGGTGAGTCTTCTCACTATACTTAACCTAGTGTGGTAACAGAGTTATGTGATAGAGTATTTTAGAGTTATATGCCAGTGAAATTGCATGTTATTTATGTGCTATGATTTATTGTGATATGTGTTATGTATGATTCAGAGTTAGGACCTTCGGGTCCACAAAGTTAGGACCTCCGGGTCCACAGAGTTAGGGCCAGAGGGCCCATAGAAAGTTGGGGCTGGAGGGCCCCACTGAGACACATAGACCTGAGGGTCAATAGAGTTATAGCCTCGAGTAGCTATTATGTGTTAGAGTGGTATTTTTGGGAACTCACTAAGCATTTATGCTTACAGTGTTATGTGTTATGTGTTTCAGGTACCAATGATGATCGCAGGAAGGCGCCGGCATGATTTGTACACACGCACATCGGAGTTTATATATATATATATATATATATATATATATATATATATATATATATATTGATCTTGGGTTTTGTTCTAATACAACTTTGATACAATGTTCTATTTATGATTACAAATGATATTTTATGGGTTACAAAAGTGAAAAAAATAAATTGTTCAAATTTTTGCGGTGTTACATTTGAAGTAACTTAATATCTTAGAATACTAGGGTTTATCACTACCCAATAACCCACTTAAGTATTTCCTAAGGTTTGTATCCATATAATCCTGATGAATCCGTTCATATATTGAACTTCCAACATTTTAAGTCTAAATACCAATCCGTGGTATTTAGTTCACTTAAACCACTGCTCTGATACCATGATTGAAAGACCCTCACTTTCGTATTTCTGAAGGACCCAAACTTTCATACTTGAAAATATAGTTACTTCAAAACATGCCACTTGCATATTCATAAAACAATATTTTACATTGATAAAGAGATTACAAATGACTGGATACAAACTGACTATTACAAAGTGTTATATATATCACACAACCACCCAGGATACTAAACATTTATAAATACATGATCCCTAAATACAAAAATAATATTACAACTATTCAAAACCTTCCGACAGTATATGACTATACCGGTTACTTATCTCCTGCAAATTTGTTAAACATTGATAGGGTAAGCAGTGACGCTTAGTGAGTTCAATAATATATACAATATAACGTTATGCCATATATATACTTCAATATGGCAGAAGCAATGACGAACAAGGAACAACAAGGGCATATGTGAATCATGTGACAAACTTTCCATATCAATCACTGATATGATTCAAAGATATACAATCAATGAGACTTAAGGATTTCCATACTTGACATACATTAATAAAGCTTCAACCCAAATGGCACAGAAGACATACAACTTCGAATTGACATTTTGGTATATTTCAGGCTTTCAGCCCTATCTAACCTTCTACCAATGCCATAGAATAGAAATCATTCTCTTACGGAGACACTTTCTACATGGCCAGATGCTACATACCAGTACCAATGAGAATCTAAGTCCTTTCACTGATCACATGGTCCAAGGTATTTCTTTGCTATTAAAAATAGCGAATAAAAATAACACGGAAAAATAACCAAGAATGATAACACTGAAAAGCATATAGCACATATAAGCCATAACATACAATTGTTCCTACATGTTAAACTCACCGTGAAATAACTGGGGGCTAAAATAGTAATTTGAGCAGCATTTCGGCTCTAAATATGACTTTCTTCGTTGAAAACCGGGAGATTTATTAAAAACCGGGCTTTGCGAAGGTAGAGCTTCAAAACTGAAAACATAAATTTTTTCGGCTTCTCGGGAACTTCGGGACATGTTTCGGGTGCTAAAATTAATATCGGGGCTTTGGGGGAAGTTGGAATGGAAGAAATATGGGTTTAGGGGTGTAAAATGACAATTTTCAAAATTATCCCTGGGAGGACTCGCACCCTTCTATTTATAGGGGAGGCTTTGGACTGAGGTGGAAGATAAGGGAACACACGGCTCGCATACGAGGCTCCATGTGTCTTCTTCTGATTGGACCGAGGTCTACGGTCCGAGGGGTGGGATGTGGCGCCTGCGAAGCTCAAACAGCTGGTGCGACACGGATCGGTGTGAGGTGAGGTAGCTTCGGATGCGAGGAGTCACCTGGGCACGCGCCGGACCGCGGTTGGACCAACACTTTGGATGCTAGGGTTACAACACGCCTCGCCAGATGGCCTCGATGACTCAGCAGTTCGAACACGTGGTGCGCATAGAGCAAAGGTGACGTGGCCGAAGTATGACTATGTGAATTTTTCTCGGATTTCGTAATTAATTTCGATTTTTGTGCCCCGAACTTCTAAAATCCATAACTTTTGCATATGAGCTCCGGTTTTGACGTTCTTTATATGCACAAGTAGGTAAAATTATGCTCTACAACTTTCGTTTAGACTTCGTTGGCTAATTTTCACTTTATTTTTAAAATTATTTTTAACAGACCGGAGCAGGAAAATCCCTTAAAAATTCATAACTTCTTCATCCGACATCCGTTTTCGTCAGACTTTTTACCGTTGTACTAGTAATGATGAGACCTTCTAGGTTGTGTCGGCTAAAAATCACTCGATCTAAAATTCGAGTTTTTAGTTGTCTACTGCTAAGCTGAAACTTAGAAAAATCATAACTTCCTCATACGAAGTCAGATTTTAGCGTTCTTTTTATCGACTTCTCAGTTTAACGAATAGTATGACTTTCATTTAGATCACTAAGGCTAAAAAGTAGTTTATCAAAAACTCACTTTTTATGTCATTCGGCTCCATGTCGGTTTTGTCGTGGATCTTCGATTGGTCATAACTTCTTCGTTATAGCTCGGATTTCGATGAGGTTTTTGCCTACAAGTTTCTAACGAGATTATTTACAACTTTCAATAATAAAATTTTACTTATTTCAAATTTTATATTTTCGCTAAAGTTCACAATTTGGCTTTTAAATGGAATCTCATAAGACTTCCAATATTTTCTGAGTGATTCTAAACATAGTTTTGCTTCATTTCTAGTAAAAACTATCCGTTAGAACTCAACACTCAATTTCACATAATATTTCGTAATATTATTCACTTTTATAATTTACAACACACGATTTCAAAACATGTATGTTACAATCTACGAAGTCATACATGAAGAACTTTGCACCCCAACATTCTCCCCCTCAAAGTTAGGAATGGATGACCCACTTAAAATCTTCCAAAATCGAGTAACTACGCGGTTCGAGCCTCAAAGGTGACACATGTCAAAGCAAACTTCGATCTTCAATTCTTCCATAATACTTCAATTTGGGCTCTAGAATGTGAGACCATACAAACCAAGCATCAACAAATGATCACGAGCTTCTCAAACTCCAAATCGATAACCCTAAAGGTTAGCATAAAAACACACCCCAAAAATCTTCAATAATTCCAAACCCTTTTTGAAAATAAATCATTTCCGAACTTCCGATTGCGTCATCTGGTAAGCTTCAAAACTTCAAGATCACTTCGGTCTTCAAACCCGCGTAATATGAAAAATTCAAGTTCGAATTTCCATATAAACTTCTCCCTCTTTTTATAAACGAAATTTGATTATAAAACCTCCAAGGAAAAAGAATGTTCTCTATTCGGAATTTTTAGTGTTAAAACTCCCCCTTAACATATGGCATAAACTTTGTGCTTCAATCCAGAAAACCAAAAAAATCTTCAACTTTTAACTTCGTTCACAGACCGCCTTTGACAAATTTCTCAAAAACGGGTAGAAATTATCAATTTCAAAATTCTGCAGCCCAAAACAACAAAATATGCAAAACTCTCTCCCTTTTTACATATGAAGCTTCAAAAGAATTCGAATTTGTGTGAAAAGTGTCAAACATACGTAACTTGCAACGCTTCGTACAAAAGCATCTCCTCTTCGTACGAAAATTTGGAAAGATGTTAGACTAACGAAATTTCAGGGGCCATTTACGAAACTTTGGATTTCTTGTTTCCAACGCGCATGAAATCTTCACAATTCGTACGAATCCACTTGTTCATATGAACGAAACTTTTCCAGCCGTTGTTCACTTCGTACGAAATCCTTCATTAACACCATATAAATGAAAATTTTCATTGCATCTTCTTCACTTCGTTAGTCAAATATCAGCCACAACATTGCTATCCCAAACTTTGTTCCTTTCAATACAGCGACCCCAAAATCGAATCTATTTCTCAGTTTCGTGTAACCCAGTTCGTTATCACAATCCAAACACAACAACCATACACGAACCCTTCTTACATCAACAATCAAAATCATCTTCCCAAATCTTCGTTCTCACAGCCTTTTATTCTATGTTTAAAAGCGATCCCAATATTCTTCCGATGCCAAAATCAAAATATCCAATTTCGAATCCTTAAAATCAGTCAAACTAAACATAAACAACAAAAGGATTCGAAATCAAGACACAACTTCCCAGTCGATTTCAAAAACAGACTTGTTCGATTCAACAATCACACTTCGCTTTTAGTCCATCATTCACTTTTACAAACCCATTGATCATATCATAACCAACTCGGGTTTCGACTATCGGCACCTCCTTACCAAATCGATCTTTCCCAGCTCATTTCTTCTTTCAATTTGCAACTACAAAATAAAAAAATCGATTTCGAAAATTACAATAACCAAATAATACCAGTCGACTTTTGATTTTCGATTCCAAGTTCAAACTTTCGATTCCTCATCCATTCAACCAATTTTAAAAACCTCTAAAATCGATGTTGACTTCTTCTGGGATTGACTTTTCGATTTCAGTTGCCGACAAACACCAAGCACAATTTTCTCAACTCAATTTACATATCAAACACTGAATATCAAACAATTTTCATATTTTCTTCACACGTTCGTCAATTGTTCTTGATCATTCAATTTCAAACCATTGCTCACAGTTCTTCATTCACGGTTTTGTTCTCAATCCAAAACATATCCATATCAACACCAAAAACTATCAAAATCAAATTTAGACACATCAAAAACTCGTCATCAAAACTACAAATGAACCCATTTTCATTTGAATCTTTTTCGATTTTGAATCTTGGAACCATAAGAACCGAGCTTTGACATTGAAATTGACTATTCAATTGAATCAACAATTCATATCTTGATCATAATCGATTTTTGAGATTAAACTTAATGTAATGAATCGACTCACAAGATGGATTCAATCAGCAACGATCGATCGATAAGAATGAATTGATGAAACTAAATTCATATGAACACAAACGTATGAGAATAAGTGAATGAACACTTCAATTTCAATTACAATTTATAAATCAAACAAATATTGGTAGTCAGATGGAAGATGCGATCTTAAAATAAGCAACAACATATGAATATTTTAACATCTGAATAATCAATCATTAAATTGTATTTGATTGATATTTGAGATACAATGAACAGTAATTAGATGCGAACTTGGATTGGGCTTGAATAGTAACTGATCCATTGTTTTGGACTCAAGATTGAATTGCGAATAGTAATGGATAAATTGGGCTAATTACATGAATATGAACAGTAAAATATAATGAATTGATTGGGCTTAATGAATTTGGACATGAACAGTATTCGAATTTAAATTTTGTTTTTTGTTGGATTTGATCTTAAAAAAAATATTCGATCATCAATGGGGTTTTTCAAGAAAAAAATGATCCAACGAGTCAAATGATCACAAATCAAGAACGCAATGCATGATTTCAATGAAATTAAGAGAGATCATAGAGAGAGACTCACCAAACTTGCTTCAATTGTGACAGATTTTGCCAAACCGAGAATTGTTTGTCAAAAGTCACGTTGATCGTGAAAACCAAGCTCTGATACCAAATGTAGTGACAAAAGAACATGGTTTGGCATGCGTAATTAAAGATTTCACAATAAACATGGTGATTTGGGTGTTCAAAAGATGTATTGAATGTGTATGGTGTTACAAAAAGGGACATAGATCTACATCTACATAAATAACACACACTTACACACTCACTTTTACACCTCTCAAGCACACCTCTAGAAGTTGTATGAACCCACTATATATAGAGGTGTTTGCATGTCTCTCTCTCACTCTCTAATACTCATTAGTTAAAAGGCTAATGCACCACATGCAAGTGGGTCCACAAAAGTCAAACCATCTATAAAGTCATACATGAAGAACTTTGCACCCCAACATCGTTCACTAAAAAGGCGCTAACCAACTGTTGGGAAGTTTCCTGAACTCCCAACTCGCACGATCCTCAATCTAGTCGACCATTTGGGCCGCCTTCCTACACGACGGGATGTGAAACTCATCCTATTTTCACGCTTGCATCCGCTCCCAGACATCTAAACGGTTCTCCCCCACTTTGATTCGACTAAGCTCTTACAGCATACAAGGTTTGAAGGCTTCCCAAACCATCAAACCCCTTATGATTGAACTACTGACAACTTGTGCTAACCCATGCTAATGCTCCATTACTAGACATCAAAGACCGCACAATCCTTGAAGACCAGATGAACACACTGATATGTCCATATTTAGTCATATAATTCATATAATATCTTAATACTTTTTGCTGTTTTTGTCTCGATTTATGAACAAAAGGTACTTAAATATGTAAAAATTACATTCTCAGCTTCAAATTCATGCTCGAGTGAAAAAGGAAGCAGAACTAGCAATTGGGAGCTTGGAAATTGAAGTTTGAAGAAATAAGGCTTAAAAGAAGAAAAACTTGACGAGTTAGTCAGAAGGTTTGCAATTCAACAATGCCTTGTCATACATGCGTATTAAGTGAAAAATTGGTCGAGTTGGGTCTAAGAACTCGACGAGTTGGTGCTGAAATTTGGAAATATATATATATATATATATATATATATATATATATATATATATATATATCGTTTGTTCCCGAAACTCGAATACATTCTAGAGATTTTTGGCGGCTATTGAAGATAGAAGGGTTCTTGGGAGCTGTAGTTTTCAAGAATTCAACCTTGAAATCAATTTCGAAGAGATCTAAGGAAAACAACCATTACTCTTTTATTAATCTTTTGTGTGAACCATGTTTGAATCATTAGATTTCAATTTTAGGATGCTATTTGTTGTAGATATGAGCTAAAAGCTTCTTACTTATGTTTAGACTAGATAAACTTATGAATATGGTTTGATTGAATGGCTTGGATTAATTTGATTTGGTGAATTATCTTGTTAAGCTTGTTAAAGACCCTTATATGTTAATGATAATTATTTTCTATTAATAATTAAGTTTATTGAGTTGCATGAACATCTTCTTAATTGCTTGAATCATATGTTTAGTGAAAACAATATTTTATGCCTAGTATTAGTGAATATGAACCTAGGGTTAACTAGAAAATAAGTAAATTAATGTGTAAGCATATGTGATGAACAACCACATATCAGTTGATTGAATTGACAAATTTAGTTAACTAATATTACAAGTCTTACTTGATGTGAACTGAACACTAGGAAACTTGTTAGTTTAGTCAATTGGCCACTGTTTTGAATTAACTTGTTTGCTAAAGGATTAGTGAATCGAATCTGAACAGAAGTCTCTTCTATCATTGAATCTAGTTATCTTTTATTCTCTTTAGTTGTTAATTGTCTTTGTCTGAGTGTTATTTGCTTACTTAAGTTTCTAGTCTTGCAAAACTAGAGAAAACCCTATTTTATTATTTAGTTTTATTTAGGTAATTCTAGTAGTTATTTTAATTGTTACTGTCCCTTGTGTTCGATACCCTACTTGCTTGAACTATATTGCTAATCGATAGGTACACTGCCTTTTGTGTGTATATTTTGTGTTTAAATTAGTAGTATTAAAACTAGTATATTTCACACGTATCACACTCACTGAAATCCCAACATATCTGATAACTCTAGACGCTTTCTATGATACAACCCCCAAATCTTGAAGTCTGTCACACTGATGACGAGACCAAAACCTTAGCAATATACTAGTTCCTTTGGCACTCCTAGTGGCTAACCAAGCACAAAACAAAAACCACTGAACCCCGACGATACTAGAGTACTAACCCGCTAAACCTGAACATAGACCTCCCACGCAATACCCCTGAACCAATCTCGACTAAGAACCAGAAAACAACCGAACACACTGAAATCCGATCAACAAGATGCAACCCCTTCTGATCCACTAATGATTCATGGCATATAACAATTCTTAATGATACAACTTAATAAATAATAGAGAATTAAACCAAAAAGGACGCTTACCCAACCCGATACAAAATTCCATACAACATAAATACTTAAAATAGCTTAATAGAAAGCAAAAGATAACATACTCGCAATATCACCTACTGGAGTCCTGACATCCCTTTTCTGACACCGCAATGCCTAAATCCTCTCTGTTGGGACTCCAACCCTACCCTCACGACCATCAGTGATCCTCAAAGTAGCCGGAGTAGGTGCACTCACTGCTCCTCCCCCCAACATCAGACAATCGGCCTTCTTGTGGCCCACCTGGTTGCATTGAAATCATAACGGGCTTGCCCCCTAAGGGAAATCCCTGCTGACATGACCAACCCTGCTACACTTGTAGTTGCCCAAGCCCCTGGAACGGCAATCCCCATCGTGCATTTTCCCGTACGTGCTACATTGACCCCGACCATGCTGGCCCCTCGAATCGTTGATCTGAAGTCTTGGGTCTCTTACTGGGACCCTCCACTAACTGCACTTGATATGGCCCCCTCTTCCCCAGGTGCTCCAAATGGATCTTCCTCTCTCAGGCTCTAGAAATCATGTCATTTAGGGTCTTGAACCATGAAATACTCACAAACTCCTTAATATCATCCTGCAACAAATCATGATACCTTAACTTCTTCATTTTCTCATCTGTTCGATACTGCGGAACCAGTAAAGCCCTCTCCCGGAACTTGGCAGCGATCTCTGCCACAGTCTCAATAGTCTGGCAGAGATCCTGAAACTCTCGCGCCAACTGCTGCTCCTCAATCACCAGTGTAAACTTGGCTCGGAACCTGGTTGAAAAATCATCCCATGACATAGCATCAACTACATCATCATCGACCTCACGTCCTACCTCCTCCCACCAATCTCGTGCCCTGTCCTTCAAAAGGCAGGAAACATATCTGATATTCGCCTCTTTGGGGCAGGAACTTGTCCTGAACGCGTTATCCATATATGTTAACCATCTCCTACTGACAATTTCTCCCCAGAGAACGTGGGAGCTCCACAAGCACGAAACTTGCAGTAAGAAAGTGTGTGAGCTCTAACGATATCCATAACCTCAGCACGGAACGTGCCCAAATGCTCATCCAAAATCTCCAGAATCCCCTCCTTGACGGAACCAAAGATCACATAAGTTTTTTCCAAAATACCACGGGTAATCTCCAATAAGATGAACTCGCGCATCTGCTCGCTAATCGGCTCAATACATGCACCTGAGTCGGAACCAGAACCAGAACCTCCTTCCTAGGTGCCCATCACCAAACTGAAATACAACATGCAAATGATTAGAACATACTCAACAATCCTCCCATAAGCTTCCTAGATTCTCAAGGACTCTCCCCGACTCAAGTATGGATCTTGTGCTTTTAGTAATACGACCCAATACTACTTTCTACACCTATCCATACTTTCCTCTAGTATCATCCCGAATCCTCTAAGTAGCCTTCTCAACTGATGCACCAAATACTCACTAACAGCGCAACTAAACCCACCGAAGTACTTCCTAGGCTCTCCTAGGTTCCCAACCTCACCTTGCCCTCAGCCGCTAAAAGGCTCCTACCAATGTCAACTAACTACCTCATGAATACAGTCACATGCTACAAAGATCAGACAATCCTTTGAGTAAAAGACTCAACCCTAGAATGGTTGGACTCAGACAAGAGCTGGGCAACATGTTCAGATCCATCACTCTGAGATTATTTAACCCGTGCCACATGTGACTTAGCATATTATGTTAGTAGTCAATTCACATCACTAAGAGTCCCACAAAGCACAAAGCAAGCAACATTCAAGCAACGGAAAATCTAACCGGCATACACTAATCAAGCCATTCTATCTACTTATTTGAAAACCATACTAGCATGCAATTTTAAAAGCTCATACAATCAGGCATATAAAGGCATCTCTCCAATCATAAAATCCTAAGCAGATTCTTAGCCTTAATCTAGCTCGACCGATTGCACGAATCACATCCCTTTCTTTGATTAGAAACATTTTTTATAAAACATTTATTTTATGAAAATCTTCACCAAACCCTCAATTTGAGTCCAGGCATACCCACGGGTATACCCTGAATCCCTCAAACCAAGGCTATGATACCAACTTGTAACATCCCGAAAATCATAGGAAATTTTCATTTTAAATATAATCAAAACACTCAATTATCCTTTATTCCAACAATTAAAAGTATTTTAGACAAAAAAAAAATAGAGTAAATTACATGAATGATCCTTATGGTTTGGGGTAACTTGCATGCTTGATCCCTAACTTATGTTTTTTAACTCGGAAGGTCCCTGTTGTTTGTTTTGTTACGCGCTTGGTCCCTACTGTTTGTTTTTTTTACGTGTTTAGTCCCTACTTAGCTAAAAAGAATATTATTTAAATTGGGAAAAATGTTAAGGTAGGTAAGGTAAAGTGAGGGGGTGGGGTTGAGGGTGTGTTTATTTAAATAAATTAGAAAAATCAAGGGCAAAATAGTCTTTTTAGGTAAGACAGGGACCAAGCGCGTAATAAAAACAAACAGTAGGGACCTTCCGAGTTAAAAAATAAGTTAGGGACCAAACGCGCAAATTACCCTAAACCATCGGGACCATTCGTATAATTTACTCAAAAAATTATCAAAGTACATTCCCAAAATCATGAGTTTGCGGAAAATACAGGTGTATGCGCTGCGATCAAGTCGGGCCCTTCCCTTTCGAACCGGAAGTACCTGAAACTATAAACCACAAACTGTAAGCACAAAATATAGTGAGTTCCCAAATACCACATACCAAACATAACATACGAGTCATACATATCAAACATGCGATAGGAGGTGTTATGTGTCAACCATAGTCTTGCCATTATGCCACGAGCCGTATCATGGTCTTGTTGGATTAGTGTCTAAGGATGTAACTATATTTGGTAAGTACTTGACCCGGTTGTGCATGGTCCTTTTGGGTTGCCTTCACCATAGCAACTTGATAGGGTGATTTAGAGAGAAGATATATTATTATTAATATATTATAAGAATAATATGTTAAAGGAATAATATTATTTGATTAATATAAGTCATAAATGAATTAGGAATTAATTTGGTGACTTAAGGAGATTAATTGAATAAAGGGGTATAAACTGTCAAATATGTGAAAGTTGTATTTTGAGCTGATAATCCTTATGGATATAGGGTTGACGATTTTAGGGATATGGATCACCTAGAAATCGTCCAAGGGCTTATCTAGGAAGGGATTTGGATTGCTTTGAGGCTAAGTTATCTAATTAGGGTTTAAGGGTGAAACCCTAGGAGCTCACAGTATAAATAGACCCATAGGGTTGAGGAAATCGGCTACCTTGTGATTGGAGAAACCCTAGAGCCGATTTTCCTCCTCCCCATCTCTCTCAAATCATCTTCTTGCTAGTTGGTGTTTGTAATCCATTAGAGGAGTGACATTTGTGACTCTAAGCTCCAAGAAGAAGAAGGTTTTCAAGCAAGTAGCTCAAGGTATCATTCTAGATCTGTTTTCATATCTTTTGATTATTTGTATACATTAGATCTAGCCATGAAAGTCTTGGATTTTTTGCATGTTCAATTAGTGAAACCTAGATCCAATCTATAGGGTTGTATGTGCACATAGGTAAAGTTCTTATGTCTAAAACCCATCAGGTCTTTCCTTGCCTAATCGGAGTCACAACCCTGCGTCTTATAGACAAGTGCTAGGAGCCACCTCTTCATCTTCCATGCAAGAATCCCAAAGACAACTAGTATATCATCTACAACTGCTTATCTATTTAACTGCTAGAGTTTAAACTCTGGTCTTGCATACAAATCTGCCAGTAGCCATCTCCTGGTCTTTCATACAAATTCCAAGCGCCACCCCTGGTCTTCTTATAATACATAAACCCAATGGGCTGGCATTGGTGCCTTCGACCCATAGTATAGTGAGGAGACTTACCTCAACAACTGAACCCATGAATAAATCTCTAATTGCAGGTCCGCTTGAATTTTCGCGCTATCAAACAAATAACATCCAATTAACAATTGGGTTCCAATCCAAATCCAACAATCCATATATAGGGTAAAAAGACCATTTTACCCCTACCTATTTTGGTCCAAGACTAAAGGCCAAACTCACAATCATAAAGGCCCACAACCAAAAATCATCCAAAGCCCACTTATGGCTAAATTTTACAAATTAGGCCCAAACCCTTACTTGGGCCATACCCTAAAGCCCATTAACTTTTCCCTAATCCAAAACATATATTCCCAGATGGACCAACAAAATCCGAAGAAACTAAACCCAAGAGATAGCCCAAACCGAAGCCTAAACATACAAGGCCCAATCAGATCGAGTATGTGAGGCGTAAAAGCACATACGTGCAGCGTACTCACTTGAAGGCTTGTATGCCCAATGTACTCACCCTTATTTAACCCAACTTGATTTTTCACTTAAACCATTAAGACAAAGCTCTAAAACATAGATTTGACCTCCCTGAGCTGGATTATCACGTAAAGTTGCCAGCTTGATGTTCATACATGGCCAAATGAAGCTCTTAATCTTAAAAGGGACTTAATATATGACTTAATGCATGCATGACACCAAAATTCACATAAATCTTGCAATTTTATGCTCAAGGATACCAAAATAGACTCAAACTTGAAGGAACAAGCCCATAAACAACCCAACCCATCCATAGACCTAAAATGAATACCAAAATCATAATAGATTTACCATGAAGAGATTTAGGCATAAGCAAGCCAAGATGCAAACCTGATACCTCATAGAGTTTCCCCACGAGATGATGATTTTGGATCCAACGCCTTTCCACTAAGCAAAACAACTTCAAGCTTCTCATATTTCCTTCCCAAGGGAAAAATGTGCACCAAAGCCTTCTAAAAGCTCAAGAACACCACTAAGAGGCTAAAAGGGTCGATCTAGGGTGTTTATGTTGGATTAATGTCTAAGTCCATAACTATAATTGGTAAGACTTGACCCGACCCGGCATGGTCCATTTGGGTTGCATGACATCATGCACTTGGATAGACTATAATGAGAGAAATAAGACACTTATGGTTATTAATATATTATAAGTTCTAGTATATTAATAATAAGAATAATAAGATTATTTAATTAGTATTGATCAAGAATTAATCTAGGATTAATTAAGTGATCAAAAGAAGACTAATTAAATATATGGGTTGATTGTGCAAATCATCCATACTTATATAGTAGGCTAATGCTCCATGGATTATCTAGTTGGGCCAAAACCCATATGATGCTCCATGGATGATCCATGGTATATTTGAACCCATGGATCCAAGGAAATGGAAAGTCATGACAATTAGGGTTTACCCTAATTGTATAACTATATAAGCATCTTATTTTTTATCAAAATCGGCCACTAGTATGATTCTAGAGAGGGCTAGCCGATTTCATGAAGTGTAGAATTCTCTCAAGTTATTCCAAGTGTATTTGGTGTTGTGTGAACCATTTTAGGTGTCACACTTGGGGCACTAGGCACTCAAGCTTCATGAAGACATTCTACATCAAAGAGATATGTATTCTATCTTGTTATATTGGTAGTTTTGTATGCTAGATTAGGATAATACCTTGGATGTTCGTATTTGCATGTATAATAGAGAAAACATAGATCCAAGGTATTTAGGGTTGCATGTACACTTAGGAGTGTTAGAATGCTCAAAACCCAGAGCCTGGTTTTGTTTTCTTGTTATACCTACAATAGAAGCTGGAAAAAAAACGAATTTGTTGCTGTCTGATCATCAGACTCGGCGAGTCCATCAGGTGACTCGGCGATTCCATGCCTAAAATGTGATCAATTCGATCCAACTCGCTGAGTTGGTTCATGCACTCGACGAGTTGGACCCCCAGACAGCATATTTTCGAGGTTTTTGGCTAGAAATGGACTAGGAACATTACCCTAAGTTGTTTTTGAACTTATAAACTTGTTTTTTGATGTGGTAATGTTCATGCTAATCCATTTTCAAATATAATTGTCAATAGATTCATGTTTTGTATTAGTTTAAAGGTTAGACTAATTACATGAAAAAGTTTGATTTGAATTATCTTGTTCTTATGAGTTGCTTAGATTAATAGAAAAGTTAATTGAAATAGTTGTTTTCAATCCATTTTAATCTAAGAGTTGAGTATAAAATGTGTTTGTGTAACTTGTCCTCAAGTTACATGAAGAGTCACATTAAAGACTCATAAAACTCATAAAAGTTGGCAATGGTTACAAAATGAAGAGTCTTGTGTCATTGAATATTTTTTTTATGACTCCATAACTTGTCCTCAAGTTATGGAAGTTCAAGAGTCACTTCATTAAAAAGTAAGAGTGTAACCTTAATTAATTCCATAAGTTATAAAAATAAAGAAAAGTTAATTCTTTTATTAGTTTAAAGTCTTCCATAAGTTATGGAACTTGAAGAGTTTTTGGATTAAAATTACTTTAAACTCATAAGTTATGGAATTAATTAGTTTCGAATAGTTTCAAAACTTGCCCTCAAGTTTTGGAATTTGAAAAGTGTTCACTTATGAATACTTTAATTCCAAGTTAGCCCTTAGAATTTTAAAAGTTAAAATTCAACCCTTATACTTTATAATATTATAAGTTAATAATATATATATGTATAAGAGTAAAGTCAGTCTTACCGCTAGTACGCCTCATTCACGAAGCCGGTCTATAAGGTGGGTATAAGGTTGTTGCCTATAAAATGGCAACTTAATGGGTGTCCAATCTCACCCACCACTTGCTTGACTAGTGGAGGGTCGTTAGCCGAACGGGTTTGACAGGACTATAATTCTCCCTTCATTAAAAGTATTAATGATAAATACTAAGTAACTAAACTCTTAATAATTCCCAATCTTAGTTACTTAGGAAAATGTGAAGAATGTGCTAATCCATGAAATTACACTTTGCACTTTGTTTAAGTCGGTTAGTGGAGCGTGTGTGGTTAACCGGCACACTAACTCGTATTTAACAAGGTAGGCAAAAGGTAACTTAATGTTTATCATAGTATCGATGGAGCGTGTGTGGTTAACCGGCACATCGATTAAGGGGTAATTTATTAAGGGTACCAAGTAATTTGCATGGTTACTTCACACCTTGTTTTGTGATCCTCGGCATCCCAATCACAAAACCTGAAGGGCACACTCGAGATTGAAACATGCCATTGAACAGTTCAATGAATCTCAAAGATCTAGGAGTTTCAAAACCAATTAAAACCTAATAATACATTTCGTTTATCTTGGTGGAAATTGGTGAATCGTCATTCACCTACCTTCAAATATCTTATAGCTTGGATTACGGCATACCTCTTCTAAGTTATAAAATAGTTTGTTGGGTCCTAGCCTTAATATTTCATATTGGGTGTCATATTAAGGACTATAAATCAACTATCTTGAATATCTCCCATAACATGTCTGGTTTAGACATTTATGATCTTCCCAAATCTTTTGAAACAAGCTTTCCTAAATGAAGGTGATGTTCCAATGGAAATCATACTTCTTTCTCTTCCTCCAATTATTCTCCCTAACCCACAAGTTCTTGAAAAGTTTAAGATCACTCAAGCCCCATTGGCAAGGAAAGGTCTAGGTGTGGTCACATCTTGGAGATGTAGTCACATATTGACAAGCCGGGAGAGTTGGGTGTCAAAGTCTTGAGAAAGTTGGTGGTTCAATCACTTTCTAAGTCACATAGTGAGTTCTTTTGGAACACCTATGAAACAGACTATGACAAGACCCTTAATGATCTTATCTATTTGTTAAGATCAACTTCCTTGAAACTTGATGGACATTGACAATAGTGACACAGGAAATCCAGAAAAGCATTCTCTTCCCAATGGAAAGGGATCGGCCATAGTCAACTCGGTTGACCAAATGGTAAAGAGAAAAGGCTAAGTATGTGATAGTCTCGTGTAGCATTATCAAAGGGTCCATATGTTTATATTGCCAAAGGAAGGGGCATTGGTTGCAAAGCTGTCAAGTTTACCTAAGGATGTTAAAGTCAATAAGTTTGACTCCACTTCAGGTAAAGTCCACTATCTAACTCTGCTAAGTTTCTATTCTGAGATTCTTATTACATGATGTGACTGGGTCACATGTTGATGTTTAAGAATCAAAGGAAAGTGAAGAAACTTAAAGAAAGAATATGCTGAATCTGATCACGTAGATGGATTTCTATCGCGTAGTTTGAAAATCGGATTCTTGAGCTACTTCTTAGGAGTTATGAGGTATTGCTTAGGAATAGATAACAACAAGTTTTCATATGGATTGTAAGGATAAGTTTTTCCGCATAGTTTTAAAATAAAAGAAATTTTTTGATTTTATTTATTTTAAAATATCCTTACAATGGTATTTGAGGAAAAATTGTTACTTATATGATTCCATTAATAGCAAGAGTGGAAATATGAAATTGATTCCTTCATTTGTGGTAATGTCTAAATTTACCAAATAAGGAAAGATTCTCATCATCCAAAGTCCCAGTTGGACCGAGACTTGGAATCATGCAAGTTGTATAGCATGATGAATGAGAACTTTCAAGTATTGGAAAAATTAAGACTAATTACTTGGTCACATGGATGTGTGAGTCAAGTAATGGACTAAGGGATCGAGTACATAGTCATGTGCACTGATTAAGTCCACCACAAAAGATTGATAAGACTATTCGTCATAGTTTACTAAAGCTCAGTAAATATGATTATACTTACAAGCTTAAGTGTAACTCTGAGACATTGGAAAAGGTTCCAACGTATGGCAGAGCGAATAAGAAGAATCAACTTAGGCAGAAAGATAAAGTTTCTCAAATCTGAAAAGATGGGAGAGTACTTTAGTATCCGTTTTGTGATCATCTTAATGATTAAGAAACCATATCAAAATTAGTTCTCTAAGGAAGTCTTAGTGCATTCTTATGACTAAGAAGAAGTGATCTTGAATTGTTGAAATGATTAAATCAAGAAGATGAGTCATACTTCGTTCCAATACAAGTCTTAGAGTCATACTCCAAGATTGTAATTTGAGTGACATGTCTTTAAGAAGGTTTAAAACACGTGTCAAATGTAAGAGTAAAGGTGTCCTACTCTTGTTCATTTGAAGTTGGTAAGTTGTGATGTTTTGGATAAAACAAAGACCAACTTAGGCTAACTATGTGAAGTGTTTGTCTTGGTTAGAATCCACACTATCTCTTGGATGTTTGACAAGGGAGTCTTATAGGTCAAGAGGACAGTGGGAGTCTTAAAGGTCTTGAAAGTCTCAAGAACTAATCAAGAATAAAACCTAAAGTTCTTCACTAGTACACGACTTGAGGTTTATAATCTATCGTGTTGACATAGTCTGTGCCCATTCCAGTTAAAGTTGAGTTCTTAGAGTTCTCAATTGGTTGCACAACAACTTGGAAGCAATGGCAGGCCCTTGAGCTGCCAGGTGGCAAGAAATTAAGATTGAGTTCAGTCCATATGAGTTTGGATTTGTCATTATCCTTGTCTTGTGACTATGGATTTGACAATTCACATGGATAAGAACACATACACCATTAAATCTAAGTGTCATAAGGTTTCTCTCCGATTCATGAAAATGATGGTGAGGAAACACTTTCACTAAGTAGATTTTAGCTAGATAGCAATTGTGATATTTGCATTCTCAAAGTCGTTAGTGGAGCGTGTGTGGTTTACCGGCACACTAACCTGGACTTGTGAGAAGTGGCAAAAAGGTCTAACCATTATGATTACGGCATCCCTCTTCATAATTATTTAGACACACAAGTGTGCTATCTAAGGGAAGGTGTATGATTTTGATAAAGTCTTATCAAAACAATCTATTATCAGAAATCTGAACTTTGGTAAGAAAGTCAATAAAGTATTGATTTCTAGAAGTCGAGCTTTCTGAGTACATGTCAAAGCTAGTGGGAGCATAAGTGTTATGCTAATAATCATCATGTTAGTGGGAGCATGATAATTATGATAAAGATTGCAAGTTAGCAATGTTAATTATAGAAAACAAAAGGTTTCAATTGGGAAAAAGTTGTTTTGCTATAATTAAGGGAGAGGAAATTATACTTCATCTCAAATCTATAAGCTTAGATCGTGAGGTTTTAATCATTTAGTCAAGGAAATATATATGAATTCCATGTTGGAATGACTCAACATAAGGAAATTCTGTATATGGGTCCATTATTTGTGTTCTAAAATTCGATTATGATTACGGCATCCCTTTTCATAATCTGAATTATGAGAACTTGGCAAATAGAAATGGAAATGTTATAGCAAAAGACTGGTTTAGTCTTTATGTGAGACATCATGAATCGTGTCCCATATGCTTCGGATATAGGATCGGTTACATGTGCTATAGTTATCCGTTCTAAAAGTTTCCAAATGCCTGGGGCATTAAGAAGGGAAAAGGTTTAGAACTGGATTTGACTAAAAGGATTACACAATTGTCGAGGACAATCTAAGGTTTACCAAAGATTGGTTGCTCAAGGACAGTTGGAAGTATAGTGATAATTCTAGAAGGACCATATTGACATAATCTGTAAGGAGGCAACTCTTGTTCAGAAGTGATAGTCAAAATGGAATCTGGAAATGTTTCAAAGTTAGAATTTTCAATCTGTTTAAGATTAGGAAACTTAATGCAAGAAGGATGTTTCAAAGGAGCTGATCTCCTTTGGAATGCTCTGTAATGGTTGTTGTCAAGTATTTCTGACTTTGTGCATAATCATTACAAGAGGATCAATGCATATAAGTTTAGAATCTAACAGATTTCAGTAAATGGCATGAATTTGGAATTCTTGCATTTACAGTAAGGATTTGGGAGTGTGAAAAGAGAATCATTGAAGTTATGTTCAATTGATCTAGTTCACAAAGTAAAGATCACAGACAAATACTTGGTGTGTGGCATGACTAGTGTTTAGAAAAACATAGTGTACATGCTTGGAGCATGGGACAACTATTGTTTTAAATTCAAGAATAAAGTTGATAGCTGAAACAATATACAATGAATAATGTGCAATCATATGGTGATAAATAAAAGGTGTTTTATTTATGTTCATAGGTTTTGATACCATATTGAATTCAATTATTATTGTGTTTCACTTTGCATGTTTTGACTTCCCGAATAAACTAGGTTATTCTTCCGGAATGACTAAGTTATTCAAACCATCCACAGTCGGTCATATGTTGGAAGTAGATATGAATTAAGACTGTCATGGGTTGGATTGTAGAGGTCTAAGGTATTGGACAAAGGGCTACAACACTCATGAGTGCTCATAAGTTATGAGTATTGGATTCAACCCGCGCTCATTGGAATCACTTCATGGATTTTATCACGAGTGATCATGAGACGATAATATCTTATATTCTTCAAACCTAGAGATATGAGTTGTTACTATGAGTTGGTTGTACATTGATTGCACGAAACCGCATTTGGTAACTCGGTGCTATAAAACGTGCCTTTGTGTATGATTCAACAAGTAGTAGAACAAGCCATATGAGTCGAAGTTTATCCATTCCTTTTACCTTCGGGATAAAAGCGATATCTGTGGGCCCCTTGATGATTTGATGATGACAAATGGAAGTGATCGGCCGGGCCAGGACTGATTTGATTTGTTCAATTAGTCAGTCGTCATAAATCGGAAATCGGGAAAAAACAAATGGACAGAGAGAATGATTATAATCCATGTCTCAGTCCATATGATATCTAGAATGGAGGAATATATGATCCCTTATCTAATGGACAAGTCATTGACAAAGGTCAACGTTTATCGACAAGGTCAGAGTTCGACAGAAGCTTTTGAGAGCTACGATTGCTAGTTGGTTCCTGAAGTCATACGCAATAATAGTTTTAGACTTATCCAAGTGGGAGACTGTTGGATTAATGTCTAAGTCCATAACTATAATTGGTAAGACTTGACCCGACCCGACATGGTCCATTTGGGTTGCATGGCATCATGCACTTGGATAGACTATAATGAGAGAAAGAAGACACTTATGGTTATTAATATATTATAAGTTCTAGTATATTAATAATAAGAATAATAAGATTATTTAATTAGTATTGATCAAGAATTAATCTAGGATTAATTAAGTGATCAAAAGAAGACTAATTAAATATATGGGTTGATTGTGCAAATCATCCATACTTATATAGTGGGCTAATGCTCCATGGATTATCTAGTTGGGCCAAAACCCATATGATGCTCCATGGATGCTCCATGGTATATTTGAACCCATGGATCCAAGGAAATGGAAAGTCATGACAATTAGGGTTTACCCTAATTGTATAACTATATAAGCATCTTATTCTTGATCAAAATCGGCCACTAGTATGATTCTAGAGAGGGCTAGCCGATTTCATGAAGTGTAGAATTCTCTCAAGTTATTCCAAGTGTATTTGGTGTTGTGTGAACCATTTGAGGTGTCACACTTGGGGCACTAGGCACTCAAGCTTCATAAAGACATTCTACATCAAAGAGGTATGTATTCTATCTTGTTATATTGGTAGTTTTGTATGCTAGATTAGGATAATACCTTGGATGTTCGTATTTGCATGTATAATAGAGAAAACATAGATCCAAGGTATTTAGGGTTGCATGTACACTTAGGAGTGTTAGAATGCTCAAACCCCAACAGTTTAGGGTATGGAGGTTGGCTTAGAAATGAACAAAAGAGGCTAACATAAAGCTTATATAGGGTACAACACGAAATATTAGGGTTTCTTACTCACCCTCGTACGCCTAGTACATGAGGTCTCTCACCCCGATCCCATCCTCGTAGTATGCTAAGCGTACATTCCCTTATGCACAACGTAGAACCCTTTGCATCAGTACGCCCCACGTACTGCCTTGGTACGTCCTGCATACTAGGGTTTTCCCTCAAACCCTAAATTATTTTGAAGTCATAACTTCTTTGATACAACTCCGATTCTTACCATCCTTATATCCATGAAAAGGTATCAAGAAGCTTTACACTTTTATCAACTCATACTTGTCATAAAGTTTCCAGAACACAAAATGCAATTCCTATAAAGGCTCGCTGCCAATTTACCAAAATACCCCCTGGCACCAAAACCAATCTGAATGCCCAGATCATCTACATTTCATCACCCACACCCAAATGGGTAACGATTCAGAACAGAGCGTTACAATTAGATAGTCATCAACTGATGTTCTCTTTCTTCACTTTATTCACAAATCCATTTCATTTTGTTTACAAAATTAAAAATGCTAATTCCAAATCATAATTAAATTGTAAAGTCTTTAAGACAATATATCAAGGGTAAATATCATCTTAAGCCAACCAACTATTGAGTTTTGGTATAAAAGGTCCCTAATTTATTTTTTTAGTAGTTATGGTCATTAAACTTTTCTGTGACCTGTTAATTATACAAAGAATCTATTTTTTATCTGGTTTTACCGGTTACATCCCCTTATCCCGAAGGTATCAGTGGGGAAATTGTTGAATTAGTGTCTAAGTCCATAACTATTTTGGTATGTACTTGACGCGATGGTGCATGGTCCTTTTGGGTTGCCTTCACCAAAGCAACTTGATTGGAGAAATAAATAAAGAGAGAGAGGTTATTATGATTTATTAATATGTTATAAGAATAATATATTAAAGGAGAAATCATATGTGTTTAATTAATATTGGTCAATAATTAATTAGGAATTAATTTTGTGATCAAGTGTAATTAATTAAACTAGAGGGGCTGATTTGTAATTATGTGATAGTTACAAAATAAGGTAAGGATTATCTTAAATGTAGGGTGAACGAATTTAAGGAGATAATGCCTTAGAATTCGACTAGGATAAGGGTTTCTAAGACTTATCTTATGGTTACTTGGTGGGCAAGCAACTAGATAAGGATAAGGACTAAAACCCTAATCTTTACACCTATATAAACCCCCTAAGATTCATGATTTCGTCTAAGCCTTCCCAAGAATTCCTAAGGATGAATTCCTACCTCTCTCATCTCTCTTTATACCTTCTCCACTTGCTCTTGGTGTCTGTAAGCCATTAGAGGAGTGACACTTGTGACTCTAAGCCTTCCAAAGTCAATACAACCAGATTTGGGATTCTTATTGCTACATAACAATAAAAGTAATGTTTTAAACCCATTCTTATGTTAATATGATTACTTGAATGCTAGAATTAGGGTTTATAGTCTTGGATTCAAAGCATATACAATAGAGAAACCTAGATCCAATCATTAGGGTTTGTATGAGCACATAGCATGTCTTATGACTAAAACCCATCAGTGGTATCAGAGCCTAGGATGGTTTCAATTGTATTGATGCATTGTATATCTAAAAAATTTGATTTTTTGTGTTCTAGAGGCTGGACTCGCCGAGTCCATAGTTGAACTCGCCGAGTCCAGGGTGACTCGACGAGTCCAGGCTTGACTCGACGAGTCAACTCGTCAGATAGTGCTTATCTCGGGATTTCTTGTTGTTTTTGCATATGGATAGTTACCTTATCATGTTAGATAAATATTAATCCGATTATATGATATATTTGACTATATTTTTTTATCTAAATGAAGATATTTATCAATTAATAAGATAATTGTTTCCTTATAAGATAATTGATTAATTATTTTGAGTAAATTGATAAATTGTTTTGCAAGAAATCATTAAATAAATCAAATATGGATAATTATGTGATTAAATGTTAATTTAAAATTATTTGTTATTTGATCCTTGTTGTTATGAAAAGTTTCATATTTTTCCCTTTAGGTTTTATAGTTTAAATTTGAACCTAAAAGTTTTGAAGTTTTGAAATTTAAATAGTTAAAACCCTAATGTTTTGAAAAAGGTTTCAAAACTTGCCCTCAAGTTTTGGAATTTAAAAGTTGATTAAAAGTTGATTAGGAATGTTAAATTCTAAAACCCTAGTAATGTTTTGAAAAGTTCAAATCACTCCCTTATGGTTTTATTAATTGATTAAGGTGTATAATTAAAAGAGATTTAATAAATCCATAAAAGTTTAGGTTTACAATTTAATTGAATTAAAAGTATAATTGTTAAATTTGATCACCTAATATTTTAAAAGTGTAAAATGCACCCTATACTATATATAACATTAAAACTCTAACATTATATATATGTATGAGTAAAAAGTCAGTCTTACCGTTAGTAGGCCTCATTCACGAAGCTGGTCTATAAGGGGTGTTTAAGGAAATTGCCTATAATATGGCGATTGAATGGGTATCCACTCTTACCCACCGCACTCTTGACTAGTGGAGGGTCGTTAGCCGAACGGGTAGGATAGGACGAAACCTTCCATTATAAGTATAATGAAATACAAAGTAACTAAATGTTTTGCAAATTCCCAATCTTAGTTACTTAGGCAAACGTGAATTGATGCAATTCCATGAAATTACACTTTGTGCCCTTGCGAAGACATTAGTGGAGCGTGTGTGGTTTACTGGCACACTAAATGGTTCTAAGCAAAGGTAGCAAAGGGTGACTCAATGTTTGTCATAGTTCGGTGGAGCGTGTGTGGTTTACTGGCACATCGAATAGGTGACTGTAACATGTGAGGGCACCATGTAACTTTGCATGGTTATTCACACCCGCTTTGTGATCCTCGGCATCCCAGTCACAAACAAGAGGGGCATATCGAGATTTAAACATGCCATTGAAATGTTCAATGAATCTCAAAGGTTCTAGGAGTTTTCATAGATTTAAAACTTAAATTTCTTTTTCGTTTTTCATGGTGGAAATTAGTGAATCGTCATTCACTTACCTTCAAATATTCGGCAACTAGATTACGGCATCCCTTTTCTAGGTTGTAGCGTATTGTGTTGGGTCCTAGCCTTAGTATCTCATTTGGGTGATTCACTAAGGACTCAATCAATCAATCAACTAACTTGAATTTGTTTCTCCCGTTTTGTAGATGTCAAAGTTCGACAACTATGGTCTTCCCAAATCCCGTGGAACAAGCATTCCACATGAAGATGATATTCCACGATTCGATCGAGGAACAAGAAATCATGCTTCACTTCCTCCTCCTCCTCCAATTATTCTCCCTAACCCACAAGATTGTAAAATTGAAAGGTTCAATATCACTCAAGCCCTTTTGGCAAGTAAACATAAAGAAGGAAAGTCGGTGTGTGCACACGTCTTAGGGATGAATTCACACATTGATAGGTTGAGAATGATGGGATCCGTTGTCGGTGAAGAGATGGCTATTGATTGGGTTCTTCAGTCACTTCCTAACTCGTATAGTGAGTTCGTAAGAGAGTACTATATGATGAACCACGACGTGACCCTTATTGATCTCACCTATATGCTTATTGATGCTGAATCAGCAATGGTTTGGCGCAATAGAAAAGCAAAGTTGATTGGTGAATGCCTTCAAGACCTCTATGGATATAGACAATGGCAATGAAAGACATGCAATGATCGAAAAGTTTGATCATAAGAGAAAGGCGATGTCTGAAGTAGTTCCATGTGTTGTTCCGAAAGAGTCAATTTGCTTTTATTGCCAAGAGAAGGGGTATTGGAGACGAAGTTGCCTTATTTACCTAAGAGATCTAAGAGATGGGAGAGTCAAAAGTATGACTACGCTTCAGGTAAAATCCACTATCTAACTCCGTTAAGTTCCTATGCATTGATTCTTAATACATGATGTGATAAGATTGCATTTGAATGTTTTGCAGGATCGGTGAAAAGAAAGGAGGCTTGATAAGAGAGCAAGATGAATCTAATCACAAGAGATGGATCTCGATCGCATGGACTTGAAGATTGGATTTTGAGCTTAGATAGTTATGATAGAAATTTTCCTTTTACATAGTTTTCAATAGATTTTGCATTGTAAGGACAAATGTTTTTCCGCTGCTTTTATAAATAAAATAAATTCTGACTTATTTATTTATTTGTTTACTTCCTTGCAATGAAATCGTTATGAAAATTGATGTTTGCATATTTCTACAACGAATGGATATGATTCTTAGTTATGTTATTTATGGAAATGTTAAGAATTTACCAAATAGGGAGAGTTTCTCATCACCCAAATTTCAATTGGACAGAAATTTGGAATCACGCAACTTGGTTGCATGATGAATGAGAAATTTCATATTTGGAAATTAGACTAATTCGTTGACAAAGTGTCAAGTGAAAGGACTAGGAGATCGAGCACACAAAGTTGTGTGTTGATCAAAGTTCACCACAAGAATAACAAAGATATTTGTCATGATTTACTAAAGGTTTAGTAAATATGATTATACTTATAAAATTAAGTGTAATTCGGAATTGATTAAAAAGGTTTAAATCAATAGCAAAACGAATAAGAAGAATCAAGTAGGCAGAAAGATAAAAGTTTCTCCATTCTAAGAAGAAGGGAGAGTACCTTTTATGCTTTATGATAGGTCTTTATGATTAAGAACCATATCTCAATTGATCCTCTAAGTAAGTCTTAGTACAATTGTATGTTTAAGAAGAGGAATCAAGAATTGAAGAAATGGTTAAATCAAAAGTCAATCATAATTCGTTCCAATAACAAGTCTTAAAGTTAAGATTGTGACAATGAGTGAAAAGTATTAAAGGTTTATAACATTCATCAAATGTGGAAAGTTGTGATGTCTTGAATAAGACAAAGACCGACTAGGACCAATTTATGAAGTGTTTTGATAAAAACTACACTAACTTTTGAATATTTGTTTGTCAAGAAATGGTTATTGACAAAAGAATCTTATATGTCAAGGAGTCAGTGGGAGCCTTAATGGTCTTGAAAGGTTTCAAGAACAAATCAAATAAACCTTATCGATCATCACTAGCACACGAGTTGAGGTTTACAAACTATCGTGTTGATAATATTTTGATTATGTGATGTTCCAATTGAGTTAATTATGCATGTGAGTCCTATGAGTTCTCATTTTGAACGCATAAAAGGCAAGGCACCTTAATCAATGAAAGGTACATTGATAGGAAAAGGTGAGCTGCTTAACTACTTGGAAGACGTGGTGGGCAGCTGTGCTACCATAAGGCAAGAAATCAAGATTAAGAAAGTTCGGTCCATATGAGTTTGAATTTGTCATAAACTTTTTTTTTTAACAAATTCACATGGATAGGAACATATACACCATTAAAATCTAAGTGTCATAAGATTTCCTCCTTCATGAAAATGATTGTGAAGAAATGCTTTCACTAAGAAAGATTTTAAGAAGATAGTGATTGTAAAGTTGCATTCTCAAATTCAATTATGGTTATGGTATCCCTTTCCATGATTTGAATTGTGAGGTTTGGCAATTAGTCTTAATAGTTTAGACACACGTATGAACTATCTAAAGCAAAGGTGTATAAGCTTAAGAGGCCTTGATAAAAGATTATCAAAGCATTAAGTATTAGAAACATGGACTTAAGAAATTCAATAGGTATTGTTTTCTGAAAGTTAAGATGTTTATGAATACATGTCGAAGCTAGTGGGAGCATAAGTGTTATGTTTTATAATAATCATCATAATAGTGGGAGCATAAATGTTAAGATTGTATGATTATTAAGGCACGTATTGCAAGTTGGCAATATTAATTATAGAAAACAAGAGTTATACATTGCAAAGTCATAAGGGTTGTAAAGTTGTTTTGTTATAATTAAGGGAGAGAATATTATGCTTCATGATAGTGGGAGCATAAATGTTAAGTTGTTTTGTTATAATTAAGGGAGAGAATATTATGAATATTATGCTTCATTTCAAATCATAATTAAATTGTAAAGTCTTTAAGACAATATATCAAGGGTAAATATCATCTTAAGCCAACCAACTATTGAGTTTTGGTTTAAAAGGTCCCTAATTTATTTTTTTAGTAGTTCTGGTCATTAAACTTATATGTGACCTGTTAATTATACAAAGAATCTATTTTTTATCTGGTTTTACCGGTTACATCCCCATATCCCGAAGGTATCAGTGGGGAAATTGTTGGATTAGTGTCTAAGTCCATAACTATTTTGGTATGTACTTGACGCGATGGTGCATGGTCCTTTTGGGTTGCCTTCACCAAAGCAACTTGATTGGAGAAATAAATAAAGAGAGAGAGGTTATTATGATTTATTAATATGTTATAAGAATAATATATTAAATGAGAAATCATATTTTTTTAATTAATATTGGTCAATAATTAATTAGGAATTAATTTTGTGATCAAGTGTAATTAATTAAACTAGAGGGGCTGATTTGTAATTTTGTGATAGTTACAAAATAAGGTAAGGATTATCTTAAATATAGGGTGAACGAATTTAAGGAGATAATGCCTTAGAATTCGACTAGGATAAGGGTTTCTAAGACTTAACTTATGGTTACTTGGTGGGCAAGCAACTAGATAAGGATAAGGACTAAAACCCAAATCTTTACACCTATATAAACCCCCTAAGACTCATGATTTCGTCTAAGCCTTCCCAAGAAGTCCTAAGGACGAATTCCTACCTCTCTCCTCTCTCTTTATACCTTCTCCACTTGCTCTTGGTGTTTGTAAGCCATTAGAGGAGTGACACTTGTGACTCTAAGCCTTCCAAAGTCAATACAAGCAAATTTGGGATTGTTATTGCTACATAACAATCAAGGTAATGTCTTAAACCCATTCTTATGTTAATATGATTACTTAAATGCTAGAATTAGGGTTTATAGTCTTGGATTCAAAGCATGTACAATAGAGAAACCTAGATCCAATCATTAGGGTTTGTATGAGCACATAGGATGTCTTATGACTAAAACCCATCAGAAATTTCATCCGGTTTTTTTAGAATGGTAGAGCTTGTTTAGGAGAAGTTATATATCGTTATACAACATTAGAACAATTGTCACTCGAGTGTTTTCTAGATTGTCTCGATCTTTCATCTGAACGCGTCGCTCTAGAAATCGCCAATCACATGGAGGCGTTGATCTACATGTGACATAAAAGGATTCAATTGAGGCCATTACCTCATCAAAATAGATCACCAGTGAAAGCTTTGTGGTACATGGTGGATGATTTAATGAGGATGACACAATAGAGATTCATTAGCTAAAAGTATCTTACTTTTGATTGAAACATCGTTTTTCGAGTCTAACTCAAACCTCATTAGACATCAACAAGATTCAACACCAAAATGTACTTCAAATTTCAAAAAACCTAATTTTATTCTTCCAAAACCTCAAAAGAAACCCGATTATAGATGATTTTTGAGATAAACATTCAACGTTGGGAAATCGATCTTCGAGAGCTACTCTAAGGTTCTGTAAAGTCTCACATTCAATCGAAGATGGTGGTGTTTGGCAGGTTGTGGTTCATTTTGGAGATTCGGATTGAGCAGGTGGTTGTCGAAGGAAGCTTGAATGTTGGCATAAGATGGATGGATGGTATTTTCGTTAAGGGGTTTTTTAACAGGTGGTTGTGATGTATGGAAGTAGATGGTGAAGCTTGTGGTCAAAGGTAGATGACATGTGGTATCATACAACATCAAATCAAAATTGAGAATAAAGCAAGGAAAGTTTCAACAACTAATTTCAATCACGAAAACAATAACTTAAATGTTTAACGATTTTTTTAAAGGTTTACAATAAAAGGGAGCATTGATTTGTGCTTGTAACTGGTAAAACCGGATGAAAAATAGAATGTTGGTACTAACATATAAGTTTAATGACTTAAACTACTAAAAAATACATTAAAGACCTTTTAAACCAAAACCCAATAGTTGGTTAGGTTACTATGACATTTACCCATATATCTAATAAAGATCTCTGAAAATAACAACTTTAAATTTGCACATAGTAACTTTTCTATATTTACATTTTCTACCTTCAAATATTTTTAGTCTAGCAGTTTTAATACCTCAAGATAAATTATTGGTATTTGTAAGTTTCAACTTTTATCCCTTATTCTTATATATATTAAAGTTTGAAAATCCTTAGGAATAGTGAACATCCTGATTTTTTTGGCAAAACTGGTCCTTTGGCTATAGGTGGGGTTGCAAATCTGTGTCATTTTTTTATGGGTCATATTTTGCCATTTTGTATATTCTTGGTGGGTATGTGTTCTTCTGTGATTGGTTGGATTTAAAAAAAATTGTTTCTTTGCTTGCGTATTATCAGTGTGTGGATTGTCTTGGGTACGTGTTGTATTGATGTGTCACCGCAGCCTGGACCAATCGTATTTGGATTTGTGTGCTTCTTCTTCACCACCGATCCAGACTGACCCAATTTCTACTTGCTCTAGGTATGTTTCCTTGCTTGCGTTCTGACCTCCATTGCCTTTTCTCACTTCCAGCATCCTTGCTATCTGCCGGCTTCCACATTTCTTCTTCGATTTAATCTGTCGTAATCTCTAGTGACATCGCCTTTACCACAGACTCCGTCGGTTGGTTGGTACTAACATATATATGGTTTTCGGATTCCTTTCTGTTCATTTAATCAATGATTTTTTTTCACGTTTTCATTTCATAGTAGAGAGCACCAATGACTGCAGTCTTTGGATTACTGGACATTTCTTTCTGATGAATGCCTTCTCTTTTCAATTTTGTTGAAGTTAGAGTTTATGACAATGCAACAATCGACGATGATGGCTACATCCTGATGAATTTATCAATCTAAGCCTTATTCTCTTTTTTTGTTTTCGATTATGGAATCCACAGTCGATTCACTGAAATCGATCATCAACACCCACAATATCATTCAGGTCAGTAGAAATCAATCTGTTTTCCAGGCATATAGCTTTTTAAGAGTTGAATATGGGGTTTATACTTATGTAGTGTTGATGTTACATTTATTTTTCTTTTCATCGATTGATGTTCTTTTTCTTTCATTTTCCCCAATGTTGATATGTTTTGCTTGAGATTCGAACAAAAGGTTATTATTTTTAGATAAAATCATGGGATTTGAGTACAAATTACAGCTCATACATGTTTGGATGTGGCCTTGAATTTAATTTTTTATATTATACTATATACACGACTTCATCTCTTTCTTCTGATGAAGAACTACTCCTGAATATTTTATGTAATATACTCACTCATCTTCTCTTAACTATTTTCTATCTTTTTTGTTTTTCATTATAGTATTCAACAAGAGTGTCAATTTCCAATTTAAAATTGTTTCCTAATTATACACTATCTCTTGCCGATCGTGTAGCCTCCGCAAACCCACCGACACTCCATCATCATCTACTTCTTCCGGACTGGGTTTCGTCTGAACTATAGTGGCTCAAAGAGCTTATAATATGAACCTAATTCAAATAACTAAATTCGGAAAACCCTGAAAAGGGAGAAGGCTTATTAACTGTAACCGGTGACTTGACTCCATTTTTAGGTATATTTGTTTGTCTTAATAATTCTTTACTGTTTAGGTCTTTATAAAATTATAATTATGAAGTTAGGACTTTGTTTGTGAAATAAATTTGTTATTTTGGTATGGATAATTCATTATTGAATATTTATTTCCATTGCTTTATGTGATAACTTATCGATTTGATCGACTTCAATTCATTCAATCACAAGTTTCAGTCAGCTCAATTAGGAGTTAAAGTGTGGTTTACATGAGGAGATACTTCTATCCTTTAACTAGCTTCCAAATTGGGTATGAACTTTTTCTTTACCATATCAAATGCACTTGATTTAGAAATGTTCAGTTTGGAATTGTGATTTATGTTTGGTTAATCAGGCCTCTTTTAAAACTAATTAACTTTGTGTGTTGAACCATTCGTTTTCTGATAATCTTCTTGATCTAGATAGATTAGTACGGATGATCTCAGGTGAGTTATATTTTTATAGATTTTAGGTTTGTTAAAGATTTGTTTTATTTTTTTAATGTATTTTTCTTTTCATGTTATATAATTATGAGGTGATGGAATTTATCTGAGGAAAAGATGACTTCTTCATATGACTTTTCAACCAAATGCAATTAAGTTACACGAACAATAGGTTATTGAAAGGTATTAACATTATATATTTTTTTTTGCACATGGAATAAAAAGAAATTAGTCATTTTAACTTGGGTTTCGGTTTTTCAGGATTTTCTTTTTTATTTTCGGTATTTGCTTATTTTTATCTTGCTTAATGGTTGTTTCATTTCACAAATAATAACAATGTACTTACATTTTTTTACAGCTTGCTGAGATCATAACAATGTAACTACAATTTTTTAACAATAATAGCAATTTGTTTGTATAATTTTTACAATAATAACAAAGTGCTTATATTTTTTCTATTGACTGAGCGGAAGCTTCACGTAATTCTTAATTTTATTAGTGATATAAATAATTGGCAAATCCTCAAATAACACCTTATAAGCAAAAAAGCTTAAAAAAGATATATAAATAATTATTTTTTATTTGTTCGTTTATGATGAATTTGGGAAAGACTCTAATTGTTTAATGACTTCATTCTATTGAAAAAGATGTTTGTTTTTTTCTAACAAGGTGGAAAGTTTCTGGTTTTAGATGGCATGGTGAATTTTTCTTTTTTACAATTTCTACTTTGGAATTTTATTTAAGAATAGAACCTTTATGCTTTTTTTTCTAAGTTTTACATTTATATTCATCCAAGAAGTACAGAGACCACCAATGGATGATGATGATGATACTAGATATTAAAATCCAGTTTGTGTTTCTGCCAGCATTTTATTTATTTGAGTTTGGGAGTTTGTAATTGTATTGATTGTTATGTTTAAATTAAATCTGTTTTCTACTAGTTTGGTCTTTCGAGAACAATTCAATATTTTGAGAAACATCTACTAAGACCACAATTTCCATTTCCAGGTGGGTGGATGGATTGGGGAATGTGCATGGTAGAGTTCAACCACCAAATGCTAGCAACAGGGCTCTTCTAATCGGTTCTCATTTGGTGAGTAATCACATTAATACTTATTAATAACAAGATTTTAACGTTTTAGGGAAAATTACACATTATCAGCATTTTACCTCAAAAGCCATTATGAGTTTTTTATTTGCACCATTATTGAGCTAAAAAAGCAGCTACCATGTTCAATTTCATAGTTGGACATTTTTCAATGAGTTGGCATTTGACATGGCAAGTGAAATGGCCACATATGTGTGTAAAAGTGTCAAAAACTGTTGTTTTTATGTGTCCATAAGTATAACACATGCTTATGTGGATATTAGATGTCACATCATAAAAAAATGTTCATGTAAGCAAATCAAACTTGCTAATCGGGTTTTGTAGGTTACTAACGGTTGAAATGAAAAAGAAATATATACCAATGGCTTTTATACAAATAATTTTTCCATGTATTTTTTTTTTAGGTTTAAGGTTGATGATGTAATGGTTTTTTGTGTAGTTTTCCCTTTCTATCTTAAGTATTTCTGTTCCTAAGTGGTGGAGCTCTTTTTTCCTCTCTCAACAAGATACTATTGTTGATACTGGTATGTGTTGAAGAGTTTGTAAGCCTCAGTTTTTCAATTTTTCGCTAATATTATGAACAAAATTTTCATTTTTTTTTTGTTTTGTTTGTTATAATTTAGATGATCAAGAGCCATGGACGTTGATGGGATTTTATGGTTCTCCTATGGTGTATGCACATACTAATTTGGTTATAAATGAGTCTCTAGACAATAGATGGAATGTTGTAAGTGTATTTTTTATAATCAGTTGATTTAGAAATTACTTTAACAAAAAATATACTGATGATTATAATTATTTTTGTTTAAATCTAAGCTTGCATTTTTTTTTTTGCAAGAATGTATTTGGATACATATGACTGAAATATCATTTTTTTATGAAATTGTAATGTCATATTTTATTAGTGCAACCCAACATAGACCTAAGAATTACTGCATCAACCATTGGAGTATATGTTGAACAGATATGACCATTATATACTTTAATCTATATTCTAGCAATGTATGTTTAGTTATTTGCATTTTATATCATCCTACTTTCACTTTTCTCTCTTAAAGCATTCTACTTTCGAGTTTTTAAAGCTTTGTATAGACAAATAGTCTATGAAGATAGACCGAACAAAAAATCTCACATCTAACCCCGCAAAGCAGGGTCACTCACCTAGTTATATTTTAAAGTAACGTTTTTCATCATTATATAATTTTTTTTTCTAGTTTTCATTTGTATTAATATTACTTTTGTTATTATAACTTCTTAATTAATTATATTTTGTGGTATTAACCAAAGAAGATACACTTTCAGATCTTAGTTTTTGCCGTTTTATCCATACATAAACATGTTTATACTTTTATGTGCGCTTAATAAAGGGATCTCTGCTACAACGCCTGTACGATTTCACTCACATAATTATTGTTTATTTGCTTTAATAATTTCAATCCAAAAAAGACTTAAGTCCAGATTAAGATATACATTTTATAGAATATAATATAAGATGTGGAATATGCATTTTCATTAGGGTTAATGTCATAAAAACCCTCAAGTTTTCACAGTTTTGTCAGTTTTGCCAAAAGTTGAGATTTATGTCTGTTTTTACCATAATATTTTCGAAAAAATGTTCGGTTTTACCCTTTTTACCAATGATAACAAGTTTTCCACGTTACCATTATATTAAATTCGTAAAAGAACCCTTAAGTTTACCCTTTTTTGCGTTTTACCTTTAAGTTTATAATTTTTTTTTACACTTTTACCCTAAGTGTTTTTTTTTCATAATATACGTATTCATGCAGAAAATCGTATTTATATACAAAAAATGTTTAATTAAATATTGTATTTATATTTTTTTAATGTTATATATATATATATATATATATATATATATATAATATGTTTTTTTTTGTGTGTGTATGTGTTTGCAAAGTTATACCATTTAAAAAGATAAATAATATTTTTAGAATTATGAATACGTGTTTTATAGATATAATTTTTAGAATTATAAATACATATTTTTACATTTTTATATATAAATCTGTATATATACTTCTAAAAATATATTTATACTTAAAAAAAACATATATCAAAATACATATTTACACTTCTAAAATATATGTATATACTTATATAAACATGTTTATGATGCAACAAGTTTGTTTATTGATATGCATATTTTTAAATGCATAAAAATATGTCTTTATAGTTCTAAAAACATATTAATTTGTGTTTTTTTACATGTTAAACGGTTTATCTAAGAAAAAACCCATATATATATATATATATATATATATATATATATATATATATATATATATATATATATATATATAGGGTAAATTGAATATACCTAATAACTTTATATAAGCTTAGGTACCTAACCTCATCAAACTATGTTCTTAAACTTCATCCCTAAACTTAATTTACTTCAAAAAAAATTTGGAAATTCATCATTATATTTCTCCTACATCCTTTCATTTGTAGCGGTAGGATATGAAGCCCATTAAGTGGTATTCGATAGAAACACGTGAGATAAAAGAAAGATATTGTTGAAAGTCCAAAGATTTTGGAAGTAATCAAGTTATGGGGTTGAAGTTTAAGAACCTTAGGCAATTACAATGTAAATATGATACAAATCGATGTAGCATTATAGAGTTAGGTATCTAAGTTTATATAAGATTGTTAGGTATATTCACTTTACCCATATATATATATATATATATATATATATATATATATATATATATATATATATATATATATATATATATATATATATATATATATGAAGAAATAACATTAAAAAAATGTTAATACAATATTTAATTAATTTTTTTTCATATATAACTATAATTTTTCTGCATGAATGCATATAATATGAAAAAAAAACAAAGGGTAAAAGTGTAAAAAAAAATATAAACTTAAGGGTAAAAACCTAAAAAACTATAAACTTAAGGTTTTTTTGCGAAGCTAATATAATGGTAACCTGTTATCACCGGTAAAAGGGTAAAACCGAATATTTTTTTGGAAAATGTTAAGGTAAAAACAGACATAAAATTAAACTTTGGGCAAAACCGATAAAACACTGAAAACTTGAAGGTTTTTATGACATTAGCCATTTTCAATTTTTCATTAAGATAGCAAATTTGTTTATGTTAATAAAAAATCTCATATTTACATTTTCTACCATAATATTTTTTTTATTAAATAGTTTTTATCCTTCAATTTATTCATATTTTTAAGTTACGATTTTGATACCTTATTATATTTTAAACATTTTTAGTCTTTTACATAATTGTTTTTATAGTTTTCATTTTTATTAATATTATATTTATTTAAACGTTATAAAATTTTACGGTATTTATTGTGGTATTAAATCATAAAATTAATACATTCAAGATACACTTTCAAATATTTATTTTTGTCTATCTCCTCCATACATAAGTATTTGGTTCGAAATCTTATTTTATACTTTTACGTTCCATTTTACGAATAACTCATTTGTAATGTGAACCAGAAAAATATACAAATAAAGTTACGATTTAAACACACTTAAATGTTTAAACTACGTTGAAAGTTATCTCAAAATTTCTCCCACATAATTTTATCCATGTCGCAGTGTGTTTTTCGACATATCAGATTTCCGCAGAATTGGACGGATGGTCCAAACCCTAGTTTAACTGATTTTGCAGACAATTTCTAAATAATTAAATAGACGATTTCTGAATAATTAAATAATAATAATAATAATAATAATAATTTCGGTCGAACTAAGTTTTTTTTTTTTTTTGATGAGTTAACCTATTTTATACTATATTTTTTCCTTTCTCATAATAAAAAAGGGAAAAAAAAAAAAATTAAGAAGAGGGAAACGTGTGAAGTGAGTGTAAGCTAACTCCGTAGCTTGGCTTCGCTTCGATATGTAGGTAAGTCGGTGTAGGAGCTCATTTGCCAAACGTCTTCAACACCACTCGTTCACAATACCACAAACCCCAAAATTTTCATCCGGAAAACCGAAAACCCTAATTCGCTGGACTTTCATCTCGATTTTACACGGATTCGGTTATTTTTCTTCTTCACTCGACTATCCATCCGTCCTTATTCTCTTTCTGCTGTTCAATTTGAGGCTTTTCTGATGGGGTGAAGCGTTTGTTTCTTAATATCTGTCTTGCTATTTATGGAGTGGGATAGTAGCAGTTCTGATCTGAGCGGAGACGAGGAAGGATTTTTATTGAATGATGGAGGTCCGCTGCCTTTCCCCGTCGACAGCCTGCTTCAACCGGCACCGTGTGGGTTCGTTGTTACGGATGCGTTGGAGCCTGACAGTCCCATTATTTACGTGAATTCAGTTTTCGAGATCATAACTGGGTATCGTGCTGAAGAAGTCCTCGGTCGTAATTGGTGAGTTCTTTCATAGATAATATCTTGTGAATTGCCTTTGTTTTCGTGATGCTGATTACGTAATTGTTGAGGGTTAATGTGTTTTGGGTCTTTTTGCGTAAGGAATCAATGGAATTAAAGTTCTTTCTTGCTCTAGTTACCATTATTCAGTCTCGTTTAAATTAATTAGTAGGGATTTTGATCTTAATTGGATAATTGATGTTTTTACCAAAATATGCTCTAACTAGTTTTGAAACATGTGGGAATATGTTCTCTGCACCAAAAGCCATGCTTGTTCTCTGCACCGAAAGCTATGCTTGTTGATAAATAGGAAGCTTTATATCGAATTTAACCATCTATGAAGATCTTCAAAGCGTCATTACTTGTATTTAGATCTAGTAGAGTATACTTCTGTACAGAACCTAACTAGGATTGTTCTTAGTTTTGCATTTGGAATCAGCAAGCTTTTGCTTGCTTATGTTTAGGGGATTTAGGACTCTAGTTATACACTTGTGATCTTTATGGATGGTTAAAAAAATGTTGTTTGTTGCTTTAATTGTTACTATAGTTGATAAGGTCTCTTTTGGTGGTTTACTTTGGCATAATATATATACAACATTAAGCTAACATTCTTTATTGTCTGCTGCTGTTGGCATGCACAATTATTTTTTTCAAGGGAGTGAAGAAATGAATTGCTTTACCTCATTACCCCACTCTTAGAATAGGATATGAACAATAGTTGGATTCTATTTTTGCCATATGAAGATTCTGTGCCAACTTCACCTTATACTAAATCGTCAATGCACCAGATGCAGCAAACGTTTTTCCAATCCCCTATATTAGCAACATGGGAAAAGGTTTGTTATGATCTTTTTAATACGAGTAACTTAGGAGTTGGGAGTTAGTTTCTAGGTTATTTTGGTCTAGTACATGACCTTGTGTCTGCTTCCTCACAAATAGTGTCACAAATTTCATTAATCCTCAACAGATTAACAACTGTTACTTAGGCTAGCTTTGCTCATTAAAGATAGGTGTTTGTAACCTGATTATCTGGTCTTCCTTGGTCATACTCATACTAATGGGCATGTTCTTCATTAAGCCATCAAAGAAATGGCTTTGAGTTTTGACTATATATCTACAAGTTTTCTCTATGATTTGGTTTTGGAGCATCCTCCAACATCATGTGCTTGTAGCATTATGGACCAGCAACTTGATCATAGTAATCTGGAGACTTTTAAAGTCTAGTTTAGATACCGATCTCTTAGTTCTTAGATGATATTTATAGATTTTGGGGTCTGTTTGTTAAACTTTATGTATCAGTGTTGTTTGGGTAAAGAGATCCGTATGAATGCAGGCTCTGTCCAAAATAAGTGATAATAAAGCTTTTCTGTTTATTAAGTGTGTGAAATGAGTATTTTTTGGAGGTGGAGATACATGATACAACACGGGGTATTTTGGGAAATTATGAGTTTAATTGGGAAAACAAACCCTAATGACTTACCACAAATAAGGTTCTGTTTGTATGAATAAGTCACAAAAAACAGCTCTATATGGATTAATGGTATTTTGTTACTTTTCTTGAACTGCTACATTGCTTAAAATAGGGGCACAGTTGTCTTTTTGACCTCTAATTTGTGCATTTGTTTTGTTTGCAGCCGATTCTTGCAATGCAGAGGTCCATATGCAAAAAGAAGGCATCCACTGGTGGACTCAACTGTAGTTTCAGAAATCAGAAGATGTCTGGATGATGGAATCGAATTCAAAGGAGAACTCTTAAATTTCAGAAAAGATGGCACCCCATTAATGAACAGATTACGCATGACCCCAATATACGGTGATGATGAGGTCATCACCCACATCATCGGTATCCAATTCTTCACAGAAGTCGACCTCGACCTGGGCCCACTCCAAGGCTCCACCACAAAAGGTACCATCAAACCATCCGACGGCTTTCGGTCCAGTCTTTTCTCATGCCGGTTAACCCCAGACCAGACCCGCGGGTCGACCCGTGGACTCTGTGGGATCCTACAGTTAAGTGACGAAGTCATTTCTTTAAAGATTCTCTCTCGGTTGACCCCGAGAGATATTGCTTCCGTGGGGTCCGTTTGCAGGAGGTTTTATGAGGTTGCGAAAAACGAGGATTTATGGAGAATGGTGTGTCAGAATGCGTGGGGTAGTGAGACAACTAGGGTTCTAGAAACTGTCCCTGGGGCTAAGAGGTTGGGGTGGGGTCGGTTGGCTCGGGAGTTGACCACCCTCGAGGCGGCTGCATGGCGGAAGGTGACAGTTGGCGGGGCGGTGGAACCCTCCCGGTGCAACTTCAGCGCGTGTGCTGTCGGAAACCGGGTGGTTCTTTTCGGGGGCGAGGGTGTCAATATGCAACCGATGAATGACACTTTTGTCCTCGACTTAAACTCTAGTAAACCCGAGTGGCAACACGTGAAAGTCGGCTCACCGCCACCTGGGCGGTGGGGCCACACGCTCTCGTGTGTGAACGGGTCGAATTTGGTGGTGTTCGGGGGGTGTGGGACCCAAGGGTTGCTGAATGATGTTTTCGTGTTGGATTTGGACGCGAAGCATCCTACGTGGCGGGAGATTTCAGGGCTGGCTCCTCCGCTTCCGAGATCATGGCATAGCTCCTGCACCCTCGATGGGACGAAACTGATTGTTTCGGGTGGATGTGCGGATTCTGGTGTGCTTTTAAGCGATACTTTTTTGCTCGACTTGTCAATGGAGAAACCGGTTTGGAGAGAGATTCCAGTGACGTGGACCCCACCTTCTCGTTTAGGTCACACTCTATCGGTGTATGGTGGCCGGAAAATCTTGATGTTTGGTGGTCTTGCGAAAAGTGGGCCCCTCCGGTTTCGTTCGAGTGATGTGTTTACTATGGATTTGAGTGAAGACGAGCCGTGTTGGAGGTCGGTGACCGGAAGCGGAATGCCCGGTGCCGGAAACCCGGGCGGCATAGCGCCGCCTCCCCGGTTGGATCATGTGGCGGTTAGTCTGCCCGGTGGGCGGATTCTTGTGTTTGGGGGGTCGGTGGCGGGGCTTCATTCGGCTTCACAGCTTTATATTCTGGACCCCACAGAGGAGAAGCCGACATGGCGGATATTGAACGTGCCCGGGCGGCCGCCCAGATTTGCGTGGGGGCATAGTACGTGTGTGGTGGGGGGGACGCGGGCAATTGTTCTTGGTGGGCAGACGGGTGAGGAATGGATGCTTAGTGAGCTTCATGAGCTGTCATTAGCAAGTTCGGTTATTTGAAAAAAAAATTGTATAAACCGATTTGAAAGGTGGTTTTCCGGTCAGCACGTGTGGTTTTCCGGTCAAGTTTCGGTAGTATTCCAAGTAAAGGTACGATTTTTGTCAGATTTGGTCGCAAAGTCCCAAGTTTTTTTTTTTTTGGTAAGAAGTTATTGACAGATTGGGTAGGGTATTATAATAATATTATATAATATATATATATATAATATACGTAGGTTTGTTTTGATGATGTTTGTTGATGTAATGATGTTGTTTAAGGTTCTATGTTTGGGACCAAACCCAAGGAGGAGAAAACTAAAGTGTTAAAATGGTGCTTGTATATAGGAAATGACAAATTTGCCCTTGACTCTCTCTCTCTCTCTCTCTCACTGTATTAAGCTTTACTGTGCTCACCCAGCAAACGTGGACCGGATTATTCAGCGTGTTGTTTGACCATGGATGAGGACTTACTTATGGGTAAGTTTTTGGCAGGTTTTTTACGGGTTTGATTTAACAATTATATATATGCATTGCCTATGTATATGCATATATGTATATATTTGATGGTGGTTTTGTGCATCTTTGGTTGTTATGACTTGTAGTATTTTGGATGTTGGTATGCTTTAGACTTTAGAGGAATGAATGATTTGGATTCTTTGGTACATTTGTTTTTTTTTGTCAAGTATTTGATGCAATTAGTTATGTAAAGTGCAAATGCAATGCTTCCATGGATGGGATAAATTTTAATTTTTAGGCGGATGGGCCGTATTTAATGTAGTAAAAATGATCATTGTGCAATAAAATGAAACCACAAGAATAAGCAATGTGATAATGAGGGTATTTATGTTTTTTACGTAGAGAATTGAGTTATTGTCACAGTTAGTTTTTTTTTGGGTATTTTAGAAAAATATAAGTCTAAATCAGAGTTTATAGCCAAACTCAGTACAGCTATGTATGAATCTAGTGAAGTATTGGGGATAAAGGTGACCATTGTTATTACAAATACAATTTACTCACTAACCATAAACGTTGGTTGTCCATTGAAATCTGTTTTTTAAGCTTGTGGTTCAAAATTATTTAATTTGTCTGGTTTTGATCCCAACACACTTAGTGGTATGTCATTAAGTGTGATGTGTCATCTGTAATTAAGAGACCATGGGTCTCATCTGTAAAGCACGACTGGTAACGGAAAGAAGATGATTTGTTCTGGTTCTTCGTCGTCTTCAGATCCTCTTCTTTAATTTCATCATCATCAACTTCATTTCACACAAACACCTCATCAGAAACCCTAATTTCATCATCATCGTCATCATGTTATTCTTCTTCATCGTCATCATGTTCTTGTTTTTCGTCGTCTTCTTCATCGTCATCATGTTCTTGTTCTTCGTCGTCTTCAGATCCCCTTCTTCTTCTCGATTCGATCCTCGCAACACCACCTCATCTTTTCTTCGTATCATCGACAGCGAACAGATCCGACAGAGTTGCTCTATCGCAACCCTAATTTAATCAGCTGTTGCTGGCTTGCTCCGTCGCAGCCCCGAAAACTAAATCGGCGGAGGAGTAAGGGAGGAGAGGCGAGAAGGTGGTGTTGGGCAAGGGTTTGATGGGAGTGTAGATGGCCAGAAACAGGGATGCCAATCTTGGGTTAATTTGAGAGAGAGAGAGAGAGAGAGAGAGAGAGAGAGAGAGAGAGAGAGAATGTTTATTAACAATAAAACATTAAAGTAGATACAAAAATTATAAAAAATGTATCAGAAGGGCATATTCGTCATTTCAGGTTGGATCTGGACCAAAAACACACAAAAATGTTAATCATAGGGATCAAAACCACACAAGATATCTAAATTTGGACTAGTGGTGCACCAATATTTCGTTTTGGACAAAAACTACAGAATTTTGCCAACCACAAGGACCATTTTTGCAATTTTGTCAACTTGCATCATAACACATATCGACCAGTTTAGCATCGCTACCATGAAAGTTTGAAGACGGTATAATGCGCCATAAGTCGCCTTTTTATAACAATGCTGAAATTACCATATTGGATTCCTGTTTTTCTCATCTTTTTAGAAGATATCATAAAATTATCATGTTTTTCTCTAAAAGGATTCGTGATATTACTTTTTTTCATTGCTTCTTTTTTTTTTTTTTTTCCTGAATAAAATTCCCACGAAGTTGGTTTTCAAAAGTTCCATGCTTAAATTCCTTGTAACATTTCTTTTCTGAAAATGTTTCTTTTGAAGTAAAAAAAATGCAAGTACAAGACAACATCAGGACTACACGCATTAACTATTTGCACTGCTCTCGGTTTACTTACGCTTCAAAGAAATAACTATATTAAACCGATTTTGTGGTTATTATATTATTATGCAAAACACTATTATCTTTTCACAAGCTGAAATCGCATTCACAAAAATATTGTCATGATCACAAAATCTAATCAAATTTGCAAGGTATGATGTTTGAAAAAGTAAATTTGTGAATTTGCAAGTTCTTTTCGTTAGTTAAGTTGATATTTTTTTAAAAGAATATTACTGTTTTTTGTAAACTAACTTTTCAAAGTGTATTAAACTTGCCAACTAATTGATTTTATATTTTAAAAGGGTACCTAACTAATGTTTTCTGTATGGTTAACTTTTGAATATGTCATCTATTTTTTAAATTTTATACCTTTGTCCCAAAATTTAAATTTTATTACAAATTCGGTTCGAATTTAAAACTTAGTTACGAACTTATCCTAAATTTATTTTTTTACAAATTTCTTTTTCCAACTTTTTTAACTTTTTTTATAATATTTAAGAAGATTTTTTTCTTAACTTTTTTTTTTGAAATGTTTTCTTTAACTTTTTTTGAATTTTTGTACTGCCTCATATACATTAGCAAACAAACTTTTTTTTTCTACTTTTCATTGCTTGAGTATATATTATCAAACCAAAACTTTTTCTAAATAATCTCTTACAAAATTTTGTTTTATTATTTCCTCGGATTTTAAATCATATTGTCTCATATACATTAGCAAATTTTTTCCCGTTGATTGTGCGACACTTGGATTTGATGATATAACAAATATGATTTAAAATTCGAGGAAATAATAAAACAAAATTTTTGTAAACAATTATTTAAAAAAAGTTGGTTTGCTAATGTTTATTACGTAATGCAAAAAAAAAAATTGTTTGTTATTGTATATGAAGCAATACAAAAGTTGAGAAAAAAGGTTAAGAAAATATTGTAATTAAAAAAAAGTGAAAAAAAAGATCTTCTAAACTATTATAAAAAGGTCTTATAAAAGTTGTAGAAAAAATTTGTAAAAAAATTGGGACATATTTGTAACAAATTTTTAAATTTGAACCGAGTTTGTAATAAAATTTAAAATTCAGGTGAAAGGTGGAAAATGGATAGAAGGGAGTTATAAGATAACAAAAAAAAGGGTGAGAAATCTTCTAAAAGGTGGGTTGTTAGAAGATATAAGAGGCCTCAACTTGGTATTTTAGTGTATAGTCTTTAATTTTTAATATTGTGTTCATCTACATGCCTACCTTTTTTATTTATTTTTTCCATTTATGAGAAATAAATCTTGAAATATAACACTAAATAAAAAATCCTATCTAAAGAACCAACGTATTGGTCCATGCTCGAATCAAAACCCCAGAAAATATTAACAATTAAATCGGTTTTCACTCATAATACAAAAACATTGAAATGTGACCAAGTACAGAGAATCATGGACGAAATTATGAAATCTTTCTTGTGGCTCTTTAATGATGACAAAACAGTGATATGGCAAAAAAAAATGTATTCATATATGTCATAGTGATCAATCATTAGGTGCTTGAAATAATGAAATGTATATTGTGTATTATATTATCCTTATCATAGTGTAACGAAGATACCTACCTTCAACAAAATAATTATAAAATTTTGATAAATAAACAAACACTATCTAAAATTAATGTTTTCATATATTGGGGAACTTGTATTTTCTTGGTGATTTCATCGATGTGAAAAATAAGGAAGAGATATCGGGATCCATTTTTTGTCAAATTGGAGCATGGTTATTTAACTGATTTATAGAAGATGTTGGGTTAATGGATGACAAAACTGCAAAATTAATCCCTATGGTTTGCAAAAAACTGTAATTAAGATCTAAAAAGTTTTCAACTTGCATAGAAAGTTCAAAATCACGAATTTTTTGTGAATTTGATTCTAAAATTAGGAATTTCTTGTGAATTTGGTCCGTGGTACACTTTAAAGGTCAATTTTGCCCTTTTTATTTTCTTTTTCCTTTTTTTTTAAAAAAAATTAATTTAGAATTTAAATAATTATAAAAAAAAAATAATAAGATTCCACTCTACCCTACCTCTCTCTTTCTCTCTGATCATTTCTCTTATTTGATTGTCTTCATCATCCTATTTTCTTCCAAACCAAATCACATACATACAAAAAATTATAAAAATAATACATAATTGACTATTCGATACCTGCAACTATCTCCAACACACACACACACATAATTGATGATCGCTTACAACGCCTAAGAAATTAGGACTGAGTTAACTTTCGTTGCCGAAGAACATAACCCATAAACATGATCTTTGCTTCTATTTCTCCTTACCGTTGAATCACCTAACCTGGAATCTACTATTTTGTTCCAAATGTGGAATCCACAAAACCCAAACACATTGCATCTTATTTCAAACCCAAACTCACCTCTGTTTCTCTGTTACATATACATCAAATTTCTTCATCTTTTGATGTAATGTGAACATCTAATTTCTCCATACAAGTTCTATATAAAGATAAGACTTTCAATTAACCTGACCAAGTTTACTAGAAAAAGTGCTACATAGATAAAGTTTAATCGGACCTCCAGAAGGGGATGGGGGTTTCATCAGAGGTGTGTTTATTAAACCGGCAATGGAATGGAGTACGGTGGACATGCGATATCCGATTGTTGGGTCCAATCATCGAGGTTTCGTGATTGCAGGTTTCAAGCTCCAATATGTGTATCCATTGGTTCGAGAAAGAAAGGTGGAGTGAAGACGATGAGAAGTAACATACTTACCGATGATGAGGGATGACGAGAAATTTGGGCGGCAACCATTAGGGCTTCTTGACGGGAATGAAGGCGATGAAGCCAACGTTCTTTTGATGAGTGAGAAAGAGCGAAAGAAATGCAGGGTGAGGTAGTGAGGTGGGTTGCTGTAATGTTGTGGGCCCATTTCTTTTTTTTTCTTTTTTTTTCAAATTAAAAAACAATTAAAATAAATAAAGAAAATATAAAAAAGAAATAATAAGGGTAAAATAATCTTTTCAAATTTCTAAGGATCAAAACCAAAGGAAATTTTTGATTTTGGACATTTCATGCAAGTTAAACACGTTTTGGATCCCATCCATATTTTTTTACAAACGATAAGGATCAATTTTGCACTTTTGTCGTTAATGGATGCTCCTTTAGAAGTTCGTCGTTTCATATGAGCTTCTTTTTGTGGTGAAAAACGGAGTACATTGGATAGATTTCTTCTATCTAATTCTATGTCCAAGGTGTAGCTCAATTTGTGAGAATAAAAATTTATTGGATCATGCTTATATTCTTTTAAAGGAGGTTTTAACTGATTTTGGTCGTATTCCTTTTCGTTGTATTAATTCTTGGGATTTCATGATATTGTAAATGATGCTTCAAAGTGGAATATCGAAGGCGAGGAAAAATTTAATTAGTTCCATGGTATAACTAATAAACAAAGGAGACAAATGATCGATAGGAGGATTATGAGTTATGACTAATGCAAAGTACTATATTAATCCAATTTTGGTGAAAAAAAATATTCTTTTTTTTGCTAAAACAAATTGACGAGACATGTAGAGAGGGACCTTCACAAAATAAGCGTTTTGTTTTGTTTTTTTTTTTTAAATGTTGTTGTGATTGTTATTTGGATAGTGATTTTACGGTGACAGAAGTTATAAAATCCATTTTGTAACAACTCAAAATAGTGATATATATATATATATATATATATATATATATATATAAATCAATAGTTTCGATCATCAAATTGTTCCAAAACATTCACAAAGTACAATATTAAAATCATCAGAGTAATAGTATCCAAAAAGTGCAGAATTCATGAGGGGATCATCACGTCAGACTTTTCCCCTTTGTACCGAAAGTACCTATAAACAAAAATATAAACTATAAACACAAGACTTAGTGAGTTTCCTCAAAATACCACATACCAAACATTCATCTAGACCTAGCCTTGGGATATATTCCAACCCAATAAACAAATATGGACCCCACCCTGGGGTATATTTCAACCAGATCATACGATAGTGAGCCCCACCATGGGGTTTATTTCAACCCGATCATACGGTAGTGACTCCCGCCCTAGGGTTTACTTCAACATGAACATGCCATAATGGGCCCTGCCCCGGGGTATATTTCAACTTGAACATGCCATAATAGGCCCTGTCCTGGAGTATATTTAAACCCAATCACACAAACATATATGTCACACAACAACTAGCATTCTATATAACTGAATAATGGGCCGACATTGGTACCTTCGACCGATGGATACAGTGAGGAGACTCACCTCACGGTTAGACGAAATAGTTGCAACAACACACTACTCCAAATACCGACTCTACCGGTCACCTTTACATATAACAGTGACCAATACTTAGACTACAACTCAAAATACCCAAAATAGCCCTAGGTCAAACTTAATCAAATCCTAGTCAAAGTCAAAAGTCAACCGAGCTAACCGGGTCAACTTAGTTGAGTACACTAGGTGTACTCAATTTGTATGCACGACATACTACGCATTGACCAAAAATCTGGGAGCTGACCACGTACGTGCAACGTACCATTTGGTACGCTCGGCGTACGCGTCTAAAATCCAGATCTAGTCCTCAAATGATGTCCTTAATCTTAAAGTTTCCAACTTTATGATCTTGAATGGCTATTAAGTGCTCAATATTAAAAACCTAACTTCTTAACTCATTAGGACATCCTAGTCCATGCATGGGGGAAAACTAGGGACAAATATTACATTTTTATGATTTTAAACACTCTAAAACATCTTAAAGGACAACTCAAATGAATTAGAGTAACCCATACTCAAATACATCAAGCTTGTGGGACCAAAACAAACACAATCCATGGCTAGACAAGATCTAAGTAAAACTTCATCAAGATCAGAGCTTTTATGTAACAACGTAAATTTTCAAACAATTTTTTTATTTTTCAAACAACAAAAAACTCATACAATATTTTCAAATCTCATGTTCGTCAAATATCATCATAATAAAAACATATCCCAAGATCAAAAATACAATTCCTTGTCAGTGTGTACGGATCATGCCGGCGCCTTCCCATGATCATCACGGGTACCTGAAACACATATCACACAACACGGTAAGCATAAATGCTTAGTGAGTTCCCTAAAATACCACAAACAACACATACGCCACTCAAGGCCATAGCTCTATGGGACCTTCCGATTCATGTGTCTCAGGGGACTTCCGTCCCAACCCTGGTAGATGTAACGATCGGCTTTCGAGGTATTAATTAATTAAATTTCCATAATTTATTGTTGGACTATGTTTGAGATTTCCATCTTGGATTGGACCTTTAGACTTTTGGGCCGAGTTGCAGGTTGCCCATAAGCCGTACGCTGGGCGTAACCCGTCGTACGCTGGGCGTAGTGTCATTGGATGTGCGAGTTATGGGAGGCGTACACGCAGTACCATAGGGTACGCCCAACGTACGTGATCAGGCACTAAAACCTAATTTAGGGGTTTAAGAGCTATATAAACCCTATTATAGCCTCCCTCCCTAGTTTCTTATCAACCTCCTCACCCACAAGAAAACCCTAACTCGTCCTTACCCTCTCCTTTGTGTGAAGTTGATTTTGTGAGTGTTTTTAGTGAAGGAAAGTGGTGGAGATGGAAGGGGAAAGGTTGGAGAAGAAGCTTGAGCTTAGAGATCTGGACTAAACTCACTCTTTGTCATCAAAGGAAGGTACAAAGCACGGAACTTTCTTCCTCATGTTCTAGATCTAGGATTATGGAAGTTTTGGACCTCTTAAGGTCCAAAGGTTGGACCTTGACCTTGTGAATTCGTTTTGGAGCTTGGGTTGCCATCCTTGAGGCTCAAAACATCTTCTTAGCAATAAAGTTTCAATTGTTGGGGCTTTCATGGAGTCATGCATGAGATCTAGACATCTACATGGAAATAGAATATTTTTTTAGAGTTTTGAGCTTGTGTGAGTCATGTATGCCATCTAGTGAGCAACTTTATGGTTTAAGGCATGGAATAAGACTTGGATCTAAGTTTGTAGCTTCTGACTCAGAATATTAAGCACTTAATACAAAAAGGACTTATCAAGGTATTACGCTGAGCGTACATGTAGGTACGCCCAACGTACTCGCCATCAAGCAGTTACGCTAAGCGTACTTTGGAGTACGCCCCGCGTAACATAGTCAGTTGGACTTTAAGTATTTGGGCCTCGATGTGGGCTATATTTTGGACTTTGGGCCTTAGTGGGCCAACAAGAGTCATATTATAGGCTAAGGGAAGTTTTGGGCTTAAGTAGGCCCAATGTAGAATAACTGGGCCATTAGTGGGCCTTTTATAGGCCAATGGTGAACTTAGAAGGAATTAAATGGTTTGGGCCATGATTTTGACCCACACCATAACAGGGGTAAAATAGTCATTCTACCCATAGAAAAATCGTCATTTTGATTAAGTGTTTGATTTGTCATGATAGCCGGAGAGCAGCTGGGATAGCTGTCAGGGATCTTTCACGAGGGTTTTTAGCAGTCAGTTTTCCGAGGTGAGTCCTCTTCTAGTAGAAACGGGTCTACGGCCACAATGCCGACCCGTTTAGATAGCAGTAGCTTGGATGCTTGATGTCTTCGTGATTCAAGCAAGTGTTATTATATGTAGTGTGTCGGGCAAGCCGATACAATTTGTGATTATGCTAAATGCTTATGATATTATATCCAGTTCATTCCAGACTTCGGTCCGATTCCGGGCGGGGCCCAAGTTACTCTGGATTTCGATCCGATGTCGGGCGGGGCCCAAGTTATTCCGGACTTCGGTCTGATGTCGGGCGGGGCCCAATAATTGTTGTATGTGTTTGTTATGTTGATGTATGGTATATGGTAGTTTGGGGGAGCACACTAAGCTTTGTGCTTACAGTTTCGGTTTTGGTTTCAGGTACTTCCGCTAGCAAGGGGAAGAGCTCGGGTTGATGGCATGGCACACACCACAGTTGCAGTTTATTCCTGGGAGTTTTATTCAGATATTTTGATATGAGATTAACTTCAGTTTTGAATTGATACATTTACTATGACATTTTGAGACACACGATTCCTAGTTTATTTATATAATAGTTGATGATGTGGTTTTTTGTAATATTAAAAAAAAATTGGGTCGTTACAAGTTGGTATCAGAGCCTTGATTTGAAGGATTCGGGCACGCTTTCGAGTGTGATTGAACTCAAACTAAGGAAATGGTAAAAGATTTTCAAAAGGGAAGCATTTTCGTAAAGAATTTTTGAAAAAGAACTTAGAAAGAAAAAGGGTTTTCTTAAAAGGAGGTGTGGTGCATGCGATCAGCTGAGCTCAAGTAAGTACTCCCAAGTTACCGATACAAGTTTATGTTGTGACTATCAGTTTCAGTTTCAGTAGAACAGCATGCAAGAATAGGACTAAGGATCTAGGAGGATGCCTTATGTGCATGCTATATATGTTTTAGCTTTATGAGAATTGTATGCTAGTGTTTAGTAGACCGCAGTAGGATAGCCTATTTAGGTTATGCCTAATAGTATGAGCTTAGCATTGTATGCTAGTACAATTTCTCGTTATGAGGATAGAATTGCTTGAGTAGTTTCTTGTGTTTGAATGATGCTTGCTTTGTGCTTTGTGGGACTCTGAGTGATAGAAGTTAGCCATTAGGTGAATACGTCACATCACATGTGATTAGGGTCGAATAATCTCAGAGTGCTGGATTTGGCCCTATTGCGCAGCTCTTGTCTGAGTCCAAACGTTGTAGGGACGAGTCTTTACTCGAAGGATTATCTGAGCCTCGTCACATGTGATGGTATTCAAGTGATGGCTAATTGGCATTATAAAGACACCTTCAGCAGCTGAGGATCAGATTTGATTAAGTTAGGGATTTCCCTAAGGCAAGCCTAGGATGAAAGTAGCAGAGATCAGTAGTAGTAGAAGTGACTTGGTGGAGTCGAGGCGATTTTTGAGGAAAGTACGGATAAATGTGGAAGGTAGTATGGGCCCGTACTACTGAAAGCAGAGGATCCGTACTTGAATCAAGGAAGGCTCAGATGAGACCAGGAAACTTGTAGTAGTAATGATCCCTTGAGATATATCAATATTTCTGACGTTTGTCGCTATGTGTTTCAGAATGGTGGTTTTATGCCCTAGACCAGCAATCGGCAGTTCAGGTGCCGGTGAGGGATCAGGATCAGGCTCGGGGGCCGAGCATTTCGATGAGCAGACTAGGGATTTTACTCTTCAGAGGTTACTCGCATCATAGTTGAGCATACTCCTGTGATCTTTGGTTCGATCAAGGAGGGTATCTTGGAGTTGATGGATGAGAGGTTGAGCACCTTCCGTACTGAGGTGGCGACCATGCTAGGGTCACGCACACTCACCTTTAGGGAGTTTCGGGCTTGTGGAGCTTAAGACTATCATGGGGCATGGGACCCCATAGTGAGTACCAGGTGGTTGGCAGATGTCACCAATGCTTTCCGCACCAGCAGATATCCCGAGGGGGGCAAGGTCAGATTAGCATCCTGTCTTCTGAAGGACATGGCACAAGATTAGTGGGAGGAGATAGAGCATGTCATCGGGGATGACGCAACACTTGATGCAATAACTTGGGCTGATTTTACTACCATGTTCAGAGCCGAGTTTGCACCAATTATTGAGGTACACTAGTTAGCCAGGGAGTTTTAGGATCTTACTCAGACTACAGAGACAATGACAGAGATTACCGCCAAGTTCAGGGAGAGGGCTCTTCTTGTTCCTCAGTATGCAGCTGGTGAGGAAATGAAGAAGGTCCATTATCATGAGATGTTGCGGAGTGATGTCCGCTAGTTTGTGAGTCGATCCAGCTGTAAAATGTTGGATGACATGATCGCGAGGGCTCGTGAGATGGAGATAGATCTGGAAATTGAGAAGAAGAGAAAGCCAGAGGTGGCTTCTGGTATGGGGAGTTCGGGAAAAAGGCCTAAGGTATCAGATTATAGCTCTAGGGGACCATAGAGCCACGGTTTGTGTGGCAAGTGTGGGAAATTGCACGATGGGGTGTGCAAGGCAAGGAGTCCCGGTTGCTTTAAGTGCAGCTGGACCGGACGTATGAGCAGAGATTATACAGCTACCACTACCACCACAACATCTGATCTGATTTGCTTCCATTGCAATCAGAGGGTACATAAAAAGTCCCAGTGTTCGAGTTTGACAGCAATAGGGAAGGTGATAGCACCTGCCCCTGCAACATTGAGGATTACAGACAGCCGCCATGGCCAGAGTGAGGCGCGAGTGGCGAAGAGTAAAGATTTTCAGATGACAGCAGAGGAGGCGCGAGAGACTCCTAATGTGGTGATGGGTATGTATCTTCTTATCATCTTTTTATTGCTACAAATTTTTTCTTATGGTTATATGTTTTATATAGGGTCGTTCATAGTGAACGACATTTCAACTATAGTCTTGTTTGATTCGGGGGCTACCCAATCATTTGTTTCGCTTGCGCTTAGCAACAGGTTTAGCAGAGCTCCGAGGGCGCTGGAGTATCCACTTGAGGTCAAGATAGCTGATGACAGGACCGTCAGGGTCGCGAGGGTGCATAAGGTGTGTTCGCTTTGGTTATTTGATGAGCAGTATTCGGTAGACCTGGTACCTATTCCTCTGCGAGGGAACAAGTTTATAGTAGGTATGGATTGGCTGAGCCCCAATGGGGTAGTGATTGATTGTGAACTACAGTTAGTGAGGGTTCGCACTCCCAGTTGGGGAGAGTTAGTGATTTAGGGCGAGAGGCCACAACACAGACCGATTCTTTGTTCAGCAGCGAGAGCGAAGCGCTACTTTCAGCAGGGTTACGTGGGGTTCATCGCCTATGTGTTAGATACCCTAAAGGGGGCGAGGCGACAGTCGACGATGTTCCGGTAGTGAGAGACTACCCGGATGTATTCCCGGAGGATTTGCCTAGGATACCTTCGGAGAGACAGGTTGAGTTCAGGATTGATTTGGTTCCTGGTGCAGCTCCGATAGCCAAGGCACCATATCGGTTGGCTCCTCCAGAGATGCAGGAGTTGTCTACACAGCTGCAGGAGCTGCTAGACAAGGGTTATATCAGACCGAGCAGTTCACCTTGGGGAGCCCCGATCCTGTTTGTAAAGAAGAAGGATGGGTCGTACCGTATGTGCATAGATTACCGTGAGTTGAATAAGGTGACGGTGAGGAATCGTTACCCACTTCTAAGGATAAATGAATTATTTGATTAGCTTCAGGGAGCATCTTGGTTCTCAAATATTGATTTGCGCTCCGCGTATCATCAGATGCGGCTCAGAGGTGAAGATGTGCAAAAGACTGGTTTTAGGACCCGCTACGGTCATTATGAGTTTGTGGTGATGCCGTTTGGGATCACCAACGCTCCATCCATGTTCATCGATCTCATGAACCGCGTGTGCAGGCTGATGTTGGATTGGTCTGTGATAGTGTTTATCGACGACATCTTGGTCTATTCCAAGACTCAGGAGTAGCACGAGGAGCACCTGAGGGAGGTGCTAGAGACCTTAAGGAGGGAGAGACTTTTTGCGAAGTTCTCCAAGTGTGAGTTCGGGTTCCACGAAGTGCAGTTCCTTGGGCACCTCATCAACCAGAAGGGAATACTAGTAGATCTGGCCAAGATAGAGGTCATAATGAAGTGGGAGATCCCGAGGTCTCCATCTGAGATTCGGAGCTTCCTAGGTTTGGCAAGATACTACAGGAGATTCATCCAGAACTTCTCCAAGATAGCAGTTCCACTCACCTGACTGACTAGGAAGTCAGTGGTGTTTTTCTGGGGGCCTGAGTAGCAGGCAACATTTGAGACCCTCAGGCAGCGATTGTGCGAGGCATCGATTCTTACACTGCAAGAGGGAGTGGATGACTTTGTAGTCTACTGTGATGCCTCGATCACAGGTATGGGAGCAGTGTTGATGCAGCGAGGGCATGCGATAGCTTATACCTCTAGACAGTTGAAGCCTCACGAGGCTAACTATCTGACGCACGATTTAGAGCTAGGGGCAGTGGTGTTTGCCCTTAAGATTTGGCGGTATTACCTCTATGGGGTCCGTTGTACCATTTACACGGATCACTAGAGTCTGAGGTACCTCATGGACCAGCCGAATTTAAACATGAGGCAGTGTTGATGGTTAGATGTGGTAAAGGACTACGATTATGAGATCCTTTATCATCTGGGCAAGGCCAACATTGTGGCCGACGCTCTAAGCCGCAAGGCGATGGCGGCTCCGATCAGGGATATCTGTTTGAGGATGACGGTGATTACTCCATTGTTGGAGAAGATTAGAGAGGCACAGGTCAAGGGCCTGAAGGAGGAAAGGCAGAAGTGTGAGAGGATTGTGGGCCAAGTAGCTTCTTTTTTATTATGACAGTCGAGGATTATTAACCCTTCATGGGAGAGTCTAGGTGCCATATTGGGGAGGAGTACGACAGGTGTTGATGGATGAGGCCCACAAGTCCGAGTTCTCCATCCACCCAGGGGCGACGAAGATGTATAGAGATCTTCAACCTGATTATTGGTGGCCTTGCATGAAGCGAGACGTAGCCTGGTATGTGGAAAGATGCCTGACCTGCAGGAAGGTCAAGGCGGAGCACCAGAGGCCTCACGGCAGGATGCAGCCATTAGACATTCCTGTGTGGAAATGTGAGGATATCACTATGGATTTCATCACCAAGCTTCCCAGGACCGCACGTGGAGTGGATTCGATTTAGGTCGTGGTGGATCAGCTGACCAAGAGTGGGCATTTCATATCGATCCAGGAGAGTATATCGACAGAGAAGCAAGCCGATATTTATGTGCGCGAGATAGTAGCACGTCATGGAGTGCCTGTATCAGTAGTATCAGATCGTGACATTCGGTTCACTTCCAGGTTTTCGAAGCGGTTTCATGACGAGATGGGGACTCATCTTCATTTTAGCACCGCTTTCCACCCTCAGACAGACGGGCATAGTGAGAGGACAATTCAAACTCTCGAGGACATGCTTCGGGAATGTGTCCTAGATTTCGTTGGCAGTTGGGATACATATCTTCCTTTAGCGGAATTTTCGTATAACAACAGTTACCATGCTAGCATTGACCGCCCTCTTTTTGAGATGCTTTATGGGAGAAAGTGTAGGACCCCGATATGTTGGGGCGAGGTCGGTCAACGAGTCATCGGAGTACTAAGGTGGTACTCAAGACCACAAAGTTGATCCAATAGGTCTGTAGCAGACTACAGACTACGCAAAGTCGGTAGAAGAGTTACACCGATAGGAGGCATTCGGACTTGGAGTTTTAGGTGGGCGATATGGTCCTCCTGAAAGTATCACCCTGGAAGGGTGTTATCAGGTTCCGGAAGAAGGGAAAGTTGGGCCTCAGGTTTATTGGTCCTTTTAGGGTTTTGGCCTGGGGGGTCGAGTTGCTTATCGGTTAGATCTTCCAGCAGAGCTTATCCAGATCCACAACACTTTCCATGTTTCTCAGTTGAGGATGTGTTTGGTGGATGAGTCAGTAGTTGTACCCTTAGAGGATATTCAGCTTGACAACAACCTGAATTATATCGAGAGACCAGTTGCGATCTTAGATCGGAAGACAAAGACCTTGAGGAACAAGGTGGTTCAGTTAGTGAAGGTGCAGTGGCAGCACCGAAAAGGGTTTAGAGTGGACGTGGGAGACCAAGGAGGAGATACAGGAGCATTATCCAGAGTTTTTTTTCAGATTCAGTAGTAGCAGACTTCGAGGAAGAAGTCTGATTCAAGTGGGGGTGAATTATAACGATTGGCTTTCGAGGTATTAATTAATTAAATTTCCTTAAGCTATTGTTGGACTATGTTTGAGATTGGCATCTTGGATTGGACCTTTAGACTTTTGGGCCGAGTTATAGGCTGCCCATAAGCCGTATGCGGGGCGTAACCCATCGTACACTGGGCTTAGTGTCATTGGATGCGCGAGTTATGGGAGGCGTACGCGTAGCGTACCATTGGGTACGCCCAACGTACACGATCAGGAACTAAACCCTAGTTTTGGGGTTTAAGAGTTATATAAACCCTATTATAGCCTCCCTCCATGGTTTCTTATCAGCCTCCTCACCCACAAGAAAACCCTAACTCGTCCTTACCCTCTCCTTTGTGTGAAGTTGATTTTGTGAGTGTTTTTAATGAAGGAAAGTGGTGGAGATGGAAGGGGAAAGGTTGGAGAAGAAGCTTGAGCTTAGAGATCTGGACTAAACTCACTCTTTGTCATCAAAGGAAGGTACAAAGCATGGAACTTTCTTCCTCATGTTCTAGATCTAGGATTATGGAAGTTTTGGACCTCTTAAGGTCCAAAGGTTGGACCTTGACCTTGTGAATTCGTTTTGGAGCTTGGGTTGCCATCCTTGAGGCTCAAAACATCTTCTTAGCAATAAAGTTTCAATTGTTGGGGATTTCATGGAGTCATGCATGAGATCTAGCCATTTACTTGGAAATAGAATATTTTTTTAGAGTTTTGAGCTTGTGTAAGTCATGTAAGCCATCTAGTGAGCAACTTTATAGTTTAAGGCATGGAATAAGACTTGGATCTAAGTTTGTAGCTTCTGACTTGGAATATTAAGCACTTAATAGAAAAAGGACTTATCAGGGTATTACGTTGAGCATATGTGTAGGTACGCCCAACGTACTCACCATCAAGCAGTTACGCTAAGCGTACTTTGGAGTACACACCGTGTAACACAGTCAGTTGGACTTTCAGTATTTAGGCCTCGGTGTGGTCTGTATTTTGGACTTTGGGCCTTAGTGGGCCAACAGGAGTCAGATTATGGGCTAAGGGCAGTTTTGGGCTTAAGTAGGCCCAATGTAGAATAACTGGGACATTAGTGGGCCTTTTGTGACATCCCCATTTTCACGGCCAGAAAATACCGATTTGTTTATGCTTTGTTTTATAAAATCAGAGTAATCTTTTAAAGAAAACAGTTGCGGAATTTGTTCCCAAAACAAAATATGATAAAAATTATCAAAGCATTTCCTTAAAGAAATGTATTTTCATTATATAACAAAATCTCGGTATGTCATGTTCAATACAGACCAAAAGCATAAACATAACAAAATAGACATTACAACAGTTATTCATAACTACTTGCCTATAATCCAAAATCTCTCATCAAGTCCACCAACTTATACTCTTGTGCCGTTACCTGTAATGCAAAGAAAACTGAATGGGTCAGGCTTGGGAGCCTGGTGAGCATATAGGGTTTTCAACCCACAATAATATAATTATTATATTTAATTATCAAACAATTAATCCAATTACCCACCCCCATTATCTCCATTTATTTAGTAAAGATTTACCCTAAGAACCGAATACCCTTCTCCCATTCATTCCTAAGAATTGCCCTAAGGAATTGGCGCAAAGTCTAGTGCTGCCATGGTTCTTAGATTACCTTTGGTGAACACGCAGTTTAAAATAATTAATAACACCTAGTTCAAGAACACCCATTGAACACACTCCGTTCAATAATACCTAATGAACACCTAGTTCAAATATCCTTGGTGAACTCAATCACCTAAGGAACACAGACTACGAAAGCTCTTAGTTCAAACCACGTGATTATAATGTATATCTCGATCCTACAAAACCACTAATATTATTAACACATATAAATCATATTTTTAAAACAATCTATCCCATCCCATCGATCCCCACATCCTGACCCTATACAAGTATCTTACGAGATCTAGCCTAAGGAAATCGATATGAACAACAACTGACGAAGCTGCTTCGGAAATTCCCTAGCAGCAAACGAGGATGATAAAGACATCAAATGAGGGGAATAGAATGAGTTTCACCACGAACCTTCGTTCGTAAAAGAAAGAACCACAAGACATTTTAAGTCAGGGGTAGTTATCTAGATAACAATGCCTAGGCGTGGTCTGACTATCATGAGATATTATACCCCCAGACTTTACCTATCCCAACATCGAACTTTGCCTAGCAGTAGCCTGAATACATGAGGTATTTAACCCCCAGGCGCACCCTATCCAGCAATATAACACCAAACATACCTAGCAGTGGTCTATTACCGACACACTTTACTAGGCAGTCTACGAAGTTCCCTTAATTACTTCGTGAAAGAAAAACGCTGACATATGAAGCTCGTTCGATCACCTCATAAAAGAAACGCTGACTCCAAAGCTCTCTCAAAATAAAAGTATTGGGAAATACTACTAGAGTACTCCCGTACGCTCCCGTAACCGACACACAAAATTGCCAAAAAGACTTTGTACATGATAGTACTTCTGGCACATTATAGTACTCTGATATGCGAAAGAATCGTACCCGAGAACATAATGGTACCCTGACACAAGCAGCACCCAAGACACAGAGCTTTGAAAAAGACTTCGTACATAAAATGTACTTTTGTACGTAGGACGTACTCCACTGATCATAAATATCGCAACGCACGTACTCTTAATAAGAGACTACCCAATGTCCAAACTTAATTGAACTAAACATCCCATTTAAGTCTTAACCCATCCCTAGGCAAACCTACAATACTTATAATCAATTTCCGATACTATCTCCGTTTAGGAAAAATACTAACTAGTGTATACTTAACACAAAGTTTTAAGTAATAATATCATATATATATATATATATATATATATATATATATATATATATATATATACATCTGAACACATATTGAACCATATCTTATTCGTACGTTGTATATCATCAAATATATCTAACACGTATTTCGGAAAATAATAAATACTTCACATACATATGTATATTTCATACTTTAATCAATTCTTGTATTAAAATCACGTTCCTAAAAGGGACTATACACATGATACCTTATCGAATGAACACGTAATTCAAAAATATATAATCCGTACTCCCAGATCTAAAATTAACCTCTTGATCTGATCCCTACTCTCGGATCTAAAATTAACCTCCTGATCTGATCCATACATCCAGATCTAAAACAAGTTTATCTATTTATTCTTTTATCTCATGGTCCAATCCATATTTTATCACCTACCAACAACCTCATCTACTCATGTTCTACCCAACATATTTTTAGATACAAAATACATACATACATATATATATATATATATATATATATATATATATATATATATATATATAGTTTAACTCATTAAAGCTTATATAATTCACCTATTCCATAATCATCTCAAATAAACAACAAAATATTATACACGTAGCACGTATTTCATAGCAAATACTTAATATTTATGTGTTAGAAGAAAGTGACTACACACTCACTTGATTAGAAGATGATCGGACAACACTACGGCTTGTAGAAGTAGTATTCTTTGGCAGATCTGGAAGATCTTCACAAAAACCGGACTCCTCGCGGGCAGAGCTTCAGCTCGGGAATTGCACTTCTCGGGATCTTCGGGGCCTCGGGACTTGCTTCGGGGCTCGGGAATGATACCGGGGCTTCGGGATATTTCTTGCACGAAAAACGATGCAAAAACGCAAGAAAACGGGAAGAAATGAGCAAACTACTTGACTGCCCTCGACACCCTTTTATAGGGGCTGGAAGGTCCAATTACACTGGGCATAACTTGAGATTACACTGGGCGTAATGACGATAAGGTCGCTGACTCCCCCCATGGATAATATCAGCCAATATATATTTAAATTAAATATCGAAAATATTTAATAAACTTCAAAAATTCATATCTTCCTCATACGAACTCCATTTTTGACGTTATTTATATCCCCGCATAGGTGAGACTACGCTCTACATCTTTCGTTTAGACTTCGTCGGCTAATTTTGAATTTATTTTTATTATTTATTTTTAGTAGACCGAGACAGGAAAACTCCGTTATAAAATCATAACTTCTTTATCCGACGTCCGTTTTCACCTATCTTTTTATCGTTTAACTCCTATTAATGAGACCTTCGATTCTTATTTAGATTGTTTTGGCTAAAAACCGCTCGATCTCAAATCGAGTATTCGGGTTGCATACCGCTAAGTCGAAACTTAGAAAAATCATAACTTCCTCATACGAAGTTAGATTTGGACGTTCTTTTTATGCACGCTCATGGTTTAATGAAATCTATGACTTTCATTTAGATTTCTAAGGCTAAATATCGCTCTAACGTAAATTCACTTTTTACGTCGCGCTGTGTCGTATCGATTCTATCGCGAAACTTCGACAGGTCATAACTTCTTCGTTATAACTCGGATTTCGGCGTTCTTTATATGCACGGAAACCTTGTAACATATACTATAACTTAGTTAAGGTTATTCATTCTAAATAATCTTTCATCAAAAATTCATTTTTGACATCTATCATCTCTAAATTGACTAGCCCGGATCTACGGGCGTTACACCTTTTATGGGCCAATGGTGAGCTTAGTGTTGGATAATGTGTCTAAGTCCATAACTTATTTGGTATATACTTGACCCGACCCGGTATGGTCCATTTGGGTTGCACTTCACCCAAACTGTTTATGGATAATTTTATGAGAATTGTATACTTACGATTTATTAATATATTATAAGTTATATTATATTAATATAAAGTCATGATATTTAATTAGTTCTAATCTTGAATTAATTATGAATTAATTTAGTGATTAAAAGGAAGACTAATTAAATTATGGGCTATTACATTTATATGGTGTGGGCTAATACTTATTTGTTAATGGGCTAAGCTTATATGGAAGTCCATGGATGATCCATGGAGCTTTAACCCACGAATCCTTGGAAGAGTAAAAGACATGGGTTATTAGGGTTTCACTCTAACCATGCACACTATATAAACAAGCTTATGGTGCATGAATTTACACCCTAGTGTGTGTGAGTATAATAGTGGTGGCTGATTTCTAAGAGTTAGTATACTCTCTCATATATTTTCCAAGTTTGTGGTGATTTGTGATTTCCATTTGAGGCATTCACATTATTGGTGCTTGGCTCTCAAACTCTAAGGAATCAACAATCAACAAAAGGTATGTAATTTATCTAGTTCTTTTATGTTTAAAAGTACCCCATGCCATGCTAGATAGGTTATAAACCTTGGAAAATAATATTTTGCATGTACCTTAGACAAACATAGATCCAAGGTTTATTAGGGTTGCATGTACACTTAGGAAGTGTTAGAATTCTCAAAACCCAACACTTAGAAGGAATTAAAGGGTTTGGGCCATTATTATGACCCACACCATAGCAGGGGTAAAATAGTCATTCTACCCACAGAAAGATCCTTATTTTGATTAGTGTTCGATTTGTCATGATAGCCGGAGAGCAGCCAGGACAGCAGTCAGGGATCTTTCACGAGGGTTTTCAGCAGCCAGTTCTCTGAGGTGAGTCCTCTTCCAGTAGAAACGGGTCTACGGCTATAATGTCGGCCCGTTTAGATAGCAGTAGCCTGGATACTTGATGTCTTTGTGATTCAAGCAAGTGTTGTTATATTTAGTGTGTCGGGTAAACCGATACAATATGTGATTATGCTAGATGCTTATGATATGTTATATCCAGTTCATTCCAAACTTCGGTCCAATGTCGGGCGGGGCCCAAGTTACTTCGGACTTCGGTCTGATGTCGGGCAGGGCCCAAGTTATTTCGGACTTTGGTCTGATGCCAGGCGAGGCCCGATGCAGTGGGCAAGGCCCAGTAATTGTTGTATATGTTTGTTATGTTGATGTATGGTATGTGGTAGTTTGGGGGAGCTCATTAAGCTTTGTGCTTACAGTTTCAGTTTTGGTTTCAGGTACTTCCGCTAGCAAGGGGAAGAGCTCGGGTTGATGGCATGGCACACATCACAGTTGCAGTTTATTCCTGGGAGTTTTATTCAAATATTTTGATATGATATTAACTTTAGTTTTGAATTGATACATTTACTATGACATTTTGAGACACACGATTCGTAGTATATTTATATAATAGTTGATGATGTGGTTTTTAGTAATATTAAAACAAAAATTTTTGGGTCATATTTTGGGTCGTTACAGTAGACCTTCTGGTCCTACCCATAATGACCTTCTGGTCCTAATCATCTTGACCTTCCGGTCCATAAACTGTTGACCTTCCGATCCATATCATAATGACCTTCCGGTCCATACCATACTACTCATAACATAACATAGCACACATATATCATAGAACAACATACATCGCATTCTACACATAGCACATAAGACCTTCTGGTCACACGTAATTACCATTCTAGGTAAGGTATAATGAGAAGACTCGCCTCGTATGAAGTCGGATAAACTCTCGTGCTCGAATATCACAACCTAGTCTCCTCCTATCAATAGGATAACAACTCTAATCAAAATCCTCTCATGTTCTCATTTATAATAATGGGTAGAAGACCATTCTACCCCTCTCTGACCTCTCTTGAATAAGCTTGACCAAAACCCCAAGGTCAACGGAAGTCAATTCTAGTCAACGGTCAAACTTTGACCAGACTCGTCGAGTGCACATGGGTGACTCGGCGAGTCCAAGCATGTCCTCTGGATCCTTCTAAAGCCTCAATCGACTCATTGAGTGAACCGTCCACTTGACGAGTTACCACTGGTCATGAATCGCAGGGCAACCCCAACTTGACTCGTTGAGTCCACTTATGAACTCGGCGAGTTCCTTCCATGGCAACACTCAAATGACCATCTGAGGTCAGATCTGTTTCTCTAATCTATAGATCTAACTTCCCAATGCTCAAAAATCACGTAAAGGTCCGACCTTTACACTCATGCAACATCCATAATGCTTCTTCTGGTGAAATAGCCTCTAAAATGGCAACCTAGGTTCATATCTCTAATGGAAATAGCATAAAGCAGGGTAGATAGGACTCTCTGGGCTTCTTAAGGTCCAGATCTTAGATGAACTCCACCTTGGGACCTCATAAACTTCGAATCCAAGCTAAAGAAGGCATATGAAAACCCTAGATTCAAGTAGATCACCAAGTACACGACATTGAGCACCGATTTATACCTTTAGCAGCCTCTTCTGATCAAATGGTGGTAGATCTGAGCTCCTCAACCCTCCTAGCTTTCCTTCCTTCCTTCTTTCTTGCAAAATCACACCTGAAATGATGAAAATGCTTATTCTCTCTCTCTCTCTCTCTCTCTTTCTCTCTCTCTCTATCTCTCTCTCTCTCTCTCTCTCTTTCTCTCCCTCTCTCTATCTCTCACACACAGACAACGCTCTCAGGGGCTCTGGTGCTCCCAAGGGTGAAGGTGGCCGCAAATAATGGCCATAAGGTCCTTTAAATAGGGCACACGCCCGCAGATTTAGGCTTTCTGTACACAATACGTATTCGTCTATTCTACTAGTCGACTCGTCGAGTCCACTCATTAAATCCAGTCAGCAATCGCGATCCTAGTCGACGAGTTTAAGTGCCAAATCGTCGAGTTCCTCTTCTTGATGCAAAATAATTAATTAAAATGTGATACCTAGAATTCCGGATGTTACATTTTGACCTCAAAGTGGTGCAAAATGGTGATGTGTTCCTGGATCCAAAGTGCTTAACTCTTCTAAGATGGTATCCTCTTCCCTTTTCCTCCTTCAAGATCACCAAAATACACACTCAAGCCTTAAATATGCTCTAAAATGGATTAGGGTTTGCAAGGGTCGATATGAGGGGTGGTGGCTGATGAAAGAAAGGGTTTGGGGGCTATAAGGGTGTTTAAATAGTGAGCAAACCCTAAATAATAGGGTTTTGGTCCAGGCCACATACGCCCAACATATGAGAAGTACGCCCAGCATACGTGATGAAAACACGCTTCATCTAAAAAAATTCTACAAAGGACTAAATTGCAAACACATTACATAACATTGGCATAAAATGGAATACCTAAAAAACAAGATCCTACACATTTGGAATTACTAAAATGATATCTATTTGGAAATACTGAAATGATAAATCTTTGAGTCTGATGTATTTGTTTTTGGGTTTATAAAATATTTTGGGATCTGTTGCACAATGATGTGATAGCTTTTGCGAAGTAGTTTCAATATATTTTGTGTTGTGTAAAAGCTTGTAATTATTTTTCACCACTTTGATTTGAAAAACCAAAGACCTATTTTTGTGAAAGATTTTAGGTTGATTAGAATAAGTGTATGCCAATATAAGATTGTTGCTAACCGTTTAACTAAAAGGATTAATCGAGTACTTTTTTTAGTTATAACAACAATACCCATCAACATGTCTCAAGAATCGAAAAATACTCAATGGCATGTTGGCGGTGAATGAAGAGGGTATGGTAGGTTAGTTTATCTAAGGAGTTGACTACCCTTGAGAAGGATGCACGACAGAAGCTGACAATTGGAAGGGGGTTGAACCCTCTCGGTGTAACTTTAGTATGTGCGCGGTTGGAAACCGGGTGGTTTTTTTTGGCGGCAAGGATGTCATTATAGAACCGATGAATGACAATTTTTCCCTTGACTTAAAATCTAGTAAACCCGAGTGGAAGTACATAAATTTTGGCTCATTGCCACCTAGGCGGTAGGGTCACACTTCTTCATGTGTTAACATGTCGAATTTGGTTATGTTTAGCGTGTATTTGACCTAAGGGTTGCTAAAATCATGTTTTTGTATTGGATTTGGACAATGATGCTAATATAGAACCTATTATTCTTTCATATCATTAATTTCTTAAATCAGTTATTGTGTCACCCAAAATGAATATGTCATTAATATTAATATTGTAATGCCCGTAGATCAGGGCTAGTCAATTAGAGACAATAAACATCAAAAATGACTTTTTGATGGAAGATTATTTAAAAGGATTACTCTTAACTAAGTTGTAGTATATATCACAAGGTTTCCGTGCATATAAATAACGCTGAAATCCGAGTTATAACGAAGAAGTTATGACCTGTTGAAGTTTCACGACAGAACCGGCACGACACAGCGCGACGTAAATAGTGAATTTACGTTAGAGTGATATTTGGCCTTATCGATCTAAATGAAAGTCGTATAATACGTTAAGCCGAAAGCGTGCAGAAAAAAAAACGCCCAAATCTGACTTCGTATGAGGAAGTTATGATTTTTCTAAGTTTTGACTTAGCGGTATGCAGCCCGAATACTCAATTTGAGATCGAGCGGTTTTTAGCCGAAACAATCTAAAAAAGAATCAAAGATCTCTTCAATGGTAGTGCAACGATAAAAAGATAGACGAAAACGGAGTTCAGATGAAGGAGTTATGAATTTTAAACGGAGTTTTCATGTCCTGACCTACTAAAAATAATATATTAAAATGAAAGTCAAAATTATCCGACGAAGTCTAAATGAAAGTTGTAGATCTTGTTTTTACCTACGTATGGATATAAAGAACGTCGAAAACGGAGCTCGTATGCGAAAGATATGAATTTTTAAAGTTCGGGGCACGAACTTCTACCCCTGTCAGAGCTCACGAGGTGAGCATTAAGTGGCTCATGAGGTGAGCAGATGATGGACGTCTTCCAGGGCAAGTGGACATGATGTACGCAATGACGTATCGAGCTCACTGTAACATCCGGACTTTTATCAGGTATCGTGTAAATTGTATTTTGTTGATTTGTGAGGGGGACTCGGCGAGTTGGAGCTCAGACTCGCCGAGTAGAGACGCGGATTTGGGCGAAGGATCGCGCCTGGACTCGGCGAGTCCATGATATGGACTCGACGAGTCTGCGCTGAGTAATGAAACCCTAAATTCTCGGGTTTGAGACTTATTTAAAGGGCCTAATGGCCATCATTTGTGCCCACCAGCCCCTTGAGTGAAACCCTAATCGTGTGTGAGCACTTGAAGCTAAGTAGGAGGCCATTATTGACCTTGGAGGTGCCATTTTTGCAAGGAAGAGAAGAGCTAGCCAAAGGGGAAGCAAGAAGGAGCCATTTCTGTGGGTTAGGAGTCCAGAGCATCATTTTGTGGTAATAAATCCGAATTACCTTCTTGTTTGTTGTTGTTTATTTAGATTTAGGGTTTGTTGAACCCTTTCATGGCTAGATTTGGTGCCATTTTGGTCCCTTATGAGGATGGAACCATAGATCTGGACCCTTAGAGGTCCAGAGAGTCCCTTTACCCAAAGCTTTTTGGGATCAATGAAGGCTTTGGATTGGAATCCTCATGCCTTGGGTCAAAAACGCCATTATTGAGTTATAGGGTGTGTTATGAGCACCAAGATAGGAGCTTTACGTGATGAATCAGTCAAGGGAGGCCAGATCTATAGTTTTTGGAAGCAGATCTGACCTTAGAAGCAAGTTGGAGTGGTTGCATGGCATGGACTCGCCGAGTCTGTTCATCCGACTCGGCGAGTAGCTTGAAGATTGCCTTGGGACTGCTCTGCGAGTGGTCCAAATCGAGTCATGGGTAGACTCAGTGAGTCAGGGTGAGTTGGAGGGGGTGACGAGTGGACTGAGTCAAACCTAGACTCGCCGAGTTGTCCTTGAGACTCGGCGAGTTGAGTCGGGGTGGCCCCGCGATTCATTCAGGTGAAACTCGTCGAGTAAAAGGGGGGATACTCGACGTGTAGTAAGAGGATTTCAGAGAGTGGTGAAAATGTCTAGACTCGCCGAGTCTCCTTGGTACTCGCCGAGTCCGGTCAGAGTTGACCGTTGACCGTTGACCAGAGTTGACCTGTGTTGACTCCTTATAAATAGTCAACCTTAGAGATACAAAGTGTTAATTAGAAGCATATAATGTTATAGGAGGATTAGAGCTCGGAGGATCGAGCACGAGGGATTTCTAGGATTCGTGAGATACCGAGATACGCGAGGTGAGTCTTCTCACTATACTATATTACCTTGAGTAGGTAACCTGAGTTATGTGACAGAGTATTGTATGCTATGCATGTTATGTGTTGTACTGCATTATTTCTATGTGATTTATGTAGTGCATGTTTATCAGAGCTAGAACCTGAGGGTTCACGGAGTTTGGGTGCACGGACCCACAGAGTTATAGCCTCGAGTCGCTAATATGTGTTATATGTGGTATTTTGGGGAACTCACTAACCCTTGTGCTTACAGTGGTTGATGTTATTGTTTCAGGTACTAGTGACGATCGCGGGAAGGCGCCGGCTTGATCCGTACACACACACGCTTGGAGTTTTACATTGTGATCTTGGGATTTTGTATTGACCTATTTTGGATAATTAAAATGGTTGTTTGATGAATATTGATGGAATTATGTTTTTATAAAAATCGAAAATTTTGTTTTGAATTTTACGGTGTTACACTCACAAAGGGAATATTAGAAACTCACGAGGTGAGAATTAAAAACTCACGAGGTGAGTTTAGCATTTTTTTTCCCCTATAAATAGATTTCAAGGGTCAGCCGATTTGGTTGCTCATCTCTTATTCTCCCACTTCTGATCCTCTCTTTAAGCCCTATTTTACCCCCCACCCCCACCCCACAAAGCCCTGGTATCATTCCTGAGACCCGAAGATCCTGAGAAGAAAGATTCCCGAGCCGAAGCTTTGCCCGCGTGAAGCCCGGTTTTGGAGGAAAACATCCCAGTTTCATCGCAAAAGATTATTTTAAGAGACGAGGCGCTGCCCGATCATATTCTGATCAAGTGAGTGTGTGGTTACTTTTTTCTAACACATAAATATGAAGTATTTGTTATAAAAACACGTGTATATGTTTATATATTGTTGTTTATTTGAGATGAGTGTGTAATGGATGTTTTATATAGTTTTTAAATGAGTTAAATTGTATATGTATTTTATATCTACAAATATGTTGGGTAGATGAGATAGTTGGTGTGTGATAAAAGGATGAGTTGGATAATGAGATCAAGAGGTTAATTTTAGATCCGTAGGGATCAGATCAAGAGGCTAGTTTTAGATCCGTGAGTATGGATTAGACCAAGAGGTTAGTTTTAGATCCGGAAGTATGGATCAGGTAAAGAGATAAAACTTGTTATTAGTCCGAGAGTATGGATTAAGACTAAGTTAATTGTCCCTAGTCCGGGAGTATGGATTGGGCACAGTTATTGATCTGGGAGTATGGATCAGATCAGGATTAAGGTATAGTTAATTGTCCCTATTCCGGGAGTATGGATTGGGTACAATTATTGATCCGGGAGTATGGATCAGATCAGGAGGTTAGTTAGAGATTTGCGAGTATAGATCAGGTAGTTTTAGATGCGTGAGTATGGATCAGGGGAAAAGGTTAGTTTTAGATCTGTGGGTATGGATCAGGTGAAAATGTTAGTTTTAGATCCGTGAGTATGGCTCAGGTGAAGAGGATAGTTTTAGATCCGTGAGTAGGGATCGGGTAAAGAGGAAAATTTTAGATACGAGAGTTTAGATCGTGTCGTTGTGAGGATCAATGGGGTGGGATAAGAGTTGCCTTTATATGGTGAAATTGTACAAGTTTGAATATTCTATATTTATAAATATGTGATATAACATTATGGGATGAAAACCCTATATGCTCACCAGGCTCCCAAGTCTGACCACTCAGTTTCCTTTGTATCACACACTACTAGAAAAACAGCTTTTTATGACGCTCATTGCGCGTCGTAAAAGGCTCAGACTACGCGCAAATGCGCGTCAAGGAAGACCCTGTCATAAAGAGAGACGACGCGCATTTACGACATGCAATTACGACGCGTGTTTACGACACGCAATGCGTATCAAGGAAAGCCCTGTCATAAAGAAAGACGACACGCATTCGCATGTCGTGACCTTACGACGCGCGTGTTAATGACATGCAATGCGTATCAAGAAAGCCCCTGTCAAGAAAGGCCATGTCATAAATGAAGATGACACACATTTTTGCGTATCGTAAATTTAATTGTTTAAAAAAATATATTTATATATTTATTAGTTTTTAAATTAAATTTTCATTTAATGTCTCATAATAAAAATAAAATACCATATACAAAAAATACAATACAATGCATAAAATTTAATGTCATACAATTCTATTTCTTACAATATATAAATTAAATTTACATTGTTATTAAGAGGTTTTCCCTAACAATATAACGTAATACTACATTGCTATAAAGGGGCACCTTCTTGTTTCAGTAACTTGTCATTAAGGTGTCTGAAGAAGCTCTAAAACCCTTCATCATGTCTCTTAGCTTCAATATCAATCCCAACTCTTTATCAAGAACAACACGAAAATCCTACACAATAATCATGTCAGTTGTACAATATCAATATCAACTAATTAATAATACACATGGTATGTATGAGAGTGGAATCAACCATATTCAAATCAATATCAACTAATCAATAATCAATATCAACTACACCACAACACAACTAACACAAAGATATTAGCCACTTTTTTTGCATCAGAAAACAAAATGAACTTAACAAACCTGCAAATCAAGAGAAGTCATGAATGACCCTGTATAAACTCTAAAAAAGAAAGCAAGTAAAGTTAACAGATTAGATAAAGTACTAGAAAAAAATACAAGAGTGAATTATTATAAATAAGAATAGAACAAAGTAGTATGTATTAGTTACTTGTTGAAACTAACTTATTATATACTGTTTGTAGATTTTCTGAAAAATTAAGGCACAAGTTTCAGCCATAGCAGAGGAGATTGGTACCATGTTTGTAGATTGGTATATTTTCAACAAGTAAAGGCTCCTTCTTCATAGGATATGGGAGTAAAGTTTTGATGACCTGTAACATTTCATATAGCAATATCAAGTAAATCAGTTGGCAGATATTAAAAGTTAAAAGTATACAAACTAATCGAATATTCATTTACCATTATTCATATATATATATATATATATATATATATATATATATATATATATATATATATATCTAGACGAAAGTCATGTCCTCAATGACTACAACAATGTGCTTCCTGAAAATTCAAAAAGACATGAAATTTAAATTTTCAAAATAATAATTCTTTATAAAAACTAAGAAAAAAAGAGTGAGTGTACATCAATTGAGATCAAGGAAAGACGTCCAGCATGGTGGCATTTTTCAAGTTTTGACACAAATTTTTGCTTTTGGAGACTTTTTCTGGTGTAACATACAATACTTTAAGATCCCCTTCAACCTTTTCAAGAGCTTTGTATATAAACTTCACTAGTTGGTGAGGTAAGCAAAGATGCTAGGATCCCTAATGCAGTTAACCCCATGACCTAAAGCAAAAAAAATCTTAATTAGAGTTTATAATCAGGTAATCAATAGTAAAGGATATAGAATATTAACAAAAACAAAAATAAGCACATGATCTTAAATAAGAGAAAGTAAAGGACTAACAACAAGAGCAATTCCATGATGTAAACTAGATGGAAGTTGATAGCATAGACTTTTGCCTCCACCAGCAATCATGATCACAAGAACATCTCTCCCACTCATGATTGCATTAATGATCTGATACATGAGTATCAACCTCACGCTGGTTAGCACAATAAGTGGGAATACCAAAAATATTGAATTTGATATCATCAGCTCTATGATCCCTGAGAACTTCAATCTTGCCCAACTGAAAATCACGAGCACCCAATACATGAACCTAATGAAAAATAGGTTAGCCACTTAATCAAATTTATCAAGCCACAAAATGACAAAAAAAAAACTAAAAAATATTAAAAAAACTGTTTCTTTCTGAAAACTTAATCAAATTTATCATGCTTTAATTCAAGCATATTAAGAGTTGTTTCTTTCTGAAATGTTAACTTTAGCACTTAAATAAATCATATTAAGAGCTTACATTGGAAACACAAAAGATCTTGAGCTGCTGTCTGTTTTGACTTATCTAAAGATCCCACATCATGCTACTCATATATCTGCATGTGATTAGATATGAACAATTATGTTAGGATCTAGAAATCCTAAGTTATGATTCATTTGAATCATTTGAATTGATGATCTAAACAATATAGAGAAATTCTAGGAGCATCTTATTAGTGCAGAGGAGTTAGGGGCATTTTAGGCATTTAATATTACTAGTTTGTTATGTTAGATAGTTAGGGGCATTTTGGGCATTTCATAACAAATTTACCCCAACAACCAATACTTTGAGAATAATATTAAGATTTATAGTTAAATCAAAATATCAGTCTATCAGGAATAATATGAGTCCAATAAGAACTTGTTGAGTATCAAATCCAAAACTAACTGTATTATATTATGTACTTTTTTTTAGAAAATCATTATTTGACAATGCAGTACAATACAATGCCTCAAGGTGAACAAGGAAGTCAAATGAGCTCCAAGAAGAACTGCAAGATTACTTTTAAAATTAAGAGCTTTCAAAGGTATTAATATATACACAAAAATATAAAATATAATCCATGATTGGCATACCAATCTATTCACACTAGCCCAACATATCCCTGTTACTTGTATAATTCTGAAAAGTTGCAATGGAGAAGATCAATACACAAATGAAAGTCCCAACAACAGAAAGTTAAAAGGTTAACTTGAATAAAGAACCGTTTACAATGACCATACATACTTGTGTACAAAAAAAATCTAACTGACTAACTTATGTACATAATGACCATACTGTCCTTATTGTTAAATTACAGAAAATACCCTTTACCCTTATTGTTAAATTACAGAAAATACCCTTTAGGTAAGTTGAAAAACGATGTATGGCATTAAAATTTTAAAGTACTTGATCTATTTATTTAAAGAACAAAACGATGTAATTAATTTTATAATTTTTAATAGGCGTGCTACTCTTTAATCTAATACGGTGTACTCTAACCTATCGTTAACTGTACTCTATGCTATAAATGGAATATAACGTGTTTAAGCTGTATTATATTCCCTCTTAACCGTATTCTAAGCCACTATGTAAATAAATGAACCTTATCTAATACGGGGATACTAATAACCGTATTTTATCTCTCTGTATTCTATTTCACTTTTTCTAGTAGTGTAACCTCCAAATTGCAAAAGTGTAAGAACTTGATATTTAGACCAAAGGATTTTTAATATATATATATATATATATATATATATATATATATATATATATATATATATATATATATATATATATATATATATTAGAAATTTGTATTGTTAAAATTATAAGAAATAAAGAAATGTCAGCACACCTGATCAGCAATGAAGAAGTACATTGTGTGATTCAGTTTCCAGTGACCAAGTTCATGAGCAATCACAGCAACAACTTCTTCCTCATTTTTGCACTGTATAGTATCATTAAATCACATTAACCAAATAAACTAAATAAGAGTAAAAATTGAACTTTATTCAACAGGATTGCGTACAAACAAGAAATGTATAAAATATGCGTACTTGTTGACAAAGGAATCCAACAACGCCCTTAAATCTTCAATAGTTATCCTTTTTCTCTTAGAAGTAAAGGGATCCGCAGAAGACGATCCATACTGTTGAACATTTGAGGCAAACACCAAGTTGGACATCATACACAAGAAGACAACAATCTGCACCACGAAAAAAAAAAAGCAACTCCAAGGCTCTAAACAAATGATAATCACTAAATATGAAATTACAGATTTGGTCCTCCAACTTGTACTTTAAGGACATTCTTAGTGCCCTTCAGTAAATGAGAATCAGTAACATATAACCTGTATAGTGAAGAGCCTATCCTCAAATTCCACTTCTTTTGTCAAGAAATCGACTCCTAATGTTGCCTTGTATTGATTGCTAAACTTCTTGTTCACATATCTAAAGTTGAACATTAAGGGCAAACAATAATAATCATCCCCAACAATGGCACATATCACACGAGCTCAATGTATTCTAAAATTTCAAATTTTTGGATTTTTAGAGACATGAAAGATGTCATTGTCGATCCTATTTGATTGTTATACCTGAAGACTAAAGGGAGAATAGAGGTGAATGGTAAAAAAGAATAAACCCTAACAAATCTAAGTTATACAGGATATTGATCCATCAACGAGGTCTTGCTTACCCTGCATCACATAAAACAACAAATGAATAAGCAAGTCAGGGAATGAAACCTATGTAAAATTCACACAGATATACATGAAAAGAGATGATTGCATCAACATACACAGTCTGAACACCAATATTTAGGAAGTTCAGAAGCTAGGTCAGAAAGGAATTGTCAAAAACACAAATTTTATGATAGTTTATAGTCGGAGATCGTGATTTATATCAAGTTGTTTCTCCTATAGTAATCTATAATAAATCTATGAAACAATCAATAACCAATTTCACCAACACAAGCATGAAATCAAACTTTTCTTTTTGACAACATAATAATCGAGATCAGCTTCAAGTGAGAATGATTTTCAACTCCAATCAAGTAGATAACCCCAAAATAAACCCAGATTTAACAAAAACAACTAACCTGCTGTCCCCGAGGATGATGACTTTTGGAAGCGTTCGGCATCATAATTTAAAATAAGAGACATTAACTGACCTGTAGAGACAATCGGTGGTGGAGAGCGACGGTGGCTTGGACCATGGACGTGAGCGACGTTACGTAGACTAAATTGATCAGAAATGATAGCCGTAAAACTGAACTGCGACGACGCAATCGATTTGCGAGACCTGAAGACCACAACGTCTCCGGTCACCGCCACTGGCAACCCACGCCGTCGCACCACCAATACCAACAGCGACAACTGAGAGAGTTGATAGTAGAAAAGGAACATCGACAATATCCACGATAACCAAAACTCTTAAATCTATAGAGCGATAACTGATTGCGACTTTTTAGGGTTTGTTGAAAGACCTGTGGTGGTGTAGTGGTGCTTCTGGGCTGTTGCGAAGGCAGTGTGGTGGTGGCTCAGGGCTGGTGTTGTGGTGCGATGTTGTAACGGTGGAGTCTGAAAGCAAACACAAATTATGATGGAAGCTATTGTTGTTGGTGATGTCCGATTCATCAAAAGAAAATCATTCTTCGATCAATCTTCTATTTTGTCAAAGAAGATATTACTATTTCAAATGTGTTATGTTTGATTAGGGTTTGCACATAGAAGGAAGTGAAAGTCGATTGGAGAGGAAGGGGTTTGCAGAGAGAAAGAAGGGAGAGAATGAAGTCGATTTGGCGGGTGTAGAGAGTAGAGAGGAAGAGGAAGCGGGTGTTCAAAATTTTGGGGGATTTAGTTTCCCCCTTACCTATCAAGGAGTCCCAGAAACGCGCGTTTATTAAAATTATAAAGCGACATTTGTAGAGGACGCCCTTTTTATTATAGGTGCCCTCCGTGTTTTTAATATTTTTACATGAGACACTAATTTAAGGGCACTCAGTAATGCGCGACCTAAATCCTTAATTTTTTTGAAGAGATGACACTTTTTTAATGTCGCTCTCTAATGCGTAACATAAATCAAAGAGCGTCGTGTTTTGCGCGTCGTAAAAGGGTCTTTTTCTTGTAGTGACAGGTATCGATACAAAGACATATTTCACGGAGAGATTAAAGGAGATGTAAAATCTTTAGTGTAAATAATGTAAGTTATGTTTATGCTTATGTGTGTGTATCGGAACATGACATCCCGAGATTTTGTTATATAATGAAAATACATTTCTTTAAAGAAATGCTTTGATAAATCTTTATCATATTTTGGAAACAAATTCCGCAACTGTTTTCTTTAAAAGATTACTCTGATTTTAAAAACAAGCATAAATAAGTCGGTCTTTTTTGGCCAAGAAATTGGGGATGTCACAGTTGGTATCAGAGCATTAGTTTAAGCGAACTAGGAATTTGTAGGAAATTTCTAGACTTAAACTTAGAATACTAAGTAATGATTGTGAGGAGTGTGTCTAAAATATGTTTGGTAGTACACCTAAATTGACACAAGCACTAGTTATTTTAGGAATGATGCCTAAAATGCTTTTAGGTGCTAAATGTTATATGTTTTCCATATATGATAATATTTCTTCAGATCTATGGTCTATTGCCGACCGGATCTGGAAACCTTATGTGTATAGGGTTCTAAGCGTATGACTACGATATTAGAACTAGCATGTAAACGTTTCAGAGTGATAAGGATGATTTAAATATCTATCGTGAATGAGGATCTAAATTCACCTTATTCGGTGTGTATATCAAAAATGGCAAGAACCAGAAGTGGAGCTAGAAATGCAAATGAAAACATGAATCAACCACCTATGATTGAGCGAGTGGCTGTTGTAGCAGCAGCACCTGAGCTAATAACAATGGCCGGTATACAAATGATGATTCAAACAATGTTGGATTGTCAGATGGAAGAAACGAGACGTCTGCTTAGGCAGAATCGTGAAGAACTGTCAATTCAATGGAAGAGCCCGAAGTGAATGGAGGGCATTCGGAGGGAGGTAACTTCAATGGGACTATTAGTCAAGCCAACCCACCGTTAGTTAGACAAAACCATCAAGAAGGAGGAATTGATGGACTTGGATGCAAGTACAAAGACTTTTTGACTTGCAAACCATCGACCTTCATTAGGAAAGAGGATCCAGTTGGAGTCATGGATTGGATTTCAAAAATGGAATTAGCCTTTATGACATGTGGTTGTAAGGGCAAGTTACAAACCATATTTGCAGTGCGTCGGTTCAGAGGGGGCACTGTTCGCTGGTGGAACACTCTGGGGAAAACCCTAAGCCCTAACGAGCCACTGTAACTATCTTGGGAAGAGTTCTTGGTACAATTCAAGCGCAAGTTCTGCTCGGCCCAAAATCTGCTAGAGTTGGAGAACAAGTTTCTGACATTAACAAAAGGGAGAATCTCATTTGATGAATACACTAATGCCTTCAGAAACAAGATGGAGTTTTCCTTGCGCATCATCCCAGACGAGCTGACTAAAGTTGATCGGTATGCAAAGGGACTCTCATGGGAGTATGCTGTGCCAGTGCGTCAGGCACTTACTCTAGAGGTGGCTATTTGGGCTACCAAGTTTGTTGAAGATATAATTAAGGGAATAACCGCCAGCAAGGTTGAAGTTGGCGAGAAAAGAATGTTTGAAGGATCCTCAAGGTCCGATGAAAAGAGAAAATTTTCGAAGTCTGGTTCGAAAAAGTTCGAAAAAGAAGCACAATGGTGTGATAAGTGCAAGAGGAAGCGCATTGGGAGATGCACTAAAGAAATGACATGCTTCAAATGCGGGAAGAATGGTCAATATGTCAGCGAATGCACAAACAAAAGAGAAGCTTGCTTTAAGTGTGGTGAAGAAGGACACTTCAAACAAAACTTCCCAGGAAGGGAAGAGATTACAAACCCAAATGTGCTGCCAAAGCCAAAGGCAAGAGCACTTCAAATGATCCTTGATGAAGCAGATGACAATGCGAGGAATCAAGGATGAGGATTTTATATCCAAAGATCAAGTTATGAAGTATCAGTGTGAATCGTAACTTATGGTGTAGCCTATTAGAGGCATAGTATAGGGTGAACTTGAACTTTTGTGTAATAGTTTCAAAGAATTAATATAAACCCTAGTTTTGCTATCTGGTGTGTTGAATGATTGTATGATTTTCTTGTATGGTGACTTGGTCGACTGCGGGACAATACTTGGGATGAGTACGAGTAGTTGTGAAAGGTAGTAGATGCATATACTACCGGAAGCACAGGACTCGCACTTGGATCAGGGAAAGTCACAAGGTTACCAAGAAGCTAGTGATTGATTCTGTTTTATTCGAGTATGTCATTACCCTTGTTTCGGTAGTGACTAGTAAGATGGTTGTTATTTTGACCCTATTGGTCATATCAAATTGAGTCCGACTACGGTAAGTATGTTACGTGGTTTAGAGAACCAATTTCGAGGTAACATCTGACGTAAGTCAGAAGGTTGAAATTAATACGATCGATTATATCACGCTTGTTGTTAATCAAGGTTGTAGCTAGAAATGCTACATGCTGAAATGTGATTATATCACATTAGCATATGAAGGAAGGTATATTCCATTCTGGAATTTAACTCTAAAAGACCTGAGTCTAAGCATTGCATCATGCGATGAGAGGTCATTAGAACACGACCCATCGGTCTGTTACATTAGATAAAGGAAAGTACTTATCCTAAGAATAATAAGGAGTCCTCAATAAGGATTTATTTTATAACTCGAAGGTTACAATTGAAAGTACAACATAGTACGAAGAGCAGATGCAGGATTGAGCACTACCTGCTATCGAGAAGTCCAAGAGTTAGATACTCTTTCGAGGAAACATAGAACTTAAAATTATTACCTAGGATGAAGATATAATGTATGGAATCATTATACAAGTCCTATTTCGTTGATGATTCCGGGACGTAATCATCCTAAGGGGGAGATAATTGTAACGCCCGTAGATCAGGGCTATTCAATTAGAGACGATAAACATCAAAAATGACTTTTTGATGAAGATTATTTAGAACTATTAATCTTAACTAAGTTTTAGTATATGTCACAAGGTTTCCGTGCATATAAAGAACGCCGAAATCCGAGTTATAACGAAGAAGTTATGGCATGTCGAAGTTTCACGACAGAACCGGCACGACACAGCGCGACGTAAATAGTGAATTTACATTAGAGCGATATTTGGCCTTAGTGATCTAAATGAAAGTCGTAGAATACGTTAAACCGAAAGCGTGCATAAAAAGAACGCCCAAATTTGACTTCGTATGAGGAAGTTATGACTTTTCTAAGTTTCGACTTAGCGGTATGCAGCCTGAATACTCGATTTGAGATCGAGCGGTTTTTAGCCGAAACAATCTAAACAAGAATCCAAGATCTATTCAGTGGTAGTGCAACAATAAAAAGACAGACGAAAACGGAGTTCAGATGAAGGAGTTATGAATTTTGAACGAAGTTTTCATGTCCCGGCCTACTAAAAATAATATATTAATAATATATTAAAATGAAAGTCAAAATTAGCCGACGAAGTCTAAATGAAAGTTGTAGATCTTGTTTTTACCTACGCGTGGATATAAAGAACGTCAAAAACGGAGCTGATATGCAAAAGATATGAATTTCTGAAGTTCGGGGCACGAACTTCCACCCCTGCCAGAGCTCACGAGGTGAGCAGATGATGGACGTCTTCCAGGGCAAGTGGCCATGACGAACGCAATGGCGTATCAAGATCACGAGGTGAATATTAGAAACTCATGAGGTGAGAATTAAAAACTCACAAGGTGAGAATTAAAAACTCACGAGGTGAGTTTAGCATTTTTTTTCCCTATAAATAGAATTCAAGGGTCAGCCGATTTAGGTTGCTCATCTCTTACTCTCCCACTCCCGATACTCTCTCTAAGCACTATTTTAACCCCCGAAGCCACAGTATCATTCCCGAGACCCGAAGCTAGTCCCGAAGCCCGAAGATCCCGAGAAGAAAGATTCTCGAGCCGAAGCTCTGCCCGCGTGAAGCCCGGTTTTGGAGGAAAACATCCCGGTTTCATCGCAAAAGATTATTTTAAGAGACAAGGCGCTGCCCGATCATCTTCTGATCAAGTGAGTTTGTGGTTACTTTCTTCTAACACATAAATATGAAGTATTTGTTATAAAATACGTGCTATGTGTTTATATATTGTTGTTTATTTGAGATGAGTGTGGAATGGATGTTTTATATAGTTTTTAAATGAGTTAAACTGTATATGTATTTTATATCTACAAATATGTTGGGTAGAACATGGGTAGATGAGATAGTTGGTGTGTGATAAAAGGATGAGTTGGATAATGAGATCAAGAGGTTAGTTTTAGATTCGTGAGTAGGGATCAGATCAAGAGGCTAGTTTTAGATCCATGAGTATGGATTAGACCAAGAGGTTAGTTTTAGATCCGGGAGTATGGATCAGGTAAAGAGATAAAACTTGTTATTAGTCCGGGAGTATGGATTAAGACTAAGTTAATTATCCCTAGTCCGGGAGTATGGATTGGGCACAATTATTGATCCGGGAGTATGGATCAGATCGGGATTAAGGTATAGTTAATTGTCCCTATTCCGGGAGTATGGATTGGGTACAATTATTGATCCAGGAGTATAGATCAGATCAGGAGGTTAGTTAGAGATTCGTGAGTATGGATCAGGTAGTTTTAAATCCGTGAGTATGGATCAAGGGAAAAGGTTAGTTTTAGATCCGTGGGTATGGATCAGGTGAAAAGGTTAGTTTTAGATCCGTGAGTATGGATCGGGTGAAGAGGATAGTTTTAGATCCGTGAGTAGGGATCGGGTACAGAGGAAAATTTTAAATACGAGAGTTTAGATCGTGTCGTTTTGAGGATCGATGGGGTGGTATAAGAGTTGCCTTTATATGGTGAAATTGTACAAGTTTGAATGTTCTATATTTATAAATATATGATATAACATTGTGGGATGAAAAGCCTATATGCTCACCAGGCTCCCAAGTCTAACCCACTCAGTTTCCTTTGTATCACAGGTATCGATATGAAGATACATTTCACGGAGAGATTAAAGGAGATGTAAAATCTTTAGTGTAAATAATGTAAGTTATTTTTATGCTTATCCATCTGTATCGGAACATGACATCCCGAGATTTTGTTATATAATGAAAATACATTTCTTTAAAGAAATGCTTTGATAAATCTTTATCATATTTTGGGAACAAATTTCGCAATTGTTTTCTTTAAAAGATTACTCTGATTTTAAAAACAAGCATAAACAAATCGGTCTTTTCTGGCCAAGAAATTGGGGATGTCACAGTTGGTATGAGACCCCAATTCCGTACGGGATTAATTTTTTAACGAATTAGGGAGGGGGGGGGGGGGCGAGAGTAGGATTCAACCCCGTTTTGTTTTTAGGATCGGGCCAAGAGTGGGTATTTCCGTCTCGTACACCCGCGGAGGACCCGTTTATATATATATATATATATATATATATATATATATATATATATATATATATATATATATATATATATAATACATTATCTAATTTTGGGGTTTCTTGATTTTTTTTTCTTCCATTTAATAGCATACGGCGATACAGTAGTGAACCGATCACATATTTTTGGACATTATATATATATATATATATATATATATATATATATATATATATATATATATATAATGTTGGATTTTGTCATATGTTATATTTGTAAGTTTGTAGGATTTGTCGTTTTGTAATATTGAATTTGTAACGTTGGGTTTTAAATTATTTTAGTTGCTGAAAAACTTGATTTTAAGCTTTTAAAGTTATGAAAAATAAATTTTTTAGCCCAAAATATAGAATCTTTTTAGCAAAAAAGTCAATTTTAAGCCTATAAAACGGGAGGAACATGACGAGATCTGGGGCGATGAATGTATTTGGGGGCGGGATCAGGGGCTATGTAAATGGGCTATGTAAACGGACGATTTGGGGGTGGGGGAGGGGCAATGACACTTATTTGCGCTCCATTTTAGTTTCAGTTGACATCACTAGTTTGGATTATATCTAGAGAGGTGGTCATGTAAATCCAATTGGTTGATGATTGGTCAAGAACATTGTAAGTTCATGTAAAGATATAGAAAAGTTCAACCTAAGATTCACAACGATCATCAATTTAATCAAGGATTGTCTACATTGAGCTTTTTTATGTTGGTTATGACGAAAGAAGGGTTCTATGACGGAAGATGATAAAAAAAAGATAAGAGGGATATCATTTGTTGGCGAGAAGAGAAAGAGCGGAGTGGTTGTTTTTCTTCCATCATCGAACCATATGGCTCCTACTGAGAATAACTCTTGATCATACAAATGAATGTTAAACATCTTGGGTTGAACTTTTCTAGATGATTACATGTGCCTACAATTTTCTTCCCTACATCGATGATGCCTTGCGGAAGAGAAATTAATGCATTCATCAAGAAATGAAGTTACATCAAAATCTTTATAGATTTACTCAAAACCATCATGAAGTTGGAGCATCTTCCATGGAATGGAACCGAATGCAAGAAAACTTTAAAGATAACAAAGATGTAAGTATTTATTAGAAAAAAATAAAGTTGAGGTTAATCTAAAAAAATGAAAAAATATAGGGGCTAAATTGAAAAAAAAATGAAAATTTAATGGGTAAATTGAAAAAAATTTATAAGGACTAAATTGGAAAAAAAAAAATATAAGATATTTTTTAGGAAAAAATAAAGGTAATGTTTAATCTAGAGAAAAAAACCCTAATATATAAGATATTTTTATGATTATCCCTAAACTAAAAAATGTTACAAAGCATTTGAAGGATTGTAGGAAGAATGTAAAATACATTGATAGCTGATAGAAAAAAGGACACCCACACTCAATTGGATAGAATTGATCTGAAGATCGATTCAAGCTCGACTATGAACCAAAAAATAATAAAGCAAGTGAGCATTCTTAAAAAAAAAGTTAAAGATTGAAAATAAAAACTTTTGGATTTGGATCAAAAGGCCAAAGTAAAGTGGAAGATCGAAGAAGTGGAAATTTTAGATAGCACCATGGTATAACTAATAAACAAAAGAGAGAGATGATAGATAGGATGATTATGACTAATGCAAATTAGTATGTTGATACAGTTTTTTAATTTGATTCCATGGACATCTCTTATTTGGCCTTGTCAAGATAATAGTTATTTTAAGTTTTATTCCATGGACATCTCTTATTTGGATAGTGATTTCAGGGCGGGGAATATTAGAGAATCCATTTGTAATTAATGAAATGATGAATCTTTGAGTCTAACGGGTTTGTTTTTAGGTTTATAAAATTATTTTGGGAATGTTGCACAACGATCCAATAGTTTTTGTCAATGCCATTTGATAAAAAACGTAAAACAACACTTCAAATCACAACATCAACAAATCTTTTATTAACTAAACATTAAGATCTAGTTGGTTTTCAGGAACTTACAACTGAAACATCACCTACAAAAACACTCTCACTCGAATCAAACACAAACAAATAACAAGAACTAATCAAAACTACGATTTATAGAGCAAAAACAACCAAGAACAGACAAACCCTAATCTTAGAATGAAAACCCTAAAATGATGAAGACGACAAAGAACATATGAGACTCGAGTGTATGTGTGTAGAGAATGATCTGAATATGAGTCTCGATAAACTAGAACATGCATTATATACTTCACGTACCATGCATCGATCAAAGTAGGACTTTACCCGACCCAAAGCCATCCTTGTAGATCCACGTGTTTTTCCTAGTTTGAATAAAATGAGCCATAATCCCTGCAATATACAAAATAGAACAAAAACACACCCTACACCACAAAATCCCCACACCACTCTCAAAATTATACTTTACCACATTTACAGTTTAAACCCAAATTAAGAAAAATATTCTCAATGTTAAAATTGCAATAAATAATATATGTATTTTTAATACCCCTCTAAAGATGAATGAACATTAATAGAGGAAATAACAATTAATCAACTTTAAATGGATCATATAACCCTATTTCTGAACACAAAAAATCATGTTGCTTTGAAGTCAAAGATTTGGTAAAACTATGAGCTCTTTGTTTCTCGATGCAATCTTAATAATTTTCAAAAATCCTTTTAAAACCCTATATATATTTAAAGACGACACACAATTATGAATTTGATATATTTAGTTTTTTTAATAAAAGATAAATTATAAAATTTAACAAATAAAATTAAAATTAAAGTTTCCTACAATCTAATGGAAACACATGAAATTCGGCTCACTGCCTCGTATGTGAAAATAAAGATTGTTTTTATATGTATATATGAATGTATATTTTATAAATGATACTTTGGATCCATTAGTCACTTAGGTGTTGTTTATTTTTCAAAACTAAAACATTTGTAATCTGTGGATCACATCTACAACACTCTGCAGCAAAAGATGCAGACCAAAAGTATGCAAACTACAATAAGAAATTTGTGTGTTTTTTAACAATTGCATGCTACTGAAATAAACTGAAATTAACCATATAATACTTAAATAATATTCTAAATAAAAACTAGTTTTAATCATATGCAAATTAAATATAAAGATTATTGTGATGATATGATTTTAAAACGTTTATATAAAATAATTAGACATAATAATTGCTAAATAACAATAAATAAAATTGTTATTATTAAAATTTCCAAAACGATGGTTATTTCTTTGATTAGCTTCAATAGATTTGATAATACTAGTGAGTAATTGTATAATTTATTAATATTTGGTTACAGATAATATAACATAAAAAATATTTATATGAAATTTACTAAATGGTTTTGGAATTATTACAACTATATTTTAGTTGTTTATAATATTATTCATAATATTATAAAATAATAAACACATGATTGAAAAAACTAAAATAAATCTATATTGAATAATATAATTTAAAGTGAGGTGAGAAATTGTTTAAAAATGAATGTTCAATGTTGCATCAGTTTTCAAATCATAAATCTTTTAAAAACAAACAATTATACGTGTTCTGCATTACACAACCAAAAACTATCAGAATGATTTTTAACCGAAATAAATGATAGAAGTGGTTTTGTTTTATTTATTTATTTATTTATTTTAAAACAACCATACATACATATTGATATCTCCTTTATTTTTCCATATTGGTGTATATTACTTATTTGTTCACATGTCATATGTGTATGCGTAGATTATCAATTGCTTTGATTGGTTATTGGTTGATATTTTTCCATTCATATTATTTCTATAAATAATGAATACGAAGATAACGAGACAGCTCACAAAAGACAAAAATGCCTCTAAAATTCAAAAATCACATGTGGCTATTTAATGAATATCAATTAATGTCATCAATTTTAGATTAGGAATGGCAAAACATACTTAGATTTTTATTTTAGAGGATTGTTGTTAGAAAAATTAATTGTAAGGTCCATATATAATATATGTTTATTAAAAAAAAAAACAAATATAAAGATCTAACAATTTAGAACCTTTAGATTTATAAGAAAAAATATTTAATTATTAAAATTAAAGTGTTTATTTATCTTTAAATTTAAACTAATAATTTAAATAACTAAACAACTAAAATAATTTAATTCAATTTAAAAATTTAAAAATTATAAAGAAGTTGTATTAATGAATTAGATATACATATATTATTACATTTAAATATTATATGAAATTTAATAAAATAAAAAACCCACAATATGACGTATGAATATAATTTAATCTAAATTACCACAATAACATGTGATATAATACATTAACAAATGATAAAATTATTTTTATTTATTAAAAAAGATTGGTTGATGTAGTTTTAAATTTTATTTTCATTAAATGATAGCAAAAATAGTTTTGGCCATAAACCCATAATTCTTTATATTAGGAAAAAAAAACAAGTAGTTGTGGAGATTTATATTCTATTTTTTTAAACAAACGATACAATGTTATACTCGAGGCTATATATATATATATATATATATATATATATATATATATATATATATATATATATATATATATATATATATATATATAATCATTAAAATTTGGGTTGAATTAGATTCTTAATAATCTTATAAAAATTGATTTGAAATTTTGAACATACAAGGGATACACTAGTTGATAACTTGATATGATAAATAAAAATCAAAGTATTATTTTAATGGACTACATATGTAGATTAAGGCATAGTTAAGGGTAAACAATTGTAATTTAATATGAAAGACAAAGATCCCACCAACCGAACATCTCTCATTCTCTATCTCCAGTGTGTGTATGTGTGTGTGAGAGAGTGAGAAGCTGCTGCTGCAACACCATATTCTCCAAAACCCTTTGCTTTCTGCTTCGAGATTCTCACTTCACTTTCACTCATCCCTACAATCATCGAACCCTTTATCTATATTTTTTCAAATCGACATTTTCCCCAATCTTTATTCTAAAAACCCGATCAAACTTTGCGGAAGAACTCTTTGTTTTTTTTTCTCTAAATTAAAAATGCCGATCAACAAAGAACCGGCGACTCCGCCGATGATCGGCAAGATCGGTCCTTACACCGTATTTGTTACTCCTCCTCCTACTCCCAAGCCTTCATTCGAATCTTCTCCTGTGTCGGCTTCTGAATCTCCGAAGAGAAAAGATGTTTCGCCGCCGCCTGTGAAGTCCTCTCCACCGATGAAATCCGCTCCTCCGGTCCTTCCGCCACCGGTTCAATACGAGAAGTCCGCTTCGGCCTACGACTCAAAGTTCGGTTTCTTTTGGGATGCCGTCGCTAAAGTCCAGAATGGTATCATTTGCTTTCTTTTTTCCTTTCGATTTTGAATTCTTTACACTTAGAAGGAATTGAAAAACGAATTTGTGTCATTTCATTAGATTTAAACCCAGATTTGTTTGATAATTGCTTAATTTGTTCTACTTCTTGTTATTCAATAGTGAATACAATACCTAATCGGAATTATGTAGTCCATTGAAGTTAGAATTGTGTTTAATCTTTGATCTTTAACAGCACATTCAAGTTTGGATGATTATGTAGCTCGTTGGTTTGGGCTGAATCAATCGAAATATCAATGGGCTCTTGATGATTATTACGAAAAGAATGGCGTGGTAAGTTTCTTGGATTGAATTTCTATTATTTTCTTTAACTTATCTGGTCAAATTTCTTTAATTTTCAATCTGGAAATGATAGAATTCAAGAAAATCTTTTATACAATTTGACAATTACACCAAGCGTTATACTAATCATTTCGATTCATGTAATTTTTTTGATAAAATTGCATCAAATATTACATTAAAAGAACTTGAATTGGACTTAAAGATGAATATATTCTCTTTTCTTCTTTTTAGATAATTTACCTTTTGAACTATCATGCATAGCTTTTTTGTCTCTCTTTTGAAGCAAAGAAGTAAACTAAAGTTTGTTAAAATGAGCGATTCTTGTTTCTTTTGAATAGCGCATTTTGCAAAGTATGATGTTTTATTGTTAGTTTTCCAAATGATGCTTACAAAATATTATCTAGAAATGACTTCATATTAAAGATTGAATTTTTATGTAACTTGCAAGTTAATTATTGTCTACTTGAATTAAAGATTGAATTTTTATGTTTAATCATTTGAAACATTTAAGCTCATTCGTTGATTGTTACACTTGTAAAATGGTAAGAGGTTAAATCTTGAAACATGTTATAAAAGATTTATAACTTTTATTTTCATTCACAATAATATTCATAGAAATGGGGTACAATGAAAGGAATCCAAGAATGGCCATGAGTTGACTTGGTTGTGTATTTTCAAAGCAATTGAATCAAATAATCCTATAATCACTTGAATGAATTAGGGGTAGTTAGGTAATTTTACAATAATTTATCCCTAAAAATTATCATAAACTGCAGGACAATGTTGATGCTAAAGTTAAAGATGTATCCACAAAAGCACAAAGTGTGTAACATCTAACTCAGCTGGTAAGCTCTCCATTAAGTCCTAATTCTATATATATATATATATATATATTTCCCCTCATTAAAACGTATCATCATTTTCTTAAAATGTTTTGTAAAAATAAATTATATATTTACGGATTTAGCCCTTGAAGATTCAAAATTTTTATTGTTTTTATGCAGGGAATGGTGTTGTTAAAGGCACCTTGAGACACTTTTTGACTAAGATATGTCTATATGCAAAAACATCACATTATATATATATATATATATATATATATATATATATATATATATATATATATATATATATATATATATATATATATATATATATATATATATATATATATATATATGATTTGCTTAGTGGTTAGATTTGGATGGAATCAAATCTACAAATTTATGATTTATCAGAATCTTTTGCTACTTGTGCATTTGGAGGCCTGATGATATTTTATTAATGTGAAAGTATGATATGAGGCATGTAACAACCTTTTTTGTTTACCATGTTTTCTCTTAACAAATGCCTAAAAGAGGCTAATCTCTCAAGACTTGTAATCATGTTTTGTTGTATTTGCATTGTTTTTTCTAGTTGAAATGAAATTGAGTTGAATTAAGATCAGTTTACTTTACAGCATTTCTTTCAATTGCAATTGTGTTTGTTAGAACATTTTCAAGAATCGTAGACTTACGTTATGTTTGTTGTACTTGTTGAAAAACTCAACAAATTGTTAAATAAAAACTTGTTGAAAATCTCAACAAATTGTTAAATAAAAAACTAGTTGGTAGCTGAAAGATATAAAATAACATTTAAAAGAATATGTTTTTATAATGAATTAAAAGCTATATTTGGAAAATTTTAAAAAAAACTAAAAAAATACTAATTTAAGTAGCTATTTTAAATGCTAGTTTATAAGTTGCTTTTTAACTAACAAAACTTGACAATTTAATGTGTTTGATTTAATGCGCGTGTGTGTGTATATATATATATATATATATATATATAAACTTAGTTACCCAAACTCACTATAATACGTCGTTTTGTATCATATAATACATTCTAATTGTCCAATGTTATTTTAATTTAACTTCTAACTTGATTTACTTCCATGATTTTTATATATTACACATTTGTCTTCATCTTACATAATTTTCATTTTCAACTACAATATATATAACTTAGTAGGTGTTCGGCAAAAATATGCGATGTTAGAGAAATATAATAGTGAAATTTCGAAAATCTTGAAATTAAATCAAGTTTGGGTTGGATTTTAAAAAACATTATAATGAATATATTAAATAAAACGACGTATTATGGTGTGTTTGGGTACGTAAGCTTATATACCCTTAAGGGTATATTCACTTTTCCATATATATATATATATATATATATATATATATATATATATATATATATATATATATATATATATATATATATATATATATATATATATATATATATATATATATATATATATATAAATGTTTAAAGCTTAAAATCCATAAATGGCTATATGTAATTTCCTCATCAGAAAAAGAAAATTAAATTAAGCAGAGTTAATTTAATAGCATTAAACAATACGGTAAAGTACGAAATTGGTTCATGTGTTCTTAGCCAAAAATGATATTTCAGGGACAATTATTTAAAAAAGGGAAAATGACTTAAGATAGTAACTATCTCTTATCCGTGTTCACATATTAGCAACTTCTTGTTTTTTGTACATAATAAAGCAACTAACTTGTTTTAACTGTTTAAATTACACCAATATTACCGGCTAATATCTGTTTTAACCGGTAACTCAAACGGAAAATGACTTAGGAGGGTAACTACCTCTTATCCGTGTTCACATATTGGCAACTTCTTATTTTTTGTACATAAGAAAGCAACTAACTTGTTTTAACTATGTAACATCCCAAAAATCATGACCAATTTTTTTTTTTTAATTTAATACTAAAACCATAATTGTCAAACCATTAATTTAATACTCCGACATCGGGCCCCGCCCGACATCAGGCCTGTCTAGCATCGAGCCTCGCTCGGTATACAGATATGTCTCTCTTAGGCCCTGCCTGTCTCCGGGGCCCGCCCGCTAAACACATACAATCCTATAACATGCTAACACATAAAGAAACATACTCTACTGTATCACTGTCCTAAGAAACATACTCTGGTAATAATGAGATACAAAACATCGTTCGTACTCAACTAGTGATGAGATACAGGAGCTCGTCCACATTCACCTCTTTACCAGGCACATACAAGTATCACACATACAACAAGTATAATCTAACATGAAAACATTTCTCAGGCACCCGCACGACATCAGACCTTGGTCTGGAATAACATACTAGCAAACAATGCCTATGGCTAACCCCCGAGTCTTCCTACTCATAGACTACATGGGCTGGCATTGTGGCCTTAGACCCATTCACACAGTGAGGAGATTCACCTTGCACTGCTGAAGCCCTGGCTGGAACTAGCTGAGTACGAACGAAGTTATGTATCTCATTATTAGCAGAGTATGTTTCTTAGGACAGGGATACAGTAGAGTATGTTTCTTTATGTGTTAGCATGTTAGATGATTGTATGTGTTTAGCGGGCGGGGCTCGGAGACAGGCGGGGCCTAAGAGAGACATATTTGTATACTGAACGTGGCTCGATGATAAACGAGGCCTGATGTCGGACGAGGCCCAATACTGGAGTATTAAATTAATGGTTTGACAATTATGGTTTTAGTATGAAATTAAAAACGAAATTTTTGGTCATGATTTTTGGGATGTTACACAGTTAAAACAAGTTAGTTTCTTTCTTATGTACAAAAAATAAGAAGTTGCCAATATGTGAACACGGATAAGAGGTAGTTACCCTCCGTAGTCATTTTCCCTTTGAGTTACCGGTTAAAACATGTATTAGCCGGTAATATTGATATAATTTAAACAGTTAAAACAAGTTGGTTGCTTTATTATGTACAAAAAAGAAGAAGTTGTCAATATGTGAATACGAATAAAAGGTAGTTACTCTCCTAAATCATTATCCCTTTAAAAAACGAACCATGTTTCTTTTAATACGTGGAAATGATCCAATTTTTTAAAATTTACTAGATATAACCATTTCTATCGGAATGGCATTTTGGGATCCAAATGATATATAATTAATAATTTTATTTTTTATTTTACCAAACGCTTTTGAAAAATATTAAATATATTTTTACATTTGAAAGATTGGCTTTCACAAAACTAGCTAAAAGCAGTAGTTTTTAAAACATGTAAAATTAATAAAATGGTTAAAACATAAAATAGAAATATTATTTTAAAAAAGGATAATTAAAATCGATTTATAAAAAATATAATGTTTTTTTTTTGTTAAACGTTACTTGAAGTTTTTTGTTTAAGATAAAAACTAAAAGCTTTTATAGTTGAACGATTTTTTTTCGAGCTTTTTCTTAATAGTTAAAAATGATTAGAAGCTCTCAAAATTACATGCCCAACACGTCCTTAATATCACCGGTTTCTTAACTAAATGATACACTTTATGCACTTTTATCGTAACATGCTTTACTTTTCTTTTCTTTTGCTTCTTTAATTTTTTTTGTTACATTTCGGTTAAAAAACAAAACATAATATTTAAAATTTTAGACTTGTTCATTGAATTTTAGATATGTTTTGAAACTCCGGATTTTTTTCTTTTTCTCATGGTTGTACAAAACACGTTTGACATTAACTAGTCAATGAAGTGGGGTTAAGAGATTAATCGGAAAAGCGTTAGATTAATCGGTAGGTGTCTTCTAGTTGGTTTGTTGCTACTAGTTCGCTCAAATAATTTAATACAATATTACTAATTCCTCAAATAGTTTTTATTGATATATAATTTCTTTAAAGTGTTAAAAATTAATTGTTTGCTACTGGTTCGCTCATTGTATATGCAGAGATTTATAGGTAAGCGTCTTCAAGTCGGACGAATAACGCCTAGAGACTAATTTGAGATTAAATGAATCTTAGTCGGAATTTTTACAACATTGTTTTTTTGTTCATAATTCGAAATCTGAAACTTAGAATATAAAATATATTTTTATGTCAGTAAAAGTATTTTAGAAGTTAGCTCCAAAAAAAGTCTGAAATGACCATTCCAAGCAAAACAAACAGTCATTTTTATAAATGCCTAAAAATCAGCCATATAGTAATGAATTCACATCCTTAATAAAGGATGAGAAAAAAACGAATTAAATTGAAATCGAAACTGAATCGGTCATTCAGTTCCAAAAAATACCAATTTTGGGTTTTTGGTTTTTTGATTTTCAGGTCGGCGGTTCTTGGGCTTTTCAGTTTTGAAATTGTGTAAGGGAAAATCAACTTAATTCTTAGCAATGTTTATAATTTTTGCCCAGCTTTGAACGGCTAACTCTTTCATACGAGCTTGAAATAAATTGAAGTTTTACCAAGTTGTAGCTAACATTCCCAATTTCTCGACTAAAAAATACCTTTTTATTTATGTTTATTTTAAAATAGAGTTTGTTTATAAATGCAAAATTGGTCCCGTAAAAGTACTTTCCGAAGAAAATGTTCGTTAGTGTTTATTAAAAACTTAGGATTAGGATGTCCTAACTGATACAATAAACATAAGCATAAACATAATTCTTACACACATTACTATATCTTTTATATTATGACAAATATTTCCTCTAATCTCTCGTCAAGTCCGAACATCATTACCTACATATTGTTACCTATAATACAAAGCAATTGAGTGGGTTGGGTTAGAAAACTTGGTGAATATATAGGATTTTCAACTCATAATAATGTAGTTATTATGTTTAATTATCAAGCAATTAACACGATTACACATCCCCATTTTCTTCTTTATTCTTCCCTAAGGATCTATCCTAAGGGTCATCATATTCATCATTGCTGACAGTATTGTTTCAAGAATTTCTCCGCAATACATGTCGGTAAATTTCTTTCTATTTTCATTCTTAAGGATATGACCTAAGGATCATCTTAATCATCATTATTGATAGTATTGTTCCAGGAATTTCTCCGTAATACATGTCAGTATGGAGTAGAGTACACCAAATGGGCATAATGTCCATCACCTACAGGTTATAAACCCGCATGTGTTCCACAAGACTGTCTTGAGTAGTCTGGTGCTCGTCAACTATACTCTGTTAGATGACTAATTTGTTAGTACAATAGTACCATTCCGACATTCCTACATCATTAGTACACTATTACCATTTCTACATTGTTAGTACAGTAGTATCATTAAAGTCGTGACATCTCATTGTCATTTTCGTCATTCATCGTACTATGACATCTTATCAGTTTCATTTCTCATCATACTATAGCATCTTAACTCTCATCATAGTATGACATCTTATCATTCTAATCTCTTAATACCCAATGTATTATATTCATGAAAATACATGTACGACATAAATCATATAAAATTGATCTTTATAATATTTCATCTAACACATAACATCTTTGTACATAAGCACATATAACATTCAATTATCTAAATACTTCATATATATGTGTAAGATGAAAGTAATTATGTATTCAAAAAGCAGATGACTTGTGAATTTGGCAACTTTCACCTTAGCACTTTGACTTTTCCTTTAATGTGACCTATGTTTAATTATCATTAAGTCTTAGTCTTACGTTGGTCATGACTAATGATAGTCTAGATTCATTATTAATCCCAAAGTCTAATAATCTATAGCTGATAAGGGACATATTCCGCATTTTCAAAAAGATTATATGTTTTTAAAAATAAGCATAAATAAAAGGTTTTTTCTGACCGCAAAAAATAAGGATATCATAGTAGCCCTCTGTCCTTGCTGCAATTTAGACTAAAAAACACTTAAATTGGTTAAGAAATAGTTGAGTTACATAACTTTAAACATAGACTATTAGGATTGTATGTTTTTTTTTCTGAACATTGTTATAATTTTTTTTTCCAATTTTAACGATCATATTTCCTTCGTAGGAGCTCAGAATGAGGTGATTATTCCCCATGTTATAGCCCTCCATTTTTGCTACAATTTAGGCTCAAAAAGTGAACTACCGAGAAATCTTGTTTTTAGCGATGTTAGCTTACGTTACTCGAATAATTACTTTTGTAAATGATTTTGGTTTTATGACTATAGATTGAAATAAATTAAATAAAATGGTGTTAAGGAATATTTAAAATAATTATTATAAAGTATATAATAAATTAAATTATGTAAACCAAATGTGTAATATAATTTAGGGTTACAATTAATTCAAATAAAAATAAAAGGTAGAATATGAACAAAGATTGAACAAACGAGAAAAGATAGATGGTTAATGTTGTAATTTGGTATTTAAAAATTAAAACCCCGTTAAGGCTATGTAAATGATAAGTTTGTTTCTTTTTCCTTGTGTTCGACCTATACATTCGAAGCAAGAACGTTTCAATTGTGTTCTTAGGCTGTTTCACAATCGATGTGTGTGTGTAGAGAGAAAGAGGGGTCTGGTCTTGCTTCCGCATTTGTGTCCATGATTTTTCTAGTAAGCTCTCGACCCTAATCACATGTTATTTCTCCTTCTGTTTCACGATCTTGCTCTTGGAAATTTGCTCTACAAAATTACAATATGAGACTTATCCTACATTGGTGGAAGAGAAAACATTTCCCCACCTTATAAGGCTTGTCTCACTCATTTATTCAAATGGATCAAGTAATAGGTTAAGCATATTGGGTTTGGGTGTGGTGTTGGACTAGTCAAATTGGGAATTATTAAATATTAATGGTCAAAGATAGTGTCATGGGCTTTAGGTCTCTTCTTGACTAAATACATTTTTTTATATATAATCCAAAATTAATTAGTCATTAATTAATTTTTATTTATTTAGTATAAAACAAATTATGTTTGACTAAATAATATTTTTTATATGTAATCCAAAATTAATTAGTCATTAATTAATTTTTATTTATTTAGTATAAAACAAATTATGTTAAATATATGATTAACTGCAGATAGTTTTTTAGCAGTTAATTTCGGTTGGTGGTCTACAACTACTATTGGAAGCCTATAAATGGAGGAATTCAGACAGAATTTGAGGGCTAATGAAACACACACTTTCTCTTAAAAAGCGTTCTTTACATCAAAGGGATCATGGTGAACTTCGACTGATTCAAGATTTGTTCTTGAATTAGTTGTTGTATCGTCAAGACAGATCCATTCTAGGGAAATTTTTGTCTTAAGACACCGCAAAAGCAGGCCTTAATATGTATAATTTTATGATTATATTTTATATATAGTCAACATTCAAGTATGTTTTCTGTAAACTGATTTTTGTATATTACATATATTTGAATTACATTTGTTTTATTTCTATTGGTTTTGTTGATTGTATACTTCTGTTATAACACTTGCTACCAAAAAGACCTAAGAGCTTCTAGGTCATCCATAGATATATAAAGTTGTGTATGTGTTAATAAAGGGGTTAAATTTTGGAATTTGGATGGATCTAACATGTATATCAATTAATTATCTATGTGATATGAAAATTGATAATTTGGTAGTGATCTTAATTCCATGCATGAACTTTAGGTATGAAAATGCTAATGTGATAAACATGCGCGACACAGTCATTTTGGGGGCTCTAAAAGAACCAAAAATTTAGAGCCCTTTGACATTTACTATACTTAATGTTACAAACCCTCCTCATTTATCCTTGCTTGGAACTAGCAATAATAAAGTAAAAAGTTTATAAATCACAAATATTAGTTTGCTCATTATTAATTCCAATATTAGTTTGTTCATGACTATTATTATCAAGATTAGTTTGTTCTTGTTCATTATCAACATTTTTGTTAGTAGTTAATTTTTTTACAAAACAATCATTTTTGTGATTCTATAAAAGTTTTCTTGTTGCATTTTTCTTTTCCTTTTAAAAGCCCATGCTTCATATTTTCTCTTAGACATAATTATTGATTATTTGATTTATAATAACAATCACCAAGATAGCAAAAAATAAACAAAAAGTAATGGAATTACAAACTTTTCCTGCTTGGCACAGTCAGTTCTTAACAACCTTGACCTTGGGAAAACTCAAATTCGTTGCAACTTGGCAACTTCAAACCAAAATTGTTCTAAAATCCAAACCTGATTCCAAAATCAAATTTGACACAATGAATATTGAAAAAAATTAAGCTCTGTTAACATTTACCCCTAATAGATAATCTAATAATATGATATTCAAATAATGGAAGGTCCAGAAGCAGAAGGAAAACTTATATACATATAACATATCAAACATAAATGATAAGTGATGAACCTAATAGACTAATCGAGAAATAAGAATCCACATACAACATTAGAGTTATCAATTATGGAGAATCAGTGCATGAAGAATTATAATTTAGAAGAACATACCATTTCAGGATCCAAGAATCGGTTCTTGACACTTGACAACCTTGAAGTTTGCAGTTTAACTTTTGATTTTTGAACAACCAAGAATTGATTAGAGCCAGGAAGAAGAAGAATCGAGAATCAACCAATCAAAAATCGATCAATATTCAATCGAGATTTTTGATTGGTAATGGTTTCTACAGTTCTGTCAAGAATGATAAGGGAATGCATGTTATGTATTGTTTGTTAGATCCATTTGGGGAATGCATGTTTTCATAACATTTGTTTCTTTGCTTGTTGCTTTCGCCTTGCATCGGTACAAGTAGCATGATTGATGGCTTAGAGATGATGGAGACTTTAGGTAATTATGTTCTAGATGTTTCTTAGTGATGATACCATTTTTGGACATGTTTTTAAGTTTTCATTTACTAATGGTTTTTGCAAACTTAAACATTGATAATTTTTGTTTTTGATGTTTTACTAGCGTTAGTGATTTTTTGAAATAATCATAAATTAAGACTTTCGTTAACGTATTCTGTTTGAAAGTGTTTGAAATAAATAAATTAATTAATTAAAAGAAAAAAATCACGATGCTACAAAAAGTATCAAACTACTTAATAAATAACTGAATTACAAAGCTCTAAACAGAGGTTATTACGGTTGTATGATTTTTTCTCAGCAATATTTATAATTTTGCTCAACTTTAAACTGATGGGTTTTGAGCATAACTACAAATCATATGTGTTCATGCAACCCTAAAATAAAGATCTAGGTTTTCACTAGTTGAACATGCAAACTTGAATATCAAAGAGAAACCCTAAGAACCTAGTATATAATTCGAAATCTATACAAAATAGGGTTTAGATGTGTACCTTACTTGTTATGTAGTAATAACAAGAAAACCTTGTAGATCTTTAGCTCTTGAAAGAAAGTGCCTCAAATGTGACACATCTAATGGATTACAAACACTCTTTGCAAGAGGATGAGAGCAGAGACAAGGGAATGCTCTTAGAAATTCGGCTCTACTAGGGTTCTTCTAAGGTGGCCAAAAATCCCAAGGCTAAGCCTCCTTATATACTGCAGGTTGCTTAGTCCTAAAGTTTGGGTTTGCAGGTGACAAATATCTATATATATTTATGAATATATATATATATATATATATATATATATATATATATATATATATACACTATAATTTCACTGGTGCAGATTGACTCCTTAGACACTTTGGCTTTACTTGGTGACAAATATCGATTCACTTCTTCTGTTGAATAGATTAGTATGATAACAACTTCATTTATACAATAATTAAACACATGCGTGTAGCTTTTGGACAATTATGTCGTTTTGATATACCACATGGGAAGAAAAAGCTCACTAATGGACCATTTATAGTTATTCTCATTAGAGTGTCGGTATAGAAGCATTTTATAGAATGTGTACATTGACTGCTTTTAAATCACGGTTGGAAAAGAAGATTTTACACCACTAACATTCAGGAATTTAAAACTATACATGTCATCACATGATAATATGAATGACGATTTTAATTGTTAATAGTACATATAGTGTACAACTTGCTATTGAACGATTTCGCAATTAAGACTTATACATTTATGTATGGAAATCATTGGCAACAAATGTTTCAAGCATAAAACCATCCAAATTAATGCATCTGTTAGATATTTATAGACTGTTAAATATCTGTGTGCATCTCAAACTTATACTTTTAGGGATATTTTAGTCATTTCCCCAAGTTCATCTTATGCGTTTATTCTTCACGCTTCACCTATGCTTTTCCCCCATATATTTCATAACTTCTTTATGAATTCCATGATTTAACTTTCAAATATGAATTGCAGATTATCATTTGATACACGCCTATGGGGTCGACTTTTACGAAGACAAAAGATTCAGAATGAATGTTAATCAAAATAATCTTAGCAGTTGAGATCCGGTTACGATTTTATAAAGAAATGTTAGTATCCTCCATAGTGTGGTGCATAGTAACACGAACTAACATTAGCAACATACTTTACAAACGAACACCCTTTAACCCCGCAGCGCGGGGGAATCTTTTCTAGTTATATATGTAATCAAAGTTTCAATAAGAAACATATACAATCATAGCTTTAGGCCTAGTCGGTAGTTAGGGCCCAGTTCAGTCAACAAGTGTTAAATAACTCTTTAATATATAATCAATCGTGAACATGATCACTAAACTAATTTTTTAGGGATAATGACTTAAAAAGGTAATAAAGTTTCAAAAATGTACAAAAAATACCATTATTTTATTTTTAGTACTCAAAATACCATTAAAGTAAATTTTTTATACACAAAATACCAATGAAGTACACATGTGTTCAAATAATACCTTGTGGGTAACCTACAATAGCCGGTAAAATGGTATTTTGTGTACAAAAAAAAACAATGGTCTTTTTTGTACATTTTTGAAACTTCATTATCTTTTTAAGTCATTTTTCCTTCTTTGAATGTAATGGAAATTTAGCTACTTTTTATAAAGAACCCTCCACTTCACTTTGGCCACTACTGTTGTTCATCGCCACCTTCCACCACCATGGCAAAACCCTTTTTCTTATTCTTCCTCCTAATCATCTGCCTACTTTCATCAACGCCGGAATCTCACTGGCCACCTCCGTTTCTCGGCAAATCCCCACGGCTTCTTAAAACCCAAAAATTTTTGTTCAGCCGAAGTACACTTATGAGACACGATACTTTGATCAGAATTTTGATAATTTCAGTTTTAATGATCTTCCCAAGTTCCAACAACGTTATCTTATCAACTCCGATCACTGGGTGGGCCCAAGCCCTAGTCATTTGGGTCCAATCTTCCTTTATTGCGGCAACAAAGGCGACATCGAATGGTTCGCTGCCAACACCGACTTTGTTTGGGAACTCGCCCCTCGTTTTGGTGCCATGGTCATCTTCCCCGAAGTAAAAGCCCTAATCACTCTACTCTGCATTAATTTGTTCACTTGCAGACCTTTAATAATACAATTTTATCAAAAACTGTGTGATTTGATCTAGCATCGATATTATGGTGAATTGATGCTATATGGAAGCCAGAAAGAGGCATACAAGAATGCTTCTACTTCAATCTATCTAACAGCCGAACAAGCACTTGCTGATTACGCTCTTTTCATCACCGATTTGAAGAAAAATTTATCAGCCGAAGCATCACCTGTAATCTTGTTCGGCTGATCATACGGTGGAAGTAAGATCTTTTCCAACAATTTCAACAAAAATTAAACAAGCACTTGCTGATTACGCTCATCTCATCCCATTTACCTGAAGTACCTGGTTACCACAATGTTTTAGTTGAACACATGTGTATTTTGTTGGTATTCTGTGTACAAATAGTAACATTAATGGTATTTTTTGTACTAAAAAAACAACAATGGTATTTTTTGAACATTTGGAAACCGGATAACCTACAATAACTGGTAAAATGGTATTTTGTGTACAAAAAAAACAACAATGATCTTTTTTGTACACTTTTGAAACTTCGTTACGTTTTTAAGTCATTATCCCAATTTTTTACTAGACTTGAACGAATTTTTCTAGTACATTTTATTATTTTATTATGTATATACCAAAGATAGTGAAGATAAATCTAAATGGTATTGTCTTTGACTAAGGACAGTCGATGGTGACAAGTGTCAAACTACAAGCTTATCAAAAAGAGTGTATGTATGTGAATTTTTGCTTTTGCGAGCCCAAAAACAGATCAACTCTCTCTACACTCTACAGTTGCTGAAAACCCCCACGAATCATACATCATTGAAAATGGAGGAACAAAACTCAAGAATCTGCGTGGATTTGAGTTCATCATCGAGCACATACATTAGCCCAAGTTCGAGCATGATTTCTCCAAAATCGAATGATCCACTTGAAAATCTGCTAAACCTTAATGATTTTGAAATACAAATAATTTTAGATTATATCAGTCACGAAACTCATACCATCGAAACACATCCAAACAACGAGGTAAAGGAGTTGGCTGGAATTCCAATCATTTTCAACGAAACCACCCAACCTGAGTCTTCTCCATCATCCGCCGTTACTTATAGCAGCAGGGATTTCTCACCCGGTGGCGGAATGATTTCCGACAACAAAGCTCCGGCAAAGGTAAACGAGGGTTTGTCTGATGTCATCCATAATCAACGACAACCATCAATGGTGGGGTACAGAGGAGTAAGACGACGGTCATGGGGGAAATTCGCGGCTGAGATGCGGAATCCAAAGACAGGCGTGAGGATGTGTTTAGGGACTTACAAGACGGCTGAGGAAGCTGCCATGGCGTATGATCGAGAAGCATTTAAGCTCCGTGGACGTCGCGCAGTAGTTAACTTCCCGGGTTTGATCGTCTTGCAGAACAAAAGTCCCTAAAATTCACCATAAAAAAAAAAAAAAAAAAAAAAAAAAAAAAAAGTAAGATCTTAATCTAGGTTTAGGGAAGCAACACGAGGAGCCTAATTGCAATGTATTCATTCATGTTGTTGAAACTTGTTATTGAGTTCAAACCCAAATTATCCTTGTTGTTTATATTATATTGATTGTAAAATTTATAGTTAATTTAGATAAAATTGATTCGGATCAAGTCTCTCTTCTGTAGTGTATACGTTGCCTTCCTCTTTTTTTGTGCAGGTATCAATTACAGTCACCGGCAGCTCTCTGATGCCTCACCGGAGAAGACGATACCAGCAGAAGAAACAACGCCGACTACATTTTCCGGGCGTAAGTTTCCCTCCATCTCTACATTCTCCTAAGTGCAAACCGCAGCACCGAAACACCCTCCGACCTTTCCCCATCACTACTGTCACGTCCACGATCATAGTGTCCTTTGTCACCTCCTTGTCCAGTTGTCCTTACAGCACTGTTACGTCCTTTTTCATCTGTAGCTTCTCAGCCTTCAATTATTGCCATATACAGTATTATTTTTCTATCAGTTATTAAAAGCATATCATTTTTGCTGTTGTACAACAGTTTTATGCGTGAATTCTATAGGTTTAATTTTTCTATCAGTTATCAGTTATTAAAAAAGCACATCATTGTGTTTATTTGGCTATTCATATTTTAATTCTTCTTCCTACGCGATATACCCAAGTACGACAAAACCTTTTTTTTCCCTGCTTATACAGTTTCCTATTTATTATTAATTTGTTCTATTAGTATTTAATAACTGTTTAAATTTTTTTATAGGTTCATAAATCTATAATGTACGTGTGCTAGTTTTGCTTTATTTTAGGGGTAATTCTAAATGTACGAATTCACTTCCAAATACACAAATGAATTGAATGAATTGATTGAATGATATATGACAGTTACCAAATTTGATCATTCTATATATATATATATATATATATATATATATATATATATATATATATATATATATATATATATATATATATATGGGTAAAGTGAATATACCTAACAACCTTATATAAGCTTAGGTATCTAACCATATCATACTCTGTAAATTTGTATCATATTTGCATTGTAATCACCCAAAGTTCTTAAATTTCAACCTCATAACTTGATTGCTTCCAAAATCTTTGGACTTTCACCATTATCTTCCTTCAAATAACATCTTTCTATCGGAGACCCCCTGGTGGGCTTTATATACTACCGTTACAAATCAAATGGTGTAGGAGGAATATAATGGTGAATGTATGAAAATCTTGGAAGTAAATCAAATTAATGGTTGAAGTTTAAGAACCTTAGACGATTGTAATGGAAATATAATGCAAAACAATGTAGTATAATGTGGTTAGGTACCTAAGCTTATATAAGATTGTTAGGTATATTCACTTTACCCTATATATATATATATATATATATATATATATATATATATATATATATATATATATATATTAAAGGGGAGCACTTCTTAGGAATAGTGCCTAACCATGGTACTGTTCCTGGGGATACCATAGGGTTACGAGGTTTCCTTCCCGATTCTTCCGCTTACATTATCTTCCTCAGCTATCTACCCTTTTCGTCCCTATCCTTTTCTGCTTCATCGGCTGCGAATCAACTGACCGCCGTTATCTTACTTCCACATCTTCTCTACTCCGATCGGTGACTTCCAACGAAACATCATCGTCTCAGTTTGCTCCATATCTTCTCTACTCCGATCGGTGGCTTCCAACGAAACATCGTCGTCTCAGGTTTTGCTCCATCTAACTTTCAACGACTCCTACCACTTATCTGCATCTTCTACTCCCACCCACCGACTCATCGATCTTCAACATCAGACTGGTCACAGTTAAGACCCAAAAACCTCTAACCACTACCACCCTATACGCCGCTGCTCACAATTAGATACTCCCACCCACCGACTCATCGATCTTCAACATCAGATTGGTCACAATTAAGACCCAAAAACCTCTGACCACTACCACCCTATACGTCGCTGCTCACAATCAGACTGGTTTTGCTCCATCTAACTTTCACCACCTCTCTCTTCTCCCTGCTTCGCACCCTCCGTCGCGTTATCTTCCCTCCCGCTCCAATGTCTTTACTGACGCTCACCCCCGCCACTTCGCCACCGTCTCCATCGAGCCAACTCGGAGACTGCTCCACAGTTATCAACGTTGGCTTCCAGGTATGTTCACTCTACTCTACTTTATCTCCTCAGCCATTTCTCATCTCTCGCCTCCCATCTATTTATGTTCTTTGTAACACTATGTTAGAACCCAGATTCCTCCAAACCATTCTCTTATCAATTTCCCTTTCTGGATTCCGATAAACCGAAGAGGTAGACGCCTATTACTCATCTTCACACTCACCGCTTCCAACTCCTACACAGCACCGATGTCTTCACGCATTCGAGCCCTAGATAGGACCAACGTCTACAATCGGTTCATGTAATGAACTTCAACCCTATTTTCGTTTCTTTCTATGCCATTACCTTCATATTCAGTTTTAATTTCATTTTATTTTTAGATGATCAGATGAATTTTCCGTCCATCTATTGCACAATTGGTTAGATTTTGTCTATCGCCTTTGACTTCCCATCGATCCGCAACCAGCGATTTAGGGATTATTGCTCCAGGTACGTAACTGATTTGAACTATCTTTGCCACGCTCTACATCTCTACCAAGTAAATTTCTAACTCTTCTGACAATTCTGCATTTGCTTAAGGAGTGATTGCTACTGGTATTGGTCTTCTTCTTCAGGTTTGTGGTCTTTATGTCAATTCATTCAAAATTGGTTTCTATCTATTTGAATTGTACCTGTTATAGGAGGAGTTATCATATTCCCACCAAAATCAAACTAACAAAAACACGAATTTTCATCAAATTTAATCACGTCAATGTGGTATTTGACATCTATAGCTTGAAGATATGGCAAGAAAAAGACCTGTTTGTAGATACTTGAAGGTGTTTGCTATAAATAATATATATATGTAAGGAGGCGGTCTTTTGTAGGAGGTGGATCCCACTGTGGAGGCCGAAGAAATCGATATTTTAGATGGAATGGAAGGAGGGTTTCCTATATGATATAGCAAATTCAGTTCTTGGAATTGATGAGGCTATGAGTTTTGCTGAGATGCTAAAGTGAGTATTGCTTTAATACCTTAATATTTATAAATTCAGAAAGATGATTTCAAGTTATTCACTTTTTTGCAATTTCAATTTATTCAGAAAGATGATTTCAAGTTATTCACTTTTTTGCAATTTCAATTTTATTGTATTGATTTACTTGCAAATCGTGGTCTCTGTTTTATTTTTATTTTAAATTTCTAATTTACAAATTATTGAAGTTGGATTTCTATTTTTTGGAAAAAAATAAACTCACCAACAAAGTATATATTCCTTTTGATGATATAATCCTAAAGCAAAATCAATGGTTTGATTATAAATATGAAAATTTTATAAACATATTTCGTTTAATCTACATTTGTAAATCACCCAGAGAAATCTAAACTCACACCACGATTTTCAAGTTAATTAATACAACAGAATTAAAAATCACAAAGAAGAGAATAAAATTATTTCATGAAAAAGAATAAAATGAAATGGGTTGCACAATGACATCTTCAATTTGATACAGGTAAAGTTAAACCAATAGATGTCCTCGCAATTCTACCCTCTGCCCATTTGATAAATATTTTTCACTACTTCTAGTTTCATTGAAGCTATTATTTTCATCTACTTCATTTGTCTTCATTGGATGAATATCATCTCTCTAAACATAACAAAGAGAAAAACATATATAATAATAATAATAATAATAATAATAATAATAATAATAATAATAAGAAAGGTTAAGTACAAATATTACCTCATAATATGTGTCACCCATCCATTCTTTCTAACTTGTCATTTAATAAAATCTATATTTTTAACAAATATCATATGTTTGCTTTTAAGGAAAGTTACTTTCAGCAAATCGCTTTCAGTGTACCATATAAGAAATACCAATCCTCTATATATAGAAAGAAATTGTAACCAAATTTTCATTTTTATCCCTTCTATTTTTGTTAATGTTTCATAGTTTATATTTCTTATTTAACAAATTAATTTTTTTCTATTAATATTTAATAATATTCATTATTACTCTTTTTGTAAATGTATTCATGAGATCATTTTAATTAAACAACTTTTATGAATAAGTAATATGTTTCTATTTGTTAGTTTTCAAAATTAATAAAGTTTTAAGGGTTTAAGATTTAAATTGATAAAATCTAGGGTCTTTTCTAAAACTACAATGTAAACCAAAGGTATAAAATTGTAATATTATATTTTATCGATAAAATGATTATTTTATCGCACACATATTAATACATTTTATGGGCACACATATTAATACATTTTATCGGCACACATATCAATACATTTTATCGGCACACATATCAATCGTAAGAATCTGAAACCAAATTTTCATTTTTATCCCTTCTATTTTTGTTAATGTTTCATATTTATATTTCTTATTTAACAAATTAATTTTTTTTATTAATATTTAAAAATATTTATCAATATTCATTATTACTCTTCTTGTAAATGTATTCATAAGATCATTTTATTATACAACTTTTATGATTAATATGTTTCTATTTGTTAGTTTTCAAAATTAATAAAGTTTCAAAGGTTTAAGATATAAATGAAAAAAAAATCTAGGATCTGTTCTAAAACTACAATGTAAACTAGATGTATATAATTGTAATATTACTTATCAATAGAATTGATTGGCACTAATTGACATGCATTTTAAAACCATAATTGAAATGATATATGTCAGTTGTCATTTTAATATATTAAATTGAAAAGATGATTAATTTACTTAATTTTACTTAAATAATGTTTTTAGCAATGGGTTAGAAAAGTTATAAATTGGTTTATCGTTAATAATATAAATTTTAAAAATAACAAAATATATTATTAACGTTTTGATGAAAAATATATTTATTGAAAATGATTAGAATACATACCTTAACATTTTAATTGATATTATTTTGAATATATATATTTAAGATTTTTTAGTATTTATTTTTATATGTGTATTTCATATAAAGTTGTTGAAATTAAAAAGAATAAAAAGTAGGAAGGTTTATTTTGTAACTTACATCTAATTGAAAGGGAAGAAAATGAAAAATATAAAAACAATTAAAAATACGAAATCAACATGATGGGATTGATTCTCTAATGATTGTTTATTGCTTATACATGAATAAATTCGTGTTAATAGGAGCACCCTTATTTTAGTTCTTAGTTTGCTTTCTTTTTGGGGTCACAATTTTGACTTTATTTGTTATGGCCTTGATACGTTGAGGTTATGTCCGTCAACTTCTAGGACTAGGGTCTCTAGCAAGGTGCAGGGTATCAAGAGTTCCTAGGGAGAAGCAATGCCAGTGGTAGCAATGTAGAGGCTACTAGGTTGAGAGTTGGTACTCAGAATATAGGTTCCTTAATGTGAAGTTGTTGGATATGACGGGGTATTAAGGAAAAAGGAAAATGGATATAGCGTGTATTTAGAAGAATAAGTGGATGGGTGCAAAGGATAGAGAGTATAAAAAATGGTAAAATGCACCATTTAAGTGGCCCATAACAATCCGCCCCAAAGCCCATGTGGGAGACAGAGGTCAGTCGCGAAACACTAGCAATATTTTAGATGTGTCAAGATTTGAATTTGAACCCTCTTGTGTATAGTTTCACACCTCACCGAGTAGGATCCCATCGTAGGGCGAAAGCTAGAGAGTGTAATGGATAATGTTATGGTGCTCAGGTCTACGACATGCGAGAATGGGATGGTTATTTTGTTGTCCCCAATGCTTATAGACAATGTGGTGGAAGTTAGAAGATGCAAGATATGATCATGGGGATCAAGGTAGTGGTTGGAGGGGAGATGATGAACGATGTGGGTGCTTACGCCCCCATAGTGGTTTGAGTGAGTTGGAAAAGAGGAATTTATGGGATGTGTTAGATGACCAACGCTTTGTCTTAGGGGTTGACTTCAATGGACATATAGGAAGAAAGATTGATGGGTATGCATTGGTTCATGGACTATGGTTTTCGTACTAGGAATGAGGAAGGTCGGTCGTTTCTTGAGTTTTCAATGGCATGTGATTTAGTGGTCTCAAACTCTTTCTTCAGAAAGAGGGATGGTCATTGATTACCTTTCAGCATGATGTGTGTAGGGGGTGGGTGACACCCAAATCGACTACCCATTGTTGCAAAGGTGAGATCTTAGGGTTTGCAAAGATTGCAAGGTAATATCTGGTGATATCTGTGCATCACAACATAGATTGTTAGTTGTGGATCAACTCGTAGGAAGGAGGGTTAGAGGAAGAGCACCTAGGATTTCTTTTTTTTTTTTGGAAAAATTTGGGTGTGACTTTAAGAAATAGTATGGTCGTAAAGGTAGAAGCTAGCACTGACCAAGCGAGCAGTACATATCGATTATGGAATACTATGACCAATACCATCAAAAGATGTAGCTAAAGACACTTTAAGGATGTCGAGAGGGACGATTAGTAATCATATATAAGCGTAGTGGTGGAGCAAGGAGGTCCAAGCAAAGGTTAGGTTAAAACATGCTTGCTATAAGGAGTTTTCAGAGTCTATCGAGGATGAAGATGTAGGGAAAAATATAGGTACAAGGAGGCCAATCATGAGGCAAAGAAAGTGGTGGCTATAGCTAAGGTCATGGCTTACGAGGAGATGTATAGGAGATTGAACATCAAAGAAGGGAAGCAGGGAATCTACAAGCTGTCTAAAGCCAAAGAAAGAAGACAAATGAACTTAGGGAATGATAGGTATATTAAGGACAACGGCCAAGTTTTAGTAATTTGATGAAGATATACGAGTAACTGGGCTGGCTATTTTCATTCTATATATAATGATAATGTCCTTGTCGTGGTGGATATGAATGAATATGGTGTTTTAGGAAGGTTTCATACCAATAGAGAGGGTTCCTACTTGAGGATTAGTAGTGAGGAAGTGAATGGGGTTTTGAGGAAGATAGAGAGGGACAAAGTCGTTGGTCTGGATCAAATTCCTATTAACACATGGTTGTGCCTTTGTAGGGGGGGGGGGGGGGGGGGGCTCACAATGTTATTCAACTTTCTCTTAGAGACCACAAGGATGTTGAGGTATGAAGAGTCGATATAGTGGTCCTAATATATAAGAACATTGGTGATGCACAAAGCTATAGTAACTATAAAGGTATTAAGTTTTTTTGAAAAAGAGTAAATGTATTAAGTTACTTAATCATACGATGAAACCATGGAGAGAGTACTAGAGGCTAGGTTTTGTAACATCACAACTATTATAGAAAATCAATTTGACTTCATGCTTTGGAGGTCAACGACACCTCAGATGTCTTATGGAGAAATATAGAAAAAGAAATGGGGATCTCCATATGGTTTTCATCGAATTAGAGAATGCATACGATAGTGTTCCTCAAGAAGCAATTTGGAGAATCTTGGAATTTAGGAGTATCCTTAGGAGATATGTCATCGATTTTCACGACATTATTGTCGGTCTACGACGTATGTGCGGACCCCATTTAAAGATAAAGTCTTTCAGTTGAGGTCGGGCTACACCAAGGTCAGCTCTCGGGCCATATATCTCCACCTTGATCTTAGACAAGTTTTCCCGTGAGATCCATGTGGAAATGCCTTAGTGTATGTTCCCGTGTCCGATGGCATTGTGTTGGTACGCAAGTCTAGGATTGAGTTGAACGCTCGATTGGACACTAGAAGGTTGACTTTAAAAAGAAATTGATACAAATCAACACGCTTAAAACAAAGTATCTTTTTTAAACATAATATCTTTTGTGTGGTTTCAATGCGGAGTCGAATGATGAAGGAGTAGACATAAGTATACGTGAGCAAATCCTTACATCGAAGGATAACTTCAAATATCTAGGGTCTATGATCCATAAGAGAGGGGGTGTGGAGCTAGACATTATCCCCTACCCTCATTATAATGAGATTCACAGGATCTTTTGATGTTGAGGTAAATTTTGTTATAAAAATCGGTATTGAAATCTTACTTTTCTATTCTTTGTGTTTTTGTTGGTTGTGATCGGTCATTACGATCATCATTTTTTCTAAGTCTATAACAAAAGCTACACACCCATTCTATCATGTCAATATAACAAAAGCTACCGAAATGATTTCCATACACACTTTTGTCACCTCTGAAGATGTAAAAATTCAATAACATGAAATAAATAAATTATACATCATATATATAATACAGGGAAATAAGTCCATTTATACATGATACATCATAACCACATTTTTTAAACATTACACAAAGCCAACAATGTGTTTAGAGACTAACCCATATTCATATTCACAAACCTTGCACTAATCTTCATGGATCAGTAGAAAGCCTTTACATTAAATTAAATGCTTACACCACATAAACATGAACATGAACATGAACATAAACTAACCTTAAACTAAAGTTTCCAGTAAATTCCCAGCCAATGTAAAATGCCTGAAACAATCGCCCAAAACAGAATCTCTGCAAATATAACATAAAGTAGGATTCCCACTCTTCTTGAATTCCATACTCCTATGAATATGTGTTTTTGAATCCAGTATACCTGCACCCATTCAACTACTTAATTAGAACCAATTCATCTGTTGAAGCTCTCAGTAGTGTTTAGTATGATGGAATCAGGCAAAGAATGGAACGCCTCATTCCATTCCATTGGAGTAGACTTAAACCTATACATTACAGATATTCCTAAAACTCATTAACTTTCCTACAAGCCAAAACCAAACATGATCATGGAATGTAATCACTCATTCCATTCCATTCCTTCAACATTTCATAGACCTAGTTCCATGGATATGTTTGGTTCATTTAAAAAAAAAAAAAGATGAAAGCTCACCAGTGTGTTATGGGGATCATCATAGTACCAGCCATTAATGAATCCTGCAAAGATTCCTTCAGCTGCCATAACATAAACAAACATTGCATTCTTTCCAATCCATTCCAATGGCAGGAATAAATATCTTAATTTCAAGATATCAACCTGCAATTCAAAATCTTTTACAATGTTGTAACATGTCTAAATCTATAAAAAACCAAATCAATGAAAGTTAGATTTTGCTATTTTTGTAGCACAAATTAAAGAACTACAATTACCGTTATGTAGAAGAATGAGAAGACCAATGCTGCAGCCCCTGAAGTTACACAAACATAGCTAAAAGTATACAGCTGTTTATTTAATGGAATAGCTGCATAAAAGAAGATAAATATAGAGTGAGATTTTATAAAGCAAAAGGTGAATATAATCAATATAAACTACATCAAGTATAAAGTTCAATGTATTGATACACACCATCTGTGAAATGAAGAATGATTCCCAAAACAACAAGGGTAACACCCATTATAATCCAATGTCTTAGCCTAGATGAATGATCCTGAAATTTTGTAATATTTAATTAATTATTCACCAAATTGTACCTTATGTTAAAAGAACATAACATAATAGGTTGTACTGTGTTTGACGTGCATTGGACTGGGAATGGAAGTCAGGAACTTGGAATAAAAATTGCAACTTTTCGCTCTTGGTGTCTTATTTGTGCAAAAGACATGAATACCCTTCTTGTTCTTATCATTAAAAAAATAGCCATAGAAAGTTTTTTTGGAAGAAAAGAACCAACCTTCATTTGTATGAGTACATGCCCAAAGTGCACTCCAATAATTGTAGAGAGAATAGCAGAAATAGAGCTGTTACATACAGTTCAATCATTTATGTATTTATCCATGATGTAACGCAAGGGCAATATGGGAAAATGAATCCAAATTATTATACAAGGACACTCTTGATCTTTCTTCAATGGGATGAAAAAAAATGCTATTTTTATCTCATTCAAAAAGGTGATACAAGGAGTATCTTGATCTCTTGACTATGAAAAAGACATGAATGCCCTTATCATCAGAATAGCCCTAAAAGATGCAAGTGAAAACAGACCTTAAAATTCCTTCAGGTTCAAAAGGTGCCCAACACCATGATGGAGCATCCTTCTTGAAAGGACCCTCATAAGGGGATTTCTCAGTGCAAGCCTTTCATTGCAACAAAACAACAGGAACATTTTTTATTTTTTTTAAAAAAAAAAATCAGAAAAGGTGAAATGAGCATGAAGAGATATATCAAGAACATATTTTCAAACATGATTTATGAAAATAGAAAAAAGAAAAAGAAAACCTTAGATCTCTTCCAAGCAGGATGCAGATACATATGATTAATTCCAAGCACTTGTCTATCAACATAACCCACAGCATTACATGGAGGATCAAGTTTTCCTCTCACATCACAAGCTACCTGAGATTTACATTTTACATATATGCAAAAGACGTAAATGCCCTCACCATGCATACATCCAAAAGAGTAAGTGATACATTATTACATACAGTTAAAATCTTTCCATAATCAGCACTTTCTGTATTTTGGACTTTGAACTCCCAACTCGGGACATAAGTTCCATAAAGAACTGCCATGTAAACAATCAGAACACAACCTCCTAGCACCCTGCAAATATGTGCCCAAAACTACGTCGTTTTGAGTCACTTTATAGTTACAAGAAAAGCCATCTATGCCCAAAAATACTCAAAAGTATGAAATTTTTACTCAAAACTATGTCGTTTTGACTGGTTCCACACACAAATACACACACACACACATATTGATAGGAGAGGGGGGAAAACAAATACCAATGCAAAAAGTACAACTTGTATATAGATAAACGACCAGGTGGCAGTTCCTTAGGTTGTGCACCTTGAGTTGCAATTTCCAACAATCCAACAATGAAATATGCAAGTGCAATTCTCTAAAGAAAGAAAGAAATCCATAAATCAATCTAATTGAAGCAACTGAATTGTGATATGTCATGGAAAAAAAAAAATTGAAATCATTTTTTAACCTGTAGAATACCACACCACCTAATAAGTTTCATATCAACACCATATGATAGTTTGTCAGGAGCATGTGAGAAACCACCTATGAGTTTCAAAAAGAATAAGAAAACTTCATTTGTTTAATCGAAAAGTAAAGAATTTAATAATAAGAATAAAAAGACTCCATGTATATGAAATCAAGAAATGACCTTGTAATAAAAGACCCCAAAAGATGAGCTTTAGAGTCCTGAGTATCACCTTTTTAGTGGCATTGCATCTATCTGGTATTCTCTACAAGGAGATAAAGTATATTTACATACATACATACATACACATAGATGTAAAGAGATATTATGAGGAAACCTTGAGAGCAAGTGCAATGGCTATGCCCACAATGAATAAAAAGAATGGCATCACAAAATCAGCAAGGTTGCAACCATTCCAAGGAGCATGACCAATCATAGGCCATTCTCCTCCAGCATCATCAACTAAAATCATCAGCTGCAATTCCATATAATATGAAACATTTTATAGATAAGATATAGTAAAACAACTAATAAATATATAGTCAGGAATCAATGAGATAAAGGTATCACTTAACTCAAATTCATACACCCCCTTAGATGAAAAAAAAATGTCAAAACACTAGATCTTTTGTTGAAACAAAAATGTTGGGAGTTTTGTGAAACCTGCTAATTTGCCAACCGAAAAAGGTGCCCTACTCTTGTTGAAAAAGGATTGGGGATTTAGGTTTAAACGATAAAAAATAAAAAAAATGTAAGTTTGTTATGTAATTAGCCTATAAAATATGAAATATTCCAGCATAAATCGCATGGGTAGAAACTAATAAATAAATAAAGAAATCATATCGGAATATATCAGCAATCTCACACATAAGCGTAGGTGTAGGAATAGCTAGGAAGAAGTATATACCGCCACCGTAAGGCCTCTGAAGACATCGACGGAAGCAACACGCTTCTTCTTCGTCTTCCCTTTGTTGTTGTTGTCATGTGGATTCTCCGACGAAGGAGCCGGTGTCTCTGCCACTTCCAGACGGTGGTCGCTGTCGTTATGTTTGATGTCAGCCATTTTTAATGGTACAGTGAAGTGCGAAACGATGGCGAAGCAGAAGCTTACACTTCCCGCCGATATAATATTCCCTTCACTGGATGGAGTGATTGTATATTTGTATTGGTCTATTTTATTTTTGATAAAAACAAATATCTTCCAATGATTTTATTCGCTTTTAATATTTTAATATTTTAATGTTTAATGATTGGTAAAATAACAATTTTATACGGAAACTTTGGGTCAGAAAACATGAGACATCTTATCTTTTATCTTGCAATTTATTTAGTTTAACAAAATAAAGATAATCTATTACTATTTTTAATAAAGACAAGATAGTTATCTATTACAAAATAAGAAAATTCTGCAACTTTGGTATTGTTATGATTTTTTTTTTCTTTTCGAACTTAGTGAGGGCTTCCCAGATTCCATGGGATTTTAACAAAATTAGAAACTCAATTTCATTTTGTCATCTTTTTTTCTAAAAAATAATTTCTTTAACAAGGTTTTTGGGCTAATTTTGACGTATAGGTTAATGTTTCGTGAACATGTAGTTATGCTTTATATCTTGAAATCAATGGAGACAATCAGACAAAGCCCCATATAATATAATCACTAGTAGTGTGCCCGCGCAATGTGGCGGCGGCAATTTGTTTTATTCCGACGATTAGTTTCCGAACGAAAGTTAGTAGCACTTTGGCGGTCATCAAATTTTTTCCTTTCGCTTTGTTTCATTCTGACGATTCGTTTCATTCCGGCGATCAATTGTCTCTAGACGGACAACAAATAGTAATTTTCGTCTATTACTCTTTATGTGGCAGTGGCGCCAAATAGTTTTTATGTGTCAGTTAGTTATATTTTGTTATTCGATAGTTCGCTTCAGCCATATGACGAATTGTTTATTCAATGATTAGTTTTCTTTTGGTATGTTGTTGTTTCGTGATAAAAAGAAAAGTATGTTGTTAATTTGCAATGTGACATCGTGCTGCCAAGGCGGTGAATTGTTTATTTTCGGCGAGTAGTTTCTTTTCGATGATTATGATTTGGGATGAGGGTAACAAATATACGTATGTTGTTTTGGTTTAAAAATATAAATCTATTATCTTTGAGATAAAAACAGTAGTACTTTCTATTTTGGACTAAAAATAAAATATGTTGATGTACCCATCAATTTAAAACACCTATATAATACATTAAAGAGGTATCCACATAGGACGATGAATGGAAAAAAAAATTTCAACAAATAATTATGTAATGACAATTAGATTCTTTTTAATTCGAGGCCAATAGGTTTCTTTTTTCTAAAGGTACTGTTTCAATAAAATGGATTTTTTTTTGACAATATCACACTAAAAAGATTGTAATATGTAGGTTCACCGAGCATACAAAGCATAGAAACCGCACTATACCAAACATCACAACATAAATGGTTCAAATATGAAATAAATTACTAAAAAAAATAATATACAACTAATGTTAATAATGTAAAATATAGACCACACTCAAAGTTTACCAAGCCATAAGAACGAAATAGTAATTAACATTACAACAAAACTCTTTCAAGTCTAAATATGGAGTTGGTATTAAAAATGCGAACATCGATAGATATTTCGTTACTTAAAATTGAGAAATATAGGTTGATTTTCACAAATAAAATTTATAAGACGTTTTCTTATAATATATTAAGAAATGTTGACCAAAAAGTAAGGTTTAGACTTTGTAATATTAATGTTTGACTTAAGCTTACTTGGAGTAGTATTAAGGCCATTCCAACCATAACTTACTTTTAAGTCAAAGGTAACAAATAATTGAATATAAATAATAACACATTATACCAAGTAACATCCACCTATGAGTAAATTAGGGTTGTGTAAAAAACCGCACAAACCGCCCGCACCGCATAATGCGGTTTAGAATTTCTCGGTGCGGTTTGCGGTTCATCATTTTATCAAACCGCACTATGCGGTGTGGTTTGCAGTTTGTATTTATAAAACTGCGGTTCAAACTGCACCGCACCGCATGTTATATATATACTTTTTTTCTTTATTTTGTTATAACTTCAAATCACGATTTAGAAATGATGTATGTAAATATATTTCTTACAATAACCAAATATCTATAACGTAACATTAAATCACTATTAGATCAAGATCTCATGGTTTACAAGAATATATCAATTATAACGGCAATATAAAGCAATAACAATGATACTTACAAAACTATAGTAACATGAGTCACAATTTATTAAAAATGATTTAACTCGAAAATTGTATTTGTTTTTATAAAATGAAAGCAATCATTTTTTTTAACCCGGCTAGGTTTTTGGTTTTTTGATAGATTTAATGTTTAACAACTCATCAAACCGCACAAACCGCAACTAAACCGCCCGCATCAAACCGCACCGCATCATGCGGTTTTGAACATCTGTGGTGCGGTTTGCGGTTTCTAAAATATTCAAACCGCATATGCGGTGCGGTTTGCGGTTTTAACTCGAAACCGCACCAAACCGCACCGTGCACACCCCTAGAGTAAATACATAATATTTGATCAAAATCATGTTATAATGATGAACATATATACTTTATAGATGCTAAATTTACTCATAAGTGGATGTTACTTGGTAATAGTCATTTTGCAAGGGCAGAAAAAATTAGAAAAAACAAAAAAATGTGTCATTTATCTAACTTAATCATGAATAATGAATACCATATACATATTTTCAAAAAAAAAAAAAAAGATGTTGTTGGTTTCAAACTTGTAAAAGCAAATCCAAATCTGGTCCACTAAAAACAATTGATGAGGTCAATTAACAAAGAAATTAGGATTGCAATTTGCACTGAAAAAGTTATTGCATTATACTTCTTAGTTGGCATCAGATTATAAACCACCCATATATGCTAATGTTAACAAAAAAATGTAAAGGTTGCAAGTAAATGCCAGATCTTATATATAAATCTGGCAAAAGAAAAAGAAAAAAGAAATCGGGTAAAAGAACGATACATTAGAATTTATAAAAAAAAACAGTCGGGGATTATATGATTTTATAACATTAATAATTAGGATTCATTATAAGATCAATGATATCTTAATACAAAAATAAATTTATATTTTTGACTTATCATTTAGTAAGCTTTATATTGTTTAACTTTATCTTTTATCGAGGCATGATCATAGACTGTTATAAGCTACTGATCAGTAGTTAGAACCTCTGATTTTTGGTTTTTGGGTTATGAGCATATTCAATGTCATTTTTTTTTCGTAACAGATGAAGATAACCTCAATAATTTACTTGGTGCTACGGAGCAACACACACTTGACCATATTGTATTTCACAAATCAGATACATAGCAACAAAATACATGATTTGTATAGTCAAGGGCATTTAGAAGGTTTTTTTTTTAATCTTAACACAATCTGTTATTTTCAATCAAACCAGAAACAGACAACTCGGACCTTTATGAAGATTGGGCCAATACCTTTTAAAGCGGGAATAAGCAAACTGTTGAATTTCTTAATAGATTAACCAAAGTTCTTCCTTCTCAGGCTCATAAAGCTTGAAGAAAAGAAGTATCTCATCTTCTGTTTTTTTAGGTGCTGGAAGAGGCTTCAAATATTGAAGAAAAAAAATATTTTCAGAAAAATCTAATAAAAGCTGGAATGGATATTTATAAAGTTTTAAAGATAATGCTACCTGTCCAATCTCTATCTCCAAGAGCAATTTCAATTCAGTAATGTTGTTTTTATTAGAAGCCTCCCTTAATTGGCCAACCAACACACCCAAAGTGTTACAATTCCATTACAAATATTAATTAAAATTAAAACCAAATAACAAATAAGAGCATATAGATTGTGTTTCCTCTTGTGGTGTCAAAGGGCTATATGTATGATTCTGCCTCTATGGCCATATCAAAAATTGTTGGCATCTTAAATATTACTAAAAGAGAAACTTTATGACATCATTTTAAATAATCTGGACCATTGATTGTAATGAAATGTGATTATTTGATATTTCATATAATTAACAGATATATCAAATTAAATTAATATACTAAAATTATTCAAAGTTGCGCCAAAACTAATGCAAAATTTTTACGAACACTAAATAAATAAGAACAAACATAAAAGCTAGCATTTATATTTATAATCAATTTAAAATAAACCAATCATGATTTGGAAAAGAATCTCCATTGATGATATACTAAAATTAAATCTATATAACATTTAACATTTTATAAATTATATTACATAACTTTATTTGAATAAATGAAATAGTTGTTAATATTTAATGCAATAGAAAAAACGGTATATTGATTGTCAATATATGTTTAAATTAGTTAACATTATTATGCAATGAACGTCTAATTAAAATGCTTATAAATATATAAATATTATAACTATATAAGACGAGGAAAATCGTTCAACTAATAAAACAAAAAAATGATGTCTACAAAGAGATCTTTCAATGATTATATATATTTATCGTTTTCAATGTATTTTCTACATATTTCAATAATACCAATAACCATATATTTTTTTAATAATCATTATACAATATCTATAAACGATTATATGTTTTTTTTTATGTATTTCCCGCGTTTAATGCATGCTATAATCTAGTTGAACAAGCATACTAAATTCTTTTACACCTACTCCTGCAACCCAAAATAGACAATTGGAATAGCTAAATTTACTAATTATTAACTAAAACATAATGCATGGGCCATCAAAACATAACACTATAAATTGCTCAAACTTTTAGAAACACAGAAAAGAAATCAGAGTATGAGTACCTTGAAAATGTTAAAGGGCATTTGTTTTTGGTTTCGTTTACAAGATTAAGAACTGTGTGGAGGAGGGAGCAGTAGGTTGACACCACAAGGTTGTCTGCACAAATCATTCATTCACTTTTGGAACTTCCTTACAAATTAGTCATTATTCTTGCAAGTATGATAAAAATATACCATAGTTTGCAAGAGTGACTTGTAAAAAAATGATAGTTTTCAAGATCAAGAACTTATGACAATATGCAAAACCGATCATTTATTTGTCAAAACATTATAACCAGACTCTTATAGAAAACCATAAATTTTTACCAACGAAACCAGACTCCTACAGAAAACCATAAATTTTTACCAACGACATCCTGAAGAGACTCTATAATCCCAATAGATTCAGCAATGTCATTAGCCCAAATGTTCCTTCCATCAACAACTCCAGCTAGAACAGGGAAAATATCAACTCTAGGATGCAAAAAAGATGAATCAATTAAAAAAACATACACAAGTGGCAATAGATCAAATAGCTGAACAACACTTACAACTTTTGAATAAGTTGATCAATATTCATCCAGCCATAACGATTAATTTTAAAATTTATTAAATTAATAAGCAAATATTTCAGCCTCACTTGGGTTTGATGATCACTCATAAAGGGCATTATCAAACAAGCAAGCGCTGTTGAAATGAATAAAAAACATATAGCAAGCTTTTAAATAGAAAAATATAATATAGAAATTACCAAAAAATGTATTAGCATTGGGGAAAAGTGTTACATTAACCTTAGATGTTGTTTTGGATGATCAAGGAAGTGGGAATTAAAGTCATACCTCAACTACCCTTTTTGTTACTTCAAGTTTAAGCATCGCTTCCTGTAGCTCTGGAATCGAACATTTCATCGAACACATGGCGTGCAAAATGAAATAAAATTCCAATTAATAAGAAAATATTTGAGTATAGCCAACAATTCACTGAAAATAGTTCAATAATCAGGAAACAAGATCGTACCTATAATTTAAAAGTATCCTCAGAACAAAAAACATCTCTTTAATCTCGTTAACTTCTTAGATGACTAAGCTTCAACTGGTGTGCGGCCTGAGACAGAAGGTAGAAACATATTCGTTGGTTTTGATGGTGATAACATGATAGGGTTAGGGTTTCTCATCTTGAAAGAAGGTAGAATATGAGCGATAGAGGGGGTGACGATAATGGTGGCTATATTAGGGTTTTAAAAGCTGGATGTTCATTATTTTTTCTTAAGCAGACACATGTGCGATTATGGTTTTGAGGGGAGAAATAGAAGTAGAGAAAAGTAGAGTTGTAGGGTGTCGATCATACAGTGTAGAAGGATGAGCATTTGATTGAGCACATAACACTTAATGGATGAAGGGATGTCCGGTGACCTTCTACAGGTTGCAGCGGCGGCGGAAGGAGAGTGAAGAGGGTGGTGGTACCGAAGGTCCACTGGAACTGAAGCAAGTAAGAAGAGAGATAGAATAGATGTGGGTTTGACGGTGTCTGATGTTGTGTCGAGGATGTTAGGGTTAAGATAGAGTAAATATACGATGAGTTACATTGTAAGCTTAAAAAGATTGTACACCATGTTGTAATAGGTATACCTCTTAAATTTCAAGAAATATGCAGTATGTTTAATAATATAGTAAAGATAGGAATTGAGTATCTTGAAATCAATGCTATCTTGATGATGACATATTTATTGGAGATGATTAAGAGATGGCCAAGGCGTTAGACATCATTAAGGTTATTGGCTTAAGATTGGACCTTCAGTTGAATATCAAGAAAATCAAGTTTTTTTGGTGTAACATCTGAAATCTTGAAGAGAAATTGTGATAATAACCCTATTTCTATGTCAACTCAACGAGTTGGAGGGACCAACTTGACGTGTTGAAGATAAAAGAATCGCGGGAATTAAATGAACCAACTCGATAAGTTGAGGAGCCTCAACTAAGCGAGTTAGCAACTGGGAAGGAAACACTAATTTTTAGGGTCTTACACCCTATTTAAAGGTCTTAAGTCCTTTTTAAATGAACCAATAAGTGTCAGCCGTAGCCTGTAAGTTGTAACAAGAGTCTCCTGGAGGGAGAGCGAGAGTTTGTGTATAAATCTATACGGGGGTGACTCCACCACACCTGAGTTGTTCGCTACAGTTAGACTCAGACAGTCTAGGGTGACAAAATCTTGATCAAAACCAGCATTGTAAAAATGCCAGGACAGGCAAAATAGTCATTATCATGCATGGTTATAACGTCTCACATAGAGATCCATTACCATTTTATCAATCATGGGAAATCAACTTCATACATGGTGGCTATTTCAATGTGGTTTGTGCGATAATACAAAACCATACTACTGTTTTGAATCGGAAAATATTGGATTTTTCGGGGAATTTATATCGTTCATTTAACACATCAAACACAATAAAATGAGCACTTTTGGGAAAGCCGTACAATTATACATGTTTTGAAATCACGTATACATTTACATGTATTAGATCATCACATCACATCGGAAACATATTTTATTTCAGAAAATATCGGATCTTCTAGGTTATACAATGATACAAATCATTTTTATATCAAACATGCTTATGAACTCACCAACATTATATATGTTGACCCGTTTTCAAATAACTTGTATTCTCAGGTAACAGATAAGCAGAAGATAATTATCAAGCATATTAGGACTTCATGTTTTGTGACTTTCAAACAATATATGTTATAATTATATAATATTTGTTGATTGTACTTGATGTGAACTATGACAGTTGTACTATGTAATGTTGGTGATGTGTGTGTTTGTTTCATGTATATTCATTGTAACGATATTCAATTGTTAGTCACGCAAGCCCTCGGACGTTTCCGTCATCCGGTTCGAGGGTGTGACATACTGCAAAACTGCCTCAATCTTGGTCGGGTCGACCAAAATCCCGTTTTGGTTAACAAGGTGTCCCAAGAATTGGACCTCCTATAACCAAAACTCACACTTCGAGAACTTGACATATAGTTGTTCCCGCCTCAAAACTCTTAGAAACTTTCAAAGGTGCTCCTTATGCCGCTCCCTGGTCTTGAAATAGATCAGAATATCATCAATGAAAACAATGACTGGACGATTGAGCATCGGCCTGCACACTCAATTCATCAAAGTCATTAATGACGTCAGCGCATTAATGATCCCAAATGGTATCACCACGAACTCGTAATGACCATAACAAGTTCGAAATGCATTCTTTTTTGTGTCTTCCTCTCTAACCCTCATCTGATGATACGCTGATCTCAAATCTATCTTAGAAAACCAAGATGCGCCTTGCAGCTGATCGAAGAGGTCATCAATCCGCGAAAGTGGATAACGGTTCTTCACCGTCAACTTGTTCAACTCCCGATAATAAATGCACATCTGTTATGAACCATCCTTCGGTTGGATTAGGTGTCTAAGCTAATAACTAAATTAGTATAATCTTGAGTTATTAGCAAAGTCCTTTTGGGTTTCCCTCAAACCTAGTAATGGACTGGAATGCTATTCGGAGAGAGAGACTTATTTATTAATTTATTATATGATTAATTAGAAATCAATATAAATAATTTATTAATATATTAATTATAAATTGTATTGGTTAATTAAGAATTAATCTAAAATTAATTGGAATTAACTGGATCAATTAAAAGTGGAAGGACTAAAAGTGATAATGTTTAAAAGTTGAACATTGACCAATTCTAGAACCTCCCTATGAGGGGGTGAAATTCTAGATGGTTATAGGGTTTCTAGAGGTATTCTTGGACTCTAAGGAAGCTTGGAATGCCTTAGGGAGCACACAATGGGAAACGATTATCTAAAAGGAAACATGCATTATCCTTAGCCTCATTATCACCTATATAAACCTCATTGGGTTATGAATTTTGAAATTCACCTCATTCAAAATAGAATTTTGAAAATTCCCTTCCTTTTCCTCCCTCCTCTTTAGCCTCCAATTTGCTAAGGTTTGGGTGTGAGTCATTAGAGCCACAAGACTTCCAGTGCTTGCTTTCTAAGGACCAACAAGGAAGGATTACTAATTTATTTTCAATAATAAACTAAGGTAAGTATTTTATAATAACCTTTTAGTATTTTCAAAAATAGCAATGTACTTATAGGGCTCTTGATATTCAATAGTTGTTTGCAAACCACAGTGAGAACATAGATCCTTCAGGGTGCTAGGGTTTATGTTTTTTCCACCAAAATAAGAATTTTGTAACATATAAAACACATCATCTTCTTCTTGACAAACAAAATCGATGCTCTTCATAATGAACTGCTCGACCTAATAAACTACTTGCCAAACAGATCTCGAAGTTGAGAGAGGATAACTCCTGTATCTCTGGTGGTGCCAATCAGTACGATGCCTTATCGGTAGGGGCCATACCGGGGACCAAATTGATCCTGAACTCAACCTGCCTATCAGGAACCACACCGGGTATCTCCTTCAGTAACACATCAAAAAACTCTCTAACTCTAGGTACATCCAAAACCAAAACATCCTTCCCAACTTGGTTGTCAACTACAAACGAAAGATAACCCGTACACCCATGTTGTAGATACTAACTAGCCATGGCAACAAAACAAAAGGCAGATCCAATCCTGGTGCCCTCTCCATAAATAACCATTTCTCCCCCATTTGGGGTTCAAACTATCACCCGCTGCCTCTTGCAGTCAATCATCACACCGAACCTACTCAGCCAGTCCATCCCTATAATCACGCATACATCCCCCATGGGTATATAGATCTGATCAATGGAATAAGGCACCCCAAAAATCTACAATACATAACCCCGATAAATGCTCGATGTAGAAAAACCCATGTTTATTGCAATAGGAACCCGCAATAGACACTCCAACTTTCCAATAATCATATCAAAACTCTTACTGAAAGACTAAGATATAAAGGACCGACTCACACCCGAGTCAAAAAGCACTAGAGCGGGCAAGGAGTTCGCTAAGAAGGTACCTAACATAATCATAAATATAAGCATACCATAAAATAATCAACAAAATAAATAATGAAAGCATACCAGTAACGATGTTCGGTGGTGCTATGACTTCCTTGCTGTGAGCTGGAAAGCGCGACCATGAGCCCTTAAGAGGTTCATACTACCCCGACGTCTATCTATGATCCTCAAAGTAGTCGAGACTGGAGACTACATCGACTTGGTAGTAAGCAAGGGACACCGAGCCTTTACGTGGACCACCTAATCACAATGGTAACAAATCCTGGTACTCGACACTGGGGCTTACTGGCGACATTCCTTCGTATAGTGCCCTTCCTTGCCATATTTGCGGCATCACAAAGAAGAAGATCGACACAATACATCATGAACCTTGTCGTACTTGCCACAAGTGCGGCCCTTTTGGCCTCCTGATCGTGAATCAGCGGGCTTGAACCACTTTGTTGCAAGCTGGGATTGAACCGGATCCTGATGCTGCTCCCTCTCCTTAGTCTATACCTCAATCTCTTGCGTCCTCGCGATGTCTTGAAGCTTAGCAAGGGTAATGTATCGTTGGGTAGACACAAACCGTCGGATATCCATCTTGATAATGCTCAAGTACCGGGACATCTGGGCCTGCTCGATAGCTGCAAACTCAAGACAAAAAGAACCCTCTCCATGAACATCTAGGTGATCTGCATCACCGTCTAAGTCTTCTGCCTCAGATCCAAATATTCCTAGGCTAATCTCTTCCTCTCAACTAGGGGAACAAACCTCATGTGAAACATCTCTGAAAATGCTCCCAGGTAACAGCAACCCTCTACTCGAGGGTGTATGTGCCAGTCACCAAATTCCAATAATCATTAATGCTTATATCCATCGCGATCTCGACTGCTTGGTTGTGTAGGTCTTATGGTTTGAATTAGGTCTTGTGTTCTGAACGACGTAACTTTTTCATATAATATCATATTTTAACGATCTTTATATCCATGTGTTCGTTTTTGGGTCTACTATAACTTTCGTTAAGATTACTCCCGTTAAATTGTAATATATTTTTATTTACGATTTTATAAATAAAACATCCATACATGTATACATAAAAAAACGTATGGGTATAAATATGGTAAGTAAAAATATATTACTTTTTAACGGGAGTAATGCAAACGAAAGTTGTAGTAGATTAAAGTATGAACGCATGAATATAAAGATCATTAAAACTTGAGATCGTATGAAGAAGTTATGACTGTAACGACCCAAAACATGACCCAAAAATTTTTGTTTAATAATTACTAAAAACATCATGTCAATATCATAAAATAAAACTCGTACGTCAATATCTCAAAACCATAACAAAGTATTACGAGAAAATTGTATCAAGAATGTATCAAATCATATCTATGACAAGCTAAAACAATTCCCAGGATAAACTGAAGTTGTGGTGTGTACGATGCCATCAACCCGAGCTCTTTCCTTTACTTGCGGAAGTACCTGAAACCAAAACAAACTGTAAGCACAAAGCTTAGTGAGCTCCCCCAAGCTACCAAATACCATAACAATAACATATAAACACATATTGGGCCTTGCCCACTGCATCAGACCGAAGTCTAGAAACTGCATCGAACCAAAGTTCGGAACTGACTGGGACCTTGTCCCTGCATCGGACCAAAGTTCGGAATTGACTGGGACCTTGTCCCCTGCATCGGACCGAAGTCCGAAACTAACTGCATCGGACCGAAGTCTGGAAACTGATTGAGCATAGCATAGCATAAACATATCAACTATCATGAACACATAAACTGCATACTGCATCGGGCCGTAGCCCGGAACACATAACACATAAATCCTGCCTGAGCCATGAGGGCATCAAACATACTAACTACTGCATCGGATCGAAGTCCGGAAACTACTGCTAGCTAAACGGGCTGACATTGTGGCCTTAGATCCGTTCCTACTGGAAAGGAAACTCACCCCGTACACTGGCTGCTAAATGAACTGCTATGGGAACCGACTGCTGCTTCTCTATTATCTCCCCGACTACAATTTCCATAAATACACTCAATCAATTACTGATAACTGTACTGAGGGTAAAATAACTATTTTACCCCTGGTCAAAGTCAACCTCCAGTTGACCGGACTCGCCGAGTCTGAGGAACTACTCGCCAAGTCTGAGGAACTACTCGCCGAGTTATGTCGAGCAGATTCCATACAACTACATTCGAATCCGCTATATGGTTCCTAACTCGCAGATCTGAAATCTTGGAACCATCTAAACACGTAAAGTTGCTAACTTTACGTGTAACCACGAAGGAATGAAGCCATCCTACTAAAACACAACTTTACTCGGGAAAACTCATCCGACTCGCCGAGTTGCTCATACAACTCGTCGAGTAAGGCAACCTTCATCGGACTCGCCGAGTTGTTCTTCCAACTCGTTGAGTTGACAGCTAACTTCATATAACTCGCCGAGTCGTCCTGTGGACTCGCCGAGTTCATTCCGCCCTTTTTCCATACATGTCCGATCTGAGCCATGCAACTGCTACAAATCATGGATCTAGACTTCTAGGGCACGTTTTTCACGTAAAGTTGCTAACTTTGCGTGCATGCATGGATTTAAAGGCTTCATATGACCAAAATAAGCTCTTAATGATGTTCTAGGCTTAATGGGGACTTTAATCACAACCACAACCAAAACTTTATACTTCTAGCATGCCATGAGTGTCCAGATCTGAGGTATAACCCGACCACAAGGCCTAATCACAAGGGAATTTGGGGTTTAGGAACCACAATTTAGGAACAACATAGATTTGTATGATCAATAAGAAAGGCATAGAATTTAATACCCGAAAAGATGGCCAATAAAGTGTGTATTCTGGATCTACTTCCTCTTCCTTGAACTCTCCAACTTTCTCCTTCTCCTTCTTACTCCAAAGATGCCTTCACAAGCAATAAACACACACACACACACAAAGAAACGGCTAGGGTTTGATAAGGAATGCTCTGATGGTGATGGAGGCCGAAATGGGGGCTATAAGGACGTTTAAATAGGTTGCAAACCCTAAGAATTAGGGTCCCCTCCTGATTGGCCTACTTGTCGAGTCCATGCGTGGACTTGCCGAGTAGATCACTTAGAACCCGTACCCAAGTCAACATCTACTCGGCGAGTTAGGGCTACAACTCGCCGAGAAGCTCTTCCTAAAAGAGCATTTAATCAAAATAAATACGTACCAGGAACGGGTCGTTACAATTCTCCCCCACTTATCTTAGACTTCATCCTCGAAGTCTGTTGACTCCAGAAACAACTCTGGGTAGTGCTCCCTCATCTCCTCCTCCGCTTGCCATGTCCACTCGGAACCCTTCCGGTGCTGCCACTGCACCTTCACCAACTGAACCACCTTGTTCCTCAAGGTCTTCATCTTCCGATCTATTATTGCTATGGGTTTCTCAATATAATTCAGGCTGCTATCAACCTGAATGTCCTCCAAGGGTACAACTGCTGACTCGTCCACCAAACACTTTCTCAACTGAGAAACACGAAAAGTGTTGTGGATCTGACTGAGCTCTGCCGGGAGATCCAACCGATAAGCAACCCGTCCCACCCGGGTCAAAACCCTAAAAGGACCGATGAACCTGGGGCCCAACTTGCCCCTCTTCCGAAACCTGATAACACCCTTCCAGGGTGATACCTTCAGGAGGACCATATCGCCCGCCTGGAACTCCAAGTCTGAATGTCTCCTATCGACGTAACTCTTCTGCCGACTCTGCGCAGTCTGCAGTCTGCTACAAACCTGCTGGATTAGCTTTGTCGTCTTGAGCACCACTTCGGTGCTCCTAATGACCCACTGACCGACCTCACCCCAACAAATTGGGGTCCTGCACTTCCTACCATAAAGCATCTCGAAAGGATGTCGATCAATACTCGCATGGTAACTGTTGTTATACGAAAATTCCGCTAGCGGAAGATACGTATCCCAACTGCCACCGAAATCTAGGACACATGCCCGCAGCATGTTCTCGAGGGTCTGAATCGTTCTCTCGCTCTGTCCGTTCGTCTGAGTATGGAAAGCGGTGCTAAAAAGGAGACGAGTACACATCTCGTTGTGGAACTGCTTCCAGAATCTGGAAGTAAAACGGACATCTCTGTCTGACACCACTGACACAAGCACTCCATGTCGTGCCACCACCTCTCGCACATATATATCGGCTAGCTTCTCAGCCGATATGCTCTCTTGGATCGGTATAAAATGGGCACTCTTCTTCAACCAATCTACTATAACCCAAATCAAACCCACTCCACGTGTGGTTCTGGGAAGCTTAGTAATGAAATCCATAGTGATATCCTCCCATTTCCACACTGGTATGTCCAACGGCTGCATCTTGCCGTGAGGCCTCTGGTGCTCCGCCTTAACCTTCCTACAGGTCAAGCATCTTTCCACATACCAGGCGACATCCCGCTTCATGCAGGGCCACCAATAGTCGGGTCGAAGATCCCTATACATCTTCGTTGCCCCTGGATGGATGAAAAATCGAGACTGAAGGGCCTCGTCCATCAACACCTGCTGTACTCCGCCCCAGTACGGTACCCATACCCTCCCATGAAGGGTCAACAATCCTCGGCTATCGTAGTCAAAAGAAGCTACTCGGCCCACAATCCTCTCACACTTCTGCCTTTCCTCCTTAAGGCCCTCGACATGCACCTCTTTGATTTGCTCCAATAATGGAGTAATTACCGTCATCCTCAAACAAATGCCTCTGATCAGGGCCGCCACTGCCTTGTGGATCAGTGCGTCGGCCACCACATTGGCCTTCCCTGGGTAATAAAGGATCTCACAATCATAATCCTTCAGCACATCTAACCATCACCTATGCCTCATGTTCAGATTCGGCTGATCCATGAGGTACCTCAAACTCTTGTGATCCGTGTAAATAGTACAACGGACCCCATAGAGGTAATGTATCCAAATCTTGAGGGCAAACACCATTGCCCCCAGCTCCAAATCATGCATATGATAGTTAGCCTCGTGAGGCTTCAACTGTCTCGAGGCGTAGGCTATCACACGGCCTCGTTGCATCAATACTGCTCCCAAACCTGTGATCGAGGCATCACAGTATACCATGAAATCCTCTACTCCTTTTGGCAAGGTAAGAATCGATGCCTCGCACAATCTCTGCCTGAGAGTCTCAAACGCCACCTGCTGCTCAGCCCCCCAACGAAACGCCACCGAATTCTTGGTCAGTCGGGTGAGCGGTACTACTATCTTGGAGAAATCCTGGATGAATCTCCTGTAATAGCCTGTCAAACCTAGGAAGATCCGAATCTTGGATGGAGATCTCGGGACCTCCCACTGCATCACGGCCTCTATCTTGGCCGGATCTACCAAGATACCCTTTTGGTTGATGAGATGACCAAGGAATTGCACCTCGCACAACCAGAACTCGCACTTGGAGAACTTTGCGAAAAGTCTCTCCCTCCTCAAAATCTCTAGCACCTCTCTCAGATGCTCCTCGTGCTACTCCTGAGTCTTGGAATACACCAAGATATCATCTATGAATACTATTACAGACCAATCCAGCATCAAACGGCATCACCACGAACTCGTAATGACCATATCGGGTCCTTGAAGCAGTCTTCTGCACATCCTCGCCTCTGACTCGCATCTGATGATACCCGGAGCGTAAATCGATCTTGGAAAACCAAGATGCTCCCTGCAACTGATCAAACAAATCATCTATCCTCGAAAGTGGGTAACGGTTCTTCACCGTTACCTTATTCAGCTCCCGGTTATCTATGCACATACGGTGCGATCCGTCCTTTTTCTTTACAAACAAAATCGATGCACCCCAGGGCGAACTTCTCGGCCTGATAAAACCCTTGTCTAGCAGATCCTATAGCTGCGTAGATAAATCCTGCATCTCCAGGAGAGCCAACCGATACGGTGCCTTGGCTATTGGAGCCGCACCAGGGATTAGGTCAATTCCGAACTCAACTTGTCTCTCAGGAGGTATTCCTGGAAAATCCTCAGGAAATACATCCAGGTAGTCCCGTACCACTGGAACATCATTAATTGTCGTCTTACCCTTCTCACAGGCATCTACATAGGCAACATAGCCGACACAACCCTAAAAATAACGCCTCACTCTCGCTGCTGAACACAAAACCGGTCCGCGTTGTGGCCTCTCGCCCTGAATCACCAACTCTCCCCCACTGGGAGTGCGAACTCTCACTAACTGCAGCTCACAATCTATCACTACCCCATTGGGGCTCAGCCAATCCATGCCTACTATGACTTTATTCCCTCGCAGGGGAATAGGGACCAAGTCCACTGAAAACCGCTCCTCAAATAACTGTAGAGAACATCCTCTAGGTACCCTTGCGACCCTAACGATCCTATCAGCTGCTATCTCAACCTCAAGTGGACAATTTAGCTCTCCAGGAGCTCTGATGAACCTCTTGCTAAGCGCAAGAGAGACGAATGATCAGGTAGCCCCCGAATCTAACAATACTGTAGCTGAAATGCCGTTCACGGAGAATGACCCTATACAAAACATATAACCATAAGGAACAATCAATAATAAATATGGATATAAGGGAAAAATACATACCCATCACCACGTCAGGAGTCGCTCGCGCCTCCTCTACTGTCAGCTGAAAAGCCCTACTCTTTGCCACCGGCGTCTCAGCTCGGTCCTGACGGCCATCTGTAATCCTCAAAGTAGCAGGAGCAGGTGCTGACACCTTTCCTGCAGCAGCTAAACTCGGACACTGGGACTTTTTATGTCCCCTCTGATTGCAATGGAAGCAAATCATATTTGATGCTGCAACAGCGACAGTAGTGGCTGTACAATCTCTGCTCATATGCCCGATCCGACCGCACTTGTAGCAGTCGACACTCCCTGCCTTGCACGCCCCATCGTGCAATCTCCCACACTTACCACACCGAGCGTGGCTCTGCTGACTCCTAACTCTATGATCTGAACCCTTGGGCTTTTTGCCCGCACTCCCTGTACCTGGAACCGCCTCCGGCTTCCTCTTTCTCTCTATCTCAAGGTCAATCTCTCTCTCTCTCTCTCTCTCTCTCTCTCGCCCTAGCAATCATTTCATCCAACGTTTTACAGCTGGACCGGCTCATAAACTGGCGGATATCACTCTGCAGCATCTCATGATAACGAGCCTTCTTCATTTCCTCATCAACCGCGTACTGAGGAACAAGAAGAGCCCTCTCCCTGAACTTGGCGGTAATCTCCACCACTGTCTCTGTAGTCTGGGTAAGATCCTGAAACTTGCGTGCTAACTGTTGCACCTCAATAACCGGTGTGAACTCGACTCTGAATCTGTTAGTAAAGTCTGCCCAGGTCATGGCATCCAAGGCTGCATCATCCCCGATGGCATGACCAATCTCTTTCCACCAATCCCATGCCCTGTCCTTCAGAAGACAGGATGCCAATCTGACCTTGTCCCCCTCGGGACATCTGCTAGTGCGGAAGGTGTTGGCCACGTCTGCCAACCATCTAGTGCTCGCTATGGGGTCCCGTGCTCCGTGATAATCCAGAGCCCCGCATGCCCGGAACTCCCTAAAAGTAAGTGTGTGTGACCCCATCATGGTCGCCACCTCAACATGGAAGGTGCTCAACCTCTCGTCCATCATCTCCAAGATACCCTCCTTGAACGAACCGAGGATCACAGGAGTCTGGTCAAGTATGGTGCGAGTAATCTCTGAAGAGAGAAACTCCCTAGTCTGCTCATCCAACTACCCGGCCTCCGAGCCTGATCCTGATCCCCCTCCGGCACCTGAACTGTCGACTGCTGGTCTAGGGCGTAACACCACCATTTTGAAACACAACATAATAAACGTCAGGAACACTGATATATCTCGAGGGATCACTACTACCACAAGTTTCCTGGTCTCATCTCAGTTTTTCCTCGATTCGAGTACGGATCCTCTGTTTCCAGTAGTATGGGCCCCTACTACCTTCCACATGTATCCGTACCTTCCTCAAGAACTACCTCGACTCCATGAAGTTACTATTACTGCTAATGATCTCTGTTACTCCCATCCTAGGCTTTCCTTAGGGAATCCCCTGACTATACCTGATCTGGTCCTCAGCTGTTGAAAGCCCCCTTGTGATGCCAATTAACCATCACCTGAATACCATCACATGTGTCGAGGCTCAGATAATCCTTTAAGTAAAAGACTCGTCCCTACAACGGTTAGACTCAGACAAGAGCTGCGCAATAGGGCTAAGTCTAGCACTCTGAGATTATTCAACCAATCAATTACTGATAACTGTTATCTCCCCAAATACAACGATTAGACTCAGACAATTTCCAAATATAATTTCCATAAATACACTCAATCAATTACTGATAACTGTACTGAGGTTAAAATGACTATTTTACCCCTAGTCAAAGTCAACCTCCAGTTAACTGGACTCGCCGAGTCTGAGGAACTACTCGTCGAGTTCTGTCGAGCAGATTCCATACAACTACATTCGAATCCGCTCTATGGTTCCTAACTCGCAGATCTGAAATCTTGGAACCATCTGAACACGTAAAGTTGCTAACTTTACGTGTAACCACGAAGGAATGAAGCCATCCTACTCAAACACAACTTTACTCGGGAAAACTCATCCGACTCGCCAAGTTGCTCATACAACTCGTCGAGTTCTAAGGCAACCTTCTGTTGGGTTTTGAGCATTCTAACACTTCCTAAGTGTACATGCAACCCTAATAACCTTGAATCTATGTTTTCTCTATATACATGCAAATTTCTTTTTCAAGGTTATTTCCTAACTAGCATGGCATGGGGATTACATAAAACATAAAGAACTAGTAGAAATACATACCTTGTTGTTGCTTGGATTCCTTCAAGACTTTGTGAGCCTAGCACCCCAAATGTTGTGTCTCAAATGCTTCACACAACACTACAAAACTTGGAATAACTTGAGAGAATATTTCTTAAACTCAAAAATCGGTTATGCCCTCTCTAGTAACACTAGTGCCGATTTTGCATGCTATAGGGTTTCTTTTATAGTGTGTCATAATTAGGAGTTACAAATGTAAACCCTAATTGTCATGACTCTTCATTTCTCATGACCCATGGGTTTGTAACTCCCATGGACTATCCATGGAGCTCCATATGGTTATAACCAAACCCATAAACCATGGATCATTAATCCACCATAAAAGAATTGATGATTGTCATAATCAACCCTATATATTTAATTAGTCTCACTTTGATCACCAAATTAATACTAGATTAATACTTGATCAAATACTAATTAAATAATACTATTATTAATATATTAGAACTTATAATATATTAATAATCATAAGTGCCTTATTCTCTCATTTAGTCTATCCAAGTATTGCAATGCCATGCAACCCAAATGGACCATGCCGGGTCGGGTCAAGTTCATACTAAATAAAGTTATGGACTTAGACACTATATCCAACACCTTCATCGGACTCGCCGAGTTGTTCTTCCAACTCGTCGAGTCGACAATTAACTTCATATAACTCGCCGAGTTCATTCTACCTTTTTTCCATACAGGTCCGATCTGAGCCATGCAGCTGCTACAAATCATGGATCTAGACTTCTAGGGCATGTTTTTCACGTAAAGTTGCTAACTTTACGTGCATGCATGGCTTTAAAGGCTTCATATGACCAAAATAAGCTCTTAATGAGGTTCTAGGCTCAATGGGGACTTTAATCACAACCACAACCAAAACTTTATACTTCTAGCATGCCATGAGTGTCCAGATCTGAGGTATAACCCGACCACAAGGCCTAATCACAAGGGAATTTGGGGTTTAGGAACCACAATTTAGGAACAACATAAATCTGTATGATCAATAAGAAAGGCATAGAATTTAATACTAGAAAAGATGGCCAATAGAGTGTGTACTATGGATCTACTTCCTCTTCCTTGAACTCTCCAACTTTCTCCTTCTCCTTCTTACTCCAAAGATGCCTTCCCAAGCAATAAACACACACACACACACACTAAGAAACGACTAGGGTTTGATAAGGAATGCTCTGAGGGTGATGGAGGCCGAAATTGGGGCTATAAGGACGTTTAAATAGGTTGCAAACCCTAAGAATTAGGGTCTCCTCCTGATTGGCCTACTTGGTGAGTCCATGCGTGGACTCTCCGAGTAGATCACTTAGAACCCGTACCCAACTCGACGAGTTAGGGATACAACTCGCCGAGTAGCTCTTCCTAAAAGAGCATTTAATCAAAATAAATACGTACCAGGAATGGGGCGTTACAATGACGTTCAGAACATATGACCTAATCAACAAAGTAGTCGAGATCACGATGCACATAAGCATTAAAAGCCCCAAAACATCTCATTAATAATTATGCGACGTAAGATGTTGTGAGAAAAATCTAAAGAAATCATTTAGAAATACCGAATGAGTACAAATATAAAAATGACTATTTTGCAAAAAAAAAAAAAATATTAAAGACTAAATGTGTATAAAAATATTATAGACTAAATGTGAACAAAATAATAAATATATTACAATATTAAGTCATTTTTACCGGCTAACCTGAAGTAGCCAGTCATAAGGACTGAATATGTACAGTTTAATAAGTCGAAAGGGTAAATGTGAAAAAAAAAACCTCAGTCACCAAATGTATAAAATCAAAAAATATATTACCCTTCTAAGTTATTATCTCAACAAAAATTAGGCTTGACTTGACTTAATTAATTAACTATATTTTAGACCTTCATTTAAGATTTTAACATGGTTAATGTTAGAATTGATAAGTTTGAAAAGTAACTTGGAGTAACGGGTGATAGTTTGGATTTAAACCTTTTTTTGTTTTTTCATTCTAATTAGTTTGGAACCGTAGATATAACCGACAATTCATGAAATCTTAGAACCAGTTAGATCGGTTTCCTATATTTTGGAACTGTTTCCAAAACTGGTCTAGGTATCCGATTCGTAAAGTTTTTTCATTTTTATAATTTAATCATTATAAACCACAACTTAACCATATACCATCAACTAAAAGTTATTTGTGACTGTTTATTAATAAACATTATAAATTAATTATAATAAACATTATAAATTAATTATCAACCAGATGTTGAATATGTTCAAAACAAAACACCGTTAAAAATGTTCAAAATCAAATGAAAATTATTAGTGAATGTTTATTTTGTTCCTCTAAAATAAACATCTACTTTGAAGATGGCACGTATTTTATATTTACCTATTACTAACCATTGTGTATATCTTACCTACCGTTTTATTATCTTAATATAAGTTATTGAGCATTTAAGTTAGTATATCTATTATCTTAAAAGGTTAAATAAAAAAGATGATTATTTGGTTCCGACGGGTATCGGTTCTAAAAAATTGAGAATCAGAACTGTAACCGGTCCCAAGCTCTTCCATATATTTGGAAGCAGGGTGTTCACATCGATTCTGGTTCCAGAGCCGATAGTCCGGTTCCAAAGATGGTTTTCCAGTCCCGATGCTCACCCCTAATTCCAAGCGATTATGAATTTTAGGATGAAAGAAATTCAATTTTACGTAGTTGAATAGGATATTACAACCATTTGCAAATATTCCATAATAAAATTTTATAAAACCATCAGCTTAAACTCAACCACTTTTTAACTTTTTTATTATTATTCTATATGTACTCAACAATTTTATATAACATACAAAACTCAACCATTTTAAATATATTTACCAGTTGTATTTTATTAAGTAATGTTGTTAAATCTTACTTTCGATAATACATTTATGTTTTATCATTACATATCATACCAAACAAACTCAACCAAATCATAACATATCGGTTTATTTAGACCGGTTGTTTTCGATAGATCTATTTCATGTAAGTATCATGGTCTATTCCATTACTTCATAAATCTATTCCATTTTCATTACATATCATACCAAACAAACCATTATTTTTATAAAATAAAATGAGATGCTAGACCATATTTTTCTTGCAAATTTTATGATAGGTTTCCACCATAATGTTGCATGTTTTTCAGGTTTTTGTAATCAAAAACCATTTATGAAAACAATATCGTAAGCTTTATTTTTGTAATAAAAACGATTTATGGACCAAAATCTTATAGTAGAAAATTAGCCCATATTTTAAAACCATTATATCATCATCATTCAGGTATCAGATTGAGGCCCTTCAGTGATTGGGCCAAATCCTTTCACTTTTGTTTTTCGTTTTGACCTCGGTCTCTCTCACGCCATCCTCGTGAAAGCTCTGTCTCTCGCCCACCTCTCGTCTCCGGTCCAGTTGCCTCTCGAGACTCACACCAGGCCATTGCCACCGCAAAGAAACATAAGGTATGGTCCATATGTATAGGCAAACCCAACATTTTGATGATTAGGGTTTAAGATTGTTTGCTCGTTTGGATGAGGTTTTATAACAGAAATAGATTGATTGCTTATATTAAACGCGTAAACATCGCTTTTTAGTTTGCATCCACTCGACTCAGAACTTGGATTTTCCATTTTCAACTCTTCGCAGGTTAGCAAACAACAAAATCGAGAAGCGATCTAGGTAATGATGGAGCTGCTAATAGCCTCCGACGCAACTCCTCCTCTGTCCGTGCTTGCTACGGCCAAAGTTGCCGGAGTTTCTCTCACGGTGAATCCAGCTCTCACGGCCGGCTCTCCGCCTGTTCTTGTCCTAACCAACGGGTATCGTAGATTCAGATCCTTATTTTCTTTGATTCAACTTAAGATTAGATTCAGCGAATACATCCAAAATTAAAATTGTTGGAAGTTACTGAATATATACTCCTTCATTTCCTGAGTAATTGTTCTATTGAGATAATGTTACTCAAATAGAGTGTTTCCAATGATGATTAATGTAAATATATTTGCTTTTGGAAATACCTGATAGGCAAAGTATACGATGCAATGAATTTTAGAGCTATCGAAATTGACATTGTTATTCACGCCAAGAATCTTCTGAATATTGACTCAAGTTTTTCTCTTTTAGGCTGAAGCTTCGTGGAACAAATGTACTTCTCAAATATCTTGCTCGGACATCAACAGCCATTCCCAACTTGTATGAACGTGATGCTTTTGAAACTGGACAGGTGAATATCTTTTCCTTTTTCAAAGAAATTCCAATTTAAAGCACATATTCTGTTTTTGTTCCTAGAATCACCAATTACATTCTGTTGATTTTTACCCTTTTAGATTGATGAGTGGCTGGAGTATGCCCCTATCTTCTCTTCAGGTTCTGAATACGAGGGTGCATGCAAGTATGTTGATGGGTATTTGCTACATCGCACTTTCTTGATTGGTCATAGTTTATCAGTTGCAGATATTACTATCTGGTCATATCTTGCAGGTAAATCTCATTACTCATGCCCTAATGGCTAATGCTTTCATTTTTTTGTTGTAGAAGAAATCAAACGAATCCATTTTACATCTTTATTTGTTCTAAATGTTTCTTTCAGGAGCTGGTAAGAGATGGGAAAGCTTAATGAAGTCAAAAAAGTACCAAAACTTGGGTCGATGGTATACCATGATATCTACACAACATGCTGCTGTCTTAGATGAACTAACCTCATCATTTTCAAAGAAAAAAGACTCATCAAAGCCCAGTTCTTCAACAAATGTAACAGATGAATCCAACAAAAAGCAGATAGCTAATGGAATTGTCAATTCCAATCGCCCTGAAGTCGATCTTCCACATGTTGAAATGGGAAAAGTTTGTCTAAGATTTGCACCAGAACCAAGTGGTTTTCTCCACATAGGCCATGCAAAAGCAGCTTTATTGAACCAATATTTTGCTCAGAAATACAACGGGAAAATAATCCTAAGGTTTGATGACACAAATCCTGCAAAAGAAAGCAACGAATTTGTTGATAGTCTTATTACAGATGTCGGGACTTTAGGAATAAAATACGAAAAAATCACGTATACTTCCGATTACTTTCAAATCCTCATGGAAATGGCTGAAAAGTTGATCAAAGAAGGAAAAGCTTACATCGATGACACCCCACGCGAGCAAATGAAACACGAGAGAATGGAGGGAATAGATTCAAAGTGTCGGAATCAGAGCATTGATGAAAACATCAAACTATGGAATCAAATGATCCTCGGAACGGAAAGAGGATTACAATGTTGTTTAAGGGGAAAATTTCCAAGCATGAAAGATCCGAATAAATCAATGCGGGACCCGGTTTACTATCGGTGTAATCCGATGCCACATCACCGAATCGGATCCAAGTATAAAATATATCCGACGTATGATTTCGCATGTCCTTTTGTTGATTCTTATGAAGGGATTACACACGCGTTGAGATCAAGCGAGTATCATGATAGAAATCCTCAGTATTTCAAGGTTCAAGAAGATATGGGGCTTAGAAAAGTTCATATTTATGAATTTAGCAGATTGAATATGGTTTATACACTTTTAAGTAAACGGAAATTACTTTGGTTTGTTGAAAATAGAAAAGTTGATGGATGGAATGATGCTCGTTTTCCAACTGTTCAAGGAATTGTTCGCAGAGGTTTACAAATCGAGGCTTTGATACAGTTTATACTTGAACAAGTAAGCATAATATTTACATTTACATTTTCATTTTCATTTTCTTAAAATATACTTTTTTTGTATAGGGGGCATCGAAGAATTTGAATCTAATGGAATGGGATAAGCTCTGGAACATCAACAAAAGAATCATCGACCCTGTTTGCCCTAGACACACTGCAATTGTAGAAGAAAACCGGGTGTTGTTGACTTTATTAGATGGGCCCCACAAGCCATTTGTGCGTGTGGTCCCAAAGCATAAGAAGTACCCTGCTGCAGGGGATAAAGCCACCACTTTTACAAAAAGGATTTGGATAGAACAAGTTGATGCGAAGGCTATAAACCCTAACGAGGAAATTACGTTAATGGACTGGGGAAATGCGATTGTTAAAGAAGTCAAGAAGGGCGAAAACGGAAATGTGACGGAATTAATCGGGGTTTTGCATCTTGAGGGATCGGTTAAGACCACGAAACTGAAACTCACGTGGTTGCCTGAGACTAATGAGCTTGTTCCATTGTCTCTTGTGGAGTTTGGATACCTAATCACTAAAAAGAAGGTATGATGATTGTCTTGTGTGTGAAAAGACGTAAATGCCCTTGTAATTAATTGTGTGTTGATGCAGGTGGAAGAAGATGAGGATTTTGTGGATGTGGTGAACACGGATTCAAAGAAAGAGATTGGGGCTGTTGGGGATTCGAATATGAGAAATGTGAAACGTGGGGACATAGTGCAGTTGGAGAGGAAAGGTTACTTTAGATGTGATGTTCCTTTCATTAGACCTTCAAAGCCGATTGTGCTCTATGCTATTCCAGATGGGAGGCAAACTGCAACTAAATGATAATAATAATCTTATGTCATCATTTCTCTACCATTTCAGAGCTTCATTTTTTGGGTTGTTGAATTGATCTGTTAGTAAACATGTATTACAAGATTTTGGGACTGATTTGTGTTATCATTTGATTTGATATTTATTACCCTTTTTAGTATTGCAATTATTTATTTTGCTATTTGATCTTCTTTCAAATTTGTCTATAACTTTCCTTCTTGCTAAAATCCACGGGTTAAAGTTTTTTTTAGGTTGCTAAAATCCACGGATTAAGTGTCTAAGCCCATAACTATTATTGGTATGTATTTGATCCGAGAGTAACATGGTTCATTTGGGTTGCATATCATCAGGACAATTTGCAGGACAATTTGTTAGGATGGACTTTTAAGAGAAGGTTAATTATGGTTTATTAATATACTATAAGTTATAATATATTAATATGAAATTATATGTTTTAATTAGTGTTGATTAACAATTAATTTGGAATTAATTTAGTGGTCAAAAGATACTAATTAAATCTATGGGGACTAATTATGGTAATTAGTTATATTTATATGTATTGGGGTTATGATCTATGTTGGACCAAGTTTATGCATGGATACATGAAGAGTTGGGCCATATGGACTATGGATCATAACACCAATGGATATGAATTTGAGTTGTACTCATGACTCTTGGAATCCAACATATAAATGTGCTACTTCATGACCAAAACGTACAAACTTCTTTTCTTAGTGAAATATGGAGGTTTTTGGTGCATGGAATTCTCTCTCAAGTCGTACCTTTGTTCATGATGTGTTGTGACTTCATTTGAGGCTTCTACACTATTGGAGCTAAGCTTTTTAAAGGCCAAATACACCAAGACTTCAAGCTTCACCAAAACGTATGTCATGCTAACTAGTATATTATATTTTATATTAAATGTATGCTAGTTGTAAGCTTAATACGTTGGAAACCATTTGCATGTATAATTAATGAAAACATAGATCCAAGGTATTTAGGGTTGTATGTGCACCATAGGATGATGTTGTATACCAAAACCCTACAGTGGTATCAAAGCCATGGATTGATTTCATTTATACTTGATGCAAATAGCTAAAAAAAACTGATTTTTTTGCTGTCTGGATAGTAGAACTCGACGAGTCCATGAACAAATTCATCCAACTCGTCGAGTTGGTTCATGCACTCGACGAGTTGGACCTCCGGACAACATATATTTGTGTTTTTTTGGCATGTTTTGGATTATAATCATTACCACAAAGTGTTTTTGTTCATAAAATTTGTTTTTGGTACTATGGTAATGTTTATTCTCATCCAAATAAATTTATAATCAAAGTTTCAAGTTTTATACATGTTTATATGATGCTTGAAAATTGTTGATTATGAATGTTCATGTTTATGAGTTTGTTTAGATTAATAGAAAAAATTATGTGATAGTTGTTTTCAATCCAAATTAATCTAGAAGTTGGTAATAGTATGTGTTTTTGTAACTTGTCCTCAAGTTACTTGAAAAGTCACATTTATCAATTTTAAAAACTCATAAAATTGCCATAGGTTACAAAATGATGAGTCTTTTTGTCATAAATAGTTTTATGAAGTCCATAACTTGTCCTCAAGTTATGGATATTCAAGAGTGTCTTCATTAAAGTTTTTTTAATACCTTAATTAAACTCATAAGTTATGAAAATCCAAGGGTTTTGAAAACTTTCAAAACTTTCCCTCAAGTTTTGGAATTTGTAAAGTCACCCCCCATATACACTTTAATTCCAAACTCTATAATTTTAAAAGTTAAAGTTCAAACTTTATTGACTTCATTAAATTAATTAAAGTGTTTAATTAAAAGAGTTAATAATTCCATAAAGACATGGTTTAAGTTTAATTAAATTAAGAGTATAGTTTAATTAATAAATTAAACCACCAAGTATTTTAAATGTTTAAAATACACCCTTATATTATTATAATATTAAAAGTTAATGATTATATATACGTATAAGAGTAAAGTCAATCTTACTGTTAGTAGGCCTCATTCACGAAGCCGGTCTATAAGGGGGTATAAGGTTACTGCCTATAAAATGACAGTTTAATGCGTGTCCACTCTCACCCACCGCTTCCTTGACTGGTGGAGGGTCGTTAACCGAACGGGTAGGACAAGGACTATAATTCTCCCTTCATTAAAAGTATAATGATAAATACTAAGTAAGTAAACACTTATTAAATTCTCAATCTTAGTTACTTAGGAAAATGTGAATTTGGTGCTAACCCATGAAACTCACACTTTGTACCTTACCAAGTCGTTGGTGGAGCATGTGTGGGTAACCAGAACACTAGCTTGGACTAGTAAGGATAACAAAGGGTGACTTAATGTTTATAATAGATCGGTGGAGCGCGTGTGGGTAACTGACACATCGATTAGGTGATAATATTAAGGGTACAAATGAGTTTGCATGGTTATTCACACCTTGTTTTGTGATCCTCGGCATCCCAGTCACAAAATTTGAGAGGGCACACTCGAGTTTGAAACATGCCATTGAAAAGTTTAATGGATCTCAAAAGATCTAGGAGTTTCAGATCCAATTAAAACCTAATAAATTATTTCGTTTTTCATGGTGGAAATTGGTGAATCGTCATTTGCCTACCTTCAAATATCTTATAGCTTGGATTACAACATCCCTTTTCTAAGTTATAAAATATTGTATTGGGTCCTAGCCTTAATAATTCATATTGGGTGTTATATTAAGGACTTAAAAATCAACTAACTTGAATATCTCCCATTTTAGATGTCTAGTTTAGACATCTATGATCTACCCAAATCTCTTGGAATTTCACTTCCTCCAACCCCTCCAATTATTCTCCCTAAACCACAAGTTCAAGGTCACTCAAGCCTTATTGGCAAGCAAGGTCTATGTGTGATCATATCTTGGAGATGAAGTCACATATTGACAAGCCTGGAGAGTTGGGTGTCAACGTCTTGAGAAAGTTGGATTTTCAATCACTTTCTAAGTCACATAGTGAGTTCTTATGGGACTACTATGTGACAGACCATAAATTGACCCTTAATGATCTTACTTATTTGCTTGGTGCTGTTGAATTAGAAATGATTTGAGGACTAGTAAAGCAAATTTGATTGGAAGATCAACTTCCCAAACCTTTTATTGCCAAAGGATGGGGTATTGGTTGCGAAGCTGCCTAATTTACCTGAAAAATCATAAGGTTGGTAAAGTCAAAGAGTTTGACTCTACTTCGGGTAAAGTGCACTATCTAACTCTATTAAGTTCCTATTTGAGATTCTTATACATGATGTGACCAAATCACATTTTGATGTTTTGTAGAATCGAAGAGAAGAAGCTTAAAGGAAGTATATGTTGATTCTGATCGCGAAGATGGATTTCGATCACATGGTTCGGTGATCAGAATTGTGAGCTGTTGCTTAAGAGTTATGATATATTGCTTAGGGATAGATAACAACAAATTTTTCATATGCATTTGCATTGTAAGGATAAGTTTTTCCGCAAGTTTTAAATAAAAGATAAGGTTTTATTTTATTTCAAATATCCTTACAGTGGCATTTGTGAAAAATGGTTGTTTATATGATTCCATTGATAGCAATATTGGAAAATGAATTTGATTCTTTCGGATGTGGTAGTGTCATAATTTACCAAATAAGAAAAGATTCTCATCACCCAAGTTTCAATTGGACTGAAAATTGGATTCATACAAGTTGTATGATGAATAGGAATTTCCATCTTTGGAAAAATTAAGTCAAGTGAAAGGACTAAGGATTGAGTACACATTCGTGTGCACTAGTCAAGTCCACCACAAAGATCGATAAGACTATTCGTCATGATTTACTAAACTTCAGTAAATATGGTTATACTTATAAGTTGAAGTATAATTCTGAAACATTGGAAAATATTCGATGTATGACAGAACGAATGAGAAGAATCAAATTAGGCAGAAAGATAAAAGTTTCTCAAATTTGAAAAGATGGGAGAGTACTTTAGTATCATGTTTTATGATCATCTTAATGATTAAGATACCATATCACAATTAATCCTTTAAAGACATCTTAGTGCATTGTTATGGTTGAGAAGAGGAGACATGAATTGTTGGAATGATTAAATCAAGAAGATGAGAGTGGCACATCTTAAAAAAAGGTTTATTAACACTAGTCAAATGTAAGAGTAAAATGTTTTCTACTCTTGTACATTTGAAATTGGTAAGTTGTGATGTTTTGGATAAAACAAAGATCAACTTAGGCCAATTGCGTGAAGTGTTATTCTTGATAAGAATCCACACTTTCCCTTGAATATTTGTTTTTTCAAGCAATGGTTCTTGACAAGAGAGTCTTATATGTCTAGAGGACAGTGGGAGTCTTAAAGGTCTTGAAAGTTTCAAGAACTAATCAAGGATAAAACCTATAGTTCTTCACTAGCACACGACGTGAGGTTTATAACCTATCGTGTTGACATTTTTGTGTCCATTCTGATTAAAGTTGGCTTTTCATAGGAGTTCTAAGAGTTCTCAATTGATTTTTAACAACTTGGAAGCAATGGCAGGCCTGTGTGCTGCCAGATGGCAAGAAGTTAAGACTGCACAAGTTCAGTCCATATAAATTTGAAATTGTCACTAACCTTGTCTTGTGAGTATGGTTTTAACAAAATTCACATGGAAAGGAACACATACACCATAAAATCTAAGTGTCATAAGGTTTCTCTCCGATTCATGAAAATGATGGTGAGGAAACACTTTCACTAAGTAAATTTTAAGTAGATAGCGATTGTGATATTTGCATTCTCAAAGTCGTTAGTGGAGCATGTGTGGGTAACCGATACACTAACATACACTTGTGAGAAATGGCAAAGGTCTAAACAATTGAGACTATGATTACGACATCCCTTTTCATAGTTCTAAAATTGCTTAGATACACATATGAGCTATCTAAGGAAAGGTGCATGATTGTGATAAAGTTTTATCAAAGCATCTAGTATCAGAAATCTGAACTTTGGTAAGAGAGTCAATAAAGTATTGATTTCTAGAAGTCCAGATGTTTTCTGAGTACATGTCAAAGCTAGTGGGAGAATAAGTGTTATGCTAATAATTATCATGTTAGTGGGAGCATGATTATTATGTTAAGTGTTAATTATAGAAAACAAAAGGGTTTCAATTGGGAAATTTTGTTTTGCTATAATTAAGGGAGAGGAAATTATACTTCATTTCAATTCTAAAAGTTTAGATTGAGATTTTGATCATCTTTAGTCAGGGATATATATATATATATATATATATATATATATATATATATATATATATATATATATATATATATATATATATATATATATATATATATATTGTAACATCCCAAAAATACGAGTCAAAAATTTCATTTTTAAATACACATACTTAGCAAAACATTAGAAATAAAACATTCACTGATCATATCATTTCATAAAAGATGTGCGTGTCTAGAAACCAGTTTATAAAAACATAACAAAGTTAGAGTACAAATCCCCAGGAAGATCTAATAGTGCGGAATACAAAGCGTGTGTGTGATGTGCTGATACCGCGCCAGCTCCTTCCCCTTCGAAGAAGAGGTACCTGAAACCAAAACTGAAAACTGTAAGCACGAAGCTTAGTGAGTTCCCCCATCATACCACATACCATACAATCACATATTATACACATTGCTAGGCATTTCTGGGGTGCCCGACCTACCCTGTACGGCCATTCTAGGGTGCTGACCAACCCGTGTCAAGCCATTATGGGGTGCTGACTGCCCATATCAAGCCATTCTGGGGTGCTGACTACCCTTCGGTCCTAACGACCGAACCTCGGGGACTATTTCACCCCTACTACAACTATCACATATAACATAACATAAACATATTATCAGACATATCTGGGGTGCCTGAGCTACCCTTCGGTCCTAACAACCGAACTCGGGGACTGGTCCCCTCCTACTACCTCTATCGTATATAACATAACAAGCCAGCATGCAAACATATCATCACACACTATCAGACGTACCTGGGGTGTCTGACTACCCTTCGGTCCTAACAACTGAACTCTACTACTATCACATACAACATATCATGCTAGCGTATAACATAACAGGTAGTATCAAACCTAGATGATATCACAAAGACAATCATCTATCATACGTCTCCTACTGGTGGGTCGGCATTGTGGCCTTAGACCCACCCCTACTGGAAGGTAACTCACCTCGAAAGTAGCTGTTGAAGTCTGCTTGCTGAGCGTCTGATTGTTGGATCGCAAATCCTCCAGCTATAAACCATAAACATAGGTTAGACACCCATAAATACCCTTAGGTCAAAAGACTGACCCTCCTTTGGCCCAAGGTCAACTCCTTGGTCAAAGTTAATGTCCATTTGACTGGACTCCCCGAGTCATGGCATGGACTCGCCGAGTCCTTTTCCTACTAACCCGGTCCTACTCAACCAGTCTTTCTTCCCACTCACTGAATCACCCTTAACTCGTGACTTGGGACGATTGAACCAACTCGTGACCCGACTCGCCGAGTTTGAAGAACAACTCGCCGAGTTCCAGGCAATCTTCATAGGACTCACCGAGTTGTTCATCCAACTCGCTGTGTCTAAGGCCATCTTCATGGAACTAGGGTCTCGCTCTACTGCTCTCTGGAAGTGTTAGGGACAAAGGAGGCCAAGATAGAGTGTTTAAATAGGGTGCAAACACCTGGATTAGGGTTTTTGCCCAACCAGTGCCTACTCGCTGAGTCCAAAGTCCAACTCCCGTACCTTGTCCTACTCCTACTCAGCGAGTTGGCCCATCAACTCGCCGAGTCCAAGGCAAAAATACATTATTTTAAGAAGGTATATAGCAAGGAGTACGTACTGGGAACCAAGTGCTACAAATCTCCCCCATTTATCTTAGACTTCGTCCTCAAAGTCTGCTGCTCGATCCCGAAACAGCTCGGGGTAGTGCTCCATCATCTCTTCCACCGACTCCCAAGTCCACTCCGAACCCTGCCAGTGCTACCATTGCACCTTCACGAGTTCCACCCTTTTGTTCCTCAGATCCATCGACTTCCTGTCGAGGATTGCCACAGGCCACTCGATGTAATTTAGACTATCATCGACCTGAATATCCTACAAAGGCACCACTGCCGAGTCGTCCACCAAACACTTCCGCAACTGAGAGACGTGGAAAGTGTTGTGGATCTGGCTGAGTTTGGCTGGTAGATCCAACCTATACGCCACCTTGCCCACCCGGGCTACAACCCTGAATGGCCCGATGTACCTTGGGCCTAACTTACCCCGCTTTTTGAATCGAATGTTTCCTTTCCATGGCGACATTTCCAGAAGAATCATATCCCCAACTTGAAATTCCAAGTCTGAACGGCGCTTGTCGGCGTAACTTTTCTGCGGACTCTGAGCAGTCTGAAGCCTGCTCCGAACCTACTGAATCTTCTCTGTCATCTGGAGCACCACTTTAGTGCTTCCCATGACCGTCTGGCCAACCTCTCCCCAACATATCGGGGTCCTGCATCTTCGTTCGTACAACACCTTGAAGGGAGGACGGTCAATACTCGCGTGGTAGCTGTTGTTGTATGAGAACTCAGCTAAAGGAAGATAGGTATCCCTACTACCACCAAAATCTAGCACGCATGCCCGCAATATATCCTCAAAAGTCTGGATGGTCCGCTCACTCTGACCACCAGTCTGCGGGTGAAAGGCAGTGCTAAAATGCAGACGAGTGCCCAACTCATCGTGAAACTTCTTCGAAAACTTGGAAGTAAAATGCACATCTCTGTCTGAAATCACTGATACTGGCACCCTGTTCCGCGCCACTATCTCCCTAATATAAATATCGGCCAACTTCTCGGCCGAGATGCTCTCCTAAATCGGAATAAAATGGGGGCTCTTGGTCAATCGATCCACGATGACCCATATAGAATCCACTCCTCGTGCAATCCTGGGGATATCCAACGGCTGCATCTTGTCGTGCGGTCTCTGATGCTCGGCCTTGACCTTCCTGCAGGTCAAGCACCGCTCGACGTACCAAGCCACATCCCGCTTCATGCAGGGCCACCAATAGTCCAGACGAAGATCCCTATACATCTTCGTTGCCCCGGGATGAATGGAGAATCGGGATTTGTGCGCCTCCTCCATCAGGATCTGGCGCATGCCTCCGAGGTATGGCACCCATACCCTGCTATGTAATGTCAATAATACCCGACTATCATAGTCGAAGGAGGAAACCTGACCCACTATGTGCTCACTCTTCCGATGTTCCTCCTTCAGGGCCTCCTGCTGGGCCTCCCGAATTTGTTCCAAAAGCGGAGTCACCACTGTCATCCGCATGCAAATATCCCTGATAAGCGCCGCCTTGCGGCTAAGCGCATCGGCCACCACATTGGCCTTCCCCGGGTGGTAAAGGATCTCACAATCATAATCCTTCACCACGTCCAAGCACCGACGCTGTCTCATGTTTAGATTCGGCTGATCCATGAGGTACCTCAAACTCTTGTGGTCCATGTAAATGGTACACCGAACTCCATAGAGGTAATGTCGCCAAATCTTGAGGGCAAAGACCACCATCGCCAACTCTAAATCATACGTCGGGTAGTTCGCCTCGTGAGGCTTCAGCTTCCTCGAAGCGTAGGCTATGACATGCCCTCTCTGCATCAGCACCGTGCCCAACCCCGAAATGGACACATCGCAGTATACCACAAAATCATCTACGCCCTCGGGCAGGGCTAAGATTGGCGCCTCGCACAATCTCCGCCTCAGAATCTCGAATGTCGTCTGCTGCTCGGGCCCCCATCGAAAGACCACGACCTTCCTAGTCAACCGTGTCAAGGGCATGGTTATCTTGGAGAAATCCTGAATGAACCTCCGATAGTAGCTTGCTAATCCTAGGAAACTCCGAATCTCGGATGGAGACTTCGGAACCTCCCATCTCATCATGGCCTCCACCTTGGCCGGGTCTACTAAAATCCCGTTCTGGTTGACGAGGTGCCCCAGAAACTGCACCTCGCGCAACCAAAACTCACATTTGGAGAACTTGGCATACAAGCTCTCCCTCCACAGAGTCTCCAAAACCTCTCTCAGATGCTCCTCATGCTCCTCCTGCATCTTGGAATAAATCAAGATATCATCGATGAAAACTATCATAGACCGATCCAACATCGGTCTGCACACGCGGTTCATGAGGTCATGAACGCAACAGGAGCATTAGTGAACCCGGACGACATCACCACGAATTCATAATGGCCATAACGCGTTCGAAACGCGGTCTTCTGTACATCCTCCTCTCTGACCCCCATCTGATGATAACCTGTACGCAAATCGATCTTGGAGAACCAAGATGCTCCCTGTGACTGATCAAAGAGGTCATCAATCCTTGGAAGCAGGTAATGGTTCTTCACCATTACCTTATTCAGCTACCGGTAATCTATACACATCCGATGCGACCCGTCCTTCTTTTTCACAAACAGGATCGGGGCTCCCCAGGGTGAACTGCTCGGTCTAATGAATCCCTTGTCTAACAGCTCCTATAGCTGCATAGACAACTCCTGTATCTCAGGAGGAGCCAACCGATACGGTGCCTTGGCTATCGGAGCCGCACCAGGGACTAGGTCGATCCTGAACTCTACCTGTCGCTCCGGAGGTATTCTAGGAAGCTCCTCCGGGAACACATCAGCGTAATCTCGCACCACTGGAACCTCATTCACCGTCACCTTACCCGCCTCCCGGGTATCCACAACATACACGACATACCCCACACAACCCTGCTAAAGGTAGCGCCTAGCTCTCGTTGCTGAACATATTGTGGGTCCACGCTGTGGCCTCTAGCCGTGGATCACCAACTCTCCCCCACTTGGGGTCCTGATCCGCGCTAGCTGCTGTGCGCAATCTATCACCGCCCCATTAGGGCTCAACCAATCCATGTCTATAATTACCTTGTCCCTCCGCAACGGAATGGGAACCAAATCCACCAAGTAGCGCTCCTCAAATAATCTTAGAACACAATCTCTGAACACCGCTGATGCCCGCACTGATCGATCATCGATGATCTCTACCTCTAAAGGGCAATCCAACATGCCTGAAGACTCAGTAAACTTCTTGCTAAGCGCAAGAGAAACGAACGATCGGGTAGCACCCGAGTCAAACAACACCTGAACAGGGATACCATTCACATGGAACGATCCCATCACTACATTGGGTGCGGCACGTGCCTCCTCGGTAGGCATCTGAAATGCCCGACTCCTCACTACTGGAGCCTCTACCTTGCCCTGCTGGCCATTAGTGATCCGCAGGGTCGCTGGAGCTGGCGCCTTCACTGGCACGAGTACTGTCAATTGAGGGCAATTAGCCTTCTTGTGGCCCCTCTGGTTGCAGCAGAAACACAACAACTCAGATGTCTGTATCACAGGTACAGGGGCGGTACAATCCCTGCTGAAATGCCCCGACTTGCCGCACTTATAGAAGCCCAACGATCGCAGCCTACATGCCCCCTCATGAGGCCTGCCGCATTTCCTGCAGCGGCTTGGTCCTGACTGGCCTTTCGGCCTACCATTTGATCCCTTGGGCTTCTTCCCCGAATCCCCTCCTGTCTGTCCCTCCTCTGTCTTCCTCTTCCGGATGTTCTCCAGATCTATCTCTCTCTCCCTCGCCCTGGCAATCATAGAGTCCAAGGTAGGGCAAGCTGAAAAACTAACATGCTCTCGAATATCAGCTCGGAGCATGTCATGGTAGTGGGTCCTCCTCATGTCCTCATTACCAGCATACTGGGGTACCAAGAATGCCCTCTCCCGGAACTTGGCGGTGATCTCCGCCACAGTCTTCGTCGTCTGCCCCATATCCAAGAACTTCCTAGCCAGCTGTTGAAGCTCGACAGCCGGTGCAAACTCTGTCCTAAACCTGGTCACGAAGTCCGACCAGGTCATAGCCTCAACAATTGAGGCTCCCAACGAGTCACTCACGGACTCCCACCAATCCCTAGCTCGATCTCGTAAACACCCTGCCGTAAACCTCACCTTCGACCCCTCAGGGCAGAAGCTAATCATCTGTGTAGACTCAATGTCTGCAATCCATCGCCTGGCAGCTATGGGGTCCTTCTCCCCATGAAAATCCGGCGCACCACTGCCCCTGAAGTCCTTAAAGGACAGTGTGCGGGATCCTGACTGACCAGATGCCATGACACTCCTGAATGCTCGGAGGCGATCCTCCATCAACTCAACTATCCCTTCCTTGATCGACCCGAAGATAATGGGGGTAACTCAAGGATGCCCCTGGTGATCTCTGACGCGATGAAATCTTGTAGCCCCTTATCCACCGGCTCGGAACCTAATCCCGAACCCGATCCCTCTCCTGAACTGCCAACTGCTGGTCTAGGGCGCAATACCACCATTTTGAAACACAACATAAAAACGTCAGGAACACTGATATATCTCGAGGGATCACTACTACCACAAGTTTCCTGGTCTCATCTCGGCCTTCCTTGATTCAAGTATGGATCCTATGCTTCCAGTAGTACGGGCCCATACCACCTTCCACATCTATCCATACTTTCCTAAAGTACTGCCTTGACTCCACCAAGTCATTATTATTGCTAATAGTTTCTGCTACTCCCATCCTAGGCTTGCCCTAGGGAGTCCTCTGACTATACCCGATCCAGTCCTTAGCTGCTGAAAGCCTCCTTGCGATGTCAATTAGCCACCACCTAAATACCATCACATGCGGCGAGGCTCAGATAATCCTTTAAGTAAAAGACTCATCCCTACAACGGTTAGACTCAGACAAGAGCTGCGTAATAGGGCCAAGTCTAGCACTCTGAGATTATTCAACCGTGTTCGCACGTGACGTGACACATTCACCTAATGGCTAACTCCCATCACTTAGAGTCCCACAAAGAACAAAGCAAGCATCATTCAGACATAGGAGACTACTCAAGCAATTCCATCCTCATAATGGGAAACTGTACTAGCATACAATGCTAAGCTCATGTCAGGCATAACCTAAACAGGCTATCCTACTGCTGTCTACTGAATCCTAGCATGCAATTTTCATATACCGAGGCACATAAGGCATCACTCCTAGATCCTTAGTCCTATTCTAGCATGCTGTTTTACAGGAACTGATAAACATATATAAACTGGTATGGGTACATTGGGGAATACTTACTTGAGCTCGGCCGGTCGCGCACATCACACACTTCGTTCCTCCTTAAAAAGAACTCTTAGAAAACATTTTCTTTTTCAAATTATTTTAATCCCTCGATTTGAGTCTAGACATCCCTGAAGGTGTGTCTGAATCCCTCAAACCAGGGCTCTGATACCAACTTGTAACATCCCAAAAATACGAGCCAAAAATTTCATTTTTAAATACACATACTTAGCAAAACATTAGAAATAAAACATTCACCGATCATATCATTTCATAAAAGATGTGCGTGTCTAGAAACCATTTTATAAAAACGTAACAAAGTCAGAGTACAAATCCCCAGGAAGATCTCATAGTGCGGAATACAAAGCGTGTGTGTGATGTGCTGATACCGCGCCAGCTCCTTCCCCTTCGAAGAAGAGGTACCTGAAACCAAAACTGAAAATTGTAAGCACGAAGCTTAGTGAGTTCCCCCATCATACCACATACCATACAATCACATATTATACACATTGCTAGGCATTTCTGGGGTGCCCGACCTACCCTGTACGGCCATTCTAGGGTGCTGACCAACCCGTGTCAAGCCATTATGGGGTGCTGACTGCCCATATCAAGCCATTCTGGGGTGCTGACTACCCTTCGGTCCTAACGACCGAACCTCGGGGACTATTTCACCCCTACTACAACTATCACATATAACATAACATAAACATATTATCAGACATATCTGGGGTGCCTGAGCTACCCTTCGGTCCTAACAACCGAACTCGGGGACTGGTCCCCTCCTACTACCTCTATCGTATATAACATAACAAGCCAGCATGCAAACATATCATCACACACTATCAGACGTACCTGGGGTGTCTGACTACCCTTCGGTCCTAACAACTGAACTCTACTACTATCACATACAACATATCATGCTAGCGTATAACATAACAGGTAGTATCAAACCTAGATGATATCACAAAGACAATCATCTATCATACATCTCCTACTGGTGGGTCGGCATTGTGGCCTTAGACCCACCCCTACTGGAAGGTAACTCACCTCGAAAGTAGCTGTTGAAGTCTGCTTGCTGAGCGTCTGATTGTTGGATCGCAAATCCTCCAGCTATAAACCATAAACATAGGTTAGACACCCATAAATACCCTTAGGTCAAAAGACTGACCCTCCCTTGGCCCAAGGTCAACTCCTTGGTCAAAGTCAATGTCCATTTGACTGGACTCCCCGAGTCATGGCATGGACTCGCTGAGTCATGGCATGGACTCGCCGAGTCCTTTTCCTACTAACCCGGTCCTACTCAACCAGTACTTCTTCCCACTCACTGAATCACCCTTAACTCATGACTTGGGACGATTGAACCAACTCGTGACCCGACTCGCCGAGTTTGAAGAACAACTCGCCGAGTTCCAGGCAATCTACAGAGGACTTGCCGAGTTGTTCATCCAACTCGCCGAGTCTAAGGCCATCTTCATGGAACTCGTCGAGTTCCTCCTTGGGACTCTCCGAGTCCCTATGACCCATTTCCCATACAGACCAATTTTGAAACACGCAACGCTTACAAACCATAGATCCATGTTCCTTGAGCATGCTTATCACGTAAAGTTGCAAACTTTACGTGCATGCATGGCCCTATAAGCTCAAAAGGCCAAAACCAAACTCTTCAAGAGGTCATGGACTCAATGGGGACCTCAATCACTTCAATCATAGGAAGTTTATGCTACTAATTCATCCAATAAGTTCAGATCAGGAGTCCTTTCGGATCATTAAGCACCACACATGGAGTTTGGTGTTTTAGGGCTTGAAAACCACCAATTTGGGAAAAAAAATGGTAACTAATGATCTAAAGATCAAGGTAGAGACTTTTCTACCTGAATGGAAGCTTCTCCCTGAGTAGAGTTCGGATCTACTCCTTTCCTTGCACTCTTCAACCACCTCTTTCTTCCTCTAAGCTCCAACCTCCTTCACAAGGCCAAAAACACTCTTAAGAACAATATGGGGGCTAGGGTCTCGCTCTACTGCTCTCTGGAAGTGTTAGGGACAAAGGAGGCCAGGATAGAGTGTTTAAATAAGGTGCAAACACCCGGATTAGGGTTTTTGCCCAACCAGGGCCTACTCGCCGAGTCCAAAGTCCAACTCCCGTACCTTGTCCCACTCCTACTCGGCGAGTTGGCCCATCAACTCGCCGAGTCCAAGGCAAAAATGCATTATTTTAAGAAGGTAAATAGCAAGGAGTACGTACCGGGAACCAGGTGCTACACATATATACACATACACACACATATACATATATATATATATATATATTGCGTTTTCAAAATTCGATTATGATTACAACATCCCTTTTCATAGTCAAATTCTGAAAACATGGCAAATAAATAAAAAAAATATTGTAGCAAAAGATTGGTCTAGTATCATGTCTTTATGTGAGACATCATGTATCGTGTCCCATATGCTTCGAATATAGGATCGATTGCATGTGCCGCAATATTCATCTTTTCTAAATTTTCCAAATGCTTAGGGCATTAAGAAGGGAAAAGTCTAGAATTGGATATGACTAAAATGATTAAGCAATTGTCGAGGACAATCTAAGGTGTACCAAAGATGGGTTGCTCATGGACAGTTGGAAGTATAAGTGTTAATTTTGGAAGGACCATATTGACATATTTTGAAAATAGGTAACTCTTGTTCAGAAGTGATAGTCAAAATGGGAATCTGGGAAGGTTTCCATAGGTGGAAGTTGTTCTTTCAACTCTGTGTAAGATTAGAAAGCTTAATGCAAGAAGGATGTTCAAAGTAATGTACTTTGAATTGATCTCCATTGGAATACTCTGTAATGTCTGTTGACAAGTCTTTGTGACTTTGTGCATAGTCATTACGAGAGGATCAACGCATATAAGTTTAGAATCTAACATATTTCGTTAAATTGTAGGAATTTGGAATTCTTACGTTTACGATAAAGATTTGAGATTGTGAAATGAGCATCATTGGAATCATGTTCAATTGATCTATTTCACAAAATAAAGATCATAGATAAACATAGTGTGCATACTTGGTGTGTGGCATGACTAGTGTTTAGAAAACATAGTTTACATGCTTGGAGCATGGGACAACTATTGTTTTAATTCAAGTATAAAGTTGATTATTTGAAACATTATACAATGAATAATGAGTAATCAATATGGTGTTTAAATAAAAGGTGTTTTATTTATTCTCAAAGGTGCTTGGGACCATAGAGGATTAGTATTATTCTTGTGTTTCACTTTGCATGTTTTGACTTCCAGAATAACTAGGTTATTCTTTCAGAATGACTAAGTTGTTCAAACCATCCACAGTCGATAATATGTCGGAAGTAGGTATTAAGGCAAGACTGTCATGAATTGGGTTTGTAGATGTCCAAGGTAGTGGACATAGTAAGAGTTTCTACAACATTCATGAGTACTCCTGGAATAGGGATTCGAGTATTGGATTCAACCCACGCTCATTTGAATCACTTCATGGATTTTATCACGAGTGATCATGAGACGATAATATCTTATATTCTTCAAACCTAGAGATATGACTTGTTGCCTATGAGTTGGTTATACATTGATTGCACGTAAACACATTTGGTAACTCGATGTTATAAAACGTGCCTTTGTGTATGATTCAACAAGTAGCAGAACAAGCATATGAGTCGAATGTTATCCATTCCTTTTACCCTTGGAGGGATAAAAGCGATATATGTGGTCCCCTTGATGATTTGCTGATGACAAACGTAAGTGCTCGGCCGGGCCTGGATTGATTTGATTTGTTCAATTAGTCAGTCGTCATAAATCGGAAATTGGGAAACAACAAATGGACAGAGAGAGTATAATCCATGTCTCAGTCCATATGATATCTAGAATGGAGGAATATATGATCCCTTATCTAATGGACATGTCATTGATTTGTTCAGAGTTCGACATCGGCTTTTAAGAGCTACGATTGCTAGTCGGGATCTTGGAGTCATACTTGAATAATAGTTTTAGACTTATCCAAGTGGGAGACTGTTGGATTAGGTGTCTAAGCCCATAACTATTATTGGTATGTATTCGACCCGAGAGTAGCATGGTCCATTTGGGTTGCATATCATCAGGACAATTTGTTAGGATGGACTTTTGAGAGAAGGTTAATTATGGTTTATTAATATATTATAAGTTATAATATATTAATATGAAATCATATGTTTTAATTAGTGTTGATCAAGAATTAATTTGTAATTAATTTATTGGTCAAAAGAGACTAATTAAATCTATGGGGACTAATTATGGTAATTAGTTATATTTATATGTGTTCGGCTTATGATCCATGTTGGACCAAGTTTATGTATGGATACATGAAGAGTTGGGCCACATGGACCATGGATCATAACACCCATGGGTATGGATTTGGGTTATACCCATGACTCTTGGAATCCAACATATAAATGTGCTACTTCATGACCAAAATGTACACACTTCTTTTCTTAGTGAAATACGGAGGTTTTTGGTGCATGGAATTCTCTCTCAAGTCCTACCTTTGTCCATGATGTGTTGTGACTTCATTTGAGGCTTCCACACTATTGGGGCTAAGCTCTTTAAGTCCAAATACACCAAGACTTCAAGCTCCACCAAAAGGTATGTCATGCTAACTAGTATATTATATTTTATGTTAAATGTATGCTAGTTGTAAACCATTTTGCATGTATAATTAGTGAAAACATAGATCCAAGGTATTTAGGGTTGTATGTGCACCATAGGATGTTGTAGTATACCAAAACCCTACAATTTTCTCCTACCAAGCTTGCTGGTACGAAATATATACACTAACACGGTCATTTATAGTTCATTGGATTTGCTTTCTATTTTCCCCATAACATATTTGTTGTACTACAACTAATATGTCATTCAAGAAGTGACCACAACTTTCTTGTTGGCTTGACGATGATGGACACAGTTTTGTGTTTGAGAAAGTGTGGATTTCCGATATTTTACGGACTTGAAATGCATTTTTTTAGTAAGGCTGAATTTTATAGAACTCAAAAAGACCATATCAAGAAACTAGAACCAAAATAAAAAATTACATCGATACTTTTAGAATTAAGTTTTGAAGCCATAAATTCCAACCAATGCGAAATTTATGCTTCATATGAACCACCCAATTAAAAGAAAAAACAATAATATCTTCAAATAACCTATCCTTCCTAGGGTTAACCAACCCAAAAACACATTTATTTATAATGTTCCAAATCTCCCACCACAAAGTGCTAATAATAGCCGCCAAAACAAATTTGCACTTACTTGCAATCTTCATTGAGCCAAAAAAAAAAAATCATCAAATGCACCCATAGACACGAGAAAAGATATGTAACATCCCAAAAATTTCAGATAAAATTTTGTTTTCAAACCATTCTCAAACATCCAATAATCATATTAAAACAACCAAAAGTGTATCATAGTGAAAATAACATTAGAGTACAAAATCCCAAAATCACATAATGCAGAAAACAGTCAAAACATAATTGGGTCTATTTTACTCCCTTCGACATCTTTTAACCGGTACTGGGTCTAATTTATCCCCTTTAGTATCTTTCAACTAGTATTAGGTGTATTTCATCCCCTCTGGTATCTTTCAATCGTTGTCAAGTCTATTTCATCCCTCCAACTAAGCATTCTATCAAATCAACAAAAGTCACAAATACCACAAGCACATACAGGCATAACAGGAATTGTCATAAAGACAACTACCAACCTCTATACATAATCCAGTTGGCTGATATTAGTGTCTTTGACCTATGAGTATAATGAAGGAAACTCGCCTCGTAAAGTAGCTCAAAAGTCAATGCGCTCTCAAAATCCCACAACATGTGCTAGATGCCACATAGATAATCACACAAAGCGAAACCTTAATCTTTATACTAAGACATTAACAAGTGAACAACAACCACATGAAAAAAGTCAGCTCTCAAGGTCAATGGTAAAATTCAACAACTAATGTTGAATCCATCCAACCGCCATGATGTGGTCTTCCTTGGCCACACCGTGGTTCGCATACGGACAATCAGGCATGAAATTCTTGGCCGCCACACTGTGGTGACCTAGGAATACACTGTGGTTGCCGAAGTTCTAACAACTTAATGCATTAAGTTGTTTTCTTCGATTCCAAGAACCCCAAAGCTCAAATCTGGTCCAAAATGTCCACCCAAAAGGTCCAAAATGTGACATCCCAAAATTCAAGAACAAAAATTTCATTTTTAATATAACTAAAATATATTTGTAACTTGGTTCACACATTGAAAATCATTTCGAATAAAACATTTATCAGAGTTCATTCCCAGAAATTACATATTGCGGAAAACATAGGTATATGCACTGTGATCGTCCTGAGCTCCTTTACTTGAAACCTGGAGGTACCAGAACTAGAAGGTGGACCATGAGGTCATAGATCTGGACCATAAGAACCAAGATATCACATAAAGTCCTAAGCTTTGTCCACATGCATGGCCACTTGGGGCTTGAAAGGCCAAACCAAGAGCTTAGAGGTTGCATGGGGCTTCTAGGGCCATAAAGTTGGCACCTTTATGCCATGGGAACCCCTTAAGGCCCTGGATCAGAAGTGTTATCCACTTGCGATGTCCAACTCCTCAATACTCATCCCCTTTGGACCAAAACAAGCAAAAACACACTAAATTAAGATCTAAATAACCATAGATCAAGGTTCAAGCTTTTTACCAGCAAAATATCGAGAATGAGGAAAAGGTTATGGATTTGGTAGCTCCTTCTTGTCCATCCAAACTTCCTTTTCCTTCCAATAGATTAACACCCACAAATGCTCAACAAAACTTACAAACACTAAATTATGCTTTCAGGGTTTCGAGATTTAGGGTTAGGACTTGGAGGCTGGAAATGAGGCTAAAACCTAGGGCTTAATTTGTTTAAATAGGGTGCAAAGTATCGATTTTATGGTTTCCCAAATCCCGTTCAACTCGTCGAGTTGGTCCTCCCTAACTCGTCGAGTTGGCTTTTAAATTCTCGCGAGCATACTTATTCCAACACGTCGAGTTCTCACCCTTGAACTCGACGAGTTGGCCTCTTAATTGAAGATTTTCTTCCCTTAATTAGCCTTATGGATTCCAGGTGTTACAAATCTCCCCCACTTAAATTAGTCTTCGTCCTTGAAGTCTGTTGCAATCACCTACCATGACTACAACTCCCGCGCCATGCCTGCGGGCACCACTAGCTGCCATGAACCAACTGATGTTTCCCACGAGTACTCACACCGACCATCCTGAGGGTACTAACATCACGTCATGCAATCAATGGCTTTCCCAAGGCAACCAAGACTTCCATCTCGGAAATAACACATGAACCTTCAACCTTTGCAAGCCACTTCTATCTTCTTAGACCTGAAATCTACAGTAACCTGACTTCCCGACAGCTCGCCCGTGCTGACACACTTTCTGCCAAACTCTCAACGAGTTGCCGACCAATCATAACACTTCCAACAAAGATCTATCCAGATCTACCGAAACCATTCTCGAAATAGTTCCCCGAATTCGATGATAAGCGAATTCTCAACTCTTAAATAGAAGCCGACCCCACTTATCTGGAATCCGAAACCTAAGTCTCAATGGTCTGACTCCCTGTCAGACCCCTCATTCCGAGCTGCCACTGAGCCATCCTCATAGAGTCTTGCACCATACAAAATGCTCCCAATCCTTGATCACATTGTCGTCTTGATGGAGACAAGGTCCGACCATATACCGCTAAAGAATACTTAACTCAACAGGAGGCTGAGATAATCCTTCGAGTAGAAGATTCATCCTTGCAACGGTTAGACTCAGACGAGAGCTACACAACAGGCTCAAATCAATTACTATGAGATTATTTAATCCAACTGTAAGTGACTTAGCGTCTTCCTATCCACAAGCTACTCTATGCAAAATTCCAACCCCACTGTCGTTATCCAAAACACCGGATAACTACCCCATTGCTAAGCCAAAGAGCAACCTCATAGTTGCTCCACGCTACTTTCGAAGAGAACTTTGGCTATCGAAGTTTGTCCTAACCATATTGCCACTCATGGATCCATTATTCTTTCTGATCTTCCCAATCATAACAGTTCGACTACCTGTCACCACCGAATCTAATACAAAAACTGAATGCTACCAGAACCACTATAGTCTTACATCACGCTTAGTCTCCAACGACCTACCATTTCCCTAATCTGATCATACTATGGCCTACTCACGTTCGTGCGGCTGACCCACCCTGGCCTAAATCATTTGAAGGAAGCCGTGAGTGAATCACAAATCTGTCACATCCTCACTGTCGAATAGGGATCAGTGAATGCTACGGGCCATCCCGTAGTCTTACAACATTCTCATACTAACTGACCACTAGTGAATGCTACGGGCTACCCCCGTAGACTTACTATACCACTATACTAACGGCTAACTAACGAATGCTACAGACACCCCGACAATCTTAAAACGTTTCTACTCTATCTGCCAACTAGTGAATGCTACGGCCCACCCCGCAATCTTACAACGTTTCTACTCTATCGCCAACTAGTGAATGCTACGGGTCACCCCGTAGTCGTACAACACCTCTAATCTATCTGCCAACTAGTGAATGCTACGGGCCACACCGCAGTCTTACAACACTTCCACACTACCTGCTAACTAGTGAATGCTATGGGCCACCCCACAGTCTTACAACACTTCTACACTACCTGCTAACTAGTGAATGCTACGGGCCACCCCACAACCTTACAACACTTCTACACTACCTGCTAACTAGTGAATGCTATGGACTACCCTTCAGTCTTACAACACTTCCATGCTATCTGGCTACTTGTGAATGCTGTGGCTATCCCACAGTCTTATAATACCTTCACACGCCAACTCAACCGCTGACCATGGTCTGACCACTGATTACAAATCCGAACACCCCCAAAGTCGAGCACACACACGGTCTAACATCCCATACTGAACTCATGTCCTGACTGGGATTCCTCCACCTATTTCCCCATAGTTTGCTGATGGGGATACGTGTTCATCCCAATTTCACGCTTGCTTCTGTCCTAGGTTCCTAAACTGTTCTCCACCACTTTGATCCGACTAAGTCTCCATGGCATACGGGAAATGAAGGATCTCCGGTCATTCCTTCCTTTTAATGATCTATCTACTGACAACCAATGCTTACTAATGCTAGCGATTCATTACTAGCCGAACTTACAAGACCATACAACCTCTAAGGACTAGATGAACACTTTATGAATCCCAACAATACTGATAACTCCAGATCCCTTGAAATGATACCGTACTTCGATCTTGAATTCCAATTAACCAATGCTCAGAGAAGAACTTCGGTAGTAGACCACTTCCCTTGGCGACCCCATGAGTCAATCTGAGCATAATGACTGAACCCTCCGAATCCTGACGAGGGTGGGTAACCACCCTGCTGAACCCTGACTGCATACCTTCCACATAATGCCCCTGAATCGATCACGACCATAAACCAAGGTGACACTGAACACTCCGAACCAGCCAAAAGGGAAACAACCATTCCCTAACCACTTTTAAATTCACGGTATGAAATTGGCATATGACATTTCTTGAAAATATAATCCAGACAGAGAAATAAACCGAATATATGCTCACCCAAACTGATGTAATATTCTAACAACCATAAACACAAATATAAATAACCTAAAAAAAAGGCAAAAGATACATACATGCAGAACCTAACTCCTCTCTGCTAGGGTTCTTTCCCTGCCTTCTCGTCCATCGGTGATCCTTAAATAAGCTGGAGCAGGGGCGCTCACTACTCCTCCCCTCAACGTCGGACAATCGACCTTCTTGTGGCCCACCCGATCGCAGTGAAAGCACAACAGACTTGCTCCATAAGGACAATCCTTATTGACATGGCCAACCCGGCTACACTTGTAGCAACCCAAATCCCTGGAACGACAAGCCCTATCGTGCAGTTTCTCGTACGTGCTGCACTGAATCTAGTCCTGCTGGCCTCTCGAATGTTGGTCAGAAGTCTTGGGTTTCTTCTCGGGACCCTCCAAAGTATGTACCTGATCAGACCTCCTCTTCTCGATGTACTGCAAATCAATCTCTCGTTCTCTGGCACTCGAGATCATATCATTTAGGGTATCACACCCTGAAATACTCACGAATTTCCTGATGTCATCTTGCAGCATATCATGATACCTCAATTTCTTCATCTCCTTTGTCTGCTACATGTTGCGATACCAATAAAGCCCTTTCCCGGAACTTGGCAGTGATCTTTGCTACCGTCTCAATAGTCCACCGAAGATCCAGGAACTCTCGCGCCAACTGCTGCACCTCATTCATCGGCGCAAACTCAGCTCAGAACCCGGTCAAGAACTCATTCCATGACATAGCATCGACCGCATCATCATCCAACTCACTACTGATCTCCTCCCACCAATCACGTGCTCGATCCTTCAATAGGCAGGAAGCATATCTGACCGTCACCTCCTCGGGGCAGAAACTCATCCTGAATGAATTAGCCATATCTGCTAACCACCTCCTACTAACAAAGGGGTTCCTTTCCCCATGAAAAGTAGGAGCTCCAAAAGCACGGAACTCCCAGAAAGTCAGTGTGTGAGCTCCCATGATATCCATAATCTCCGCACGGAATGCGCCTAAGCGCTCGTCCACTATGTCTGAAACACAACGAGAGATCTCCGATGAAATGAACTCCAGTAACTGCTTACTAATTGGCTCTGCACGTGCACCTAAGCCGGAACCCAAACCTGAACTGTCTCCTTGAGAGCTCATCTCCAAACTAAAATACAATCAAGCTAACAACCAGAACTCACCCAAGAATCCACCTCTCATAAGCTTCTTAGATTCTCCAAGACTCTCACCGATTCGAGTATGGATCTTGTGCTTTCAGTAGTACGGGCCCAATACTACCTTCCAAACCTATCCATACTTTCCTCAGTAACCCTCCTGAATCCTCTAAGTCACTTCTTTAAACCATTATGGTAGTACTCACTGAACCATACTACTAACCTACTGCAGCGTGTCCTAGGCTTTCATAGGTTCTCGAACCCACCCAATCCTTAGCTGCTGAAGGGTTCCCATTAATGTCAACTAGTTACCTCATGAATATAGCCACATGCAACAGAGATCATATAATCCTTCGAGTAAAAGACTCTACCCTAGAACGATTGGTCTCAAACAAGAGTTGCGTAATATGGTCAAATCCATAACTCTTAGATTATCCAGCCTATGCCACATGTGACTTAGCATATTCACTTAGTAACTAGTTCACATTGCTAAAAGTACCACAAAGCACAAAGAAAGCATCATTTGGATAATGGAAAAACTAACCAACATACTCCAATCAAACCATTCTATCCTCTAATCTGGAATATGTACTAGCATGCAAATCGAAGGCTCATACAATCAGACATAACCTAAACAGGCCATCCTACCACTGGCTGATCAGTTCTAGCATGGAAATCTACAATCTCATATAAGCATACAAGGCATCTCTCCTAGATCCTTAGCTCTAATCTAGCATGTGAATCACATAATCATTTCATATCACATAACAAACATGTATTCGTATTTTAGGAAGCACTTACTTGAGCTCGGTCGATTGCACGCATCACACCCCTTTCTTTACTTAGAAATTCTTTTGTAATTAAATGTTTATTTTATAAAAATTTCATGAAGCCCTCAGTTTGGGTTTAGGTACACCCGAGAGTATGCCCAAATCGCTCAAACCAAGGCTTTGATACCAACTTGTAAAAAAATTCAAGACCAAAAATTTCATTTTTAATATAATTAAAACATATTTGTAACTTGGTTCACACATTGAAAAAAATTCAAATAAAACATTTATCAGAGTTCATTCCCAGAGACCATATATTGCGGAAAATATAGGTGTATGCACTGCGATCGTCCTGAGCTCCTTTACTTGATAACTGGAGGTACTTGAAACCAAAACAGAAAACTATAAGCACAAGCTTAGTGAGTTTCCCAAATACCACATACCATACAATGAACATACTATCGAGCATATCTAGGTGCTGGCCTACCTCTTCGGTCTCTTTCAATCGGATACTACCATACATAACTGTGATCCATACATATCATTCATATAACACAACCAAATAAGATGATATGTGCCGATACATAGTCTTTCCATTATGCTACGGGCTGCCACGTGGTGTTTTTTACCAAGTCGAGGGCCACCCCTCTGGGTCTTACAGACAAGTGCCAAGAGCCACCTCCTGGTATTCCATACAAGCACCACAAAGACAGCTAGCATACATACTACTCTACTTAGCCAATTAGCATACAGTGTGCCAGGAGCCACATCCTAGTCTTTGATACATAATGCCTAGGGCTAACCCTCGATTCTTCCTACCATACATAATAACATACAGTATGCCAAGAACCGCCTTGTGGTCTTTCATACATAATGCCTAGGGCTAACTAGGGATGAGATTTAGAACCGGAAACCCGGACCGAAACCGGAATCGGACCGGAACCGGAACCGTTAGAACCGGAATATATAAAACCGGTTCCGGTTCCGGGTTTAAAAATTGGCTTTATCTGGGTTCCGGGTAATCCGGGTTTAGGTCCATCGGGTCCAGGTAAAACGGGTCTAAAAACCGGAACCGGTGTTTGGAACAGGAACCACTTTTAGGGCCGGAACCGGTTTTTGTGAAACGTTTAAAAGATGCATATCTCATTCGTTTCAACTCCGATTGACATGCGGTTTTTTCCAACATGTATTTTAGAGTTTGTACATGTTTTTAGACTATAAATTTGCCATTTTTAGTTTAATATTCATTGACTTACAGTCCTCCAAAGTTGAGATATCAAAGCTGGAAGTTTTTAGTTTTTTTGTTTTTTTGTATTCGGTGAAAGTTTTAAAACATGCATATCTAATTCGTTTGAAGTCGGATTGATATGTGGTTTTTTGAAACTTGTAGTTTACAGTTTGTACATAAGTTTAGAATTTAATTTTGTCATTTTTGGTTTAACATTCAATGATTTACAGTCCTCCAAATTCGGGATATCAAAACTGAAAATTTTCAACTTTTCAGCAATTTGTTTTTGTACTTTGTATTATGTGAAAATGTTAACACATGCATATCTCATTCGTTTAAAGTCGGATTGACATGCAGTTTTTTCCGGAGTGTATTTTAGAGTTTGTACATGATTTTAGACTATAATTTTGTTAATTTTAGTTTCTTATTCGATGAGTTACAGTCCCCCAAAGTCGGGATATCAATATGAAAAATTTCAAAGTTTAATCCGCTAAGTAGTAAGTAATTACCAAAAAATTCCGGTTTTTCCAGGTTTTCCGGTTCTAAACCCACTTTATCCGGTTCCAACCTACCCACTTTATTGTTTCCGGGTTTTCCGGTTCTAGACTCACTTTACCCGGAACCTTACCCAGAACCGAACCGGAACCGGTTCCTATATACCGGTCCGGTTTCCGGTTCTACAAAATCCCATTAACCGGTTCCGGGTTTTCCGGGTCCGGGTCCATCCGGTCCGGGTTTGGACCCACTTTCATCCCTAGGGCTAACCCCTGGGTCTTCCTACCATGCATCAAACAAATAGGTTGGCATTGGTGCCTTTGACCCATACAAACAGTGATGTGACTCACCTCGAATGCTGAAGCCTACTGTGAAAATCCTTAGTTACTGCCCTGATAACTACCCGAGCTATCAATACCCAAAATATCATCCAATTAGAAATTGGGTCTCAAACCATGATTCATAATCCTTAAATGGGGTGAAATGATAGTTTCACCCCCGACCCATTAAGGTCCATACTATAAAATCCATGAAAGTCCATCAATGGCACAATTTTCCAAATTAGGCCCAAACCCTTACATGGAACTACCCTTTAGAACCCATTATGTACTTCATAACTCTCCAAGGGCCAACCTTGGTCATAGTCAAGTCAACATCCAAGTCAAAGTCAAAGTCAATGCTCCGAGTTGACTCAACTCGTTGAGTTCACGTAAACCACAAAATCGCGATATCTCGCATCAAATCGTCGACTTTTCCCAAAACTCACCGAGTTCCTCCATTTCAACATAACCGGGAAACTTCGTATCAACTCGTCAATTTCCTCCATGAACTCGTTGAGTTCTTCAGTCTGAATCATCTTCTTAATGCATTAAGCCTTTATTCTTCAGATCTGAACCCAATACTCTAGATCTAGACTGGGAATACCTTTTAGAAGGGTAAAGTTTCCAACTTTGCCCATTAATCCCTTTTTAAAGTGAATAAGCTCAAACCCTAACCCAAAAGGCCCAAAGTCTTAATCCAAAACCACCAAAACTACAAGGTGGACCCTGAGGTCATAGATCTGGACCATAAGAACCAATATATCATGTAAAGTCCTAAACTTTGTCCACATTCATGGCCATTTGGGGCTTGAAAGGCCAAAACAAGAGCTTAGAGGTTGCATAGGGCTTCTAGGGCTACAAAGTTGGCACCTTTATGCCATGAGCCCCTCAAGGCCCTAAATCTAAATTGTTTTCCACTTGGGATGTCTAACTCCTCAATACTCATCCCCTTTGGACCAAAACAAACAAAAGGGGACTAAATGGAGATCTGAATAACCATAGAGCAAGGTTCAAGGTTTTTACCAGCAAAATATCGAGAATAAGGAAAAGGTTTTGGATCTGGTAGCTCCTTCTTGTCCATCCAAACTTCCTTTTCCTTCTAAGAGCTTCAAACACCCTCAAATTCTCAACAAAACTTACAAACACTCAATTATGGTTCTAGGGTTTGGAGATTTAGGGTTAGGACTTAGAGGCTGGAAATGAGGCTAAACCCTAGGGCCTAAGTTGTTTAAATAGGCTGCAAAGTCCCGATTTTAAGGTTTCACAAACCCCGTCCAACTCATCGAGTTGGTTTTTAAATTCCTGCATGCCGAATTATTCCAAGACGTCGAGTTCTCACCCTTGAACTCGACGAGTTAGCCTCTTAATTGAAGATTTTATTTCCTTAATTAGCCTTCTAGATTCCGGGTGTTACACAAAACCTAAGTTCCAAAAGGATTACCGATGCAAGATTTAACTAATAATCACTTAATTCATAAAGTCCAAAGCTCATCCTTCCCGGGAAGCGATTCTAGCATCAATACTAACCTAAAAGTTGGTACTTTATAAACATGCATGTCCAATTCATGTCTTGAACCCATATTAGGTCAAAATGAGGGTTTATGACCTAATTTCATGCATGGCTTGAAAATCCATCCAAACTCCTGATCCAAGGCACGCATTATACCAAATGTCCTAGAGATTCATAAAGTTGCAAACTTTATGAGATCTCATCACCCAACAAGCTAGAACAAGAAGTTTATGAGAAAACTCAAGGTCTAGCTACAAACATGATAAAAATTGAGTCTTGGACACTTACAAAGGTCCAGAAGAGTGCTAAGGTGAAGAATGGAGATTTGCTTGCTTGATCTATGCTTCCTTTTTCCTCTTTCTTCCTTCTTTATCTACAAGGACACCAAAACTAGATCAATAATGGCGGAAAGTGATCAGGGTTTATTTAGGGCTTGAGGGAACTGATGGAGGTTGAGGATGAACAAACCCTAGCCTCCCAATGCCTTTAAATAGGGACCAAACCCGGAAAAATAGGGTTTGCATGCTAGTTGACCGTGGTGACCGGAAAGAACATGCGGCCCAATTTCTCATTGCCATGTCATGCTGGTGCCTACACCACACCGTGGTAGTCCCTAAATTATAACTTTTAATTGCAAAAGAAGTACCTCGTGATTCGGGTGTTATAAGATAAGTCAATATCACACCAATTATATACTCTCAACAAAAGGGGTTTAACAACCTCACAGTCGAAACAAATTTGTGTCACAGTTTCCACTTTATTCTAACACATCAGGCATAAAGAGTATGGAACATCTATATATCTAGCTATTAAATTATTTTTAGTCGGAAGACGATCCAAATTAGTTCTACAACAAAATATATTAACTTTGAATGGAATCAATATGTTCCCCCTTTTCTGAATACCACCATATGATAAAGCAAAATCATCACTAACCAACCTAAGCTCTTTCACAGAAAATTCCACAAAAGTAGACACATTCTAAAGCTACCTATCCTTATCAACACCTAATTGGAAATTAAGGAGCATATCACATGATCTGGGAAATTCAATTGAATGAGTTCTACCATGTGGCTCATTTCTCCAATTCCAATGCCAACCATTAGTATCACATCTATCTGCAATAAACCAAAACGGGTTAATTTCTATCTGAAGTGTATTTGTAATCTAATATTTTTTCCCTTAACATCCATTTGCATTTTTAACAAAGAAAATTGCTTCAAACACGTGTGTTGTAAATTTACTGACTTTAATTTGAAACCTCTCATTAAAACATTTAATTCCCCATGCTAGCTTAAGCTCTTATTTACTTTTGAACAGTTGTAAAAACTTGACATGCAAAGAGGGATCACGTACTATAAAAGTTTTATGCTTTTGAGTTTGAAAATTAGGTCAATGGTAAGGGACCAAGCATTGTTGATAAGTAGTTTTTGTTCATTAGAATCTGGAAAATAGTAACGGTACTTTTCCTTATGGAATTATCAGTAATTAGTTTCCTCCTCATCATAGCCAATCTCATCATCATCGTATTCAAAGAAACAATGAAGTTTTTCCTTCTGGTTTATGTGTGGAAGTATATTACTATCATCAACCAACATCATCAATTTTTCCTGGTTCATTACTGATTCATCTCCCTTAAATACTAGACCAACATCGACAATGACCTTACCTTTATACCTAACATCACCCCCATCTACATGCCCATTGTAAGAAGAAGCACGATTCAATGTCATAGGTAATAAATTACATATTAACGTCGCTTTCCAAAACATGATTAACAACAAAGAATTGTGATGTGTTAGGAAACATACTATTAACAAAAGTAAAAAATATCTAACATTACTATCATCAACAATCTATAAAACTGTGTTTGATCTAGAAGATTGAAATTATCTTATTAATATGTAACTTGGATTTCAAAGCAACCAACGTAATCAATCCAAAAACATTAATGTCATTGGTTAAATCTACAACTTAACATTTATAGTCTAGAACAATGTACTGCATAAATATGCCGATTTGCTCTTATTTCACTCTACTACGAACATGTACATTTACTAATCATATGAGCTCGTTTTTCAGTAATAGAAAGCTTTATGTTGTGTACATATGTAGATTTTTTTTTTCAAATGGGAGCAACAATGATAATGGAATCATCTTATTCCGTAAATTTCAGACTGTATCCCAAAAAAAAAAATCCAGTCTTAAATGTATGGTCTGAGATTACGAATATGATATCTCATCAACCAACATCTATTCCAGAATGAATTTTACTATTCCGAACATGTTTGTGTAACGCCATGTTTATGGGCTAAAACATTAATGATGGTGTCATAGTCTAGGTCAACCTTTGTAACTCATTTTGAAGTAATAAAGAGGAATTATGTGCTTATTTGCTTAATTATTATGACTTAATTAATTAATAACAAAAATAAGTGTTGAAAATAAATATTAAATAAAGCCGATATCTTTTAAGAAAGTTGTAGTGGCAGAAACAAGGATTCCGGAGATATAAAGAATACCAAAATCCGAGTTATAACAAAGAAGTTATGATTTGTCGAAGTTTTATGACGGAACCGACACGACACCGGGAAGCGTAAAAAGTGAATTTACGATAAAGTGATTTTTAGCCTTAGCAATCTAAACTAAATTCGTAGCATTCATTAAACCGAGAGCGTGTATAAAAAGAATGCCTAAATCTGATTTCATAAGAGGAAGTTATAATTTTTCTAAATTCCAGCTTAGAGTAGACAGCTAAAAACTCGAATTTTAGATCGAGTGATTTTTATCCGACACAACCTAAACGAGAACCGAAGGTCTCATCAATAGTAGTACAACGATAAAAAGACTGACGAAAACGGACGTCGGATGAAGAAGTTATGGATTTTTAACGGATTTTCCTGTCCCGGTCTGTTAAAAATAATAATATCAAAAATAAAGTCAAAATTAGCCGACAGAGTCTGAATAAAAGTTGTAGAGAATAATTTCAGCTAAGCGTTCATATAAAGAACGTCGAAAACGGAGCCCGTATGTGAAAGTTATGGATTTTAGAAGTTGGGACACAAAAATCGAGAAAATCCTTGAGAATCGGGAAAATTCGCATGGTGCAGATCCGACCATGTCACCTCGCATGCGAGATGACCTGTGTCCACCTCGTGTCAGCCGCTGATTCGCTCGAAGCCGAGGTCCAATAGGAGACCGACGCGCCTCGCATCGGTGGCATCTTCCGAGCTCGCATGCGTGTGCAACCTGTAGTCCGACGCGTGCCTTCTCCGTGTCAACCTGCGAACCGAGCCACGTCTCCCCTCCGGATCTGAGCCTCGCAGGTGCTACGTGGAGCCTTCTTAGCCACTAATCCTCGGTCTCGCACCCTATAAATAGGGGGGTTGCGAGATCTTCTGGCTAGAATTAGAAAATTACAATTTGTCACCCCTTTATCAATATTTTTATCATTTCAACTTCCCCCAAAGCCCCGGTATCATTTTCAACACCCGAAACACGTCCCGAAGTGCCCGAAGACCCGGAAAAATTTATCTTTTCGGTTTTGAAGCTCCAACCTCGCAGAGCCGGTTTTTCATTAAAACCCCCGGTTTTATCAGGAACCATCATTTTAAGAAACAAATTGCTATCCGATTATCATTAAATCAAATGAGTGTATAGTCACTTTCATCTTACACATAAATATGAAGTATTTTCTATAAAATACATGCTATGTGTATATATATTGTTTGTTTACTTGAGATGGATGTTGAATGAATGTTTTATACAAGTTTTAAAATGTATATATATTTTTATCTACAAATATGTTGGGTATAACACAGGTAGATGAAATAGTTGGTGTGTGATAAAATGATGAGAGACCTTGATGTTGTTGGTGTTCCGATCATCTAGCGGAGTATGGATGACTACCACAGACTCTTCTAGACAGTCTAGTGGAACACTGACAGGTTCGCAACCTGTAGGCGTTTGTGGGCTTGATGTTCACTGGTGTACTCCATCCCCCTCATGGTTGCCTTACGGACATATATGGCTGAGGAATCTTCTTAGCAGTAAAGTCCATCCCGATGATAAAATCCTTAGACTAGGTCCTTTGTATAGGTGTTTAGGGTCGTAAAGTGAGGATAACATGAATGGGTAATCAGAGTTATTGTTGGTTGATGAAATTAATAAATTTATTGTTAGTCGATGAAATTAATAAATTTATTATTATTTGTGGGTCGAAAACCTTATATGCTCACTATACTCCCAAGCCTGACCCACTCAGCTTTCTGTTTTACAGGTAGTGGACCTAGAGCATAATTTGGATGATGATGAGAGATTTTTGGATTATAAGCCAATAGTTGTAAATAACTGTTGTAAGGCTTATAATGTATTATTTATGCTTTTGATATGTATTGAATATGACATCCTGAGTCTTTTTAATGAAATACATTTGTACGGAAATGCTTTGATAAATCTTTATCATATTTTTATTTTGGGAATAAATTCCGCAACACTTTTAACCAAATGATCACTTTGATTTTATTATAGAAGCATAAACTAAATCGGTATTTTTTGACCGTGAAATTGGAGATATCACAGTTGGTTATTTGCAAATTTTGAAAAAGTTATTTTTATTATACGTTAGTTTAGTTCCTTTCGAAAATATAAAAATTAAATATTTTTTAAATAAATGAAAAAACAAAAAAACATAGATGAAATATCACATCCCAAAATTGTTTTTAACATAAAAGTTAAAATATGGGCATCCATTCATCACCATAAATTGAGCAAAACAGCACATGTGATGTCTGATCGATGCGACTCATAGGACATGCAAATGGAAGAGCGTGTCCAACTACGAATCGTGCGTGTTAGGCATGCATCTGAGCAAGTTTCGTGGTAGGAAGCAACAATTTGTGGATGCCAAAACTATGAAAGTCACGTGTCAAAATCGATGTGGCCCCTAAACCTTCTGACTGGACCTAATTAAATATTTAAATAGTTACACTTTTAAGAAAAGGTTTTTACCTAACAGCATAAACCAATTTATTAAAAAAAAACATCTAACGATTGTCATATGGAGATATTTAGGTCAATACTTTATCATTGTTGTGAATCTTTTAGCTTTAAATAAGGAATAGTATAAAAAAGAGATTATATAATTTGAGATTTGATTTTAACCATTTTAATTTTTTTAGGTAAAAAGAAAGACTTATTGGTTGGATTAACTTTTGTGGTAAGAAGCGTCCATAAGCAATAAGTTTTTTTTTTTATTTATTTCTTTTATTTTTAAAGGGTTTTTATAACCTAAAAAGTTATAATTTTTTTTTTTGAAAAGTTAAAATCTTAACTTATTGAAATCTCACATTTTTAAAAGGTTGATGAGAAGTTATTTTAAAAGTCATCTACATGTTGCCAAATATTTTTTGCCTTCTTAATTTTTCAAAAAACCAAAAACCAATAAGCTAATCCGATTAAATAATATACATTTTGTGAACATATATATGAAGGTCACATAGATTAAAATACAAAATATGTTTTAGCTTCATCCAACTATTTGTTAGGCTTTAATTACAATACATAATTATTTATAGAAGTTAATATAGTTATGAAAATAGGATTTTTTTAAACAATAAATATAAATTAATCTTAAAAATCCAGACAAAACCTAAACCATCAACCTTAAAAAAGAACAAAATATGATATCGTTAGACTATAAATCTTTCGATGTGAAAATAAATAATTTTACATTCATAAATAGTTATGCTAAACGTTCACATGCATATAACATTAGCTATTTACAATGAAAAAAAAATTACCATTTAAAAAATTATGTGATTTGAGCAATATGATGATAAAAAATAACTAATACTTTTCTTTATTCTTAAAAAATGTTCAACTTATTACATTATTACATGTTTATCTATTAAATCAGACAAAGTGACATAGATAGATTTTTTTTTATAAATTAAAAAGGACATATAAAAGTATTATAGAAGTAAGTCAAGTTATTAAATTAGTAAAATGGTTAAAATATTGTATTTTTTAATAATTTATCCGTATATAAACTAATTTTAATAAAAAATAACACATCGCCTAGTCTAAGTCATGGTATGGGCCTATGGGGAATGTTAGGCATTGCCTCCATGACTCCATCAACCATTGAAGGAAGAGATTAGAGAATAAATAAATAAATAAATGTCGAAATCTTGGTCCAAATTGGCCAATCTCCTTCTCCTCTTCAATTTTCTAATTACCAACTACCCAAATTGTCATATATTAAGCTCCAGAATCACCGAGTTAGATGTAGATTGGTCTTGTTGTCTACAACCATACTCAAGGTGATAAGCAAACAGATAAAGAAAAAGTCATCAACTCTTCATCGATCATTGCAGATAATCTGTTTGCTTAATTGTCTCAAAGAAATGAGTACAGAATACGCCACCGATGAACCTCTTCTTTCTTCAAGCAAACAAGATAATGGCTTCAATTACGTCATCCAGACACGTTTTTTGGTCAAATTCACCAGATGGGTTCTCAAGTTCGCAATGTGTTCAATTTTCTTTGCTTGGATTACTTTCTTATTCTTACTTCCATCAAATTCCGTGAGCGACTTCGCTGAGAAATATGTCGACTCTACTTCCGGATCGGTTTTTTGGGTTTCAGGTTCGTAATCTTCTCAATTCTCACTTAATGAAATTGATTCTATTTTGGTTAATTAGTAATTACATAAGCTGTTGTGTATGATCTACAGGAAGTATATTTCTTTATGGAGGTCCACTATTCATCATTGCATTTCTTGCTATACTTTACCTTCGGATATCTGGTGAACAAGAGTTTGAAGAGTAAGTTACTAGTTCTAACTTCTAAGAACCTGTTTCTATATCTTTTCTAACTTAATAGGACATGACTAATGACTTAATTCATTCAGATATATAAGTTTTTAACTTAATAAGAACACTTCTATGTAGGAAAAAGAAACCAAAACACGCAACTTTACGCTTGTGGACATTCCCAGTTATTGTAGATGGACCATTTGGAGTTGTTACAGCTGCAGAGTTGATTGTAATTCTTTTAGTTGTTGTGTATATCATTTGTGCGCTTTCAGTTTATGCTATTCAAAACTACAACCTGATTCCCTACTATGAGAGTCAAGGAAAAAGGTAATTTCTTTATTTTCTTTCTTTATTAAGTCGTTCTTTATGAATGATGTATTTTAAAATTAAATATTGCAGCCATGTAATGCTGAAGCACACTGGATTAAGGTTCGGGTCTATTGGATTGATTTGCTTAATGTTTATGTTTTTACCTGTTTCAAGAGGATCAATTCTTTTAAGGCTTACAAATATCCCTTTTGAGCATGCAACTCGATATCATGTATGGTTAGGACATCTTACAATGACACTCTTCACTCTTCATGGTTCTTGTTATTTCATCTCATGGATCTTGGAAAATCGTGTGCTACATCAAGTGAGTAGTTCTTCTTTCTACATTGAGTCAAAAAGAAACACAACACCCATATGCTGAAATTGAAATTGTGGTTTCTACTTTGTTGTGTAGGTAATTGATTGGAAGAATAACAAGATTGCAAATCTGCCAGGTGTCATCAGCCTATCGGCTGGTTTGTTGATGTGGGTGACGTCACTTCCTCAAGTGAGGAGGCTGAAATTTGAACTATTCTTCTACACTCATCAGCTATATGTTGTGTTTGTTGTGTTCATGGCTATGCATGTTGGTGATATCTTGTTTAGTATGATAGCTGGAGGGTTGTTCCTGTATATGCTTGATCGATTTCTTAGATTCTTTCAATCAAGAAAGAGTGTTGAAATACTCTCAGCTAAATGTCTTCCATCTGGCACTGTGGAACTTGTTATATCAAAACCTCAAGGTATTAATAGTTTATCTGATGACTTATGACATAACAGGTTGTACTGTGTTTGGACTGGATTTTGATTGATGTCAGTGAGACAAAAATTGCAACTTTTTTGTTCGCACCCAAAAAGGTGGAACAAGATGGGAAAGGGAGTCACTCTCAATCTCTTGTCTGTGCAAAAGATGTAAATGCCCTTTTCATCCTCATCATCAAAAATAGCCCTAGAAATCTTGTCCAGTCTTGTCCCATCCTGTCCCATGTAACAAACGCACTGCGTTTGTTACACTGGATAGGACTAGATGGGATGGGACACTGGACGAGTTTTCTAGAGCTATTTTTGATGATGAGGATGAGAAGGGCATTAACGTCTTTTGCATAGACAAGAGATCTAGAGTGACTCCCTATCCCATCTTGTTCCACCTTTTTAGGTGCGAACAAAAAAATTGCAATTTTTGTCCTATTGACATCTGTCCTAATCCAATATAACATAATAAATATGTAGTTAATATTTACATAAAACCTTTTTTTTTTTTTTTTTTTTGAAAATGTAGATTTAAAGTACAATGCCTTGAGTTGGGTTTTCCTCCAAGTTCGGGAATTATCATGGCTACAATGGCACCCTTTCAGTGTCTCATCTAGTCCTCTAGATGGAGACAATCATCTTTCTATTCTCATAAAAGTCCTTGGAAATTGGACAAACAAACTAAAATCTCATATCTTGAGTCTTCCTGAAGATCAAACGGATCTACATGGACTCATTCAACCAAATTTGAAGCTTAAGGCATATGTAGAGGGGCCTTATGGACACGAGTCTCCATACCACTTGATGTACACACTCCACTCACTTTTGACTCATTTATTCCTATACCATTTTACTTAATTTCTTGTTTACCATTTCTTTTTAGGTATGAAAACCTTATTTTAGTAGCGGGTGGGATTGGGATTTCACCATTTGTGGCTATCTTGAGTGATATTCTACACCGTATTAAAGAGTGTAAACCTTGTATGCCTAGAAATGTATTGATAATATGGGCTGTTAAAACATCAGAAGAACTTCCACTCCTTCACTCACTAGACTTGGAATCACTCTTTCCAAACTTCCACACAAAACTGAATTTGGAGATTCAAACTTACATTACTCAGGAATCCGAACCCCCATTGGTACAAAACTTTCCATTAATAGCAATGTACTTTCATTTATCAAAGAAAAAGGAAAAATTAAGTTTCAAGTTATATAAATTTATTGTCTACAGGAAGAGGGAAATGAAGAGAAGTATGCAACCCCTTTTGTCTATTCTACCCCTAGCCGATGTGGCATGTCTGGATTGGTTGGAACAGGAAACATCATTTGGTCTGGAACTTATGTGGTGGTGTCCACAATTGGTTTGGTGGTTTCTTTGACTTTGTTAAATGTGTTTTACATCAACACTTATGATGTAACATATCGTTGGTATAAAGGGCTTCTAGTATTGATATGCATGATTATAAGTGTGATTGTATTTGGAGGCCTTGTGATTTGTCTATGGCATCTTTCGGATACAAAAACCTCAAAAAAAGAAAAATCTTGGGACAAAAATCAAACCGATGAAATACAACACAAGAAGTCTACTACTTCATGCAAGCATTCATCAGAAGAAAGTTTTGTCAAAACCACAAAATATGGTCAAAGACCTGATTTAAAAGGTATGTCTATACCATCTAGGCCTTGATTGTTACACAGAACAGTACATGATAAGACAGGACAGGACAGGATAGAACAGAACAGTAAAGTACTGAAAAATGTGGGACAAGGACTTGTTCTTGATCTCTTGTTTGTGCAAAAAGACGTAAATGCCCTTGTAATCCTTATAATTGAAAAAAAAACACTAGAAAATTTGTCCAGTCTTGTCTTGTCCAGTGTAACAAACACAAACTAATTTATATCTACTTTTGTTGATTTTTGTATTATTGATTTATACAGAAATTTTTGGGAGGATGTGTGAGCGATGGGGAAATGTAGATATTGGGGTGATTGTATGTGGGCCCACGTCTCTACGCTCAAGTGTTGCTAAAGAGTGCAGGTGTAAGAATTTTGGAAGGAGGAGCAATAATCCAGTCTTCCATTTCAACAGCCACAGTTTTGATCTGTAGGTATCCCAACCATATTTTGTTGGAAGTAAAATTTAGTCGAAATACATATATAAAAGCTTAAGTTAGTTTGTATAATATGGGGTAAAATAGTAAATTCCACCCACCAATGGGTCCCACCTAAATCACAATATCCCCAGAGCAAGACAAGGTGAAACCCATGTTTGAAACTGAGACCTTTTTTATGGATTCTCACCTCCTTTTAATGTTAGGGGATATGCTTAGTTTGTATAAAATGATAGGTGGTTTGATAATTTGTTATGTTTTCTTGAAATAAGTTTGTGGCATCATGTACTTTTTCTTTTAAGCCAATTAAACTGGTTATTTTTGTAAATATGTAATGATGAATTTATGCAAATATTATGTATATATTATAGTAGATTGATTGAGCGCGTATAAGACTTGTTCTTGATATATGATTGAATTTGTGATTGTGTATGAATTTTGTGTTGTTATGTGAACTCGTTTGTGATCAACATGGTTAACACTTAACAATGAAATTTACGAAATTGACCCCGTCTATAATTCTGACACATAATGTATATTTGACTTTATTTTTGACATTAAAGATGTGTTGGGGTCCACACATGATTGTCTATGTCACTTTCAGTAAGGAGATGAGAATCCATAAGTGAGGTCTGAGGTTGCGGACACTGTGATTTACCTCTCTCATATTGGTAGGGTCGCTAAGGGTGGTCTTAATTATTACTTTTTTTTTTTTTTTTTTTTTTTATACTTTGAATAATTTACCAGATAAGCATTGTACTTTAAATCTGTAAAAAAGGAAAAAGAACAAATGTTATAAATATCAAGAATCTGAATAATGAGTAAAATGAAGTGTTTACTTTAACACAAAGGATTTTGTTTAATTTTGTTTTTTTGATTATCTGCAGGGGTTTACCATTTATATCAGCAAAAGAAGAAACTGTCCCAAGTCAAGAGAAGACAAAATGGCATTAAAAGGTGGTTTAATATATTGGGAAATCAATATATTTGGAGAAGCCTTTTATATTTCATATTATAAAAGTGGAAAAAAAGAAGAAAAGAAAGACATGAATCAACATACAAGAGGAGATAGATACACATAGGCGAACATTTAGAAAGGAATTACTTTGATAATATTAAGAGAAACTTACAGTTTAGATGCTTTGTTTTTCCTAAAATTATGATGTTTGTATAACTTCATAGGTACTAACATTAAAAAGAAATATCCAAACACAAAATTTACAGGAAAATTCCATGAGTTTGAGAAAGTCAATTTTGATTTCAAACTTTTTGATTATTTATTTTTGTAAAAATAACAGTACATATAAAATGACATTTTTGATGTAGAAAAATTATGACGATTTTCCTAGTTAATACCATTATTCGAATAGGAATACAAATGAACTCAAATTCATCAAAATTTTGGTCATCAGAAAATGAAATGATGTATAATTTAATCTGCTGGTATAATTACAAATGGGTTTGTAAATTCTTGTTTGTATTGTAAATACAACTTAAAGATAAATTATACATGGATAAAGTTATTTAAATTACCCTCTAATGAAACTCTTATTCACAAAACATTTTAAAATCAATAAATTATACATATTTTGTAGGGAAATCTCCAGAAAAGTCCTAAAATTTTAGTCCAATTTATGAAAAAGTCCCAAACTAATTTTTGTTTACAGAAAAGCACAGAATACCGGCTAAAACTTCGAAAAAACCCTTTTTGGCCGGTTTCGTAGATTTAGCCGGTATTCTGTCCTTTTTCGTTAGTTTGCTCAAAATATTAGGACTTTTCTGAAAATTACCCGATAACCAAAATATTGGGACTTTTTTGAAAATTACTATGGAATTAATGGATATTATTATTAACAAATCATTTATAAACATAAAAAATATTTTTTAATTATAAACAAAGGAAATACATTTGTTGTTAATTTCTAGAAATAGAATGGTCGACTATGTACTTCTCAATTGTTTGTTGACCACTTCAAAGTCTTTATGTTCTTCATATGTATCGTTGTGGGTGTCATAGTGAGAAGTAATCTATTAGGCGTGACCAATACAAGAGTTGATAATATTTATTAATACACAATCAATAAGTTTCTACTTGCTATTAAGCATGATGCTATATGATCATGTGTTATTAGAAGATATCATTACACGAACATATAGATCTTTCATTATGTTCTTTAACCTAACTACCACCTAACCTCCAAACATTACCCGGTAACAACCATAAAATTACACATATCTATCGAGAGTGAAAAGTAAACTTTGAATGACAATTTAAATAGATAATCACCATTCACTTGTTTCCATATAAATTATCATTCAGGGTTCACTTTTCACATTTTATAGATGTGTGTTAGCCGATGATTGTTAACATGTAAGGTATGAATGTTGGTTGGTAGTTAGGTTAAACAACATAAGAAGAACACCAACATTAGAGGAATGCTAACTAACTTCATCTCACCATCATACGCACAACAATGCATAGGAAGAACATAGAGAGTTTGAGTGGTCAGGAAACAATAGAGGAGTACTTAGGCCACCAATATTTTAGTTATTATGTAATTTATAAAAGATTTGTTAATAATAATATCCATTAATTTCATGGTAATTTTCAAAAAAGTCCAAATATTTTGGTTATTATGTAATTTTTGGAAAAGTCCCAAAATTTTGAGCAAACTAACGAAAAATGACAAAATACCGGCAAAATCTGCGAAACCGGCCGAAAAGGGTTTTTTCGAAGTTTTAACCGGTATTTTGTGCTTTTCTGTAAATAAAATTTATTTTGGGACTTTTTCATAAATTAGACTAAAATTTTGGGACTTTTCTGAAGATTTCCCTATTTTGTAAACAGGAATTGATCAACACAAAATACAAGTTACGGCACCTTCTTTTAAGCCACTATACAAAAAGTTTCGTAATAAGAAACCAATAAATTAAAATAACTTTTAAAGGTTAGTAATATCATTCTTGAAAGGAAAATAAACGGAACTAAAAAACTTACAGAAGTAATGGGAAGTATGAAAAAACATCGACAGCAAATGGTTCAAACTATTTGTAGGATTAGTTTTACACTATAGATACAATTGTTAATTGTAAGAAATGGCAAAAAAAAAAAAATTATTAAAGGTCACCTTTTTTTTTCTTTTCTTTTCTCTTATTTAACTTTTTTTTTATCTTGTATCTTTTATACTTTTTGTACTGTTTATACACGTCTGTTGATTGGTAATTCCCCTGAGATCTAATAGCCTGTATTCTTTGATTTTTAGACAGCCACTTCCTAACATCGAGAACTTCAAATCGTCCGGTTGGTGTTTCTAGTTTTGTCTCTGATGCTTCTGTTTGCTGCTGGAATGCAACCCATGTTTTTGTGATATTCTTCTTTGTCTTTGCTTATTTGATTCCTTGCTTATTTGATTCCAAACACTGATATCATTTGTTCCAAGTGTTTGATGTTTATTGCATGCTTCTAGTACATCTATAGAAGACTTTGTAATGCTTAATTATTGGTAATAATGAATTTGAAGCGGCTCTAGTAGTCCTGTGGCTACACTAAAATCCCATGTTAAAGTTACATTAAAGTCAACCCATCTGTTCATAAACCATAATTCAAAATCAGAGTAATAAGGAAAACAATGTGGAATCTCGAATCATAAAACCTTTGATGTGCGTGTGTACAGTGTTGGATTAGGTGTCTAGGCCAATAACTAAATTAGTATAATCTTGAATTTTTAGCAAAATTTTTTTGGATTGCCCTCAAATATAGTAATGGATTGAAATGTTATTTAGAGAGAGAGAGACTGATTTATTAATTTATTATATAATTAATAATTTAATTAGAAATCAAAACAAATAATTTATTAATATATTATGAGAATAATATATTAATTATAAATAGTATTATTTAATTAAAAATTAATCCGAAATTAATTAGAATTAACTTTGGGATTAATTGGATTAATTAAAAGTGGAAAGACTAAAGGTGACAATGTTAAAAAGTTGAGCATTGACCAATTCTAGAACCTCCCATAGGGAGGATGATTCTAGAGGGTTTTTAAAGAGTTTCTAGAGGTATTATTGGGCTCTAAGGAAGCTTAGAATGCCTTAGAGAGGAAGCGATGGGAAATGGTTATCTAAAAGGAAATATGTCTTATCCTTAGCCTCCCAATCACCTATATAAACCCCCTTAGGTTATGAATTTCGAAATTCACCTCATTCCAAATAGAATTTCGAAAATTCCCTTCCTCCTCCTCTTCTCTCCTCTTTAGCCTCCATTTTTTTAGGGGTTTAGGTATGAGCCATTAGAGGCACGAGACTTCTGGTGCTTGCTTTCTGAAGACCAACAATGAAGGATTTCTAGTATATTTCAGCTAAGATATCATTCTGATTGACAAGGTGTCCCAGAAACTGAACCTCGCACAACCAGAACTCACACTTGGAGAACTTGGCATATAGCCTCTCCATTGTTAAAACCCTAAGAATCTCTCACAAATGCTCCTCGTGCTGCTCTTTAGTCTTTGAATAGATCAAGATGTCATCAATGAAGACAATCACTAACTGGTCCAACATGGGCCTACACACCCGGTTCATGAGATCCATGAACGTTATCGGTGCATTGGTGAGCCCAAAATACATCACCACAAACTCGTAATGCTCATAACAAGTTTGGAAGATCGTCTTCTGAATATCCTCCTCTTGTACCTCCAGCTTATGGTAACTAGACCTCAGATCAATCTTGGAAAACCAAGACGCCCCCTATAACTGGTCGAGAAGATCATCAATCATTGGCAACAGATAACAGTTCTTCACCGTTAGCTTGTTCAATTCTAGATAATCAATACACATCCAATGTGGACCGTCCTTCTTCTTGACAAACAGGATCAGTGCTCCCCACGGTGAACTAATCGGCTAAATAAACTCCATTCCTAACAGTTTCTGAAGCTAAGAGGATAACTCCTACATTTCGGTTGGCGCAAGGTAATACAGTGCCTTAGCACTCGACGTCCCACAAGGGATCAGGTCGATCCGAAACTCCACCCGCCTCTTGGGAGGCACACCGGGCATCTCCTCCGGAAAAACACCGGGGGAATTATACACAACATGAACATCAGAGATGAAAATCGATCTATTCTTGTGAATTCGGGTATCCACCACATATGCCAGATAACCCATACACCCATGTTGCAAACACTGCCTCCCCCTGGCGGCAGAGCAGAAAGTCGATCCTAATTTGGTACCATCACCGTAAATGGTAAGCACTCCCCCACTAGGATCTAGAATTATCACCAATTGTTGCTCACAGTCAATTAGAGCCCCAAACAGACTCAACCAATCCATACCCACGATAACACAGACATCTCCCATCATAATAGGGATAAGGTTTATCATATACCCAACACCAAAAATATCCAATACACAGCCCTGATAAATGTTAGTAGCGGAGACCGCATGCTCATCCACTATAGAAATCCTCAATGGTCTAATCAAGGCCTCATATGCAATGCTAAAATCATGGCAAAATGATGATGATACAAAAGATCGACTCGCATCCTAGTCGAATAACACTAGAGCAGGTACAAAATTCACAAGGAAAGTACCTAACATGAGCAATATCATAAGAAAACATAAAAAAAATCAACATAAATAATAATAAAGAAACTATTACCAGCGACGAAGTCCAGTGCTGAACGGGCCTCCTCTGACGTCAGCTAAAATGCTCTCCCTCGAGCCCTCAGGGCCTCGGCCTTCCCATGCCGGCCATCAGTAATACGCAAGGTAATAGGAGCAGGAGCCCAGATTGTCCTCGATGCAAGCTTATGACACTTGGACCTCAAATGACCTGTTTGGTTGTAATTGAAGCAAACCCGAAATCCCTTGGGGAAATCCTTTTCCATATGCCCCTCCTTGCCACACATATAGCAGATGGTCCTTGATCGGCATGGTCACTCATTCCCTTGCCGCACTTGCTGCAAGTGTGTCCCTTCTGGCTTCCAGCTCTCGAGTCAACGGGTTTGAACCACTTCGCCGCCGGCTGCGACTACACTAGCCTCATATTCACCCCTGAGTCTCCCCCTCGTCTCTTGCCCGTGTCTCCAGCTCAATCTCCCGCCTCCTAGCATTGGTCTGCAGCTCAGCCAATGTCTGATATGAAGTGTTTGCCATGAACTCATGGATATCTCTCCTTAGGATACTTAGATACTGACTCACACGTGCCTGCTTTGAAGACACGTGCTTGGGGTAAAACAAGGCCTACTCATGGAATATCTTGGTGATCCAAGTCACTATCTCTATCTTCTGCTTGAGAGGAAAGAACTCTTAGGCCAACCTCTCTCTCAATGACTAGCAAAAACTCATCTCTGAACATCTCAGTAAATCTCTCCCATGTTACCACAGAACGCTCCGCAAGAGAATAGTCAGCTGTCGAAAATTTCTACCAATCCTTCGCTCCCAAGCGAAGTAGGTTCAATGCAAAGCGAACCCTCAAATTATTCAGATAGGAGCAAGTGTAGAAACAACCCACAACATCATAAATCTATCTCATTGCGGAAATCAGATCTTGGGTCCCATCAAACTTTGGTGGCTTCGTGTTGTTGAACTCATGGTACCACAACAAATCACCCCTTGTGGTCTCACAGCAATAATGGTTGTGGTGGCTGTGACAACATCAACCTCAGTGACGGAGGCATAACACTCATTGAAAGTCTCTATCATCATGGTCTTAATAGACCCGGACATCTCTGGTATGGCCTCTCTGATCGTCATAGCCACCGTGGCGGCAATCACCCTATGGATCTCATCATCACTGGTACTCGACCTCTCGGGGTTGCTGGAGTCTGAACCTCGGGCAACCACCATACTTAAACACATAATAAAACTATCAGAAATAGGCTAAAGAACATACATAAACACTTACTCCATCCTGCAAGTTCCTTAGTATCCTAAAATTCCTTCTTGAGTCATGTACGGATCTGGTGCTTTTAGTAGTACGAGCTCAATACTACCTTCCACACCAATCTATATTTGCCTCAAAACTTCCTCTTAAGACCCTAATTCACAATAACTCTATTCCTCAAGGGTATCTCTACACCCACCCTGCATGTTCCTCAGAACCACTACTAAGCATCTAGGAACTAATCCTAGACTACTCCCCCAACACCACTTCGCCTCACAAAGATCTCCGCTATCCTTATCATTTGCTTCAAAAATTCCAATCATACACAATATAGGACTTGATAGACAGTCAGATAAATGATTCTACCTCAAGTCCACAATCAAACAAGGAACAGAAAGAAAGGGTAAATCAGGCATTCTAAGGCTATAAAATCTTAACTATCTACAAATATGCAGCATACACTAAGCAAATAACAATGATGAGTTCAATCTTGTAAAAGCAATCTTGTAGGCTAAAGGCATCTCAAATCAGACAACTCTAACACACTCTTCCTGAAGGATCAGGTGTGTCTTTTCTAGCAGGCACTTGTTGCTTAAATTAGTTATAACCACAATCAGGATTGTCATTAACACTCCCACTAGCATTCACGTGGTTAGTGTTAAGGATAGCTATGGCGGCTGCTACGGTTGCCTTCCAGCTTATAGCCGAGGAGGCTAGGGCAGCACCGTGTGTGGTTGCTGATATGGTTCTATTCTCTATCTCATTTATTATATTGTTTTATGCTTATCTGTTGTACCTGTGATAAGGTACGTTTTTTGTGAACTTCTTTCCTGCATTGGTTTTATTTGCCTCGGGGGCGAGTCGGTCATTTGTATCACATACATTTAGGAGGGAGTTCAGTGTGCCAGTAGGCGAGCTAGAGTGTCCGTTGCGATTATCCATCGCCAACGAACACAGGGTTTTTGCTTCTTCGATCTACCGAGGATGTGAGTTGGAGATCTTCAGGGTGTCTTTCCCGATAGACCTGATTCTGATTCACACGAGGGATGTATGCGTGATTGTGGGGATGGACTGGCTAAGTCGATTCGATGCCATGATTGATTGTGAGGGTCAGTGTGTAGTAGTTCGAACCCCAAGTGGGGGAGAACTAGTTATATATGGTGAGGGCACCGGAGTGGGATCAGGGTTTTGTTCAGCTGCCAGGGCTCAACAGTATATTCAACACGGGTGTGCGGGTTACCTAGCGTATGTGGTGGATACGCAGGGCAAGGATCAACCTCCAGTTTCAAAGGTTCTGGTGGTTAGAGAGTTTTCTGATGTGTTTCCAGAGGAGTTACCAGGGATACCTCCGGAGAGGCAAGTCGAGTTCCGGATCGACCTGGTGCCAGGTGCGGCTCCTATCGCCAAGGCGTCGTACCGACTGGCACCACCCGAGATGCAGGAGCTGTGATCACAGCTGTAGGAACTAATGGGCAAGCAGTTCATTCGACTGATCCGTTCTCCATGGGGAGCACCGATCCTCTTCGTCATGAAGAACGACGGTTCGCACCAGATGTGAAATGATTATAGGGAGTTGAACAAGTTAACAGTGAAGAACCGTTATCTACTCCCTAGGATAGATGATATATTTAATCAGTTACAGGGTGCATCTTGGTTTTCCAAGATAGATTTGAGGTTGGGATATCATCAAGTACGGGTCAGAGAGGAGGATGTGGAGAAGACTACACTTCGGACTCGTTATGGACATTACGAGTTCGTGGTGATTCCGTTTGGGCTCACCAACGCGCCAATAGTATTCATGGACCTGATGAATCGGGTCTGCAAAATGATGCTTGATTGCTCGGTTATAGTGTTTACTTATGATATCTTGGTGTATTCCAAGACCCGAGAAGCACGAAGAGCATCTTAGGGAGTTGTTGGGAGTTCTGAGATGAGAACGGTTGTATGCCAAGTTGTTGAAGTGTGAGTTTTGGTTGCGAGAGGTCCAGTTCCTCGAACATCTTGTTAACCAAGAAGGGATTTTGGTCGACCTGGCCAAAATCGAGGCAGTCATGCAGTGGGAGGTGCCGAGATCTCCTTCAGACATCAGGAGTTTTTTAGGGTTAGTAGGGTACTACCGGAGATTCATACGGGATTTCTCCAAAACTATAGTACCTCTCACTCGTCTGACGAGGAAGGGGGTGGATTTCCGTTGGGGCCCTGAGTAGTAGAGGGCGTTTGAGACCCCTCAACAGCGGTTGCACGAGGCTCCAGTATTGACTCTTCCAGAAGGAGTCGATGATTTTATGGTATTCTGTGATGCCTCCATCATAGGACTAGGGGCGGTCCTCGTGTAGAGAGGATGGGTGATAGCTTACGCATCGCGGCAGCTGAAGCCGCATGAGATGAGATACCCTACACATGACTTGGAGTTGGGAGTGGTGGTATTCGCTCTCAAGATTTGGAGACATTACCTCTATGGGGTCTGATGTACCATATACACAGATCACAAGAGCCTGAGACACATCATAGATCAGCCAAACCTGAACAAGAGGCAGCACAAGTGGCTGAATGTAGTCAAGGACTACGATTGCGAGATCCTTTACCACCCTGGTAAAGCGAATGTGGTAGCGGACGCTTTGAGCCGCAAGTCAGCTGGGTCTTCCACCCGAGCGGTATGTATGAGGATAGCGGTGGATTCTTCGCTTGTGAGCTTGATCAGGAATGCTCAAGTTGAGGGCATGCTACTAGAGAACTAGAAGTTGGAGCGGATCAGGGGTGAGAACACCCGGTTTGTGCAGGATAGTCGGGGATTGTTGACCCGATGCGGTCGGGTATGGGTTTCGATGTCTGGTGGGGTCAGACAGACAATAATGGAGGAGGCTTAGAAGTCTCACTTCTTTATTCACCTAGGACCACCAAGATGTATTGAGATTTGAGTTTGAGTTATTGGTGTTCGTGCATGAAGCGAGAAATTGCTTGGTATGTCGAGAGGTGCTTGACCTGTAGGATGGTCAAGGTCGAGCATTAGAGGCTGCACGGTATGCTGCAATCCCTGGAGATTCCCATGTGGAAATGGGAACAAATCACGATGGACTTCATTACCAAGCTGCCAAGGATGACAAAAGGGTTTGATGCGATATGGGTCATCGTGGATCGATTGACCAAGAGTGCCCATTTTCTGGCCATACGGGAGATTTCATCGACCGAGAGTCAGAGCAAGCGGACCATACAGACCTTCGAGGGCATGTTTAGGGAATATGTTATTGACTTTGGTGGGAGTTGGGATTCCCACTTACCCCTTGCAGAGTTCGCCTACAACAACAACTATCATTCCAGCATTGGCACCCCACCTTTCGAGCTGTTGTATGGGAGGAGATGTCGCACCCCAGTTTGTTGGGGTGAAGTCATACATAGGGTGATTGGATGGATGGAGGTAGTCTTGCAGACTACGAGAACATTCAACAGATTAGGCAGCGACTGCAGACCGCTCAAAGTCGGCAGAAGAGTTACACCGACAGACTCCGATCTGAGTTAGAGTTCCAGGTTGGGGACATGGTACTCCTGAAGGTCTCTCCCTGGAAGGGTGTGATCCGCTTCAGGAAGAGGGGGAAATTGGGTCCTCGGTAGATTGGGACATTCAGGATTATTGCTAGGGTTGGCAAGGTGGCTTACAGACTAGAGCTATTAGAGGAGCTCAATCAGATGCACAATGCTTTTCATGTTTCGTAATTACGAAAGTGCATTATGGATAAGGAGGCGGTGGTATCATTGGATGACATTCAAGTCGATGAGCGTCTGTATTATGTTGAGAGTCCCATGGCCATTCTAGAGAGGAAAGTGAATGTTCTACAAAACAAGGAGATACCTTTGGAAAAGGTACAGTGGGAGCACCGAAGAGGGTCCGAGTGGATGTGGGAGCCGGAGGCAGAGATGTGGGAGCACTATATGGAGTTGTTCACCATGGCAGACTTTGAGGACAAAGTCTAGTTCAAGTGAGAGAGAGTTGTAATGCCCCAATTCCCAGGTATTGATTTATGGTTATAAATTTTCATGATTTCAAGGTCTACTCGACGAGTTGGTTGCTCTGACTCGTTGAGTAGCAGTGGGTTGGTCTACGTGTTTAAGTGACCTACTCGCCGAGACCAAGATAGGACTCGACGAGTAGGAGCTGGAGGATGAAACCCTAATTTCTGGGGTTTTGCACCCTATTTAAGGGATCATTAGCCTCCTCTGGCCTCCTTACAGTGCCTTGAGAGCTCATCAAACCCTACGTGTGTGTGTGTGCTCCATTTGTGTGTTTTAAGCTTTAGAAGAGGATTCTTGGTGAGAAGAGCTTGGAGAACAAGTGACTAGAAGCATGGAGCATGTGGGAATCAGAAATCTACCTTAGTTAGCAATAATTGAAGGTATCAAGTCGTTATCTTGACCTCATTTCCTTCTAGATCTCATTTGGGTGAAGTTTAGGGGTTTTCTAGCATATTGGGAAGTTTTTCTTGTGTATGAGCTAAGATCTGAGGTTTCAACTTCATATCTGAGCTCTCTTGGGTCTCTAAGTCCATAAAGCTTCCAGCTTTTTCAAGTATGAAACTCTCCATAGGTGTAAAACACCATTACAAGCTTGGATTTGTCATTTAGAGTCTTTAGATCCTTGCATACATGTAAAGTTTGCAACTTTACGTGATAAACATGCCTTGGGGAATTGGATATGCAATATGGAACCTTAACATGGCTTAAAAAGCATCTAAATGGATGAAGGACTAAAGGGACTCGTCGAGTTTCATGGTCAACTTGGCGAGTCCGATGAAGATTGTCGTGCAATACTTCTGCATGGACTCGGCGAGTTAGTGGGGTGACTCGACGAGTCAACTAGGGTTTTCCTGACATTGGACACGCATGAACTCAACGAGTTGTAGGGAAACTTGACGAGTCAGTGGGGGGATTTCACAACTACTCGAGTTTTGGAAGGACTCGACGAGTCGGTGACTGCACTTGACGATTTGGGTCAACATGAACTGTTGACCTTGACCGTTGACTTTGATTTTGACCAAGGGTTGATTATTTAACTTCTGGGGTATTTTGGGAATTTATGAACATGGTTGTGTGGAGAATATAGGTGGTGGAGTTTGTGGCGGTGATCCGAGAGTTTGATCTTATCTTTCGAGTCGACAGTTGCGAGGTGAGTTATCCTCACTATACTAAGGGGTCTAAGGCACCAAGGTCGGCCCATTGGATATGATATCTTAGCAATTGGTAGTATGTTTAGTATGAGTTAGTGTTGCATGCTAGTTGTTATTCCAGTTAGGTAGATATGTAGGACTACCTGTGTTGTTATATGATTAGTTGTATGCTCAGTGGTTGTGTTATATGTTGATATGTTATGTGGGATGGGTTGAGGTGATACTGCTCTGTGCGGTAACCAACAAACCCAAGAGCATTCCAGATACGAGCTAAGGGAGACTCGTACTGTGGGCTTGAGAGCATTCCAGTTACGAGCTGAGGGAGACTCATACTGTGGGCTTAATGGCAAGCGAGATGTGAGATGTGGGCCCGTAAGGAAATCCAGACTCACACTGTAGGACCATGGGGGTAATCCAGTCTGTAAAGCTATGAACCCAGTACATCTTGTTGTTTATATATGTGTTATGTGCAGTGTATCAGTATTTTGGGGGATCTCACTAAGCCTCGGGTTTACAGTTTCAGTTTATTGTTTCAGATACATCAGGGGATCGCGACAAGGCGAAGGCTTGATCGTACATCTCCTCATGTTTTGTTTATGTTTCTGGGAAAACTCTGATATAGACTATTTTGAAAACAAATTGCTAATAATTGTTAGTTTTAAATGTTTTGAAAATTTTTAAATTGGCTTGAATTCTATGGGTGTTACAAAAAGTCATTAACACAGGCTCTCAACATGTCCTCAAGAGTCTGTATAGTCCGCTCACTCTGGCCATCCGTCTGCGGATGATAGGCTGTACTGAAGTGCAGTCGTGTGCCCTGTATGTGCAATGTACAAGCCAGATTGCATGTACGCTTAGCTTACAACTGAGTACGCCCCACATACTCATCCAGGAGGGTTTTGGCCTTTTGGGCTTGGGTGTTTAAGTTCTTAATAGGCCATCTGAATATGAGTTTCTTGGGATAGGAATTTTGGTTGGGCTTTAGGGTAAGGCCCATGAAAGTGGTTTGGGCCCAATTTGGAAAATTGGTTCAGAAGGTAATTTACTTAATTCTAATTTCAGGTTTCTGAAACTCATAATTTTGTGTTATTAGTTATTGAATCATCTTGTTCGATAATCTGCAGTGTGTAGACAATGGGAAGGATGTTATACACTTAGCAATTATAGATCTATTAACAAGAGTTCTTTGTTTTCACGTGTTTGGCTCTAGTATTATAGTGCTACAAAATATTCCTATATTATTTTAAACGTATATTCAATTCTAATGTTTCATTTGTATAGAGTTAGGTAAGTTTTAGACTTATTGCAACACTACTATCACTCCCAAACACATGTTGGTCGTATCTTAAATAAATATAGTTGATCATGCTATATTTATCCCATATATGATTACATAACTACCCAGGTTTAACCGTAGTGTCCAACATCTAAATAATTGTTCACAACCATGTCGTCCCTTCGAATTTTCTAAGATCCTCTTAGCAATCGATAACTTCAACGAATCATTAGTAATCGGGCATTGGGGATTTGGAAAGGTTTTCAAAGGTAACGTTATCAATGGATCAAGCTTTGTCGTTGTTTCCATTAAGCAGTTAGATTCCATGTCCTCCCAAGGTGAATCGGAGTTCTGGACGGAAGTTAAGATGCTTTCTAAGTTGCGTCACTATCATCTCGTGTCTTTGTTTGGTTACAGTAATTACGAAGAAGAGATGATCCTTATCTACGAATATATGCCGAATGGAACCCTCAAAGACCACCTCCATAAACTTGGAACCCCTCTTTCTTGGGATCAGCGACTCAATATCTGTATAGGTGCTGCTCGTGGGTTAGATTACCTCCACACATGTACCGGGATCGAGTTTGGTGTTATACATCGTGATGTCAAGAGTTCAAATATTCTGTTAGATGATAATTGGGCAGCTAAAATCTCAGACTTAGGGTTGTCCAAAATAGGCGCAACCAATAAGCCATCTACTTACGTCAAGACACTTGTTAAAGGCACATTTGGGTATCTTGATCCAAATTATTTCACAACTGGAATGCTAACCAGGAAGTCTGATCTGTTTTCTTTTGGGGTGGTTTTGTTGGAGGTTTTGTGTTGGAAACGTGCAGTGGATGGAAGTCTTGATGAGGAGCAATGGGGTTTAGTGCCATGGGCTCAAGAATCTATCAAAGAAGGCAATTTAACGAATATAATTGATTCTGGTATAAAGAGTCAAATAACCCCAAAATGTTTGAAGGACTCGCTTATATGCACTCGTAAAAAGAACAAGTCATACACGGTTGTATTAAAACCTTTAATATATTCCTGGATCAGGTATTTAAGTTATTTTAGTGGCGATGCTTTTGGTTTTATGCCATAAAAGTTAACAAATTTATTTTTACTCTAGAATTTTAATGTGAAACTCAGGTACTTTGGTTTGACAAAATTTCACCCTAATATCGATGAGTTACATGAGATGAAAGAGGCTACGAGAAGTAACATGGAGATATCGGGCGTTTTCTAGACAGAGGGGATCAACTTACTGGTAGGTTACCATGTATGAAAGTGATATTTGATCTGGTGATGGTGTCCTACATTAATATGAAGATAAAACATCATAGAGTATCTTGAAAGGTTAATATATCTATATCTTGTGATTATGTACAATAAATATAGTTTCAGAGTGGTGTTTGTTTGAAACCCTAACAAGCCAACGAGCATCAATGTCGGATTTTGGATTTACCTCACTCGCAACAAGATGTGTAGCTGAAGATCCTGAGGCTAGGCCTTCAAGGGAAGAAATTTTGAAGAGGTTGGAGCAAATATATTCTAATAACAAATAATTTATAAAAGATATGAGGTCATACTTCTTAGACTTGGGTTGTTTAATGAGGTACTATACATGATAGATGTACGCTCATTTTTCTACTTTATACTATTCATTTTTGCATGCATCGTAAAATCTTTGCCCATGAAATATTTTTCTTGTTGTAAGTTGAATGATTAATTATTCATGTCATATAAAACGTTTGACTAAAAATAATTCAAAAATAAATTTTAAGAGAGAGCCACGTAGCTTAGCCACGAAATGACCATGCATTTTCCTTGGATGTGTCTTTTATTAAACATTTTATCATACATGCGATCTTAGTCATATTATATCACCAATGAACATAGTATTAATAATATATTTTAAAAGTTAAGACAAATAATGGTTTTTGATAATACAGTTAATAAATGTAATAAGATAAATATAAGAAACAAATAATAATATAATCAGCAGCAATGGCTGCTATTCTTTCGTACGTTGACTATAAAGCTTTTGGAGTAACGTAACGTTGACTTGGTCTCTGTTTAGATGAAGAAGATAGGCTTTGAGTTTTTGTATGGTTGATTATAAATTGTCAGTATCAAGTATGAAGCTACTCATTCTGCCTCTATAACATCAATAATTATGGGCGACGGCAATGAATCTCAGCCCTCGACCTCCTCCTGCATAGAATGGTCACAACCATGCCGTCCCTTCGAATTCCCTGAGATTCTCTCAGCAACCAATAACTTTGATGAATCATTAGTAATTGGGCATGGGGGATTTGGAAAGGTTTATAAAGGTAACGTTATCAATGGATCGAGTGTTGTTGTTGCTGCCATTAAACGGCTTGATTCCATGTCCTCCCAAGGTGAATCGGAGTTTTGGGCGGAAGTTAAGATGCTTTCCAAGTTGCGTCACTGTCATCTCGTGTCTCTGTTTGGTTACTGTAATCACGAGAAAGAGATGATCATCATCTATGAATACATGCCCAATGGAACCCTCGAAGACCACCTCCATAAACTTGGAACCCCTCTTTCTTGGCTTCAACGACTCAAGATCTGTATAGGTACTGCTCGTGGGTTAGATTACTTACACACAGGTACTGGGATTGAGTTTGGTGTCATACATCGTGATGTCAAGAGCTCTAATATTTTGTTACAAGACAACTGGGCAGCTAAAATCTCAGACTTCGGGTTGTCCAAAATAGGGTCAACGAATCGGCCATCTACTATTGTCAACACACTTGTTAAAGGAACTTTTGGGTATATTGATCCAAATTATTACACAACTGGAAGGTTAAATAGGAAGTCTGACGTGTACTCTTTTGGGGTGATATTGCTGGAACTGTTACGTCGGAAACGTGCGGTGGATGAAACTCTTGATGAGGAGCAATGGGGTTTAGTGCCATGGGCTCAAGAATCAATAAAACAGGGCAATTTAAAGAATATAATTGATTATAGTATACGGCGTCAAATATCCCCAAAATGTTTGAGGAAGTTTGTTCGAATTGCAGAGAGATGTTTGCACATTAATCCAAAGCAGCGTCCTACCATGGCTGAGGTTGTGGTGGTTCTTGATTCTGTACTGACCTTACAACAGAAAATTGACAGTTCCTTTCAAGCTGCTGGTAAAACGATATATGGAAGAATGATGTATATGCTTCCGTTACCCTTCCAAGGAGAGAATTTGGGTATTTTTAAGCTCCTAATCATGTGTATAGATTCTTTGAATTTTTGTATGTCCGATTTTGCATATATTATATATATAACCTGTTTGTATTTATATACTTCAGCCAATGATGATTCAAGGCTATCAAGTAATAGCAAGGACAACAACGATTCCACAAATCCTATGAAAGTATTTAAGTTTTCTGATTTGGAAAGGAGTACAAGCAACTTTAGTCAAGATTTGGTCATCGATAGTGATGGTTATGGTGAGGTGTTCTTAGGTTGGGTTGATGAGAAAACATTTGCCCCATCAACAAAGGGTGTTGGAATTACTGTTGCTGTTAAGAAGTACTCTAAAGGTTTTCCACAATGGCTGGTAAGTGTATATATATATATATATATATATATATATATATATATATATATATATATATATATATATAGCACCTGACTTTCGGTTACTTTTACAACATTGTATTTCTAGTTTCTTTTCTTATTGAGCATTGCACTTTGAAAAATCTAACCCTACTTTAGCATTATACTTTAATTTTTATTGTCTTATTTGGACATTATACTTCGAAAAATCCACCCAATCATAATAATGTAAATTACTATATATTTGATGACGTTGCTATAATTTGGTAGATTTCTCAAAGTACAATACTGTAATAGGACAAATGGAAGGAGGATGCTATAATAAAAAAATTAAAAAAAAGTGTGTTGCTGTATCTTGCATTTAACCGTATATGAAAATGCTAAGTGAAGATCACCCAAAATTTCCTCAGATGTTCCTTTTTCTATACAGAAAAAAAAAAATCAAGAACACAAATTTTTACTTGTCTTTGTTTTTTGCCAATTCACTTTGTTTCTGTCCAACCATGGGAAAAGATGGAAATGTGAGGATTCGGATGGAATTAAAATTAGACATATCTCTGTTTTATGATGTGAATGCAACTCAGGAGTCCTTTCTTCGAACAATGTTAGAATTTTTAATTTATAAATTCTTTTGTTGAATATGACTTCAAATTTTGTGAGTTCAGACAGTGGTGACTAGCTGTGTACCGTTGGCTCATCCAAATATTACTAGTCTCTTGGGATACTCTGATGATGAAAAGCCTAATTGCTTGCTTGTTTACGAGCACATGGATATGCATAAGATCCGAAATTTTAGTCGCTACTTATTCGGGAGTAATATACTTGAATCTCTCTCTTAAAAACTAATTTTGAATTATTTTTTACTCAAAAGTTGAACTGTTGCAATGCAAATAGATGTTGTCGAACCACTTTCATGGAAAAGATGCCTTAGGATAATGATAGGAGTAGCCCATGGACTCGATTATTTGCACTCGTCAAAAGAGCAAGTCGTACACGGTGGTATTAAAACCTATAATATATTGCTGGATCAGGTACTTTCAAGTTTTTTAGGGGCAATCTCTTTTTGGTTTTCGGCCATAAAAGTTGATGAATTTATTCTTCTTCCAGAAGTTTAATGCGAAACTCGGGTATTTTGGTTCTGCTAAATTGCACTATAAATTCCATGAATTAGATGACATGGAAGATGCTACTAGAAGTGACATGAATATCATAGGTGATTTACAAGCAAGGGATCAACATACTGGTAAGTTAGCTTGTATACATGAAGTGATATTTGAATGGGTGTCCCACATCAGCTAGACAGTGTCACATCTACTTTCGTTATGTCCTCTCTCTCTCTCTCTCTCTCTCTCTCTCTCTCTCTCTCTCTCTCTCTTTTGGAGAGAAAATCTAGGACTCCACCTATCTAACAACTAGTGCGTTTTGTTTTGTTTTTTTTTTGTTTCAAGACAAATTATTCCCTACAAAGCATAAGAATAAGCCATTTTTGATAAATTGTGGAAACATTAATATGAAAAAATGTAGTTGTAATTGCGAATCTCAAGTCCATATTTGCAAAAGAGCAATAGTTTTTTCTTTTAATATAGCCAAGTTTAGTGGCTTGAAAAGTCCATATATCTACATTTTGCTAGTATAAACACTACAGGTCTTTGTTGCAGGTGATTTGACTGTGAAAGGAGATATCTATAGTTTTGGAGTGGTGTTGTTTGAAACCCTAAAAGGCCAGCGGGCATGGGTGACGAAGTATGGGTTCACTTTGGTAAAATGGGTATTGCCATTTTTAGATGACATAAGCAAGCTAAGACTTGTAATAGATCATCGTCTTAATCAAAATTATCCTATAGAAGGTGCTTTTAAATGCATTGCACTCGCAACAAGATGTGTAGCCGAAGATCCTAATGATAGGCCTTCAAGTAAAGAAATTTTGAAGAGCTTGAAACAAATATATTCCCATAACAAATAGTGGATAAAAGATATGATCTCATAATTCTTAGATTTTGGTTGTTTAATGGGAGACACTTGTTTAAACTTTATTTGTTTTGGCCTTTTAGTTGTCTTGTTTAAATTCTCATGATAGATGAAGAGTCAATTTTTTTGCTTTATACTATTCATTTTTACATGGTAAAATCTTTATTGTTAGTCGTTAGACCATCTCCATCGGATTTTCAAACTCCTTGCAAGTACATGTAGGATCTCCTATTGCTATACTTGAAAGCCTTGCAAAGGCTCTAGTTGGTCCCACTATATATATTTAAATCTTTTTCATATATTAATATATTAGTCGTTAATATAATTATACGTTAGATACATTTTTATTTATTTATTTATTTTACAAATACATTAACAATGATAATTGGTAATTACAGATTTTAACTTATTATATTTATGTTATAGCAATTCATAGGTCGATGATCCTCAATTTTTTTAATAAATTAACTTTATATATATATATATATATATATATATATATATATATAAAGTAATTGTTGATGTAGTAGTGGAGACCACATTTAAAAGATGAGTGTTATTGCACTGAAGTAAGTAGTCATTACAAAATTGATGTAGTACAATCGAAAGACTAGTGGCATTGTGATGTGGATGGCATTAGTGTATCTCATATCAGTGTGACATGGTCCAATACTCCAATATATACATTGGACTCTCTCTTCTCTTCATAAGAACTATTTTAAAGAGAAAAATCTTGCACTCCACATATATCTTACATTTACCCACGAAATGTTTTTTATGTTATTTTAAATCAATCAAAATGTGATTCAGGTTTAATGTGCTTGTCCAAGAAACTTAAAATGACCCTTTATATATAATGCTGCCCAAAAGCAGAAGAAAACTCATTATAAAGGGTTTTTGTAAGCTAAATATACCTAACCCAGATATTCATATGCTACGTAAGCAAGAACATTGCAAAATTACCCTGACCATAGTTATAAATGAAAACATGTAAAAATTATGTAGCCTCCGATTTCTAAACTCAAAAGCATATTAAGGGTGGGGAAAAAAGCACGGGTTGACAATATATTGTTGTCCGTTTCACATTAACGCAATGTACTAATTTTCTCATGATAAATAACAATGTAACTCCCCTCTTTCATCAAAATAACATCAATTTTGTTTGCCGAGACTTTGGTCTCTTCCAAAAAAAAACTGTAAATAACAGACAACAAAACAATACTTCAACAACGAATTATACAATCTAGAACATTTATTTGCCGTAAAATACGTAAGTTGTTACTCTTATAACCTGAATTTTGAAACTTAAAAACGTGCAAGCTTTATCAGCATCGTAGCAACTAGCATCTAGCACCAATGCCTTATGGGAGTACATCCTTCTAAATTGTGATGATTTTTCACTCCAATATCCACAATTTTTTGGCACGTTTTAGTCAATTGGGCCTGGAAATTAAATCAATAATATTTTTGAAGAAATATTAACCTACTCGACTAATAGGAATTAAAATTTACTAGACGTTTAGTTGACAAACAATGTTATGAAAAGTTTATTTATTTTTATATTTCGAAGTTGATTTTTTTAATGTCAACAAAAAGTGGAATATAAATTAAAAAAGAGGGATAATCACAAAAACATTAATTTATTATATTAATTGGAATTCAGATGTACGTGTAGTTTTTTTTTTTTTTTTTTGAAAGAGCAAGATGTACGTATAGTTGGCAAACAATGAAATGAAATGAAATCCAAGTTTACCTATTTCTTTCTATATTTCTATTTGATTTGTAAATATGTCAAAAAATTTAATATAAATTTTTTGAAGGTTGGCTAAAAAAACACTCCAATATTTCATTTAGACGTCATATTTGATTTTTAAGGTTTTTTTATTGATTAAATTAACATTGTTTTTTGAAAAAATAAATTATAAATAGTTTATTATTAGTTGATTTTTAATAAAAATATTTATAAGTGATGTCAAATCTAACTGCACCTATTTTTTTATTAAAAAAAATGCATAATCACAAAAATGATAAAGACTAGGGCCTCTAGGTATCTTAGAACCCCATGAGTGTGGGTGTAATGTGTATGTTGACTTTTCACACACATGTCCCATCAAATGGGAGTTTTTTAGCAACACACTATATAATCTATCTTTTGTTGTTTTGCGACACTTCCCCAATAGTTAAAGAAACTCTCCCAAAATTCTCTTGAGCGCACATTTCACGATCCTTTCTGTGAACATTTCTTGCAACCAATTTCCAAACTCATTTCATGAAATGTCTTTTCATGCTATGCTTATTAGCATGTTGCAAACCAAACTCCTAACTTATTGTCCTTTTACCAAGATAACTTTCCATGCACTAGAAACAGGTTGTGATGCCCTAAACTTATTTTGCAAAATGATTTTTTAAAGTATTACTATTTTCAAGTTATACTTTGATTATTTAACATGTTGGGTCAACATGGTAGTATATATACTTATAAAAACTCCTAAACTATTGTATTTTTACCAAGATAAATTTTCGTGCAACAGAAAACATATCATTTCACAAAATGGCTTTTTCATATTTTTCTAGTTATGATTTAATTATTTAACATGTTGAGTCAATATGGTAGTGTATTTACTTAACCAAACTACTAGTTTTTAGCACAGCTAATTTGCCTGGATATTGTTTTACGAACTAGGAACATCTTAAACCCTAATCCATTTTCAACAAATGGTTTTTCCGTTCATTTTTTTTTCAAGTTAGGCTTTGATTATTTACAGTGTTGGGTCAATGTGATATATTTATTGTTTAACAAACCAACATGTTAAAGAACCCTCACCTGTTTCCAATAGTAATATATTTATTTAATTCAATGTTATTTCCTTTCTTAAATTATGTGTTGAATGGTTGATCGCATTTGTTTGGTCATTGTGATTTTTACAAGACAGCCTACAGCAGAGAATATTGGAAGTCGTTGTCTTACTTTAAAGAGTATCCCAAAGGATACAGAATGAAATTAAAATTCCTCGCATAAGGGAAAAAAATTAAAAAAATAAAATGGAATTGAATAGAAAGAAGCAAAAGATGAGATATTAAAACATGCAAAACCATTCGAAACTATAAACTTGTAAAATCAAGGATGATATATTTGTTTGGATATGTCATATGTAATGTTACAACGACAATGAACTTTTACATTTAGAGTGTGATTAGATAATCTGATTATCAATTAAGAGGTTGCAGAGGCCATCACATCGTCTGAATCCACTTTTAGCTGTTGGATAAAACATCAACAAAGATTGTAACTTTCACCTAGCTATTCCACAATTTTATATATGTAAAAAAGTTATACTTTACCTGATGAAAGTGCTTGAGTAGAGCTGTTTGCAAGAGGCTTCTTAGCTTTTCACATTGATCAACCATATGGTCTGAACTGATTAAGTCCCCAAGCTTACACCACAACCGTTCAATTGTTGTGTATGGAAACCAGACTGCAGATGTTCTCTTCCTACCAACAACATCAGCTGGTCTCTGCAGGCAAATATAAGAAATAATTAAAACTATTGAATTTTAAAAACAACAGCTAGTAAAAGCTGATTAAAACTATAATAAAAACTGAAGACATTACATACCAGTGATGCAAGGGATTCAATATAATGAAGCAGGAGATTGGTAGCCTCTGGATATCTCCCATAATCAACATAAAGTTGGAACAGTGATGCAGGACTTGATTCAGCCCCAGACATGCCCCAACTTCCCTTCACTTTCCCCTATCATTTGCAAATAACTTCATCTCTTTAATATAACATCCTACTTTCAATTCTATAATCTAAATGATTTCTTAATTATAATAATTTCTACATGGAAGGAAACTCTCAGTTAATAAATAGAATGTAAATTCAAAAATACTTTTAAGGACCCAAACAGAAGTGGAAAATTACTAAAATACCTTGAACATCTGGACAAGCCAAAGAGGGAGTTCAATCAGTCGATCAGCACATAGAAGGGTTTCTGCAACAATAACTGGCAATCTTGGATGAAAACTTTTATATTTTTCCTGCATTCATAGGATTAAATTAAATGAATTAGTATCGATAATCGAAGCAATAATAACCAGGATACAAAATAAGAGTAAAAGGAGATACTAACTATGTATTGTTCAAGTGCATCCCACTGGTCATTTCCCTTTGAATATTGTGTTGCAGAAACCATGTCATGAGAATCATGAGCAGCCTCGTTGTTTGATGATGTAAGAAGCAGACTCTGCTTTTTAAAATTATCCCTGGAATAAATATCAACAATTATAATCCTACTTCCATCTAAAGATATATAATCACATGAAAAAAAAAAAAGGTTAAATGCAAGATATAGCAATGCAAATAAATAATAGTAAGTTGCTATTTCTTGCATTTAGTCCAAAATAATTAAAACAACAAACAAAGAGTTAAGAGTGAAACCTGGTAGGACAGCATTTGAGGGACATGGCAATAAAAACTCTTTCCAGTTCCCTGAGCAAGAATTTATTGTTCTTCCATCAGCAATAAAAAGGTAAAAAAGTAACAAAGGAAGCATATGGAAAGAGTGAATTCTTTATAGAAAGTGAAAAGTCCAGTATACCTCTTTAATTCTGAACCCTTAAAGAATTTAAGAATTACTGTAAAAACCATATCATATAGATTTGACTGAACCAACAACTCAACCAAGTTTGGTGGAGGCTTCTCAATCCCTGAAAGAGTACCCAAAAACAAATAGTATATTAATTCTCATGGCATTTACTAAACAATAACACAATATTAGATTACAACACTTTCTTCATACATGTATTCATTTTAATTTGTTAATTACTTAAATAAATTTAAATAACATGATAAATTATAAATTATAAATTCAAATCTGCAAAAGAATAAAAATGACGTAAATTAAAATTTTATATTTTTTATTTTCTATTTATAATAATAAAAAAAACCATATATATTATTTACTTATTTAAATTTAGAGTAAACTACAAAATGGTCCCTAGCTTTCTGATTTTTACCACTTTCAATCCAAAATTATAACCGTTTTCAACTTCAGTCCTTATTTCAAGGTTTTATATCGAGTTTTGGTCTCATGGAACTTTGAATATGAAATCTTGAAATAAAGACCAAACTTGAAAAAGGTTTCGATCTTAGAGTAAACATGAAAAAATCAGAAAGCACAGGGACCATTTTTGCAATTTTCTCTTTATTTTATTTTCAAATACATTGATTTGTATGAAAATAATAAAAACTATATAACTTAAAAATGGTAACACACATAAATAAGCTGCACACACAGAGGTTTTGTTACAGCGAAGATACATTAACATTTTTAAAATCTTTGCTGACTTGGCAATGACATAGCACAAATAAGTAATAAACAACAGTCTAAGAAGTCATTCAAAGTTAGTACCTGTAAATGTCCATTTAATATTTGCCAACGAAAGCAAATACTCCGCTGATGTCAGCACAAACTCATTTTCAAGTTTCTCAATATCCATACAGGAATCCAGTTTCTGAACAGGGACATGATCATTAGCTTCTGCAAAAACAAACAAATCACATACATAAATAGATAAATCTGATACTTTCCCAGATAGTAAAAGTAAGCTTTTTTTTTTAAATTACCCTGATCTTGAACTGTAATTCTCGCCTTTTTACTTGGATATAAGTCTTTATGATTAGACTTCCCTTGAAGTGAAGGAGTGATCCATGCACATGATGGATGAACAAGATGAAGTGCATTTATAGTAGCAGAAAGACAATTCAGCCTTTCTTGCAAAGTCAATGATCTGAGCTGGCAATCTTTTAAAGTCGCTTCATTTTTCAGTTGAAGTGAATGAAGATACATATAAGTTGCAGCCTTACGCCAATTATGCTGATGCATTTCAAAGGCATATAGTAATTTATAAGGGTTTGGTTTCACCAAAACATCTGAACGCTCTGCCTGCAGAACAAACATATTTTGAATTATTAAAACTCCAAAAAAGATTTATTACAATAAAAAAATAATTATATATTACACACCTTCCAAGCAAGCTCCTGCTCTACTTTCTCAGCTAAACCAATTAATGGTAATTGGCCATCACAAAGAATCTACAAACAAAAGATATTGTAAAAAATTTGTAATCCATATGACTCAAAAGAAATGGATAAGTGCAAAAAATATATGAAAGTAACCTTAGTTGCACCACGTTCATAAAGAACGATGATAAAACGCCTCAAGCAGATGTATTTGCTTTCTTCATCTGGATTTGAAATAATGGCACAATATGCATCATGGTAATTGCTCAAATCAAGTGTAAACTTGAATACATTGGCCCAAAGTCTTCCTTTAGCAATATTTGGAGATTCGTTGAGAAAATCTGCCCCTGAATAAGTGTCTTTAAGGCCCAAAACTTCATCAACTTGTTCAAGTGCAGCAAGGGCAAATTGGCATGCTCCTGCGCTCATATTATATTGCTCAAATATCTGCATTGCCCATTGATAGTAATGAAGTTTCCATGCTGCAGGGGAGACGTGATCAGCTGCAGACAAGTGTGTTATAAGAACCATGGGGTATCATATCAACAAAATATTCCACTTTTAAGCATCCAGAATTTTAGATAGACTTACAGATGCCAAGGTGAGGCATTCCGGATTCATATGATAAATTCTGCAATGACTTTGATGCCCCTTGCAAAGATGCAGCTCTAGAAACACAACAAACATATCAGCTTTTAAAAGCATAATGCTTTTTACCATTAAGTGACGTATGGATAAAGTGCTAAGAGGATGCATGATGTCAGTCTGGAATAAATGCATTAAGTCAAAAAGAAACACCACTATATATATTTGTCTATTTTGTCGACTGGATGAACTATCTAAATGTGAGTAAATGACCCTATTACCCTTCTGTACATATGAAGTCAAAAAGAAACACCCCTGTGTATTGTCCTTTTTTGGATGAATGAACTGTCTGAATGCGAGTCAATGACTGTTTTACCCTTCTTTATGTATTAAGTCAAAATAAAACAGACCTGAATATCTGTCCCTTTCTTAGGCTAAATGAACTGTCTGAATGTGAGTAAATCAAATGACTATTTTACCCTTTTGTATGTATTATGTCAAAAAGCATCACCCCCTAATGAGCTGTCTGAATGCGAGTATATGACCATTCTACCCTTTTGTATGTGTTAGGTCAAAAAGAAACACATCTACATATATTTGTCTCTTTTTTGACTAAATGAATGAACTGTTTGAATGTGAGTAAATGACCATTTTACCCTTCTGTATCCGTAGCCATCAAACTAAAAGATGATGAATGATAAACGATACATTAATAGATGATATGTCATATAACACATACCTAAAAAAGCAAGAAATAGCTTCATTAACTTTCTTTTCAGTAGAACCCCGTGGGGCTTGACGATGTGCTTGTGAAAGAAGACAGCAGCCAAGAAGGTGAAGAAGGGTGCACCATTCATTGTTTACACCCTGAATACCACTAGATGTTTTCTCCTTGAGTATATTTTGGTTCACCATTGTAAGAAGATGCTTCAAAAACAAAGATATATACAAACTTTTTACTATGTTTCTTGATATTATAAAAAATTGTTTGTAATGACACAAAGAAACAAACCTCAACAGCATCAAACTGCCCATGTTTAAGCAAGATCAAAGCAAGCATAGTTGAGTGAGTAGAAAAAGAAGATGACACGTCATCACTCCTTCCCCAAACTATCCGGCTTATGAAGTTTCTTACTGGAGCAATGAAAGAGGTGGGATTTGGAAGGTGTTTTGAATCAACACGGTTTTGATCTTTGAAAAAACTTTGATGATCAAGTAACAAAATAAAAGCCAATGTAAAGTCACATTTTCCAAGCTTGTCATTCCATGATCTTCGATCAATGCTGTTATCTGATAGAGTGTATTCATGAAATGTGAAAACTAAAAACACAGACTAAAAAAATGATTAGGTGAAGACTGAAGAGTTTATAAAATATGGTTACCAATTTGTAATAAGGAGAGTTGAGAACTGAAATCTTCTATGGCAGGTGATTCAGAAGGTGTGGTTGAGAAGAAATGTATTATATGCCACTCAGTAATAATTTCTTGAATCAATGGAAATAATTCAAGTTGCACCCTGGAAACATCATCAGGTGACATATTTATCTGCATATGTAAATTTAAAGAATAAGGTTCTAGCTTTGTTTTGACTTTATTCTTGTATGTATGTACTATGTATATATGCATAAACATAGAATAAAACATCAAGTGCTGACCTGGCCACCCAACTTCACCATGTAGCTCAGCAGCAATAGTATCCCCACTGCAGATTCAAACATCACTTGAGCAACTTGTGAAGTTGCTTGAACTGTTATGCAAGTACTAATATCAAAAACAGCTTCAGAACCCAATTTCTGTTCATTCTTTTGAGGCACTAAATAGTTCAAGTATTTCAATACAACATCTACAACTTTGTCCCATGTTGAAGCTTTTTTGTAGAGACCATGAAGAGATAAGAACATATGCACAGAGAACTTCCTTAATGCTTTGTGGTCATCAATTTCCTTTTTCCAAGCATTATCAACACCTAACTCTGAGACATGAACAGCTGCTATTGAAGAAGTGTATCCGGTTTCTAGAACCTTCAAGAAACGTCCAACAATGTCTTCAGGGGACATAGATTGTTCACTGAAGAAAGATTCGTAAAATAAAGCAGGGGTGCCTTTTCCTAGCTGTTGGCTAAGACTATTTGTGCATGACAAAACCTCACAAAGTAATTCCTGTTCAAGATCATTTGATAAGTTGATCCTTGAGCTTGCAGATTCACCAAGTTCATCAAAAGATCCTATATAGCAAAGGAAATATTGAGAATGTTATATAGAAATTAAACATTGTGTTCAATTTATGTTACTAATCATGTTTGTCATTAAAAACAATTCGATTTGTGTTGTTATTAATATAAAAATGAACAGTTATTTATAGCAGTTCTTAAAGAAACAGTTTTTTGTTATTTACCATCATTTCTAAACAGAAGGGTAAAATGGTCATTTACTCGGCTTCAGACAGTTCATTCAGTACATTCTGATTGAACTCTTAGATTTTTTTGGGTGATCAATGTATAAAAAACTCAATATGTAAATCTACTAAAAAAAATCTTTATATGTAAACATACCAAGGGCAAGAAGCTCTATATCTTCCAAGCAACGCAATAGAGAAACTGATGATTTTCTTATTAAACCAATCGCACCACTTGATGTATCAAAAAGTAATCCACATGCTGCATTCTTCTTATCCCAATTGTAAAAATAGTGTTCACAGAAGTTTCTCCAGCAGTTTATAAGTGAAAGTGGATTCCTGGAAACACCCTATCACAATTAACATGGTTAACAAAACTACCTTCATAAAAAGAATAACAAATAATAACATAACTATAGTTATAACTTCAAACCTCATGCTCGATTACAGAAATAATCTCCTTTTTTAGTCCATCAGCAGTTAAAGAGTGAAACTCAGAATCAGTCAAGTGTCTGTTATGATCTTGTAGTGTTTCTCGGATAACAGAATTATGGAAAATGCCTGGAAGAAATAGCATACGCATGAAGACTGAAGACACACGAGGGGCAATTTGGTCCTGCAAAATTACAGGAAATAGCAACACGCTTTACTCTTTTTTACCAATATAGGCAATGTAATGTGTTTTTTAACCATAATACATACATTTTTTTACTCAAAATAGAAACATACTTGCATCTGTTTCCTGATAATAGCAATATGTAACATAAAACTTGTAAGCATTGTACAAGCTTCTGGTTATATATTGCTATTATCAGTAAAAAAATGTAAATACATTGCTATTAGGGGTAAATATAGCGTAAAAAAATTAAATGGCAAAAACTTCACACTTCACAGCACCTTTGTGGATGAATATAGTGAATGAGCAAGCCAAAGAAGATCATATGCAGCATTGTTAGAGCTTTGAAATAGTTGTTCAGCAACAACTGTTTCTTGTAAGCAAAAGCGTTGCTCGAATTCCCTAACATTTGCAAAAAATAATCAGATATTATAATCAACTAAAAATAGAAATTCAAACCAAAAGTGTGACACAAGTCGATAAAATCACTAATATAAACAGTAGAAATGCATAAATATAGCAAGACTTTGTAATAGAAGCCTTACCCACGCTCACATGGACTTAACAAGTTGTGCAAAACCAGTCCCTGTTCTTTGAGTATCCAAATTTTATTTGAAGAAAGTTTGACATCAATGAGTGGACCCTAACAAAATCCCAATGATGAGAGTTGGAGATTTTACATGAAATTTTCTAAATTAGAGCAAGGAATATTTGATAATATGACTCACCCCTTCCATGGAGATGTTCATTGTTGAAGGCTCAATAAAATAATTAGTCTTCCCTCCCATACTAAGATGCAAACTGTATACAGATATCATCTCCCTATCAACTTCCTAAAAGTTTAAGAGGGAAAAAATTAAAAAAATGTATATGTTTACAAGTGTCCTTAAAGAGAGCTCAAAGAAATTAACTTGCAAAATATAGAAGTCACTTTGAATCTGGAGTTCTGGACCTTACTATTTTTATAATAAGGATGAATTAAGTAGCAATAAAATCACTAATGGGATAAAACAAGATCATAAATGAAATCATTATTGAAGAGAGTTATTAGTTTAAACGCATTGGAAATACCGGCTTAGGCTTATGCAGAACTGCAAGAGGTAATATACTTGTATCATGGTTATTTTCTCCTGCCCATAACCTCATGAATGTAGCTCCTAAAATCATACAAAAAAGAAATTAATGGCAAATTGACAATAACCACAATATACTTCATTATTTCAGATATGAGAATAGATAAACATCAGAACATGTTTCCACTTGTGCACTTGCTGGAAAGCAGAAAAGGGTTCAAATAACTATAATGTTGCATTTAGAGGTCCTTTTTTCAGATAAAGAGTTCACGGATTAAGAAATTCCATTAACAAAGACTGATATTGCAAAACAAAAAAAAAACAAAAAAAAAAAAAAAAAAAAAAAGGATAACAGGACTTGCCTTCCAATGTTGAAGCATTCATGGTATAACTCAGAAGTCTACTAAAACTCAAAAGGTCCCACAATTGTAAAACTCCATCTAAATGTAACACAAGGAGAAACCTTTTCCCTTGAATATGTAAACATACCAGATCCTTCACCGGGGCTATGGTCCTCCTGTATGATAATTAAGAAAACAGTTTAATCAATTTGAAACAATAGTATATAGTTTATATTTTACTATATAACTCGGAGTGCAGAAACACTGCAACTCTAATATTCAGATACATCATGATGATTCAGTGAGCTTTTACAGCATTCTAAAAAGATAAAAGATTGCCTAAACCAGTCTCAAAGCATATTTTCTAAAGAAAATTAAACAACAGAAGTTAAAAATTACCTCGACATTAAACTCCACAATCGACCAAAACTGGAATCATCTCGTAGTTCATGCAGAAAACCTAAGATTTAATTGAAGTATCGTTAAAAACTATGTTAATTTTCCACATGTCATAAGAATCCATGGAAGTTAATAAACAACATGACAGATAGTAGCATGTGACAAGACCACACACAATAGCACATCCTTTCAGGCTTTCGTATTACAAGGTAAATCAAGACTAAGTATAGGGAAACCGTATGATTAAACACATCTGAAAGCAAATTTATGTAAATATGTACACTGAGAATGTAAGAGAAAAGTAGCCTGTAACCTGGATCACTAGAATCAAGAAAGCCAAGTCGGAAACAACCAACCAATCCAGTCCTTCCACCTATTACAAGACACCCCATGGTTGCTGATATGGCTGTAATTGCTCCATAATCACCATAATTTTGAATAGAAAACTCAACAACATCACTTGGTGGGAAAACAGTGCATGATGCATAGTTAGTTATATCAGTCAGTCTAATAAGGTATGCAACTCCAGCAATAGTCAATGCATAAAGCATGTATGGGTTCTCAAGTGAAGTAGGAACCTACAAAAGAAGATATCACATCAGTATGATATATTTGCACGTAAAACATAACTTTGAAATGAAATTAAAAGGGGCTGCCAAACATAGAATGATAGAAAAAGAAAAAGAAAAAGAAAAAGAAAAAGAAAAAACCTCTTTTTTGCATATAAAAGCAAATGGGCATAGAGCATTAGCAAATTCAAGCCGCAATCCAACCCTTGGGAATTCTTCAAAACTGTGGAATTCGACTATCTCCAGGACATTTGGACAACTCTGGTCTATTCTCCTGTTATATCACAAGTCATCAGCATGAGACATGTATGCATACTATTTATCTTGGCATAATGACTTTGATGGTTTTTATATGATTATGTTTCAATTCAGTTTTATATGGAGTACCCTTTATAATATATTACAACTTGATGATAGATTCATGATGGATGTCCCACCCATGTGTCACGATCTACTGAAATTATAATCTTATTTTAACCATAGGCACTTCTAGATGCTAACAAAATTGGAGCTTTTATTAGCAGGATGTGTTGCTAGTAGGTACCCCCATACTTCAAATCTCAATAGTTGCTTAGTGTTTACTATAACAATTTGGTTATGTTGAAACTTGTGGCTTCATAGCAAGAGAAGGAATGACAAGAGCAAAAAGGGCTTAGTGATATGGTGTATGTGAGCCTGTGAGGTACAATCAAACTCATCAGGAGCAATATTCTCCTCATATACTCCATCCACTTGCCTATGTAACATCAACAATTGCAATGAACAGATTGCTAAACATTACCAGCATTAGCATTATTGATCATTCTACATGAACTTTTAAGATAGTATCTGGTTACAAGGCAACTAGGAGCGTTAAATCAAAAACGAAGTTGTATGAATCTTTATATGACTGGTTATGTTGACTTTTCATGGTCCAATTTTAGAATTGACAGCATACATAAAGCTGCTATGGAGTCAAATCGACATGTTTATCTCTTTACTGAACACAGAGTATGCAAGGAGCAAGGGACAAGGGGGCAAGGTTTAGCCGTACACTATTAAGAAAAACAAAGCGAATGAAAGTATATATTTAGCAGCAACACGGTAAGAATGCTTTAGGTTTACCAAATGAAATAGGTAGGAGGGTCTCCAATACTGCAGCATGATGATACGTCGACGGTAAGAGGAGCAAAGGGCTCAGGCGATGGTGGAGGCGACATAGAAGTAGTGGTTGAAGGGACAGCGATGCTGAACCATTTGATAGAATCGCTGCCGATTATCGGAACCTCCATACCGGCAAAAGACGACCGAGCTGCCATCGATCGTGGTGGAGCCACGGAGGGTTTGTGCTGAAAACCTAGTCTAGTAACTGTAGTAGAGCGAGGGAAGGGTTTAGGGAGGGTATGGAGGGAGATCCGGGGTAGAAATTTTAAATGAAAAATATGATAATTTGATTAATTTCCAATCCATTGTAAAGTTTGTATCGATACTTTTTTAATCAGGCTTAGTTTGGTCATCATATATTAACCTCTTTAGTTATTTAACCTCTTTAGTTATTTCATGGGATAATGAGCATCAACTTTCAACTTTGCTCATATTTAGTTATTAATTTTTTTTCTGTGACTCTTAAGTTATTTGAAATTGTTTACATTTTATACATTTTACGTTTATGACCCTAAGCGTAAAATGTGACAATTTCAAATAATTCATGGGTAAATCAAACACAAAAAGGTTTAATGATTGAATATGAACAAAATCCGAAGTTTGTTACCCTTAAATGGTTCTAAATGTTATTAAAAATGAGCACAAGCGGAATATGGAGGTCACAAAAGTGAAGATGTTGTAGTAATCGTGTAATATACATTTATCGTAGAATGTAGAAACGACTTCAATCACATAGAAATTGAAGGAAAAAATGTTGTGGTTTCCGGCAAGTACTTAGAACATAGGCGATGGTTATCACTCTAAATGGTGGAGACGGTCGTTGTAGATCGTATGAGGAATAGAGAACATAGGATGAAGAAGTGTGTAGATAGTGCGATGTTAGATTTGAATGAAGTTTTTTTCTTTATGACACGAGCTTTAATCAGAGAGTGTGGATGCATAAGATCAGGGTCGTGGAGCAGTACATGAGTAATCTAGGTGCTAACTTTCTATACATTGTGCATTTTGCCCAGTTTTCTCTTTTTTAACTTTCAACTCGTTTTGTCGATACTTTCTTCCTATTTATTACTTGCATCTACCTTTTCTATTTGTATGTTGGTTGTATATTGTAATGTCCACAAATTCGGGCTAGTTAACTTAGAGACAATAAGCGTTAAAAATAACTTTTTGATAGAAGATTATTTAGAGTAGATAATTTTAACCAAAGTTATAGTATATGTCACAAAGATTTTATACATATAAAGAATGTTAAAACCCGACTTATATCAAAGAAGTTATGACCCGTCAAAGTTTTGTGACAAAACCAGCACAACACCGCGAATTGTAAAAAGTGAATTTTTGATAAACTATTTGTTAGCCTTAGCAATCTAAACGACAGTCGTAGTATATGTTAAACCGAGAGCGTGCATATAAAGAACGTCCAAATCTGACTTCGTTTGATGAAGTTCTAATTTTTCTAAGATTCTGCATAGTAATATACAACCCATAAATCAAATTTTAGATTGATCGATTTTTAGCCGACACAACTTAATGAAAATTGAAGATATCATTAATAGGAGTTCAACGATATAAAGACAGTCGAAAACGGACGTCGAATGACAAAGTTATGAATTTTTAACGGACTTTAACTGTCTAAGTCTGTTAAAATATAACTTTAAAATAAAATCAAACCTAGCCGACGGAGTCTAAATGAAAGTTGTAGGTCACGTCGCTACCTACACGTGAATATAAAGAACGTCAAAAACGGAGCCCGTATGCGAAAGTTAAGGATTTTAGAAGATAATTAGTTTTTGGAATGACCAGCGAGTGATACATGGCGCAATCTGAGCCACTGCTTCCTCCTCACGCCTTGCCCATGGAAAGAGGTGACCTGATTTAGGGAACGGGGCAAGCTGGGACCTAGATACATTGGTCTTTTCAGGGTGATTGCCCGAGTGAGTAAGGTAGCTTACCGATTGGAGCTGCCTGCAGAGTTGAGCCAGATTCATAACACCTTCCACGTGTCCCAACCGAGGAAGTGTGTAGCCGATAAGACGACAGTGGTTTCTTTAGAGGACATTCAAGTTTATGAAATCCTGAACTAGATTGAGAGGCCGATTGTGATCTTGGATAGGAGGGTGAAGGTCTTAAGGAATAAAGATGTGCCCCTGGTTCAGGTTCAATGGCAACATCGGAAAGGATCTGAGTGGACTTCAGAGTCAGAGTCCTAGATGCAGGAGCAGTACCCAGAGTTGTTTCCAGAGAATGACTTTGAGGGTGAAGTCTGATTCTAGTGGAGGAGAATTGTAACATCCCGACTCCTAGTTATAATATTTAATTAATTTATTTTCATAATTTCAGAGCAACTCGACGAGTTGGATGCCCCAACTCGCCGAGTAGAGGAGTTAATTTGGTGTAACATCCATAAATTTTATGCCAAATTTATACTTTTTCAGTCATAAATAAAATCAAACAGCGTTTGTTTACAAAAATGTTTTCAAATCAATATCCATCAGAGTGTCCCAAAATCATAACATAAGGATGAGGAGCGGTACGGTCACGCCTTCGCCTTGCCATGATCTCCTGAAGTACCTGAAACAATAAACTGAAAACTGTAAGCCCGAGGGCTTAGTGAGCTACCCCCAAAATACCAATACCACACTAACAATACCATATCAGTCATAATCAATCAATCAATCAATCATTCATTCAACATGCATACTAGGCCATCGGCCTGACTGGACCGCCCTACCGGGCCTACAGTCAGTTTGGATCTATCCCGAGCCTTCGACATGACTGTTCGCCACGTGGGCCTACAGTCTCCCCGGACCGCTCATAGGGTATGTTGGCCTTCAGCACAAAGCAGGACTGCCTCAACCCAACCGACAAGCAAATAACCATGTCCTCATAACTATCATATACTGGCATACACAAACATCAAACATATCTATCTCACTGATCATCAATCATAGAATTCTCCTGTAACTAGAGTACCAACCTAGCAGGTCACTAACATACCAATCCCTACGGATCATAAGAGCATAACATATTGTCTACCCTGATTCCATTCTAACAGATCATAACCACATGTAGCATACCATAACAATAACTAAAGGGCCGACCTTGGTGTCGTAGACCCTATCGATATAGTGAGGATAACTCACCTCGCAGATGTCGACTTGGAAGTCAAACTCCAACTCTCGGATCACTTAACACAGGCTCCACCACTTATTATCATAGTACAATATACTCGTAAGTCCTTAACCTTGTAAGGTACTCCATAACCCGCTAGTCAATCCTTGATCTAAGTCAAAGTCCTCAGTCAAGGTCAATAATCCATGTTGACCTTGACTCGTCGAGTACCATCGGCTACTCATCGAGTTCCTTGAAGCATATTCCAACTCGCCTAGTCATCGGGGTGACTCGTCGAGTTCCTTCGATTCTCGACCAAACTTTAAGGCCACCCGTCGAGTTTCCTCCTTGCAACTCAACGGATACACATGCATACATGTCCTGGAGAAAACTCATCCGACTCGCCGAGTTGTTCTTCAACTCGTTGAGTCTATGGAAATCATCATCGGACTCGCCGAGTTGTTCCTCTAACTCGTCGAGTTCACGGCCATCTTCATGTGACTCGCCGAGTCAACCTTGCGACTCGTCAAGTCCATTCAATCATTTTTCCATACAGACCTATTTTGAGTCATGCAGCAGCTCCAAATCACAGATACAAGCTTCTAGGGCATGCTTTTCACATAAAGTTGCAAACTTTACGTGCATGCATAGCTACAAAGGTTCTAAATGCCAAAGCTAATCTCTTAATGGGATGTCATGCCCAAGGAGGGCCTCATTCACGACCAATACAACAACTTTATGATTCTAAAACTTAAGGATGGTCCAGATCTGAAGTTACAACTTCAGATCTAGCCCATAGCCCACCTTATCAACCTCAAAATCCACAACCCCCCCCCCCCCCCCAAAAAAAAAAAAAAAAAAAAAAAAAAAAAACTCAACAATAGGAAAAAAGGAAGTAAGGATGGCAACTTGATACCTCCAAGAGATGCTAGTTGAGGTAAATTCAGCTTCCCACACCTTCCTTGCTTTAATTCCTTTACACTTCTAACTTTTCTCTTCTAGCCAACCTTCTTTCCAAGCTTAAGACACACAAAAATGGAATACCACACGAATTAGGGTTTTAAGGAGATCGCAAAGACTGTAAAGAGGCCAAAGGAGGGTGAGGCTCCTTTAAATAAGGTGCAAAACCCCGGGATTTAGGGTTTCATCTGCCAGATACTACTCGCCGAGTCCTAATATGGACTCGTCGAGTAGGTCGCTTAACATGCAATCCCACCCTGCTGCTACTCGACGAGTAGGGCAACCAACTCGTCGAATAGAACTTAACCCAATAAATCATATTTAAGAAATACCTGAGAATCGGGGCGTTACATTTGGCTGCGTGATTTCTAGAGTCTACTCGACGCGTTGGAGGACCCTAACTCGACGAGTAGGTGCTGAGTGAGAAAACCCTAATTTTCAGGGTTTGTGTCCTATTTAAAGGACCTTAAGCCTTCATTTTCGTCTCCCTTATCACCCTAGCACTATGTGAAAAACCCTAATCGAGTTGTAACCTTGTATGTGAGAAAGAGAGGCTAATATTGTGTGTTTTAGTGCATCTTTGAAGGAAATTCGAGGAGTAAGAGGCTTAAGACGAGAGGGAGCTTCTGGATCTGGTGTTCATTCATTCTTTACTCCTATATGAGGGTAAAAAGTCACCACCTTGCTCATTGTTTGGTTAGATCTCATTTCTAAGGAGTTTAGAGACTTTTTTCATCTTTCCTTGAGTTCTAAATTGTTTTGGGCTTGCCAAGGAGTTGAGACTTCAGATCTGAACAATATGAGAACCCTTGAGCCTAAAAGGCCCAAGTTTTATCAAGCTAGTGGCAAGCTTTGATGCATGTAACCCTATATAGAGCTTATATTGGCATTTCGAGCCCTAGATGCCATGCATGGATGTAAATCTTGCAGCTTTACGTTGTATCTCATCCTTGGGAGGCTAGATCTAGAGTTTGGGACCTTATTTCAGTCTTAGGAGGCTAGATCTAGACTGGACGTGCTACAACTCGGCGAGTTGATGAGACAAGTCGACGAGTTGAGTTGGATTTCCCCGATACTTCTAAGAAAATAAAGGAACTCGACGAGTCGCGTAGAGGCACTCGACGAGTTTCGTTAACATGGACTGTTGACTTGAGCGATGACTTTTGTTGATTTTTAGGGTTTGGTCAACTGTGGATTTTAGAGTCCATGGAGGGGTAAAATGGTTTTTTCACTCTTTTGAGATTTAGTGGAGAAGTTAGTTTAGCAATCATGGGGTGGTTATTACAAATTGCTTATGAGATAATTATATTATGTAGGCGGAGTCTAGACTGTTCATGGGCTGCTAGGTCTACGTACTTACTTCCGATGTGACTCTTCTCACTATACTTACCTGAGTGGTAACATTGTGTAACCAGAGGGTCCTGTATGCTTATACTGAGTTATGTGATATCATGCATTATGTCTTCGTGATTTATGTTGTTTATTATTCTGAGCTTTATTAAGTTAGGACCGGAGGGTCCAACCCGAGTTATGGGACCGAAGGGTCTCCACTGAGACACATTAATCGGCAGGTCTTTATCGAGATATAGACATGAGAGGCTAACGATATGTGTGTGGTATTTTAGAGAACTCACTAAGCTTTGTGCTTATCGTGTTATGTGATATGTGTTTCAGGTATTTCTCAGGATCACGGGAAGGCGTCGGCTTGATTGTACACACGAGATGGAGTTTATATCTTAGAGGATCTTGGATTATCATCAAACAATTATTGATTTGTGTTTTGTGATAATTTAAACAATTGTGGATTTTGATAAGTGATAATTTGAATTATGTGATTTTGAAAATGAAAATTTTAGCTGAAAATTTACAGTGTTACATTGCTATTATTCTCAAAGTTACACCAGTTAGTTATGACGTTGAACACTCATTTCTATTAGGTATATCCTACTCTTAAGTTTATACATATACATATTACTATTTATTTATTCCCTTTATGTTATTAATTTTATGACCGCATTGGTTATGATACAAACAATAACACAAGTTATTTCTTTGTTTTATGAATAATAAATCTAAAAATACGTTCTCTTTAAACTACAAATCTTCTTATCCCCTACCGACAAACTCATCTCCATCCAGCTGCAAGTCTTCTCATCTCGTCCCAACAGAATCATCTAGTTTTGTTACTTTCTTGTTGGAAATATTCTTCAGAGCTTCCAAGATTGTAATTGGAGCCTTCATCATTGTTATAATATTGTCAACATTAGCAATTGCCTAAGCAATGTTAATTCAACTTTGTGTGAATCTTTTCCATCATATGTGCGGTTTATCTACATTTCCATCACCTCGAACCAAAACAATGATGGCATGTAAAATATACTTATAAATATTTTTTTATTTGCTAAGGTTACACATGTTGTGTAACACCCGTAAATTTAGGGCTAGAGTTTTAACATTTAGGTGGACCTCTATATTAAATAAATAATAAGATTAATTAATTAAAAATAAATAAATAAAACAATAGATTTCATAGTTTTAAAGCTTAGGTCTTGTTTGATAGTTGCTTATTGAGTCAGATCTGACTGAGTCAGGCACTAACTGGATCTGAAGCTCTGACTGCATCTACCTCTGACTGAATCATATTGTTTGATTATGTATCTGACTGATTGTGTTGACTGATAAAAATTACCATTTTGCCTTTTTTTTAATTTGGATATTTGTATTGTTTTCTATAAGAAATCTAAATAAAATTGTTGATTATAAAAAAAAAATACAAAATGTCGTACAAAATTCAAATGAAACATAAATCATTGAAATTACAAATAGAAAAACCCTAAAATTGAAACAAACCATAAAAAATGCATAAGAAATTAACTTAAACCATTTGAATGCATTTGATTTGCAATCTAATTACGCAAAGTACTCATATATTCAATGCCTTCCGAACCCCATTCTATGTTGTCATTTCCACCACCTTCCGCGTTAGGAGGAAGGACATTGTTCTCTTCAAAGCATGTAAATAAGTCATCTTGAATATTACATTTCCTTATAAAATTATGTACTGCGACACAAGCAACGACTATATCTCGTTGAACTGCAAAAGGATAAGGAGCCATTAGTTTTAAGATTGGAAATCTTGCCTTCAATACACCATAAGCACACTCTATAACATTTATGAGTTGTGCATGAGCATGATTGAATATTTCTTCCTTAGTTAACGCCCTTCGTCGTCGAAAATCGGCTAACCAATACCTCGTATTGCGATAGGGAGTCATAAATCCACGAGTGTTGGTATATGCAGCGTCACAAAGGTAATATTTATCTGTAAAGGTGAGCGTGACACCTATTATATAAACAATATAGATAATAATAAAAGATATAGAAAGATTATAAACCTGGTGGAGGAAATGGAAATCCAGAAGTCGGATTAAATGCAACTTCTTTCAAAACTCGTGAATCATGTGCTATGCCCTGCCATCCAGCCCATACAAAGGTGAATATCATATCAAAATCACAAATTTCCAATACATTTTGATAACACTCACCTTTTCCTCTTCCCCTATAACGAGTTTGTTGATCAGCCGGCACAACTGCACGTGCAAGAGTACCATCTAACGCACCTATTGCTCCGGGAAATATAGCTTTTAGCCTTCTATGGCGTTCTGAGGTATTTTCAGTTGCACTAGAAGTTGTTGGCACTATAATTTCTTTTGCAAAAGAGATCATTGCAATCCGGACCTCATGAAAACATTTATGAATCGTTTGTGTGGAGTGTTGAAATCTTCTTTTAACCACTCGAAAACGTTGATTATGCCCTATCCTCCTTAATAAATGAAGGTTTTTTTTGCCACATGTCCTCTTCTCCTTCATTTAGACACATGACATTTTCTAGAATTTTTGAATTTTCTATTTTCCACTTGTCATTTTATTGTAATTTTCATTTTATTAAATTAAAATTCCACATTTAATATATAAGGTAATTAAATTAAAATTCCACATTTAATATATAAGTAATATATATGCAAGGTATTTATTAGAAATGATTTATATATGTAATGTATTCAATGTATTAAAGTCTAATTAATTTTAATAATTTAAATTTATTCTCATTTTTCTTATAAATTCAAACTTCTCAAATTGTTAAAATTTCATTTTTTTTTTAAATAAACCCATGTAATACATGGGTCTCACACCTAGTAACATTTAAAAATATAGCTATCTTCTCTTCAATGCTTATTGTCTTACTAGGTTGCAACCAATTTTTTTGAGTAAAATGATTGCATAGTAGTACAAATGCCTCGCGTGAAAGACGCATCATATCATTACATTGTGTAGAAGTTCCGTGTAGCAATTCTTGTGTATATTCATGCCCGCTTAATTTTGAATCATTATCTTTTATTCTTTCAATATATCTTTGCCTTCGTCGGGCCGACATCAACCAATACCACGATAGTAAAAAGAAAGCTAAAATTTCACCATCCGAATCCATATGTAACCTGTAAATTATAAATTGAAAACATTTAATTCCACAATATAAAATTTAAAAGTCATCCAAATCATAACATAACATTTAAACTCATAACACAAAATTCAAAGTCATCCAAAATATTGTAAACGCCATAAAAAACATCCAAAAAAGATAATGAAAGTGCACATCTAAAAGTAAACTAAAACCAAACTAAAAGTCAATCAAAAAAATCCAATTTTCTTTCCCGCATTCTTCACCCACATCTCACAACTCGAAGGCTTAAGGCGTAACCAAAGCTTTCTAACATCAACACTTTCAGTGAAAAGCAAAAGAGCTGCTTGATATTTTGGATCAAACTCTTCCCACTCTAGTTTTTCCAACTTTTCCATACATGCATCCAAATCATTGTCAATATTATTTTTTTCCACCAATGATTTTGCAACTTTGATTATTTCTTTCCCAACTTCTCTTAAGTCTTCATGGAGTATGTTTACAGGAACATCCTTCTCATTTTGTTTTCCTTTCTTGTTTTTTGCCCGACCACGTGATTCTTCACTTGCGGGAGGGGGTTCTGTTGAGGCCGGAGTTTCCATCTGAGTGCACTCAACATTATCAAAATCATGCTCATTAAATACTTTGGCTGGGTGAGGTAGTGTAGAAGAGGGACCCCAACTATGAAAGCCAGTGGAGGTTGACCCGTCAAACAACTGAGTGCAAAGATGTGGATAAAGTAGTGGTGTATATCTCAATTTCTCTACATACTTGTTCGACTGTTTAAAAATAAAAAATAAAAGGCATTATCAAACTACTTAAGGAAAATAATATTTTTTACAATTAAAAGTATTAAAACCTTCATCTCTGCTTGCCATTCTTCTTCAGTCATATCAAAAGTGTTTGTGGCAGAATTATAAACATTTCCCGTTTTGTTCTTAAGTTTCACCCAAGCCGCGTATTTTGATTTTAAATAGTCATATCGGTTCTTCATTTGCTTTTGATCGACTATAAAATTGTGTTCGGTTTTGAGTTTCTCCGCTACTACCTTCCATGAGTTTGCTTTCAAACTACCACCTTCCCAACCATTACTAGCAATTTCATGTATACATGCATCGAGAAAAGTTTTGTCGACACAATCTTGCTTCCAAACTACTCTAGGCCTCTTTTGGGACATTTCTACTAAAAATTAATGTTAAAAATATTATAAAAAAAAACTTCAACATACAATTCAACAAAATAGATTTATCATACAACTTAAGGTTCAACATAAAAATTTTGATTTCAAAATATGTATACTTCAGAAAAATATTTGATTTAAGCATTGAACATATAAACATATAATATATCTCTATTTCTATTTCTCTTAAACCTAGTTATGTTTGTCATCTTTTTTTTTACTTACATTACAGAATCACAAGAACCACATGGAGTAATTGTAAGGTGGAAACAACACAGCATGCACCCTAAGAAGTGTTTTCCATTCAATCTAAATTATTAGCTACAACATGCACCCTTGAGTGTACTGTTGTTTTAAAAATTCAAAGTTTCATGTTACTGCATCTAAATTCCAAACAACATAAAAACCAAATGCATGCACTGAGTTCAATAAATGATGTATAATTAATTCTCAATTTCAAAACAAGCATAATCGGATATGATATTATAAAGCTACATATCAAATAACATATAATTGCAACAATAGTATGCATATTATCTAATTTCCAGCAACAAATATCATTTGATTTCAAGAAACAAATACAAAAAGGAGTTCGCTTTTGCTTCCAGTCTAGCAAAAAATGCATTTGATTTATATCATACATATCAAATAACATATAATTGTAGCAATACTATGAATCTTATCTGATTTTCTAATTTCCAGCAACAAATATCATTTGTTTTCAAGAAACAAATACCATATGTTTCCGTTTTTGCTTCCAATTCAGAAAAAATCACATTTGATTTCATATCCTACATATCAAAGAACATGTAATTGCAGCAATACTATGTATATTATCCGATTTCTAGAAACAAATATCAGCAGGTTTCGTTTGCATCCAATCCAGAAAAACAAACAAAAAAACTGTTGAAGACCTTACCTTCTTCAGATGCAGTGGGTGGAAGTCGACTGGAGATGGTGATCAACCGACAGTGGTGGTCGACTGGTAGAGAGTAGAGGCGACGACACTCGTGTGATTCTCCTTCACGATAGCTAATGAAAAACCGATAGAAAAGTTTTGGAGTATTGTGTAGCAGCGTAGGGTTTAGAAACGATAATAACAAAAAAAAAAAAAGACTCGGTCAGCTACAATTTTTGGATGGCAGGGTAAGACGCATAATGACCCGGTAAGAGGTTAAAAGTGTTGTAATCAAACGCTCTTACCGGACCGAGTAAGAGATAACCTCTTACTGGACCCAGTAAGAGGTAAAACAAACAAGCCCTTAGTAATATAAAACTTAAATAAAAGTTAGTTAACGTGGTTTAAGAGAAAGTTGAACTTAAAAATCTTTAAGATTAAGAACTAAGGAATAAAATTTGAGTAAATTCATTAAATTATGATATGGACTTATTTGCAAGAAATTTTATCGTTTAGTTTTCTATTAGAATATATACAACCAAAAATGTTAATTAACATGTCAAACGAGTAAAACAATTTTTTTTAAGATTTAGGGACCAAACTTGTCTATAAAAAAAACTTAAGTATGATCTTGAATTAACTAGGTTTGGACCTAAAATCTTAAACAACAAAACTTCGAAATTGGTCCATGTGGTTTCCGAAAACATAAAGTTTAGTCTCTAAGTTCAAAAAACCTCACAGATGGTCCCTGTGGTTTCAAAACTTCTAATGTTTAGTCCTTATGGCTAACTCCGTTAGTATTTGTCCATTAAGTGAAGGGCAGTTTCATCATTTCACTACCCGAGGGACTATTTATGAGGTTTTCGCTTTTTTTTTTTTTGAAAAAAGAAGAAAATAATAATATTTAATATGCAAGGGGTCCTACATCTCTCTCTCTCTCTCTCTCTCATAACCAAAACCGTAACACCATCAATTTTTCTATGGATCTGAAAATTAAACAAATATGGTCTTAAAACCTAAATATGTTAAACAAATTGAATCCTCACCGAAAATCACTACCTGTGGGGAGGAGCTTGCAGATCATCAAAGATCAGAGAGATAGAGAAGATAATATCAACATAGATTAAAGAGGGGAAGAGAAAGAGTCTTTGATGGTGGGAGATTGGGGGATCACCGGAAAAGAGACTGTGGGGACTGTAGGTGGCTCGTCGGAACAACAATGAGAGGAAACTTCTCTTTACTTCGCTATCTCGCCGGAAAATAGAAAACACAAATCTCCAACAACTAAGAACCATGTTCTTCCTCAAAAAATCGGCCATGAAAACCTTGAAATCGAACCTTGAAAACCAAGGAAATCAATGTTCAAAAGGTATGAGTGTTTATCATCTGTATATTTATCATCTGAGTTTACAAGTTTCTCTAAAATCAGAACTTGAAACCTTGAAATCAGACCTTGAAAGCAAGCCATATCACCACCACCATGGTTCAACAATTGAAATAGAAATGTTGGTCTCACCATCGTTCATTAGTATGCATCCCCTACTGTGTGTACTTGGGTTTCATCTTTGTTTTTATTCATAATACATCAATTATCATGAAAGTATAAATAGTTGTGTTCTTGTGAAATCAAAAGGAAGATATGGTCTTGTTAATGGGGGGCTAGGATAAATAAAGAATTGCAAGTGTGTATGTGTGTGTGAGTGAGAGAGAGAGGGAAAGGGTGGGATCCCCTTTATATTTCATTTTTTCTTTTTTTTTTAGAATAAATAAAAAATCTCATAAATGGTCCCTGGGTATTGAAATGGCGAAAATATCCCTCACTTAACGGTAGAAAGCTGACGGAGTTAGGCGGAAGGACTAAACATTAAAAGTTTTGAAACCATAGGGACCATCTGTGAGGTTTTTTGAACTTAGAGACTAAACTTGATATATTCGGAAACCATAAGGACCATTTTTGAAGTTTTGTCATCTTAAAAATTAACTTTCTAGAGTTGATGTATAAGTATTAACACTTGTTGGTTAAATCGGAGTTAGTTGGGGAACAACCAGGGGTGTTCGTTTGGATGGATCGGTTTGATCCGATCCAATCAAATGAATCCAAATTCATTTCGGTTTTCAAAAAATGAATCCGAATACTCCAAACTAAATTCAAATCCGATCCGATCTGGTCCGATTACAATTCGGTTGGATCGGTTTTTATAATTCGGTTTTCAAAAACCAAAATATTTTAAAACAACATATAATTATAATATTCTCCAACTTTACACAAGAAATGAAAAACAAATTATTTAGTTGTGATTTGAAATTTATAAACAACTACTAAAAAGATATATTATAGTTAAATATTTTATAGATAGAAAACTTTTGAGAGAAAAATGCATATTAATGTTTTTTTTATCGGGTGAAACGTTTTGAACCTATTCGAAAAAATAAATTACAAAATTAATAAATAACTATAGATATATATTATAAATAAATAATAAATAAATATTTATTCGGGTTTTTTGGACTATCCGGTTCTTATTTCATAAACCAAAACCAATCCGAAATCCAAAATGATAATTCGGTTTTGTTGAAAACCAATCCAAAAAATCCGAATATTCGAACCAAATAGTCCAATACAAATTGTCCAATTGGACAATTCAGTTTTATCCAAATAGTGAACAACCCTAGGAACAACTGAGAAACTTAAAAGTCTTGGGACCAATTTTGCCATTATATAAATTCTGAGTTAAAACCTAATTCTCTTTCTTTTTTCTTGTTCAAATTTCATAGCTATAAAGCCGACGATAGTCTAATTTTTAATATAGATGATGAGATTGGGAACAAAACTGAAGATATAATGGTGTTTTAAGTTAATGATATAAGTTCATCTCTTTGGCAGAAAATAAAAATGGAGTAATAAAGATTTAATTGTGTATTTGAAACCATAGTTTCATGAGTTCATCATTGGATTCAATAGAATTCAATTTCTATGTATAGATTAAGTTTAGAATTGTGTTTTAGGTGTAATTCCAACGCAAATCATGTGTTGAAATTTTCATTTGGTCAAACTTTATTTTATGAAGCTTTGGTGAAGTTTATGAGCTCTAACAATGGTATATCATCCTTGATCTATCCAAAATAAAGTGTGACTATGGAATTAATGTTCTCTTTATGATTTGTAACTAGATTAATGTGTTCTAAAGTTAAAATCATAGGAAATATTTCAATTTAATAGTCATATCTTACCTTTTGGAAGTTTGAAATTGGAATTCAATGGATGATCTCTTAATTTGATATATTTGTGTTGTTAATGAATTTAATTAGATTTAATTGGGCACTTGAAACAATCTTCGAACTCCAAGTAATAATCTTAAATCATTAGAATTGGATTTAGAAATATTTAAGTCGTTGAAGGAGCTAAATAACCATTTTTTAGGTTTTTGCTCAAAGTGCTAAACTTGACAAAAACACGGGTCTTGTTTTCTTATACTGTTATACATTAAAAATTTTAAACCATATTTTATTTTGTCAAAATTCACAACCGGTCATATTTTTACATCAAGACTTTTGGTGGTCAATTGGTTGCTTCTATATGTTGAGTGTTTATAAATCTATAAAGGTTAACTAAGTTTTAAAAACTAATTAGCATGTCGAAATTGAATTAGCATTAATTATGTGGCTTATTATGACCATGTAGGTGTCCAATGTCTCTTTTATAACTTATAAGAATTAATTTGGAGGATAGCCTACAACTAATGTCAGTTTATTATCCAATAATAGATGTCTCTATTACATTTTGTACTAAGAACTTTTCCTTGATTTGATTTGTTATGTGCATTTACTACTTGAGATACTATATGTTATATGTCCTCCCTCCTTGAGGTCGATGGTTCAAGTTTCGTTAGGGATTTATGTGGATTTAAGAGTAGTTTAGAAGTAGAGTAAATTTGCAGTTCAAATAAAATATATTTTTTTGGATAGTTTTAGAATTAGGACAAACTTTTCCATTCTAAAAAGGATTTTGATCATAAATTTATGCATCCACTTATTAAGCTTTATATGCAAAGTATGTGCAATGAAATATATGATGTAGTGAATAACTCATTAAACTTTGTGCTTACTTATTATATATAAGATGTTTTTCAAATTGTTCCGGTGAGAAGGGTAAGGAAATGGCGTGTGTCATATCTTTGTTGTGACTACGTTTTTTAGACTTCTGTTTGAACCTAATTGATATTTATGTTTTATTTTTAAAAGATGGTTTTTAGTTGTTTAAACTAAACTTTTTTTTTTTTTTTTTTTTTTTTTTTTTTTTTTTTTTTAATTTGGGAAGTTAAACACAAGGAACCCTAATGAACAATGCTTACCGGAACAACAAAGTATGACCAAGCCTTTTCTTTAATAATATATTTGGACTTCTAAGTTCTAAAGATAGTGGTGGTGGTGAGGCAAGATTCTTTGTTCCTACTTTGTTTTCTACATTTTATTTACACATTCAGTTTTTATGGGTAATGATTCTTAAAAAACATTTAGAATTTCAATTTTTACATATTTATATTATATTTTCAACTTCTTTTTTCAAAAAAGATTACATATTCGGTTTCATGCTTTATGAATGTTAAAATCATGTAAAATTTCATCTTTTACACATTTATCTTTACAAACCAATAGTTCTATTATAAGTTTTGTCTTACCTATTATAGATATATAGATATATAACTGAAACAATACAAGCCCAATGATTTGATGAAATGATTTCGATCATTTATAAAAAATATTCCAGATAGATTGAACAAAGTATAGTGTTTTAATACATGATGCTAAAGTTTTGATATATATATTTTTCTTATTAGGACATGATATTTTGAAAACTTTACTTGAATTTTGCTTAAATTTTGGATTGACATTCCTATATTTGTGTAGAGTTTTTGAGATATGACAAAATCTATTTTGAACAAATTAACCAAAACAGGTTGCTATGATCTAACCCCTAGTTTATATACAAAAACTACCTAAATAGGAAACTGGAAAAAGCAAAACTAAAACCAAGAAAACCCTATTCTATCTATATATACACTAACAAAACTATTTTTGTAGCAAATTGCAAATTAAAGTAACTTGATTTTAATCAACTTTTAACAAAACTTGACAATAATTTCAATAAATGGAAATCAGGCGTGTTTAAACAATAAAAAAACCAATTGTTAGTGTCACCGAGTTTTCATTGTTTCAAATACTACAAAAGATTACTTACTTTAATTTACATACATTAGACACAACTCAAAGTTCAAACTACATACAATCAAAATACTCTTTCTAAAAAAAGAAAGTCCAGTAATCAGTAATTAGCCATTCCGATGATAACAATCAACAAAAAAAAAAAAAACAGTTAATGTTCATGGCTTCCATGGAGCTGGTGGCGGAGGTGGAGTGGGAAACATAGGCGGCACCGCCGAGAAAATCGTGTTTTTATCAACTTTAACCGTTCTACCGCCAGAGAGCGCCACCAGTGCCGCCACCAAACCGGCATTTCCGGCGAGTGTTGGCTCCGTGTAATTGTAATTCATGCGCACATCATGGAATCCATCATGTCTATCTGGTCCCGCAACCATGGCTCCAAATATGATATTGGGATTTGGTTTTTTTGAGTTTCTCCATTTATATCCGCCTTTACAGCTGTACTTGATCTTGTTTTTGGGAATTGATGCGCCTCTGTGGTGTACGTGTTTCGGGTAGTGATTACCAAATCCCACAACATAACTCATCTTTCTTGGGTTTTTTCCAAGGATATAGTTGATCTGAGGAACAAAGAGATGGATTTAAGAAATAATAAAATCATTTACAATGGTGTAGAGAGCAAGGTGAATTTCTTTTTAACTAAATAGATTTAATGGAAATGGGAGTTTATCTAGTAACCCATTATATCCATATATAGGTGTTTTTTGACTCGATACAAAACAAACGATAGAAAAAGTCATGAAAATGAGGTTTTTCCCATTTAGTTGGAATTTTTTACAAATTCACACTCATTTTTTTTTTCCTTCCATTTCCCCAAAGTAATCATTTTTCTCAAATACTTTTAAAATCATTTATCCACCTGATGGAACGAAAAGGAAATATGTCCGAGTATCTCACATTATCCAAGCAACATTATTATTACTTGATTTATATTACCTTATGACATTATTATATTATTTCATTATAGTTTTATTTATTAAACTAGCATATTACATTAGTTTATTATTTTATCGACATAACTATATATAAAAGCCCCAAATTTTTAACGCGGATTTTGAAAAACCCTAATATTTTTTTTATTATTGCTATGGCCACAACTTTTTCGCAGAATTATCACTCTAACCGACTTAACGAGTTTCATGGTTAACTTGGTTAACTTTTTGGCAGAATCAATCCTAAAAAAGGTCAAATTTTGCAAAAAATTACACCACATGGTTTTTTAACTTTATTTTTCGTTTTTTTAATACTTTATTTATTTTCGGTTTTTTTATATATACTTTATTTATTTTCATTTTTTAACTTTATTTTTCAACAATTTGGTTTTTTTTTACCTTTTTACCTTTTGTTTTCTAGTTTTTTAGTGTATATATAGAGTATATAAGAGTTTTTTTTTTCATATTTATTTTCGTATTATATTTTAAAATTTTCATCTTTTTTTTCTTATTTATTTTCCATTTATTTGTTTTTATTTTTTTTGTATTTTTAACTTTTTATTGAACTTTTTCAAAAAATGTAAAATATATTAATATATTAGAGTATATTACAATTTTGATAATTTAATGTTTTTGTAATTTTTTATTTTTATTTCAAGTAAATAAAATAGTTATGTTTATATTTGTAATTTCGGTCCAATATATTTTCTTTTTATTTTTTTTTTCTTTAGTGCTATTATATTTATGTTACGAAAAAATAAAAATTAAAAAAAAATTAGTTTGTTTATTGAGAATTAGTGTTTCAGTGTGTTGTATAACTTTCAAATTAAATCATATTTCTATATGTGATATCAATGGTTTAAATTCAAGATGATATTTTTCAATTTAATAATAGACTAAAAGAAAGAACAAAAAAATAATAATAGTCGGTCTCTATAAAAAAAAAACTTGTTATAGTAATTTATATTGAATTTAAGTTCGCTTACTTCAATCAAAATAAATAAAAACATTAGAAAAACCATAAATAACTAAAATAGAAAAAAAAAATAGAAAACAAAAGGTAAAAAGGTAAAAAAAATCAAATTGTTGAAAAATAAAGTTAAAAAAAGAAAATAAAAAATGTATATATATATATATATATATATATATATATATATATATTTATAAAAAAAACGAAAATAAATAAAGTATACAGAAAACGAAAAATAAAGTTAAAAAACCATATGGTGTAATTTTTTGCGAACCTTAGGGACTAAATTTGAACATTTTAGGATTGAATTTGAAAAAAAGTTAACCAACTTAACCATGAAACTTGTTAAGTGGGCTAGAATGATAATTCTAAGAAAAAGTTGTGGCCATAGCAATAAAAAAAATATTAAGGCTTTTTCCAATTACACGTTAAAAATTTATGGCTTTTATAATATTAGTCCTAATAAGTACAAAAGTTTTGAACAAATTAAGAAGACAGAAGAGAATCAGTCGCAAGATAAATAAAAATGAGTTATTCTTTAAAAAAAATTAAAATAGTAAACATTTAATTAAAATTTAACATTGATTTATGTAAATATATTATAATTCTAAAATGTAGTATATATAAAACTATACAACACGGGTATACATACTTTGAAAAGTAAATATATACAAAGTAAATATTATTGTGGATATCCCTTTATATTATAGTTATTTTATCAACTAAAGAGTTTCTTAAATATCTTGATAAATGAAATATCTTTTATCATTAAACTACAAATTTTAAATAATTATATTTACTAACTAAATAACAAATTATTACATTACCGTTAAATTTAACAAATATTATAAAGTAAAAAATAAATTAACAACAGTGGGCCCACTTTTGAAAAAATAAATTACAAAGCTAACATGACAAATGAAAGAATACCTGAGTCTCAGCAAATTCCCTTAGCACATCAGTTGAGTAGAAATTCGGTCCACAATACCACCCAGGAGTGTCTGCAGCATCTAAATAGTCGCTAAAAAGGGTCGCTAAAAAGGCTGCATTAGCAACGTACTGAAGAGGCTGTGTTTTTCCATGATTCAATTGTATCATCCCTCCTACAACATGAAAATAGTTTAGTTTATGGTTAAAATAAGAAAGGAAATAGAGGGTTGGGTAATTTAGTAATTTACTACCTCTTGTTCGGTTAAAACTTGTGAAGTATGGCAAGTATGAACACATGATTATGCTTGTTTGGTTATGAAACGTCTTCAATGTTTGTTCATATGGGTACCCGGGACTTAAAAATAATCTTAATCGAGTCAGGAGTACCTACAAGATATAATAATGGTGACAATGATGTAGAGTCTCTAATGCATTATAACATAGGGACACATGTCCATGCAACAAAATTTTCAAATTTTGTCCTGCCCAAAAAGGCAGGACAAATTGATGTTAATGGGACAAAAACTGTAATTTTGTCCACAACCCGAAAAAGCAAGACAGAGACCGATGTCAATAAGACAAAAATTGCAGTTTTTTGTCCCAGCCAAAAAAGCGGGACAGAGAATTGTTTTTGATCTCTTGTTTGTGTAAAAGACATAAATACCCTCGTCATGGAAAATAGCCTTAGAAATCTTGCCTTGGCACATCTAGTTACGTCTCATGTAACAAACGCAGTGCGTTTGTTACATGGGACACGACACAACTTGACAATGTCAGACAAGCTTTCTAGGGCTATTTTCTACGACGAGGGTATTTACGTCTTTTACACAAACAAGAGATCAAAAAGCAATTCTCCGTCCCGCCTTTTTGGGTGGGACAAAAACTGCAATTTTTGTCATATTGACATCAGTCTCAGTCCCGCTTTTTTGGGTTGGACAAAATTGCAGTTTTTGTCCCATTGACTCGACTGAGACTGATGTCAATGAGACATGACTAATATATGCCAAACACAATACAAGAAAACTTACTTGAGCTCCAGGAAGCTTGTTATCCCAACTAAAAACACCATAATTCGATCCTCCCTTAAAGGCACCCGCATGCTTAGCTAAAGTCGGGTGACTAGCAAGATACAAATACGACTGATTCCCCGTTGCATAATACATCCAAGCTCCACCCCACACAAACTCATCCCAATACATACTCGAATTGTAATAAGTTGCAGCATCTGATCCACCACCACTATACAAACCACGTTGATCTCTAGCAAACTTCCAAAGCGTTTCAGCACCATGGACAAGTCTCTTTGAGTAGATCTTGTTGTCCTTGAAAACAATGGAAGCTGAAGCTAATGCTGCTGCCATCTCAGCTGCCAGGTCAGAGCATGACGAACATGTGGTTACGGGTCGTGGGTAGTCAATGTCCTCGGGTCGCATCCAACAAGTTTGATCGTTTGGATCACTTGTTCCTCCCGATGTATCACCATTTCCAACCTGTGAAACATCATGCTTTTTAGAATTTTCATTTCCCAATTTCGATTCATAATGAAAGAAGATTTGAAGCTAACCTGAGCCACGAGTTGGCTTATGCTATCAGCAGAAGAATTGAAGGTTTTAAGAAAGTAATCAGTGCCCCATTTGATAATATCTCTAACATGAGCAAGTTCTCCTACAGCTTCGTATTTACCACTGTATTCAATCACACTCCAACTCAACAGAGTCATGGCCCAAGCTTGAGGGAAATGAAACTTTATCGCATCTCCAGCGTCATAATATCCACCCACTAAATCTTTCATTACAGCTCCTGATTTGTCCGATTTTCCATCGTTTAAACACGAATTACCCCTCCATGAAACATTATTATGCCTCGGAAGCTTTCCAGCTGAAAAGGAAGCAATCGCGATGGAGGAATAAGGAATTAAACAAAAGAACATTACGACATTAGATCTGAGTAAAGTAGAAAGGTGGTGTCTTACATTTTTGGGCATTGAAGAACATGAGAGCTTTGTGGAGTGCAATAGTGTAGTTATCTGGTGCTGGAGGATGCTTGTGATGTCTAGGAACGTTCTTGACTATAACTGTAATTATTCCGGCGATGAAACCAGCTGCTAGAATCGTTCCAACCGTCCAAATAAATATCTTACGGCTGACGATGATACACCCCAGATCTACGTACCTTTTCTTCTTCTGTTCTCCGGGACCTAACAGCCAGCTCTGCTGCGTTTCGTCTAATGGACGAGAAAGCGCCGCCCTGTCGAAGTCGTTCAAGTTCCTGCTCCGGTCATCGTCTGTCGCGGAGTCAGCCGTGTTTATCTCCAACGGCCCACCCCACGGATCTCTGCCGTACATACTCATGACTGTATTCGAGCTTCAATTGGGGCGAAACCAAGATGGAAAAGTGGAAGAAAATGAGTGTTCTTGACGAATTAAGCTTTACCCAAACACGATTTTTTAATAGAATCCCTCGGAACTCGAATACGAACTAAAGAAGTATTGAAAAATTGAAGATAATGATGAAATCAAACCGTTGTAATGTGAATCGAATTGGGTATAGCTTGGAATTTTACATGATAAAACTAAAACGCAGAGCTGTTTCTTTTTGCCGTGTGCGAAGTGAGATAAGAGAAAAGAGATGGTGGGGATTCGGGATTGACCCATGTGATGCCACGAAAAGTAAAGTGACAATAATTCATTGCATCTTTAATGGGTCTTTTTGCTTTTGTTTTTATAATCTTCGACCATCCATTTTCGGTTAGAATCATTGTAAAATTGTTTTTTAGTTGTCAATAATATGTATGGTCCGTTTGATATTTTCACAATCAAATCTTTGAATGTTTTAAACAAAAGATTGTCTGAAATTTGTTAAATTAGCGCAAAATCGTATGTTTGTTCAAAAAAATTATAGCAGATCCTAATCTATCGAAAAATTATCATACTTTTCATCTCTCCACAAGGGATGTGATATTGGTAGGGGTGAACATGGTGCGGTTTGGTGCGGTTTTCAGACCAAACCGAACCGCAAACCGCATGGTGCGGTTTTTGCATTCTTAAAACCGTTGGGTGCGGTTTTGCAATGGTTCGGTTTTTCGGTTTTTAAATGCGGTTTCGGTTTGTATCGGTGTGGTTTCGGTTTTTAAACCGTGTTAAGAATTTGGTGCAGTTTTTTTTATGTTTTTTGTGCGGTTTTTTAAAACTGTAAGAACTGAAAACCATGTGCATATAAGCTTGTATTGTGTTGTTTTTTTTAATACATTCATTTTCAGCTCAAAACAAAATTACATAATCAAAAATTGTAAGTCGCTTAAAATACAACTTGTGACCACTCTCACAAACTAATTAATGATTGAAGGTTGGTTGATTTTGAGTTAATTTGTTATAAGCTTATTACATGTAATCGATTGGTACGTTTGGCTAACAGTAGAACATTTCTTTTGCACCCCATATAGTTTTATACAAACACAAAATAAACATATAATACATATATTATCGTTTATAACTATTTTCAATAGAATGTATATAATATACATTGATTGATTTATTACTATACGCGCTTGCGGTGCGGTTCGGTTTTGATGGATTGATTTTTAGGATAGAAACCGCACCGCACCGTTGACCTTCGGTTTTTGCAAAAATTAAATCCGCACCATTGGTTTTTGCATCGGTTTCGGTTTTTCGGTTGCAGTTTATTGCGGTTTTATCGGTTTTTCTTTAGTCGGTTCGGTTTTTGCTCACCCTTAGATATTGGCACGACCGTTTTTAATGCTTCCACTGGAAAAAATATGGATTGACAATTATGTCCATCTTTACTAAAGAGAGCCAAATACCAATCTATGTTTAAAAAAACGCATGATCTTCTGCTACTTTCCCCTATAAAATACGACGTGAGTAATCTTATCTATAAAAGTCAATTTATTGACCTCAATAGATACATAAATTCCTTATGAATAATATATTTACCCTTGTGTAAGAAGCGTCTTGAAGGCACAAAATATAAAGCAGAAAACATAGGTGAGCCTCTAATGGGAGATCGAAACTCATCGAAAACTTACGTTACAAGTGACAACAAGTTTAAAATGTTGAAGAATGAAAGTGTGATATTTTAATGCAAATCATATCCTTATCAATTGACGTATTCAAGACTTTAAGAGCATCCGGTACGGGTCCAAACGAAAAGAAACATGGGTGAGGTGGCACCCCTCAACAGCATCATGACCGGGGGGGGGGGGGGACACCTCCCCCCTATTCGTTTTTGCTCGTCGATGGTGAATCTCGTGGCCAAGGCGACTGGATGTGACGAGTAAAATTTAAACGTTTAATAATGTTTAAATGCAACGGTTTGAAAAAAATAACTATTAAAAAAAAACATTTGCCCTATAAATACCTACCATTTTATAAAAAATTTCACACACTTTCTCTTCTCCTCTCTACATACTTTCAATTATCTTAAAAAAAAATATGGATCCTTTCGACTCGTCCGATGATTCAGATGACGATATTTTCTTTAGGATGATATATCATTATTACACTACCGACCTATTACAACCAGACTCAGCCCCGCTACTAACAAGACGTGCGATGTTAAACAGAAATCGCGATTACTTTGCGGATAATTGTGTATACAGGGCGAAGGACTTCAAACGAAGATTTCGTTTGAGTAGGGATGTGTTCTTACGAATCGTCAACGCTTTGGAAAGCCGGTATCGCTTCTTTACTATACTTTTATACAAAATAAATAAAAATGTACTACTCTTTAATTTTACAACATATGCAATATATTTTTAAACTGTAGTTAATTTATGTTTAGGTACGAATTTTTTCAATTAAGATATGATGCTAGAGGTAGACGAGGGTTTACAACGTTGCAGAAATGTGTTGCGGCCATTTGTTTGATGGCTATGGGGGAGTCACCCAACACCATTGACAACTATATGAGAATGTCCGAAAGAACCGCAAGAGAGAGTTTGTATACATTGTCAAGGGGTGTTGTTGAAACTTTTAAAGACGTGTATTTGCGGAAGCCTTCGTTGCATGATTTGGAAGAATTGTATGCGGTGCATGAAGAACGCCATGGGTTTCCCAGAATGATCTGAAGCATTGATTGCACACAGTGGAAATGGAAAAATTGTCCAGTAGCATGGAAAGGGCAATACGCAAGTGGTCATCACGGGTCACCTTCGTTGGTTTTAGAGGCTATCACCTCTCGAGATTTATGGATTTGGCATGCATTTTTTGGGGTTTCGGGTTCCAGCAACGACGTCAACGTTCTTGATTAGTCGCCAATATCCGACGATCTTTTGAATGGAAAAACCCTGAATGCTCCTTTCACGGTGAATGAAAACGAATACAAATATGGGTATTACCTTACAGATGGAATATATCCTCCGTATTCCACATTCGTGAAGGCATTCTGCCACCCGGTTGAAGAACGAGACAATTTTTTAAGATAAGACAAGAAGGAGCACGTAAGGATGTGGAACGTGTTTTTGGAGTGTTAAAGGCGAAGTGGCATATAGTCGAACATGCAGTACGACCATTGGATTTAGAAACTCTACGACATATCATGTATGCATGTACCATAATGCATAACATGGTAGTAGAAGATAAAGGGCGAAATATTGCACACTATATCCCAACGGAGCCTAGACACGTTCGGTTTCAACCAGAAACAGCAAATTATTTGCATCGCATTGTTGACATTAAGGACGCAAATAAACACATACAACTTCGAGAGGACTTGGCGGATTATATCTTCTATGGTAACAATAACGATAACGAATAGCTTTGTATTTTTTTTGAATTTGGATGTTATTTCTTTTTTGTTTTTGGATATTATGTGTAATTTAGTCTCTATGTTAATTTTAATCTTTAAAAAAAAATTATATGTTATTTATAATTACATTTTATTTATTATGTTATATTTAAAAAATATTTGTCAATATTTAAAAAAAAATCGAAAAAAAAATAAAATAAATTATAAAATGGAAAAAAAAAGTTTGTGTCATAACAAGATACAGTATGGTGACCATTTCCTCACTTGGTATTATAACACCATTGGCGATGTGGCATGTGATGTGGCACCAAAATTGTGTTACATCTAGTTTCCTACACCTAGTGCTCTAAGAGAAATAATCAACTAAAATGTATCACGTTAACTTGACTACCGATAATCTTCCTACAATTCGGTACACTAAAAAAATGGATATAGTCTACGATGAATTGGGTATCCTATCGGAATAAAAGTTAAAGAGGTTTAATATTTCCTCAATCATTTGAATTTTAGAGTTTTAGCTCATAAACAGTGAAAAAAACAACGTGTCGGCATCATTGGGAATGGTGATGGTGCTGAATAATCACACATAGCAGCAAAACGAACAACGAAGGTTACATGAGTACATGGTGGTGGGTTTTGAAGTTCCACCAGCATGAATCACGATGTTAGTTTGTTATAAGATATTAAAACTTCTAGGAAATAGTCAAAATCAATAAAATGTTATCGTGCTTCAGTCACATGGTTGTGAGAAAAGGTAGTTTACTTATGAGGTCTTCTTTGCTTTGAGTGATATAAAGTGGCCTTCGAGATGGGATGCTTCTTTGAAACCTTTGTTATCGATTCTTCCTCAGCCGACACTGCTTCGGCCAATTCTTCTTCAGCAAACACCATCGGTAAAATTGGTAGCCAGAAATTAACGGTGGCCATGGCTTGCAGCAGATTCATTTCAACAACTCAAGCACCCTCATTAGAAGCTTTAATCAACGGAGAAATGGTGAGTGATTTTCTTTTCTTGAACCGTGAACGCACCTTGAAGCGCTGAAGACACCAGCATCAGAAGAATGATGGTTGCATGTTGGGATGTGCGCTCATGATGGGAATACGAAGATGTTTTCAAACATATAATTTACTTCAGTTAATAATTCTTAATAGTAGCAACTACTATTCAGGTTTGTGTTTTATGAAACAAAAATGGGGTTACTTTATTTAAAGTTAACAGAGGCATAATTGTCACATACAGATTTTTTCAGTGGATGCATCAAAGATAGTCGTGGCAATATCAACGTCCTTTCCATAACTAGAGTTCTTATATATATATATATATATATATATTAGGTTATAACCCGTGTAAAACACGGTGGTTGAAATTTTAAAATAACAAAAATAAAAAGTAACAATTAATAAGAAAATTTAAGAACAATTATTTATATAACACATTGAAACAATATATTATTAAATATTTTATGTTTATTTAAAAATAATTTATAAATTAATTATAAATAATAAGAACATAGCATTTATTACATTTTTGTGATAGTTAATAAATAAATAAATAATGATGGCATACCATCACCTATAAAATTTGATATATTGAAAATAACAATGAAATTAATTTTTTTAAAGTAAGAACTTTTTTTAAAACTAAAAAATAACTTAATGTAACTTGCGTATATAAAAACCATTTTTAATAATCACTATTCTATAAATTATTTAACAAAACAATATCTTTTATAAAACAATATTTTTTTTTCCAAATATAATGAAATATAATTCAATAAATTACGAGATTTAAATATAATTCAACTTTTTCAAGCATCTAATGAAACCGTGGGGGTATAGACATCAATTCATATGGAAAAAAATATGTAGCTTACAGTACAATCAAAGGCAATTTGTGCCGACATAATAGCATAATTTGTTTTCTATCTAATATCCCAAAACAATTGAGTGACAGATATTTGGCAAGCCAAAATGATGTTTGAGATGCAGAATTTTCACTCACCCTTACTCCACAAGGCTGTATTATATTTGGCAAGTGCTTTAAAAGTAGTTGTAGAGCTAGTACAATGATGGCTTCAAACCAGTTGTTCATATCAGTGCGAAAACATGATGAAATCCCAGTAATATACATATTGTTTCTCACATTGCCATTCACTATGGTTAGCTAAAAACCAAAAGTAGAAGGTATTGACACTTCACCATATATGACTTTTCATCCTTCCAATAATTAGCGTTGGTTTTTATTCACCTCCTCCACCTAATCAACACAAAAGCAAATCATCATAAACATATTTATATCTTGAGTTAGACCTCTTGTCGAACAGTTGGAAGACATTTACTAAAACTCTAGTAACTTTATGGACTGAAATGAAAGAGAAAAAAAAGTATGTTAGTGCTAAATCAATCCATTGAATGTTCTTATTTCATTTCAAAATATGAGTGTTAATTAGACCATTGTCTACGATCAAAAAATTGCAATACAAATGATAATTACATTTCAAAGCCTTCAAAATTTAAAGATTCAAACATTAAAACCTACTCAAAAAAGAGCTCTACACAACCAAGAACACAAATCACTCTCACCGCCTGATTTACATAGTTTTCTGATTATACAATTTGGTTTAGTTATTTTATCAAACAGGTGGTGTGCGAAAAGAGTTACTGATTCAAGACACCAAAAAACATATGGATAAACATATAAAGACGTACTCTTTCCATCAGAAGACTCCATTTGATCTCCATACCCTTCATATATCTGATTTTTAAATATGAAATTGAAATAAATTTCACTGGCAGTAATCTAAAACATGTATTTGGAAAAGAAAAAAGAAAATCCCACGGCTGAATATGAGCAGTCATAATAAGAAAGCAGAGAGGGGCATTAAGGGGGGAAAATAAGGTTTGTGGATGAGGTCGAGTAGTAACCTCAACTAAGTAATGGGGACCAATAATTCTAGTGGATTTGGTGAGTTGCAGATGATGGGAAGAAGGAATGGAAATTAGAAGCTGAAGATAGGAGCTTTAGTTGAGATAAGATCCAATTTAAATTTTGAGAAGATTTCCTAATTTCTTGTTGTAGCGATTGATATGCATTCCAAAAATATAAACGAAAATATGGTAACCGAATACCTAATTAGTAGGAGATGATCATGATGCTGATCTTGATTCTTCAAAGAAGCAGTGGGCGGGAAAAAAAATTAGAGGATAGCCGAAGATATGACACGTGGAATGTAGGGTTTTATAAAAATGACATGTGGCACTTACAAGAGGCTTTTATTAGGTAGAAAGAAAAGATATATATATATATATATATATATATATATATATATATATATATATATATATATATATATAATTTTCTTTGTTTTTTCTTTTTCCATGTTATTATCATCAATCCACATCGTTCATCCAACATCCACTTGCACATGCCATTCCAATATTACACTACCTATTGGTGGAGGCAGGATCAAAATGAAAAAATATCCTAATTTTTTTTAAGGTAGTCTATTTTTTCCGGGTTATCACCGCAACCATAGTTGTCGACTAATGATTCGAATCGTAATATATATATATATATATATATATATATATATATATATATATATATATATATATATATATATTATAATTTAAAATTTTAAGGTTATATAATAAAAAAGGCTAAATATTTGTGTTTTGGAAGTCATACTCATACAACAGGGAGCTAGGGACTCTTTGATTAATTTTTAATGTATATAACCTATAAAAGAACCCCTAAAACTAAAGCCCAACCTACTAACCCCTAAACTTAAATGGTGAATCCCCGTCTCTCATGATACCATAGCCGTCACGCTAACCCATCCTCCATATCTGCCTTCTATTGCAACCACCAAACATGCTTGTAATGCTCGTGTTTCTGGGCTAGGCATTAATAACGATGTAATACTCTAGGATAATCTTTGTAACTCATTTTGAAATAATAAAAATATATTATTTGAGTATTATGTGTTTTATGCTTAATTGTGTGACTTAATTGAATTAAGAATAAAAATAAGCGTAAAAAATAGAATGTTAGATAAAACTGATATCGATACATGAAGACGTAGTAGTCATGACAAGGATTCCGAATATATATAGAATGCCGAAATCCGAGTTACAACGAAGAAGTTATGACCAATCGAAGTTTCACGACAGAATCGGCACGATACTGAATGACGTAAATAGTGAATTTACGATAGAGAGATATTTAGCCTTAGCGATCTAAATGGAATTTGTATAGTTCGTTAAACCAAGACCGTGCATAAAAAGAATGCCTAAATCTGACTTCGTATGAGAAAGTTATGATTTTTCTAAAGTTTCGACTTAGCAGTATGCAACCCAAATCTCGAAATTGAGATCGAGTGATATTTGGACGAAACAATCTAAATGAGAATCGAAGATCTCGTCGATAGTAGTCCAACGGTGAAATGAAAAACAATAACGGACGTCAGATGAAGAAGTTATAAATTTCTAATGGAGTTTTCCTGTCCCGGCCTACTAAAAATAATATAATATAAATAAAGTCAAAATTAGCCGACGAGTCTAAATGAAAGTTGTCGATCATAGTCTTGCCTACACGTAGATATAAAGAACGTCGAAAACGGAGCTCGTATGAGGAAGATATGATTTTCTGAAGTTTTTAAATAATTAAAATATATAAATTTAGTTATTTATTCGGATAATATCTTGACGAGTCCGATCTGATCCAAAGGGTACGCCCAACGTACTTGGTGTATGCCCCGCGTACATGTCAACACCGAAGTACCCCTGCATACGAGGAAGAGCCACGTTCCACTACAGAGACTTCGCCACCTGGCACCCTTATCCGAAGTACGCCCAACGTAGGGCCTCGGTACTCCCAGCGTAGTCCAAGATCTCGCTACTATAAATAGAACGCCGAGGTTGCCGATCTTTTTGCTCAACAATTCTTCTCTTTTTCTCTCTCTCGCGTATTTCCTCATTTTACGTGCAAGAAATACCCTTGAAGCCCCGATATCATCCCGAGAATCCTGAGAAGTAAAGTTTTCAAGCCGAAACTCTGCCCGTGTAAAGCCCGGTTTTGGAGAAAACGTCCCGGTTTTATCGGAAAAGATTATTTTAAGAGATGAAGTGGTGTCTGATAATCATCTTATCATGTGAGTGTGTAGTTACTTTTTTTCTAACATATAAATATGAAGTATTTCCATAAAATATGTGCTATGTGTTTATATATTATGTGTTATTTGAAATGAGTATCGGTTGAATGTTTTATATATGTTTTATGTTGTACATATATTTATATTTTTATCTACAAAGATGTTGGGTAGAACATGAGTACGTAGTAGATGTGTGATGAAATAAAATGATGAAAGGGCTCGATGTTGTTGTTAATCTAGTCATCTAGCAGAGTAGATGACGACCACTAACTCTTTCTAGACTGTCCGGTGGGAACGCTGGCAGGTTCATAACCTATAGGTGTTGTGAACGATGTGTTCACCGGTGTACTCTATCCCCCTCATGGTTGCATTTAGGATATCTATTATTGAGGAAACTCATTTATAGTAATGTCCACCCCGATGAAAATCCTAGATTAGGTCCCTGGTAATAGATGTTGTTTTAGGGGACGTAAAGTGATGATAACGGAAATGGGTAATCGGGTTATTGTTGGTTGGTGAAATTAAATATAATTATTTATTATGGGTTGAAAACCCTATATGCTCACCATGCTCACAAGTCTGACCCACTCAGTTTTATTTGTATTACAGGTAGTGGCGCGAGAGAATAAGTTGGACAAACTGTGAAGATATTTTGTTTATAGGCCAGTAGTTATGTATAACTGTTGTAAGACTTATAATGTGCCGTTTATGCTTTTGTGTTTGTATCGGAACATGACATCCCGAGTTTTGTTATATATGAAAATACATTTCTTTAAGAAATGCTTTGATAAACTTTATTTTATCATATTGTGTTTTGGGAACAAATTTCGCAACTCTTTTAAATCAAAGGATTACTCTGAAAATTATTTTAAAAGCATAAATGAAACCGGCCTTTTCTGGTCATGATTTTTGGGGATGCCACACTACTAATACTACTCTCTAAATGGAAGACGAGGCAGCCAGAGAAGGCTTAACATTTTCGTTATCGCTCATGTGCATCTCCTTCTCATGGAAATCACTCTCTATATCCGTTCGCTTCTGGCTCGTTCTGAGTCACAAGTTGGATCGACTCGTACGGTCCGCAACATAAAACCAAATATTTTGAAAAAAATTACACTATTTAAAAATTTTTGAGGGGTATCCCGGGCTACCCCGGACTCTACATTGGATACACCCCATACACCACCTTCATCCTATTTTCATCCTAATACTACAATTTTAACCAAATCATATGGATGACTTCAACAACTTACTCTAAAAAAAATCTAGCGATTTTCACAATCAAATATTTGAATGTCTTAAACAAAATATAGCCTGAAATTTGTTAAATTAGTACAAAATCGTATGTTTGTTCAAAAAAATTTATAGCAGATCCTAATCTATCGAAAAATTATCATACTTTTAATCTTTCCATAACTAGAGTTATATTTTTTTTTTAAATATACATACTTTTTCTTTGTTTTTTCTTTTTCCATGTTATTATCATCTATCGACAGCATTCATCCAACATCCACTTGTACATGCTATTCCAATATTACACCACCTTCATTCTATTTTCATCCTAATTACTACAATTTTAACCAAATCATATGATGATTTCAACAACTTACTTTAAAACAAATTTAGCTATTTTTTCCTTAGAAAACTAGAGTTATTTGCAAAAGGTATAAATTACATAAGTCTTACCAACTCAAAAGATATATACATTTATGCAAATAAATAGTAATAGTGGTACTATATATATATATATATATATATATATATATATATATATATATATATATATATATATATATATATATATATATATATATACACACAAACTAACCGTTTATGTGAGCCAAACGACGGTTGTAAATAGTTTTTCAAACATTAGTTTTTAAAGACAATTAGTTTTTATTATCACAAATAGGTGGGTGTTTTAAGTTGTTGAAATTATAGAGATCTTCAAAACATGTAGGTCCACTAATATGGGATAAAAGTATGTGAATGTATTATCGCCCTCTATAACGGTATTGGAAAAAACCAAACGACCTTACATTAAGTAGTTTCAATAAAAATTAAATATACATTGTTTGTTCTTATATAAATGAACATATTTTAGTTAAACAAGCTTAAATCTTCATTTTTTCAAAATAATTATGACTTGTGTAACTTTGTGACAACAGATGGATAGCTGATAAATCGACACTAAGAAGGAGTCTCTTAACCGTAAGCTGTCGACTGAAGTTAAACGCTTAATCGTCACCTAGGCAGAGATCCTTACTTGTATTAGAATTTATTAATATTATCTATATTCTAACAATTTATATATATGATAGTTTTTTATTTTTATTTACTTATTTTTTAGAATATAAATACTATATTCAAAATTTTATATATCCTAAGATTTTTTTTTTTAAATTTAAAGTTTAGTGTAATTGTTAGAACTTAGTTCTTTCAGGATCGTTTGATTCTATGCATGCAAACAATTAAGAATGTAAATATAAACACGAATATGACTTTGAATATGTCGTATGATTAATACTTCAACGCCTCAGAAGAGCTCGACTAAGAACTTCGACTGTAGAGACGTTTAGGGTTATAAAGATTAAACGTAATAAAAGTCGTAACAATATAATGTATACATGCATGCATATATATATATATATATATATATATATATATATATATATATAGATATATATATATATATAGTATAACCCTACTAGATAATCACGGATGGACAGGCCCAATCCGGATACAATACAAAAAGTCCATGACGCAACACAAATAAACGCTACAATCTCCCCCTTTGCGTCAATGGGACCGAAAGTCTACTTCGGTTGAGCAGCAAAAGACTTCTTGACCGTTTTAAACAACTTCATAATAATGGCCAAAAGATGATGACGAAATGTGATGTACCACCGAAGCATGTCGGTGAAGTTCTTCTTATCTGCTTCGGAGTTCTGCTTGCATCGATGAATTATGTTGATTATGTGCTCTAAGCAGTCCATTGAAAATAGATGTTTATCTACAAGAGCGAACAAAAATCTATGACCTTCGCCTTTAGTAAACATCACAGTAAGATGTTTTGAATCAATCTGGCCAATCTTCATCTTATTCACATCTCCTGATTTCGGTGTCGACTTGACAGTCACCTTCCTCTTCATTACCTTCGCTATTTCCTGCTGATCCATACCTGCAACTTCATAAACATACGAAGCCAACATCCTCTTCAAATGCTCCAGAATCGGCTCATATTCCCCCGAGTTGGTGAGCAGGATGTTGAACAACAGAATCCAATCATGAGGATAAGATTTGGAAGATCTGCTAAAGAAATCACTAACACCGAGTTTGCAAACCCTCGAGTGATTTTGAAATCCACATTCACAAACTTTCTAGCAGGTGTCGGCTTCAATACCTTGACAGTTATGATTTTATGTGCACTCCATGTTAGGTACTGAGGTTGCCCATAACTCAGATAAAAATCGATAAGCTCTCGGTCAACCTTCGGATGAGGGAAAGGAACCTCGGCAGTCCAATCAAAGCAATGAAACGTAAATGCTTTTCTTGTGATCGACATATCGAACTGCGAGTCCTTAGAGTTATCATAATCGAACGAAGCAACAGGTTCCAACCAATAAACGCTTGGAAACTCTATCGCTTGGTGGATTAATGTATCTTTCGTCCACAAGGGAAACAAGGCCTTTTTGCAGTTTAAGGCTTTTTCTTTTTCCTTGTTTCTCCTCTCCCTCTCCTATGCTTCCTTTGCAATTTTCAAATTCTCATCTAACTCTTTATCTCTTTTCTTTCTCTTGAGAGCATTAGCAATCGTTTCTTCAGTCTCATCGTCACTATCATCTTTAACAACTTTAAGCTTTGCTTGGGAACCAGAACCTGAAGCTACATTATCCTTTAGTTCGGTTGTAACATGATGAGCACCCTCTCCCACTTGTTTCGGAGCAACAAACTTCTCTGAAACACCCTTCATTTCATGTAACATGGCAAGGGCTGGAAGTAGTTTGGTGGTGAGATGGTTCCGAATGGTTAGAGTCAGTATTGAATCATGAGCACCAAGTATGTTGGTGAGCATATCCTTTACTTCCCCCGCACAACTTTTAAACATATCTCTCTCTATCTTTAATAAAGCAATCTCCTTCTCGGCTTGAGCAAGTTGAACTTTCTAAACTTCAATGGTAGAGGCTTGGCGAGCAATGTCTTCTTTTAAAGCACTCTCTGCATGAAGTGAGTCCAACCGAGAGGAAACTGAACCGATAAGAGAGGTATTTTCGGCTTGGATGGAGGAACGAACAGCTTCAAACTTCATTTGTTCTTCCTATAGTGACTTGGAAAGAGAATCCACTGAGGCTTGCACTTTGGCGGCATTCGTATCGGCATGCCCTTTAAGAGAATCCAAGAAGATCTGTGTAGTATGAACAACATCAGCAACATCGACAGATGCCTTTCTGCAAGTAGAAGCAGATTCATTGATTGCTTTAGTGGATTTGTCAATAGAGTCTGTGTATTACCCAATGGCAGTCTCCACAAAATCCTTCAGGACAACACCATTGTAAGCCTTGTTATCAGTAAGCAGTTTGTCAAACTTTTCATTTATACTTTCCAAGTGCTGACTAGTGATTGGAGCCTCATCATCATCATCGGTGGGAAGTAGGTAAGGACTGAAGTATGTGGAGTCATACTCATCATTAGCACCACCGAGAGTGGCACTGGAGTCGGTTGAGTGTGTTGGAGAAAGAGGTTTAGTAATTACTGGAGGTTCGGTTTCAGTAGGTGCCCCCGTATCAGATACGTTGACCCTTACTATCGGTTCAGGAATAGTAGTGGTGGTGGATTGGGAAATTATAGGAGTTGGTAAGGTGGTTGTAGGAATAGAAACAGAAGAAACTGGTGGTGGTGGTGGAAAAGAGGTTGTTGGTGGTGATGTGGTAACAACCGAAACTGGAACTTTCAGTTTCGGTGATGGAGGTGGGGTTGGAAGTTTGTGAGAAGGAGATTCGGTTGTAGTAGGAGATCTAGGTGGAGTATTACCTCGTTGGGATGCTTGATGAGTTTCCTCTTCTTCATCATCTTCTTGAATGTCAGAGCTAGGAGGAGTTGGATTTTTAGATCTCTTCGCCATCTTCTTAATTTTCTTTGGCTTAGAAGAAGCCTCTTTGTCCGACTTTTCGCTTCTTTGATTTTGAAGGCTTAGGTTGATCCTCCTTTGTTGTCTCCTTCTTCATTGTTACCCTTTTTCCTCGGTTGTTGGGCTTGTCTACTGCATCCAAGGCAGCCTGTTGCTCCGAAGATAGAACTCTCGGCTCCTTTGGAGGAAGTTTTCGATAATCAGCCATCACTTGACTTTCGACTGTGACACTTCGATACATGGTCTCCGAAATAGATCCATAATGTGGAAACTTCTTTGGATCAGAAAGAATGGTCTTCTTTGTATGTAACGTCGCAATGGACGCGATTAAGGCATCTTTCATCACCGGAATATCCAGAGTGTCGATAGCCCTCTTTGTAATAAGTGTCCAAAACCTTCCGTGTGACATCCCCAAAAGCACGGCCAGAAAAGACCGATTTCATTTATGCTATTTGAAATAATTTCAGAGTAAATCCTTTTGATTTAAAAGAGTTGCGGAATTTGTTCCCAAAAGAAAATATGATAAAATAATATTTATCAAAGCATTTCATCAAGAGATGCATTTTCATTATATAATCAAAACTCGGGATGTCATGTTCCGATACAGACCATAAAGCATAAACGATAACATTACAAGTCATTTAAAAAATATATACATATACAGACTTGTAAACAAAACAACTTGATGATTCATCCATCTTATTGATGGGTTTTGGTCCTAAGAACATCCTATGTGCTCATACAAACCCTAAAGCTTGGATCTAGGTTTCTCTATTGTACATGCAAGTTATCCAAGACTATAAACCCCAATTCTAGCATTCAAATAATCATATTAACATAAGAACATGTTTATAATGTTACCTTGATTGTTATGTAGCAATAACAATCCCAAATCTCCTTGAATTGACTTTGGAAGACTTAGAGTCACAAGTGTCACTCCTCTAATGGTTCACAAACACCATAAGCAAGAGGATGAAGAGGAGAGAGGTTGGAAGCTACCCAAAAACGTGTGAAACCCTAGAAAGATCATTAGCCACATTTTTGAGCCTTAAGGGGTCTTTATATAGTTGGGCTATTAAGTTATCTAACATGGAAACCCTAAATTAGATGCTTAAGCCCTAAGCAACCCATGGAGCCCTTTCCTTAAGGCCTTGGACGATTTCATATGGGCTTCCACCATAGAATTCATCCACCTTATAATATAAGGCAATCCATGGCCCAAATTGCAATTATCTTATAATTACAATTCCAGTCCCTTAAGTTTAATTAATCACTTTTAGTCACAAAACTAATTACCAATTAATTATTGACTAATATTAATTAAACAATATGATTTCTCCTTTAATATATTATTCTCATAATACATTAATAAATCATATTTAATCCTTTTTCTCCATAATTCATCCTATCAAGTTGCTTTGGTGAAGGCAACCCAAAAGGACCATGCACCATCGGGTCAAGTACATACCAAAATAGTTATGGACTTAGACACCAATCCAACAGTCTCCTACTTGGATAAGTCTAATAACTATTATGCGTATGACTTCAGATCCTGATCTGCAATCATAGCTTTCCAAAGCCGCTGTCAACTCTGATCCTATCAGATACGCGTGTCCTTAGATAAGGGATCATATATTCCTCCATTCTAGATATCGTATGAGATATGATTTCAAATCATTCTCTTTGTACTATTTCTCGATTTCCGATTTATGACGACTGACTAATTGAACAAATCAAATTAGCCCTAGCCCGGCCGAGCATTTACGTTTGTCATCACTAAATCATCGAGGGGCCCAAAGATATCGCTTTTATTCTACTTTGAATAAAAGGAACGGATAAACTTTGACACAATGCTTGCTTGCACTCACTAACCAAATCACACACAACAATATGTTTTATAACACCAAGTTACTAGTGCGTTTTCATATTATCAATGTTCAACCAATTAGCAAGATACAACTCACACATCTCGGTTTCAAGAATATAAGATGTTATCGTCTCACCAATCACTTGTGATACAATTCATGAAGTGATCCAAATGAGCGTGGGTTTAATCCAATGCTCAAATCTTATGCATAAGCACTCATGAACGTTGCAGCAAACATTTGCTTATGTCTAACACTCTTTTAGACAATCCACACACCAATTCACGACAGTCTTCATTCATACCTACTTCCAACATATGAACGACTATGGCCCGTTCGAATAATTTGACTGTACTTAACCAATTAAATTATTCAGGAAGTCAAAACATGCAAAGTGAAACACAAGAATAATACTAATCCCATATGGCCTCAAACCTTTGAGTATAAATAAAACACCTTTTATTTATCACCATATCGATTACTCATTATTTGTCGTTTCGGGTAATCAACTTCTTACTTGAATTTCTACACTTATCCCATGCTCATAGCATGCACACAATGTTTACCTATGGTTCTTACTTTGTGAAATAGATCAAATTGAACACGTTTCCAATCATTCTCATTTCACAACTCCAAATCCTTTTTCATAAGTAAAAGAATATCAAATTCTCGCTACTTATAGAATATGCTAGATTCTAACATTTTATGCAATGATCCTTTTGTAATGTCACTGCACCAAAGTCACAAAGACTATTGCCAATGATATTACAAGTCCTCTATCGAAGATTGTTACAAGACAATTCCTTAGATATGATGTCTCTCACTCAAAGTACATTCCTTTGAACATCCTTTTGCATAAAAGTTTCTAATCTGGACATAGATTTTCAATATTCAATTCCCAATATGGACACGCTTCCATATTTTCCATATGACAACTCATTCTTAATAGAATCTTATCTATTCGTAATAATGTCGATATGGTCCATCCAATATGGAAACATTTCCATAATTTCCATATAACAACTTATTCTTAATAGAATCTTTTCTATTCATAATAATTTCGATATGGTCCATTCAATACCATGCTTCCAACTACTCATAAGCAACCAATCCTCGTCGAACTTTAGATTGTCCTTTGATAGTTGTTTAATTATTTTAGTCAAAACCGATTCTAGTCCTTTTTTCCTCTAAATGCGATAGACATTTGGAAAATTTTAGAATGGTCAAATATTAAAGCATTTGCAATCGATCCTATACCCGGAGCGTATGCGACACGACGCATAATGTTTTATTTGCTATGTTCTCAAAATTTGAATTGTGAAAAGGAATGCCGTAATCATAATCAAAATTTTAAGAACACACTATGTACCTTTGACTAAATTTATTAACATTTCTCAACCTAAGCCTTTAGATTTGAAATGAAGCATACTATTCTCTCCCTTAATTATAGCAAAACAACTTTACAACCCTTACCACTTTGCAAGGTATAACTCTTGTTTTCTATAATTAATATTGCCAACTTGCAATACGTGCCATAATAATCATACAATCATAACTTTTATGCTCCCACTATCATGATGATTATTATAAAAAACATAACACTTATGCTCCCACTAGCTTCGACATGTATTCAAAACATCTTACCTTCCAGAAAAACAATACCTATTGAATTTCTTAAGTCCATGTTTCTAATACTTAATGCTTTGATAATCTTTTATCCAGGCCTCTTAAGCTTATAAACCTTTGCCTTAGATAGTTCATATATGTATCTAAACAATTAAGACTAATTGCCAAGCCTCACAATTCAAATCATGGAAAGGGATACCGTAACCATAATTGAATTCGAGAATGCAATTTTACAATCACTATCTTCTTAAAATCTTTCTTAGTGAAAGCATTTCCTCACAATCATTTTCATGAAGGAGGAAATCTTATGACACTTAGATTTAAATGGTGTATTTATTCCTATCCATGTGAATTTGTTAAGACCAAATTTTACAACAAATTCAAACTCATATGCACCGAACTTTCTTAATCTTGATTTCTTGCCTTATGGTAGCACAACTGCCCACCACGTCTTCCAAGTAGTTAAGCAGCTCACCTTTTCATATCAATGTACCTTTCATTGATTAAGGTGCTTTGCCTTTTATGCGTTCAAAATGAGAACTCATAGGACTCACATGCATAATTAACTCAATTGGAACAACACAGAAACAAAATAATGTCAACACGATAGGTTGTAAACCTCAACTCGTGTGCTAGTGATGATCGATAAGGTTTATTTGATTTGTTCTTGAAACTTTTCAAGACCATTAAGACTCCCACTGACTCCTTGACATATAAGATTCTCTTGTCAATAACCATTTCTTGACAAACAAATACTCAAGAGTTAGTGTAGCTTTTATCAAAACACTTCGTAAATTGGTCCTAGTTGGCATTTGTCTTATCCAAGACATCACAACTTTCCACATTTGATGAATGTTATAAACCTTCTTAATACTTTTCACTCATTGTCACAATCTTAACTTTAAGACTTGTTATTGGAACGAAGTATGATTGACCTTTTGATTTAACCATTTCTTCAATTCTTGATTCCTCTTATTAAACATACAATTGTACTAAGACTCACTTAGAGGATCAATTGAGATATGGTTCTTTAATCATTAAGACCTATCATAAAGCATAAAAGGTACTCTCCCTTCTTCTTAGAACGGAGAAACTTATATCTTTCTGCCTACTTGATTCTTTTTATTCGTTTTGCTATTGATTTAAACTTTTTCAATCAATTTAGAATTACACTTAATCTTGTAAATATAATCACATTTACTAAACCTTTAGTAAATCATGACGAATATCTTTGTTACTCTTATGGTGACCTTGATCAACACACAACTTTGTGTGCTCGATCTCCTAGTCCTTCACTTGACACTTTGTCAACGAATTATTCTAATTTCCAAATATGAAATTTCTCATTCATCATGCAACCAAGTTGCGTGACTCCAAATTTCTGTCCAATTGAAACTTGGACGATGAGAAACTCTCCCTATTTGGTAAATTCTCGACTTTTCCATAAAAACTATAAAAAGAATCATATCCTTTTGTTGTAGAAATATGCAAACACCAATTTTCATAACGATTTCATTGCAAGGAAGTAAATAAATAAATAAGTCAAACCAAAATTTATTTTATTTATAAAGCAGCGGAAAACATTTGTCCTTACAATGCAAAATCCATTGAAAACTATGTATTTCAAAAGGAAAATTTCTAACAACTCTATCATAACTATCTAAGCTCAAAATCTAATCTTCAAGCCCATGCGATCAAGATCCGTTCCTCGTGATTAGATTCATCTTGCTCTTTCACCAAGCTTCCTTTCTTTTCGCCGATCCTACAAAAACATTCAAATGCAATCTTATCACATCATGTATTTTGAATCAATGAATAGGAACTTAACGAAGTTAGATAGTGGATTTTTCCTGAAGCGCAGTCGTACTCTTTGACTCTCCCATCTGTGGAATTTTTTAGGCTCTTGGGGCAGACTTCTATCCAACACTCTTTCTCTTGGCAGCAAACGCAGGTCGCTTCTCTTAGAACGTCCTCGGAAGCATGGTCGGTTGACTTTGCCAACAAATACGCTCCATTGCTTTTCCAAATCATTTGTGATTCAGCAGCAATGAGCATGTAAGTTAGGTCAATTAGGTTGTCGTCATGATCTATCATATAATACTTTCTTTTGAACTCATTATATGATTCAGGAAGTGACTGCAAAACCCAATTTATAGCCAACTCATTCGGGAATGACACACCCAACATTATCAACCTATCAACGTGTGATTTCATTCCTAGAACGTGGGCACACACGGGTTTACCATCTTCATGTTTCATTTCCAATAGGGCTTTAGTGATGTTGAACCTTTCAATTCTTCGATCTTGTGGGTTAAGGAGAACAATTGGAGGAGGTGGAGGAAGTGAAGCATGATTTCTTGTTCCTCGATCGAATCGTGGAATACCATTTTCATGTGGAATGCTTGTTCCACGGGATTTGGGAAGACCATAGTTGTCGAACCTAATACAATACGCTACAACCTAGAAAAGGGATGTCGTGATCTAGTTGCAGAATATTTGAAGGTAAGTGAATGACGATTCACCAATTTCCACCATGAAAAACGAAAAAGAAATTAAGTTTTAAATCTATGAAAACTCCTAGATCCTTTGAGATTCATTGAACATTTCAATGACATGTTTTTAATCTCGATATGCCCCTCTTGTTTGTGACTGGGATGCCGAGGATCACAAAGCGGGTGTGAATAACCATGCAAACTTACATGGTGCCCTCACATGTTATAGTCACCTATTCGATGTGCCGGTAAACCACACATGCTCCACCGAACTATAACAAACATTGAGTCACCCTTTGCTACCTTTGCTTAGAACCATTTAGTGTGCTGGTAAACCACACACGCTCCACTAACGTCTTCGCAAGGGTACAAAGTGTAATTTCATGGAATTGCATCAATTCACTTTTGCCTAAGTAACTAAGATTGGGAATTAGAAAAACATTTAGTTACTTTGTATTTCATTATACTTATAATGGAAGGTTTCGTCCTATCCTACCCGTTCGGCTAACGACCCTCCACTAGTTAAGAGTGCGGTGGGTAAGAGTGGATACCTATTCAATCGCCATATTATAGGCAATTTCCTTAAACACCCCTTATAGACCAGCTTCGTGAATGAGGCCTACTAACGGTAAGACTGACTTTTACTCATACATATATATAATGTTAGACTTTTAATGTTATATATATAGTATAGGGTGTATTTTATACTTTTAGAATACTAGGTGGTCAAATTTAATAATTATACTTTTAATTCAATTAAATTGCAAACCCAAACCTTTTATGGATTTATTAAACCTCTTGTAATTATACTCCTTAATTAATTAATAAAACCATAAGGGTGTGATTTGAACTTTTCAAAACATTACTAGGGTTTTAGAATTTAACATTCCTAATAGACTTTTAATCAACTTTTAAATTCCAAAACTTAAGGGCAAGTTTTGAAACATTTCAAAACATTAGGATTAGAATTTAAATATACATCACAATTAAACTATTAATCAAAATTTAAATTCCAAAACTTGAGGGCAAGTTTTGAAACCTTTTTTCAAAACATTAGGGTTTCAACTATTTAAATTTCAAAACAACAAAACTTTTGGGTTCAAATTTAAACTATAAAACCTAAAGGGGAAAATATGAAACTTTTCATAACAACAAGGATCAAATAACAAATAATCTAAATTAACATTTAATCACATAATTATCCATATTTGATTTATTTAATGATTTCTTGTAAAACAATTTATCAATTTAATCAAAATAATCAATCAATTATCACATAAGGAAACAATTATCTTATTAATTGATAATTATATTTAATTGGATCAAGAATATAGTCATATATATATATATATATATATATATATATATATATATATATATATATATATATATATCATAAAATCAGATTTATATTGATCTTATATGATAAAGGCAAGTATCTCAAAGATAAACAGCAAAAAATCCCGAAATTACCTCTGTCTGACGCACCGACTCGCCGAGTCACCCTCTGGAACTTGCCGAGTAGGGCTGACTCGCCGAGTCAGGTCGAACAATGAGGCCAAAACACGTTTTTAAGTTACATCAAGCATCAATACAATTGAAACCAGTCTAGTCTCTGATACCACTGATGGGTTTTGGTCCTAAGAACATCCTATGTGCTCATACAAACCCTAAAGCTTAGATCTAGGTTTCTCTATTGTACATGCAAGTTATCCAAGATTATAAACCCTAATTCTAGCATTCAAATAATCATATTAACATAAGAACAGGTTTATAATGTTACCTTGATTGTTATGTAGCAATAACAATCCCAAATCTCCTTGAATTGACTTTGGAAGACTTAGAGTCACAAGTGTCACTCCTCTAATAGTTCACAAACACCATAAGCAAGAGGATGAAGAGGAGAGAGGTTAGAAGCTGCCCAAAAATGTGTGAAACCCTAGAAAGATCATTAGCCACGTTTTTGAGCCTTATAGTTGGGCTATTAGGGTTATCTAACAAGGAAACCCTAAATTGGATGCTTAATCCCTAAGCAACCCATGGAGCCCTTTCCTTAAGGCCTTGGACGATTTCATATGGGCTTCCCCCATAGAATTCGTCCACCTTATAATATAAGGCAATCCATGGCCTAAATTGCAATTATCTTATAATTACAATTCCAGTCCCTTAAGTTTAATTAATCTCTTTTAGTCACAAAACTAATTACCAATTAATTATTGACTAATATTAATTAAACAATATGATTTCTCCTTTAATATATTATTCTCATAATACATTAATAAATCATATTTAATCATTTTTCTCCATAATTCATCCTATCAAGTTGCTTTGGTGAAGGCAACCCAAAAGGACCATGCACCATTGGGTCAAGTACATACCAAAATAGTTATGGACTTAGACACCAATCCAACACTTATGCCCTCGCGCCACTTCCTATAATGCAAATAAGACTGAGTGGGTCAGGCTTGGGAGCCTGGTGAGCATATAGGGTTTTCAACCCACAATAAATAAATTATATTTAATTTCACCAACCAACAATAACCCTATTAACCATTCCCGTTATCCTCACTTTACGTCCCTAAAACAACATCTATCTCAAAGGACCTAATCTAGGATTTTCATCGGGATGGACATTACTGCTAAGGGGTTTCCTCAACAATAGATATCCTAAAGGCAACCATGAGGGGGATAAAGTACACCGGTGAACACATCGTTCACAACACCTACAGGTTATGAACCTGCTAGCGTTGCACAAGACTGTCTAGAAAGAGTTTGTGGTCATTATCCATACTCCGCTGAATAACTAGATCAAAAATAACAACATCAAGGCCTCTCATCTGTTTATCACACATCAACTATCTACCCATGTTCTACCCAACATATTAGTGGATAAAAATATATATTTTTATACATAGTTTAAAACCTGTATAGCATGTTTAATCAATACATATTCCACATAACAGACGAGGCACACACACATTTCATAGAGAATAAATTTGATCTATGAGATAGAAGAAAGTGAATATATATTCACACATATAACAACAAAATATACACATAACACGTATATCGTATAAAATACTTCATAGTTATGCGTTAGAAGAAAGTAACTACACACTCACTTGATCAGAAGATGATCGGACAGCACTACGACTTGCAGAAGTAATATTCTTCAGTAGATCTAGAAGATCTTCACAAAAACCGGGCTCTTCACGGGTAGAGCTTCGGCTTGAGAATTGCACTTCTCGGGATCTTCGGGGCTTGCTTCAGGACTCGGGATGATACCGGGGCTTCGGGGGTACTTATTTGCAAGTAAATCGATGCAATACAGGTGAGAGATGAGAGAATGAGCAACCAAACTCGGCTGGCCCTTCAAATCTATTTATAGGGCAAAACTGGCCCTTGCCACGTCGTGGCACCCTTTTCCACGTCGTGAACTTGGTCGTCACTGCATGTATCATCTCAAGTTGCTATGGGGGACTCCCGGAGGTGTCAGAAGACTGGCGACGTCGTGCACTGCTTGCCACATCGTGGTATCTGACAGTTTTGGGGTTTCGTGCACCGAACTTAAAAAATTCATAACTTTCACATACGAACTCCGTTTTCGACGTTCTTTATATTGACGCGAAGGTGAGATTATGCTCTACAACTCTTGTTTAGACTCCATTGGTTAATTTTGACTTGATTTTTAATATATTATAAGTATATTACTTATATATTATTTTTAGTAGGCTGGGACAGGAAAACTCTGTTCGAAATTCATAACTCCTTCATCTGAACTCCATTTTCATCTGTCTTTTTATCGTCGGACTACTATCGATGAGATCTTCAATTCTCATTTAGAATTTTTTGGCTAAATATCACTCGATCTCTATTTTGAGTATTCGGGCTGCATACCGCTAAGTCGAAACTTCGAAAAATCATAACTTCCTCACACGGAGTCAGATTTGGGCGTTCTTTTCATGCACGCTCTTGGTTGAATGAACTCTACGACTTTCGTTTAGATCGCTAAGGCTAAATATCGCTCTAACATAAATTTCACTTTTTACGTCATTCAGCGTTGTCGGTTCTGTCGCGAAACTTCAACAGGTCATAACTTCTTCGTTATAAGTCGGATTTCGGCATTCTTTTTATATTCGGAAACCTTGTTTCAATTACTACAACATTATCCATAGATATCAGCTTTATCTAACATTTCATTTTGATGCTTGTTTTTATTCTTAATTAAGTTAAGACACACAATTAAGCACATAACACATAATACTCAAATAATACACTTCTATTATTTCAAAACGGGTTACAAAGGTTACCCTAGAATATTATATCAATATTAATGACAAGCCCAGAAACACAGGCGTTATATTCCGCAAGAAATTTCGGAATGACGAGTGGAAGCATTGAGGCTCTGCATAACCTGAGACCAGATTATGGACCCATAATCAAGGTTTAGACCATTGTAAATGCCATAGAGAATGATCAGAAATCCTTTGTTGGTGCCATCAGATCCAGCACTACGTTCTACCAAGCTTTTAATAAGAAGAGTGAGAAGCCCATTCCATTGAGACGGTAGACACGACTTCTTGACCTTTGTAATGGTGGTCAGCACATTAGTGTATCCCATTTCATAAACCATCGAGCATAGCTGTGCAGTAGTGATGAAGTCGGGTGAGATGATGGAGGAATCCACAACAAGATGCAGCAAAGAACAAAACCTCCCTTTTGAAATAGAGGCCTTTTTGGATTGGATTTAAAAGTAAATGCGTTCTTTGTTCTTGTCGTATTTTGCAGAAGAGTAGACTTGGGACAAGAGAGACATGGGAACAACTTCGAATTGGGTTAGGGAAAGAACCAATGGAGAATACTTTAAACACTCAACAACGTGTAACATGTAGGAATCATACAAGAACGGATTGAGTTTGATAATCATGTTCTAATTTTTCTTAATGGAAAGAAATGTTGATGAAGTAGTCGGATCATGTGCGGAAGAAGAAGTCGCCATTGTTGATCAAAAAAGGAAGATGAACAGTTTAAATCGCCTTTATAGTTGAGAAACTTTGTTGCTGCTAGAAGACAAAGAATCATCGAAACCCTTTATATACCATTGCCATGAGAGAGAAAAATCAAGATGATAATGACGTGATCACAAAAACGTTGCCTGAAAAAGCGCGATGTGACAGTTTGGGTGCTCCTAGGTATGTGGTAGCACGCGTGCGTATAGGGACCATTCAAATTCACGCGCCCAAAAGGATTTCCTCAATCAGCATTTGAAATAGTTATTGCCATACGAACTTGAATTGCCCTTGTTTCACTAGAGGACAAATAAAACTCAAACATACCATCATCAAAATGTTGGAAAATTAAAAATTTTCGTGCAATAGAGTGACAAAAGATAAGGAAATAAAGCAAATGTATATGTGTAACACCCCGTTCTTTAAATGTTTAGTTATAAGTCCCTGAGATTTAAGAGGAAGGGTAATTTTGGTCCTTTTGCGAGAAATGAGTTTCATCCGAGAAGGTTTCGGGCTGGTGTATGTGTTAGAAGCATTTGGGCTCTCGTCATCCCCGTATGAATGTAAAGTTATTTGGGAGCAGGTTTAGATTAGAGGAGTTGCGGTGTTTTGAAGATGATTATTGTTTATAGTTCTTTGTGGAATAAGAGGGAAATGGTCCCATGCATGCATGTTTTTAATCTTGAAGTCTGGCTGGGTACGCCCAGCGTAATTGGGTGAATGATGCGGGTTGGCCGGGTGAGTACGCCCCGCGTACTAGAGGTACGCCCAGCGTACTCTCAGAAACCCCAAACCCTATTTTAGGGTCAGCCACTATATAAGGAACATGTTGGTTCACCCCTTAACCTCCTTATGCTCATCTTCAACCTCAGTGAAACCCTAGATCTCGTGTTCTCTCCATTATTGGGTGTGTTTGACCTTGGAAAACTCTTTTTGGCAAAAGAAAGGCTTGAAGGAGAAAAGAGAAGTTGTCAAAGAAGAAGAAGAACGTGTGGGGCTTGTAGATCTGAAGAGATACCACCCTTTGGAGCTTGTTTGAGGTATAAAGTTTCTTGCTTGACCTTCATATTGCATAGATCTATGTATTTTGAAGCTTTGTCACCATTCTTGTCCCAAAAGTCCTCACCTTGTTGCATATTTCGATTTGGTCAAGATTATCTATCCTTTCAGACCTTTGGAGAGGTCTTGAGTGATAAAAATGAGGTCCCAAGGGCTGTAGTTGTTCCATGGATGAGGTATATAGGTCTTTATGGATTAAGACCTTGGATTAAGAGCTTAAGGACGTCCCAAGTGATAAAGTCTGAGACTTTATGAATTCTAATCATATTTGGCCTATGGATCTGAAGTTTGGGCTTAAGAGCTTAAGCCATTAAGAGGTTAAAAGGACTTTATGAGCACTACAGTTACGCCCCGCGTAGCGGGCCAGTGCCCTGTTTTCTTTTTCGGATCATTACAGTACACCCAGCGTACCAAGGAGGGTACGCCCAACGTACTCCTCCTGTGGACTTTAATTTTGGACCTTTTGAGTTTGGGCCATTTGTGGGTTGTTGGTGTTTGGGCCAAGTCTGGAAATTATGAATAGAGTATTTTGGACCCAATTAATGTTATGGACATTGGATCTAGGCCCATTTGGTGAGGTGGGCCCAATTTGGTAAATTTGGCCAATGTTGGACTTTGTGTGAGATTTGGACTTTGGTCTTGGCCCGATAAGTGGAAGTATGTTTGACCTAATGTTTATTTTGATGGTTAGTTCGGGATTTGCGGTGAGTTGGTGATTCGAAAGTCCGCTTCTTCAGTTCAGAGTATCAGCATTCGTGAGGTGAGTTATCCTCACTATATCGACAGGGTCTAAGGCACCAAGACCGGCCCTTTATTGGATTGAGATTCAGATATGGTTGTTATGTTATTGCTTGACATGTCTGCATCCTGGTAGCTAGGATGGTATATGCTAGAGACCTGGTTAAGGTCGATTTCCCGATATGTAGAGTGATGCTATGCTAGTGACCGATTAGGTCGGTATCCTGGTTAGGGTAATAATATGTTATGTGATCTGCTTGATCGGTTTGTGGACTATGACTGTTATATGATTGTATGTTATGTGCACATGGTTGTTTGGACTGGAGTTGGGTTGAGGCGGGTCCTGCTTTGTGCTGTAGGCCAAGATACCCAGGGCAGACCGGTTGTTTCGAAGGCCTAACGAGCGGTCCGGATAGGCTGTAGGCCCCACGAGGGCGGACCAGACGTGCCGAGGCTCGGAGAGTGGACCAGGCCGACTGAAGGCCCGGTGCGGGTGGACCAGTCGTACTGTAGACTCAGAGAGTGGACCAGGTGGGTTGAAGGCTCGGTGTGGGCGGACCAACCACACTTCAGACTCGAAGGACATGGATAGACACGGAGGGCGGACTGAAGGCCGATACAGCGGACCAGTCACACAGTAGACCCGATATGCATGGCTGTTCTATGTTTTGTTATGTTATGTATGCTATTTATGTTATGGGCTGGAAGGCAATATGTTATGGGCCGGAAAGCAATATGTTATGGGCCGGAAAGCAATATGTTTTGGACCGGAAGGTCGTAGCCTGGAAGGGCGTATATATGGTTGGTAATTTGGGGGTATCTCACTAAGCTTTCGGGCTTACAGTTGTGGTTTAAATGTTTTTTTAGGTTCTTCAGGATACTGTGGCAAGGCGAAGGCGTTATCGTACCGCTCCTCATGTTTATGTTTATGGAATGATTCTGGAATACTCTGATAATAATTGTATTGAAAACCTTTTTGTAACAAAGTTATTAAAATGGATTGTTTTGAAAAGTTTAAATTGTGTTGAAATTTTTGGTCGTTACAATATGGGATGTGAGTGATGTCTTATTATCAGACAGAAAGCAGGGGATTCCGGGCAAGAATCGCTTCCTTCAAAGTCAGGAACGACTTGAAGTGCTTGTGTGGTTTCCCAAGAATACGATCAAGTGTTTGTAAAGAAACACTGAAAGGCTTCTTTTCAAGACATAGGCTTAAGGTGGCTTTTCTTCAACCGAATATCGATTCTTAATATAAGACCGAGTGTTGGAAGAAGTACTTGTGAGACCGATGTGGTCTATTGAACAAGTAGGTAGGATATATTTTATAATGACAAAAGAATTTATATAAATCTCAAAAAAAAAAAATGGATCTTTGTGGGAAGAAAAGCCTTGGTTTTAGACAAATTCATAAAAGGCCTCGCAAAAAAAAAAAAGAGATTTCAGTAGGTAACCAGTAAGATCTTGAATATAACAATTCACCGTCAATTCATTATAGGTGTTGAATTTTGGGTTTCACTCAGCACGTGGTATACGTATCTAAGATCATAAAAACATATTTGATGTAACCATAAACCTCAGTGGTAAGAACCGAGAGTCTCAAGGGTTACATATGTGAACCGATAGTGGATGGAGAATGGAATGAGGATGGTGAAAGAACTGAAAGTACCTTCTGCTATAAAAACATGACAAAGCAGAGAAACTCTTAACTCATATGAGAATAGTAAGGTTGCTCTAGACCGAGTAGATAAGAACAGCGTGATTGGGAAGAAACGATAGGTATTGATCAAATCATTAAGGCCATGCTCTAAGTCTAAGAGGATTTGGTCAACATGTAGCAGCATGCTTATAGGGACCCTTAACTAGTTCATAAAATAAGCATCATACCTGCCCCAGCTCCGAACTCTGTTGTACTGTTATACTTGGAACCTATTGAAAAGAATGAACAAACACACACGCACACACACACACACACCACACAGAACAAAAAAAAAAAAAACAAAAAAAATATTTTTCGATTTTTAAGGTTTTCTGAAGAGAAGAGAAAAAAATAAATATTTTTATATTTTTGAAGTTTTCTAAAAAATAAAAAAATAAAAAAATAAAAACAGAAAATAATAGAGATATACAAAATATCCAACCGAAACCTTAGTGTTGTTGAACGAAGTGAAACATACCAAGTGATCGGTGCATTTTGGTTCCGTAAAATTCCAGAGCCGAAATAGACCGAGTGGTCGGTTCATTTCGGTTCCCGAAAATTATGGAGCCGAAATAGACCGAGCGGTCGCTCCATTTCGCTTGTCTAATTTAATGCAAGATTCGAGGATTCGGTACTGATTCTGCTTCCATCATTCCCAGACCTTGTAAAATGTTATCAAAACATGCTTCATGTAAGGCCTTGGTGAATATGTCATCCAGTTGATCAGAGGATCGAACAAAATGCACTTCCACGTTCCCATCTTCGACATGATCCTTGATAAAATGATATCTAAGTGCAATATGCTTAGTTTTGGAATGTTGCACTGGATTGTGACAAATCCTTATTGCACTTTCTGAGTCACAATAGAGAGGAATCTTCTTAATGTTCATCCCGTAATCTCTTAACTGACTTTGAATCCATATAACTTGAGAAGTACCAGAAGCTGCGACTATGTATTCGGCTTCTGTTGTTGCAAGTGACACACTGGTTTGCTTTCTGCACTGCCAGCTAACAAGTTTTCCATCAAGAAATTAGCATCCACCTGTAGTGCTCTTTCGGTCTAGACCACATCCTCCAAGATCAGCTTCAGAAAAAGCTTGAATAAAGAACCCTGATTTGGCAGGATACCAAAGACCGAGAGATGAAGTTCACTTTAGATAACATAATATATTCTTTATAGCCACCATGCGAGGTTCTCTTGGATTAGCTTGAAACCTAGCACAATAAAAAACAGAAAATATAATGTCCGGTCTACTAGCTGTTAGATACATAAGGCACCCTATCATTTGTCGATAAAGCGTTATGTCAACAGCAGGTTTCTCCAAAGATGGTGTTAACTTAGTGCCAAATGCCATAGGAACCTTCACTTTAGAGTCACTTGTCATGCCAAATTTTGTTAACCGGTTCTTTGTGTACGCCTCCTGGTTGATAAAGATGCCTTCTGGACCTTGTCTAATATTTAAACCAAGGAAAAAATTAATTGGACCCATTGCGCTCATTTCAAATTTAGTCTCCATCAACTTTCTGAATTCAGTTGTTAAGCTAGGATTCATAGAGTCGAAGATGATATCATCAACATAAATTTGAACTATCATTAGATGTTCTCCTTCTTTCTTTCGGAAGAAGGTAGGGTCAACTGAACCTTGCTTAAATTTTGACAATTTTAGAAAACGAGTTAGGGTTTCATACCAGGCTCTCGGTGCTTGCTTTAAACCATAAACCGCTCTATTCAACACATAGCAATGATCAGGATATTTCTCGTTTACAAACCCGAGAGGTTGCTCAACATACACTGTTTCTTCTAGTTCTCCATTCAAGAAATCACATTTGACATTCATTTGGAAAACTTCGAAGTTTTTATAGGCAACATATGTTAGGAAGATTCTAACTGATTCCAACCTTGCTACTGGAGCAAAGGTTTCCTCATAATTTATCCCTTCCTCTTGGCAATATCCTTTTACCACCAACCGAGCCTTGTTGCGAATGACGTTCCCCTCTTTGTCCAATTTGTTTCTAAAGACCCATTTCAAGCCGAACATAGAAGCATCCTTTGGTGTGGGAATCAGCCTCCAAACTCGGTTACGTTCGAACTCATGGAGCGCATCTTGCATTGCTTGAACCCAATCAGAATGATCAAGTGCAACATATACTGTTTTCAGTTTGATTTTGGAGATAAACGAATTAAACATACAGAACTCCACTTTAGAGAATAATGCAGTTTTTTTCGCTTTTAATTGAGAACAAGAACTTTCTCAGAGGATTCACCAATAATTTGTTCTTTAGGATGATCCTTGGTCCATTTCACTAACGAAGGATAATTTGGGTCATAAGCCGGATCCAATTCAGCATTCACTTTTTCTTCAAATTCTGATTGATCACTCTCACCTTCGTCAGTTGCCTTTTCTTTCTCCCCCTCGACTGGTGAAGCATAACCCGTGGAAGCATCGAAGTTTGCATCCTCTGAGAGAGTTGGATTCTCCCCCCTCAAATGTACCTTTATTAGTTGGGGATGGTATAAAATTCTCCCCCTCGAAAGATACATTGGATGTCTTTGGTGCGGACAAACTCTCCCCCTTGAATGTTGAGCCGTTGATTTGAGAGTCGGTAGAGTATTGAGCACTTGCAGGTTTATGAATTTCACTTTTCATTTCCTTTGCAGCATCATCGATGATCTTTTGTAGATTATCAATTTTGTTATCTGCTACTTTCGCCTCTGAGTGTGCTGCTTTCTTTGGTTCATCGAATAACCAAATGTACTCTTCGAACAAGTTGGATATTGGAACCGAGACTTGTCCTGATGTAGGAAAAATTTACCCTAAGTCACTTTCGCTGCTTTGAAATTTCTTCATGTAATTGTCATCAAAGATGACGTAATAAGTTTCTTCAATCTGTTTAGATCGTTTATTCAAAACTCTTTAAGCTTTTGAGGAGAGTGAATAACCAAGAAATATTCCCTCATCAGCTTTAACGTCAAACTTGTTTCGGTTCTCTTGGAGTTTAGGATGAAACATCTTGAACCGAACACATGGAAAAATTTGACATTGGGCTTTCGATTATTTAAAATCTCATATGGAGTGACTGAGAATCTTTTGTTAAGAAAGGACTAGTTCTGAGTGTAGCATGCAGTTGCAACAGCATCAACCCAGAAGTATAACAGAAGAGAAGCGAAATTGAGCATGATTCTGGCAGCCTCACATAAAGAACGGTTTTGCCTTTCAATAATCCCATTCTGTTGTGGTGTATACGAGGCCGAAAAGTTGTGAGTTATCCCCTTATCAACCAGAAAGTCCTCAAAGTCTTTATTCTTGAATTCCAACCCATTGTCGCTCCTGACATTTCTCATCGTCTTTTTCAGTTGAACTTCCACTTGCTTAATAAATGTCTTCAGCTTGGGAGTTGCTTCTGATTTCTGTTTAAGAAAGAAAAACCATGTAAAACATGAAAAATCATCTACAATGACAAGTATGTACTTACTACCACCGATGATTTCAATAGCCGAAGGTCCACATAAGTCAATGTGCAATAGTTCAAGAGCTTCAACAATCTTTGTATTGATTCTCATAGTATGACTCTTTTTGCTTTGTTTGCCCATCTCACAAGCTGCACATAGATGTTCCTTGTCAAACTTGAGAAGAGGGAGGCCTCGAACATGGTCACCAAGCACCAACTTATTAATTTCTTTGAGGTTTAGATGCGATAAAGGTCGATGCCACAACCAACTTTCATCTGTGTTTGCCTGTGATAGCAGACATACTGCCGGTTTTCCTTTTATTGTGTTGAGATTCAAGGGATAGATCTCTCCCTTGCATTCAGACTTTAATAGAACCTTTTTCGAATGCTTTTCAATGATTTCAGAACCCTCATCATCAAATGACACTTTCAGACTAGTTCCTACGACTAGTTGTGACACGCTGATGAGGTTATGCTGCAATCCTTCCACATACGCCACTTTTCGAATTGAGAAATCTCCATTTGTTATCATATCATATCCCTTGATTGTTCCATAGGAGTTATTTCCGTACTTTACACACCCACCATCTATTAGGGACCGAAACTCCCTCAGCTCTTCCTTCCTTCCTGTCATGTGATGTGAGTAGCTGTGACAACCCGATATTTCGGTTCTATGTAATGACTTAAAGAGTCAAGTATTGTAACCACTTTTGAAAATAATGAAATTAACTTTGAAAATAAAATGTACAAAAAGTCTCTATTTTGGTTACCTACTATGTTAGATATCATTAAACCGTGAGCGTACATAAAAAGAACGTCCAAATCTGACTTCGTATAAGAAAGTTATGATTTTCCAAGTTCGGTATAGCGGTAGACAACCAAAAAATTGAAACAGAAATCGAGAGACTTTTGGTCGGCATGAACTAAATGAGAATCGAAGGTCTCAACAGTGGTATTTCAACGGTAAAAAGTCTGGCAAAAACAGATATCGAACAAAGAAGTTATGGATTTCTAACAAACTTTTCTTACCCCAACCTTTTAAAAGTAAATAATAAAAATAATTTTAGAATTTGACAACGGTGTCTAAACGAAAGCTGTAGAGTGTAGTCTCACCTACGTGTGGATATAAAGAACGTTGAAAACGGAGTTCGTATGAAGAAGATATGAATTTTTGAATTTTACTACATAATAAAAATATAAAATTTAATCAAAATTCGGTATTATCCTAAGGGGGAGTCACCGGCCGAATCCAAGTTACGCCCGGTGTAACAGCGTACTCCCAGCGTACGCGAGGACTAGGCATTAGATCATCCACGTCGCCCCCTATACGAGGCTATGCCCTGTCCCATCCGAGCTCCGAGGCAGTCGAGGATGCGGTCACGCATGACGCACGCGTACGCCCAGCGTACTGAGGCGGTTCCCAGCCCCTATAAAAGGGATGCGAGGTTCCGGGGAAATTACACCTTTTCTCTAATCTTTCTTGCGTTTTTGCCTCGTTTTCCGTGTACGTGCTATCCCGAAGCCCCGGTGTCCATACTCAAGTCCCGAAGGTCGTTTGTGTTCCCGAGATTCCCGAGAATCCCGAGAAAAATCCGCTTTCTCGAGTCAAATTTTTGCTCGGTTTTCATCTCACTTTCTTCGATCTTTCAAGTGAGTTCATACCCCTATAAACTACGTTTTTAAATGTTTTATAAATGCTTTTTATACAATATTAAAGGGGGGGGGGGGATGCAAGTAAAACATGCGGTTATTATCGTGTGTAACTTATCGATTCACTATATAAACTTTTTATCTAAGTAATAATATGTGATTCATAAACTACTACATGAGTGTTCTCGTAGGAATATATATATATATATATATATATATATATATATATATATATATATATATATATATATTCAATAATACCTTATCTTGTGGAAATAAAACGTGTTTATATATATATATATATATATATATATATATATATATATATATATATATATATATATACGAATCAAATGCTCCATTTTACATTAGGTATATGTGAACAGATAAGTCACTTTACGTGTTATACTTTACATAAGTAGTGAGCATTTCACTAGGGTTTACTATATAAACGAAACACACTTTGAAAAACTATAATATGTATAGTTTACGAGGAAATCATGAACATTTACATACTAGGTACACTACATCAAAGAAGATATTTTCATATACAAGAACAAATGGACATTTTTATACGTAAATCTATTTTATAATAAATTTTGTGAGACATTTCACATACTTTTAAGTATGCACTTTAAGTCCTGTATTAAATACCATAATCCCTTGTAAGGGGAGCGTGATACTAGTGTATAGATCTATACGAGATTGACAATCCCACACCTAAGCTGTTAGCTATAGCTAGGCCGGCGGGCCTGGGGTGACAAACGTCATAACTTTCCAACGCCTGAAGAACGTTGATATAGGCATCCTGGTAAGATAGCATGGTTATAAGACTCACATGGAGTATTAAAAACACATTGATTTACGGGGTTTTTCAAATGGCTTAACGATTTACACATAAAACTACTATTTTAGGCATGAAAAGCACTATTGCATAAACAGTTTTGGAACACATCAGACAATCATTTACTGTCACACCCCAAGCCAAGAATGGCGGAAATGTTATGGGGGCGGAGGACGTCATGTAAAGTATCACAACATAGTATAACAGTAAGTAAGCAAACAACATCATCCATTACATTAAATATATAATTTTAATACAAGTGTGTTCCGTACAGTTATAGACACCAAAAAAGTAAATCAAAATAATAAGATGAGTCTTGAATGTGCTCCATCTTCTCAAAAGCTGGCCTCGGTACCTGTTTACTGATGACCTGAGAATACAAGTTATTTTGAAAGCGAGTATCAATATTAAGCTGGTGAGTTCATAAGTATTTTAGTGTCGGTGTTTGTGTCAAAACATTTGAACATAGTCATAAACACGAGTTTTTAAACATGGGTGATATAAGTATGTGAATGTTTGTAAGTGTTTGTAAAAGTTTGAATCTCTTAGAAAAACCTATATTTTCTATTAAAAGTAGCCTTCTACCAAGGCGTAACTATTTTGTATGTTCGTTTAGTGTAAAAGTATGTAATCTTCCCAAGTGTAACTATCATTGTCAAAATATAGTTTGTACATTAATGTTTAAGTGAAAAGATCACTAAATATGTAAAGGATAAATTAATGTAGTACTGTAGTGTTGTATTATTGGAACTACTGCTGTACTAACTACCTTAAACCAGATTTATATTAAGGTATCATGTGATTAATTGTACCATACTATCGACTAGGTAAAAACGAAAAATGTAGGTCGTAAAAAGGTATGACGTTTGGCACCCACAGACCTGCAGGTCCGGCTGTAGCTAGTAGCAAGGTGTAGGATAGTCAATCCAGTATAGGGAGAGGCCGGTTCTGGTGCCCCAGTATGCGGTTGATAAGGATATGAGGAGGACCCGCTATCATGACATGCTACGAGCTGATATTCGGGAGCATGTCAGTTTTTCAGCTTGTCCTACCCTGGACTCTATGATTGCCAGGGAAAGGGAGAGGGAGATAGATCTGGAGCACATTCGGAAGAGGAAGGCAGAGGAGGGGCATGTTATGGGGGCTTCGGGGAAGAATCCCAAGGGATCAGATGCGGGGCCGAAAGGCCAACAGGGGCGGGGTCGCTGCAGGAAATGCAGCAAGATGCACGAGGGAGCGTGCAAGTTGGGATCGTCAGGCTGCTACAAGTGTGGCAAGTTAGGGCACTTCAGCAGGGATTGTACCGCCCCTGCACTTGTGATTCAGACATCAGAGTTGCTGTGTTTTCACTGCAACCAGAGGGGTCACAAGAAGGCCAATTTCCCCCAGTTGACAGCTTCGGCGCCGGTTAAGGCGCCGGCTCCAGCTACCCCGCGGATTCCAGATGGCCGGCAGGGTAAGGCAGAGGCTCCAGTGGTAAGGAGCCGGGCATTTCAGCTGACGACAGAGGAGGCACGCACCGCACCCGATGTGGTGACGAGTATGATTCTCTCCCTCTACTTTATTTTTGTGATGTTATGATATTGATATGTGCTCTGTGTATATGCTTTAGGATCGTTCAATGTGAACGGTATTCCTATTCAGGTGTTGTTTGACTCGGGTGCCACACAATCATTTGTTTCCCTTGCGCTTAGCAAGAGGTTTACTGAGTCTTCAGACATGTTGGATTGCCCTTTAGAGGTAAAGATTGCCGATGATCGATCGGTACTAGCATCAACAATATTCAGGGATTGTGTCGTAAGGTTATTTGAGGAGCGCTACTTGGTGGATTTTGTTCCTATCCCTTTGCGTGGGAACAAAGTGATTATAGGTATGGATTGGTTGAGCCCTAATGGGTTGGTGATAGATTGCGCACAACAGTTAGTGCGGATCAGGAGCCCAAGTTGGGGAGAGTTGGTGATCCACGACGAGGGACCGCAGCGTGGACCTACATTATGTTCAGTAGCGAGAGCTAGGCGCTACCTTCATCAGGGTTGCACGGGATATGTCGCGTATGTTTTGGATACCCAGGAGACGGGTAAGGCGACGGTGAGCGAGGTTCCAGTGGTGCGAGACTACGCTGATGTTTTCCCAGAGGAGCTTCCTGGAATACCTCCAGAGCGTCAGGTAGAGTTTAGGATCGACGTAGTTCCTGGTGCGGCTCTGATAGCCAAGGCACCCTATCGGTTGGCTCCTCCCGAGATGTAGGAGTTGTCTACGCAGCTGCAAGAGCTACTAGACAAGGGATTTATTCGTCCGAGCAGTTCACCTTGGGGAGCCCCGATCCTGTTTGTGAAGAAGAAGTACGGGTCGCATCGGATGTGCATAGATTACCTGGAGCTGAATAAGGTGACGGTGAAGAACCGTTACCCACTCCCGAGGATTGATGACCTCTTTGATCAGTTGCAGGGAGCATCTTGGTTCTCCAAGATCGATTTGTGCTCAGGATATCATCAGATGAGGGTCAGAGAGGAGGATGTGCAGAAGACCGTGTTTCGGATGCGCTATGGCCATTATGAGTTCGTGTTGATGCCGTTTGGGCTCACCAATGCTCCTGCCGCGTTCATGGACCTCATGAACCGCGTGTGTAGATCGATGCTGGATCGGTCTGTGATAGTTCTCATTGATGACATCTTGTTTTATTCCAAGACACAGGAGGAGCACGAGGAGCATCTGAGAGAGGTTTTGGAAACCTTAAGGAGGGAGAGCTTGTACGCCAAGTTCTCAAAATGTGAGTTTTGGTTGCGTGAGGTGCAGTTTCTTGGGCACCTTGACAACCAGAACGGGATTTCTGTAGACCCGGCCAAGGTGGAGGCCGTCATGAGATGGGAGGTTTCGAAATCTCCATCCAAGATTCGGAGTTTCCTAGGTTTAGTAGGCTACTATCGGAGATTCATTCAGGATTTCTCCAAGATAGTCATACCCCTGACATGGTTGACTAGGAAGGTCGTGGTCTTTCGGTGGGGGACTGAGCAGCAGGTAGCGTTCGAGATTCTGAGGCAGAGATTGTGCGAGGCGCCAATGTTAGCCCTGCCCGAGGGCGTAGAGGATTTTGTGGTATATTGTGATGCGTCCATCTCGGGTTTAGGCGCGGTATTAATGCAGAGGGGTCATGTCATTGCTTATGCCTCAAGGCAGCTGAAGCCTCACGAGGCGAACTACCCAACACATGATTTAGAGTTGGGGGCGGTGGTCTTCACCCTCAAGATTTGGTGGCATTACCTCTACGGGGTTCGATGTACCATTTACACGGACCACAAAAGTTTAAGGTACCTCATGGATCAGCCGAATCTGAACATGAGGCAGCGTCGGTGGTTGGACGAGGTGAAGGATTATGATTGTGAGATCCTTTACCACCCGGGGAAGGCCAACGTGGTGGCCGATGCACTTAGCCGTAAGGCGGCACCGATCGGGGGTGTGTGTATGAGGATGAAGGTGGTGACCCCAATGTTAGAGTAGATTCGGGAAGCTCAACAGGAGGCTATGAAGGAGGAACATCGGAAGAGTGAGCGTATAGTGGGTCAAGTCACCTCCTTCGATTATGATAGTTGAGGGTTATTGACACTACTCCGTAGGGTGTGGGTGCCGTATCACGGAGGCGTGCACCAGATCTTGATGGAGGAGGTGCACAAATCCCGATTCTCTATTCATCCAGGGGCGACGAAGATGTATCGGGATCTTCACCTAGACTATTGGTGGCCCTGCATGAAGCGGGATGTGGCGTGGTACGTCGAGCGGTGTTTGACCTGCAGGAAGGTCAAGGCCGAGCATCAGAGGCCGCACGGAAAAATGCAACCGTTGGATATTCTGTTGTGGAAATGGGAGGATATTACGATGGATTTTATCATGAAGCTTCCCAGGACGGCGCGAGGAGTAGATTCAATTTGGGTCATCGTGGATCGGTTGACCAAGAGCACCCATTTTATTCCGATTCAGGAGAGTATCTCGGCCGAAAAGTTGGTCGGTATCTATATCAGGGAGATAGTGGCGCGGCACGGGGTGCCAGTTTCAGTAATATCAGATCGAGATGTGCAGTTCACTTCCAGGTTTTCGAAGAAGTTTCATGATGAGTTGGGCACTCGTCTACATTTTAGCACCACCTTTCACCCGCAGACGGATGGTCAGAGCGAGCGGACCATCCGGACTTTGGAGGATATGTTTCGGGCATGCGTGTTAGACTTCGGTGGTAGTTGGGATACCTATCTTCCCTTGGATGAGTTCTCGTACAACAATAGCTACCATGCGAGTATTGACCGTCCCCCATTTGAGATGTTGTATGGACGGAGGTGTAGGACTTTGATATGTAGGGCTGAAGTTGGCCAGAGGGTCATGGGGAGCACCGAGGTGGTGCTCAAGACGACCGAGAGGATCCAGCAGGTTTGAAGCAGGCTTCAGAATACGCAGAGTCGGCAGAAAAGTTACGCTGACAAGCATCGATCAGAATTGGAGTTCCAGGTCGTGGATATGGTTCTCCTGAAGGTGTCGCCTTGGAAAGGCATCATTCGATTCAGGAAGCGGGGCAAGTTGGGCCCGGGATACATTGGTCCGTTCAGGGTTGTAGCCCGGGTGGGCAAGGTGGCATATAAGCTGCATCTGCCAACCGAGCTCAGTCAGATCCACAACAGCTTCCATGTCTCCTAGCTGCGGAAGTGCCTCGTGGATGATTCAATGGTGGTGCCGTTAGAGGATATACAGGTTGATGCCAGTTTGAATTACATTGAGCGCCCAGTCGCAATCCTCAACCAGAAGTCGAAGGATCTAAAGAACAAGAGGGTGGAATTAGTGAAGGTGCAATGGCAGCACCACAAGGGTTTGGAATGGACTTGGGAGCCGGTGGAAGAAATGATGGAGCATTACCCCGAGCTATTTCAGGATCGAGCGGCAGACTTCGGGGACGAAGTCTAGAATAAGTGGGGGAGATTTGTAGCACCTGGTTCCTGGTATGTAAAAATTCATCTTAGTTTTTTTTTTTTTTTTTTTTTTTTTTTTTTTTTTTCATTTTTAGCCTTGGACTCGGCGAGTCGTAGGTCCGATTCGCCGAGGAGAGACGTGATCCGGAACACGTTTAAGTTGGCGACTCGGCGAGTTCGTATTTTGGACTCGGCGAGTCCCCGTTGTCTGGTGAAACCCTAAATTTCAAGGGTTTGCACCCTATTTAAACCTTCTTATCCGCCCTAAGCTCGCCCCCTTCACCCCCCCTCCCCGAGCCTTATACTTCGTTTAAGCTTGTTCCTTGTGAGTTTGAAGCATTTTGGTGTGTTGTCTTGAAGATTTGGAGAAGGAAGGAGAGTAGATCAAGAAGAGAAGAACGAGGCCAGGCTTATTGGTGTTATATCAGTGATTTCCTTGAGGTATAACTCATTTTTCTTCTGTTTTCATGCTTGTTGTCCCTTGTAGCTCCATGAAAGTCTTTCTTGAGCCTTTCCCCAAGCTTGTTTGTGTATTAGAGTGGATGATAAGTTGTGTAGTCTCTAGATCTAGGCAATATTGAGCTCCAGGAGCTTGGATCTACTGCCTTTATGGAACCATAGTGCATGAAAGCCCTAGATCTACTCTTTTGGTGCATTTTGAGCCCTAAATCTCTCATGGGTGTTTATTTACACGTAAAGTTGGAAACTTTACGTGTAAACCAGGCCCTAGGAACTCAGATATATGAATGGCATGGGCTGGATTCAAGCAAAATCGCGTGTATAGTATTTGCATGTGGCAGACTCGGCGAGTCGTTCATCTGACTCGGCCAATCGAGTCGCGAATCCCCGAGTTTTCCCCCTTTTCGTGTTTGCGGGTCGGAGTAGTGAGTCATAGGGTGTGACTCAGTGGGTTGGAAGCTAGACTCACTCAAGTAGTAACTCGGCGAGTCAATGCCATGACTCGGCGAGTTCAAGGCAATCTTCTTGCCTCAAGAACAGACTCGGCGAGTTGTTAATACAACTCGGCGAGTAGAATGAAGATCATTGGGTCATCAGCTTAGAAGGAAAACTCGTCGAGTCAATGCGAAACTCAATGATTAGAGATGGGTTAGTGGTTAGATAAAGGGATAGGGACTCGGTGAGTTGACAAGTCAAATCGGCGAGTCGGGTCAACTGGAAATTGACTTTGACTTTGACTCATGGTTTGGTTAAGGGTAAATGGTTAGTTTGCCCTGAGGTCGGTTAGCAGTATTTGACTAAGTGTTTGGTGGGAATTGCAGCTGGAGGATTTCCAGAGCAGCAGCAGCAGACAAATCGTTCCCACACAGATCAGCAGCTACGAGGTGAGTTACCTTCCAGTAGCGGTGGGTCTAAGGCCACAATGCCGGCCCACCAGTAGGGTTGTATGATAGATGTTATCTCTGCGATATTCATCTAGGATTACTACTACCTGTGGTATGCTAATGTGCTAGTAAGATATGATGATATGTGCTAATGACAGTAGGGGGAGATAGTCCCCAGTATACCGGTCGATAGGGCCGAAGGGGCGGTCATGCCCAACCATGCTAGATAGATTATGTGATATATGTGTTATGTGGTAGTAGTAGGGGGTAAAATAGACCCCAGTATCCGATCGAGAGGACCGAAGGGGAGGCCAGCTCCCAGATATGCTAGTCTGTACCTGGTCGAGAGGACCGAAGGGGAGACCAGCACCCAGATATGCTATTCAGTATCCGGTCGAGAGGACCGAAGGGGAGGTCAGCTCCCAGATAGACTAGTCTGTATCCGGTTGAGAGGACCGAAGGGGTAGGTCGGGCACCCAGATATGCCTGACAATATATTGAATGTTATGTGATTGTATGGTATGTGGTATGTTGGAGTAACTCACTAAGCTTCGTGCTTACAGTTTTTATTTTTGGTTTCAGGTACCTCTTCTTCAAAGGGGAAAGAGCCAGCGCGGTAACGGCCCATCACACACACGCTTGTATTCCACACCATGAGATCTTCCTGTGGATTGTACTCTGACGTTGTTATGTTTTTTTTATAAACTGTTTTCCAGACACGTACACTTTTATGAAATGATGTGGTTGGTGTATGTTTTACTACTAATGTTTTGCTAAGTATATGTTTTCAAAAATGAAATTTTTGGCTCGTATTTTTGGGACGTTACATCTGTTAATTTCTAAACTTGTGGGTTGTTTCTTTTGGGTTTGTTTGTTGCTTGATTTTTCAGAAATGGATCCTTGAAGGGAAGCAACTCTTGGAGTTGCAGGATTGCACACGTTTTACAATTTTCCCACAACCATGTCCCGTGACATCTTGACCCGATGGAACAACAAGTTAAGGTGGATTTATAACCGCGAGATTGTTGTTGCTCCTACAATCAATTGGATGCGTTTGAGGGAAGTCGGGCTCATAGAAAGGCTGTCCCCATTTTTGAAAAAAATATTTATTGGAGATGGATACTCATTCACTTGTTCGGGTTGGCACAATCTACTTCGGATTGAAGAGCGGGTATATAAGGAATTTTGTGTTGAGTTTTTCTCAACAGTGACATTCCAGGAGATAGTCCAAAACCCACATTGGCTGCAAGCTTTGGTGTTCCGGTTGGGGGGTGAGTACCGGGAGTGCAACCTCATTGAATTTGCTTGGAGAGTTGGACTATATGATCGACACGAGGCAATGACTCCCGAATTTGGTATGTTTTCGAGCGCGGCTGCTAGAGGATATATGGAGGGTGTCATTGGATATGCTTTCTGGCATAATATTGCATCCGGAATGTTTAATTCCGGAGTGTCTCCCGAGTGTAGTATTCGGTCCCTGATCCATTGCTTACTCTACCGTTTCATCACATTCTCCATCAATCATAGGAGGCATGCAGATAAAGTGACAAAACAAAATTTATTTTTCTTATGGTGTATCTTACAGCCCGGCTTGTGTTGCAATATTCCTTATTTTTTGGCACGTTTTCTGGTCGGGTCTGCAACTAGTTCGCGCCCTGGGAGCCCTATTTGTGGAGTGCAATTTATTACGCGTTTGGCCTGCTCGTATCATTTGGTTGCTCCTGATATTATTCGTTCCATGACTTGTGTGGATGAGCATGAGTTTGGCATGGGGTATTTGGAAACTATGCGGGTTGTCAGAAACTTCGGGTCGCATTGGGGTATAGTACCTTCAGATGGTGAGGGTGATGATGGTGATGAGCAGCCGGCCGACCAACCTGAACCACAACCGAGGCCGAGGCGCAGGAATGTAAGAAGAAGGGGAGGATGCAGGCAACCAATGCATCCACCCACATCCATGGTGGGATCACCTTTTGGGGGTGACATGGCTGGTTATTTTGACCAATTATCTTTTAGTGTCAATTGGATTGGTGGTACCATGGAGAACGTTGTTCAACAACTTGGAGTGGAGCAGCTGCCTCATTTGTGGTATCGTTACCCGATTTGCTCGAGGTGGACGGAGTATAGGGGACATGGAGCCGGCGGAGCAGGCACTAGCGGAGCGCACGAGGATGAGGAAGACGTTTGATTGTGTCTACTTTTATTTTGTTTATTTTCTTATTGTTTGGTTTATTTTTATTTTGTTTTTAAATTTGTTTGGCTTGTAAAACTATGAGATATTATGTTACTTCTCTCTTCTTTGGTTGCTTTTCAGATTTATTAGGAATCACGCGAAGGAGATGTCTAGATATGAGTGCATATGTGTTTAACCGCGAGTGTTTAAAGTCGAGAGTCGAGACCCACAATTTAAAATAAGTGTGGGGTGAGGCAAATGAGAAGGAAGTTGGAGAGATGACTTGAAATTAGTAGGGTTAGAAGAGTTTTAATCCATTAAGACATGGGGTGAATATAAGAAGTTAGTAGAAAGGTTGAGGTGAATACATTTCTGAGAGTCTAGTGCTCACATCGTGACCCGTTTGGTCCTCACGTCGTGAGTCGTTATCTACTAAGTTTTAGAAGCCGTTTCCAATCGAATTCACGTCGTGGCCATTTACATCCTCATGTCGTGATTTTTAATTTTCACAAGAATAATCATATTTTTCTATATTCTTTATGTGGTTCATCACCATTTTAGTTGGGAATATTATGAAGTTGATAATGGCCCATTTTACCTACCATACAATGTGGCGTTTGCTTTCCCACATTGTTCTTTCCATTGTGCACATTTTTCTGCACCACATCTGTTGAAGATTGAAGACTCGATTCCATATTTTGCCGGTACATTACTTATCTCGCGTGTTCAAGATCCAAGATTCTATTTTTCAAATTCCGTATTCAAGATGCACATTCCATCCGCACTTTTGGAGATGATCACGCCACTATCTCAGGGGAGTCTGTTCCTTTTTCTCCCTTCTCTTAATATTTATATTAATTTAAGTATACAATGAGGGCATTGTATAAAATAAGTGTGGGGTAGGGGGTAGAAAAAGTAAATTGCTAGATAATGGTAAAAATTTGAAATTTTGGAATTTTTAATAATTGAATCTAGTAACAATAATTTGAACTGTAGTTGCCAATGTTATATGGGATGATCCGATAAGAGCTCAAATGTTTAGTTGAGCCAATACACGTTATAGTGTATTAGTGGCCTCCATTATTTTAGTGAAATCATGGAACAAAAACACAACCTCGCTTAGTTTGAAGGATGCAATATGTTTAGCATCGTGTACCAGAAATTTATCCAGGAAAATTATTATCGTTAACCAATAAAGGTTGAAGTTGAGCCCCTGCTTAAGCATGTAGGGTTTTGAGTGAAAAAAATGAGTTACATGTTAAAAAAAAGAGAGAGAATTACAAGAAAAAGTTTAAAGAATTTTTGTAGCATCAATGTTAAAGTATGAAGAACAAAAACCAAAATTCCAAGAAATTCAAAAGTTGAAGATACCAAAAATCAAACAACAAGGTGGTGAATTCAAAGAAATCAAAGATCAAATTATCAAGAAAGTGAAGAATTCCAAAGAGCTCCATAGTGGTATCATAAATTGTAATTGTCTAGATTATGTATGCTTGGGTTGCTCAACCAAAAATACCTTGAGGTCAGGAGGTTTTCTGGGGATGGATTCAGAGGGATGCATAAAATGAGCATTGTTCGGAAGAAGTGGGAAAGTGTTTATGAAGATTGTGAGTATTTAAAGTATGGGGGGGGGGGGGGGATACTTTAGGAGAAATTTAGATACAAATGCATGCATTGAGGTTTTGGCATAATGGCTGAGCTGCAATTGGATTGTTCTATGAAATGCTAGTGATGAAAGTTGGAGTTTAAATAAGTAGATTTGCTTGAGGGCAAGCAAGGCCTAAGTGTGGGGTATTTTGATATTGCCATATTTATACATATTTTTAGGAAATATTTAAGTACATTTATATATACATTTTGGCCATTTGCATAGAATAATGATACTTATAAGGTTAAATTATATTTTGCAGCCAAAATAGAAGACATTTTGAAGAAAGGGACTAAAATCGTTAAAGGATGGAACTTTGGAGGTTGAAAGCTTGAAAGACAAGAGAAACATCCATAAAAGATGTTCTCACGATGTGAAAAGTTGAGGACTCACGACATGAGTGAGAAGAATTAGACGATAAGCATCCGGGTGAAGAAATCCTTGGCGATTACGATTTCTCTGAGTTCACGACGTGAGCTTTAAGTTCTCACGACGTGAACGGGTATTTTCCAGAATATATATATATATATATATATATATATATATATATATATATATATATATATCCTTGTACCCTACGACTTGCGAGACTTTTGGTAGCTAAGAGGGGTTCCCGGAGACGAAAATTCAGAGAAGAGAAAGACCTGGAAGCTGGTTTTAACACCAAGGAAGTAGAAGTACATAAGTTGATTCATAGTTTGGTACACTTTAATATGTTTTGGATTATAACATTCGTTTGTTTACTTGATAATATGTCCAGCTAAATCTAGCTGCTTCTGTTAGCTAGATGAAGCTGGAACTCATGGTTTTAATGCATTAGATTTGACTTTAATTGTTGGTGATATGCTTGTGTTGATTAATTTTACCTAGCGTACTACAAAAGAGATCGAGCAAAGTATGTTGTTATGATGATGCTTCAGGAGTAACTCAAATCCTTAGTATCGTTTTCTTCATTACCTAGAACTACATATTCCATATCTGTCATGCCCATCTAAATATCAAAAAATAGAATTTAAAATGTAAAAAAAAAACAGTGGAAAACTTTTTACAACACAAACCTCCAACACTCATAAAAGTTAATAATTCATTTAGTTACATATAAAACATACCCTTTATATGATCCCTCAATCCTTTTTTTGCATGTAAGGCTATCGCATCGAGACTCAGCCCATTTTATGTCCATATTTGTAACAACCTGTTATTTCAAGTCAATGTAATAGTCTAGGTTAACTTGTGATTCATTTTAAAGTAATAAAGAAATAATAAACATCAAAAATAAATTGTTAGTTAAACCCAATATCTTTGACTAAAGTGGTAGTAATCGTGACAAGGATTCTGAAAATATAAAGAACACCGAAATCCGAGTTATAACGAATAAGTTATGACCTATCAAAGTTTCGCAACAAAACCGGCACAACACTGTGTGACGTAAAAAGTGAGTTTACAATAAATTATTTTTTAGTCTTAACTATCTAAATAAAAGCCGTAGTATATGTTAAACCAAGAGCGTGCATAAAAGGAACGTCCCAATATGACTTCGTATGACGAATTTATGAATTTTCTAAGATTTGGCATACCAGTGTGCAACCCGAAATTTCAAATTTTAGATCGAACGATTTTTAGCCGACACAATCTAAATGACAATCGAAGATCTCATCATTTTTAGATTGTCAATAAAAGGACAGATGAAAATGGACATCAGATGAAGAATTTATGAATTTTTAACGAACTTTTCCTGATTCAACCTATTAAATAATATAACTTTAAAAATAAAGTTAAAATTTTCCGACAAAGTTTAAACAAAAGTTGTGGAGTACGGTCTCACCTACGCATGAATATAAAGAACGTCAAAATCGGAGCTCGTATGCAAAAGATATGAATTTTTTGAAGTTCAAGGCACAAACTACGAGATCTGACCAAGCTCACGACGTGAGCAAGTATGGCTCACGACGTGAGGAAACCTATCGACACCTCTCAAACCTAGTTCCCATATGGCAAGTCTACGGTGTGATTCATTGAAAACTCACGATGTGAATAGTACCCTATCACGACGTGATGAGTCATCAGGACACCCTCCGAAGGTAGGAACGCAGATGGTGGGTCTACGAGCTGATCAGGATCTAGCTCATGATGTGAGTGACAAAATCTCGGACTATAAATAGAAGGCTTGCCTTCATTATTTTGTTTACACATTTGCACTACTCTCTCTCCCTTGTTGCTGAATTCAAGCCTTCTCTCGAGCCGACGATCGCTAACTACTGATAATTACTAGCTAAACTCTTCTCGTGTAGAAACCTGTTTTCAGCCGACACTCACAATTTCAAGAAGTTAAGTGTTGTCCAAATCACCACTTTATCAAGTGAGTTTATACCCCTATATTTTCACCATCTTTTCATATTTTAAGGTGTGTGTGTGTGTGTGGGGGGGGGGGGGATACAAGTAAAATGCAAGGAAATCTTGTATTAATAACAATACTATTCAAATAGTTTACGATTGTTATACTTACAAAAATAAACCTACTACTTTACTAGTTTGAGATTTCATACAAAAACAAACATATAAACTATTATAGGTATAGTTGATGAGTCATACATACTTATCAATACAAAAATGACTTTTCATTATTCTACAAACAATAGTCGATATAACTTAGTGAGACATACTTCACATACTTATCTAAGTATCAACCAAGTCCTGAAATTATAACCAAAGTCTCCTGGAGCGAGAGCGTGACTCTTGTGTATAGATCTATACAGGACTGACAATCCCACACCTGAACTGTTCTCTACAGTTAGGCCGGCAGGCCTGAGGTGACAATTGTTGTACCAATTTCGACGCCTGAAGAATGTCGAGTTCAGGCGAATCTTAGGTCATCAAGTATGGTTATGATAACTCACAATTTGGTATTGAATAGTACGATTAGTGTATGAATAAGTAAACAACTTTACATAGTTTTATTAAATAATAAAACTATAATACAGTACTTTACAATACAACTGGTAAATCCAAGCACTTATATTATAGAGTTTTAATACAAGTACAAAAAATGGAATATTATTCTAATATAGAGAAAACATACATTTTATGGTTTTATGTGAATTAAAACTATATCATACCATTTCAGATTATAAATACATTTACAACAGAATATATAGGATTTTCTAGGAGAACATACTTACATTTTTAAGGAACAAATGACAGATTTCATTTACAAAAATGCTTATGAACTCACTAACTTAGTTGTTGACACTCTTTTCAAAACTACTTGTATATTCAGGAAATCAGAAAACAGGTATCCACAGGTTTTGTAGAAGACAGAGCTTCATATAGTCATGTCTTTTAGTTATATTTTTTGGTGTCAAGTATACAATGATTTGAACATGAATGTAGGACTATATTTTATCAATGTAATGGTTGTTGTACTTTGATTTCTATATTAAAATTTTTGTGATACTGAACGTGACGTCCTCCGCCCCCGAAAATTTCTGTTGTTCTGGTTTAGGGGTGTGACAATATTAGCAAAATTTTTTCTATTGAACTGCATTTTGATGTAATTCGTGTTACCCTTATCATGTAAACCATGAGAAAGTCTCTCTAGTAGATAATTTACAAAAAAAGTCTTATGTATATAAAAAAAATATAGTTTTACCTCATGGCTATAATAAACTCCAGTAGGTTTTGTCAAGAAGCCGAAATCGCACATTGATTCATAGATTGTTGATCTAAAAACCCACATTCATTCATGGTGTCCAAGAGTTATGTTGGTCATAAAAATGGTTCCTTTTATGGGCTTCTTTGGTAGTTCTTCTTTAATGCCTGAAGTCTTAGATAAATCAAAACCATTCCAAGAGTTTTCACAACATATCAATGGTAAGATATTTTATTCTGGAAAGTATGGTAAGTCGCTGTGCAAACTCCTATTTTCATCAAAACACACCAAACTTGTAGAAGATAATAAAAGAGAGAAAAATACATACTTATGCTATATCTGTGGATTAGGGAAACTTGTATCCAAGTTATATGTGTTTCTCTTTTTGTTAGGGTACGAAATCATGCTTGTATGTGGAGTCTTGGGCTAACCCTCTTGTATGTGTAAATGGGTTGAGTCTTTCCGATAAATAAGAAGTGAGTGACTCCCATTATGAAAGGAACCATTTGGAGTGTTAGACTAGAGAGAGAAATTTGTACAAACTTATTTGTATATTCTTTCTTGATCTAATATGAGCTTACAAAGAATTATTTACCCCTTGTGTTCTTGAGTTTGTATGATGATGCACTATATATTTTCTTATTCCGCACATGCCATCATAATCAATACCACTACACTTTTCGGAGCCGTCTGGCGCTCCGGGGCTTCCGCCTCGTGCTAGGGAGTTACCATAGGCTTTGGGAGGGGGGGGGGGTTGAAAGATAGGGTTTGAAGGTGTGAGTTTCAAGCTTCACCCGACAACTTTATTTATAGGTTGCCTGGATGTGATTAACATTGTGAACCTTCAATTCATGTCGTGAATTGGCTTGGTGTAACGCCCGTAGATCCGGGCTAGTCAATTTAGAGACGATAAGCATCAAAAAATGACTTTTTGATGGAAGATTATTTAGAAGGATTAATCTTAACCAAGCTTTAGTATATGTCACAAGGTTTCCGTGCATATAAAGAACGCCAAAATCCGAGTTATAACGAAGAAGTTATGGCCTGTCGAAGTTTCGCGATTGAACCGACACGACCCATCGCGACGTAAATAGTGAAATTAAGGTAGATAGATATCTATCCTTAGTGATCTAAACAAGAGTTGAAGATTTATTCGATAGTATTCCAACGATAAAAAGACAGACGAAAAAGGAGTTCATATGAAGGAGTTATGAATTTCGAACGGAGTTTTCCTGTCCCGGCCTACTATAGATAATATATAAGTAATATACTTATAATATATTTAAAATAAAGTCAAAACTAGCCAATGGAGTCTAAATTAGAGTTGTAGAGCATAATCTCACCTTCGCGTCGATATAAAGAACATCGAAAACGGATTTCGTATGCGAAAGTTATGAATTTCTGAAGTTCGGGGCGCGAAACCCCAAAACTGTCAGAGACCACGACGTGGCAAGTAGTGCCACGACGTGGAAAATATCCTGACAACTCCGGGAGTCCCCCAGATGAAACTTGGGATGACGCTGTTGGGTTTTGGTATCATACAACATCCTATGGTGCACATACAACCCTAAATACCTTGGATCTATGTTTTCACTAATTATACATGCAAATGGTTTCCAAGGCATTAAACCTATAACTAGCATGCATTTGACATAAACCATATAATATACTAGTTAGGGAAACATACCTTTTATGTGGCTTGAAGTCTTGATGTATTTGGCCTTAAGAGCTTAGCACCAATAGTATGAAATGCCTCAAATGGAATCACAACACACCTAGGACAAAGGTGGCTCTTGAGAGAGAATTCCATGCACCAAAACACCTCCATATTTCTCTAAGAAAAGAAGTGGTGATTTTGGCTACTGAGTAACCTATTTATATGTAGGATTCCAAGGGTCATGGGTATAACCCATAATTCATACCCATGGGTTTTATGATCCATGGTTCATGTGGCCCAACTCTTTATGTATCCATACATAAACTTGATCCAACATGGATCATAAGCCCAACACATATAAATATAACTAATTTTCATAATTAGTCCCCATAGATTTAATTAGTCTCTTTTGATCACTAAATTAATTCCAAATTAATTCTTGATCGATACTAATTAAAACATATGATTTCATATTAATATATTATAACTTATAATATATTAATAAACCATAAATAACCTTCTCTCAAAAGTCCATCCTAACAAATTGTCCTGATGATATGCAACCCAAATGGACCATGCTACTCTCGGGTCAAGTACATACCAATAATAGTTATGGGCTTAGACATCTAATCCAACAGTCTCCCACTTGGATAAGTCTAAAAATATTATTGCAAGTACGACTTCATAACCCGACTAGCAATCGTAGCTCTTAAAGCCGCTGTCGAACGCTGAACAAATCAATGATGCGTCCATTAGATAAGGGATCATATATTCCTCCATTCTAAATATCATATGGACTGAGACGTGGATTATAATCATTCTCTCTGTCCATTTGTTGTTTCCCGATTTCCGATTTATGACGACTGACTAATTGAACAAATCAAATCAGTCCTGGCCCGGCCGAGCACTTCCATTTGTCATCATCAAATCATCGAGGGGCCCACAGATATCGCTTTTATCCCGTAGGTAAAAGGAATGGATAAACTTCGACTCATATGGCTTGTTCTACTACTTGTTCAATCATACATAAAGGCACGTTTTATAGCACCGAATTACCAAATGCGTTTTCGTGCAATCAATGTACAACCAACTCATAGTAACAACTCATATCTCTAGGTTTGAAGAATATAAGATATTATCGTCTCATGATCACTCGTGATAAAATCCATGAAGTGATTCCAATAAGCGCGGGTTGAATCCAATACTCAAAACTTATGAGCACTCATGAGTGTTGTAGCCCTTTGTCCAACATCTTAGACCTCTACAAGCCAACCCATGACAGTCTTGATTCATATTTACTTCCAACATATGACCGACTGTGGATGGTTTGAATAACTTAGTCATTCCGGAAGAATAACCTAGTTTATTCTGGAAGTCAAAACATGCAAAATGAAACACAAGAATAATTGAATCCAATATGGTATCAAAACCTATGAACATAAATAAAGCACCTTTTATTTATCACCATATGATTACACATTATTCATTGTATACTGTTTCAGCTATCAATTATATTCTTGAATTTAAAACAATAGTTGTCCCATGCTCCAAGCATGTAAACTATGTTTTCTAAACACTAGTCATGTCATACACCAAGTATGCATACTATGTTTGTCTATGATCTTTACTTTGTGAACTAGACCAATTGAACATAACTTCAATGATTCTCTTTTCACACTCCCAAATCCTTACTGCAAATACAAGAATTCCAAATTCATGTCATTTACTGAAATTTGTTAGACTCTAAATTTATATGCATTAATCCTCTCGTAATGATTATGCACAAAGTTAGACAGACTTGACAACAACCATTACAGAGAATTCCAAAAGAGATCAGCTCTTTAGAAACATCCTTCTTGAATTAAGTTTCCTAATCTTAAACAGATTGAAAATTCTAACTTTGAAACATTTCCAGATTCCATTTTGACTATCAGTTTTGAACAAGAGTTGCCTCCTTACAGATTATGTCAATATAGTCCTTCCAGAATTATCACTATACTTCCAACTGTCCTTGAGTAACCAATCTTTGGTAAACCTTAGATTGTCCTCGATAATTGTTTAATCCTTTTAGTCATATCCAGTTCTAAACCTTTTCCCTTCTTAATGCCCCAGGCATTTGGAAAATTTTAGAAAATATGAATATAGCACATGTAATCGATCCTATATCCAAAGCATATGGGACACGATTCATGATGTCTCACATAAAGACTAAACCAGTATTTTGCTATAACATTTCCATTTCTATTTGCCAAGTTCAGATTATGAAAAGGAATGCTGTAATCATAATCGAATTTAAGAACGCAAATAATGGACCCATATACAGAATTTCCTTATGTTGACCCATTCCAACATGAAATTCATATATATTTCCTTGACTAAATGATTAAAACCTCACGATCTAAGCTTATAGATTTGAGATGATGTATAATTTCCTCTTCCTTAATTATAGCAAAACAACTTTTCCCAATTGAAACCTTTTGTTTTCTATAATTAACATTGCTAACTTGCAATACTTATCATAATTATCATGCTCCCACTAAGATGATGATTATTAGCATAACACTTATGCTCCCACTAGCCTTGACATGTACCCAGAAATCAACTGAACTTCTAGAATGCAATACTTTATTGACTTTCTTACCAAACTTCAGATTTCTGATACTAGATTGCCTTGATAAGACTTTATCAATATCATACACCTCTCTTAGATAGCTCACATGTGTGTCTAAACAATTATGAAGAGGGATGCCGTAATCATAATGTTTAGACTTTTTGTCATTCCCACAATTGCTATCTACTCAAAATCTACTTAGTGAAAGAGTTTCCTTACCATCATTTTCATGAATCGAAGAGCAACCTTATGACATTTAGATTTAATGGTGTATGCGTTCTTATCCATGTGAATTGTCAAAACCATAGTCACAAGACAAGGATAATGACAAATCCAAACTCATATGGACTAAACTCAATCTTAACTTCTTGCCACCTGGCAGCTCAAGGGCCTGCCATTGCTTCTAAGTTGTTGTGCAACACATTGAGAACTCTAAGAACTCATATGCAAAGCCAACTTTAACTGGAATGGGCACAAAATATGTCAACACGATAGGTTATAAACCTCAAGTCGTGTGCTAGTGAAGAACTTCAGGTTCTATTCTTGATTAGTTCTTGAGACTTTCAAGATCTTTAAGACTCCCACTGTCCTCTTGACCTATAAGACTCCCTTGTCAAACATCCAAGAGATAGTGTGGATTCTAACCAAGACAAACACTTCACACAATTGGCCTAAGTTTGTCTTTGTTTTATCCAAAACATCACAACTTACCAATTTCAAATGTACAAGAGTAGAAAACTTTTACTCTTACATTTGACAAGTGTTTTAAACCTTCTTTGAGACATGTCACACAAGTTACAATCTTGGAGTATGACTCTAAGAATTGTTTTTGGAACGAAGTATGAATCATCTTCTTGATTTAACCACTTCAACAATTCATAGTTCCTCTTCTTAGCTATAAGAAAGCACTTAGAGGATGAATTGTGATAAGGTCTCTAAATCATTAAGATGATCATAAAAACTGATACGAAAGTACTCTCCCATCTTTTCAGATTTGAGAAACTTCTATCCTTCTGCCTAATTTGATTCTTCTTATTCGCTCTGCCTTACATTGGAACCTTTTTCTAATGTCTCAGAATTACACTTAAGCTTGTAAGTATAACCATATTTACTGAACTTTAGTAAATTATGACGAATAATCTTATTGATATTTTGTGGTGGACTTGACCAATGCATAAGAATGTGTAATCGAACCCTTAGTCCTTTATTTCACTCACACATCCATGTGAACAAGTAATTAGTCTTAATTTTCCAATACTTGAAAGTTCTCATTCATCATGCTAAACAACTTGCATGATTCCAAATTCCGGTCCAATTGAGACTTGGGTGATGAAAATCTTTCCTTATTTGGTAAATTTAGACATTACCACAAATGAAGGAATCAATTTCATATTTCCACTCTTGCTATTAATGGAATCATATAAGCAACAATTTTTCCTTAAATGCCATTGTAAGGATATTTTAAAATAACTAAAATAAAAAATTTTCTTTTATTTTAAAACTATGCAGAAAAACTTATCCTTACAATCCATATGAAAAATTGTTGTTATCTATTCCTAAGCAATATCTCATAACTCCTAAGAAGTAACTCAAGAATCCGATCTTCAAACTACGCGATAGAAATCCATCTATGCGATCAGATTCAACGTATTCTTTCTTTAAGTTTCTTCACTTTTCTTTGATTCTTAAAACATTACCATGTGACCCAGTCACATCATGTATCAAGAATCTCATAATAGAAACTTAACAAAGTTAGATAGTGGACTTTACCTGAAGTAGAGTCAAACTTGTTGACTTTAACCTCCTTAGGTAAATTTGGCAGCTTCGCAACCAATGCCCATTCCTTTGGAAATATAAACATATGGACCCTTTGATAATGGTACACAGGGACTATCACAGACTTAGCTTTTCTCTTTACCATTTGGTCAACCGAGTTGACTATGGTCGATCCCTTTCCATTGGGAAGAGAATGCTTTTTTTGGATTTCCTGTGTCCCTATTGTCAATGTCCATCAAGTTTTAAGGAAGTTGATCTTAACAAATAGATAAGATCATTAAGGGTCATGTCATAGCCAGTTTCATAGGTGTCCCAAAGGAACTCACTATGTGACTTAGAAAGTGATTGAACCACCAACTTTCTCAAGACTTTGACACCCAACTCTCCCGGCTTGTCAATATGTGACTACATCTACAAGATGTGACCACACCTAGACCTTGCCTAGCCAATATGGCTTGAGTGATCTTAAACTTTTCAAGAACTTGTGGGTTAGGGAGAATAATTGGAGGAGGTGAAAGAAGTATGATTTCCAAGGGACATCATCTTCATTAGGAAAGCTTGCTTCAAGAGATTTGGGAAGATCATAAATGTCTAAACTAGACATCTTTTGGGAGATATTCAAGATAGTTGATTTAAAGTCCTTAATATGACACCCAATATGAAATATTAAGGCTAGGACCCAACAAACTATTTTATAACTTAGAAGAGGGATGCTGTAATCTAAGCTATAAAATATTTGAAGGTAGGTGAATGACGATTCACCAATTTCCGCCATGAAAAATGAAATAATAATTAGGTTTTAATTGGTTTTGAAACTCCTAGATCTTTGAGATTCATTGAACTGTTCAATGGCATGTTTCAATCTCGAGTGTGCCCTTCAGGTTTTGTGATTGGGATGCCGAGGATCACAAAACAAGGTGTGAAGTAACCATGCAAATTACTTGGCACCCTTAAGTGTTTACCCCTCAATAGATGTGCCGGTTAACCACACACGCTCCATCGATACTATGATAAACATTAAGTTACCCTTTGCCTACCTTGTTAAATACGAGTTAGTGTGCCGATTAACTACACACGCTCCACTAACCGACTTAAACAAAGTGCAAAGTGTAATTTCATGGATTAGCACCTTATTCACATTTTCCTAAGTAACTAAGATTGGGTATTTATAAAAGGTTTAGTTACTTAGTATTTATCATTAATACTTTTAATGAAGGGAGAATTATAGTCCTTGTCCTACCCGTTCGGCTAACGACTCTCCACCAGTCAAGGAAGCGGTGGGTGAGCGTGGACACCCATTAAACTACCATTTTATAGGATGTAACCTTATGCCCCATTATAGACCGGCTTCGTGAATGAGGCCTACTAACGGTAAGACTGACTTTACTCTTATACATATATATAAATATTATTAACTTATAATATTATAAAGTATAAGGGTTGAATTTTCACTTTTAAAATTCTAAGGTTTAGTTTGGAATTAAAGTATACATGGGGGGTAACTTTACAAATTCCAAAACTTGAGGACAAGTTTTGAAACCTTTCAAAACTCTTGGATTTTTCATAACTTATGAGTTTAATTATGGTTTAATGAAAAAAAAATCAAGTTCCATAACTTGACGACAAGTTATGGAAGACATTAAATCATTTAATGATGACATTAAAAATAGAGACTCTTCTATTTTCATAACCTATGAGTCTTAATGACACTTTAAAAAGAAAAACTCTTCACTTTCCATTACTTGAGGACAAGTTATGGAGTTCATAAAAACCATTAATATCAAATATTCCAATTAACACAATAATCAAATAATTTTTCTATGATCTAGATTAAACTCATAAGTAAAGATAATTCATATCAACAATTTTCAAGAAATTAGATAATCATATAAACTAATACAAATCTTGAAACTTTGATAATTATCCTTTGAAGTCTCTTGGACTTTATAACCTAAAGAGTTAATAAATGAGACATTTCACATCCATAACTTATGGAAGTTTCAAAACTCTTAAGATCATAACTTTAAAAAAAACTTTCGAGTTCCAAAATTTTATGACAAAATTTGTAACTCCTTAAAACCACTTAGATCAAACTTTTAAAACAAATAAAATAATCATATCATTCTATCTTTTAATAAATTGATCTAATTCAACTCTTGTAGTAAAGTGACTCAAATTTTACAAATTATTAGTTTTTCATAAAATCAAGTAATTATCATAAAATTTGACAAACTTCATGTTATCTTTTTCTTTTTTTTCCATCAACTTGAAAAAAAAAATACATTTGCATCAAATATAGTAGAAAACAACCCATGGCTCTGATACCACTGTTGGGTTTTGGTATTATACAACATCCTATGGTGCACATACAACCCTAAATACCTTGGATCTATGTTTTCACTAATTATACATGCAAATGGTTTCCAAGGCATTAAACCTATAACTAGCATGCATTTGACATAAACCATATAATATACTAGTTAGGGAAACATACCTTTTATGTGGCTTGAAGTCTTGATGTATTTGGCCTTAAGAGCTTAGCACCAATAGTATGAAATGCCTCAAATGGAATCACAACACACCTAGGACAAAGGTGGCTCTTGAGAGAGAATTCCATGCACCAAAACACCTCCATATTTCTCTAAGAAAAGAAGTGGTGATTTTGGCTATGGAGTAACCTATTTATATGTAGGATTCCAAGGGTCATGGGTATAACCCATAATCCATACCCATGGGTTTTATGATCCATGGTTCATGTGGCCCAACTCTTTATGTATCCATACATAAACTTGGTCCAACATGGATCATAAGCCCAACACATATAAATATAACTAATTTTCATAATTAGTCCCCATAGATTTAATTAGTCTCTTTTGATCACTAAATTAATTCCAAATTAATTCTTGATCGATACTAATTAAAACATATGATTTCATATTAATATATTATAACTTATAATATATTAATAAACCATAAATAACCTTCTCTCAAAAGTCCATCCTAACAAATTGTCCTGATGATATGCAACCCAAATGGACCATGCTACTCTCGGGTCAAGTACATACCAATAATAGTTATGGGCTTAGACATCTAATCCAACAGTCTCCCACTTGGATAAGTCTAAAACTATTATTGCAAGTACGACTTCATAACCCGACTAGCAATCGTAGCTCTTAAAGCCGCAGTCGAACTCTGAACAAATCAATGATGTGTCCATTAGATAAGGGATCATATATTCCTCCATTCTAAATATTATATGGACTGAGACGTGGATTATAATCATTCTCTCTTTCCATTTGTTGTTTCCCGATTTCCGATTTATGACGACTGACTAATTGAACAAATCAAATCAATCCAGGCCCGGCCGAGCACTTCCATTTGTCATCATCAAATCATCGAGGGGCCCACAGATATCGCTTTTATCCTGAAGGTAAAAGGAATGGATAAACTGTGACTCATATGGCTTGTTCTACTACTTGTTGAATCATACACAAAGGCACGTTTTATAGCACCGAATTACCAAATGCGTTTTCGTGCAATCAATGTACAACCAACTCATAGTAACAACTCATATCTCTAGGTTTGAAGAATATAAGATATTATCGTCTCATGATCACTCGTGATAAAATCCATGAAGTGATTCCAATAAGCGCGGGTTGAATCCAATACTCAAAACTTAGGAGCACTCATGAGTGTTGTAGCCCTTTGTCCAACATCTTAGACCTCTACAAGCCAACCCATGACAGTCTTGATTCATATCTACTTCCAACATATGACCAACTGTGGATGGTTTGAATAACTTAGTCATTCCGGAAGAATAACCTAGTTTATTCTGGAAGTCAAAACATGCAAAATGAAACACAAGAATAGTTGAATCCAATATGGTATCAAAACCTATGAACATAAATAAAACACCTTTTATTGATCACCATATGATTACACATTATTCATTGTATACTGTTTCAGCTATCAACTATATTCTTGAATTTAAAACAATAGTTGTCCCATGCTCCAAGCATGTACACTATGTTTTCTAAACACTAGTCATGTCATACACCAAGTATGCATACTATGTTTGTCAATGATCTTTACTTTGTGAACTAGACCAATTGAACATAACTTCAATGATTCTCTTTTCACACTCCCAAATCCTTACTGCAAATACAAGAATTCCAAATTCATGTCATTTACTGAAATCTGTTAGATTCTAAACTTATATGCATTGATCCTCTCATAATGATTATGCACAAAGTTAGACAGACTTGACAATAACCATTACAGAGAATTCCAAAAGAGATCAGCTCTTTAGAAACATCCTTCTTGCATTAAGTTTCCTAATCTTAAACAGATTGAAAATTCTAACTTTGAAACATTTCCAGATTCCATTTTGACTATCAGTTTTGAACAAGAGTTGCCTCCTTACAGATTATGTCAATATAGTCCTTCCAGAATTATCACTATACTTCCAACTGTCCTTGAGTAACCAATCTTTGGTAAACCTTAGATTGTCCTCGATAATTGTTTAATCCTTTTAGTCATATCCAGTTCTAAACCTTTTCCCTTCTTAATGCCCCAGGCATTTGGAAAATTTTAGAAAATATGAATATAGCACATGTAATCGATCCTATATCCAAAGCATATGGGAAACGATTCATGATGTCTCACATAAAGACTAAACCAGTATTTTGCTATAACATTTCCATTTCTATTTGCCAAGGTCAGATTATGAAAAGGGATGCCGTAATCATACTCGAATTTAAGAACGCAAATAATGGACCCATATACAGAATTTCCTTATGTTGACCCATTCCAACATGAAATTCATATATATTTCCTTGACTAAATGATTAAAACCTCACGATCTAAGCTTATAGATTTGAGATGAAGTATAATTTCCTCTCCCTTAATTATAGCAAAACAACTTTTCCCAATTGAAACCTTTTGTTTTCTATAATTAACATTGCTAACTTGCAATACTTATCATAATTATCATGCTCCCACTAAGATGATGATTATTAGCATAACACTTATGCTCCCACTAGCTTTGACATGTACCCAGAAATCAACTGAACTTCTAGAATGCAATACTTTATTGACTTTCTTACCAAACTTCAGATTTGTGATACTAGATTGCCTTGATAAGACTTTATCAATATCATACACCTCTCTTAGATAGCTCACATGTGTGTCTAAAAAATTATGAAGAGGGATGCTGTAATCATAATGTTTAGACTTTTTGTCATTCCCACAATTGCTATTTACTCAAAATCTACTTAGTGAAAGAGTTTCCTTACCATCATTTTCATGAATCGAAGAGCAACCTTATGCCACTTAGATTTAATGGTGTAAGCGTTCTTATCCACGTGAATTGTCAAAACCATAGTCACAAGACAAGGATAATGACAAATCCAAACTCATATGGACTAAACTCAATCTTAACTTCTTGCCACCTGGCAGCTCAAGGGCCTGCCATTGCTTCTAAGTTGTTGTGCAACACATTGAGAACTCTAAGAACTCATACGCAAAGCCAACTTTAACTGAAATGGGCACAGAATATGTCAACACGATAGGTTATAAACCTCAAGTCGTGTGCTAGTGAAGAACTTCAGGTTCTATTCTTGATTAGTTCTTGGGACTTTCAAGATCTTTAAGACTCCCACTGTCCTCTTGACCTATAAGACTCCCTTGTCAAACATCCAAGAGATAGTGTGAATTCTAACCAAGACAAACACTTCACACAATTGGCCTAAGTTGGTCTTTGTTTTATCCAAAACATCACAACTTACCAATTTCAAATGTACAAGAGTAGAAAACTTTTACTCTTACATTTGACAAGTGTTTTAAACCTTCTTTGAGACATGTCACACAAGTTACAATCTTGGAGTATGACTCTAAGAATTGTTTTTGGAACGAAGTATAAATCATCTTCTTGATTTAACCACTTCAACAATTCATAGTTCCTCTTCTTAGCTATAAGAAAGAACTTAGAGGATGAATTGTGATAATGTCTCTAAATCATTAAGATGATCATAAAAACTGATACGAAAGTACTCTCCCATCTTTTCAGATTTGAGAAACTTCTATCCTTCTGCCTAATTTGATTCTTCTTATTCGCTCTGCCTTACATTGGAACCTTTTTCCAATGTCTCAGAATTACACTTAACCTTGTAAGTATAACCATATTTACTGAACTTTAGTAAATTATGACGAATAATCTTATTGATCTTTTGTGGTGGACTTGACCAATGCATAAGAATGTGTACTCGACCCCTTAGTCCTTTACTTGACTCACACATCCATGTGAACAAGTAATTAGTCTTAATTTTCCAATACTTGAAAGTTCTCATTCATCATGCTATACAACTTGCATGATTCCAAATTCCGGTCCAATTGAGACTTGGGTGATAAGAATCTTTCCTTATTTGGTAAATTTAGACATTACCACAAATGAAGGAATCAATTTCATATTTCCACTCTTGCTATTAATGGAATCATATAAGCAACAATTTTTCCTCAAATTCCATTGTAAGGATATTTTAAAATAAATAAAATAAAAAATTTTCTTTTATTTTAAAACTATGCAGAAAAACTTATCCTTACAATCCATATGAAAAATTGTTGTTATCTATTCCTAAGCAATATCTCATAACTCCTAAGAAGTAACTCAAGAATCCGATCTTCAAACTACGCGATAGAAATCCATCTATGCGATCAGATTCAACGTATTCTTTCTTTAAGTTTCTTCACTTTTCTTTGATTCTTAAAACATTACCATGTGACCCAGTCACATCATGTATCAAGAATCTCATAATAGAAACTTAACAGAGTTAGATAGCGGACTTTACCTGAAGTAGAGTCAAACTTGTTGACTTTAACCTCCTTAGGTAAATTTGGCAGCTTCGCAACCAATGCCCCTTCCTTTGGAAATATAAACATATGGACCCTTTGATAATGGTACACAGGGACTATCACAGACTTAGCTTTTTCTCTTTACCATTTGGTCAACCGAGTTGACTATGGTCGATCCCTTTCCATTGGGAAGAGAATGCTTTTTTTGGATTTCCTGTGTCCCTATTGTCAATGTCCATCAAGTTTTAAGGAAGTTGATCTTAACAAATAGATAAGATCATTAAGGGTCATGTCATAGCCAGTTTCATAGGTGTCCCAAAGGAACTCACTATGTGACTTAGAAAGTGATTGAACCACCAACTTTCTCAAGACTTTGACACCCAACTCTCCCGGCTTGTCAATATGTGACTACATCTCCAAGATGTGACCACACCTAGACCTTGCCTAGCCAATATGGCTTGAGTGATCTTAAACTTTTCAAGAACTTGTGGGTTAGGGAGAATAATTGGAGGAGGTGAAAGAAGTATGATTTCCAAGGGACATCATCTTCATTAGGAAAGCTTGCTTCAAGAGATTTGGGAAGATCATAAATGTCTAAACTAGACATCTTTTGGGAGATATTCAAGATAGTTGATTTAAAGTCCTTAATATGACACCCAATATGAAATATTAAGGCTAGGACCCAACAAACTATTTTATAACTTAGAAGAGGGATGCTGTAATCTAAGCTATAAAATATTTGAAGGTAGGTGAATGACGATTCACCAATTTCCGCCATGAAAAATGAAATAATAATTAGGTTTTAATTGGTTTTGAAACTCCTAGATCTTTGAGATTCATTGAACTGTTCAATGGCATGTTTCAATCTCGAGTGTGCCCTTCAGGTTTTGTGATTGGGATGCCGAGGATCACAAAACAAGGTGTGAAGTAACCATGCAAATTACTTGGCACCCTTAAGTGTTTACCCCTCAATAGATGTGCCGGTTAACCACACACGCTCCATCGATACTATGATAAACATTAAGTTACCCTTTGCCTACCTTGTTAAATACGAGTTAGTGTGCCGATTAACTACACACGCTCCACTAACCGACTTAAACAAAGTGCAAAGTGTAATTTCATGGATTAGCACCTTATTCACATTTTCCTAAGTAACTAAGATTGGGTATTTATAAAAGGTTTAGTTACTTAGTATTTATCATTAATACTTTTAATGAAGGGAGAATTATAGTCCTTGTCCTACCCGTTCGGCTAACGACTCTCCACCAGTCAAGGAAGCGGTGGGTGAGCGTGGACACCCATTAAACTACCATTTTATAGGATGTAACCTTATGCCCCATTATAGACCGGCTTCGTGAATGAGGCCTACTAACGGTAAGACTGACTTTACTCTTATACATATATATAAATATTATTAACTTATAATATTATAAAGTATAAGGGTTGAATTTTCACTTTTAAAATTCTAAGGTTTAGTTTGGAATTAAAGTATACATGGGGGGTAACTTTACAAATTCCAAAACTTGAGGACAAGTTTTGAAACCTTTCAAAACTCTTGGATTTTTCATAACTTATGAGTTTAATTATGGTTTAATGAAAAAAAAATCAAGTTCCATAACTTGACGACAAGTTATGGAAGACATTAAATCATTTAATGATGACATTAAAAATAGAGACTCTTCTATTTTCATAACCTATGAGTCTTAATGACACTTTAAAAAGAAAAACTCTTCACTTTCCATTACTTGAGGACAAGTTATGGAGTTCATAAAAACCATTAATATCAAATATTCCAATTAACACAATAATCAAATAATTTTTCTATGATCTAGATTAAACTCATAAGTAAAGATAATTCATATCAACAATTTTCAAGAAATTAGATAATCATATAAACTAATACAAATCTTGAAACTTTGATAATTATCCTTTGAAGTCTCTTGGACTTTATAACCTAAAGAGTTAATAAATGAGACATTTCACATCCATAACTTATGGAAGTTTCAAAACTCTTAAGATCATAACTTTAAAAAAAACTTTCGAGTTCCAAAATTTTATGACAAAATTTGTAACTCCTTAAAACCACTTAGATCAAACTTTTAAAACAAATAAAATAATCTTGTAGTAAAGTGACTCAAATTTTACAAATTATTAGTTTTTCATAAAATCAAGTAATTATCATAAAATTTGACAAACTTCATGTTTTTTTTTTTTTCCATCAACTTGAAAAAAAAATACATTTGCATCAAATATAGTAGAAAACAACCCATGGCTCTGATACCACTGTTGGATTTTGGTATTATACAACATCCTATGGTGCACATACAACCCTAAATACCTTGGATCTATGTTTTCACTAATTATACATGCAAATGGTTTCCAAGGCATTAAACCTATAACTAGCATGCATTTGACATAAACCATATAATATACTAGTTAGGGAGACATACCTTTTATGTGGCTTGAAGTCTTGATGTATTTGGCCTTAAGAGCTTAGCACCAATAGTATGAAATCCCTCAAATGGAATCACAACACACCTAGGACAAAGGTGGCTCTTGAGAGAGAATTCTATGCACCAAAACACCTCCATATTTCTCTAAGAAAAGAAGTGGTGATTTTGGCTATGGAGTAACCTATTTATATGTAGGATTCCAAGGGTCATGGGTATAACCCATAATCCATACCCATGGGTTTTATGATCCATGGTTCATGTGGCCCAAATCTTTATGTATCCATACATAAACTTGGTCCAACATGGATCATAAGCCCAACACATATAAATATAACTAATTTTCATAATTAGTCCCCATAGATTTAATTAGTCTCTTTTGATCACTAAATTAATTCCAAATTAATTCTTGATCGATACTAATTAAAACATATGATTTCATATTAACATATTATAACTTATAATATATTAATAAACCGTAAATAACCTTCTCTCAAAAGTCCATCCTAACCAATTGTCCTGATGATATGCAACCCAAATGGACCATGCTACTCTCGGGTCAAGTACATACCAATAAGAGTTATGGGCTTAGACATCTAATCCAACAGACGCATGCAGTGATGATCACGCCCACGACGTGGCAAGGGACATATTTGCCCTATAAATAGATTTGAAGGGCCAGTTGACTATGGCTGCTCCACCCCTTCTCTCCCACTCTCGATACACCCTCTAAGCCCTATTTTAACCCCCCGAAGCCCCGGTATCAACCCTGAGACCCGAAGCAAGTCCAGAAGCCCGAAGATCCCGAGAAGAAAAGAGTTTCCGAGCCGAAGCTCTGCCCGCGAGAAACTAGGTGTATGAAGTGATCCCGATTTCACCGAAGAATACAACTTCTACTAGTTGTAGTGCTATCTGATCATCTTCTGATCAAGTGAGTGTATAGTCCCTTTCATAAACTCGATAATAATACAAGTATTGTTTGAATGTATTAAGTATATTGTTGTTTATATGTGTGAGTGTGTGGTCGCTTTCTTCTAACACATAAATATCAAGTATTTGCTATGAAATACGTGCTATGTGTATAATATAAAGTTGTTCATATGTGTGGGTATATAGTCCCTTTCATAAACACGATTTTAATACAAGTATTGTTTGAATGTATTAAGTATATGTTTGGTGTGAGTGTATAGTTACTTTCTTCTAACACATAAGTATTAAGTATTTGCTACGATATACGTGTTATGTGTTTATATATTGTCGTTTATTTGAGAAAAGCATGGAATTGATGTTTTATATAGGTTTTAAATGAGTTAAACTTTATATGTATGTTATATCTAAAAATATGCTGGGTAGAACATGGGTAGACAAACTAGTTGGTGTGTGATGAAGGATAAGTTTGAGGATGAGACGAAAGATAAACCTCGGTAGCTATGGATTTAGTACTGTATAGATAAACCGTGGTAGCTATGGATTTAGTACCGTATAGACGAACGCTGGTTGCTATGGATTTAGTACTGTATAGATAAACCTTGGTAGTTGTGGATTTAGTACCGTATAGACGAACGCTGGTAGCTATGGATTTAATACTGTATAGATAAACCGTGGTAGTTATGGATTTAGTACCGTATAGACGAACGCTGGTAGCTATGGATTTAGTACTGTATAGATAAACCTTGGTAGCTATGGATTTAGTACCGTATAGACGAACGCTGGTAGCTATGGATTTAGTACTGTATTGATAAACCTTGGTAGCTATGGATTTAGTACCGTATAGACGAACGCTGGTAGCTATGGATTTAGTACTGTTAGATAGACGAAGATAGCTATGGACTTAGTACCTACACTGGTAGCTATAGATTTAGTACCCGATGAATGAACCATAGCAACTATGGAATTAGTGCTCTATGAAGGAGCCTTAGCAGCTATTGTCTTAGTGCCTAATAAAGAATCCTTGCAGCTATTGTCTTAGTGCCTAATACGGAGTGAACGAATAGATGATTCTTAGGGTAGACCCTTAAGAGTAAGGAAGATAATCGGGATGGGTAATTGGGTTGATTGTTTGATGATTGAATATAATAATTATATTATTGTGGGTTGAAAACCCTATATGATCACCAGGATCCCAAGCCTGACCCACTCAGTTTAATTGTATCACAGGTATCGATACGAAGCTGCTTTGCACTGAGAGATTAAAGGAGATGTAAATCACTAGAGTAAATGAATGTATCTTCTGTTTATGCTTATGTGTCTGTATCGGAACATGACATCCCGAGGTTTTATTATTTAATGAAAATACATTCTCTTTGAGAAATGTTTTGATAAGTTTTTATCATATCTTGTTTTGGGAACAAATTCCACAACCGTTTTCTTTAAACGATTACTCTGATTTATAAAACAAAGCATAAACAAATCGGTCTTTTCTAGCCGAGAAATTGGGGATGTCACAGTTGGTATCAGAGCATTAGTTTAAGCGAACTAGGAATTTGTAGGAAATTTCTAGACTTAAACTTAGAATGCTAAGGAATGATTGTGAGGAGCGTGTCTAAAATATGTTAGGTAGTACACCTAAATTGACACAGGCACTAGTTTATTTTAGGAATGATGCCTAAAATGCTTTTATGTGCTAATTGTTTTGTGTGATAGCTAAATTGATGCTATTATTTGTTCGGATCTATGGTCTGTTGCCGACCGGATCTGGAAACCTTATGTGTTTAGGATTCTAAGCGTACGACTACGAAATTAGAACTAGCATGTAAATGTTTCGGGGTGATAAGGAGATTTATACGTTTATCGTAATTAAAAACTTTCTTATCTTAAAAAAATTCTCGCTTGGTACACTGATTGTCTGCTTGGATGTACAAGAGGTCATGGTGAAGACTCGTAGAGAAATTGAGTAAATGGAGAAAATGAGGAAGGCTTATGATAGTGGATGACACCTATCAGAAGATATTGTAAGAGTGGTATCTTGCCTTTAGAGTATGTCTTATGAAATAAAAGTACGTGTAGAGGAGTACGGTACGTCTGAAGTACACCTTCGATTGGCAGGATGATGGAAGGATTGATGAAATTCTTGAAGTTGTTTTATCGTCTGGTATTTCCATCACCAATCGAGTTGAAGTAGAGTTGATGATTGAAGAGTGAGTAATGAAGAAGTCCTAGTAGAGTCTAGGGAAATTGTTTATGATTATTTTGACACATTCGTATGTGTTAAATTGTTTTGTGATTTTCTTGTATGGTGACTTGGTCAACTGTGGGACAATACTTGGGATGAGTATGAGTAGGTGTGAAAGGTAGTAGATGCATATAGTACCGGAGATACATGACTCACACTTGGATCAGGGAAAGTCACAAGGTTACCAAGAAGCTAGTAATTGATTCTGTTTTGTTCATAATGTGTCATTACCCTTGTTTCGGTAGTGACTATTAAGATAGTTGTTATTTCGACCCTAGTAGTCATATCAAATCGAGTCTGACTATGATGAGTTTGTTACGTGGTTCATGGAACCAAGTTCGAGGTAGCATCTAAATCAAAGTCAAAAGATTGAAATCAATGTGATCGATAGCATTGCGCTCGTTGTTAAGGAAGCTTGTAGCTAGAAATGCTACATGTAAAAATGTGATTATATCATGTTAGAATATGAAAGAAGGTATATTCCATTCTGGAATTTGACTCTAAGAGACTTGAGTCTAAGCGTTGCATCATACGATGGGAGGTCATTAGAACACGACCCATCGGTTTGTTACAATAGATAAATGAAAGTATTTATCCTGAGAAGAAGAAGGAGTCAACAATAAGGACTTATTTTGTAACTTGGAAGTTATGACTGAAAGTACAGCATAGTACGATAAGCAGATGCAAGATTGGGCATCGTCTGCGGTCAAGAAAACCATAGAGTTAAATACTCTTTCGAGGAAACATAGAAGTTACCTAGGATGAAGAGAAAACGTGGGAAATCATTATGCAAGCCCTATTTCGTTGATGATTCCGGGACGTAATCATCCTAAGGGGGAGATAATTGTTACGTCCGTAGATCCGGGCTACTCAATTTATAGATGATAAGCATCAAAAAATGACTTTTTGATGGAAGATTATTTAGAAGGATTAATCTTAACCAAGTTGTAGTATATGTCACAAGGTTTCCGTGCATATAAAGAACGCCAAAATCCGAGGTATAACGAAGAAGTTATGACATGTCGAAGTTTCGCGACAGAACCGGCACGACCCAGCGTGACGTAAATAGTGAACTTAAGGTAGATATATATATCTATCCTTAGTGATCTAAACAATAGTTGAAGATTTATTCGATAGTATTCCAACGATAAAAAAATAGACGAAAACGGAGTTCAGATGAAGGAGTTATGAATTTCGAACGGAGTTTTCCTATCCCGACCTACTATAGATAATATATAAGTAATATACTTATAATATATTAAAAATAAAGTCAAAATTAGCCAATGGAGTCTAAACAAGAGTTGTAGAGCATAATCTCACATTTTCATCGATATAAAGAACGTCGAGAACGGAGTTCGTATGCGAAAGTTATGGATTTATGAAGTTCGGGGCACGAAACCCCAAAACTGTCAGAGACCACGACGTGGCAAGCAGTGCCACGATGTGGCAAATCTCATGACAACTCCGGGAGTCCCCTAGATGCAACTTGGGATGACGCATGCAGTGACGATCAAGCCCACGACATGGAAAAAGGATCCCACGACATGGCAAGGGCCAAATTTTCCCTATAAATAGATTTGAAGGGCCAGCCGACTATGGTTGCTCCATCCCTTCTCTCCCACTCCCGATACATCCTCTACGCCCTATTTTAACCCCCCGAAGCCTCGGTATCAACCCCGAGACCCGAAGCAAGTCCCGAAGCCCGAAGATCCCAAGAAGAAAAGAGTTTCCGAGCCGAAGCTCTGCCCGCGAGAAACTTGGTGTGTGAAGCGATCCCGGTTTCACCGAAGAATACTACTTCTACAAGTCGTAGTGCTGTCCGATCATCTTCTGATCAAGTGAGTGTATAGTCCCTTTCATAAACTCGATAATAATACAAGTATTGTTTGAATGTATTAAGTATATTGTTGTTTATATGTGTGAGTGTGTGGTCACTTTCTTCTAACACATAAATATCAAGTATTTGCTATGAAATACGTGCTATGTGTATAGTATAAAGTTGTTTATATGTGTGGGTGTATAGTCCCTTTCATAAACATGATTTTAATACAAGTATTGTTTGAATGTATTAAGTATATGTTTGGTGTGAGTGTATAGTTACTTTCTTCTAACACATAAGTATTAAGTATTTGCTACGATATACGTGTTATGTGTTTATATATTGTCGTTTATTTGAGATAAGCATGGAATTGATGTTTTATATAGATTTTAAATGAGTTAAACTGTATATGTATGTTATATCTACAAATATGTTAGGTAGAACATGGGTAGACAAACTAGTTGGTGTGTGATGAAGGATAAGTTTGAGGATGAGACGAAAGATAAACCTCGGTAGCTATGGATTTAGTACTGTATAGATAAACCGTGGTAGCTATGGATTTAGTACCGTATAGACGAACGCTGGTAGCTATGGATTTAGTACTGTATAGATAAACCTTGGTAGCTATGGATTTAGTACCGTATAGACAAACGCTGGTAGCTATGGATTTAGTACTGTATAGATAAACCGTGGTAGCTATGGATTTAGTACCGTATAGACGAACGCTGGTAGCTATGGATTTAGTACTGTATAGATAAACCTTGGTAGCTATGGATTTAGTATCGTATAGACGAACGCTAGTAGCTATGGATTTAGTACTGTATAGATAAACCTTGGTAGCTATGGATTTAGTACCGTATAGACGAACGCTGGTAGCTATGGATTTACTACTGTTGGAGAGACGATGATAGCTATGGACTTAGTACCTACACTGGTAGCTATAGATTTAGTACCCGATGAATGAACCATAACAACTATGGAATTAGTGCTCTATGAAGGAGCCTTAGCAGCTATTGTCTTAGTGCCTAATAAAGAATCCTTGCAGCTATTGTCTTAGTGCCTAATACGGAGTGAACGAATAGATGATTCTTAGGGTAGACCCTTAAGAGTAAGGAAGATAATGGGGATGGGTAATTGGGTTGATTGTTTGATGATTGAATATAATAATTATATTATTGTGGGTTGAAAACCCTATATGCTCACCAGGCTCCCAAGCCTGACCCACTCAGTTTAATTGTATCTCAGGTATCGTTACGAAGCTGCTTTGCACTGAGAGATTAAAGGAGATGTAAATCACTAGAGTAAATGAATGTATCTTCTGTTTATGCTTATGTGTCTGTATCAGAACATGACATCCCGAGGTTTTATTATTTAATGAAAATACATTCTCTTTGAGAAATGTTTTGATAAGTTTTCATCATATCTTGTTTTGGGAACAAATTCCACAACCGTTTTCTTTAAACGATTACTCTGATTTATAAAACAAAGAATAAACAAATCGGTCTTTTCTGGCAGAGAAATTGGGGATGTCACACTTGGGCACCAAGGCACAGCCTGGTGCTGACACGTAACATCGCACACAGGGGGTAAATCCATCGATTTTCAAAAATTCATAATTTTCGCATACGAACTCTGTTTTCGACGTTCTTTATATCCACGCGTAGGTAAAAATAAGATCTACAACTTTCATTTTGACTATGTTGGCTAATTCTCGACTGATTTTAAATTTAACAGTACGAGGAGATTATATTGTTAAATGTCCACGTAAAATTCGTAACTGCTTCATACGGACTCCGTTTTCATCTGTCTTTTTATCATTGAGTTCTTATTAATGAGATATTAGGTCTCTTAGGGCAAAAACCGCTGGATCTAAATTCGAGTTTTGGGTTGTGTACTGCTAAGCTAAATCTTAGAAAAATCATAACTTCCTCATACGAAGTCAGATTTGGATGTTCTTTTTATGCACGCTCTCGGTTTAACATATACTACAACTTTCTTTTAGATTACTAAGGCTAAAAATTCCTTTATCGTAAAATCACTATCTTCGTTTCCCGGTATCGTGTTGGTTTTGTCACGAAACTTCGACGGGCCATAACTTCTTTGTTATAACTCGGATTTCAGCGTTCTTTATATGTACAAAACCCTTGTATCATATAATATAACTTGGATAAAATTAATCCTTCTAAATAATATTCCATCAAAAACTCATTTTTGATGCTTACTGTCTCTAAATTGACTAGCCCGAATCTGCAGGCGTTACAATTATCTCCCCCTAATTAGGATGATTACGTCCTGAAATCATCAACGAAACAGGGTTGTATAATGACTCCATACATTATCTCTTCATCCTAGGTAATAATTGTAACTTCTATGTTTCTTCGAATGCGTATCTAACTCCTAGTATTCTTAACTACAAGTGGTGCTTGACCTTACACCCGTTCTCTATGCGTCGTTATACTTTCAAGCATGACCTTCATGTCACAACCTTGCTCTTTGACAGAGACTCCTTCTTCTTAACAAACTTAAGATAAGTTTATTTGATTACTACAATTGTCTGATGTGTCATATTCTAATGAGCTATCATCGTATGTTGCAACGCTCAGACTCAGGTCTCTTAGAGTCAAATTCCGGAATGGAATATACTTTCCTTCATGTTCTGATCACATCTTAAAATGTATCATTGCTAGCTACAAGCTACTGTCGCGATACCTCTACTGATCGCTTTGATTATCTTTTATTTCAATCTTCTAGCTTAAGCAGGATGTTACATCGAACTTGGTTCTCTGAACCACATAACATACTCATCTTAGTCGGACTCGATGTGATATGACCACTAGGGTTGGAATAACAATCATGTTCTTAGTCATTGGCAAAACGATGGTAACAACATACTTGAATAAAACAGAATCAATTACTAGCTTCTTGGTAACCTTGTGACTTTCCCTGATCCAAGTGTGAGTCCTGTGCTTCCGGTAGTATGGCCCTCTACTACCATTCACACCTACTCATACTCGTCCCAAGTATTGTCTCGTTGTTCTCCAAGTTACCATACAAGAAAATCACTTGACTCCACAACCCTAGCATACCTTATCATTTTGTGTACAATCGTTGGAATAATGACCGATCCTTCCACACTTGTAACATGTTACTTCTCCATCGCATCTCCTGAAGTGCTTGTTCTTACACTTTTCGCACCTCTTGGCTACATACTTTTGGTCATCCAGGTTAGACTTTGAGAATTTTCCCTGCTTCTCAAGTCTTGAGGATCCTTCAAACTTCCTCTTTTTGCCAATTCCAGCCTTCTCCAGACGCTTTTCCTTTATTTGGGTCTCAATATTCCTAGCTACTCTAACGAACGTTTTCAAAGTAGTTTCCATTTTGATTGTTAAAGTCTGTAGGTAGTCCGTTACCAAACCTATCAATCTTGGAGAGTTTAGTAGGCACTAAGTATGGAAATAGCTTCATCCTCTCGGTGCATGCGGTGACATACTCATCAACACTCATCTTCCCTTTCTTCACGTTCTGAAACTTGTTGTTTAGGTCTATCAGATCTATCTCTGAGCATACTGCATTTTTAACTGCTCCGTGAATGCTTCCCAAGAAATTCACATAGCTTCTCCTCGTGGCATTATATCTGCCAACAACTTCCACCAACGTTGCACTCCGGTCTTTAGTTGTTTGACCGCAAAGAAAGTCTTTTGCTTGTTGCTATAGTCACAACTCTCAAAAACCATCTCTATTTCGGAGATCCTGTAAAGTCCCGATTCCAAGGATCCAAACCAATGATCAAAAAAATAGTAATCAAACAGAATAAGAATGGAGTAGAAGAAGGATTAAATCGAGCATGCACACATTTATATCATAAAAACGTCAAGTACACGTTGAGCACACACACATGGACCGTGAATAGACTGACAACGTCCCTGAAAAACTACTAACAGACTCCTATATATATGGAACAAACCAACCACAAACAGGGTTCACGGCCATGAACAGGTCACGATCGTGAACTCCCTAACAACCGTGAACACAAAAGAATAGCTACAAACACCATGATCCCAACCAAGACTTGTACAATATGAATGACTAGCCCAAACCACATAGTTATGACTTATCAATCTCCCCCTTGGTTTGAGGATAACATTGACTCAGTCCTTATCAATGATTATCACATCTGACCCTCCCATGGCGCCAAGCCACATCTCCTTCTAGATAATCTCAGCAACCATCGCAGTGAACTCCTTAGTAGCTTCAAAAATCTCTTCAGCAACCCATATTTGATTTTGAGCCAGCTGGTATGTATCCCACCTTCCAAACTGAAATAGACCACTCTTGCCGAACAAGCGAAATATACCATTTAGGAATTTGATGACAGCAGAAGTTGTGGTTTCATCAAATACCCTGTAAAGCATATTTCTTAGAGAACCATTGCAAAAATTCTGCATAACAGGGATCTGTCTCACTTGGTTAGTAGGAGGCCACATCACCGTATTGAAAGGCTCATTGGTCTTTGGATCCAGCATGCCAGAGAAGCTTTTAATGATGTATTTAACAGTTTTCATATCAGCAAATCTCTTTTTTACTTGATTCTCCAGGTAAATCTTGAAGTGTGTTGCTCGTGGATCATTGTCTAGATTAGCAAAGGGAGCATTAGCAAGTTCAGACAAATCAACTCTCGTCCATGAGTTGAAATCATGTATGTCCTTGTAATACTCCACATTCAAACTTTTGCGCTTCACAATCCACATATTCAATCTGTCATGAAAACCCCACGACACTATTCCCGATCAATCACCATACTTGGAATCAAAACGTTTCTTCTGAAGATCTGTAATGGTGATTTGGGGTTGATCTCCACCAACATTCTGATCTGAATTTCTCTTGAACAACAACTTTTGTTTCTTAGAAGATGATGCCAATTTAGTACGTTTTAAAGAAACTATGTTAGGAGCTTGAATTGGCTCTTTTTCAAATCAATCAACGACTCGAGTTATTCTCACAATGGGAGGGTCAACAGGGGGTTCTTTAAAAGGCTAGGTAGCTCTAAACTCTTCAACAGATGAATTCAACTTGTCTCCAAGATCCTCTACCAACTTGTTCTTTAAATCATAGTAGCATGCAGTCAGAGTGTTGAAATGAGACTGCATGTAACACCCATAAAATTCATGCCAAATTTAAACTTTCAAAAACATTTAAAATACCAATGGTTATTACAAAAGGTTTACAAAACAGTTTCATATCATAGTTCCCAGAAATGATGATCATAGATTGATGAAAGTGTACGGTCACGCCTTCGCATTCCCGCGGTCATCCGCTGAACCTGAAACAAAAATCGATAAATGTAAGCGCGAAGGCTTAGTAAGTTACCTCCAAAATACCAACCTCATACAACCATAAACGTATCATATAACCAACACAGAACAGCAATGCATCTCGAGTCTACAAAGTGACTGGTCCGCCCACACCGGGCCTTCAGTCCACCTGGTCCACTCTCTTAGTCTACAGTATGACTGGACCGCCCACGCCGGGCCTTCAGTCTATCTGGCCCACTCTCCGAGCCTCAGCACGTCTGGACCGCCCTCTAGGAGCCTTCAGCCTATCTGGACCGCTCTTCGTGCCTTCAGCCTTACTATGTGCCCTCCCGGGTCTGTAGTCTATCCGGTCCGCCCTAAGTATGTTGGCCTACAACACCAAGCAGGACCCGCCTCAACCCAACCCCCATACCAAACAATAATGTGCACATAAACAGATAATCACATAACAGTCCATATATAAACAAACCGATCTAACAGATCATATAGCATACCAACATCCTAACCTGGATACCGACCTAAACCAGGTCACTAAACATAACATCATCCTATATACCAGGATACCGACCTAACCAGGTCACTAAACACAATAACGTCCTAACTACCACGACGTAGATCTAAAAGATCAATAAGCATATCTAGCAAATACTAGTATATAATCCAAGAAAGGGCCAACCTTGGTGCCTTAGACCCTGTTGATATAGGGAGGATAACTCACCTCGAAATGCCGATCTGAACCAAAGAAGCAGATTCCCGAACCACTGTCTTACCGACAATCCCGAACTATCCAAAATAGCGAATAAAAATTCAATAAACAGGAATATAAATTTTGACCAAGAATTCCTTATAACAATAGCACAATTTTCCTTTGCTCTAATTCGGGCCAAGGCCCAATACCAAATCCATGATCCATAAGTCCATATAACAAGGCCCATCATTGGCCAAATTTTCCAAATTGGACCCAACTACCTAATTGGGCCTAAATCCAAGATCCATTACCAAGACTTGGCCTAATGTCCGACCAAGGCCTAAGTCCAGCTATGTCACACCCCAAAACCGAGAACGATGGAAACGTTCTGGGGTGAAGGACTTCATGTAATGTATCACAACAATGTAAAGTAGTAAACAAACAAAAACATCATCCATTGCATTAATAGTATAATTTTAATTAAAAGTGTGTTCTTTCATAGTATAAGACAACATAGTAAATAATCAAAATAAAAGAGGAGTCTTGATTTCTCCGTCTTCACAAAACCTGGTCGTTGTACCTGTCTATTTGTGACCTGAGAATACAAGTTATTTTGAAAACGAGTATCAGCAATAAAGCTGGTGAATTCATAAGTATTAATGTGTCTTTGATTTGTAAAATTGGAAAGTAAACACTTGTAAACATTTGGAGAAAAGTTTGTATAAGTATGAAAATGTTTGTAAGTACTTAAAAAAGTTTGAAAACCCTAGTAAATCCCTATGATTCCTACTAGTATAAAAAGTAGTCCTCTACCAAGAGCTAACTGTACGCCTATTATTATTACTTTCTACCTCATCGATTATGTGAATATGGCACATGGTAAAGGTATTTATAATATATTAACTGGATTTTTAATCCATTTGCAATTTTCGTATGCAAAGTGTAAGTACTGTAGTATTTGTAATGAGTGACTACTTTGTACTAATTTGCCTTAATTGAGGGTTAAGGCATAATGTGATGGCTAGAACCCATACTATACGCTCTCTATCAAGAGATTTTGGGAACCAAACACGAACCTGGATTTTTGTAAGCCGTGAACATCCACATTACTATGATCATGTATACCAAATATAATAATCACAATGCAGTAGTGATTCATTGGTATAGTTAGATCCTGAACTTGTTCCATGCTATAGCACCTTGTTATGTTAGTTCTATTATCGTGTATTGTAAGCGTATTCATGTAAGCATATCTGTGTAAGCGTATTCATGTAAGCGTATCTATGTAAGCGTATCTATGTAGACACATTCATGTAAGCGTATCTATGTAAACGTATTTATGTAAGCGTATCTATGTAAACGTATTCATGTAACATGTAATGTATTAGTATATACTCATGAATGAACTGACTCTTGTGTGATTCCTTGTACTTGGAATGGTAAATAGTATCTCCTAACTACAACTATTATAGTTACTAGTGACGTACGAGTATAACCGAAAGGATACATTTGCTACCCAAAGGTACTGAACTGACTAAGGGAACCTATATATATATATATATATATATATATATATATATGTATATATATATATATATATATATATATATATATATGTATATATATATATATATATATATATATATATATATGTATACATGATATATAATTTATATTTAGACGACATTCGGACGAGCAACTGATGCCCTAAGGCCACATCCCAACGAGGAAAAGGAAATAAAGCGAGATAGCCGTCCTAAGTCCTTTAAACATTATTTATATAACTATACATATCTAGGCATGCATTTGACAATATAAAAGCGTAAAATAAGTTTCGTAAAACCTTTGAAAAAGTTTAATACTAAGAAACGATGACTTGATGTTAGTTTATAAAACGATTTGAAAGTATTTTGTTTGATAAGACAGTTTAAGTATAAGGAAAACCTTTGTTTGAAAACACATTTGTAACAGAGTTTGAAAGGAAACTTACAGTATGTAAGACATTTTGATAAAGAGTTTTATACATGTAAAAACGTTTAAGAAAGTTATTTGAAGAAATCGGTTTGTAAAACAGTTAACGTATAGTAAATCCATTTGCATGCTAGTTATTAATCACATGTGATTGATATAATAACTAAACATGATTCAACTTGTATTCCCCCCAATAAAGCATTTATAAACATTTAAAAGAATAATTAAGGGGTATGAACACACCTTCAGTGAGTGGATCGGATGGAAGTGTCGGACAAGTGCTTGGTGTTAAGTGAAGACTTAGACACACACAATGATCCTAATAACATATGAAGACATATGTATATATGTAATTAGTGATTGTAACACTAATTGAACATGTATAAACATCCTAATGTTGGGAAAACACTGTGGTCAAAGTGTTAGGAGGCTATCGAGTTGCAACAAAGGTGTGCAAGGCCTTATACGGGAGTTTATGGTCAATGGACCATGTTTGTTGGAGTTTACTGTAACGCCCGTAGATCCGAGCTAGTCAATTTAGAGGCAATAAGAGTCGAAAATGACTTTTCGAAAAAAGATTATTTAGAATAAATAATTTTAACTAAGTTGTAGTATATGTCACAAGGTTTCCGTACATATAAAGAACGCCGAAATCTGAGTTATAACGAAGAAGTTATGACACGTCGAAGTTTCGCGTCAGAACCGGCACGGCACCAGGAAGCATAAATAGTAAACGTCCAATAGAGCGAGATTTAGCCTTAGCGCTCTCAACGAAAGTCATAGAGTATGGTAAAATAAGAGCATCGATAAAAACAACACCCAAATCTGACTTCGTATGAGGAAGTTATGATTTTTTGAAGTTTCGGATTAGCAGTGTACAACCCGAAATTCGAATATTAGATTGAGCGGTTTTTAGCTGACACGACCTGAACGAGAATCGAAGATCCCCTTAAGAGTAGCGTAACGAGAAAAAGATGGGCGAAAACGGACGTCAGATGAAGAAGTTATGAGGATTTAACAGACAAATCCTGTCCCGGCCTGTTAATAATATAAATTTCAAAATAAAGTCAAAATTAGCCAACGAAGTCTAAACGAAAGTTGTAGAGTACGTTCCCAACTTCGCGTGGATATAAAGAACATAAAAAATGAAACTCGTATGCAAAAGTTATGTTTTTTAGAAGTCGGAGTAGAAAATCATGAATCTTGTGCGAAGTTGCTGACGTGGCTGAATCTCAGCCGTCACTTGTTGCCCACACCTCGCTTCGGATGAGTGACACCTGTCCTCGCATACGCCCCGCGTAATCCGAAGACGCCCAGCGTCCGAGTACGCCTCGCGTACCAAGGCTCGTACGCCCAACGGTCTGCTGACTTGTGCGATCCGAAGCTGTCCACGATGCACCAACGAAGCTGCGACACGCGTCCATTACGTCCAACGTACTCTGAGGAGTACGCCCAACCTTCCAAGGAGGGGCGCCTATAAATAAGCTGCGAAGGCAGTCGGTTTTGTTGCACCAAATCCTACACTCTCTCTAACTTCTTTCTCTCTCTACAACCCCAAACCCCCTAAACCCTAGGAAAACCCCTTAGCTCACGAGGGAAGCCCCGAGGCTCCTAGAGTCCCGAGAAAAAGAGCCATTCGGTTTCGAAACGCTGCTCCAATTAAGTTCCGGTTTTCGATAAAATTCGCTGTAAGTGTGCTACACTTAAGCAGTTTTTAATATAGCTTTCAAATAATTATAGGAATGTTATTAGGTCCTTAAAATAATTATTTGGGCTATTATTATGAGTTATATTGAGTGTTATTAAACGCTTATATAATAATAATAATAGTCAGACTATTAATTTGTTGCGGTTATCGTTAGACTGAACCCTAGTGGTATTGGTACTAGGTTTTATCGAAGGAAAGTTGTATTGAGAGTATCGAAGCGCTGTCCAAATGCTGAGTCACCACCTATCAGGTGAGTGCATAGTCCCTTTCATGAACATGATTTTAATACAAGTATTAATTGAAGTATTAATTATATGTTTATGTGCGAGTTAATTGATGTTGCCTGAAATACGTGTTAAAGAACATACCTGATTATATTTGATTATTTAGGATAAAGAGTAGACCTAAATTAATTATGAGGAATATTAGGTAGTATATTCTTACGAGTACAAGTGAGTTATACTCAGAGAATAGAATTTAGTATATTTCATTTATCTGGGAGCATGGATTAGACATAGTCATTGTCCCTAGTCCGAGAGTATGGATTAGGCATAATCATTCATCATTAATCCGTGAGTATGGATTAGTCATTTTCCCTAGTCCGAGAGTAAGGATTAGGCATAATCATTCATCATTAATCCGAGAGTATGGATTAGTCATTCGTCCCTAGTCCAAGAGTATGGATTTGGTAAATTCGTTCATTTATGATCCGGGAGTATGGATTAGGTAAGACGACTAATCTTAGGTTCGAGAATATTGATAGTCTCGTTGTGAGGATCGACGAGGTGGGATAAGAGTTGTTTATATATATGATGAGATTGTATATTTTGTGAGTTTTAAACTATATATATGGTATAACATTGTGGGATTGAAATCCCTATGTACTCACCAGGTTTCCCAACCTGACCCACTCAGTTTATTTACATCACAGGTGTTGATATGAGTCACATTACACTGAGAGATTTAAAGAGATGTAGATGACTAGTGTAAATAAATGTAAGTTCTGTTTATGCTTATGAATCTCTATTAACGATGACATCCCAAACTTTTTGAAATGAATAAAATATGTTTCTTTGAAAATGTTTTAATAATGTATTTATCGTGTTTTTCTGGGAACAAATTCCGCAACATTTTTATTAAAAGAAGAACTCTGATTTTTATAAAGCATAAAAAAATCGGTCTTTTCTAGCCGTGAAAATGGGGATGTCATAGTTGGTATCAGAGCATTAGTTTAAGCGAACTAGGAATATGGATTTATTTCTAGAGTTAAACTTAGAATGATAAGTAATGATTGTGAGGAGTGTGTCTAATAAAATTTAGGTAATACACCTGAATAGACAAGCACTAGCTTATTTAGGGAAAATTCCTAACATGCTTTTATGTGATAAATGATTTATGATATGCATTATATGATCGGATCTTTGGTCTGTTGCCGACCGGATCTGGAAATTTTATGTGCTCAGGTTTCTAAACGTTTAATTACGATATTAGAACTGGCATGTAACTTTTTGGAGTAATAAGTTGGAATACGCATCTAATTCTTCCTCTATCTATATTCTTGTCTCGATACACCAAACGCTTGCTTTGGAGAATAGAATGTCAGGATAAGGACTCACAGAGAATTGAGTAAGTGGAGGAAATGAAAAGGCTTATGATAGTGAATGACACCTATTGGAAGATACCATAAGAGTGGTATCTTGCCTTTAGAATATGTCATGCAGTACGTTTAGAGGAGTACAGTACGTCCGAAGTACACCTTCGATTGGCAGGATAATGGAATGATTGGCGTAATTCATGAAGTTGACCCATCATATGGCATTTCCATCGAGCTGAAGCATAATTGATGATTGAAGATACGCATAGAAGAAGTCCTAGTAGAGTCTAGGGAAACTTTTGTGATTGTTTGGACACATTTTTATGTGTTAAAAATTGTTTTTGTGATAATAACTTGGAAAACTGCGAGACAATACTTGGGACGAGTATGAGTAAGTGTGAAAGGTAGTAGAGGCCTATACTACCGGAAGCACATGACTCAGACTTTGATCAGGGAAGGTCACAAGGTTACCAAGAAACTAGTAATTGATTTTGTTTTATTCAAGTATGTCGTTACCATTGTTTCGGTAATGACTAAGAAGATTGTTGTTATCCCGACCCTAGTGGTCATATCACATTGAGTCCGACTACGATGAGTATGTTACGTAGTTCAAAGAACCAAGTTTGATGTAGTGTATGACTTAAACCAAACAATTGAAATCAAAGCGATCAATAGAAGTATCGCGCTCATTGTTAAAGAAGTTGGTAGCTAGAAATTCTACATGTTAAAGTGTGATTATATCACATTAGAACATGAAGGAAGGCGTAGTCTATTTTAGAATTTAACTCTAAAAGACCTAAGTCTAAACAAGCTTCACATGATGATAGGTCATAATCATTCATCATTAATCCGAGACTATGGATTAGGCATTCATCCCTAGTCCAAGAGTATGGATTTGGTAAATTCGTTCATTTCTGATCCGGGAGTAAGGATTAGGTAAGACGACTAATCTTAGGTCCGAGAGTATGGATAGTCTCGTTGTGAGGATCGACAGGGTGGGATAAGAGTTGTTTATATATATGATGAGATTGTATATTTTGTGAGTTTTAAACTATATATATGGTATAACATTGTGGGATTGAAATCCCTATGTACTCACCAGGTTTCCCAACCTGACCCACTCAGTTTATTTACATCACAGGTGTTGATATGAAGTCACATTACACTGAGAGATTTAAAGAGATGTAGATGACCAGTGTAAATAAATGTAAGTTCTGTTTATGCTTATGTTTCTCTATTAACGATGACATCCCAAACGTTTTTATTAAGAGAAGAACTCTGATTTTTATAAAGCATAAAAAAAAAATCGGTCTTTTCTGGCCGTGAAAATGGGCATGTCACATTTACTGCCCATGGGAGTTTACTCCTGGCTGTAAACTCTCAATTGGGTCACCAAATGAGGCTTAAAACTATTATAACTTAAGTGGTTAAGTTTCCAAGTCTTAAACAAGAGGTTGGGTGAGTTTAAGGTCCAAGAATGGCCTTGTATGGTGTTTACAGTCTGGGGACCACTTCCCCATGAGTTTACGGCCGTAAACTCATTGTAAGAAGTACCATTTCGTGTGTTGAAGTCCTTAGTTCTATGGTGTAAGGTTATATGCTAATATCCAAGGCTTATTAAGGTGTTAGGGGCATCAAAACACCCTTTGGGGGTGTTTACGGTTTTGGAAGATTCCCAAACTGTTAACTCATGTTCATGGGGATTTTTTGGTGTTTTCATGTGCTAAACTCAACAAGGAAAGGATCTATGCTAGTTGTCAAGGCTTTGAAGGAACTAGCGCCCACTTTGGCACCCATTTTAGGGTTTACGGTCCAAGAACACCTTGGACCATAAGCACCTTGTTCTTGATGTTTCTTGGGTGATTTCTTGATATATGGAAGTAAAACAAGCCTTAATATACTCTAGGATAGAAGTACTTGCAATTGGGACGAAAGCTTGAAGATCCTTGGGAGAGAAATCGGGTTTTCTTTATTTGAAATGGGAGAAATGAAGGAAAAATGGCTAAGTGCCATATGTATGTGTATATATATATATATATATATGTATATATATATATATATATATATATATATATATATATATAGCCCATGGAGTTTACGGTCCAAATGCCATTTGGGCCGTAAACTCCAAACTCTTGGAGTTTTGAGACTTCTAAGATGCACAAAGTTCCCTGGAGTATACGTCCTATGTTTACCTCTTTAAGGATTCAAGCTCTGAATGCGCAAACGGCCAAACGCGCTAAAAGGTAGCAGAAATGAGTTTGACTTTTTATGAAGTGTTTGACTGTACAGGATAGAAAATTTCGGGTTGTCACATCATCCCCCCGTTAGAGGGAATTTCGTCCAAAAATTAGAATTTAGGTAAGGAGTAGCCATGAATAATCGAGTAAGGAGGTGGGGATACTTCCTAATCGATTGGTTCTCACTCTCACAAGTGAATTTGGGTCCTCGGTTGGTATCCCAATGAACCTTCACTAATGGGAGGCGGTTTTGCCTTGTTCGCCTAACTTCTCGGTCCTATGGTTACTACGGTTCTTCCACGAAGGCGAGGCTGTCACAACCCAAAACCAGGAACGACGGAAACGTTTTGGGGCGGAGGACGTCATGGATAATATCAACAACAATGTAAAGTAGTAAACAAGCAACAACATCATCCATTGCATTAATAATATAATTATTATACAAATTTGTTCTGTCAAATTTTGATAAACACTAAAGCATAAATCAAAATGAAAGATAAGTCTTGAACAAGCTCCATCTTCCTTTCTCCTTGCATCGGTACCTGTCTATGATGACCTGAGGATACAAGTAATTTTGAAAGCGAGTATCAGCTTTGAAGCTGGTGAGATCATAAGTATTTAGTGTCTTAATTTGTATGTAAGAATTTGTAAGTCTATGTATTGTAAGAATTTGAAAAAGTTTGAATCTCTCAGAAAAACCTATATTTTCTATTAAAGTAGCCTTCTACCAAGGCTTAACTGTTTTGTATGCTCGTTTGATGTAAAAGTGTGTAATTTCCCAAGTGTAACTATCATTTAACAAAATATAGTTTGTACATTAAAGTTTAAGTGAGGTTATCGCTAAAAATGTAATGGGTAAATCATTGTAGTACTGTAGTTTTGTATTATAGAAACTACTGCTGTACTAACTACCTTAAACCGGATTTATATTAAGGTATAATGTGATAATTGCACCATAATATCGACTGATAACAACGACATAAAGAACGGTCGTAATAACGAAATGACGTTTGGCACCCGCAGACTTGTAGGTCCGGCTGTAGCTAGCAGCAAGGTGTAGGATTGTCGATTTTATAGATCTATACACAAACTCAACGCTCTCCCTCCAAGAGAATTCTGGCTACAACTCGGGCCATGACATTTAAGGCATGCTCCGATACAGTGGATCACAGTTGTTAACGTATTAATGTAAGGGTAATGTTTCTCGTTCTAGTATAGTTGTATATGTTATCATCCTAGTATAGTTGTATATGTAATGTTCTAGAAAGTATTGATTCATGAATGAACTAACTCATTGTATGATATCGCGTTCTAGTAACGGTTCTAGTATCTTCCTAAACTACCCATATGGTAGTTTACTAGCAATCTAACTGGTACGTATGATCATGGATGTATACCCTTACTAACTAAGGGCATGGGATGAAATGGAAAGACCTTTTATGACTATATATGTACACCTGATATATAACTAATATTTAAACGACTTTCGGACGAATACCCAATATCCCACCAGACCACATCTCAAGGCGCGAAAAGGAAATAGGGTGGATAGCCTTCCTAAATCTTTTAAACATTTCTTACATAACTATACATATAGAGGCCTGCAATTTATAATATAAAAGCATAAATAAATTTTGTGAGACATTTGAAACATAAATATTATTTTAAGAAAAGATCGACTTGATGTCGATTTATAAAACAATTTGAAGGCATAAGTATGATAAAACAGTTTTGAGTATAAGGAAACATTTGATTGAAACACAGTTGTAAATAAGTTTGAAAGGTAATGTACGGAGTAAGCTGTACAGTGTAAAAAGGAGTTTAAAACATATAAAATGTTTACAAGAAAGTCATTTGAAGGAAACTGTTTGGTAAAACGGCTAATGAGTAGCCAAATCATTTGAATGTTGTATATCAATCACATGTGATTGATGTAATAACTAGCATAATTCTACTTATGAATCGCATGTGATTGATATAATACTAGCATGATTCTACTTGTATCCCCCCCATCAAACATTTAAAAGTAGTTTAAAACATTAGTTAATGGGTATGAACTCACTTGATTGAAGTGGTCGATTTGAAGTAGTCGAGAGAAGAATCGAGCAGAACTTCGACAGGAAGAGTTGAAAACGCGGGAAAATCTCGGGATTCTCGGAATCTCGGGAATCTCGGGAACGCAAAACCTTCCTTCGAGACTTGAAGGTGAAAAACCGGGGCTTTGGGAGGGTCTCGGGGGCTTAAACGCAGAGTTTCGACGCGAGAAAGAGAAGAATGGAGCACCTAAACCCGACACCCCAAGAGTTCTATTTATAGGGGGTATTTTTGAGTGCCACGTCGTGGCTAGGGTTGGTCACGTCGTGGGGAGCAAGTCTATCCTCTTACATTGATTGGACACCCTCAGTCGCTTGCCGGGTCGCGGCAAAACAGTGCCACGTCGTGGAGAGGCCTGACAGCCTCGGATTTCGGACCCCGAACTTGTAAAATCCATAACTTTCGCGTACGACCTCCATTTTCGACGTTATTTATATGCACGCGTAGCTAAAAACATGATCTACAACTCTCGTTTATACTTCATTGGCTAATATTGACTTTATTTTTAGTTATTTATTTTTAACGGGCCGGGACACGAAAATTTCGTTAAAAATCCATAACTTCTTCATCCGATGTCCGTTTTCGTCAGACTTTTCGCCGTTGCGCTACTAATGTTGAGACCTTAGATTATCATTTAGGTTGTTTTGGTCAAAAGTATCTCGAGCTCTATTTCGAGTTTTTAGCTGTCTACTGCTATACCCGAATCTTGGAAAAATCATAACTTTCTCATACGAAGTCAGATTTGGACGTTCTTTTTATGTACGCTCACGGTTTGAGGTTATCTATAACTTTCATTTAGATACTTAAGGCTAAAAACTATTGTATTGAAACTTCGCATTTTTCGTTTAATCGGTGTTGCCGGTTTTGCCGAGAATCTTCGGTTGGTCATAACTTCTTCGTTATAACTCGGATTTTAGGGTTCTTTATATGTACGAAAACCTTGATACGATTCCTACTACTTTATTTAACCCAAATAAGATTTTAGGAATGTTATATTTTGACCTAAATTTGATTGGTTTTACATTACATTGTCTCGAAATATCGGGTTGTCACATTATCCCCCCGTTAGAAGGAATTTCGTCCCGAAATTAGAATTTAAGCAAGGAAGTATGCACGAATGATCGAGTCGTGAGGAGGAAACTTCCTAATCGATTGGTTCTAGTGCACCTAAGTGATAACGGGTTCTCGGTTGGCATTCCAACGAACCTTCACTAACTGGTGATGGCGTTTCTTCGTCTGCTTGACCTCTCGGTCGAGGGTCACTACGGTTCTAATACGAAGGCGAGGATCTCGACGAGTGGACTTGCAAGAATCCTAAAGGAAAGGTATGGTTTCACGAACGAGATGCGAAGAGTAGATTGCAAGAGTCCTAACGGAAAGGTATGGTTTCACGAACGAGATGCAAAGAGTAAAAAGTACGTTACTGAGTTCGCGGAGTAGGTCTAGTTTGTGTGAGGCACAGGACCGATTCTGATAAGAATCTCGGAGGTCCTGTCTACCTTGGATTTAGCTTTCCACGCTTTACGATGCGTATTAAGCCATTCCCAGAGTGAGTTATCCTAAAGAACTTGGTCACTCACTTAGAATCTTAAAGGTTCCCTTTCTTGCGTAACCTCCCAGTCAAAGGCCATCCCTTGCTGGGTCAAAGTCGTACGAGTTTCTGTAGCTTGCGAGGAGTTCTGAATGAACTAAGGCGGTAGGTCGGTAAGAACTAGAATCTGGCGAAAGACTGTCGGCGTCTCTGATGTCGATAAATGCTCAACGGTTTTGACAAATTGCAAGAGTGCTCATAATTTCTCACATTACTAACAGTGTGTCTTTGGAAATTTGACTCTTCAATTTCAAAACTCGTGCTTTGAGAACATCGCTAAAAGTTCCTCTGAAGGAAATGTTTTCCCATGGGTTCCTTCTTACTACAAGGGTAGATAAGTAAGTCATTACATGGAGAAATGACGAACTGATCCAGGTAAGAAAGACGTACCCTACTCGTTTAGCTCATAAAAGCTATGGGCGTATTGCTCCTATCCGAAGGGTATCACTATGGACTCGAAGTGTCCACATCGAGTTCAGGAGATAGTCTTCCGAACATCTTTCCCTAACACTCAAACTGGTGATATTCGGATCCCGGATCCATTCCTGGAGGTAGTTTCTTTCTTTGCGTTTGCTCAACCATTTTGTCTACGCGCGGCAGAGATAACGATTTCTAATGAAAAATCTCGACGGAGTCTTCGATAACCGAGGTACATGCAATGCGATCCGTCGATCTCTGGAAGAATATGACCGAGGTTCTCTAGGGTGAGAAACCTAGTCTTCTAATTCTATTTATGTGTAGTTCGCTAAGTTGTCCATACTGTTCTTGTATCTCCGTGGGTGTTTAAACTATAAGGTGATCTGTATACGGGAGTCGTACTGGGTTCTATGCTTGTTCTCATGACGATGTGATTACTCGTACTTAGGCCGTTCTCCATCCTGAAGTTCATATTAGAATTCATACCTAGTTTCACAATCACCCTTTCGTGTATACGAGTCATATATAATTAAGGTTGAAAAGGTAGTCGAATAATTGATTCTTCTTTAAGTTCACATCCCATCGGGGAAAAAGAATTTAAAGTGGAATCATCAATTCTAAACCTGTAGAACCTTGATTATATATCACTCTTATGCATACATTCTTCTGTGATAGATCAACTGCATGAATCCTTGGATTAAACGTGATGTACTGCACGAGTGGTACTTCGGGGATTTCTTCGGAAAGAAAATAACTAATAGGTACTCCTGGAATGAGTACTTCGGCGTTCTGATGTGACGGTTTCACTGGAAAAGTGATCTAGAAGAAAGAGATGTACGTCTGAAGCTGTTTTCGTGAGGATTAAACTGAATTAATTCGTATGATAATGTCGAAATCATACTGAAACTTAAAGATATTGGATTTGAACATAAGACGTTTTCAGACAAAGCACAACCGTGCAACCATGAACAGAGTTACAATACTTTAGATTTACCATAAGACTATTGCTGCGAATAAGATATACTACAAAAGACAAGTATACACAGCACGAGAATTCCTATACAGACAGGATCTCGCAAAAGGTAAGACTCTAGTTGCACTAGTTTTAGATAGTTTATAAGTTTGTTACAACGAAACACCTAAATTACATTTAACGTGGTTCCGGAGTAGGCTCTCTTGCGGCTGTGATCCTAAGAATCTTCCCGTCTGCGCCAGAGTTTTGTGTTATCGGTCAATCCTTCTGGAGGTGTCCAATTTCACCGCATTGGTAACATATATTGACAACACCCACATTGGTGGTGGAAGTGAAACATCGAGTAGGAGTTATGGGGACGCCGGTTCTTTCCTTTTTCGGGCAATCTCTCTTATAGTGCCCAAACTCTCCACAATGATAGCAAGTCTGGTTCCCATCGGCGTTGGGCGAATTGTTGATCGGTTTTGATAGGCTCTTGCAGTAACGTTTGGTGTGCCCCTTTTTGTTGCAATTTTTGCATTGCAAGGCTCGGCAGATTCCCTCATGGTGGTAATTGCACCGGTCGCACTTCGGGAGTGTTCCTTTGTATGGTCTGCTTGGTACTGGGATGGCAGAGGTTTCCGCTTGCTGTTGTTGCATGGAAAGTTTTCGGGGTTTCTCGCGTTCTTTCTGAGTTTGACGCTTCCGTTTCTTTTTCTTTGGTTTTTGGCTTTGCGGGCCTGAGGCCGTTACCGTTTGGTGACTTCCTGGATGGATACCACGATTGGAAACTTCATTCCCATCAGTAGCATTGACTGTGCTGTTAGCGCTACGGTGCGCAAGAACCGCGGTTACGGCAGCCACTGCGGCAGCTGTAACTGCCATTTGAAAGGTAGCGGCGTCCATAGGAAAAGTAGAGGTCTCATTGCTTGGCTGGTTGTTTCCGGATGACGACATGATTTTGTTAACACGAAAGAATAAAGATTTTGTGAGCGATTCTGGTTGACCCTTGATGTACTTAGATTGTTCTTGAAAAGAGTAAGAGTATGATCTCGAAAGTTTGACCTACATCCCTATGATGCAGTCCTAGTAAAGAATGAAAATATGTTCGCGAAGGTTTGACCTACATCCCTATGATGCAGTCCTAGTATGGAATGGGAGTATGTTCGTAGAATTGTCGCAAGATGTTTGTCGTTCGAGCTGAGGTATCATGGGTTGGTGAATAACAAGATCCAACCACGGAAAGAGACTTGGAAGTGTCTCCGGAGATAAATCACTATAGTCCAATGACTTGACTAAAGCATGTTTCATATAGACTCCAATGAAAGTATGATAAGAGTACTTGAATGAAGAATGACACAGAAGTTAGCCGGCTGTCAATATCTTTGATATTCACGATGTAAAGATTCTGGAAAATGACCTTGTAAAGGTCTTACATCATATCCGCAGAAGATAGTTCCTGACAGCCTAAAGACCTAGGTAAAGTACTTACGGAACAAGAAAATTTCCTAGAAAATGCCACATCAGGTATAGACAGAAAATTACAATTCTTCTTTATAAGGAAATAAAGTAAAGCGTCTACTACTAGCGACGGTCATCACTCTGGTGAACTCTTAGTTCAGCCAATTGACGTTCCATGTCAAGTAGGTGTCTTTCGTATACCATCTGGCGTACTCAGAGCCCTATGACTTCAGCTCGTGATTCAGCCAGTTCTTGCAGCAGGGTTTCATGGTTTCTCTCTGACCTCTCGTGAGCATCTTCTAGACGAACGGTGCGGAGGGTATGCATTCTAGCATAGGCGAATACTTCTGTAATCTGATTTTGGGCTGTCCTGCCTTGAATCTGATGGGTTTTGAGCATTCTAACACTTCCTAAGTGTACATGCAACCCTAATAACCTTGGATCTATGTTTGTCTAATTTGTCATGCAAAGTTGATTTCCAAGGTTATATTCCTATCTAGCATACATGGGGAACAATTTTAACATAAAGTATAGATAGAATAACTTACCTTGTTGTTGCTTGTGTTCCTTGAAACCTTGTGAGCCTAGCACCCCAAGTGTGATGCCTCAAATGCTTCACACAACACCTAATGCTCTTGGAAGAACTTATGAGAGAATACACACTCTTCAAAAATCGGCCAAGCCCTCTATTACTTAGTGTATATGTGTATGCAACCGATTTGGGAGGAGATAATATTACTTATATAGTGTTGACACATCTAGGGTTAAACCCTAATGTGTCATGACTCTTCATTTCCATGACCCATGAGTTTGTAACTCCCATGGAGCATCCATGGAGCATCCTATGGGTGGAACCCAACTTGATGATCCATGGAGCCTTTTAGCCCACTATACAAGATATGGATGATTTACTTAATCAACCCATATATTTAATTAGTTATCTTTTGATCACTTAATTAATTCTAAATTAATTCTTGATCAAACTAATCAAATAATATTATTAATATATTAGAACTTATAATATATTAATAATCTCCAAGCGTTATTTCTCTCATTTAGTCTATCCAATTGCATGGTGCCATGCAACCCAAATGGACCATGCCGGGTCGGGTCAAGTACATACCAGAAATAGTTATGGACTTAGACACCTTATCCAACAGTCTCCCACTTGGATAAGTCTAGTAACTATTACTGCAAGTATGACTTCAGGAACCGATCGGCAATCGTAGCTCTTTACAAGGTTTCTCGAAACTTGAGAAGATGATGGTACGCCATTTAAGATAAGTGATCATATAATCCTCTGTTCTAGATATCAGTCGGACAAATACATGGAACAATGTCTTACTTATTGTCCAACATTTGTTTCCCGATTTCCGATTTGTTTGACAAAGAACTTTATTGAACACATCAATTTAGTTCTGATCGGGCCCGGTACATAGGTCAAAACAAAATCATCGAGGGGCCCAGATATCAGCTTCTAATCCAAGAAGGAACAGATAAACTTCGACTCATATGTTTGTTCTACTACTCATTGAATTACACATAAGAGCACAATTTTATAACATCGAGTTACCAATGCGTTTTTCGTACAATCAATGCATAACCAACTCGTAAGTAACAAATCATATCTCTAGGTTTAAAGACTTATATGATATTACCGTCTCACGATCACTCGAGATAGAATTCCATGAAGTGATTCCAGTGAGCGTGGGTTGAGTCCAATGCTCAGAACTTATGAGCACTCATGATTGTTGTAGCCTTGTCCCAGACCTCTACAACCAATCATGACAGTCTTGATTCATACCTACTTCCGACATATGACCGACTGTGGAGGTTTGAATAATATGTATACCAAACAAAATTATTCTGGAAGTCAAAACATGCAAAAGAAATATAGTAAACGATCGACAAGAGATAGCAACACTTTACTCATAAATAAAACACTTTTATTCATCATCAAATGTCAATTACACTTTACAAATTTCGAGATTATCTAACTACTAAATCTAATATCATCCTTCAGCCCTATGCTCCGAGCATGCTGGAGATGCTTAACCAAAGTCAGTCCCTTCGTGAGGGGATCTGCTGGGTTCTCATCCGATGATACCCTCTTTGCCACGAGGATTCCTTCTTCGATCCGATGTCTGATGAAATGGTATTTTCTGTCGATGTGTCTGGATCTCCCGTGATCCCTTGGTTCCTTGGCTAAGGCAACAACACTTTCACTATCACAGAAAATTTCCATCGGCTCTTTAATAGCTGGTACAACTCCAAGGTCTCCAATGAAGTTCCTCAGCCATAACGCCTCCTTTGCCGCTTCGCTAGCTGCAATATACTCTGATTCACAAGTAGAATCTGCCACTGTCTCTTGCTTGGAACTCTTCCAAGAAATTGCTCCTCCATTTAAGGTAAAGACCCAGCCCGACTGAGAGCGGAAGTTATCCCTATCAGTCTGGAAGCTAGCATCACTATACCCTACAACTCTCAAGTCATCACTCCCACCGAGGGTAAGGACCCAGTCCTTAGTCCTTCGTAGGTACTTGAGAATAGTCTTTACCGCAGTCCAGTGTGCCTTGCCAGGGTTCCCCTAAAACCTGCTAACCATGCTCAAGGCAAAGGCTATATCAGGTCGAGTACACGTCATAGCGTACATGATCGAACCTACAGCCGAAGCATAAGGTATTCGACTCATTTCTGCTATCTCAGCCTCAGTGCTAGGGCTTTGTGTCTTACTCAACTTGGCGCTACTCTGGATGGGCAACTCTCCTTTCTTGGAGTCTTGCATTCTGAATCTCTTCAGAATCTTCTCCAAGTAGGTACTTTGACTAAGTCCAATTAGTCTTTTACTCCGATCTCTCAAGATTCTTATCCCCAAAATATAGGCAGCTTCACCAAGGTCCTTCATAGCGAAACACTTTCCAAGCCAGGACTTTACTTCCTGCAAGGTTGGAATGTCGTTTCCTATGAGTAGTATGTCATCCACATACAATACCAAAAAGCTAACTATACTCCCACTAGCCTTGACATATACACAAGATTCATCTTCACTCCTAGAAAAGCCAAATTCCTTGACCTTTTCATCAAAGCAAAGATTCCATCTGCGAGGTGCTTGCTTTAATCCATAAATGGATTTCTCAAGCTTACACACTCTATTAGGGTACTCGTTACTGACAAAACCCTCTGGCTGACTCATGTAAACATCTTTAGCCAACTTTCCATTAAGGAAAGCGGTTTTGACATCCATTTGCCAAATTTCATAGTCATGAAATGCGGCTATGGCTAACAGAACCCGAATAGACTTAATCTTGGCTACCGGAGAAAAGGTCTCATCATAGTCCACTCCAGGAATTTGAGAGAAACCCTTTGCAACCAGTCTAGCCTTATAAGTGTGTACTTTACCATCCATGTCGGTCTTCTTCTTGAAGACCCATTTGCACCCTACAGTCTTTCGACCTGGTACATTCTCAACCAAGTTCCAAACTTGATTGTCATACATGGATTGTATCTCGCTATCCATAGCCTCTTTCCATTTGGCAGACTCGGGGCCCGCCATGGCTTCCTCGTAGCTGTTAGGGTCATCTTGACTTACTAGTGTCTCATCACTAATAAGTGTCTCACCTTTTGCAGTAATATGGAATCCATAGTAATGCTCAGGTGCACTCCTAACTCTCGTGGAACGCCTCAGAGGTACAGATTCGTCAATTGGCTCAACAGGAGTTTCCTCCTCAAGTTGAGGGCTAGCGTTTGAAGTTCCTTCACCACTTGATTCTTGAATTTCTTCAAGATCAACTTGCCTCCCACTGTTTCCTTGGCTTATAAACTCTCTTTCTCGAAAGACTCCTCTTCTTGCTACAAAGACCACATTGTCACTAGGTCTGTAGAAGAGGTAACCAAAGGATTGCTGTGGGTAGCCGATGAAAATACACCTCTCGCTTCGGGGTTCGAGCTTATCATGAGTCTCGCGTCTCACGAAAGCCTCGCAACCCCAAATCTTGATGTGGTCTAGTTTAGGTACTTTACCAGTCCACATCTCGTGAGGAGTTTTGGCAACTTTCTTTTTAGGGACTAGATTAAGGATATGGGCGGCAGTCTCTAAGGCATACCCCCAGAATGAGATTGGTAGCGAAGCTCGACTCATCATGGAACGAACCATGTCCAACAAGGTTTGATTACGCCTCTCAGCCACACCATTCAACTGCGGTGTCCTGGGAGGTGTCAATTGTGAGACAATCCCACATTCCTTTAGATAGTCGAGGAACTCTGAACTAAGATACTCACCACCTCGATCGGATCGAACATCTTAATGTTCTTGCCCAATTGATTCTCGACTTCCTGTTTAAATTCCTTAAACTTCTCGAAAGTCTCTGATTTATGCTTGATTAGGTAGACATATCCATATCTACTGTAATCATCGGTAAAAGTCAAATAATAACGATTAGCATCCCTTGTGGCATGTTTGAATGGTCCACACACATCCGTGTGTATAAGGTCCAACAAACCTTCACCCCTTTCACATGAGCCTGTGAAGGGTGACTTTGTCATTTTTCCAAGTAAGCATGATTCGCAACTATCATTTGACTTTAGGTCAAACGACTCCAAGACTCCATCCTTTTGGAGTTGGCCTATGCGTTTCTTGCTTATATGTCCAAGACGACAATGCCATAATGATGCTTTATCCAAGTTATTATTATTAGTAGAATCAATACACAAAACATTATTTCCTAAGTTATCTACAATAGATACAGCTTCATACACACCATCACAAGGTAATGCTTTAAAATAAAGTACATTATTAAAGAAAGCATTAATCGAACCAACTTCATTATCAAACGAAAAGGTGAAACCTTGTTTGTACAATGCATGAAAGGAAATAATATTTCTTGCCATTTCTGGCGAATAACAACATTTATTCAAATCTAAATTTAACCCACTACTTAGCGATAAAGTATAAACTCCAATCTTGGTGACAGGTGTAACTTTCCTATTCCCCATGATTAAGTTTATTCTTCCTTGCTCCACATTCTCACTTCTTCCTAGTCCCTGCAAGTCACAACAAATATGAATATCGCAACCTGTATCAAGGACCCAAGATTTCGAATGGGGTGAGTTATTAGAAATGATAGTGTAAATACCTGCATGGTTGGGTTTGACTTTCCCATCCTTCACATCTTGCTGGTACTTTGGGCAGTTCCGCTTCCAATGAGCTTTTTCGTGGCAATAGAAGCATTCAGCCTCTTTTGGGTCAGAAGAAGGAGTAATGAAACCTTTCTTGGTTCCACTTGAAGAAGAGCCATCAAGGGTCCGAGCCTTGGTACCCTTTGAAGATCTCTTTCTCTTCCTCCCTCGACTTTGCCCGATTGCCAAGACCGGAGTTGAGTCTGGAGTAGGAGTGATAGCAACCGACTTCCCCTTAAGACCTGTTTCTGCGGTCTTGAGAAGTCCCTGAAGTTTGCTGAGGGTGACCTCTTCCTTGTTCATGTGATATGTCATGCGGAATTGATCATAGCACGATGGTAAGGAGTGCAAAATGATATCTATTGCAAGCTCCTCAGGGAAGTTCACATTGAGATTCAGCAACCGATCCACATACCTTTGCATTTTCTGCATGTGGCTCGTGACGGACTCTTCGTCCTTCATCATGGTCGTTATCATGGAGCAGATGACTTCGTACCTCTCTTGTCGTGCACTTTGATGGTATCTTTCCATCAAATCTTGGTGCATTTCATAAGGGTAGAAGTCTTCATAAGACTTTTGGAGTTCAGCTGTCATGGTGGCCAACATGATGCAAGCCACCTTGGTTGCATCTCTTTCATGAGTATGAAAGTCAGCGATCTCCTGGGGAGTTGCAGTGGACTCGTCAATTTCCTTAAGCTCCTTGTCAAGGACATATTCTTTGTCCTCGTAGCGGGTAATCATCCTGATGTTTCTGATCCACTTATTGAAGTTGGATCCATCAAAGGTGACTTTCCCACACAGACTCATAAGAGTAAAGGAGCCATTAGGATTCGAGCCAAAAGCATTATTTGAAGACATCTGAAAAAGAAGAACAAGTTTAGTTTAGATTTAAGAGAGTCCTTAATAAAACACCCAAATGTAATATTAAGGCTAGGATCCAATCACAATATAATATAACTTAGAAGAGGTATGCCGTAATCTAAGCTATACCATATTTGAAAGGTAGGTGAATGACGATTCACCAATTTCCACCACGAAAACCGAAATAATAAATATTTAGTTTTTATTGGTTTTTAGAAACTCCTAGATTCTTTGAGATCCAATGAACTTTTCAAAGGCATGTTTCAATCTCGGGAGTGCCCTCCAGGTTTTGTGACTGGGATGCCGAGGATCACAAAACGAGGTGTGAAGTAACCATGCAAATCACTTGGTACCCTTAAAGTTTATCACTCAATCGATGTGCCGGTAAACCACACACGCTCCACCGATACTATAATAAACCTTAAGTCACCCTTTACCTACCTTGTTAAGTCCAAGTTAGTGTGCCGGTTAACCACACACGCTCCACCAACGACTCAGACAAAGTGTAAAGTGTAATTTCATGGATTAGCACCTTATTCACATTTTTCCTAAAGTAACTAAGATTGGGAATTTAATAAACATTTAGTTACTTTATTTATTCATCATACTTTGAATGAGAATTTATAAGTCCTTGTCTTACCCGTTCGGCTAACGACCCTCCACCAGTCAAGCAAGCGGTGGGTGAGAATATACACCCATTAAGTCACCATTTTATAGGCAACAACCTTATACCCACCTTATAGACCGGCTTCGTGAATGAGGCGTACTAGCGGTAAGACGACTTGTTCTTATACATATATATATATATATATATATATATATATATATATATATATATATATATATATATAATTATTAAATCATCATAATATAAGTATAAGGGTTGAATTTTAACTTTTAAAATTCTAGGGGTTGGAACTAAAGTTTTAACTTAACTTTACTTGTTCCAAAACTTGAGGGCAAGTTTTGTAACTTTCAAAACTTTTCATTTCTTGTAACTTATGAGTTTAATAGAGTCATAAAATGAAGACTCTTCATTTTTTATAACTCTTGTGTTTTTCTTAATGGTTTTAACTCAAGTGTGACTCTTGGTTTTCCATAACTTAAGGATAAGTTATGAACTCCATTAAAACACATTATGATCAAGAGTTAAACTACCAAATAGGTTACAAATAATTCCTATGATCATCTAAAACATCATAAGAACAAGAACATGAATATGAACACAATCAAAAATTACATAAAACTTTGTAATTTTTGATAACTAGTTGTTGTAAATGAATTAGCAAGACATTACACCACCAAAAACAAGTTTACATTTACTAAAACAGTTTAGGGTAATGTTTCTAATTCATTTTCCAGCAACTGAATCGAAATTCTGCACTCATTCGACCCTACTCGCCGAGTGCATGAACATGACTCGCCGAGTTGGTTGAAGATACACATGGACTCGACGAGTCCCCCCAATAGACTCGACGAGTCCATTCGCAGACAACAAATTTTTCGATTCTGTTTTCAACTTTTAAGCACAAATAAGAACAAACAAGCCTAGGCTCTGATACCACTGATGGGTTTTGAGCATTCTAACACTACCTAAGTGTACATGCAACCCTAATAACCTTGGATCTATGTTTGTCTAATTTGTCATGCAAAGTTGATTTCCAAGGTTATATTCCTATCTAGCATACATGGGGAACAATTTTAACATAAAGTATAGATAGAATAACTTACCTTGTTGTTGCTTGTGTTCCTTGAAACCTTGTGAGCCTAGCACCCCAAGTGTGATGCCTCAAATGCTTCACACAACACCTAATGCTCTTGGAAGAACTTATGAGAGAATACACACTCTTCAAAAATCGGCCAAGCCCTCTATTACTTAGTGTATATGTGTATGTAACCGATTTGGGAGGAGATCATATTACTTATATAGTGTTGACACATCTAGGGTTAAACCCTAATGTGACATGACTCTTCATTTCCATGACCCATGAGTTTGTAACTCCCATGGAGCATCCTATGGGTGGAACCCAACTTGATGATCCATGGAGCCTTTTAGCCCACTATACAAGATATGGATGATTTACTTAATCAACCCATATATTTAATTAGTTATCTTTTGATCACTTAATTAATTCTAAATTAATTCTTGATCAAACTAATCAAATAATATTATTAATATATTAGAACTTATAATATATTAATAATCTCCAAGCGTTATTTCTCTCATTTAGTCTATCCAATTGCATGGTGCCATGCAACCCAAATGGACCATGCCGGGTCGGGTCAAGTACATACCAGAAATAGTTATGGACTTAGACACCTTATCCAACAGAATCTCCTTTCGGGCCATTCTACGGACCAAGATTGGCAAGACTCTATCTGCTGAGCCCCCATTGCTCAAGTCGGAAAAGCTTCGGTCGCCATCAAATAGCATAGATTGATCTTGTCCTTGGCTCCATATTTCCAAGCATTCCACTCACTCACGGTCGGGCCATGAAAAGCTGGACGAGGGTTAGGAATTGGAAAGGGAGCTGCTCGGGGTAAGTTCTCAACTTCTGGTTCGGAGTTAGCATTATACGAAAGGTCTTCATCATGGTGATCATTCAAGGAGATAGGGTGATCATTCTCTAGTTCTTCTCCAAACCAACCAGCTATGACTTCATTCGGAAGATACTGGTTGTCAAGGGAATGGAGTCCAGTTATGTTTTCTATGCAAGAATTTAGGGTAAGAGAATAATTATTAGACGAACTATGTAGATAATCATTTAGAAAATCTTCATCAGTTACATCGCTATTTGTGAAGTGCATACCAGCTATGTGTAATCTAAACAGGATAGACCTTCGAATAAGTGACCTTAATTCCAAATTCACACAGAATAGGGGTAAGGCAAACTTATCACCGATTCTAAGTCTATAACATCCTAATTACATATAGCCTTAGTGTATCTACTTAGCAACTATCAACTTAGAAATGAAGATCCCGTTTTAATTCTCAAGTATAAAGTACTTACAGTAACACCAAATACTCCTATAGTATTTTAATTTTAACATTATGTTCTATTGTTCTCATTGTGGTAGGGTTGGTAAGATTTTAGCATTGTTGCAACCACACAGTTAAACTTAGGCACATGCTAGTCAACCCTCGGATAATATAGGTGATCAGGCTATATCTTCCCAGTTTTGACCATATGTCTCTAAGCCTACTTGTGTTGCCCAACAATTGTAATTCTTTTGTACTGTCCTAGTGGCACCGATTTTAGTATGAATGCAGCACGTATACTTACTTAAATATTTTACTATTTAAAGTATAAACTCTTGGTCAGAGTATTTTTAATCCCTTATGTATTTATAGTTAGTATATCTTTTATGGGTTGATATACTTAATTCACTATAAACAATGCTCTGATACCAATCTGTCACACCCCAAAACCAGGAACGGCGGAAACGTTCTGGGGCGGAGGACGTCATGTATAATATCAACAACAATGTAAAGTAGTAAACAAGCAACAACATCATCCATTGCATTAATAATATAATTATTATACAAATATGTTCTGTCAAATTTTGATAAACACTAAAGCATAAATCAAAATGAAAGATAAGTCTTGAACAAGCTCCATCTTCCTTTCTCATTGCATCGGTACCTGTCTATGATGACCTGAGGATACAAGTAATTTTGAAAGCGAGTATCAGCTTTGAAGCTGGTGAGATCATAAGTATTTAGTGTCTTAATTTGTATGTAAGAATTTGTAAGTCTATGTATTGTAAGAATTTGAAAAAGTTTGAATCTCTCAGAAAAACCTATATTTTCTATTAAAGTAGCCTTCTACCAAGGCTTAACTGTTTTGTATGCTCGTTTGATGTAAAAGTGTGAAATTTCCCAAGTGTAACTATCTTTTAACAAAATATAGTTTGTACATTAAAGTTTAAGTGAGGTTATTGCTAAAAATGTAATGGGTAAATCATTGTAGTACTGTAGTTTTGTATTATAGGAACTACTGCTGTACTAACTACCTTAAACTGGATTTATATTAAGGTATAATGTGATAATTGCACCATACTATCGACTGACAACAACGACATAAAGAACGGTCGTAATAACGGAATGACGTTTGGCACCCGCAGACCTGTAGGTCCGACTGTAGCTAGCAGCAAGGTGTAGGATTGTCGATCCAGTATAGATCTATACGCAAACTCAACGCTCTCCCTCCAAGAGAATTCTGGCTACAACTCGGGCCATGACATTTAATGTAACACCCCAAAGTTTGGAGAGCCAAGAAAAGAAAGAAAACCTCAAGTTTAGGGTAGACTCGGCGAGTCCATGGAGGGACTCGGCGAGTCCGAGCGGGATTCGGGTGTGGTGAAAGCGACCGACTCGGCGAGTCGGCCAAGGGGACTCGGCGAGTCTGGTCTGTGCGAGGAAAACCCTAATTCTGGGTGTTGTATCCTATATTTAAGGGAGTTATGTCCCTCCCTCAGCCTCCATATCATCTTAGAGAAGCTCTAAACCCTAGATTCGTGGGAGCCTCCATCATTTGAGAAAAAATAGCTTTGGAGGAAGGAAATCTTGGAAGGGACTTGGAGATCGGTGGGGTTGCTACAAAGGAGAGGTGTAGATCTGAGATCTACTTCAGTTTGTGTTCTTCTTGGAGGTATTAAGCTGTCATTTTCCCTTCCTTGCATCTAGATCTAGTTGTTATGACATTTGGGGGGTTTTATGGTTGTTTGAGACCCATTTCGAGTTGGAAGCTCAGATCTGAAGTTGCTACTTCAGATCTAAGTGTGTTTTGGCTTAGAAACTCGGAAAGCATCAGTTGTTGGGTTGATTGTTGAGCCCCTTTATCGTAAACCCTAGTTTATAGTGTTTTGAGCCTAGATCTCTTAATCTACACGTAAAGTTTGCCACTTTACGTGGGGAATAGTCCCTAGAAGTATGGATCTATGAGTTGGAAACTCTGCTTGGCTCGAAAAGCCGCTGCATGGATTGGGGACTGGATAGACTCGGCGAGTCCTTAGAGTGGACTCGGCGAGTAGCTTGAAGATGAGGAGGGACTCGACGAGTAGGATGAACAACTCGTCGAGCGGATGAAGTTAGGCATGGACTCGGCGAGTTTGATGAACCAACTCGGCGAGTTGGTTGAAGATTGTCTAGGACTCGGCAAGTCTGTTCTTGGACTCGGCGAGTCAGATCGTGAAACTCTGAACCCTTCGGGTCGGGACCCGAATCAGTGATCCGGGTGGTGACTCAGCGAGTTGGACAGGACAGGACTTGGAACTGGTTGGACTCGGCGAGTCATGGACTGACTCGGCGAGTCGGGTCGCGAATAAGAGAGACCCTGAGCTTATGAACTCGGCGAGTCTTTAGGAAGACTCGACGAGTAGGGTTGACCTGGAAGGTTGACTTTGACCAGGATTTTGACCTTGACCAGAATTGACCTAGTGACCTTTGGAGGTCAGTTGGACTAAGTGTTATATTGATATTGGTATCTTGAGGAGCTAGTGGAGCAGCAGTCGAAGTCAGAGGTCAGGTAGCAGTCAAAGGATTAGCAGCAGCAGTTCAGCAGCATCAGGTGAGTTTCCTTCCAGTAGGGACGGGTCTAAGGCCACAATGCCGGCCCGTCCAGTTAGTAGTAGTTTCCGGACTTTGGTCCGATGCAGTAGTTAGTATGTTTGATACCTTCGTAGCTCAGACAGGATTTATGTGCTATGTTTTATGTGTTATGTGTTATGTGTTCCGGGCTACGGCCCGATGTAGTATGCAGTATATGTGGTCATGCTAGTTGATATGTTATGCTATGCTATTTTCAGTCAGTTAGTCCGGACTTCGGTCCGATGCAGGGGACAAGGTCCCAGTCAGTTTCCGGACTTCGGTCCGATGCAGGGGGCAAGGCCCCAGTTAGTCTGGACTTCGGTCCGATGCAGGGGACAAGGTCCCAGTCAGTTTCCGGACTTCGGTCCGATGCAGGGGCAAGGCCTTAGTTAGTCCGGACTTCGGTCCGATGCAGGGGACAAGGTCCCAGTCAGTTTCTGGACTTCGGTCCGATGTAGGCAAGGCCCAGTATGTGCTTTATATGTTATTGTATGGTATGTGTTAGATTGGGGGAGCTCACTAAGCTTCGTGCTTACGGTTTTCAGTTTTGGTTTCAAGTACTCAGTTTTCAAAAGAGGAGCTCGGGGAGATTGCAGTGCACACACCATAGTCAGTTAGCCTGGGAATGTTTGACTATGATAATGATATTATGTTTTGAATTAATACTCGAGAATTTATGTTATGACTTATGATACAATTTTTATAAATATGATTCTAGTAATGCTTTTAAAGAAATTTTTGGTTGTGATTTTTGGGTCGTTACATTTAAGGCATGCTCTGATACAGTGGATCACAGTTGTTAACGTATTAATGTAAGGGTAATGTTTCTCGTTCTAGTATAGTTGTATATGTTCTCATCCTAGTATAGTTGTATATGTAATGTTCTAGAAAGTATTGACTCATGAATGAACTAACTCACTGTATGATATCGCGTTCTAGTAACGGTTCTAGTATCTTCCTAAACTACCCATATGGTAGTTTACTAGCAATCTAACTGGTACGTATGATCATGGATGTATACCCTTACTAACTAAGGGCATGGGATGAAATGGAAAGACCTTTTATGACTATATATGTACACCTGATATATAACTAATATTTAAACGACTTTCGGACGAATACCCAATATCCCACCAGACCACATCTCAAGGCGCGAAAAGGAAATAGGGTGGATAGCCTTCCTAAATCTTTTAAACATTTCTTACATAACTATACATATAGAGGCCTGCAATTTATAATATAAAAGCATAAATAAATTTTGTGAGACATTTGAAACATAAATATTATTTTAAGAAAAGATCGACTTGATGTCGATTTATAAAACAATTTGAAGGCATAAGTATGATAAAACAGTTTTGAGTATAAGGAAACATTTGGTTGAAACACAGTTGTAAATAAGTTTGAAAGGTAATGTACGGAGTAAGCTGTACAGTGTAAAAAGGAGTTTAAAACATATAAAATGTTTATAAGAAAGTCATTTGAAGGAAACTGTTTAGTAAACGGCTAATGAGTAGCCAAATCATTTGAATGTTGTATATCAATCACATGTGATTGATATAATAACTAGCATAATTCTACTTATTAATCGCATGTGATTGATATAATACTAGCATGATTCTACTTGTATCCCCCCCATTAAACATTTAAAAGTAGTTTAAAACATTAGTTAATGGGTATGAACTCACTTGATTGAAGTGGTCGATTTGAAGTAGTCGAGAGAAGAATCGAGCAGAACTTCGACAGGAAGAGTTGAAAACGCGGGAAAATCTCGGGATTCTCGGGAATCTCGGGAACACAAAACCTTCCTTCGGGACTTGAAGGTGAAAAACTGGGGCTTTGGGAGGGTCTCGATGGCTTAAACGCAGAGTTTCGGCGAGAGAAAGAGAAGAATGGAGCACCTAAACCCGGCACCCCAAGAGTTCTATTTATAGGGGGTATTTTTGAGTGCCACGTTGTGGCTAGGGTTGGCCACGTCGTGGGGAGCAAGTCTATCGTCTTCCATTGATTAGACGCTGATGTGTGTAAATTCAACTAGTTTTATCCCTACTTTTTATTAATAATTTGAGCATACAAAGGCAGTGAACCTGTCTTTAAGTGGTATAGATTGATAAGTGAGGTATCGAACTTAGGGAACGGGAAATTAAACTAATAGCTAATTTTACCTAAAACAAATAATAAAAGTAAAAGGTTTTTCTCTAGTTTTGCAAGACTAGAAACTTAGACAAACTAAATTAACTAATTAACTAAAGCAACAACTATTCACCAAATTTGATAAAAATGTTTCTATTTAGGTTCAACCAATTCACTCCTATGGTTATTTAAGTTAAGGTGGATTAATTGCTATTGGTTACCAATTATAATAGTTAGGTTCATATTCATTACTCCTAACCCTTAGACAATTAACTAATTTAAGCGTTGATCAAGTGTTTAGACTAATTAATTCCCTAGATTAATTATTTGGATTAAATAAGATTTGTAATGGTTAATTAAGTTATTAATTCAATTAACCTCTTGTTGATGGTTTCTCAAACAAGCTCACACATTAATCTTCCTATTTTCTTATTAATCTTAGTTTCATAATCATTACTTCTAAGCATATGGTTTAGCATTCACATAGACATATGAGGTTAACAATTAAGTGATGTTCATGCAACCTAATTGCCTTCCAATTAACAGAAAATAGTAGTGATTAATACATAAGGTTCTTTAACAAACTTAATTTAATAAATCACCAATAGATAATTAAGCAAAAATTGATAATTAAACCATAGGAGTTCTTTGGTATTCCCCAAACAGAAACAAAAACGAATTTAGCTCATAATTGTAGTAGAAACAAACATAAAAACAAAGTTTACTAAAGCAAACATGTTCAATTCCTAAGTCTAAGTGGTAGAATTAACCTAATTGCTTGAATTCTTCCAACTCTTGAAGCTTAGGGTTCCTTAGCTCCTTCTGAAACTCTTAGTCGCAGCTAATCCTTCAAAAATCACCATGGGTTCCTTCCCATGAGATAAGGATTCATCTTTTATAGATATCCCAAAACAGGGTGTACTCGGCGAGTAGCAGAATCAACTCACCAAGTAGGTCCATACTTATCCGTCTTGAATCAGCAATCATATTTATCTTCTGGCATATCCTCGTGTACTCGCCGAGTAGGGTCGATCTACTCGCCGAGTAGAACTCCTTCTTTCACTCTTTAATCTTCAATTGCTTTCCTTTTCTCCTTTTTGCTTCCAAGCATATCTTTTGGACTGAAAACACAATTCACAACATTTTAAGTACCTTTTGTCCACATTATTCACATAATTAATCAAAAATAACTAAGAATATATGTTAAATAATTAACTAATTATGCACATATCAAAATACCCCACACTTGACTTTTGCTTGCCCCCAAGCAAAACTAAATTTTAAACATATTAAAATCACATTAATAACTCCAATCCAACCCAACCATTATGCCAAGACCGCAACGCATGCATTTGTGTCTAAAATTTCCTAAAAACCCCCCATACTTCAAATACTCACAATCCTCATAAACATTCGCCCACTCACCCCGAACTATGCTCATTTTATGCAACCCTCCGAATCCATCCTCAGAAAATCTCTTTACCCTCAAGGTATTTTTAATTGAGCAACCCAATCATACATATTCTAGAATTACAACTTTTCGATACCACTATGGAATTCTTTGAATTCTTCACTTTCTTGATAATTTGATCTTTGATATCTTCGAATTCACCAACTTGTATTGACTTTTTGTATCTTCAACTTTTTGGATTTCTTGGAATTTTGATCTTTAGATCTTCACTTCATTTGCTCCAAAATTCCTATAACTTTTTCTAGTAATTCTTTTTTTTCATGTATTTCTCAATATATATAATTTTTTTTCACTCAAATCCCTACATACTTAAGCAGGGGCGCTCAATCTCAACCTTTATTGGCTAATGATAAAAACTTTCTTGGATACATTTTAGGTTTAGGCTGCTAAACATATTGCATCCCTCAGGCTGAGCAAGGTCGTGTTTTTGTCTCATGATTTCACCGAAATAAGGAAGCCACAAATGCACTAGAACGTATATAGGCTCAACTAAACATTTGGATTTTCATGCAATTATTAACACAATTCTAATATGGAATCCTAATTTTTACCAAAATTTTCTAATTTAAGACCTAAGCATTTTTGATATGCAACAAATTTTTTAAAAATTAGCCTAAATTCAGATTCTAAGTGTTCTAAGATGTGACTAACCCCCTACCCCACACTTATTTTATGCAATGCCCTCATTGCATATTATACCAACTAAAAATGCAAATAGAGAGAAAGTTGGAACAAACTCCCCTGGGGTAGCAGTCGCTAGGTTGACACTCTCTTCTTCAACTCCTTCTTCTAGTGACTTTAACCATGGGAACAGCTCATCCATGGCACCGGCGTCATACGTCTCGTGTGGTTGATAGCTCGAAAACTCCAAGGAAAAGGGTTGTTGCACAATCTTCAGTAGTAATTCATAAAGAGTGTATGAATGGTGCAGAAAAACTAGCCAGAACAAATCAGAAACTCCTCCTGCAGCAGGCTACTCGGCGAGTAGAACTCGATTGGCAAAGTAGTTCGTGCAAAAGCAGATGTACTCGCCGAGTAGTATTAGTGCACTCGGCGAGTAGAGCTTATATTTCCAGAATTCTATGAACCGCTGTCTCTCATTACGTTGGTGCTGACATGGAAATATAAATGTACTCTCCCGTGAACTTCCTAAGCAACAACACTTCATAAAACTCTTGATTCGTACGGACTCAATCCTAAGAACAAGACTCCATAATCACTCATAAAGACTCTCATTCCTCTCTTGACCCTTCCTAATTAGCATGCTTCCTAGCTTCAATACCTGAAAAGAAAACTAAAAGTAACACTAATATTCCAACCACATAGCCAAATTCAACATGTCCACAATTGTCTTAAAACAAACATCATAACCAAACAAAACAAAATCAAATAAAATCTTCATTCTTCCTCTTCCATGCCGGCTCCTCCAGCTCCACTACCTCCTTCTCCACCCCTTCTTCGCATCCTCTCGTCCCAATCCATAATATAAGGGTAGCCGGGTCCCGGTCGCGGGGCAATATGCATTTGTTGGAAAAGATACTCGAAGGATTGATTGGTGTAATTAACCCCTCGCCCAATATCATCCAAGTAGTGTCGATACTCCACTTGGATCCATCCCTCGTTATCCTCCACCGGAATAACCGGTGGGTCTTTTCGTACCCGCTCGCTCCTTGGCCTAACCCGCCTTCCCGGCTCCTCGGGGACCACCGGCTCATCCTCATTCGGGATAGTAAAAGAGTCACCAAAATTTTCAACTCTCCGAGCCTTCCTATAAAGTGCAGTGTTGAACGGAGGAGGGTGGATAATCGTTAGCGTTTGAGCTTGCGGCAATTCCAAGATCCCAAATGATCTTGCAAGCCGAGTAATGAACATGCCCCCATTGATCTTCGAGTTTATCTTCTCCTTGACCGCTCCCTCCGCAAGAAATTTAGCAATGCAGTACGAGAGGTTGCAGAAGACATCGGGAGTGATGATACTCCACAAGTAAAAAATATCAAGGGTGGGAACTTTGTCCCCATCCTTCCGCATGTTGATCGTGCTTGCAATGAACCGGTGAATGAGTCGGTGGATTGGAGAACGGATATGACCTTCTTGAGCAGTGGAAGGTATGTAGACCCGGTTAGCAATTGTACTCCACCATGTCGACGCTACCACCCCGTCGGGAAGTTCTTTGTAGGTATTCTCCAAGAAGGCTTCAAAGTATTCCGTCATCGACATGTCTTGATCGTAGATGCCCAACCGCCAAGAGAACTCAACCATGCTGCATTGTCGCAGCTCCCCACCCAAAGAAAACGAGATCGTGTTTGGATTGTAAAACTCACTACCACCTTGGAATGAAATGGTAGCAAAGAATTCCCAGCACAACTCCGCGTATACTGGCTCTTGGATTTTAAACAATTGCAACCAACCATCACAAGTGATGTTGGCATAACCCAAGTTACAATCTTTCACCAAATATGGAGTAAGTTCCTCTTCCAAGCCGACATTGCCCATCCATCCCCAATCCACTACATTTGGTAAGTGGATTTCTTTCTGTCGCAGCGCTTCCAACCTGTTTAGGGCTCGAGTTTTGGAGGATTTGGAGGTGATTTGTTGAAAGGCTAACCATGGCATATCAGCATGGCCTCCTCCACGTGATGACTGACCTCTTCTTGCCATGCTATCTGCATAAACATACCAAAAACACAGCAACAAACAACACCCAATAATTAAAACAGGAAAATTTTTGATCTTATTGGGACCTACTCGCGGAGTACACGAACGTACTCGCCGAGTAGTATGAACTTCTTGACAGATCGAGATCGGATCTGTGTAATCTATGTAATAGTCCAAATTGTTCATAGGGTTTTGTTGTAATTACTTATCTAACCATAGATCTTGAAGAAATTACTCCTAACAACATCTAATTCATGAGTAAATCAAATCCCTAAAAATTGGGAAAAACTCCCCAAATCCGAAATCATAACAAATATGGGAAGATATGTGATAAAGATTGGACCTTTCATAAAATTAAAGGGTAAAGATGTTACCTTGTTGCTTGAATGAAGAGAAAGAAGAAGAAAATTGGAGAGATCTTGAAGAATACTTAGAGATGCGGCTGAGAGGAAATGCTCGGCGAGTGTGGGGATGAATTGGTGAGTAATAACAATTTTTACAGGTTTTATTTTACTGGGTTTGAACCGGCTACTCGCCAAGTAGAATGGTTCTACTCGCCGAGTAGACACGCGTGTTATCGACTTTTGGCTGTAAGTGGACATTTACTCGCCGAGTATAGTCGATATACTCGCCGAGTAGATGTCACAGGTTGAAATTTTTTTTAAATTTGCCAATTTCACTGTATGAATTCATTTGTTTAGCCCATCCACCCCACACTTACAGCATAGCTTGTCCTCAAGCACTTAGAGACATAGAATAAATGAAGAAGAATGCAAAAAACAATATGAAAAATAAAGAAAAGGAAAGAAAATGCAAACGTGAAACTCGGGTTGCCTCCCGAGAAGCGCTTCTTTTGATGGAGTCATTAGCTGGACTCCACCCCGTCTACGTGTTTGCGATTCCGCACAGTAGCAGCTCCTCCAATCCTTCATTTCGGGGGACTCCTTCTTCATATTTCTTCACTCTATGACCATTGACTTTAAATGGTGTGCCGTCTCTTGATATCAATTCTATAGCCCCGTGAGGAAACACCGTCTTGACCAAAAAAGGACCATCCCACCTTGATTTGAGTTTGCCCGAGAAAAGTTTTAATCGGGAATTGAAAAGTAGTACTTTTTGGCCTTCATGGATGTCTTTGCTCTTGATTCTTTTGTCATGCCATCTCTTGGTCTTTTCTTTATAGAGCCACGAACTAGAATAAGCCTCATTTCAGAGTTCTTCAAGGGCATTCATTTGCATTAAACGGTTGGTCTTCAATTCTTCCATATCAAAGTTGCACCTCTTTAACGCCCAATATGCCTTATGCTCGATCTCAACCGGTAAATGGCATTGCTTTCCATAAACTAACCTATATGGTGTAGTACCAATAGGTGTTTTGAAAGCGGTACAAAATGCCCATAGCGCGTCATCCAATTTATCCGACCATTCCTTGCGGTTGCTTCCCACCGACTTCTCTAAAATACGCTTCAAGGCTCGATTGGTCACTTCAGTTTGTCCACTCGTTTGTGGGTGGTATGATGTGGAGAACTTATGGGTCACCCCATATTTCTTGAGCACCTTTTCCAATTGATCATTGGCAAAGTGTGTGCCTCGGTCATTAATTAGGGCCTTCGGAACACCAAACCGGGAGAATAGTTTTTTTTAAGAATCGTACCACTACCTGTCCGTCATTTGTAGGTAAAGCCTGCGCCTCCGCCCATTTTGAAACATAATCTACCGCCACTAGGATGTACTTGTTTCCTTTGGATGTGGGAAAAGGTCCCATGAAGTCAATGCCCCATACGTCGAACACCTCACACACTTGAATGCTATGTTGTGGCATTTCATTTCGAGATGAAATGTTTCCCACCCTTTGACAAGCATCGCATTCTTTGACATATTGGGCTGCATCTTTGAAGATTGTAGGCCAATAGAACCCAATGTCAAAGATCTTCTTTGTGGTATAGTGTGCTCCATGACGTCCTCCCGTGGGCCCGCTATGGCAGTGTTCTAGTATTCTTCGGCTTTCCTTCCCGAACACACATCTTCTTATAATTCCATCCGCACAGCTTCGAAAGAGGTATGGATCATCCCAAAAGTAATATTTGATCTCCACAAAGAATTTCTTCTTTTGCTGACTACTATAATCCTTCGGGACGTAATTTGTAGCTAAATAGTTGTCTATGTCTGCGAACCATGGCTCCTCTCCCACGGACACCATAATGTATTCATCCGGAAAGTCGTCTCCATCCTTATCTTCTTGCAATTTCGGGTTCTCGAGCCTAGATAAATGATCGGCCGCTACGTTCTCCATTCCTTTCTTGTCTCGTATCTGTATATCGAATTCTTGAAGAAGCAGCACCCATCGTATTCGTCTTGGCTTGGCATCCTGTTTGGAAAACAAATACTTGATAGCCGAGTGGTCAGTAAAAACAGTGGTTTTAGATAAAACCAAGTAAGGGCGAAACTTGTCAAAAGCGTAAACCACGGCTAACAATTCTTTTTCAGTAGTAGTATAATTCTCTTGGGCAGGATTTAAGGTCTTGCTTGCATAATAGATGGGTTGAAATAGCTTATCAACCCTTTGTCCAAGGACCGCTCCTAGTGCATAGTCACTAGCATCACACATGATCTTGAAGGGTAAGTTCCAATTTGGTGCTATAATGATCGGGGCATAATTTTTCCTTTAGAAAGTCAAATGCCTCTAAACACTCTTTAGTAAAATTAAAGGGTGCATCTTTTAGTAATAATTGTGTTAGAGGTTTCGTGATTTTGAAAAAATCTTTTATAAAATGCCGGTAAAAACCTGCGTGTCCCAAAAAACTTCTAATGCCCTTCACATTAGTTGGTGGGGGTAATTTGGAAATGGTGTCTATCTTTGCCCGATCCACCTCAATTCCCTTTTTAGAGACTTTGTGTCCCAAAACTATTCCCTCCTTGACCATGAAGTGACACTTTTCCCAATTTAGGACCAAGTCGGGTTTCTCACACCTAGCAAGCATAGAGTCAAGGTTTGTGAGGCAGTCATTGAAAGAAGATCCGAATACAGAAAAGTCATCCATAAAGACCTCCATGAACTTTTCCACCATATCATGGAATATGGCGGTCATGCACCTTTGAAATGTCGCAGGTGCATTGCATAGTCCAAATGGCATGCGTCTATAGGCGAAAGTCCCACTTGGGCATGTAAAGGTGGTCTTTTCTTGGTCCATTGGGTATATGGGTATTTGAAAATACCCTGAAAACCCATCTAAAAAGCAGTAGTAGCTATGGCCCGATAGTCTTTCTAACATTTGATCTATGAAAGGAAGGGGAAAATGGTCTTTGCGAGTGACATCGTTTAGCTTTCGATAATCGATGCACACTCGCCAACCGGTTACCGTTCGCGTTGGAATTAACTCGTTCTTTTAGTTGGTAATAACCGTCATTCCTCCTTTCTTGGGCACCACTTGGACCGGACTCACCCATGGACTATCGGAGACGGAGTAGATGATTCCTGCATCCAAAAGCTTGACCACCTCCTTCTTGACGACTTCTTGCATGTTCGGGTTTAACCGTCTTTGATGTTGCACCACCGGCCTTGCTCCTTCTTCTAAATTGATTTTGTAAGAGCAGTAGGATGGGCTTATTCCCTTGATGTCGGAGATGCTCCATGCGATGGCTCTTTTCCTTTTCTTCAACACCCGTACAAGCTCCTCCTTTTCTGTCTTGGATAGGTCCGAGGCTATGATCACAGGCTTCTGATTTCCTTCTTCCAAAAAGGCATACTCCAGATGGTCAGGTAGTGTTTTAAGCTCCAATTTGTTGTGCATAGTGACAGACTTGCCGAGTGCAGGTTTGGTACTCGGCGAGTTGGTAGCTGCATTCACGACTTCTGGCTTTTCTTCAGATGTACTCGGCGAGTAGATCGGGTCTACTCGACGAGTAGGGCTTTCAGATTGCTTCTTTATTTCTTCATACTCCGCTTCTTCCAACAGTCTTTCAATCTCTAGTAAGTCCTTTTCTGGGTCAAATACTTCATCCAAAGCTGCAAACTTGCTGGAATCTTCAGGTATGTCTTCTTCCAATAGTTCGTCAAGCATGTCGATTGAGAAAGCCGTGTCGTCACTACTCCTTGAGTACTTCATGGCTTGGTCTACCCCGAATGTCACTGAATCGTCCCCAACTCGCAATGTGAGCTTAGAATCTCTCATGTCTACGATAGCGCTAGCGGTGTTGAGGAAGGGCCTTCCAAGGATAATTGGCACTTGCGGATCTGCCTCCATGTTGAGAATGATGAAATCAGCTGGGAAGACAAATTTGTCTACTTTCACTAGCAAATCTTCACATGCCTCTTGGGAAAGTAACAGTCTTGTTTGCCAAATGAATTGCCATTCGAGTTGGCCTTGGCTCCGGGAGGTCCAGCTTCTTAAAGAACGAGTATGGCATAAGGTTCACGCTTGCTCCAGAATCTGCTAAGGCGTGAATTGTAGCCAAGTTGCCAAATTGGCAAGGCAAAGTTAAGCTCCCCGGATCACCCTTCTTCTTTGGTAATTTGTTTAGCATTGCGGCGGAGCAATTCTCATTAAGCACTACCTTCTGCACTTCTTCTGTTAGTGAGGAGTTCCTTAAGGAACTTAGCATACTTGGGCATTTGCATGACGGCTTCAATGAAAGGAATGTTGATTTGAAGAGTTTTAATATGGTGTAGAAACTTCTGATATTCCTCTTCCTGCTTCACTTTCTTGGCCCGGGCTGGGTATGGCATTGGAGGCTGGTATGGTTTCAAGGGAGGCTGTTCATTTGTTTTAGCAGGTGTACTTGCCGAGTCCATCGGCCCTACTCGGCGAGTAGGACTCTTAGATTGTGAATGTTGGTTTTCTACTTGTTCTTCCGTTCCTTCCTTCAGTGAGTCCTTGGTTGCTTCAGTTCGAATGGGGGCCAGGGGAGTAATGATCTTCCCACTTCTTGTTGTAATAATATTTACTTGTGCGCCTCGTGGGTTGTTCTCGGTTTTGCTAGGAAGCTCACCCGGTGACCTTTGGTTTAGTTGTTGAGCAAGTTGCCCAAGCTGCGTTTCTATGTTGTGGATGGATGCTTGCTGGTTCCTGAGCATTGTTCTTGTTTCTTGGATAGCAGCATCATGGTCACTATGTCTTTTCTCGGAAGCGGCCACAAATTTAGTTAGCATATCTTCCAAGCTTGGCTTCTTCTCTTGCATCGGCTCCTCCTTTTGGTAAAAGCCTCTCCCTTTTTGTCTGTACTTCTGCGCCTTGGCCTTCTTATACTCTTTGTAAGGCAGCCACTCCTTTTGTTTGCGCCAATCCTCATCATACCGGTCACCGCTCGAATAACATGCTTGTGCCTTTTTGTTGCCGTTCTCATCCAAATCGCAATCTCTAGTGAGGTGAGGTCCATTGCAGTTTTCACAACCCACCCGTATGGCATGTATAGTTTGATCCATTTTGTCCATTCTCCTATCCATGGTTTTTAACATGGCCATGACCGCGGATAAATCTTCAGTAGTAGCGTACACGGCTCCCCTCGTGACATCATTCCTAGGGTTGTGGTATTCTCTAGAGTGTTTAGAGAATTCTTCAATCAATTCTTTAATCACCGGGGGTGGCTTCTTTGTAAGTGGGCCTTGTGAGTCTAGCAACTGCCGGGTCGTGACATTGACTCCATCATAAAAGATGGAAACTTCTTGCTGGCTGTTTAGATCATGGTGTGGGTAATTTCTTAGCAGCCTTTTGTACCTCTCCCATGCTTCATATAAAGACTCTCCAGCTTGTTGTTCAAAGTTTGTAATGGCCTTCTTCAGTTTGGCTATCTTGAATGGTGGGCAAAAGTGATCAATAAATTCTTCCTTCATTCTGGCCCAAGTAGTGACTGATCCGGGGGGAAGTGATTTGAGCCAGTCTTTAGCAGCACCCTTGAAGGTTACCGGAAGCATACGAAGTAGTTGAGTTTCGCGGGTTACATTTGGAATGTTGAAGTAATCAGCAACATCATTTACTTCATCCAAATGTTTGTAGGCATCTTCATGATCTTTCCCATAGAAAGGTATTTCCTTGAGTGAAGCTAGGATATGACCTTTTAGCTCGAAGGTAGCAGTTGCGGGAATTGCGGGTTGCACAAGTCCCGGGCCATGGTCGTCGCGCATCCTCTTCTTCCATTCTCCCATGGGGATTTCATCAATGTTAGCCATAGTGAATGCTAACTCTTCCTCCGATTCGGTTTCTTACTCGTACGTTGCCTCCTCTTCTTCCTCGATCTCGTATCCAGTATCTTCTTGAATTGGCTCCTCAATTATCAAGGAAGCGCTAGAAGCTCCCGATTTACTGCTCTTCTTTTTCCCAAAAACAGTCTTCAAGTTGGACAATGGTGATTTCTTTGGTGTGCTTGAACTCTCCACGTCCTTCCCTTTGTTTCTTTTCAATGCGGATTCGGGGTCTTCAAATGGGGGTACCAGTGGTGTGTTTGCTCCTCTGGTCATGAAAGTCCTGCAATCGATCAAATAAAAAAAAACGTAAAAAGAACAAAAAGATTGTAAAAAAATAAAAAAAATATTGCTGACTAAACTGCTACTCGCCGAGTAGGTGCGATTGCACTCAGCGAGTATCAGTGATATTTCAAGAAAAAAATTCTAAGTTTTAACCTAACTAAACAGATACTAAAACCTAATTACCAGTTACTAAATTGCAATAAATGAACTTTATGCAAGTAAACTCACACAAAGGATCGAAAAAATTAGGAATTAGCTTAATTATTTAGAACCGTTCCCCGGCAACGACGCCAAAAACTTGATGTGTGTAAATTCAACTAGTTTTATCCCTACTTTTTATTAATAATTTGAGCACACAAAGGCAGTGAACCTATCTTTAAGTGGTATAGATTGATAAGTGAGGTATCGAACTCAGGGAACGGAAATTAAACTAATAGCTAATTTTAACTAAAACAAATAATAAAAGTAAAAGGTTTTTCTCTAGTTTTGCAAGACTAGAAACTTAGACAAACTAAATTAACTAATTAACTAAAGCAACAACTATTCACCAAATTTGATAAAGATGTTTCTATTTAGGTTCAACCAATTCACTCCTATGGTTATTTAAGTTAAGGTGGATTAATTGCTATTGGTTACCAATTATAATAGTTAGGTTCATATTCATTACTCCTAACCTTTAGACAATTAACTAATTTAAGTGTTGATCAAGTGTTTAGACTAATTAATTCCCTAGATTAATTATTTGGATTAAATAAGATTTGTAATGGTTAATTAAGTTATTAATTCAATTAACCTCTTGTTGATGGTTTCTCAAACAAGCTCACACATTAATCTTCCTATTTTCTTATTAATCTTAGTTTCATAATCATTACTTCTAAGCATATGGTTTAGCATTCACATAGACATATGAGGTTAACAATTAAGTGATGTTCATGCAACCTAATTGCCTTCCAATTAACAGAAAATAGTAGTGATTAATACATAAGGTTCTTTAACAAACTTAATTTAATAAATCACCAATAGACAATTAAGCAAAAATTGATAATTAAACCATAGTAGTTCTTTGGTATTCCCCAAACAGAAACAAAAACGAATTTAGCTCATAATTGCAGTAGAAACAAACATAAAAACAAAGTTTACTAAAGCAAACATGTTCAATTCCTAAGTCTAAGTGGTAGAATTAACCTAATTGCTTGAATTCTTCCAACTCTTGAAGCTTAGGGTTCCTTAGCACCTTCTGAAACTCTTAGTCGCAGCTAATCCTTCAAAAATCGCCAGGGGTTCCTTCCCATGAGATAAGGATTCATCTTTTATAGATATCCCAAAACAGGGTGTACTCGGCGAGTAGCAGAATCAACTCGCTGAGTAGGTCCATACTTATCCGTCTTGAATCAGCAGTCGTATTTATCTTCTGGCATATCCTCGTGTACTCGCCGAGTAGAACTCCTTCTTTCACTCTTTAATCTTTAATTGCTTTCCTTTTCTCCTTTTTGCTTCCAAGCATATCTTTTGGACTGAAAACACAATTCACAACATTTTAAGTACCTTTTGTCCACATTATTCACATAATTAATCAAAAATAACTAAGAATATATGTTAAATAATTAACTAATTATGCACATATCAGACGCCCTCAGTCACTTGCTGGGTCGCGGCAAAACAGTGCCACGTCGTGGAGAGGGCTGACAGCCTCGGATTTTGGACCCCGAACTTGTAAAATCCATAACTTTTGCGTACGACCTCCGTTTTTGATGTTCTTTATATGTACGCGTAGCTAAAAATATGATCTACAACTCTAGTTTAGACTTCATTGGCTAATTTTGAATTTATTTTTAATTCTTTATTTTTAACGGGCCGGGACACGAAAATTTCGTTAAAAATCCATAACTTCTTCATCCGATGTTCGTTTTCGTCAGACTTTTCGCCGTTGCGCTACTAATGTTGAGACCTTAGATTCTCATTTAGGTTGTTTTGGTCAAAAGTATCTCGAGCTCTATTTCGAGTTTTTAGCTGTCTACTGCTATACCCGAATCTTGGAAAAATCATAACTTTCTCATACGAAGTCAGATTTGGACGTTCTTTTTATGTACGCTCACGGTTTGAGGTTATATATAACTTTCATTTAGATACTTAAGGCTAAAAACTATTGTATTGAAACTTCGCGTTTTTCGTTTAATCGGTGTTGCCGGTTTTGCCGAGAATCTTCGGTTGGTCATAACTTCTTCGTTATAACTCGGATTTTAGGGTTCTTTATATGTACGGAAACCTTGATACGATTCCTACTACTTTATTTAACCCAAATAAGATTTTAGGAAAGTTATATTTTGACCTAAATTTGATTGGTTTTACATTACATTGTCTTGAAATATCGGGTTGTCACAGAGGCTCTCATTGATCTCGATCTCGTCGAGTGGGATTACGAGAGTCCTGTCGGAAAGATACGTTTTCCAGTTCGAGATGTGAAGGGTGAGATGTACGTTACTGAGTTCGTGGTGTAGGTTGGGTTTATGAGTTAGAGGGTCGATTCAGGTAAGAATCTCGGAGGTCCTAATTCTCTTGGATTTAGCTCTCCATGCTTTTTGAAGCGTATCAAGCCTTCCCAAAGTGAGACTTCCAAAAGGATTTGGTCTCTCACTTGGAATTCCAAGGTTTCTTTCTCTTGCTTTTCTTCCCAGTCAAGGGCCACTCCCTTATGAGTCAAACTTGTAAGAGGTTCTGTAATTCGCAAGGAGTTCCAAATGAAGTACGACAGTAGGTCAGCGAGACCTAAAATTTGGCGAATTCCCGTCGGCGTCTTCGGTGCTGACAAATTCTCAACGGTTTTGATTTTTGGTAGGGTCCTCAAGAACTCCAACATTACTGGTAATGTGTCTTAGATCCATCGACCAAATGTGCCTAGGACTCATAAATTGTCGAATATTAACACTTTGGACGTCTTGAATGTTCTTAATCCAAGTTCTTAATCCATTAAGACCTTTTTACTACTTGCATGGGACCTCATAAGTAATTGGGAGCTCATTTTTAACACTCAACACTCCTCCAAGAGTCTAAAAGGACATATTATTTCGTCCAACACACAGCATACATCATGTCAGAACTATTGGGAGAAGAAATGATTCCAAAATGCTAGAATGGCTAGATCTATGTTATACAAACATAAAGATTGAAGCGTTTTACCTTATGGAGCTTCTAGGGTACAACACAACTTCAGATCTACAAGCCAAACTTCTTCTCCAACTCCTTGATCTAATGACTCCACCTTCAAGAGCTCAAAATACCCACCAACTCACACTCTCTCACAAGGAATAGGGTTTTGGAACGTTTCTGAAAGATGGAGGCTGAGAGTGATGAGAGGGAATGGACCATAAGGATGTTTATATATCCGCCAACTCTAATTATTAGGGTTTCCATCTTTTATGAGTACGCCCATCGTACACAAGATTATGCCCAACATACTAGGGCATGCCCTAGTATGCGCAACGTACCCTTATGTACGCGCAACGTACTCCTCCTGGTCTCAAATTTACAATCTAACCTTCGTGCTCTTCATGAATTTACCCTTCCATTCCTAGGAACTACAAATGGAAAAACTTGGGATGTTAGACTGTAGATCTGAAATTTGTTTTGTCTTCATAGAATTTTCTGCTTCGAGCTCTGTAATTCAAATATCGTGCTATCCAATTTGGAGATCCTTCTCAATGTTTTTATGGTTGAGTATACCGATCTCCTCTCTAAGCTTAGACACTAAAGGATCAGCATCCCTTGAATGGCCTTCCTCAATAGATATTCCTTTTACACGAGAAGAAGGCATTGAAAATTGTTGATATGCCAAGTGCCTGGCAAGCCTCTCAGAGGAAGCATCATGCACAGGCCTTGGAAGGGATGAGTGCCCAGGAGCTGAAGAGCCTCCAATTTCATAAACTATACTCGGACCCACATCACTGTCATGGGTTGGAATCACAAATGTATTAGTAGTAGTAGTTGTTGTTTGCAGGCTATGTTGGTTGGGCCTGTTCCTGAATAAGTACTCCCTGTCTTGGATCAAGTCGTCTCCTTTTCAATGGAGGCCGGGAGTTTTGAGTCATTAAGGGATCACTCACAGATGGCACATAAGTTGGAATGGCAACATGAAAGGGAGGAATCATTGATGCTGCATCCATATGAATTGAGGTACCAGCCATCTGCTTTGAAGAAGGAGGCATCGTTTCTTGAACGTCTTCAACTGTCCCTATCTCCGTTGCATGTTGTGCAACATCATTGATATTGTCAAAGAAAGTTTTGAGGTCTTCATTTATTGGGCAGTAATCAGTGTGCTCGAAGTAAAAGTTGAAATATTTATTGAATCCCGACATCTCATCACCAAAACCCATACCAATATCATTTTCTTCATTACCCTCTTCCACTTCATTCACTACCACATTGTCCATCAGGTTCATCTCAAACTCATTCTCATCATCATCGTATTCATCATCATCATCATCATCATCATCATCATCATCATCATCATCATGATTCTCATCATTCTCATCATCCTCATCCTCTCCTACATCATGTTCTTTTGCTACAATTGCGATTGGAGGAACTCGTTCTTTTTCATGCTTGGAAGCAGAAATGATTTTTTCTTTTGTTTCCTCATGACTTGAGGAGCTTTCAGATGCTGATGCATCACTGTCTTCAGCAAATTACCAAACTTCACCAACAGATGCTTTCCTTCAAACATGAATTTTCCTTTTCGGTTTTGTTTCATGAGGCCGAAGGTGGTGGAGCCAAGATATTAATGGGTTTTGAGCATTCTAACACTCCTATGGTGTGCATGCAGCCCTATAAACCTTGGATATATGCTTTCTCTATTATACATGCAAATATTGTATATTCCAAGGTTTCATCCTAACTAGCATAATAAGAAGTAACTATACTACAAGAATCTAGTAGAATGACATACCTTTTAATGGAGCTTGAAGTCTTGAACCCTTAAGAGCTTAGTGCCCCAAATGTTACACCTCAACTGGAATCACATGACACCACCAACAATTGGAATAACTAGAGAACAAAGGATACTTGGGTTCTCTCTTATGAAATCGGATTGCCCTCCTCACTATCAACTAGTGTATTTCTAGCCCCATTTCATGAACCATAGGACCCTTAATATAGTGTGGAGGATTAGGGTTAAAACCTAATACTCATGACCTTCCATTTCCATAGGATTCATAGGTCAAATACTCCATGGGCTATCCATGTAAGCCTAGCCCAACCTAAATGAAATTGACCCACCACACACACACACACACATACACACACACATATATATATATATATATATATATATATATATATATATATAAGAGTCCATATTTAATTAGTTCCTTTTGATCACTTAATAATGAATTAATTCTTGATCAATAATAATTAAATAATATGATTATATATAAATATATTAGAACTTATAATATATTAATATATATCACTAGTATCTTTTTTTCTCATCTTGTCTATCCAATTGTCCCGATGCCATGCAACCCAAATGGAACATGCCCTAGTCGGGTCAAGTACATACCAATTATAGTTATGGACTTAGACATTTATCCAACAGAGACTTCAAATCGATTGTGTCTTCCCTCTTCTCAATTTCCAGATATTTCTTGTTTAATATCATTTGAAGGAACCTCGGAAACATGAGGAATTTGTCTCTGCCCTTCCGTTCAATGTTGCCTACCATATCATTCAGAATGAACCTCGAAAAATTGAAGTTTGATGAGATAAAAACTCTTTAGATCGATTAGATCTTGTACAAGTAAAACCATAAAGAACAAGCACTTGAACACATAATATCACACCCTGAAACCAGTGGCGGAAACGTTCCGGGTCGGAGGACATCATGCGTAGTATCACAACCATTGTACATAGTAAGCATAGTAAACACAACCATTAAATTACATAAGAATATTTACATTTGTTTGAAAGTTGAGAATTACATAGTTTACATACATCAGTATAACAAAAGTATAGACGAGACTTCTATATGCACCGTCTTCTCCAAAATTAAGTGAGATACCTATCTAACGTGAACCTGAGAATACAAGCAGTTTTAAAAAATCAACATAAAGCTGGTGAGTTCATAAGCGGTTGAGTTCTGGTAAAAGAAAATGTTCCTTTGATTTCATGAAAAGTGTTATCCAAGAAAATCCAATATTCTCTTATAAAAGAAGTTTGGCTATCCAACTGTTAAATAGCCTGTTTATGAAAAGTTAAGTTATCCCAGGAAAAACCCATATTTTCCTTAAAAGTCAATGGTTGGTTATTGATCTGGAAATGAAGTGTACAAGTATCTACCATACTTGTATCGTTAGGTGCAGTTTCCTTGAAAGTTCGGTTACTCTCGATGAGGTAGATTAGTTTTAATACACACAGAAAACTAATAAGTAGGAAAATACCATTTTATGATCGGCGTGAATCCTTTGTAAATTTTGAAATATAACATAAATTATAACATTTTATGATGAAATTTACAAGTATCCTCATTTTAGTTTTGAAAACTAACTCTACAAGTAGTTAATCGGTTGGTAAATCGGTTTTTTTTTGTGTTAAAAGCATGCTGAGCATGTAAGTATTTCATACGGAATAATAAGTTTTGAGTACAAGTTCCCTTGTACTTTTTCTTGTATTCCCCCCTGAAAACATGAAAAACTCGGAAAAAGGTGTAGGGGTATGAACTCACCTGACGTGGGTGTGTCGGGTAGGACGCTAGGTGTCAATTTAGGACTTGAACACACGCGAGGATCCTATGTAACCTGAAGTGATACATAATTGTACCTAATTAGTCATTAAACCACTAATTAAGCAAATACACTCTAATGCGTGGAAACACTTTATTTCAAGTGTTAGGAATGATACGGGTTGCATATATGGAGTGTATGGCCTCGTTAAGGAGTTTAATCTTCAAGTGTAAGTCCTTAGGGGTTTTTATGGTTGCAAGACCATATCACAATGAGTTTACGGCCGTAAACTCATGAGAGTGGTGTTATTGGATGCTCAAAGGTCTTATGCTTCACAAAGAAAGGTCCTAGGGTTGATTCAAAGCCTATGGAAGTGATTGGAACTTGAAATGACCCTTGAATGGAGTTTACAGTTCTTGAATGCTCCCTTGGTGAGTTTACGGTCGTAAACACATGAGTTTACAGCCGTAAACTCATGTTTGGCACATTCTTGCATGATTTGGTGCTTCTAAGGTAAGCATACAAGGTTCTACCACTTATTCAAGCCATAGAAGGTGTTTAAGGGCACTTTAACACCCTAAAAAGGTGTTTACAGTTTTGGGACATTCCCAAACCGTAAACTCATGTTTACTCCTTTCTTTTCATGATTTGGGGTTCTAAGATCATTCATGCAAGTCCCTAGGCCATTAGCTAAACATTGGAAGGGTTTTGGAAGAGTTTTGGGGCATCAAAACCCCCTTTTTGGGTGTTTATGGTTTTGGGATGCTCCCAAACCGTAAACACATATTCTTGGGGTTTTTGGATGATTAAACCACGAATTTGCAAGTATGTTAGGCTAAACAACAAGCTAGGAAGGTTAACTTACAGTTGTGAAGCTTGAAGGGGCGTTTCTAGATCAAATCCCGAGTTGTAGAGAGAGAGTAAAGAGAAAAAGCTCTAAGGGTGTGAAAAAGGCTCAAATAGAGACCACTCAACCCTTATATAGGGTTGAGTTCATGGCCAGGTGGGGATCCAACCAATCCTGACATCAAACAGAGTTTACGATTGTACCCGATTAAATGGCCGTAACCCGACTTAGTCGTGAGCTAGAAATTTTTCCGAAAGAAATCGAGGGTATTTCATGTGATTTTATTGCTTTCAGATGCATATGAAAAATACAACAATAACCCAAATGGATTTACTTAACTCAAAAGTTAACGGAAAACTTTAATAAAAATAACTTTTTATTAACGGAATTGCGTTACATTGACGGAATAAATTCCGGGTTGTCACATCATCCCCCCGTTAGAGGAAATTTCGTCCCGAAATTTAGAATTAAGATAAAAATCATGGATTTGGAAAGAGATGCGGATATTTCTATTTCATTGAATCTTTGCGCTCCCAAGTGAATTCGGGTCCCTGTTTGGCATTCCAGCGAACCTTCACTATCGGGATGCGGCTCTGCTTCGTTCGTTTAATCTCACGATCCATGATTTCGATTGGTTCTTCCACGAAGTTCCTATTTTCGTTGATTTCGATCTCATCAAGTGGGATCACAAGAGTTTCATCGGATAGACATTTCTTAAGATTAGAGATGTGGAAGACAGGGTGAATGTTGCTAAGTTCTTGAGGTAATCAAAGTTTGTAGGCTACGGGACCGATCCCAGCAAGGATCTCGAAAGGTCCTATGTACCTTGGGTTCAATTTCCCACGCTTTTCAAAGCGTATCATGCCTTTCCAGGGCGAGATCTTCAACAGGACCCGATCTCCAACCTAGAATTCCAAAGGTTTTCGTCATTTATCGGCGTAGCTCTTTTATCTGTCTCTAGAGGCTTTCAATCGATCTCGGATTTGGATGATCTTTTCAGTGGTTTCGCGGATGATTTCAGGATAAGTGAGATTACTGTCGGGGACTCGACCCTTGGCTAGTTGCATGTCCCCTACCTCGACCCAACATAGAGGGGATCTGCACTTGCGACCGTAGAGGGCTTCGAACGGGGCAACATTGATACTGGTGTGGTATCTTTTGTTATAAGAGAATTCAACCAAGGGTAAATGAGTGTCCCACGACTTTCCGAAATCGATGACACATGCTCTCAACATGTCTTCCAAGGTCTAGATAGTTCTCTCACTCTGCCCATCTATCTGAGGATGATAAGTTGTACTCATATCCAACTTAGTTCCAAGAGATTTCTGAAGGGACTGCTAAAATCTAGAGGTAAACCTGCTATCTCGATCGGAGATAATGGATATACGCACACCGTGCAGTCAGACTATCTCTTCAATGTAGATTCGTGTGAGTCTTTCCATCTTGAATGTTTCTTTAATCGGTAGGAACTGAGCAGATTTTGTCAATCGATCGACAATTACCCAAATGGTATCGTACCCACTTGGATATTTGGGTAATTTGGTAATGAAATCCATAGTAATCATCTCCCATTTCCACTCAGGTGTCTCGGGCTGCTGGAGCAAACCTGAGGGTTTCTGATATTCAACCTTCACCTTGGTGAAAGTCAGACATTTGCTCACGAAGGTAGCGGTTTCGATTTCATGTTTGGCCACCAGTATAGTTTCTTGAGATCCAGGTACATCTTATCCGAACCTGGGTGAACAGAGTATCTGGTCTTGTGAGCTTCGTTCATGACAACCTCCCTGTAACCGCCGAACTTTGGGGTCCAGATCCGGTCCATGAAACAATAAACTTTGTCTCCTATGATCTCTAGATTCTTATCCATTCATCTTAAGGCTTCATTCAACACGTTTTTTGATTTTAGGGCTTCCAACCGAGCCTCTCGAATTTGGGCGGATAAATGGGAATGGATGGTCATTTTCAGTGCCTTTAGTTTGCGACCTGAGCTTTCCTTTCAGCTAAGGGAATCTGCTACCACATTGGCCTTGCGAGGATGGTAGCAAATTTCGCACTCATAGTCACTGAGCATCTCTACCCATCGCCGTTGTCTCATGTTTAAGTCCTTCTGATCAAAGATGTGTTGTAGGCTTTTATGGTCAGTGAAGATCGTGCACTTGGTTCCGTAAAGGTAATGTCTCTAAATCTTCAGTGCGAAGACAACTCCTCCTAACTCCAGGCCGTGAGTTGTATAGTTAACTTCATGTGCCATCAGCTGTCTTGAGGCATAAGCAATAACTTTTCCTCGCTGCATAAGTACACAGCCTAAGCCCTGATTAGGCGCATCGTAGTAGACAACGAAGTCCTCCGTCCCTTCGGGCAGGGACAAGATGGGTGTGCTACACAAGGATTGCTTCAACTTTTGGAATGCAATGTCTTGATTTTCACTCGAGCAAAAAGGAACACATTTTTGAGTCAGAGTAGTTAGGGGTTTGGCAATTCTAGAAAAATTCTGGATGAATCTTCGATAATAGGCAGCGAGACCCAAGAATTAACGGATTTATGTGGGCATCCTTGGTGTCGACCAATTCTCTATCGCCTTGATTTTGGAAGGGTCCACGTGTATGCCTTCCTCGCTTACCACGTGACCTAGAAAGGCTACCTTCCGATTCCAGAATTCGCACTTGGAGAATTTCGCCGTCCTTAGGGTTTCCAACACTAATCTCAAGTGTTGTTTGTGATCTTCCTCGCTTTTGGAATAGTCAAGTGTATCGTCAATGAAAACAATAACGAACTTGTCCAGAAAAGGACGACACATTTGGTTCATCAGGTCCATGAACACTGCCGGTGTGTTGGTTAGACCAAAGGGCATCACTACAAACTCGTAGTGTCCATATCGAGTCCTGAATAATGTCTTGGAAAAATCACTCTCATGAACTCGTAGCTGATGGTACCCTGATCTAAGGTCTAATTTTGAGAAGTAACTGGCTCCCTAAAGTTGATCGAAAAGGTCATCTATTCGAGGAAGAGGATAACGATTTTTAACGGCCAGCTTGTTCAGTTCACGGTAGTCTATACACATCCGAAAGGATCCATCTTTCTTCTTCACAAATAACACCGAGGCTCCCCAGGGTGAGGAACTCGGCCTGATGAACCCTTTGCTGAGTAGCTCATTAAGCTGACTAGATAACTCCTACATTTCTGTTGGCGCTAAGCGATATGGAGACTTGGCTAGGGGGGTAGCTCCGGGAATTAGGTCGATGCAAAACTCGACTTGGTGTTCGGGAGGAATTCTCCGGAGCTCTTCGGGAAAGACATTAGCAAAGTCGCAGACTTTGGGGATGCTCTCGAGGTCTTTAACTTCATGTTTCTTGTTGATTACATGAGCTAGGAATTCATGACACTCCTTTCGCAGAAGTTTTTGAGCTTTAATGCATGAAATGATGCGAAGATTGGAACTAAGTTTATCGCCGTAGAACATGAGGGTCTGGCCAGAGGGAAGATAGAGACATATAGCTTTTTTGTAACAAAGGATATCAGCATGATTGGGACTCAACCAATCCATGCCAATGATAACATCAAAGCTCTTTATCGAAACTGGCATAAGGTCGATGGGAAAGGAATGATCGTTTAGGGTAAGGGTGTAGCCTATGAATATATCGTTACCGTTCTCTTTGTCACCGTTAGCCATCTCGACGGTAAACTTTTCAGTTAATGGTTGAGGACTATGTTTAAGAAGATGTTTGAACGCATGACTAGCAAAACGTCCTTCAACACCAGAATCGAAAAGGATGCATGCATAAGAGTTGTCGAGAAGGAAGGTACCCATTACAATAGTGGGATCCGCGACTGCCTCCTCTTGCCCCATCATTAGAACTCTCCAAGTGTTGTTAGTCGTTGTAGCCTTGGGGCAATTTCTCTTTTAATGCCCTATTTCTCCATAATTATAACAGGCTTGACCGACGCCTGATCCAGAAACTTGATTGGTTGGTTGAGCTGGTGCCTTGCAAAATCGAATCGTATGCCCCTTTTTACCACAGTTAGAGCACGACAGTTCACAACATGGGCCGGGGTTATGGTGGTAGTTACATTTGTCGCACTGAGGAAGGGTACCAACATATCTAAAGGTAGGTGTTTGAGTGGCAGGAGTGGCGACAGGAGTAGTAGCAGCGTGGACTGCCACAGTTTGTTGCTTATTGGAGGATCCTTGCGAACATATTTCAATGATAGACTCGATCTTCTCGAACCATCGAGTCAGGGTAATAACATCTCCAGTGCCATTGAAATATGTGGGTTTCGCATACATGAAGTCTTTATAGGAACACTCCTTCTGGTGTCCTTGACCACCTTCCTGGTTTTGGGGCTGACTACCACCTCCTGGCCCACCGGAGCCATCGGGGTTCATCTGTGACATTGCATCAGCCACAACAGCAGTAACAGCTGCTTGGAACATGGTGGGATCAAACGGAGGAGGTGGAGGAAGAGGATTCTTTTTCCTTATTCTGGTTCTTTTCCTTGGAGGCATCTTGATCTAAAATGATCAGGAAGGAGAGGATGGTAAGTCCTCTGGGTTGAATCAAGAGATATGAAGCAAGAGATATCTCATTATGGCAGATTGAGTGTTCTACTAAGCGATAGGATAGAAAAAAGTTACTAAAGCAAGTAAAATATCGCTAAGGAAAGAATGAGTAGCAACACTTGGAATGAATTTCTACAACGTATTCGGCTCTGACTAAAATACTCCTATAGTATTTTCTGTTTTGTTGTGACGACGTCACACCCCAAAACCGAGAACGGCGGAATACGTTCTGGGGTGGAGGACGTCATGTACAGTATCATTACAATTGCATAATAGTAAAACAAGAAACAACAACCATTTCATATATAGAGTGGTAAGAATTACAATTGTGTTCTGTAAAGTTTAATAGACACCAAAAGTATAACAAAAATAAAAGATGAGTCTTGTATATGCTCCATCTTCTCCAAAAGCTGTCCTGTACCTGCCTATCTTTGACCTGAGGATACAAGTTATTTTGAAAACGAATATCAGCATAAAGTTGGTGAGTTCATAAGAGTTTAGTGTCATTGTAGTATAAAAGTGTTTGCAAACTTATAGTATAAAAATTGAAATTTGTATTTATGAGTGGTAGAAACCCCTAGAAAATCCTATATTTTCCAGAAAGCACATTTGTAAGTCAATCTTTTGAGTGTGTAAAATAATATTGTTGATACCTTCAATTGTAAAAGTGTGATAATAAATCTCATGTAAGTAATATAGTTGAAGAAAAGTTATGCTTGTTTACTGTAGTAGTGTTGTAACTTTAGTTAGTAATAGATCTTTAATTACTTCGGGATATTAATTCAGACTTTAAGTCTTAGTGTATTTATTTGGATGAAGGTATAACTTCTTAGGTGACCAATTGTGAAGTAGTAGCGTACCGATGACCTTCCCGGTCATGCGTAGTGAAGTAATGTAGTGCCACCCCTATCCTGGTCGGCTCAGACTGTAGTTAACAGTAAGGATGTAATTGTTGGGTTTTGAGCATTCTAACACTCCTAAGTGTACATGCAACCCTAAATACCTTGGATCTATGTTTTCTCTATTATACATGCAAATATCAACTTTCCAAGGTATTTTTCTATTCTAGCATACTAAACGTTGAATAACACAAGTTAGAATAACATACCTTTAGTTAGTGCTTGTCTTCATGAAGCTTGAGTGCCTAGTGCCCCAAGTGTGACACCTCAAATGGTTCACACAACACCATAAACACTTGGAATAACTTAGAGAGAATTCTACACTTCATGAAATCGGCTAGCCCTTTCTAGAATCATACTAGTGCTGATTTTGTCAAGAATAATATCTTTATATAGTGTTACAATTAGGGTAAACCCTAATTGTCATGACTTTCCATTTCCTTGGATCCATGGGTTCAAATACAACATGGAGCATCCATGGACCATCCTATGGGTTTTAGCCCAACTTGATTATCCATGGAGCAGTAGCCCACTATACAAGTATGGATGATTTATACAATCAATCCATATATTTAATTAGTCTTCTTTTGATCACTTAATTAATCATTGATTAATTCTTGATCAATACTAATTAAATAATCTCATTATTCTTATTATTAATATACTAGAACTTATAATATATTAATAACCATAAGTGTCTTATTTCTCTCATTATAGTCTATCCAAGTGAATGATGCCATGCAACCCAAATGGACCATGCCGGGTCGGGTCAAGTCTTACCAATTATAGTTATGGACTTAGACATTAATTCAACAGTCTCCCACTTGGATAAGTCTAAAACTATTATTGCTTATGACTTCAGGAACCAACTGGCAATCGTAGCTCTCAAAATCTTCTGTCGAACTCTGACCTTGTCGATAAACGCTGACCTTTGTCAATGACTTGTCCATTAGATAAGGGATCATATATTCCTCCATTCTAGATATCATATGGACTGAGACATGGATTATAATCATTCTCTCTGTCCATTTGTTGTTTCCCAATTTCCGATTTATGACGAATGACTAATTGAACAAATCAAATCAGTCCTGGCCCGGCCGAGCACTTCCATTTGTCATCATCAAATCATCGAGGGGCCCACAGATATCGCTTTTATCCCGAAGGTAAAAGGAATGGATAAACTTCGACTCATATGGCTTGTTATACTACTTGTTGAATCATACACAAATACACATTTTATAACATCGAGTTACCAATGCGTTTTCGTGAAATCAATGTACTATCAACTCATAGTAACAACTCATATCTCTAGGTTTGAAGAATATAAGATATTATCGTCTCATGATCACTCGTGATAAAATCCATGAAGTGATTCCAATGAGCGCGGGTTGAATCCAATACTCAGAACTTATGAGCAATCATGAGTGTTGTAGCCCTTTGTCCAACACCTTAGACCTCTACAAGCCAACCCATGACAATCTTAATTCATATCTACTTCCAACATATGACCGACTGTGGATGGTTTGAATGACTTAGTCATTCCGGAAGAATAACCTAGTTTATTCGGGAAGTCAAAACATGCAAAGTGAAACACAATAATAATTGAATCCAATATGGTATCAAAATCTATGAACATAAATAAAACACCTTTTATTTATCACCATATGATTACACATTATTCATTGTATACTGTTTCAGCTATCAACTATATTCTTGAATTTAAAACAATAGTTGTCCCATGCTCCAAGCATGTACACTATGTTTTCTAAACACTAATCATGTCATACACCAAGTATGCATACTATGTTTGTCTATGATCTTTACTTTGTGAACTAGATCAATTGAACATAACTTCAATGATTCTCTTTTCACACTCCCAAATCCTTACTGCAAATGCAAGAATTCCAAATTCATGCCATTTACTGAAATCTGTTAGATTCTAAACTTATATGCATTAATCCTCTTGTAATGATTATGCACAAAGTCATAAAGACTTGACAAAAAACATTACAGAGCATTCCAAAGGAGATCAACTCCTTGGAAACATCCTTCTTGCATTAAGTTTCCTTAATCTTACACAGATTGAAATTTCTGACTTTGAAACATCTCCAGATTCATTTTGACTATCACTTCTGAATAAGAGTTGCCTCCTTACAGATTATGTCAATATGGTCGTTCTAGAATTATTGCTACACTTCCAACTGTCCTTAAGCAACCAATCTTTGGTAAACCTTAGATTGTCCTTGACAATTGTTTAATCCTTTTAGTCATATCCAGTTCTAAACCTTTTCCCTTCTTAATGCCCCAGGCATTTGGAAAATTTTAGAAAGGATGAATATAGCACATGTAATCGATCCTATATCCGAAGCATATGGGACACGATTCATGATGTCTCACATAAAGACTAAACCAGTCTTTTGCTATTACATTTCCATTTCTATTTGCCAAGTTCTCATAATTCAGATTTATGAAAAGGGATGCCGTAATCATAATCGAATTTTAGAACGCAAATAATGGACCCATATACAGAATTTCCTTATGTTGAGCCATTCCAACATGAAATTCATATATATACTTGACTAAATGATTAAAACCTCACGATCTAAGATTATAGATTTGAGATGGAGTATAATTTCCTCTCCCTTAATTATAGCAAAACAACTTTTTCCCAATTGAAACCTTTTGTTTTCTATAATTAACATTGCTAACTTGCAATCTTTATCATAATTATCATGCTCCCACTAACATGATGATCATAAGCATAACACTTATGCTCCCACTAGCTTTGACATGTACTTAGAAATCAACTGGACTTCTAGAAATCAATACTTTATTGACTTTCTTACCAAAGTTCAGATTTCTGATACTGGATTGTTTTGATAAAACTTTATCAAAATCATACACCTTACCTTAGATAGCATACTTGTGTGTCTAAACAATTATGAAGAGGGATGCCGTAATCATAATGGTTAGACCTTTTTGCCACTTCTCACAAGTCCAGGTTAGTGTGCTGGTAAACCACACATGCTCCACTAACGACTTTGAGAATGCAAATATCACAATTTCTATCTAACTAAAATCTACTTAGTGAAAGTGTTTCCTCACCATCATTTTCATGAATCGAAGAGAAACCTTATGACACTTAGATTTATTGGTGTATGTGTTCTTATCCACGTGAATTGTCAAAACCATAGTCACAAGACAAGGATAATGACAAATCCAAACTCATATGGACTGAACTCAATCTCAACTTCTTGCCACCTGGCAGCTCAAGGGCCTGCCAGTGCTTCCAAGTTGTTGTGCAACCAATTGAGAACTCTAAGAACTCAACTTTAACTGGAATGGGCACAGACTATGTCAACACGATAGGTTATAAACCTCAAGTCGTGTGCTAGTGAAGAACTTTAGGTTTTATTCTTGATTAGTTCTTGAGACTTTCAAGACCTTTAAGACTCCCACTGCCCTCTTGTCCTATAAGACTCCCTTGTCAAACATCCAAGAGATAGTGTGGATTCTAACCAAGACAAACACTTCACACAATTGGCCTAAGTTGGTCTTTGTTTTATCCAAAACATCACAACTTACCAATTTCAAATGTACAAGAGTAGAAAACTTTTACTCTTACATTTGACAAGTGTTTTTAAACCTTCTTAAAGACATGTCACTCAAATTACAATCTTGGAGTATGACTCTAAGACTTGTATTGGAACGAAGTATGACTCATCTTCTTGATTTAACCATTTCAAAAATTACAGATCCCTTATTCTTAGTCAAAAGAATGCACTAAGACTTCCTTAGAGAACTAATTTTGATATGGTTTCTTAATCATTAAGATGATCACAAAACTGATACTAAAGTACTCTCCAATCTTTTCAGATTTGAGAAACTTTTATCCTTCTGCCTAATTTGATTCTTCTTATTCGCTCTGCCATGCATTGGAAACTTTTCCAATGTCTCAGAGTTACACTTAAGCTTGTAAGTATAATCATATTTACTGAGCTTTAGTAAACCATGACGAATAGCCTTATATCTTTTGTGGTGGACTTAATCAGTGCACATGACTATGTACTCGATCCCTTAGTCCATTACTTGACTCACACATCCATGTGAAAAAGTAATTAGTCTTAATTTTTCCAATACTTGAAAGTTCTCATTCATCATGCTATAGAACTTGCATGATTCCAAGTCCCGGTCCAATTGAGACTTTGGATGATGAGAATCTTTCCTTATTTGGTAAATTTAGACATTACCACAAATAAAAGAATCAATTACATATTTACACTCTTGCTATTAATGGAATCATATAAGCAACAATTTTCCTCAAATGCCATTGTAAGGATATTTTAAAATAAATAAAATCAAAAAAATTTCTTTTATTCTAAAACTATGCAGAAAAACATATCCTTACAATCCATATGAAAACTTGTTGTTATCTATTCCTAAGCAATACCTCATAACTCCTAAGAAGTAGCTCAAGAATCCGATCTTCAAACTACACAATAGAAATCCATCTATGCGATCAGATTCAGCATATTCTTTCTTTAAGTTCCTTCACTTTTTCTTTGATTCTTAAAACATCAACATGTGACCCAATCACATTATGTAATAAGAATCTCAGAATAGAAACCTAGCAGAGTTAGATAGTGGACTTTACCTGAAGTAGAGTCAAACTTATTGACTTTAACATCCTTAGGTAAATTTGGCAGCTTCGCAACTATTGCCCCTTTCTTTGGCAATATAAACATATGGACCCTTTGATAATGGTACACGAGACTATCACAGACGTAGCCTTTTCTCTTTACCATTTGTTTAACCGAGTTAACTATGGCTGATGCGATTAATCTAACCTTTAATCTATGAAGATCGATTAGATCTTGAACAAGTAAGTAAACAAAAACAATATAAACGCAATAGTAAGAACAAGACAAGATGGAATCAAACGTGTCAAATGATTAAAAAAAATCCTCATAAGAGCTCGATTAAGAACATCAACTGTAGAGGATTGGAAGGTTACAGGAACGATCAAAGAAACCTGTTATCGTCTAGATGTATAGCTATTCTCAGATCTCTCAAAACGTTAACCTAATAGGCATGCAAGCGTAAACTTATATACAAAACATAAAAGGTTCACGGTTGGACAGACCCAAACCGGAATACTAAAAGGCTTATGCTTAACGAGCCCAAAAGACACAATCTTCAAAAATGATCTCCAGCCCAACAATCTCCCCCTTTGCATCAATTTGGAGCGAGACCTTCACTAGTTACTTGGGCCAGCAGCTGAAGCAGGTACCTTCTTCTTCATGGTACTAAGCAGACATTTGGTGATGGAGAGAATGGTCTGTCTAAACCGGATGTACCAATTAATCATATCTTCAAAGTACTTGATGTCATCAGCCGAGTTCTCTTTACACCGTTTGATAATGAACAGCACATGCTCCAAACAAGTTTTGGTGTAAAGATGCTTGTCAGCTAAAGTGAAGAGACATTTCTGTCCTTCCGCTCTAGTGAACATAACCGAGTTGCGTCTCGGGTCGATCCTGCCCAATAGCATTTGATTGAGATCACTGGCCGATCCCACAAGAGCAATCTTTGGTTTCTTCTTGAAGACTGTGGCGACCTATTGATCCATTAGGGTAACCTCCATGATGTAGCAGACTAACATCCTTTTGACATGGTCTAGAATGGGACCATATTCAGCTTGATTGGTCAAAAGGATATTATGCAGGATAATCCAATCATGAGGATTTAGATTCGGTAGATCTACCAGGGAGATAAGATGAGCAGTTCTTGCAGATCCTCGAATCAACTTGAACCGAACATTTATAAAACGTCCTTCAGTATAAGGTTTCAGCACCCGAACGTTTACAATCTTCTGGGCGCTCCAAGTAAGATAGTGCTTTTCGTTCCATACAAGTAATGTCTCCAGATCTTCAGAGCAAACACCATTGCTCCCAGTTCAAGATCGTGGGTCGTGTAGTTAACTTCGTGTGTCTTCAACTGTCTGGAGGCGTAGGCGATGACCTTACCTCACTGCATCAGAACACACCCGAGCCCTTGGTTCGATGCATCGCAATAGACTACGAAGTCTTCTATCCCTTCGGGGAGAGATAGTATTGGCGCGGTGCACAAGGCTCGCTTGAGCGTTTGGAACGCTCTCTCTTGTTTCTCTTCCCAGTCAAAGGCCACACCTTTCTGGGTCAGGGTTGTAAGAGGTTTTGCTATTCGGGAGAAGTTCTGAATGAATCTGCGGTAGTAGCCAGCAAGACCTAGAAATTGACGAATTTATGTCGGCATCTTGGGTGTTGGCCAGTTCTCAATGGCTTTAATTTTGGATGGGTCCACGTGGATTCCCTCTTTGCTTACCATGTGTCCTAAGAATTTGACTCTTCGGATCCAAAATTCACATTTCAAGAACTTCTCATAAAGTTTCTCCGTTCATAAGGTTCCTAAAACTAGTCGTAGGTGATCGCCATGCTCTTCCTTACTTCGGGAGTAGATCAGGATGTCGTCAATGAAAACGATGACGAACTGATCCAAGTAAGGTCGGCATACTCTGTTCATCAGGTCCATGAAAACTGCTGGCGCATTGGTCAATCCGAATGGAATCACCACGAACTCGTAGTGTCCGTAACGAGTTCGGAAGGCTGTCTTCGGCACATCCTCCTCGAGCACTCGTAACTGGTGATATCCGGATCTTAGATCAATTTTGGAAAAATATTTCGCCCCTTGTAGTTGGTTAAATAGATCATCTATGCGAGGCAGAGGGTAATGATTTTTGACCGTCAGTTTGTTGAGTTCATTGTAGTCGATACACATACGGAATGATCCGTCTTTCTTCTTAACGAACAAGACCGGTGCTCCCCAAGGTGAGAAGCTTGGTCTTATAAAGCCCTTGCTGAGCAGTTCGTTAAGTTGACCAGATAATTCCTGCATCTCTGCTGGTGCTAAGCGGTAGGGCGACTTGGCTACTGGGGTAGCTCCTGGGACCAAGTCGATTCTGAACTCGAACTGTCGTTGCGGAGGTAATCCAGGTAGTTCTTCTGGGAAAATGTCGGGGAAGTCGCTCACTATTGGAATGTTCTTTAGTTCTTTCATTTTGAGGTGTAGGGTTATTCCGGGGAGATTTGCGAGGAGACATCTTTCAGCTATAAGTTTATAAAGATGAGAGAAGTGGTAAGAATCAATTTGTAAGTAATGTGCGAATGAAACATGGACTAACTAACCATAGCCCAACAATTGAATGAGTGTTTGAGATCTTAACCAGAAAGATGTGTAGGAAAACCCAAATGTAAAGATTCTTCCCACAGAGTAAGTAGTTGTCAATAATACTGGTATTACTGATGTAACGAGTTCAATGAAAATTGACCTAACAGTAGGTCTTACATCATACCATACAGAAAGTTTGACAGTTCATAGAATCCTAATTCGAGTACTGAAAGTTATAAATATTTTACAGATAAGTGCTACTTAGAGCACATATGTTAAAGGCTAATTCTTAACCCAAAAGATAATGATGTACTAGACATCATCTAACGGCGATGAGTATTCCTCGAGAGAACCCTGAGGTCTCTCATTTGACGTACCACCTCTTGAAGGTGTCGTTCATGAACCCTTTGACGAGCTCGAAGTTCCGTGACTTCAGCTTGAGAGGCAACCAGATGTTGCTGTAGGGTTTCATTGGTTCTCCGGGTCCGTTCCATGTCTTCTTCGAGACGGCGAATGCGGATTGTGTTGACACCAGAGTTGGCATCAATCTCCACGACCCGGTCGATGGCTGCTCGACCTTGCTCGACATTATGAGCTATTCTACGGATAATGACAGGTAGAGCTCGGTCAGCAGAGCCACCATCGCTGACGTTGTAAAAGGTTCGGTCCCCAAAGTATGGTAAGGGTTGACCCTGTTCGTCGCTCCAGCGATTCAAGTTATCTACCCACAAGGGAGTGGGACCTAGAAAAGCTGGTCGAGGGTTGTTGTTCGGGGCTTGACCTACTGGAGGTAGGTTATTGACTTCAGGCTCAGAGTCTGATCCATCTGAGAAGCCTTCAGCTTGATGATCATCCAACGGAATTTGGTGTTCATCATCAGACTCTGCTTCGAGCCATCCTGCGTTGCCTTCATTTGGAAAGTACGGGTCACCGTGATGGAATCCAGCCATTTAAATCTACGCGAAAAGAGAGGTATAAAGATGTAGTATATATGTAGTTGGTAGTACAAAATACACCTATAGTATTTTAAGTTTAGGTTCTACTGATCTTCTTGTGGTATTGTTGGTAAGTTTTTAGACTTGTTAACACATCACAACCATTCTAGGGCATATGCTAATCACTACTAGGACCATCATAGTTGATCAGGCTATGCCATTCCCAGGACTGACCATATATCCCCGAGCTTACCTGTGATATTTAACAATCGTAATACTTTTGTTCTTGTCGTTGTGACACTGGTTTTAGTATGAATGTAGACTAGTATACTTAATTAAATATTTTAGTATTTAAAGTATAGACTCTTGGTCAGAGTGTTTTAATCCCAACTGGGTTTATAGTTTAGTATATCTTTTATGGGTTGATATACTTGATTCACTATAAACAATGTGATGAGATTAAACTGACCTTAATCTATGAAGATCGATTAGATCTTGAACAAGTAAGTAAACAAAAACAATATAAACGCAATAGTAAGAACAAGACAAGATGGAATCAAACGTGTCGAATGATTAAACAAAATCCTCAGAAGAGCTCGATTAAGAACATCAACTGTAGAGGATTGGAAGGTTACAGGAACGATCAAAGAAACCTGTTATCGTCTAGATTTATCGCTATTCTCAGATCTCTAAAACCTTAACCTAATATGCATGCAAGCGTAAACTTATATACAACACATAAAAGGTTCACGGTTGGACAGGCCCAAACCGGAATACAAAAAGCCTTATGCTAATCGAGCCCAAAAGACGCAATCTACAAAAATGATTTTCAGCCCAACAATCTCCCCCTTTGCGTCAATTTGGAGCGAGACCTTCACTAGTTACTTGGGCCAGCAGCTGAAGCAGGTACCTTCTTCTTCACGATACTGAGCAGACATTTGGTGATGGAGAGAATGGTCTGTCTAAACCGGATGTACCAATTAATCATATCTTCAAAGTATTTGATGTCATCAGCCGAGTTCTCTTTACACCGTTTGATAATGAACAGCACATGCTCCAAACAAGTTGTGGTGTAAAGATGCTTGTCAGCTAAAGCGAAGAGACATTTCTGTCCTTCCGCTCTAGTGAACATAACCGAGTTGCGTCTCGGGTCGATCCTGCCCAGTAGCATTTGATTGAGATCACTGGCCGATCCCACAGGAGCAATCTTTGGTTTCTTCTTGAAGACTGTGGCGACCTCCTGATCCATTAGGGCAACCTCCATGATGTAGCAGACTAACATCCTTTTGACATGGTCTAGAATGGGACCATATTCAGCTTGATTGGTCAAAAGGATATTATGCAGGACAATCCAATCATGAGGATTTAGATTCGGTAGATCTGCCAGGGAGATAAGATGAGCAGTTCTTGCAGATCCCCGAATCAACTTGAACCGAACATTTATAAAACGTCCCTCAGTATAAGGTTTCAGCACCCGAACGTTTACAATCTTCTGGGCGCTCCAAGTAAGGTATTGTGGACGAGCAGCCGCCAGATAGAAGTCAATGAGCTCCCTGTCAAGCTCAGCGTTCGGGTGAGGGACTTCAAAGATGTTTGAGAAGACGTGGAAGATGAACGCCTTTCGAGTCAGCGGCATATCGAACTGAGAATCGACAGTATTGTTGCAGTCGAACGATATAACCGGATCGAGCCATAAAATGATAGGAGTTTCAATGGCCTCTTTAATCAAACGTTCCCTGGTCCAGGCAGGGAAGAGAGTCTTTCGGCTCTCAAGGAGATCGTGGGCTTCTTTTTGTTTGCGTTCAGCTTCTTCAGCCTCTCGCGCCACACGACTGGCATCTACATCAACCTTGCGACTGTTCTTTCTTTTTAAAATGTCAGCAATGGTCTCCTTGTCGCCTTCTTCATCTTCTTCCTCAGGTATGTTTTTGCCTTTGTCCTTCACACCCGAGCCTAAAGGTTGACCAGTCGGAGATGGTTCGGTCGTGTGAGTAGCTTTGGAGGAAGGAGGTGGTTTTGATCCTGTCTTCTCATCTCCCCCTTGTTTCGGAATGGACACGAAACTTGGGAGCCCTTCTACTTTGTTAAGAAGATCGATGGCTAGAGAGAGTTTTTCAGCAAGGGAACGCCTCACCGAAAAATTTAAGATGGGATCGCGTGCTTCCAGAATGTTGGATATAGCAGCGTGGACATCCGAAACACACGTCTTGATCACCTCCCTATCAGATCGAAGATTTTCTAGTTGTTGTTGGGATTGGGAGAGTTGAGTTGTCGTGACCTCAAGTGCGGTGGTTTTGGTTGCCAGATCGTCCATTAACGAACGCTCGGTTGCAAGATCCTCTTGTAGTTTGTTGAGGCGAGCATCAATGGAGGCACGAAAGGCCGAGTTGTCGTTGCTTATGTTTTGGCGGAGAGTAGCGAACGAAGGCAACTCCGATGAGACAAAGTTAACCAATTGTTGAATAATTGGTTCCAAAGATGTCTTGGTGGCATTGGCACTTTCCTGCAGGGACTGCAGCAGGGTAGAAGCGTCAGAAAATAGTTTATCGACTTTTTCGGTCGCTGCCTCACAGGCTTTGGTAGAGGCTTCAATTGCAGCAGTTGCTGAGGCCGCCGAATCATGTTGAGCCCTGGAGAAGGCATCAACAATCTTTTGAAGGGCAGCTTCAGATAGAGATGACTGCTGGTTGGAAGAGGAGGCGAGAAGTAGGTCAATCTTCTCGTTGAGCTCTTTGAGATGCTTCTTTGTTACTGGAGCATCATCCTCCTCGTCACTTTGAACTTGAAACGGACTAAAGTAGACCGAATCATAGATCATATTTTCTCCACCAAGATAAGGGTTTGCGCCCTCAGATGCATTTTCAGGAGATGAAGGGGGTGGTGAAGTTGGGGGTGTTGTGGGTTTGGTAGGATCAGGTTGAGTGGGTGTTGGTATAATTTTGGTTGGTGGTTGAGTATGGGTAGTTTCGGTTGTTTGGGTTTTGGTTTGAGGTGGTTCGGTTACGTGTGGTGATTTGGTTGTAGTTGTAAAGATTGGTGGAGGAGAAGGAATTGGGGAAATTGGAAGTTCCATCTCTGGGGTAGGGGACCGAGGTGGGGTGTTGCCTCGTTGAGGAGATGCATCTCCTTGAGAGTCGTCAGAACCCGAACTCTCACCCTCAGAGTCACTCGAAGAAGAGGGAATTACAAGCTTTCGCTTCGGTTGGGTCTTCCTCTTCTTCGGCAGTGGGGATTGTGCAGCTTTCGGTTGTTTCTGCTTTTTAGGAGAAGGTCCCTTTGGAGCTTTGGATGCTTGCTTCCCTTTTTCTGCCTTTTTGCCCCTGCTCACCGGTTTGTCTGCATCGTGAATTGACCTGAGCATATCCGGGGTCAGATCCCTTGGACCAGATGGCCTTAGCTCCTTGAGCTTCCGAATCAACCTGCTATCAGATGGCACGTCGCCATACATTGACTCCGGGATAGAGCCAATAAAGGAGAATTTTGATGCATCTGAGACGATTATCTTCTTGGTATGGAAAGTACCAACAGAAGACATCGATGCACCATCAGCAGTAGGAACATCAAATCTGTCCATGGCCCATTTTGTAATCAGGATCCAGAATCGGGCCAAAGATACCTCAGAGTGTCGGGATGAAGAGGAGAGGCTTTGAATTAGTTGTTTCCATAGGACAAACCCGTAGTCCAGGTTAATCCCATTGTAAACCCCGTACATGATGGTGAGGAAGAGACGACTAGCACCATCTGATCCTGAGCTTCTCTCCGACAAGCCCTTAAAAAGGACTATAAATAGACCGTTCCACTGTGGCGGCAGGCATGACTTTTTGAATCTTGCGACATAGGTAAGAACTTTTGTGTATCCCATGTTGTAAAACATGTTATACAGATGACCAATCTGTATTGACTCCGGATGAACTCTTGAAGGGTCAGCAGCAAACCCTAGCAAGGTGCAGAAACGTGGGCGAGAGACGGAGGTTTTGTGTTCTCCAATCTCGAAAAACACCCGGTCGACAGCCTTGTCGTAGTATGCAGTTGCGTAGACCTGCGATAGGGCCACCATTGGCACCGATTCGATTCTGGAAAGAGCCGGAACAAGTAGGGAATACTTCAAACACTCTATGACCGGCGACATATAGGAGTCGTACGCCAGTGGGTTAAGATCGATTACCAGACATTGTTGTGGGCGAATGGGAAGAATCTGTGAGGTAGCATGTACAGAAGAGGAATCAGCCATAGTTGCAGGTATGAAGAAGATGATGAACAGGAAACTGTTTGGGAGTGTTTGCATTCTAGAAATTTTAAAGGTGGTAAAGAGGTAAAAGGTGGTGTAGTGGGCTATTTATAGTGGGTGATAGGAGAGAGAAAAATCATGTCAAATCTCTTATGGATGATAGTTGGGGTGTGCGATGATCACGTAGGAGAGAGAGTGTCAGGTTTCTAGGATCACGCCGTCCAACAAGCGCCGTTTCATAGGGACAAGCCGTTACTATTCCCACACGCGCATTTAATACCACAGGACAAGAGAGAACTTAAGCATTGAAAGAGGATTCCCGTTAAATTACGATCAACCATTTATTAAGAAATGTTGAAAGGCTTCTTTTAATTAGGCTAAATAAGAGTGGCTTGAAAATAAAATCTCAGAAAGAAAAATAAGAATTAGATCCCAAGGGAAGAAATGTTATGGGTTTTAACAATTTCATAGGAATCACATAAAATTGGAGATTTTAATAGGGTACTTCCGTCAATCCTTTAGTGAAAACTTGAGCAACTTAATTGTTCACCGTCAATTCATTAGGTGTGGAATTTTGGGTTTCACTTAGCTCGTAGTGACACAATACTAAGATCATAAACACAGATGTTGTGTAACCATAAACCTCAGCGGTAATTTCTGAGAGTCTCAAGAGTTACGATGATGGAATGAGTGTAGTGGAGAAGTAATGTGGAGATGGTGTAAGAGAACGAAGTACCTCTGCTGCGAAAAGAAGGACCAAGCAGGAAACTCTTAACTCATGTGAGAAAAGAGTGAGGTAGCTCACGATTAGAATAAATGAGTTGGCCTTATTGGGAAGACAAGGTTTGTGTATACCAGGTCATGAAGGCCATTATTCAAAATCTTATGAGGCTTGAGACACATACAGCAGCATGCTTCTAGGGACACTTAGGTATTTCATCAAATTTATCCCCATAAACGAACACGAACACACAAGAAATAAAATAAAATAAAAAATATTTTTGGAGTTTTTGAGATTTAAAAAAAAATTGGAAAGAAGAAAAAGAATAAGAAGAAAAAAAATAGACATAAAAAAAACTTAAAAATAGACATATTGGAAACCTAACCCGAACATTCAGTTGGTTTCGGTTGTTGAAAATTTTGAAAAACCGAACCCGAACGTTCGGTTGGTTTCGGTTCTAGAAAATTTTGAAAAACCAAACCCGAACCTTCGGTTGGTTTTGGTTCTAGAAAATTTTGAAAACCCGAACCCGAACCTTCGGATGGTTTCGGTTCAATAAAATTTTGAGGAATTAAGAAATTTAGGCAAACAAGAAAAATAATTTTAACACGAGGAATAACAAAAATTGTACAAGAAATATACAACAAAGAAAAACTACCTTTGACGTAAAGAGTGAGTCAGACAGTTGAACCGAACCCGAACGTTCGTTTGGTTTCGGTTCTTACGTTTGAGTTTGAGAGGTAGTGTGAGGTACTGACTCTGATTCCATCATACCTAGTCCTTGCAATATCTTATTGAATGATGCTTCAGGAAGAGCTTTTGTAAAGACGTCAGCCAGTTGATCAGTGGTTCTTACGAAGTGAACTTCGACGTTTCCATCTTCCACGTGATCTTTGATGAAGTGATACCTCAGTGCTATGTGTTTAGTTTTGGAGTGTTGCACTGGGTTATGACAGATCCTAATTGCACTTTCAGAGTCACAATATAGTGGGATCTTCTTCATATTGAGTCCGTAGTCTCGAAGTTGACTTTGGATCCAAATCACTTGTGATGTGCAGGATGCAGCTGCAATGTATTCTGCTTCAGCAGTAGACAACGACACGCATGTTTGTTTCTTGGATTGCCAGCTGACTAACTTCCCGTCAAGAAATTGACAACCACCAGTTGTGCTTTTACGGTCGAGTCCACATCCTCCAAGGTCAGCATCAGAATAGGCTTGAACAAAGAAGCCTGAGTTGGATGGATACCATAGACCTAAGGAGGTGGTTCGCTTGAGATAGCGTAAGATGTTCTTCACTACAAGCATGTGAGGTTCGCGTGGATTTGCCTGAAATCGAGCACAATAACACACATAAAACATGATATCAGGTCTGCTAGCAGTTAGATACATCAGTGATCCAATCATTTGACGATAGAGCGTGAGATCGACAGCCGGTTTGTCTAGGGATGGGGTAAGCTTGGTGCCGAATGCCATTGGGACTTTGACTTTTGAGTCTCCCATCATGCCAAACTTTGCTAGGAGAGTCTTCGTGTAAGCTTCCTGATTAATAAAGATGCCTTCTGGTCCCTGTCTTATGTTTAAACCAAGGAAAAAGTTAATAGGACCCATTGAGCTCATTTCAAACTTAGTCTCCATCAGCTTTCTGAATTCAGCTGTTAAGCTGGGATTCGTGGAGCCAAAGATGATGTCATCGACATAAATTTGAACTATCATAAGGTGGTTACCTTCCTTTTTGCGAAAGAAGGTTGGGTCAACCGAACCTTGTTTAAATTTAGACATCTTTAAAAATTTTGTAAGCGTTTCATACCAGGCCCTCGGAGCTTGTTTGAGGCTGTACACAGCTTTATCCAGAATATAACAATGATTTGGATGCTTTTCGTTCACGAACCCAGGAGGTTGTTCCACGTACACAGTTTCTTCGAGTTCTCCATTGAGAAATGCACACTTGACGTCCATTTGGAAAACCTCAAAGTTCTTGTGAGCAGCATAAGCCAGAAATATTCTAACAGATTCTAGCCTAGCTACTGGAGCGAAAGTCTCTTCATAGTCTATCCCTTCCTCCTGACAGTATCCCTTTACCACCAGACGAGCCTTGTTCCTTATAACATTACCTTCCTTGTCCATTTTGTTTCTAAAAACCCATTTGAGACCAACAACCGAAGCATCTGGAGGAGTTGGAATGAGGCGCCAGACTTTGTTCCTTTCAAATTCATTCAGTTCATCTTGCATAGCTTGAACCCAATCAGAGTGATCTAAGGCAGAGTTAACTGTCTTCGGTTCAACTTTAGATACGAATGAGTTAAACATACAAAACTCAACTTTTGAAAATAAGGATGCCTGTTTTGTCTTCAGTTGTGATCGGGTCAGAACCTTTTCAGAGACATCACCAACTATTTGAGAAATAGGATGATCCCTGGTCCATTTGATAAGAGGAGGGTAATTCGGATCAAAGGTTGGGTCTAGTTCAGCATTAATTGTTTCTTCTGGCTCAGATTGGCTATCGTAACCGAGCGTCATATCATTATGTTCCCCCTCAATTGATGGGCTTTGAAAAACATGAGGTTCAGGTGTTTCTTGTGGTACTGAGCTTCCTGGTGTTGAGACCTCTTCGGTTGATGAAGGACCTTCGGTTGAAGATGTAGAATTTGGCTCCCCTTGGACTTGTGAGCTTGTCTTCCCCTCGACTTGTGAGCTTGGCTCCCCCTCGACTAGAGCGCTTGGCTCCTCCTCGACTAGAGCGTTGTTAGATGGAGAGTCGTCAGAGGTTGATTCTCCTTCATGCATTCTTCTTGCAGCATCTTCGACGATCTGCTTCATGTGATCAACTTTGTTGTCTGCTGCACCTGCTTCGGAGAGTGAAGCGTTCTCCGGTTCGTCAAAGAGCTCCAGAAATGTCTCGTATAAATTGGCGACCGAAACTGTGACCTTGTTAGTTAGAGGAAAGATTTCCCCTATGGTGTCTTCTTTGGCCTGTAGCTTCTTGACATAGGTATCGTCAAAGGTCACATAGTATGTTTCTTCAATCCTTATCGAACGCTTGTTTAGGACCCTGTACGCCTTGGATGTGAGAGAGTAACCCAGAAAAATTCCCTCGTCGGCTTTGACGTCAAACTTGTTGCGGTGTTCTTTAGAATTAAAGATGAAACACCTTGAGCCGAACACATGGAAAAATTTCACATTGGGCTTTCTGTTGTTCAGTATCTCATATGGAGTGAGCTTGAACCTCTTGTTGAGATAGGATCTGTTCTGTGTAAAACAAGCAGCCGAAATAGCGTCAGCCCAAAAATAAAGAGGTAAGGAAGCGAAACTTAGCATGGTTCGGGCAGCATCACACAAAGATCGGTTTCGTCTTTCGACTATTCCGTTCTGTTGCGGTGTGTAGGGAGCTGAGAAATTGTGACTTATTCCCTTTTCTGCAAGAAACTCTTCAAACTCCCTGTTCTTGAATTCGAGACCATTGTCGCTTCTGATGTTGCGAACAACCTTCTTGAGCTGTACTTCAATTTGCTTGATAAATCCTTTCAGCTTTTGAGTCGCTTCAGATTTGAGCTTTAGAAAGAACACCCATGTAAATCTTGAAAAGTGATCAACAATAACAAGAATATACTTGCTACCACCGATGCTTTCTATAGATGAAGGACCACACAAATCGATATGAAGTAATTCGAGTGGTTCAACAACTTTTGTATTGATTATAGATGGGTGACTTTGACGACTCTGCTTCCCCATTTCGCATGCAGCACACAAATGATCTCTGTCATACTTGAGCAATGGAAGACCCCTAACATGACCTCCAGTGACAAGTCGGTTGATATCTTTAAAATTGAGATGAGATAATCTTCGGTGCCACAACCAGCTTTCGTCGGATTGAGCTTTGGTCAACAAGCATATAGCTGGGTTTCCTTTGATGGGTTTAAGGTTTAAGGGAAACATTTCACCCTTTCGCTCTGACTTGAGAATCACTTTCTTTGTCTTTTTCTCTATGATTTCAGAACCTTCATCATCGAACAAGACTTTGAGACCTGTACCTCCAACAAGCTGAGATACACTAATGAGGTTGTGTTGGAGTCCTTCCACATAAGCCACCTTCCTTATAGTAAAATCCCCATTTGTTATCATCCCGTATCCCTTTATGGTGCCGAAAGAATTATTTCCAAACTTGACGTTGCCACCATTTGTAAGAGATCTGTATTCCCTAAGCTCCTCTTTCCTCTCTGTCATGTGACGTGAGCAGCCACTATCGATGTACCATTCTTCATCGAACTGCTCGTCACTTATAACCTGCAAAAATTAGGCAGATTTAGGAACCCAAAGTTTCTTGGGTCCACGTGAGCTTTGCATGGGAACTGGAACAGTAAGAGAGATGTCAACAAGATAAGTTCGTTTTATAAGAGTTGTTTCATCTTTCCTTTTAATAGTAAAAACTTTTATTTTGTTAGGATTGGGTGTGTTCGGTTTGGACTCTGGTTTGGATTCATTGACCTTCTGCTTTCCCTTTTGTTCAGCTGACGAATGAGATTTTTGAGAACAAGCGGAATTAGCTTTAGAATAAGATGGAGACGAATTGGAGGTAGTAGAAGAGTTAGAAGAAAGAGTAGAATTAGAATGAGAGGGTTTGGATTGAGAGGAATTCCTTGCTGGAGACTCTAGGTGATCCTTTTGCTTTTGATCGTTGGAGGAACTGACCTTAGAGTTTTGTTCTCTTTTAACTTCTGAACCGAACCTTTGCCTTCGGTTGATATCTTCTTGTGAACCGAACCTTGCCTTTTGGTTGATATCTTCTTGTGAACCGAACCTTGGCTTTCAGTTGATATCTTCTTGTGAACCGAACCTTGGCTTTCGGTTTTTGTGACTTTCAAGCTTTTCTACATGATTGTTTTCATATTTCAGATTCTTGTCTTGGTGTGAGAAATATGCATTCTGGGAATGCCAGAATTGTTTCCTTTCAGAAAGGTTCTTCCTGTATCTATTGTTCCTTTCTCTCTTCCTATTCCTCATCTGTGTAGGTTGATGATGAACATTTGCTTTCGGTTTCGGTGTCTCCTTGGCTGATTCCTTCTGAACTGCAGGAGTTTTACTTTGAGCCGAAGGAGCAGAGGGAATGTCTTCCTTTACCGAACGATCATCCTTCTGAGGAATATCTTTTGTACCACTGGTGCTTGGCTCATTGAAGTTGTCCGGCTTATTCAAAGGTTCAGGTATGTATCTTCCTTTGTTCTTCCAGGAGGTTCTTTCAGATAAACCAATGGTTTCGTTTGCATTATCTATTGGAGCTTCCCAGAAGTATTCATCGCAGCCATCAGCATTGTCTTCGTTTACAATAGCTGTGAGTTCAGCTGTTTGATGTTCGGTAACTCTTGTCACCTTGTATACTTGATTCGGAGTGGTCCTGACCTTTTGATACACAACTGATTTCTCAACTAAAACTGGGTACTTTTGATGGGACAACCGAGCGAACTCCACTGAATTTTCAGAAATAAGATTCTTGTGATTTTCAGGTTCGGTTTTAATAAATTCTGAGCAGTCAACCGTGTCCTCTACAGAAATTTCACTCATCTTTTCGTCCTCATCAAGCTCAGATGCATTTTCAACATCAATTTTGTTTTCTGAGCTTACGTTGGCGTTTAAAGAGTCAAATTTTTGCATGGTTTCGGTTCTCAGTTTAAGTCTGTCATTTTCATCCAAAAGATTTTTAAGCATGTCCTTGTGGTCTTTGGATTTAATGAAGGACTCAATTTTGTCCAGTCCATACATGTAGGTCGGGTTGACATCATCAGACGATATCACACTCTCACAATTATAGGCTTCGGCATCGATTTCATCTTCCTTGAACTCTAGGAAGGGCAAAATCCTGCGATGGATCTTTTGGCCTATTTCACAATCCAAGTGAAGATGAGTAATATTAGAGTATAAACGTTTAGCAATTAAACAAAAAACATTCCGCTGTTTTAACAATTTTAAATTGTCTCTTTGCAAATAAATGTTTTCGTCTCTAATTTTAACAAGTTCCGACTCCTTTAACTCGATCCACATTCTCCGCTCCTCACTTTTCGATGCCACCCTGCTCAATTGATCAGTTAGGTTAGAATTGGTGACCCGAGTTTGAGTTAAGCTACTATCTAGATGAGAAATTCTTGTATTGACGTTTTTTAGTTCTTTCTCATATGAGGATGATGGTACTTTGCATGAAATAAAAACATATTGTACCTTCTTTATCAGTTTGTCGAGCTCATTGAACTGCTGGCTGAGCGGTTTGGCCGTAAAGCACATGTCCTCCTTTACCTTCGGTTCATCGCTTCCTCCATCGGTGTTGTATCCCCTCATTTGAGATACGTCAGTCACCATGAAGCATCTTCCTCCACTTCTTTCCTCCTTAGCCACATAAGCCTTTCCATGGGTAGGCTTCCTCACTTCATCGTCTTCTGAGTTGGTAGACCAAACTTCCGTGCTACCGAACTCGTCACCTTTAACCGAACCCTGCACAATAAGAGCATTAACAGAAGGGTTAGCGGTAGACTTCTTCTTTCTCAACTCGTCCAATCTTTTCTGCAATACAGCTTCCTCATCATTTCCATCATCTTTTTCAACCATCTTCTTAAGGACACAGTCCTTGGCATAGTGGTTTTTCCCACCACAGTAGAAACAGCTTACTCCGGAATTGCCATCCACCTTCGGTTCCTTCTTGTGCTCCTCAGCCTTCGGTTCATTGTTCACCTTTTCAGAGCTGTAACTCCCCTGCCAGTTTCGGTTTTTGTTGCTGGGGAATCTCTTCTTTATGAACTTCTTGGGATTGGACACCATCATGGCATAATCCTCAGACGTGAGATCATATTCCTCCAGGTTGAGGTCTTCATCCTCCATCACAACTTTACTTTTAGATAGGAGGGCCAACGAACCAAGACTAGAAATGACGTTCTTTTCTTGCACCACAATCTTCTCTTGGGACTTAAGAATACCCACCAGTTTCGCCAAAGAGTATGATTTAAACTGCTCATGAGCTTTGACTGTGGAAACAACTGCTCTCCATTCAGATCTCAATCCGTTCAAGAAAGTAACCTTCTGTTCGATAAGTTTCCTTTCAATATCGTGTTTGATCATTTTGCTGAGAAGATGTATGAAGCGATCGAACGTCTGGGTCACCGTTTCTTCGGCTCCTTGCCTGAATTCTCCAAACTCAGATAAAAGCAAAGTTTGAATAGAATGCTCAAGATCCTCGTCTGTAGAATACAGTTCACGAAGTCTATCCCAAACTTCCTTTGCCGTCGTGCATGAGCTGACTAACCTGAATGTGTCGGACTGAAGGGCGAATCTAATCAACCTTAATGCCTTGATATTGCACTGGAATTTATCCTTTTCATCTTGTGCAATATCCTTCACGTCCTTTAGCAGATCATTGTACTCCTTTTGTGTCTTGATGATTCTGGACGTTGCAGAATGAGAAAATGGTCCATTGGTGATGGCTTCCCATATGAGATACCCATTATCCTCCGATCCAATTACGTAGTCTTCGAAGTGATGCGCCCATACTTCATAGTCATGTAAGATTGGAATCTTTGTCGTCGAACCGATGCTGTTGGAAATATTAATAAGGTTTGATTGCGTCGTGTCCATTATGATCGTAAAAACCTGTTCAAAGATCAGACTGTAATAAAGCAGATTAGGGCAAAACAATAAATATTAAGATACGTCAATAAAGAGATGACGGCTCAATAAATATTGATAATTGCGGAAAAACCCTAATGGAAATCTTTTTCACAGAAAAGATGTGTATCGATTACACAGCCTCCTGCTCTGATACCAATTGATGCGATTAATCTAACCTTTAATCTATGAAGATCGATTAGATCTTGAACAAGTAAGTAAACAAAAACAATATAAACGCAATAGTAAGAACAAGACAAGATGGAATCAAACGTGTCGAATGATTAAACAAAATCCTCAGAAGAGCTCGATTAAGAACATCAACTGTAGAGGATTGGAAGGTTACAGGAACGATCAAAGAAACCTGTTATCATCTAGATGTATAGCTATTCTCAGATCTCTCAAAACGTTAACCTAATATGCATGCAAGCGTAAACTTATATACAAAACATAAAAGGTTCACGGTTGGACAGGCCCAAACCGGAATACTAAAAGTCTTATGCTTAACGAGCCCAAAAGACGCAATCTTCAAAAATGATCTCCAGCCCAACAATGGCCGATCCCTTTCCATTGGGAAGAGAATGCTTTTCTGGATTTCCTGTGTCATTATTGTCAATGTCCATCAAGTTTTGAGGAAGTTGATCTTAACAAATAGATAAGATCATTAAGGGTCTTGTCATAGTCTGTTTCATAGGTGTTCCAAAAGAACTCACTATGTAACTTAGAAAGTGATTGAACCACCAACTTTCTCAAGACTTTGACACCCAACTCTCCCGGCTTGTCAATATGTGACTACATCTCCAAGATGTGACCACACCAAGACCTTTACTTGCCAATAGGGCTCGAGTGACCTTAAACTTTTCAAGAACTTGTGGGGTAGGGAGAATAATTGGAGGAGGTGAAAGAAGTATGACTTCCATTGGAACATCATCTTCATTTAGGAAAGCTTGTTTCAAGAGATTTGGGAAGATCATAAATGTCTAAACCAGACATGTTTTGGGAGATATTCAAGATAGTTGATCTTAAAGTCCTTAATATGACACCCAATATGAAATATTAAGGCTAGGACCCATCAAACTATTTTATAACTTAGAAGAGGTATGTCGTAATCCAAGCTATAAAACAATTTGAAGGTAGGTGAATGACGATTCACCAATTTCCACCAAGATAAACGAAATGTATTATTAGGTTTTAATTGGTTTTGAAACTCCTAGATCTTTTGAGATTCATTGAACTGTTCAATGGCATGTTTCAATCTCGAGTGTGCCCTTCAGGTTTTGTGATTGGGATGTCGAGGATCACAAAACAAGGTGTGAAGTAACCATGCAAATTACTTGGTACCCTTAAGTGTTTACCCCTAAATCGATGTGCCAGTTACCCACACACGCTCCATCGATACTATGATAAATATTAAGTCACCCTTTGCCTACCTTGTTAGATACGAGTTAGTGTGCCGGTTAACCACACACGCTCCACTAATCGACTTAAACAAAGTGCAAAGTGTAATTTCATGGATTAGCACCTTATTCACATTTTCCTAAGTAACTAAGATTGGGTATTATTAAGAGTTTAGTTACTTAGTATTTATCATTAATACTTTTAATGAAGGGAGAATTCTAGTCCTATCAAACCCGTTCGGCTAACGACCCTCCACCAGTCAAGCAAGCGGTGGATGAGAGTGGACACCCATTAAGTTGCCATTTTATAGGCAACAACCTTATACCCACCTTATAGACCGGCTTCGTGAATGAGGCGTACTACTGGTAAGACTGACTTTACTCTTATACGTATATATATTATTAACTTATAATATTATAAAGTATAAGTGTTGAATTTTAACTTTTAAAATTCTAAGGGCTAACTTGGAATTAAAGTATTCATAAGAGAAAACTTTACAAATTCCAAAACTTGAGGGCAAGTTTTGAAACTATTCAAAACTAATTAATTCCATAACTTATGTGTTTTAAGTAGTTTTAATCCAAAAACTCTTCAAGTTCCATAACTTGAGGACAAGTTATGGAAGACTTTAAACTAATAAAAGAATTAACTTTTCTTTATTTTATAACTTATGGAATTAATTAAGGTTACAATTTTTATTTTTATTTTTTATTTAATGAAGAGACTCTTGGTCCTCCATAACTTGAGGACATATTATGGAGTCATAACTCCAATTAATTAGAACTAGACTCTTCATTTTGTAACCTTTGCCAACTTTTATGAGTTTTATGAAACTTAAATGTGACTTTTCATATATCTTGAGGACAAGTTACAAAAACACATTTTAGAATCAACTCTTAGATTAATTTGGATTGAAAACAACTTTTTCACTCAACTTTTCTATTAATCTAAGCAACTCATAAGAACAAGATAATTCAAATCAAACTTTTTCACGTAATTAGTCTAAACTTTAAATTAATACAAAACATGAATCTATTGACAATTATCTTTGAAATTGGATTAGCATGAACATTACCACATCAAAAACAAGTTTATAAGTTCAAAAACATCTTAGGGTAATGTTCCTAGTCCAATTTCAGCCAAAAAGGTCGAATTTATGCTGTCTGGGGTCCCAACTCATCGTGTGCACTAACCAACTCGGCGAGTTGGATGCTTTTTGCCTTGGACTCATCAAGTCCCTTCATGGACTCGGCGAGTCTGCTGGGCAGACAACATCAAAACTCGATTTTTCAGCTCCATTTGCAAGTATAACAAGAAAACAAGCCTAGGCTCTGATACCACTGTTGGGTTTTGAGCATTCTAACACTCCTAAGTGTACATGCAACCCTAAATACCTTGGATCTATGTTTTCTCTATTATACATGCAAATATCAACTTTCCAAGGTATTGTTCTATTCTAGCATTCTAAACGTTGAATAACACAAGTTATAATAACATACCTTTAGTTAGTGCTTGTCTTCATGAAGCTTGAGTGCCTAGTGCCCCAAGTGTGACACCTCAAATGGTTCACACAACACCATAAACACTTGGAATAACTTAGAGAGAATTCTACACTTCATGAAATCGGCTAGCCCTTTCTAGAATCATACTAGTGCCGATTTTGTCAAGAATAATATCTTTATATAGTGTTACAATTAGGGTAAACCCTAATTGTCATGACTTTCCATTTCCTTGGATCCATGGGTTCAAATACACCATGGAGCATCCATGGACCATCCTATGGGTTTTAGCCCAACTTGATTATCCATGGAGCATTAGCCCACTATACAAGTATGGATGATTTACACAATCAACCTATATATTTAATTAGTCTTCTTTTGATCACTTAATTAATCCTAGATTAATTCTTGATCAATACTAATTAAATAATCTCATTATTCTTATTATTAATATACTAGAACTTATAATATATTAATAACCATAAGTGTCTTATTTCTCTCATTATAGTCTATCCAAGTGCATGATGCCATGCAACCCAAATGGACCATGCCGGGTCGGGTCAAGTCTTACCGATTATAGTTATGGACTTAGACATTAATCGAACAGTAATAGTGTCCGTTCCGTATAGATCTATACATATAATGTTGCTTCTCTTTCGGGAAGCCCTGGTTACATAGTGTAAGTATAGTATAGTGCCTTACAAAGAGATAGTGTGATATACTTTGTATTAGTGAATTCTCTTATGCTTTAGTATGATAGTCTTTTAGTATAGTAAGTAGAGTGTTCTCTTATACTTGCATTAACTTGCAATATTAACAGTTTATAGTGTGTATAGTAGTAGTAAAGGTAACTAGTAGTAGCCTTAACTATACCTATTATAGTTAGTATGTGAATTCCTGCTTCCGATCAACAATAGTAAGGAATAAGATAAAACATTCATATCTAGCAAAAATATATATGATATATAATTAAGAATTCAATGACACTCGGACGGACAACCAATACCCTAAAACCACATCAAACAAGAACAGGAAATAAGGCCAGCTATCGATCCTAAGTCCTTCAAGTCTTATTTATATAAATATATTATTGTAGATATATTTTTTATAAAGAAAAGTAGTTGAAACATAGTTTTGAAAATAGTTTAAGAACAATTTAACCTTAAAGACACATTTGATAATTTGTGAAATCAATTTTATTGACAAGTATCTAAAATTGTAAAGTAGTCCCTTTTGGATGATAGATTGTAAATCACATATGATTTGATAATAAAATATGTAGTAATGTACTTGTATCACCCCTAAAACATGTGAAAACATTTAAAAGGTTCATTAAGGGGTATGAACTCACCTGAAATGAGTAGATCGGGTGTGAGTGTCGGATGAGCGTTTGGTGTCAAGTAAGGACTTGTACATCCTTTATGACCCTAGTAACATATGAAGACATATGTTTACAAATGATTAGTGGTTTAAACCCTAATTAAACACATATAGGCATCAAAATGTGATTAAAGGTCTTATGGTTGAGTGCTAGAAGGCTAAAGGGTTGCAAGGATAGAGTGTATGACTTCACCATGGAGTTTACTCTTCTAAAACTCACCTTAAGTGAGTTTACGGTTAGGGGACCTCATCCCCCATGAGTTTACGGCCGTAAACCTCATGGGAGGAGTGTAAGTGAGTGGTTTCAAGCCTTTGGTGGTTCTAGAAGCGGTTCTAAGGTAGTATACAAGAGTATAGGGGTGTTTAAGAGTCCAAGAGTGTACTCCCTTGGAGTTTACGGTCCAAAGACCACTCCTTGGGATTCACTCCTAACATGTTCTAGTAAGGGTATAAGGCTCTTTAGGGGACTTAAACCTTCATTTGACATGGTTTAGGGGAGTTTACGGTCTAAGAATATGCTTGGGCCGTAAACTCTATTTTACCCCTCAATTGTTGGTGTTTAAATGTTCCAAGTCCGAAATAGCAAGTCCCTTGGTCATATCTTAAGCTTAAATGAGTTTTGGAAGTGTTTTGGGCTTGGTTTGCATATTTAGAGGGTGTTTACGGCCTAAGCATGTGCTTGGGCTGTAAACCCTCTTCCAAGTCCCTAAATTTGATGATTCAAGGCTTAAATACTTCTAGGTTTAACCAAAAACTAGTTTTTAAGTCTAAAGGGAGGAGTTTTGGCATTTTTGGCACCATTTTAGGTGTTTATGACCTAAGGAGCTTCTTAGGTCATGAACTCCTTTCTATTGGCTTTCTTGAATGATTTTTGGGTTAAAACACAAATCAATGATGTCTAGAACAAGTTAGGGTAAGAAAACTTACGTTTTGGAGGCGGAAACTTGCAGTTTTTGGGTGAAAACGAGTTAGAGAGAGAGAGAGAGAAAGTAGAGAGAGAAAGTGGGTCTAGTGTGGTAAAAGGTTTCTAAGGAGTGTTCACCCTCCTTTATATAAGGCTTGGATTTTGTACCTGGTGTACGACTACCCGATACTTATGTTTAACGAGGTTTAAACTTTTTACCCAGTTAAATGGTCGTAATTAAAAATAAACTTTTTCCAATAAAATGGAAAGATAACTTACTTGTTTTTATTTATTTTATTACGACGTATTGACATAAAAAAACAAATAAATCAAACATTTATTTATTTGTCGACCCCAATTTAACGGAACTTTTATAAAATAGAATATTCTATTAACGGAAACGGGTTATAATGACGAAATAAATTTTGGGTTGTCATATCATCCCCTGTTAAGGAAATTTCGTCCCGAAATTTAGGGTACAAGCAGTAAAGTTATCATAGTACTACTAATCAAAGAGATGGGGATATTTGAGTTTCATTTGATCTTCGCGCTCCCAACTGAACTTCGGTCCTCGTTTGGCGTTCCATCGAACCTTCACAATTGGGATGCGACTTTGTTTCGCTCGTTTGACCTCCCAGACCATAATCTCCACCGTCTCTTCCACGAAGTTGAGGCTCTCGTTGACCTCGATCTCGTTGAGTGGAATAACGAGAGTCTCGTCAGACAAGCATTTCTTCAAGTTTGAGACATGGAAGGTAGGATGTATGTTACTTAGCTCGTGGGGTAGGTTGAGTTTGTAAGCTACGAGGCTGATTCTAGTGAGAATCTCGAAAAGCCCTATGTACCTTGGGTTCAGCTTTCCACGCTTTCCAAAGCGTATCGTGCCCTTCCACGGTGAGACCTTCAATAGGACTCGGTCTCCCACCTGGAATTCCAAAGGTTTTCTTCATTTGTTTGCGTAGCTTTTTTGTCATTCCCTAGCGGCTTTTAATCGTTTGCGAATTTGCACAATCTTCTCGGTCGTTTCTCGTATGATCTCTGGACCTGTGAGAGTGCTGTCAGGAACTCGTCCTTTAGCTAACTGAGTGTCACCCACCTCAGCCCAGCACAGAGGGGATCTGCACTTCCGACCGTAGAGGGCTTCAAATGGAGCTGCCTTGATGCTCGTATGATAACTGTTGTTGTAGGACAACTCCACAAGAGGTAAGTGTGTATCCCACGACTTACCAAAGTCAATCACATAGGCTCGCAGCATATCTTCTAAAGTTTGGATCGTCCTCTCACTTTTTCCATCAGTCTGTGGATGATAGGTTGTACTCATGTCCAACCTTGTCCCTAAAGCGCATTGCAGTGATTGCCAAAATCTTGAAGTACACCTACTATCTCTATCCGAGATAATAGATACAGGGACACCATGCAATCGAACTACCTCCTTAATGTATGTTCTTGTGAGTTTCTCCATCTTGTTTGTTTCTTTGATGGGTAAGAAGTGCGCGGATTTGGTCAATCTGTCGATGATAACCCATATGGTATCCAATCCACCCGTTGTCTTGGGTAGCTTGGTTATGAAATCCATGGTGCTCCTCTCCCACTTCCATTCTGGTATCTCTGGTTGTTGGAGGAGACCTGATGGCTTCTGGTATTCAACTTTGACCTTTGCACAAGTAAGGCATTTGCTCACGCAGGTAGCAATCTTTGCTTTCATGTTAGGCCACCAGTATAGATTTTTGAGGTCCCGATACATCCTATCTGAACCTAGGTGAATGGATTATCGAGTGTTGTGTGCTTCCTTCATGACCAAGTCTCTGAAACCTCCGTGATGCGGGGTCCAGATTCGGTCCATGAGATAATAGGCTCCGTCCCCCTTGACCTCCAAGTTCTTATCCATTCCTCGCAAGGACTCTCCTGCCACATTCTCGGGCTTTAAGGCTTCGAGTTGAGCCTCCTTAATCTGTGCGGATAGATGTGAACGGATAGTCATCATTAGTGAGTTTACTCAGTGCGTCTGCTACTACATTGGCTTTTCCCGGGTGATAGCGAATCTCGCAGGCGTAATCATTGAGTAGTTTGTGATGGGTTTTGAGTATTCTAACACTTCCTAAGTGTACATGCAACCCTAATAACCTTGGATCTATGTTTGTCTAATTATCATGCAAAGTTGAATTCCAAGGTTATATTCCTATCTAGCATACATGGGGAACAATTTTAACATAAAGTATAGATAGAATAACTTACCTTGTTGTTTTTTGTGTTCCTTGAAACCTTGTGAGCCTAGAACCCCAAGTGTGATGCCTCAAATGCTTCACACAACACCAAATGCTCTTGGAAGAACTTATGCGAGAACACACACTTCTCAAAATCGGCCAAGCCCTCTTGTTTCTTAGTGTAGCCGATTTTAGGTGGAGAACATGTTACTTATATAGTGTTGACACATGTAGCGTTAAACCCTAATGTGTCATGACTCTTCATTTCCATGACCCATGGGTTTGTAACTCCCATGGAGCATCCTATGGGTGGAACCCAACTTGATAGTCCATGGAGCCTTTTAGCCCACTATACAAGATATGGATGATTTACATAATCAACCCATATATTTAATTAGTTCTCTTTTGATCACATAATTAATTCTAAATTAATTCTTGATCAAACTAATCAAATAATATTATTAATATATTAGAACTTATAATATATTAATAATCTCCAAGTGTTATTTCTCTCATTTAGTCTATCCAATTGCATGATGCCATGCAACCCAAATGGACCATGCCGGGTCGGGTCAAGTACATACTAGAAATAGTTATGGACTTAGACACCTTATCCAACAGTCTCCCACTTGGATAAGTCTAATAACTGTTACTGCAAGTATGACTTCAGGAACCGATCGGCAATCGTAGCTCTTTACAAGGTTTCTCGAAACTGAGAAGATGATGGTACGCCATTTAAGATAAGTGATCATATAATCCTGTGTTCTAGATATCAGTCGGACAAATACATGGAACAATGTCTTACTTATTGTCCAACAATTTGTTTCCCGATTTCCGATTTGTTTGACAAAGAACTTCATTGAACACATCAATTTTAGTTCTGACCGGGCCCGGTACATAGGTCAAAACAAAATCATCGAGGGGCCCAGATATCAGCTTCTAATCCAAGAAGGAACAGATAAACTTCGACTCATATGTTTGTTCTACTACTCATTGAATTACACACAAGAGCGCGATTTATAACATCGAGTTACCAATGCATTTTTCGTACAATCAATGCATAACCAACTTGTAAGTAACAAATCATATCTCTAGGTTTAAAGACTTATATGATATTACCGTCTCACGATCACTCGAGATAGAATTCCATGAAGTGATTCCAGTGAGCGTGGGTTGAGTCCAATGCTCAGAACCTATGAGCACTCATGATTGTTGTAGCCTTGTCCAAGACCTCTACAACCAAACATGACAGTCTTGATTCATACCTACTTCCGACATATGACCGATTGTGGAGGTTTGAATAATATGTTATACCAAACAAAATTATTCTGGAAGTCAAAACATGCAAAAGAAATATAGTAAACGATCGACAAGAGATAGCAACACTTTACTCATAAATAAAACACTTTTATTCATCATCAAATGTCAATTACACTTTACAAATTTCGAGGTTATCTAACTACTAAATCTAATATCATCTTTCAGCCCTATACTCCGAGCATGCTGGAGATGCTTAACCCGAGTCAGTCCCTTCGTGAGGGGATCTGCCGGATTCTCATCTGATGATACCCTCTTTGCCACGAGGAGTCCTTCTTCGATCCGATGTCTGATGAAATGGTATTTTCTGTCGATGTGTCTGGATCTCCCGTGATCCCTTGGTTCCTTGGCTAAGGCAACAGCGCTTTCACTATCACAGAAAATTTCCATTGGCTCTTTAATAGCTGGTACAACTCCAAGGTCTCCAATGAAGTTCCTCAGCCATAAAGCCTCCTTTGCCGCTTCGCTAGCTGCAATATACTCTGATTCACAAGTAGAATCTGCCACTGTCTCTTGCTTGGAACTCTTCCAAGAAATTTCTCCTCCATTTTGGGTAAAGACCCAGCCCGACTGAGAGCGGAAGTTATCCCTATCAGTCTGGAAGCTAGCATCACTATACCCTACAACTCTCAAGTCATCACTCCCACCGAGGGTAAGGACCCAGTCCTTAGTCCTTCGTAGGTACTTGAGAATATTCTTTACCGCAATCCAGTGTGCCTTGCCAGGGTTCCCCTGAAACCTGCTAACCATGCTCAAAGCAAAAGCTACATCAGGTCGAGTACACGTCATAGCATACATGATCGATCCTACAGCCGAAGCATAAGGTACTCGACTCATTTCTGCTATCTCAGCCTCAGTGCTAGGGCTTTGTGTCTTACTCAACTTGGCGTTACTCTGGATGGGCAACTCTCCTTTCTTGGAGTCTTGCATTCTGAATCTCATCAGAACCTTCTCCAAGTAGGTACTTTGACTAAGTCCAATTAGTCTTTTACTCCGATCTCTCAAGATCCTTATCCCCAAAATATAGGCAGCTTCACCAAGGTCCTTCATAGCGAAACACTTTCCAAGCCAGGACTTTACTTCCTGCAGGGTTGGAATGTCGTTTCCTATGAGTAGTATGTCATCCACATACAATACCAAAAAGCTAACTATACTCCCACTAGCCTTGACATATACACAAGATTCATCTTCACTCCTAGAAAAGCCAAATTCCTTGACCTTTTCATCAAAGCAAAGATTCCATCTGCGAGGTGCTTGCTTTAATCCATAAATGGATTTCTCAAGCTTACACACTCTATTAGGGTACTCGTTGCTGACAAAACCCTCTGGATGACTCATGTAAACATCTTCAGCCAACTTCCCATTAAGGAAAGCGGTTTTGACATCCATTTGCCAAATTTCATAGTCATGAAATGCGGCTATGGCTAACAGAACCCGAATAGACTTAATCTTGGCTACCGGAGAAAAGGTCTCATCATAATCCACTCCAGGAATTTGAGAGAAGCCCTTTGCAACCAGTCTAGCCTTATAAGTGTGTACTTTACCATCCATGTCGGTCTTCTTTTTGAAGACCCATTTGCACCCTACAGTCTTTCGACCTGGTACATTCTCAACCAAGTTCCAAACTTGATTGTCATACATGGATTGTATCTCGCTATCCATAGCCTCTTTCCATTTAGCAGACTCGGGGCCTGTCATGGCTTCCTCATAGCTGTTAGGGTCATCTTGACTTACTAGTGTCTCATCACTAATAAGTGTCTCACCTTCTGCAGTAATATGGAATCCATAGTAATGCTCAGGTGCACTCCTAACTCTCGTGGAACGCCTCAGAGGTACAGATTCGTCAATTGGCTCAACAGGAGTTTCCTCCTCAAGTTGAGGGCTAGAGTTTGAAGTTCCTTCACCACTTGACTCTTGAATTTCTTCAAGATCAACTTGCCTCCCACTGTCTCCTTGGCTTATAAACTCTCTTTCTCGAAAGACTCATCTTCTTGCTACAAAGACCACATTGTCACTAGGTCTGTAGAAGAGGTAACCAAAGGATTGCTGTGGGTAGCCGATGAAAATACACCTCTCGCTTCGGGGTTCGAGCTTATCATGAGTCTCGCGTCTCACGAAAGCCTCGCATCCCCAAATCTTGATGTGGTCTAGTTTAGCTACATTACCAGTCCACACCTCGTGAGGAGTTTTGGCAACTTTCTTTGTAGGGACTAGATTAAGGATATGGGCAGCAGTCTCTAAGGCATACCCCCAGAATGAGATTGGTAGCGAAGCTCGACTCATCATGGAACGAACCATGTCCAACAAGGTTCGATTACGCCTCTCAGCCACACCATTCAACTGCGGTGTCCTGGGAGGTGTTAATTGTGAGACAATCCCACATTCCTTTAGATAGTCGAGGAACTCTGAACTAAGATACTCACCACCTCGATCGGATCGAAGCATCTTAATGTTCCTGCCCAATTGATTCTCGACTTCCTGTTTAAATTCCTTAAACTTGTCGAAAGTCTCTGACTTATGCTTGATTAAGTAGACATATCCATATCTACTGTAATCATCAGTAAAAGTCAAATAATAACGATTAGCATCCCTTGTGGCATGTTTGAATGGCCCACACACATCCGTGTGTATAAGGTCCAACAAACCTTCACCCCTTTCACACGAGCCTGTGAAGGGTGACTTTGTCATTTTTCCAAGTAAGCATGATTCGCAACTATCATTTGACTTTAGGTCAAACGACTCCAAGACTCCATCCTTTTGGAGTTGGCCTATGCGTTTCTTGCTTATATGTCCAAGACGACAATGCCATAATGATGCTTTATCCAAGTTATTATTATTAGTAGAATCAATACACAAAACATTATTTCCTAAGTTATCCACAATAGATACAGCTTCATACACACCATCACAAGGTAATGCTTTAAAATAAAGAACATTATTAAAGAAAGCATTAATTGAACCAACTTCATTATCAAACGAAAAGGTGAAACCTTGTTTGTACAATGCATGAAAGGAAATAATATTTCTTGCCATTTCTGGCGAATAACAACATTTATTCAAATCTAAATTTAACCCACTACTTAGCGATAAAATATATACTCCAATCTTGGTGACAGGTGTAACTTTCCTATTCCCCATGATTAAGTTTATTCTTCCTTGCTCCACATTCTCACTTCTTCCTAGTCCCTGCAAGTCACAACAAATATGAATACCGCAACCGGTATCAAGGACCCAAGATTTCGAATGGGGTGAGTTATTAGAAAAGATAGTGTAAATACCTGCATGGTTGGGTTTGACTTTCCCATCCTTTACATCCTGCTGGTACTTTGGGCAGTTTCGCTTCCAATGAGCTTTTTCATGGCAATAGAAGCATTCAACCTCTTTTGGGTCAAAAGAAGGAGTAATGAAACCTTTCTTGGTTCCACTTGAAGAAGAGCCATCAAGGGTCCGAGCCTTGGTACCCTTTGAAGATCTCTTTCTCTTCCTCCCTCGACTTTGCCCGATTGCCAAGACCGGAGTGGAGTCTGGAGTAGGAGTGATAGCAACCGACTTCCCCTTAAGACCTGTTTCTGCGGTCTTGAGAAGTCCCTGAAGTTTGCTGAGGGTGACCTCTTCCTTGTTCATGTGATATGTCATGCGGAATTGATCATAGCACGATGGTAAGGAGTGCAAAATGATATCTATTGCAAGCTCCTAAGGGAAGTTCACATTAAGCTTCAGCAAACGATCCACATACCTTTGCATTTTCTGCATGTGGCTCGTGATGGACTCTCCGTCCTTCATCATGGTTGTTATCATGGAGCAGATGACTTCGTACCTCTCTTGTCGTGCACTTTGATGGTATCTTTCCATCAAATCTTGGTGCATTTCATAAGGGTAGAAATCTTCATAAGACTTTTGGAGTTCAGCTGTCATGGTGGCCAACATGATGCAAGCCACCTTGGTTGCATCTCTTTCATGAGTATAAAAGTCAGCGATCTCCTGCGGAGTTGCAGTGGACTCGTCAATTTCCTTAAGCTCCTTGTCAAGGACATATTCTTTGTCCTCGTAGCGGGTAATCATCCTGATGTTTCTGATCCATTTATTGAAGTTGGATCCATCAAAGGTGACTTTTCCGCACAAACTCATAAGAGTAAAGGAGCCATTAGGATTCGAGCCAGAAGCATTATTTGAAGACATCTGAAAGAGAAGAACAAGTTTAGTTTAGAATTAAGAGAGTCCTTAATAAAACACCCAAATGTAATATTAAGGCTAGGATCCAATCACAATATAATATAACTTAGAAGAGGTATGCCGTAATCTAAGCTATACCATATTTGAAAGGTAGGTGAATGACGATTCACCAATTTCCACCACGAAAACCGAAATAATAAATATTTAGTTTTTATTGGTTTTTAGAAACTCCTAGATTCTTTGAGATCCAATGAACTTTTCAAAGGCATGTTTCAATCTCGGGAGTGCCCTCCAGGTTTTGTGACTGGGATGCCGAGGATCACAAAACGAGGTGTGAAGTAACCATGCAAATCACTTGGTACCCTTAAAGTTTATCACTCAATCGATGTGCCGGTAAACCACACACGCTCCACCGATACTATAATAAACCTTAAGTCACCCTTTACCTACCTTGTTAAGTCCAAGTTAGTGTGCCGGTTAACCACACACGCTCCACCAACGACTTAGACAAAGTGTAAAGTGTAATTTCATGGATTAGCACCTTATTCACATTTTTCCTAAAGTAACTAAGATTGGGAATTTAATAAACATTTAGTTACTTTATTATATTCATCATACTTTGAATGAGAATTTATAAGTCCTTGTCTTACCCGTTCGGCTAACGACCCTCCACCAGTCAAGCAAGTGGTGGGTGAGAATATTCACCCATTAAGTCACCATTTTATAGGCAACAACCTTATACCCACCTTATAGACCGGCTTCGTGAATGAGGCGTACTAGCGGTAAGACGACTTTATTCTTATACATATATATATATATATATATATATATATATATATATATATATATATATATATATATACATATAATTATTAAATTATCATAATATAAGTATAAGGGTTGAATTTTAACTTTTAAAATTCTAGGGGTTGGAACTTAAAGTTTTGACTTAACTTTACTTGTTCCAAAACTTGAGGGCAAGTTTTGTAACTTTCAAAACTTTTCATTTCTTGTAACTTATGAGTTTAATAGAGTAAAAAAATGAAGACTCTTCATTTTTCTAACTCTTGTGTTTTCTTAATGGTTTTAACTCAAGTGTGACTCTTGGTTTTCCATAACTTAAGGATAAGTTATGGACTCCATTAAAACACATTATGATCAAGAATTAATCTACCACATAGGTTACAAATAATTCCTATGATCATCTAAAACATCATAAGAACAAGAACATGAATATGAACACAATCAAAAATTACATAAAACTTTGTAATTTTGATAACTAGTTGTTGTAAATGAATTAGCAAAGACATTACACCGCCAAAAACAAGTTTTCAATTACCAAAACAGTTTAGGGTAATGTTTCTAATTCATTTCCAGCAACTGAATCGAAAATCTGCACTCAGTCGACCCTACTCGCCGAGTGCACGAACTGACTCGCCGAGTTGGTTGAAGATACTCATGGACTCGACGAGTCCCCCCTATAGACTCGATGAGTCCATTCGCAGACAGCAAGATTTCCGATTCTGTTTTCAACTTTTAAGCACAAATAAGAACAAACAAGCCTAGGCTCTGATACCACTGATGGGTTTTGAGCATTCTAACACTTCCTAAGTGTACATGCAACCCTAATAACCTTGGATCTATGTTTGTCTAATCATGCAAAGTTGAATTCCAAGGTTATATTCCTATCTAGCATACATGGGGAACAATTTTAACATAAAGTATAGATAGAATAACTTACCTTGTTGTTGTTTGTGTTCCTTGAAACCTTGTGAGCCTAGCACCCCAAGTGTGATGCCTCAAATGCTTCACACAACACCAAATGCTCTTGGAAGAACTTATGCGAGAACACACACTTCTCAAAATCGGCCAAGCCCTCTTGTTTCTTAGTGTAGCCGATTTTAGGTGGAGAACATGTTACTTATATAGTGTTGACACATCTAGGGTTAAACCCTAATGTGTCATGACTCTTCATTTCCATGACCCATGGGTTTGTAACTCCCATGGAGCATCCATGGAGCATCCTATGGGTGGAACCCAACTTGATAGTCCATGGAGCCTTTTAGCCCACTATACAAGATATGGATGATTTACATAATCAACCCATATATTTAATTAGTTATCTTTTGATCACATAATTAATTCTAAATTAATTCTTGATCAAACTAAACAAATAATATTATTAATATATTAGAACTTATAATATATTAATAATCTCCAAGTGTTATTTCTCTCATTTAGTCTATCCAATTGCATGATGCCATGCAACCCAAATGGACCATGCCGGGTCGGGTCAAGTACATACCAGAAATAGTTATGGACTTAGACACCTTATCCAACAGTTTGACCCACCGTCGTTGCCTCTTAGTGAGCTCCTTTTGGTTCAGTATGTGTTGGAGGCTTTTGTGGTCAGTGTATATGGTGCTCTTCGTTCCATACAGGTAATGTCTCCAGATCTTCAGAGCGAATACAACCGCCCCTAGCTCAAGGTCGTGCGTGGTGTAGTTGATCTCATGTGTCTTCAGCTGTCTTGAAGCATAGGCGATGACCTTACCTCGTTGCATCAAGACACAACCGAGCCCTTGTTTTGATGCGTCGCAGTATACCACAAAATCTTCTGTTCCTTCGGGAAGGGATAATACCGGTGCGGTGCATAGGGATCGTTTCAGGGTCTGGAATCCCTTCTCCTGTTTCTCTTCCCAGTCCAATGGTACGCCCTTCTGTGTTAACGTAGTGAGATTTTTCGCAATCCGAGAGAAGTTTTGAATGAATCTGCGGTAGTATCCAGCGAGGCCTAGAAATTGACGAATTTCTGTAGGCGTCCTTGGTGTTGACCAGTTCTCGATAGCTTTAATCTTGGATGGGTCCACGTGGATTCCTTCCTCACTAACTACGTGTCCTAGGAATTCCACTATTCGGATCCAAAATTCGCACTTAGAGAAGTTTGCGTATAACTTCTTCGATCGCAGGGTTTCCAAGACTCGTCGTAGATGATTTCTGTGCTCTTCCTCACTCCGAGAGTAGACGAGTATATCATCAATAAAGACGATGATGGACTGGTCTAAGTATGGACGACACACCCTATTCATCAAGTCCATGAACATTGCAGGTGCGTTAGTTAGTCCGAAGGGAATCACTACGAACTCGTAGTGCCCGTAACGAGTTCGGAAGGCTGTCTTCGGAACATCCTCCTCAAGGAATCGTAACTGGTGATACCCAGACCTAAGATTAATCTTGGAAAAGTAACCCGCCCCTTGTAGTTGGTCAAATAGGTCGTCTATACGAGGAAGAGGGTAGCGGTTTTTTACCGTGAGTTTGTTGAGCTCCCTATAATCGATGCACATACAGAACGATCCGTCTTTCTTCTTCACAAACAAGACCGGAGCTCCCTAGGGTGAGAGGCTCGGTCTTATAAATCCCTTGCTGAGCAGCTCGTTCAGTTGACCGGACAGTTCTTGCATCTCGGAAGGCGCTAAACGATAGGGCAACTTAGCTACGGGGGTAGCTCCTAGAACTAGGTCGATTCTGAACTCAACCTGACATTTGGGAGGTAAACCTGGAAGGTCTTCCGAGAAGACGTCAGGAAAATCGCATACAACAAGGATGTCTTTTGGATCTTTCACTTTCTGGCTTGTGTCGACGATGTGTGCAAGAAAGGCGCGATATTCCTTGCGCAAGTACTTCTGGGCTTGAATACTTGAGATGATATGAATAATTGTACCGGGTTTGTCTCTGTAGATTAACAGAGTTTTGCGATTCGGTGGATTTAAGCGGATGGCTTTGTCGAGACATAAAATATCAGCACGATAAAGACTCAACCAGTCCAAGCCAACAATGACATCGAAACTCTTGATCGAGACCGGTATGAGATCGATTGGGAATGAATGATCGTCTAACGTGAGGGTACAAACTATGTAAATTTCGTTAGAGCTTTCGGTCCCTCCGTTAGACATTTCTACGATGAATGTTTCTTTTAGTGGTTGCAGGGATTGTTTAAGTAAGTGTTTAAAGTTTTTGTTTATGAAGCTTCTTTCTGTACCACTATCGAATAAGACACAGGCATAAGAGTTGTTGAGAAGAAATGTAACCGTGACTACTGTGGGGTCCGCTACTGCTTCATTGTAGCCAATAGCGAGCAGTCTTCCGGTTCCTCCCGCATTCCCAGCTTTCGGACAGTTCTTCTAGAAATGGCCCACTTCACCCCAGCCATAATAGGTCTGGGTCACTCCCGAACTAGGGACTTGCTAGATAGGTTTGGGTGGGGCTCTGCAAAATCGAACAGTATGGCCCTTCCGGCCGCAGCTGGTGCATTGCAATTCATGGCAGGGGCCGTTACGATGGAAGGGGCACTTGGGACACTTGGGCAGGTTCCCAACATAAGCTTTCACTGGTGTAGGAGTAGCAGGAGTGGTGGTAGCATGGATAGCCACGATCTGCTGGTTTTTGGAAGAAGGTTGAGTTCTTTTGTCCTTCTTCCGATCCCTATGTTTCCTCTTGTTGTCGTATGATTTGGGTGGTACAGTGACAGTTGTAGTTGTTGTTGCTAGAGTGGGAGGAGCTTCATGATCGATCAACCCGTGGGCCAACTCCTTGGCGCTATCAAAGGTTGCAGGATGAGAGGATAGAACATTTCCTTGATACGGGGGCACTAAACCCCAGATGTATCATTCGATTTTCTTGCTCACCGAGGGGATCATGTTGGGACACATAGCCGCCAAGTCGCGGAACCTAGCTGTGTAAGTTGTTATGTTAGTCCCTTTCATCTTGAGGTTCCAGAGTTCCTCCTCAAGTTTCTGGATTTCACCCCTAGGGCAGTACTCCCTTCTCATGAGTTCCTTCAGTGTGTCCTAGCCCATGGCGTTGGCTGTTATCAAAGAGAGTGCACTGACGTGGCCGTTCCACCATGTCAGAGCCCTGTTAGTGAGGGTGGCAGTAGCAAATTTTATTTTGCTCTCCTCGGGACATGAACACATTTCAAAGACAACCTCAGTTCTTTCGAACCATTGAGACAATGCTAGAGTTCCTCCGGTACCGTCGAAGAAGGTAGGTTTGCAGTTCATGAAGTCCTTATAAGTACATCCCTGCACTATTTGATGGACTTCACCAAATCTAGAGTTGCCACCGCTCGCATCGCCAGAGTTCATTTGAGCTATGGCTGCCGTCACAGCTGCGGTCACAGCTGTTTGAAACAGTACTGGACCGAACTGCATAGGAGGAGGTGGTGGAGGAGGGGTTTGAGTTGTTGGTCTGCCTCTGGTTGGGCGCTTGCGAGGAGGCATCTTTTATTGAAAGTTCATAGAATTGATAGCAATAGTAAGAGTCTATTGCAAGTATGATAAGAGTGTTTCATGGATTAAATCAACATAGTTCAAAATCAGAGAGAGAGTCATAGCAATAGAGTAGTTAACTGCCAATATTAATGATATTAATGATGTAATGTGGGTTCGGGAAACGTGACCTAACAGTAGGTCTTACATCAAATCATAAGGAAAATATTGGCAGTCTAGAAGCCTAATTAGAGTAATTTCAAGCTAGGAATGTTTACAAACAAGTGCTCTATTAAGCATAGAAAGGAAAGGCTAGTCCTTAAACAAAATAGTGAGATAATTAGACATCTTCTACGGGCGACGGGCACTCGTTGGGCGAACCCTAAGATCAGCTAGTTGACACATAACTTCCTGAAGATGTCGTTCATGATCCCTTTGTCGTGCTCGAAGTTCCCTAACTTCGGCTCGAGATGCAGCTAGCTGCTGTTGCAGAGCCTCGTTGGTCCTCCTTATCCTACCCATGGCTTCTTCAAGTTGGTGGATTCGAACCGTGTTGAGGTTTAAGTTGGCATCAACCTCCACAACTCGGCCAATTGCTGCTTGACCTTGCTCGACATTCATGGCAATCCTCCAGACCATAATGGGCAAGAATTGGTCCGCTGATCCTCCTTCGCTTATGTTGTAGAACCTTCGATCTCCATTGAAAGGTACCGGCTGTCACACCCCGAAAACCGAAGGCGGAATACATTTCCAGGGTGGACTTCCACGTTGAGTATCAATTCCAATGTACATAGTAAGTAAAGTAAAACCAGCATTACATTACATAATAACAGTTTTACAGATGTTTCAAAAGCATAGTTTGTACAGTTGTGATACATAGTATATAGACAAAATATAATGGGTCTTCATGTACACCGTCTTCACGCAAAAGGATCTTCGGGTACCTGTTCTAACGTTGACCTGAGAACACAAGCGGTTTGAAAATCAGCATAAAGCTGGTGAGTTCATAAGCGGTTTTTGTTTGTGGAAATGTTTCGGTTTCCTTTCTGTTTCTGAAATGTTATGTACACCAAGAAAATCCCGTATTTTCTTAAAAGTTGGTTATTGTTTCACAAATGTAAAGCATAGTAGATTTGTACACTGAAAACATGTTTACTCATGTGAAAATGTATAAATGGGTTATCTGACTGGTTAAACTGTTCTGTTTACTTATTGTGTGTAACCAGGAAAGTCCCGTACTTTCCTTAATGTATGTTACAAGTTGTAAAAGATGTAATGTCATCCATTCTGTGATTCTTTCTAGTTATGTAAGTGTTACCCAGAAAAGCCCCGTGCTTTCCTGCATGTATGTATCTCATGTAAACGATGTAAAAGATGTAAAAGATGTAATCGTAGTTAGACTCCATGTTTTCCCCAGGAAGGTCCCGTATCTTCCTGAATGTTGGTTCCAGTACGTAAAAGATGTAAAAGATGTAAACGATGTAAACGATGTATAAAGTAATCCATTATTACTGTAAGTAAATCTCTGTTATCCTAATTGCGAGTGCCATAACCATACGATAGACTAAAACCTGTGGCAATAAGTCGTCCACATGTGGCAATAAGTCGTCCACATACTTATGACTTTCGTCACCCTTGAACCATTTCGGTTCGGCTGTAGCTAGCAGCCAGGTGCGGGGTAGTCAGCCCCGTATAGATCTATACACTCGAGTCACGCTCTCTAAATACCAGAGATTCTGGTTATGGGTGTAGTCCTCCACTCGCGTAATCCAGGTGGAGTGTTCTCCGAGGACGTGTCTCCAATCATACATGAATAACAAATTTACTAGTAATAATATGAAAATCCTCCATTTGTATAAGTGTAAAGAGTGTTACCGAGGATTAAAACAATGTACAGGTATTAAATTCAAATGTCTTATTGTCATGCTTTTAACTGATAAAATATGGAAAACCATTTGTGAAATACATGTAAAACATACTAGTTTAAAGACTTATTTCACAAATATATGTTACGTGATTTGTATGTTCGATCTGTTATCAGTTGTGGTTATCAGTTATAAAAGCATAAGAGTATGAAACACACATTTGAAAATATATTATGAGTACAAGAATTCCCTTGTACTTTGCTTGTGTTCCCCCCCTGAAAACAGTGAAAACAGTGAAAAAGGGTAGGGGTATGAACTCACCGGATTCGGAAACGTGTCGGTTTTGAATGCTAGACGTCGGTTCTGGGTTTGATTACTCGCGATGACCCTATGTACAATGATATAATGTCCATATATATATATATATATATATATATATATATATATATATATATATATATATATATATATACAATTAGAGATACATTCACTAATCATATGGAACATTACACTCCAATGAGGTTAAACACCTCAAAACGAGCGTTTGGAGTGACCCGGGTGACATCTATTGATTTGTAATGGCACTAGGGACTTGGGACTTGAGTTTACTCCCCATAAGTAAACATTTTAATTGAGTTTACAACATAGAAACACCCACATACATGAGTTTACGGCCGGAAACTCATGTGGGTGAGGTTTTGGTGCTTTAAGGGCTTAAATGGACTTAGGGATTGTTAGGATTAATTATCTAAACACCTTGGAACACTTGGAATGGATTTAAAACACTTAAAACATGAGTTTACGGCCATACCCATAGAGTTTACGGCCGTAAACTCTCAATGGCTTTGAAATATTGATTTGAGTCATTTAGGGCAATCACATGTGGTTCAAACTAATTTTCTAAGCTTTGTTATGAATTTAGAACATCAATTAAGACCTTTATTGGAGTTTACGGCCTAGAGGAATGTTCTAAGGCCGTAAACTCTCTTTTACCTTAGGAAAAGATAGTTTTTGGTGCTTAAAACAATCACATGTGATTCTAGAATTTTATACAAGCCATTTGGGTGTGTTGGATGCATCTTAAACATTGTTTTATGAGTTTACGGCCAAAGAGTATGCTCCTAGGCCGTAAACTCTCATAAATCATACTTTTGTTGTGTTTCAATCCTTTAAACCATTTTTAGATGCATCTAGATTTTACCACAAAGCCATAGATTGAGTTTGGAAGCATTTGGACATGTATAAAGGCCTTAAATCACCCTTTTAGACGAGTTTACGGCCCAAGAGAGTGTCTTGGCCGTAAACTCTTCTTTGTTATAAAAAAATTCAAGTTTCAAGTGTTCCAAGTCTAGATTATCAAGTCCAAGGTTCATATCAAAGTCCTAACTAGGTATTGGAAGGGTTTTAGGGCATGAAAACCCCTTTTTGAGGAGTTTACGACCCAAGAATGTTCCTTGGCCGTAAACTCTTCTATGTCACACAAAAGTAATGTTTTAAATGTTCTAAGTCAATATCTTGAAGTCCCATATCCATATCTAAAGTCCAAAGGAGTCAAGGAGGGAGTTTAAGGGCTTAAAACCCCACTTAATGGAGTTTACGGCCCAAGATAGTTCCTTGGCCGTAAACTCATGTTCTTGGACCTAAAACTCACTAAATTCATCAATTTGAATGCTAAAGGTGTTGAATAACATGCTAGGGAAGTTACCTTAAAGATTTGAAGCCTTAAACTTGAGTTTTGATCTCTTAAATTTGGATTAGGAGAGAGGTGGGTAATGTTTAGTGATAATTTGACCAAAGGCTTCAAATGAAGTCCTAAACACGTTTATATAGTGTTTAAGTTTTGGACACGGTGGAATTCTACCCGATACCGGCGTTAGACGGGGTTTTTGGTCGTACTCGATTAAATTACCGTAACCCGATACGGCAAAATTTATAATTATTCCGATCACTAAAGTTGAGTGTTAAAACGATTTCTAAATGTATTAAGACACTCATTAAGTCATTTTAAATGCGTACTAGATAATGACTTAATTAAACGAAAGATCGGGATTCGAAATCGGAACGACGGTCGGTTGCGTGAAAGAGTTACATTGAAATGATGCAGAAATTTCGGGTTGTTACATTATCCCCCCGTTAAAGGGAATTTCGTCCCGAAATTCAATTTTAGAACATAAGACAAGATACAAATCATGGATAAGAAAAGAGTTGTGGATACTTCTGTTTCATTGAGTCTTCCCGTTCCCAAGTGAATTCCGGTCCCCGCTTGGAATTCCAGCGAACCTTCACTAACGGGATGCGACTTTGTTTTGTACGTTTGACTTCTCGATCCATGATTTCGATCGGTTCCTCCACAAAGTTGAGGTTTTCATTGATCTCGATCTCGTCTAAGGGAATTGTTAGGGTTTCATCGGATAGGCACTTTTTGAGATTTGAGACATGAAAGACAGGATGAATGTTACTGAGTTCATGAGGTAGATGAAGTTTATAGGCAACTGGACCAATCCTGGAGAGGATCTCAAAGGGTCCAATGTACCTCGGAATAAGTTTCCCACGCTTGCCAAAGCGTACAGTGCCTTTCCAGGGCGAGACTTTCAACAGGACACGGTCTCCAACCTGGAATTCTAGTGGTTTCCGACGATTATCAGCGTAACTCTTTTGACGATCATGTGAGGTTTTCAGTCGGTTACGGATTTAAATGATCTTTTCGGTGGTTTCACGGATGATTTCAGGACCAGTGAGAGCACTGTCGGGGACTCGATTCCTGGCTAACTGTGTATCCCCCACCTCGACCCAGCACAGAGGAGATCTGCACTTACGACCGTATAGGGCTTCGAACGGAGCAGCCCTAATACTAGTGTGGTAACTGTTGTTGTACGAGAACTCGATCAAGGATAGATGTGTATCCCACGACTTTCCAAAGTCAATGACACATGCCCGAAGCATGTCCTCCAGGGTTTGGATTGTTCTCTCACTCTGTCCATCGGTCTGAGGATGATACGCTGTGCTCATATCTAGTTTGGTTCCAAGGGCTTTCTGAAGAGATTGCCAGAATCTGGAGCTAAACCTACTATCTCGATCAGAGATAATGGAAACAGGTACACCGTGAAGACGTACTACCTCCTGGATGTAGATTCGCGCGAGTCTCTCCATCTTGTATGATTCTTTGATCGGGATGAAGTGAGCGGATTTTGTCAAACGATCGACAATCACCCAAATGGTATCGTACCCACTAGAACACCTGGGTAGTTTGGTGATGAAGTCCATGGTAATCATTTCCCATTTCCACTTGGGAATCTCGGGTTGTTGGAGCAGACCTGAAGGTTTCTGATGTTCAACTTTGACTTTGGCACAAGTCAGACACTTGCCCACGAATGTAGTTATCTCCGCTTTCATGTTTGGCCACCAGTACTGTTTCTTGAGATCTAGGTACATCTTATCCGAACCCGGGTGAACAGAGTATTTGGTTCTGTGTGCTTCCTCCATGACTATTTCCCTGAATCCATCGGACTTGGGAATCCAGATCCGATTCATGAAACAGTGAACTCCGTCACCTCTGATCTCAAGTTTCTTCTCCATTCCTCTCAAGGTTTCACTTGTCACGTTTTCAGGTTTGAGGGCTGCATACTGAGCTTCTCGGATTTGCGTAGGTAAGTTGGAATGGATGGTCATCGTCTGGTTCTTCACTTTGTGGCTTGTACTGTCCTTTCGGCTAAGGGCATCTGCTACCACATTGGCCTTGTCGGGGTGGTAACGGATTTCACACTCATAGTCACTGAGTAATTCTACCCATCGCCGTTGCCTCATGTTTAAGTCTTTTTGATTAAAGATGTGCTGCAGGCTCTTGTGATCAGTGAAGATTGTGCACTTGGTTCCGTAGAGATAATGTCTCCAAATCTTCAATGCGAAGACTACTGCTCCTAACTCCAGGTCGTGTGTGGTATAGTTGACTTCATGGGTTTTCAGCTGTCTAGAGGCATAGGCAATCACCTTTCCTCTTTGCATAAGCACACAGCCTAAGCCTTGATTAGATGCATCGCGGTAGACAACGAAATCCTCTGTCCCTTCAGGCAGAGACAGAACAGGCGCGCTGCATAAGGCTCTCTTTAATGTTTGGAATGCAGTCTCTTGTTTATCACTCCAACAAAAGGGTACACCTTTCTGTGTTAGAGTGGTTAAAGGTTTGGCGATTTTGGAAAAGTTCTGAATAAATCGTCGATAGTAGCCGGCGAGATCTAAGAATTGATGAATTTCCGTGGGCGTTTTTGGTGCCGACCAAATCTCTATCGCTTTGATCTTGGAAGGATCTACATGAATACCCTCCTCGCTTACGACGTGACCGAGGAAAGTTACCTTCCGTAACCAGAATTCACATTTGGAAAATTTTGCGTAAAGCTTTTCGGATCTAAGAGTTTCCAACACTAGTCTCAAGTGTTGCTTGTGGTCTTCTTCACTTCGGGAGTAGACGAGGATGTCATCAATGAATACGATAACGAATTTGTCTAAGAAAGGACGGCACACCCGGTTCATCAGATCCATGAACACAGCCGGTGCATTGGTTAGACCGAAAGGCATTACTACAAACTCGTAGTGTCCATACCGAGTCCTAAAAGCAGTCTTGGGAACATCATTCTCCTGGACTCGTAACTGATGGTACCCTGATCGAAGGTCTATATTAGAAAAATAGCTGGCTCCCTGAAGTTGATCAAAGAGGTCGTCTATTCTTGGAAGAGGATATCGGTTCTTAACGGTTAACTTGTTCAGCTCACGATAGTCGATACACATCCGAAAGGATCCATCTTTCTTTTTGACAAACAGAATCGGAGCTCCCCAAGGTGAGGAACTCGGTCTAATGAATCCTTTATTGAGTAACTCATTGGGTTGACTGGATAACTCCTGCATCTCTGCGGGAGCTAAGCGATACGGGGATTTTGCTACTGGAGTAGCTCCAAGAATTAGGTCAATACGGAACTCGACCTGACGTTCAGGAGGAATCCCTGGAAGTTCTTCGGGAAACACATCGGGAAAGTTACAGACTTCGGGAATGCTCGCGAGGTCTCTAACTTCTTGTTTCTCGTTGATCACATGAGCTAAGAAAGCAACACACTCCTTTCGAAGGAGCTTTCGAGCTTTAATGCAAGAAATGATATGAAGGTTGGAACTGGGTTTATCGCCATAGACTACGAGACTTTGATTCGAAGGAAGATTGAGACGGATAGCTTTTTCGTAACAAAGAATGTCAGCATGATTGGGACTTTACCAATCCATGCCAACGATAACATCAAAGATCTTAATGGAAACGGGCATGAGGTCTATAGGAAATGAGTGGTCATTTAGAGTAAGCGTACTCCCTATGAATACATCGTTAGCGCTTTCTTTCTCACCATTAGCCATCTCGACGGTAAACGTTTCAGTTAGTGGTTGAGGATTTGGTTTTAGATTATGTTTGAATGCATGACTAACAAAACTCCTTTCAGCACCCGAATCGAAAAGAATACTAGTATATGAGTTGTCGAGAAGGAACGTACCCGAAACAACAGTGGGATCAGCAACTGCTTCCTCCCGTCCCATGGTTAGAACTCTCCCAGTGTTACCAACAGTTGACTTCTTGGTACAATCCCTTTTAAAGTGCCCGACTTCACCACAGTTGTAGCAGGCTTGACTAACACCTGCTCCCGAGGATTGATTAACTGATTGGGTAGGAGTTCTGCAGTATCGAACTGTGTGCCCTTTCTTACCACAGTTGGAGCAAGACAATTCTCGACAGGGACCAGGATGATGATGGTATTTACACTTGTCACACTGAGGAAGGCTACCAGCATATTTACTGGTAGGAGTTGAGGCTGTAGATCCCATGGCAGAAACAGCAACAACAGAAGTAGTAGTAGCAGCATGGACTGCTACTGTCTGTTGTTTCTTGGAGGATCCTTGAGAAGATTGACCTTTCTTCTTTTTCCAGAATTTCCTCTTTTCACCACTCCTTTGAGTCGGCTCAGAAGTGGTAGTGATTTCCTTGACATCGTCGTTGTGATCGATCAGAATTTGTGCTAAGGTCTTGGCACTATCATAGGTATCCGGACGAGAAGCCAAAACATGACTCTTTATTGGTTGAGATAATCCCCAAACGAACCACTCGATCTTTTTGTTTTCAGGAGTGACTAACCCCGGGCAGAGAAGTGTGAGATCATCAAATCGGGAAGTATATGCAGCAATATCGGAACCTTTCATCTTCAGGTTCCAGAGCTCGTGCTCTAGTTTCTGCATTTCACCACGGGGGCAATACTCAGCAATGAGAAGTTCCTTCATGGCTTCCCAGCCCATGGCATTGGCTACGGGTAAGGTCAGAGATTTGACTCGGCCATTCCACCAAGTCAAGGCTTTATCCGCGAAGGTACAGGCTGCGAACTTAACTTTATAGGATTCCGCACAAGCACAGATTTCAAAGATGTACTCGATTTTCTCCAACCATCGAGATAAAGAAATGACACCTCCAGTGCCATTAAAGGATGTTGGTTTCGCATTCATGAAATCCTTATAGGAACCCCCTCTTTGGTGTCCCTGGCTACCCTCAGGGTTTTGAGATTGAGTACCACCACCTGAACCACTAGGGTTCATTTGTGACATAGCTGCTACCATTGCAGCTGTCATCATTGTCTGAACTGATGCTAGGTCGAACTGAGGAGGAGGTGGCGGCGAAGAAGGATTGTCATTGTTCTTTGAGCTAGGTCTCTTTCGGGGAGGCATCTTGATCTAATATGATCAAGGAAAAGAGGATAGTAAGTCCTCTACATTGAATCGATAGATATGACAGTTATATGATTCGAGTAAGCGATAAAGCAGGAAAGAGTTATCGAACAGATAATTTATCGCTAAGAGTGATCACAGAAAGTCACTCGAATAAGGATTACTACAGAGGATCAAGGTCGAGAAATACTCCCATAGTATTTCATGAATTGTTTACGACAATGATTCGATGTTCGGGATATTAGGGTAAATTTTAGGCATGCCACATACCACAGTCACTCCCAAGCACATGTTGGTCGTGTCTCGAATGAATATAGTTGGCCAGGCCATATTGACCCTAGACACAACCACATAACTGCCCAGGTTTAACCGTAGTACACAACACCCATTTACTTATGTTCTGTTCTACTTGTGGTTACGGATGACGACGGTTCGGTATACTTGTATACTTTTGAAGATACTTATATTTTGAAAATACTTTTAATTCAGAGCACTTAGGCCCTTTAGTGTTTATAGTTTTATACCATGTAAGGTTTGGTATACTGTATTCACTATAAACAAGGGCTCTGATACCAATCTGTCACACCCCGAAAACCGAAGGCGGAATACATTTCCGGGGTGGACTTCCACGTTGAGTATCAATTCCAATGTACATAGTAAGTAAAGTAAAACCAGCATTACATTACATAATAACAGTTTTACAGATGTTTCAAAAGCATAGTTTGTACAGTTGTGATACATAGTATATAGACAAAATATAACGGGTCTTCATGTACACCGTCTTCACGCAAAAGGATCTTCGGGTACCTGTTCTAACGTTGACCTGAGAACACAAGCGGTTTGAAAATCAGCATAAAGCTGGTGAGTTCATAAGCGGTTTTTGTTTGTGGAAATGTTTCGGTTTCCTTTCTGTTTCTGAAATGTTATGTACACCAAGAAAATCCCGTATTTTCTTAAAAGTTGGTTATTGTTTCACAAATGTAAAGCATAGTAGATTTGTACACTGAAAACATGTTTACTCATGTGAAAATGTATAAATGGGTTATCTGACTGGTTAAACTGTTCTGTTTACTTATTGTGTGTAACCAGGAAAGTCCCGTACTTTCCTTAATGTATGTTACAAGTTGTAAAAGATGTAATGTCATCCATTCTGTGATTCTTTCTAGTTATGTAAGTGTTACCCAGAAAAGCCACGTGCTTTCCTGCATGTATGTATCTCATGTAAACGATGTAAAAGATGTAAAAGATGTAATCGTAGTTAGACTCCATGTTTTCCCCAGGAAGGTCCCGTACCTTCCTGAATGTTGGTTCCAGTACGTAAAAGATGTAAAAGATGTAAACGATGTATAAAGTAATCCATTATTACTGTAAGTAAATCTCTGTTATCCTAATTGCGAGTGCCATAACCATACGATAGACTAAAACCTGTGGCAATAAGTCGTCCACATGTGGCAATAAGTCGTCCACATACTTATGACTTTCGTCACCCTTGAACCATTTCGGTTCGGCTGTAGCTAGCAGCCAGGTGTGGGGTAGTCAGCCCCGTATAGATCTATACACTCGAGTCACGCTCTCTAAATACCAGAGATTCTGGTTATGGGTGTAGTCCTCCACTCGCGTAATCCAGGTGGAGTGTTCTCCGAGGACGTGTCTCCAATCATACAGGAATAACAAATTTACTAGTAATAATATGAAAATCCTCCATTTGTATAAGTGTAAAGAGTGTTACCGAGGATTAAAACAATGTACAGGTATTAAATTCAAATGTCTTATTGTCATGCTTTTAACTGATAAAATATGGAAAACCATTTGTGAAATACATGTAAAACATACTAGTTTAAAGACTTATTTCACAAATATATGTTACGTGATTTGTATGTTTGATCTGTTATCAGTTGTGGTTATCAGTTATAAAAGCATAAGAGTATGAAACACACATTTGAAAATATATTATGAGTACAAGAATTCCCTTGTACTTTGCTTGTGTTCCCCCCCCCCCTGAAAACAGTGAAAACAGTGAAAAAGGGTAGGGGTATGAACTCACCGGATTCAGAAACGTGTCGGTTTTGAATGCTAGACGTCGGTTCTGGGTTTGATTACTCGCGATGACCCTATGTACAATGATATAATGTCCATATATATACAATTAGAGATACATTCACTAATCATATGGAACATTACACTCCAATGAGGTTAAACACCTCAAAACGAGCGTTTGGAGTGACCCGGGTGACATCTATTGATTTGTAATGGCACTAGGGACTTGGGACTTGAGTTTACTCCCCATAAGTAAACATTTTAATTGAGTTTACAACATAGAAACACCCACATACATGAGTTTACGGCCGTAAACTCATGTGGGTGAGGTTTTGGTGCTTTAAGGGCTTAAATGGACTTAGGGATTGTTAGGATTAATTATCTAAACACCTTGGAACACTTGGAATGGATTTAAAACACTTAAAACATGAGTTTACGGCCATACCCATAGAGTTTATGGCCGTAAACTCTCAATGGCTTTGAAAATTTGATTTGAGTCATTTAGGGCAATCACATGTGATTCAAACTAATTTTCTAAGCTTTGTTATGAATTTAGAACATCAATTAAGACCTTTATTGGAGTTTACGGCCTAGAGGAATGTTCTAAGGCCGTAAACTCTCTTTTACCTTAGGAAAAGATAGTTTTTAGTGCTTAAAACAATCACATGTGATTCTAGAATTTTATACAAGCCATTTGGGTGTGTTGGATGCATCTTAAACATTGTTTTATGAGTTTACGGCCAAAGAGTATGCTCCTAGGCCGTAAACTCTCATAAATCATACTTTTGTTGTGTTTCAATCCTTTAAACCATTTTTAGATGCATCTAGATTTTACCACAAAGCCATAGATTGAGTTTGGAAGCATTTGGACATGTATAAAGGCCTTAAATCACCCTTTTAGAGGAGTTTACGGCCCAAGAGAGTGTCTTGGCCATAAACTCTTCTTTGTTATAAAAAAATTCAAGTTTCAAGTGTTCCAAGTCTAGATTATCAAGTCCAAGGTTCATATCAAAGTCCTAACTAGGTATTGGAAGGGTTTTAGGGCATGAAAACCCCTTTTTGAGGAGTTTACGGCCCAAGAATGTTCCTTGGCCGTAAAATCTTCTATGTCACACAAAATTTATGTTTTAAATGTTCTAAGTCCATATCTTGAAGTACCATATCCATATCTAAAGTCCAAAGGAGTCAAGGAGGGAGTTTAAGGGCTTAAAACCCCACTTAATGGAGTTTACGGCCCAAGATAGTTCCTTGGCCGTAAACTCATGTTCTTGGACCTAAAACTCACTAAATTCATCAATTTGAATGCTAAAGGTGTTGAATAACATGCTAGGGAAGTTACCTTAAAGATTTGAAGCCTTAAACTTGAGTTTTGATCTCTTAAATTTGGATTAGGAGAGAGGTGGGTAATGTTTAGTGATAATTTGACCAAAGGCTTCAAATGAAGTCCTAAACACGTTTATATAGTGTTTAAGTTTTGGACACGGTGGAATTCTACCCGATACCGGCGTTAGACGGGGTTTTTGGTCGTACTCGATTAAATTACCGTAACCCGATACGGCAAAATTTAGAATTATTCCGATCACTAAAGTTGAGTGTTAAAACGATTTCTAAATGTATTAAGACACTCATTAAGTTATTTTAAATGCGTACTAGATAATGACTTAATTAAACGAAAGATCGGGATTCGAAATCAGAACGACGGTCGGTTGCGCGAAAGAGTTACATTGAAATGATGCAGAAATTTCGGGTTGCTACATTGGCTGACCCTGCTCATCGCTCCATCGGTTTAGGGTTATTGCCCACATGGGAGTGGGACCTTGAAACACTGGACCGGGGTTAGGATTTGGAGCTACTGGGGGCAGGTTGTTAACTTTTGGCTCGGATCTGGAGCTACCCGAAAAGCCTTCAGCATGGTGATCATCCAAAGGGATTGGGTGATCGTCTTCTGGCTCCTCATCGAGCCATTTTTTCCATTGCCCTGATTTGGGTAATATGGATCGTTGGGATGGTGGAAGCCAGCCATGCTATCTACGCGAGAAAGGAAAGAAAAGGTTAATAGACATACTAATCTAGGATACTTATAAGATGTATTGTTATTAGTCGACCCAATACTTGCGTAGTGCATACCGATTACATGTAACCGAAGCAAGATAGTCCTTCCAATAAGCAACCCTAACTTCAGATCCCCAATCAAACAAGAACACGAAATGAAGCAAAGGTCACAGATTCTGAGTCTATAGCGCCCTAGTCACATGTAACCGTGGTGTATCCACTTAGCAACTATTGTCCTACTAGTAACGACCCTTTTAGTTATGACATATGTAGTTAGTAGAGTGCAGAATACTCCTATAGTATTCTTATTCTAACAAGCTTGTGGTAGTGTTGGTAAGTTTTTAGACTTGTTGCAACACCACAATCATTCTTAGGCACATGCTAGTCACTCCTAGAGAGATGTAGTTGATCAGGCTACATCCACCCAGATGTGACTATATGTCTCTAAGCTTAATTGTGCTGTTCAACAATCTTTAATACTTCTGTTTTGTTCTAGAATGATACTGACCCTTTGTATTGGTGAATGTATATGTATATGCTTAATTAAATATTTTAGTATTTAAAAGTATATATTCTTGGTCAGAGTGTTTTAGTCCCGAAGTGTTTATAGTTCGTATATCTTCTATGGGTTGATATACTTGATTCACTATATAAACAATGCTCTGATACCAACTGTCACACCCCAAAACCGAGAACGGAGGAATATATTCTGGGGTGTAGGACGTCATGTACAATATCATTACAATTGCATAATAGTAAAACAAGAAACAACAAGCATTTCATATATAGAGTGGTAATAATTACAATTGTGTTCTGTAAAGTTTAATAGACACCAAAAGTATAACAAAAATAAAAGATGAGTCTTGTATATGCTCCATCTTCTCCAAAAGCTGTCCTGTACCTGCCTATCTTTGACCTAAGGATACAAGTTATTTTGAAAACGAATATCAGCATAAAGCTGGTGAGTTCATAAGAGTTTAGTGTCATTGTAGTATAAAAGTGTTTGCAAACTTATAGTATAAAAACTGAAATTTGTATTTCTGAGTGGTAGAAACCCCTAGAAAATCCTATATTTTCCAGAAAGCACTTTTGTAAGTCAATCTTTTGAGTGTGTAAAAGTAATATTGTTGATACCTTCAATTGTAAAAGTGTGATAATAAATCTCATGTAAGTAATATAGTTGAAGAAAAGTTATGCTTGTTTACTGTAGTAGTGTCGTAACTTTAGTTAGTAATAGATCTTTAATTACTTTGGGATATTAATTCAAACTTTAAGTCTTAGTGTATTTATTTGAATGAAGGTTTAACTTCTCAGGTGACCAATTGTGAAGTAGTAGCGTACCGATGACCTTCCCGGTCATGCGTAGTGAAGTAATGTAGTGCCACCCCTAGCATGGTCGGCTCGGACACTAGTTAACAGTCGGGATGTAATAGTTTTTGTTCCGTATAGATCTATACATATAGTCTTGCTTCTCTTTCGGGAATCCCTAGTCACATAGTGTAAGTACAGTAGAGTGCCTTATAGAGAGATAGTGTGATATACTTTGTATTAGTGAATTCTCTTATGCTTTAGTATGATAGTCTTTTAGTATAGTAAGTAGAGTGTTCTCTTATACTTGCATTAACTTGCAATATTAACAGATTATAGTGTGTATAGTAGTAGTAAAGTTAACTAGTAGTAGCCTTAACTATACCTATTATAGTTAGTATGTGAATTCCTGCTTCTGATCAACAATAGTAAGGAATAAGATAAAACATTCATATCTAACAAAAATATATATGATATATAATTAGGGGTGGCAAATCGTGCTATGGTTTTGTGTTTCTGTCTAACACGACACGGCACAACAAGGTTTATTGTAACACGAACACGACACGACACGATGTCGTGTTTTTTTTAACTAACACGAAAACAAACGAAGTAAAAAACGACAAACACGACACGACACGACAAATATAACATATACTAAAAACTAGTTTATGTAATGAATAATTTATCAAATAAAACACGATAAACACGACAAACACGAAAACACGATAAAAAATTACTAAATCGTGTCAATTTCATGTTGAATTTCGAACACGAACACGACACGACACGACATCGTGTTGTTTATAGCTAACACGAACACGACACGAACACGAATTCAAATTTTAGTTTCGTCCCAATTTCGTTTCGTGTCGTGTATTTTTGTCGTGTCGTGTCATAAATTGCCACCCCTATATATAATTAAGAATTCAATGACAGTCGGACGGACAACCAATACCCGAAAACCACATCAAACAAGAAAAGGAAATAAGGCCAGCTATTGATCCTAAGTCCTTCAAGTCTTATTTATATAAATATATTAATGTAGATATATTTTTATACAGAAAAGTAGTTGAAACATAGTTTTGAAAATAGTTTAAGAACAATTTAACCTTAAAGACACATTTGATAATTTGTGAAATCAGTTTTATTGACAAGTATCTAAAATTGTAAAGTAGTCCCTTTTTGATGATAGATTGTAAATCACATATGATTTGATAATAAAACATGTAGTAATGTACTTGTATCCCCCCTAAAACATGTGAAAACATTTAAAAGGTTCATTAAGGGGTATGAACTCACCTGAAATGAGTAGATCGGGTGTGAGTGTCGGATGAGCGTTTGGTGTCAAGTGTGACAACCCGAAACTTCCATTTGTACGAACATTATCTATTCAATTGAAGCTAGTCCAGTTTTAGTGATTTTCAGACTTGTCCGAACAAGTTTGTGTACATTAGGGTTTACGTTTCTGGATATATCAGGAGAGTGGATGCTCCTATATTTGTGAAACTTGATCATTGAAAGTTTCATAATGTTATAGTCCGACTTCCGGAATAAAAATATTTTCTGTCAAAATATTTTTGGACTATAAATAGATTTCTGAATTTAATTAATTCATTATTCACAATTCCAACTAGAGAAAAGCCAATTCACTCTGACGGATCTTCGGGTTTTCATCCCGGATTGTGATTCTACTTTCCTAAATGTGTTTTAATGTTTGTTATATGCTTTATAACATTGTTTACATGTCCAAAATCATCCAAGATAATAAGACTTTTGGAGTTTACGGCCCAAGAGTTTCTTGGACCGTAAACCCCATTTCCAAGGGCCAAAGTGTGCCCTAATCACCCCCTAAAGCTTAAGGACTTTACCCTCTAATGCTTGTGCTTAATCTGGACACCAAAACACTTCAAAATCATAGGGTTTTTGGAGTTTACGGCCAAGGAAGGATCTTGGGCCGTAAACCCCTTTTCAAGTGTTAAAGATGCCCTAAACACCCTTAAAGCCTTAAGACAATTTACCTTGACTACTTGGGACTTGAATGGGGAACAAATTACATCAAAATCATCCCTTAAAGGGATTTTACAGCCAAGGAACATATCTTGGGCCGTAAACTCCAAGTAATGACACAAAAGTGTGCCTAATGTCCACTTTAGCCTTAGATAAAAACATGGAAGTTATCCTACATGTGCAAGGGCCTCAAATGAATTAAAACCAACACCCCATAGGAGTTTACGGCCGTAAAATCTAGGGGATATGGTCCTTTGGCCGTAAACTCCCCAAAGGAGCATTCCAAGGTCTTAAACTACCTCAAGGATTATTCCAACAAGGCTAGGCTTATTCTAGGACCAAGATAGCACTTCAAAATACCCAAAACCACCAAGTGAGGAGTTCACGGCCGTAAACTCATGGGTTCACGGCCGTAAACTCCAAAGGGTGGGGTTTGTTGGGTGGTGAACTCATATACAAGGTCATTGGTGCATTAAACCCCTTTTGCCTTGTCCCGTATCAACTTAGATGCAACCATTAGGACCTATAACACTTATATAAAGTGTTTACATGTTCCTAAGTGTCTTAACTTACTTTGTTAAGTTATTATTTGGCTAATTACTTATATATATGCTCATTATATGATAACTAGGCTCGAACATGTGAACAAGTCTCCGTTTGCCACCTAGCACGGTACCCGATACAACAATCCAATCTACTCACCGCAAGTGAGTTCATACCCCTTTAATCAACCTTTGAAATACTTTTAAATGTTTTAAATACTTTATGGGGGGATACAAGTTAAACACTTACAGTTATTACATCAATCACATGTGATTGCATTAATCACATATGATTAATAACTAGAAAAACAATGATTTCATCACTGTTCAAACTGTTTATCAAACTGTTTTACTTCAAATGACTTTTTATGAACATTTTATATGTTTTAAACTCATCTTTACACTATACAGCTTACTCCGTACATTACCTTTCAAACTTATTTACAACTGTGTTACAAACAAATGTTTCCTTATACTTAAACTGTTTTATTAAACTTATGCCTTCAAATTGTTTTATAGATTGACATCAAGTTGATCTTTTCTTAAAATAATACTTATATTTCAAATGTCTTACAAAACTTATTTATGCTTTTATATTATAAATTGCATGCCCATATATGTATAGGCATATAAGTAATGTTTAAAGGGCTTAGGAAGGCCATCCGCCCTATTTCCTTTTCGCGCACTGAGATGTGGTCTGGTGGGACTTCGGGTGACCATCCGAAGGTCGTTTCAATATTAGTTATATATCATATATACATGTATAGACATAAAAGTACTTCCATATTCATACTTATCAGTACATCAATAGCTAGTTACCATTGGGGTAATACCGAACATATACAATTATACTAGAAACAGTACATATACAACTATACTAGAAACAATACATATACAACTATACTAGAAACAATACATATACAACTATACTAGAAACAGAGAACATATACAACTATACTAGAAGAAGAACATATACAACTATACTAGAACAGTTCATTTCATTACATATACAAGAATACATTAACAATTGTGATCCACTGTATCGGAGCATGCCTTAATTGTCATGGCTTGAGTTGTAGCCAGAATTCTCTTGGAGGGAGAGCGTGAGTTTGCGTATAGATCTATACTGGATTGACTATCCTACACCTTGCTGCTAGCTACAGCCAGACCTGCAGGTCTGCGGGTGCCAAACGTCATTCCGTTATTACGACCAATCATTATGTGGTTGTTACCAGTCTATAGTATGGTGCAATTTATCAAAAAATGCCTTAATATAAATCCGGTTTAAGGTAGTTAGTACAATAGTAGTTCTTATAATATAAGACTACAGTACTACAATGACTTACCCATTACATATTTTAGTGATAATCTCACTTAAACGTTAATGTACAAACTATATTTTGTTAAATGATAGTTACACTTGGGAAATTACACACTTTTACATTAAACGAACGTACAGAACAGTTAAGCCTTGGTAGAAGGTTACTTTAATAGAAAATATAGGTTTTCTGAGACATTCAGAATTTTACAAACATTTTCCAACACTTACTTACATTTTTACAAACTTATACATTGAGACAGGTTCAAACGTTTTGACAACAGACATTGACACTAAAATACTTATGAACTCACCAGCTTAATGCTGATAAACTCTTTCAAAATAACTTGTATTCTCAGGTCATCAGTAGACAGGTACCGAGGCCAGCTTTTGAGAAGATGGAGCGCATTCAAGACTCATCTTATTATTTTGAGATACATTATTTTTGGTGTCTATACTGTACAAAACACGCTTGTATTAAAATTATATATTTAATGCAATGGATGATGTTGTTTGCTTATTTACATTTACTGTGTTGTGATACTTTACATGACGTCCTCCGCCCCAGAACGTTTCCGCCGTTCTTGGTTTTGGGGTGTGACAGATTGGTATCAGAGCATTGTGTTGGGCTGCAGATCATTTTTGTAGATTGCGTCTTTTGGGCTCGATTAGCATAAGGCTTTTTGTATTCCGGTTTGGGCCTGTCCAACCGTGAACCTTTTATGTGTTGTATATAAGTTTACGCTTCAATGCATATTAGGTTAAGGTTTTAGAGATCTGAGAATAGCGATAAATCTAGACGATAACAGGTTTCTTTGATCGTTCCTGTAACCTTCCAATCCTCTATGGTTGATGTTCTTAATCGAGCTCTTCTGAGGATTTTGTTTAATCATTCGACACGTTTGATTCCATCTTGTCTTGTTCTTACTATTGCGTTTATATTGTTTTTGTTTACTTACTTGTTCAAGATCTAATCGATCTTCATAGATTAAGGTCAGTTTAATCTCATCAATTGGTAACAGAGCAGGAGGCTGTGTAATTGATACACATCTTTTCTGTGAAAAAGATTTCCATTAGGGTTTTTCTGCAATTATCAATATTTATTGAGCCGTCATCTCTTTATTGACGTTTCTTGATATTTATTATTTTGCCCTAATCTGCTTTATTACAAGTCTGATCTTTGAACAGGTTTTTACGATCATAATGGACGCAACGCAATCAAACCTTATTAACATTTTCAACAGCATCGGTTCGACGACAAAGATTCCCATCTTATACACCCATGACTATGAAGTATGGGCACATCACTTCGAAGACTACGTTATTGGATCGGAGGATAATGGGTATCTCATTTGGGAAGCCATCACCAATGGACCGTTTTCTCATTCTGCAACGTCCAGAATCATCAAGACACAAAAAGAGTACAATGATCTGCTAAAGGACGTGAAGGATATTGCACAAGATGAAAAGGATAAATTCCAGTGCAATATCAAGGCATTAAGGTTGATCAGATTCGCCCTTCAGTCCGACACATTCAGATTGGTTAGCTCTTGCACGACGGCAAAGGAAGTTTGGGATAGACTTCGTGAACTGTATTCTACAGACGAGGATCTTGAACATTCTATTCAAACTTTGCTTCTATCTGAGTTTGGAGAATTCAGCCAAGGGATCGAAGAAACCGTGACCCAGACGTTTGATCGCTTCAATCATCTTCTCAGCAAGATGATCAAACACGATATTGAAAGGAAGCTTATCGAACAGAAGGTTACTTTCCTGAATGGTCTGAGGTCCGAATGGAGAGCAGTGGTTTCCACAGTCAAAGCCCATGAGCAGTTTAAATCATACTCTTTGGCGAAACTGGTAGGTATTCTCAAGTCCCAAGAGAAGATTGTGCTGCAAGAAAAGAATGTCGTTTCCAGTCTCAGTTCGTTGGCCCTCCTATCTAAAAGTAAAGCTGTTATGGAGGATGAAGACCTCAACCTGGAGGAATATGATCTCACATCAGAGGATTATGCCATGATGGTGTCCAATCCCAAGACATTCATAACGAAGAGATTCCCCAGCAACAAAAACCAAAACTGGCAGGGGAGTTACAGCTCTGAAAAGGTGAATAATGAACCGAAAGCTGAGGAGCACAAGAAGGAACCGAAGGTGGATGGAGATTCTGGAGTAAGCTGTTTCTACTGTGGTGGGAAAAATCACTATGCCAAGGACTGTGTCCTTAAGAAGATGGCTGAAAAAGATGATGGGAATGATGAGGAAGCTGTGTTGCAGAAAAGACTGGACGAGTTGAGAAAGAAGAAGTCTACTGCTAACCCTTCTATTAATGCTCTTATTGTGCAGGGTTCGGTTAAAGTTGATGAGTTCGGTAGCACGAAAGTATGGTCTACCGACTCAGAAGACGATGAAGTGAGGAAGCCTACCCATGGAAAGGCTTATGTGGCTAAGGAAGAAAGCAGTGGTGGAAGATGCTTCATGGTGACTGACGTATCTCAAATGAGGGGATACAACACCGATGGAGGAAGCGATGAACCGAAGGTAAAGGAGGACATGTGCTTTACGGCCAAACTGCTCAGCCAGCAGTTCAATAAGCTCGACGAACTGATAAAGAAGGTACAATCTGTTTTTATTTCATGCAAAGTACCATCATCCTCATATGAGAAAGAACTAAAAAACATCAATACAAGAATTTCTCATCTAGATAGTAGCTTAACTCAAACTCGGGTCACCAATTCTAACCTAACTGATCAATTGAGCAGGGTGGTATCGAAAAGTGTGGAGCGGAGAATGTGGATAGAGTTAAAGGAGTCGGAACTTGTTAAAGTTAGAGACGAAAACATTTATTTGCAAAGAGACAATTTAAAATTGTTAAAACAGCGGAATGTTTTTTGTTTAATTGCTAAACGTTTGTATTCTAATATTACTCAGCTTCACTTGGATTGTGAAATAGGCCAAAAGATCCACCGCATGATTTTGCCCTTCCTAGAGTTTAAGGAAGATGAAATCGATGCCGAAGCCTACAATTGTGAGAGTGTGATATCGTCTGATGATGTCAATCCGACCTACATGTATGGACTGGACAAAATTGAGTCCTTCATTAAATCCAAAGACCACAAGGACATGCTTAAAAATCTTTTGGATGAAAATGACAGACTTAAACTGAGAACCGAAACCATGCAAAAATTTGACTCTTTAAACGCCAACGTAAGCTCAGAAAACAAAATTGATGTTGAAAATGCATCTGAGCTCAACGAGGATGAAAACATGAGTGAAATTTCTGTAGAGGACACGGTTGACTGCTCAGAATTTATTAAAACCGAACCTGAAAACCACAAGAATCTTATTTCTGAAAATTCAGTGGAGTTCACTCGGTTGTCCCATCAAAAGTTCCCAAAATTAGTTGAGAAAGTTGTTGTGTATCAAAAGGTCAGGACCACTCCAAATCAAGTATACAAGGTGACAGGAGTAACCGAACATCAAATAGCTGAACTTGTAGCCATTGTAAACGAAGACAATGCTGATGGCTGCGATGAGTACTTCTGGGAAGCTCCAATTGATAATGCAGATGAAACCATTGGTTTGTCTGAAAGAACTTCCTGGAAGAGCAAAGGAAGATACATACCTGAACCCCTGAATAAGCCGAACAACTTCGATGAGCCAAGCACCAGTGGTACAAAAGATATTCCTCAGAAGATTGATCACTCGGCAAAAGAAGACATTCCCTCTGCTTCTTCGGCTCAAAGTAAAACTCCTGCAGTTCAAAAGGAACCAGCCAAGGAGACACCGAAAATGAAAGCAAATGTTCATCATCAACCTACTCCGATGAGGAATAGGAAGAGAGAAAGAAACAATAGATACAGGAAGAACCTTTCTGAAAGGAAACAACTCTGGCATTCCCAGAATGCATATTTCTCTCATCAAGACAAGAATCTGAAGTATGAAAACAATCCTGTAGGAAAGCTTGAAAATCACAAAAACCGAAAGCCAAGGTTCGGTTCACAAGAAAATATCAAACGAAAGCCAAGGTTCGGTTCACAAGAAGATATCAACCGAAGGCAAAGGTTTGGTTCTGAAAAGGGCTTCAACCGAAGGCAAAGGTTCGGTTCCAAAGACAACTCCAACCGAACGCAAAGGTTCGGTTCTGGAGTCAAAAGAGAACAAAACTCTAAGGTCAGTCCCGCCAATGATCAAAAGCAAAAGGGTCACCTAGAGTCTCCAGCCAGGAAATCCTCTCAATCCAAACCCTCTCGTTCTAATTCTTCTCGTTCTTCTAATTCTTCTACTTCCACTGATTTATCTCCATCTTATTCTAAAACTGATTCTTCTTGTTCTCAAAAATCTCACTCGTCAGCTGAACAAAAGGGAAAGCAGAATGTGAATGAATCCAAACCAGAGTCCAAACCAAACACACCCAATCCTAACAAAATAAAAGTTTTCACCATTAAAAGGAAAGATGAAACAACTCTTATAAAACGAACTTATCTTGTTGACGTCTCTCTTACTGTTCCCGTTCCCATGTAAAGCTCACGTGGACCCAAGAAACTTTGGGTTCCTAAATCTGCCTAATTTTTGCAGGTTATAAGTGACGAGCAGTTCAACGAAGAATGGTACATCGATAGTGGCTACTCACGTCACATGACAGGGAGGAAAGAGGAGCTTAGGGAATACAGATCTCTTGCAAATGGTGGCAACGTCAAGTTTGGAAATAATTCTTCCGGCACCATAAAGGGATACGGGATGATAAGAAATGGGGATTTTACTATAAGGAAGGTGGCTTATGTGGAAGGACTCCAACACAACCTCATTAGTGTATCTCAGCTTGTTGGAGGTACAGGTCTCAAAGTCTCGTTCGATGATGAAGGTTCTAAAATCATAGAGAAAAAGACAAAGAAAGTGATTCTCAAGTCAGAGAGAAAGGGTGAAATGTTTCCCTTAAACCTTAAACCCATCAAAGGAAACCCAGCTATATGCTTGTTGACCAAAGCTCAATCCGACGAAAGCTGGTTGTGGCACCGAAGATTATCTCATCTCAATTTTAAAGATATCAACCGACTTGTCACTGGAGGTCATGTTAAGGGTCTTCCATTGCTCAAGTATGACAGAGATCATTTGTGTGCTGCATGCAAAATGGGGAAGCAGAGTCGTCAAAGTCACCCATCTATAATCAATACGAAAGTTGTTGAGCCACTCGAATTACTTCATATCGACTTGTGTGGTCCTTCATCTATAGAAAGCATCGGTGGTAGCAAGTATATTCTTGTTATTGTTGATGACTTTTCAAGATTTACATGGGTGTTCTTTCTAAAGCTCAAATCTGAAGCGACTCGAAAGCTGAAAGTGTTTATCAAGCAAATTGAAGTACAGCTCAAGAAGGTTGTTCGCAACATCAGAAGCGACAATGGTCTAGAATTCAAGAACAGGGAGTTTGAAGAGTTTCTTGCAGAAAAGGGAATAAGTCACAATTTCTCAGCTCCCTATACACCGCAACAGAACGGAATAGTCGAAAGACGAAACCGATCTTTGTGTGAAGCTGCCCGAACCATGCTAAGTTTCGCTTCCTTACCTCTTTATTTTTGGGCTGATGCTATTTCGGCTGCTTGTTTTACTCAGAACAGGTCCTATCTCAACAAGAGGTTCAAGCTCACTCCATATGAGATACTGAACAACAGAAAGCCAAATGTGAAATTTTTCCATGTGTTCGGCTCAAGGTGTTTCATCTTCAATTCTAAAGAACACCGCAACAAGTTTGATGTCAAAGCCGACGAGGGAATATTTTTGGGTTACTCGCTCACATCCAAGGCATACAGGGTCCTAAACAAGCGTTCAAGAAAGATTGAAGAGACATATTATGTGACCTTTGATGACAACTATGTCAAGAAGCTACAGGCTAAAGAAGACGTCGCTGGGGAAATCTTTCCTCTAAATGGCCAGGTTACAGTCTCGGTCGCCAACTTATTTGAGACATTTCTGGAGCTCTTTGACGAACCGGAGAACGCTTCACTCTCCGAAGCAGATGCAGCAGACAACAAAGTTGATCATATGAAGCAGATTGTCGAAGATGCTGCAAGAAGAATGCATGAAGAAGAATCAACCTCTGACGACTCTCCATCCAACAACGCTCAAGTCGAGGGGGAGCCAAGCACTCAAGTCGAGGGGGAGCCAAGCTCACAAGTCGAGGGGGAGACAAGCTCACAAGTCCAGGGGGAGCCAAATTCTACATCTTCTACCGAAGGTCCTTCATCAACCGAAGAGGCCTCAACACCAGGAAGCTCAGTACCACAAGAAACACCTGAACCTCATGTTTTTCAAAGCTCATCAATTGAGGGGGAACATAATGATATGACGCTCGGTTACGATAGCCAATCTGAGCCAGAAGAAACAATTAATGCTGAACTAGACCCAACCTTTGATCCGAATTACCCTCCTCTTATTAAATGGACCCGAGATCATCCTATTTCTCAAATAGTTGGTGATGTCTCTGAAAAGGTTCTGACCCGATCACAACTGAAGGCAAAATAGACTTCCTTATTTTCAAAGGTTGAGTTTTGCATGTTTAACTCATTCGTATCAAAAGTTGAACCAAAGACAGTTAATACTGCCCTAGATCACTCTGATTGGGTTCAAGCAATGCAAGATGAACTAAACGAATTTGAAAGGAACAAAGTCTGGCGCCTCATTCCAACTCCTCCAGATGCTTCGGTTGTTGGTCTCAAATGGGTTTTTAGGAACAAAATGGACAAGGAAGGTAATGTTATCAGGAACAAGCCTCGTCTGGTGGTAAAGGGATACTGTCAGGAGGAAGGGATAGACTATGAAGAGACTTTCGCTCCAGTAGCTAGGCTCGAATCTGTTAGAATATTTCTGGCTTATGCTGCTCACAAGAACTTTGAGGTTTTCCAAATGGACGTCAAGTGTGCATTTCTCAATGGAGAACTCGAAGAAACTGTGTACGTGGAGCAACCTCCTGGGTTCGTGAATGAAAAGCATCCAAATCATTGCTATATTCTGGATAAAGCTGTGTACGGCCTTAAGCAAGCTCCAAGAGCCTGGTATGAAACGCTTACAAAATTTTTAAAGATGTCTAAATTCAAACAAGGTTCGGTTGACCCAACCTTCTTTCGTAAAAAGGAAGGTAACCACCTTATGATAGTTCAAATTTATGTCGATGACATCATCTTTGGCTCCACGAATCCCAGCTTAACAGCTGAATTCAGAAAGCTGATGGAGACTAAGTTTGAAATGAGCTCAATGGGTCCTATTAACTTTTTCCTTGGTTTAAACATAAGACAGGGACCAGAAGGAATCTTTATTAATCAGGAAGCTTACACGAAGACTCTCCTAGTAAAGTTAGGCATGATGGGAGACTCAAAAGTCAAAGTTCCAATGGCATTCGGCACCAAGCTTACCCCATCCCTAGACAAACCGGTTGTCGATCTCACGCTCTATCGTCAAATGATTGGATCACTAATGTATCTAACTGCTAGCAGACCTGATATCATGTTTTCTGTGTGTTATTGTGCTCGATTTCAGGTAAATCCACTCGAACCTCACATGCTTGTAGTGAAGAACATCTTACGCTATCTCAAGCGAACCACCTCCTTAGGTCTATGGTATCCATCCAACTCAGGCTTCTTTGTTCAAGCCTATTCTGATGCTGACCTTGGAGGATGTGGACTCGACTGTAAAGGCACAATTGGTGGTTGTCAATTTCTTGACGGTAAGTTAGTCAGCTGGCAATCCAAGAAACAAACATGCGTGTCGTTGTCTACTGCTGAAGCAGAATACATTGCAGCTGCATCCTGCACATCACAAGTGATTTGGATCCAAAGTCAACTTCGAGACTATGGACTCAATATGAAGAAGATCCCACTATATTGTGACTCTGAAAGTGCAATTAGGATCTGTCATAACCCAATGCAACACTCCAGAACCAAACACATAGCACTGCGGTATCACTTCATCAAAGATCACGTGGAAGATGGAAACGTCGAAGTTCACTTCGTAAGAACCATTGATCAACTGGCTGACGTCTTTACAAAAGCTCTTCCTGAAGCATCATTCAATAAGATATTGCAAGGACTAGGTATGATGGAATCAGAGTCAGTACCTCACACTACCTCTCAAACTCAAACGTAAGAACCGAAACCAACCGAACGTTCGGGTTCGGTTCAACTATCCGACTCACTCTTTTCTTCAAAGGTAGTTTTTCTCTGTTGTATATTTCTTGTACAATTTTTGTTATTCCTCGTGTTAAAATTATTTTTCTTGTTTGCCTAAATTTCTTAATTCCTCAAAATTTTATTGAACCGAAACCATCCGAAGGTTCGGGTTCGGTTTTTCAAAATTCTCTAGAACCGAAACCAACCGAACGTTCGGGTTCGGTTTTTCAAAATTTTCAACAACCGAAACCAACTGAATGTTCGGGTTCGGTTTTTCATATGTCATTTTTAAGTTTTTTTTGTCTATTTTTTTTTCTTCTTATTCTTTTTCTTCTTTCCATTTTTTTTAAAATCTCAAAAACTCCAAAAATATTTTTCTTATTTTATTTTATTTCTTGTGTGTTCGTGTTCGTTTATGGGGATAAATTTGATGAAATACCTAAGTGTCCCTAGAAGCATGCTGCTGTATGTGTCTCAAGCCTCATAAGATTTTGAATAATGGCCTTCATGACCTGGTATATACAAACCTTGTCTTCCCAATAAGGCCAACTCATTTATTCTAATCGTGAGCTACCTCACTCTTTTCTCACATGAGTTAAGAGTTTTCTGCTTGGTCCTTCTTTTCGCAGCAGAGGTACTTTGTTCTCTTACACCATCTCCATATTCCTTCTCCACTACACTCATTCCATCATAGTAACCCTTGAGACTCTCAGAAATTACCACTGAGGTTTATGGTTACACAATGTCTGTGTTTATGATCTTAGTATTGTGTCACTACGAACTAAGTGAAACCCAAAATTCCACACCTAATGAATTGACGGTGAACAATTAAGTTGCTCAAGTTTTCACTAAAGGATTGACGGAAGTACCCTATTAAAATCTCCAATTTTATGTGATTCCTATGAAATTGTTAAAACCCATAACATTTCTTCCCTTGGGATCTAATTCTTATTTTTCTTTCTGAGATTTTATTTTCAAGCCACTCTTATTTAGCCTAATTAAAAGAAGCCTTTCAACATTTCTTAATAAATGGTTGATCGTAATTTAACGGGAATCCTCTTTCAAACCTTAAGTTCTCTCTTGTCCTGTGGCATTAAATGCGCGTGGTTAAACAGTAACGGCTTGTCCTTATGAAACGGTGCTTGTTGGACGGCGTGATCCTAGGAACTTGACACTCTCTCTCTTACGTGATCATCGCACGCCCCAACTGTCATCCATATGAGATTTTAAACGATTTTTCTCTCTCCTATCACCCACTATAAATAGCCCACTACACCACCTTTTACCTCTTTACCACTTTCAAAATTTCCAGAACGCAAACACTCCCAAACAGTTTCCTGTTCATCATCCTCTTCATACCTGCAACAATGGCTGATTCCTCTTCAGTTCATGCTACCTCACAGATTCTTCCCATTCGCCCACACCAATGTCTGGTCATTGATCTTAACCCACTGGCGTACGACTCCTACATGTCGCCGGTCATAGAGTGCTTGAAGTATTCCCAACTTGTTCCGGCTCTTTCCAGAATCGAATCGGTGCCGATGGTGGCCCTATTGCAGGTCTACGCGACTGCATATTACGACAAGGCTGTCGACCGGGTGTTTTTCGAGATTGGAGACCACAAAACCTCCTTCTCTCGCCCACGTTTCTGCACCTTGCTAGGGTTTGCTGCTGACCCTTCAAGAGTTCATCCGGAGTCGATACATATTGGTCATCTGTATAACATGTTTTACAACATGGGATACACAGAAGTTCTTACCTCTGTCGCAAGATTCAAAAAGTCATGCTTGCCGCCACAATGGAACGGTTTATTTACAGTCCTTTTCAAGGGCTTGTCGGAGAGAAGTTCAGGATCAGATGGTGCAAGTCGTCTATTCCTCACCATCATGTACGGAGTTTACAATGGGATTAACCTGGATTATGGGTTTTTCCTATGGCAACAACTTATTCAAAGCCTCTCCTCTTCATCCCGACACTCTAAGGTCTCGTTGGCCCGATTCTGGATCCTAATAACAAAATGGGCCATGGATAGATTCGATGTTCCCACTGCTGAAGGTGCATCGATGTCTTCTGTTGGTACTTTCCATACCAAGAAGATCATCGTCTCAGATGCATCAAAATTCTCCTTTATTGGCTCTATCCCGGAGTCAATGTATGGTGATGTGCCTTCTGATAGCAGGTTGATTCGGAAGCTCAAGGAGCTAAGGCCATCTGGTCCAAGGGATCTGACCCCGGATATGCTCAGGTCCATTCATGATGCAGACAAACCGGTGAGCAGGGGTAAAAAGGAAGAAAAAGGGAAGCAAACGTCCAAAGCTCCAAAGGGACCTTCTCCCAAAAAGCGGAAACAACCGAAAGCCGCACAATCCCCACTGCCGAAGAAGAGGAAGACCCAACCGAAGCGAAAGCTTGTAATTCCCTCTTCTTCGAGTGACTCTGAGGGTGAGAGTTCGGGTTCTGAAGACTCTCAAGGAGACGCATCTTCTCAACGAGGCAACACACCACCTCGGTCCCCTACCCCAGAGATGGAACTACCAATTTCCCCAATTCCTTCCCCTCCACCAATCTTTACAACTACAACCGAATCACCACATGTAACCGAACCTCCTCAACCCAGAACCCAAACAACCGAAACTACCCATACTCAACCACCAACTTGGAGCGCCCAGAAGATTGTAAACGTTCGGGTGCTGAAACCTTATACTGAGGGACGTTTTATAAATGTTCGGTTCAAGTTGATTCGGGGATCTGCAAGAACTGCTCATCTTATCTCCCTGGCAGATCTACCGAATCTAAATCCTCATGATTGGATTGTCCTGCATAATATCCTTTTGACCAATCAAGCTGAATATGGTCCCATTCTAGACCATGTCAAAAGGATGTTAGTCTGCTACATCATGGAGGTTGCCCTAATGGATCAGGAGGTCGCCACAGTCTTCAAGAAGAAACCAAAGATTGCTCCTGTGGGATCGGCCAGTGATCTCAATCAAATGCTACTGGGCAGGATCAACCCGAGACGCAACTCGGTTATGTTCACTAGAGCGAAAGGATAGAAATGTCTCTTCGCTTTAGCTGGCAAGCATCTTTACACCACAACTTGTTTGGAGCATGTGTTGTTCATTATCAAACGGTGTAAAGAGAACTCGGCTGATGACATCAAATACTTTGAAGATATGATTAATTGGTACATCCGGTTTAGACAGACCATTCTCTCCATCACCAAATGTCTGCTCAGTACCGTGAAGAAGAAGGTACCTGCTTCAGCTGCTGGCCCAAGTAACTAGTGAAGGTCTCGCTCCAAATTGACGCAAAGGGGGAGATTGTTGGGCTGAAGATCATTTTTGTAGATTGCGTCTTTTGGGCTCGATTAGCATAAGGCTTTTTGTATTCCGGTTTGGGCCTGTCCAACTGTGAACCTTTTATGTGTTGTATATAAGTTTACGCTTGCATGCATATTAGGTTAAGGTTTTAGAGATCTGAGAATAGCGATAAATCTAGACGATAACAGGTTTCTTTGATCGTTCCTGTAACCTTCCAATCCTCTACAATTGATGTTCTTAATCGAGCTCTTCTGAGGATTTTGTTTAATCATTTGACACGTTTGATTCCATCTTGTCTTGTTCTTACTATTGCGTTTATATTGTTTTTGTTTACTTACTTGTTCAAGATCTAATCGATCTTCATAGATTAAGGTCAGTTTAATCTCATCACATTGTTTATAGTGAATCAAGTATATCAACCCATAAAAGATATACTAAACTATAAACCCAGTTGGGATTAAAACACTCTGACCAAGAGTCTATACTTTAAATACTAAAATATTTAATTAAGTATACTAGTCTACATTCATACTAAAACCGGTGTCACAACGACAAGAACAAAAGTATTACGATTGTTAAATATCACAGGTAAGCTCGGGGATATATGGTCAGTCTTGGGAATGGCATAGCCTGATCAACTATGCTGGTCCTAGTAGTGATTAACATATGCCCTAGAATGGTTGTGATGTGTTAACAAGTCTAAAAACTTACCAACAATACCATAAGAAGATCAGTAGAACCTAAACTTAAAATACTATAGGTGTATTTTGTACTACCAACTACATATATACTATATCTTTATACCTCTCTTTTCGCGTAGATTTAAATGGCTGGATTCCATCACGGTGACCCGTACTTTCCAAATGAAGGCAACGCAGGATGGCTCGAAGCAGAGTCTGATGATGAACACCAAATTCCGTTGGATGATCATCAAGCTGAAGGCTTCTCAGATGGATCAGACTCTGAGCCTGAAGTCAATAACCTACCTCCAGTAGGTCAAGCCCCGAACAACAACCCTCGACCAACTTTTCTAAGTCCCACTCCCTTGTGGGTAGATAACTTGAATCGCTGGAGCGACGAACAGGGTCAACCCTTACCATACTTTGGGGACCGAACCTTTTACAACGTCAGCGATGGTGGCTCTGCTGACCGAGCTCTACCTGTCATTATCCGTAGAATAGCTCATAATGTCGAGCAAGTCGAGCAGCCATCGACCGGGTCGTGGAGATTGATGCCAACTCTGGTGTCAACACAGTCCGCATTCGCCGTCTTGAAGAAGACATGGAACGGACCCGGAGAACCAATGAAACCCTACAGCAACATCTGGTTGCCTCTCAAGCTGAAGTCACGGAACTTCAAGCTCGTCAAAGGGTTCATGAACGACACCTTCAAGAGGTGGTACGTCAAATGAGAGACCTCAGGGTTCTCCCGAGGAATACTCATCGCCGTTAGATGATGTCTAGTACATCATTATCTTTTGGGTTAAGAATTAGCCTTTAACATATGTGCTCTAAGTAGCACTTATCTGTAAAATATTTATAACTTTCAGTACTCGAATTAGGATTCTATGAACTGTCAAACTTTCCGTATGGTATGATGTAAGACCTACTGTTAGGTCAATTTTCGTTGAACTCGTTACATCAGTAATACCAGTATTATTGACAACTACTTACTCTGTGGGAAGAATCTTTACATTTGGGTTTTCCTACACATCTTTCTGGTTAAGATCTCAAACACTCATTCAATTGTTGGGCTATGGTTAGTTAGTCCATGTGCCATTCGCACATTACTTACAAATTGATTCTTACCACTTCTCTCATCTTTATAAACTTATAGCTGAAAGATGCCTCCTCGCAAATCTCCTCGGAATAACCCTACACCTCAAAACGAAAGAACTAAAGAACATTCCAGTAGTGAGCGACTTCGCCGACATTTTCCCAGAAGAACTACTTGGATTACCTCCGCAACGACAGGTCGAGTTCAGAATCGACTTGGTCCCAAGAGCTACCCCAGTAGCCAAGTCGCCCTACCGCTTAGCACCAGCAGAGATGCAGGAATTATCTGGTCAACTTAACGAACTGCTCAGCAAGGGCTTTATAAGACCAAGCTTCTCACCTTGGGGAGCACCGGTCTTGTTCGTTAAGAAGAAAGACGGATCATTCCGTATGTGTATCGACTACAATGAACTCAACAAACTGAAGGTCAAAAATCATTACCCTCTGCCTCGCATAGATGATCTATTTAACCAACTGCAAGGGGCGAAATATTTTTCCAAAATTGATCTAAGATCCGGATATCACCAGTTACGAGTGCTCGAGGAGGATGTGCCGAAGACAGCCTTCCGAACTCGTTACGGACACTACGAGTTCGTGGTGATTCCATTCGGATTGACCAATGCGCCAGCAGTTTTCATGGACCTGATGAACAGAGTATGCCGACCTTACTTGGATCAGTTCGTCATCGTTTTCATTGACGACATCCTGATCTACTCCTGAAGTAAGGAAGAGCATGGCGATCACCTACGACTAGTTTTAGGAACCTTACGAACCGAGAAACTTTATGAGAAGTTCTTGAAATGTGAATTTTGGATCCGAAGAGTCAAATTCTTAGGACACATGGTAAGCAAAGAGGGAATCCACGTGGACCCATCAAAAATTAAAGCCATTGAGAACTGGTCAACACCCAAGATGCCGACATAAATTCGTCAATTTCTAGGTCTTGCTGGCTACTACCGCAGATTCATTCAGAACTTCTCCCGAATAGCGAAACCTCTTACAACCCTGACCCAGAAAGGCGTGGCCTTTGACTGGGAAGAGAAACAAGAGAGAGCGTTCCAAACGCTCAAGCGAGCCTTGTGCACCGCGCCAATACTATCTCTCCCCGAAGGGATAGAAGACTTCGTAGTCTATTGCGATGCATCGAACCAAGGGCTCGGGTGTGTTCTGATGCAGCGAGGTAAGGTCATCGCCTACGCCTCCAGACAGTTGAAGACACACGAAGTTAACTACACGACCCACGATCTTGAACTGGGAGCAATGGTGTTTGCTCTGAAGATCTGGAGACATTACTTGTATGGAACGAAAAGCACTATCTTTACCGACCACAAGAGTTTACAACACATATTCGATCAGAAGGAGCTCAACACGAGACAACGACGGTGGGTTGAGCTACTCAGTGATTACGAATGCGATATTCGTTATCATCCGGGTAAAGCCAACGTAGTAGCAGGCGCCCTAAGTCGGAAAGAATACTCTGGTCGCAAAGTCAAGTCATTGTCGATAACCATCCATTCGCACTTGTCTAAACAAATTCAGGCGGCCCAACTTGAAGCCATGAAGCCTGAAAATGTGACGAGTGAATCCCTCAGAGGAATGGATAAGAATTTAGAAGCCAAGGGTGACAGAGCCTTATATTACATGGACCGGATATGGACACCGAAACACGGTGGTTTCCGAGACTTGGTCATGACCGAGGCGCACAACACTCGGTATTCCGTCCACCCAGGTTCAGATAAGATGTATCTGGATCTTAAAAAGCTATACTGGTGGCCTAATATGAAAGCAGAGATTGCTACCTTCGTAAGTAAATGCCTTACTTTCGCAAAGGTTAAGGTTGAGTACCAGAAGCCCTCCGGTTTACTGCAACAACCAGAGATTCCAGAATGGAAGTGGGAGCGGATCACTATGGATTTCATAACCAAGTTGCCCAAGACAACGGGTGGACTTGATACCATATGGGTCATCGTCGATAGATTGACCAAGTCTGCACACTTCCTGCCAATTAAAGAAACCGACAAGATGGAGAAACTTACGAGAACATACCTTAGGGAAATCGTACAGCTACATGGTGTGCCTATATCCATTATCTCCGATAGAGATAGTAGGTTCACCTCAAGATTCTGGCAATCACTGCAACATTCCCTAGGAACAAGGCTGGACATGAGCACAGCCTACCATCCACAGACCGACAGACAAAGTGAGAGGACGATCCAGACTTTAGAAGATATGTTGCGTGCTTGTGTAATTGACTTTGGAAAAGCGTGGGATACCCCTTTACCCCTCGTCGAATTTTCCTACAACAACAGTTATCACACGAGCATAAAGGCAGCACCATTTGAAGCCCTCTACGGCCGAAAGTGCAGATCCCCTCTGTGCTGGGCTGAGGTGGGTGATACCCAATTAGCTAGGGGGCAAGCTTCCGACAGTACTCTTGCTGGTCCGGAAATCCTTCGGGAAACGACATAGAAGATCGTTCAGATCCGTGAACGATTGAAAGCCTCTAGAGACCGACAAAAGAGCTACGCTGATAAACGCAGAAAACCTTTGGAATTTCAGGGGGGAGACCGAGTCCTTCTCAAAGTCTCACTCTGGAAGGGCTTGATACGCTTCGGTAAGCGTGGGAAGCTTAATCCTAGGTACATAGGGCCATTCGAGATTCTTGCAAGAGTCGGCCCCGTAGCTTACAAACTCGATCTACCCGACACACTTCGTAACGTACATTCTACATTCCACGTATCAAACTTGAAAAAGTGTCTGTCCGACGACACTCTCGTAATCCCACTCGACGAGATCGAGATCAACGAGAGCCTCAAATTCGTGGAAGAACCTGTGGAGATCATGGACCGTGAGGTCAAGCAGACGAAGCAAAGTCGTATCCCAATCGTGAAGGTTCGCTGGAACGCCAAGCGAGGACCGGAATTCACTTGGGAACGTGAGGATCAAATGAAACTGAAATACCCTCATCTTTTTGCTTAGTTATTTGTAACCTCTTATTTGCTTAAATTCTAATTTCGGGACGAAATTCCTTCTAACGGGGGGATGATGTGACAATGACATGTGATTGCATTAATCACATGTGATTAATAACTAGAAAAACAATGATTTCATCACTGTTCAAACTGTTTATCAAACCGTTTTACTTCAAATGACTTTTTTTGAACATTTTATATGTTTTAAACTCATCTTTACACTGTACAGCTTACTCCGTACATTACCTTTTAAACTTATTTACAACTGTGTTTCAAACAAATGTTTCCTTATACTTAAACTGTTTTATTAAACTTATGCCTTCAAATTGTTTTATAAATTGACATCCAGTCGATCTTTTATTAAAATAATACTTGTATTTCAAATGTCTTACAAAAATTATTTATTCTTTTATATTATAAATTGCATGCCCATATATGTATAGACATATAAGTAATGTTTAAAGGGCTTAGGAAGGCAATCCGCCCTATTTCCTTTTCGCGCACTGAGATGTGGTCTGGTGGGACTTCGGGTGACCATCCGAAGGTCGTTTCAATATTAGTTATATATCATATATACATGTATAGACATAAAAGTACTTCCATATTCATACTTATCAGTACATCAATAGCTAGTTACCATCGGGGTAATACCGAACATATACAATTATACTAGAAATAGTACATATACAACTATACTAGAAACAATACATATACAACTATACTAGAAATAGTACATATACAACTATACTAGAAACAGAGAACATATACAACTATACTAGAAGAAATACATATACAACTATACTAGAACAGTTCATTTCTTTACATATACAAGAATACGTTAACAATTGTGATCCACTGTATCGGAGCATGCCTTAATTGTCATGGCCCAAGTTGTAGCCAGAATTCTCTTGGAGGGAGAGCGTGAGGTTGCGTATAAATCTATACTGGATTGACTATCCTACACCTTGCTGCTAGCTACAGCCGGACCTGCAGGTCTGCGGGTGCCAAACGTCATTCCGTTATTACGACCATTCATTATGTCGTTGTTACCAGTCTATAGTATGGTGCAATTTATCACAAAATGCCTTAATATAAATCCGGTTTAAGGTAGTTAGTACAATAGTAGTTCTTATAATATAAGACTACAGTACTACAATGACTTACCCATTACATATTTTAGTGATAATCTCACTTAAACGTTAATGTACAAACTATATTTTGTTAAATGATAGTTACACTTGGGAAATTACACACTTTTACATCAAACGAACGTACAAAATAGTTAAGCCTTGGTAGAAGGTTACTTTAATAGAAAATATAGGTTTTCTGAGACATTCAGAATTTTACAAACATTTTCCAACACTTACTTACATTTTTACAAACTGATACATTGAGACAGGTTCAAACGTTTTGACAACAGACATTGACACTAAAATACTTATGAACTCACCAACTTAATGCTGATAAACTCTTTCAAAATAACTTGTATTCTCAGGTCATCAGTAGACAGGTACCGAGGCCAGCTTTTGAGAAGATGGAGCGCATTCAAGACTCATCTTATTATTTTGAGATACATTATTTTTGGTGTCTATACTGTACAGAACACGCTTGTATTAAAATTATATATTTAATGCAATGGATAATGTTGTTTGCTTATTTACATTTACTGTGTTGTGATACTTTACATGACGTCCTCCGCCCCAGAACGTTTCCGCCGTTCTTGGTTTTGGGGTGTGACAAGTAAGGACTTGTACACCCTTTATGACCCTAGTAACATATGAAGACATATGTTTACAAATGATTAGTGTTTTAAACCCTAATTAAACACATATAGGCATCCAAATGTGATTAAAGGTCTTATGGTTGAGTGCTAGAAGGCTAAAGGGTTGCAAGGATAGAGTATATGACTTAACCATGGAGTTTACTCTTCTAAAACTCACCTTAAGTGAGTTTACGGTTAGGGTACCTCATCCCCCATGAGTTTACAGCCGTAAACCTCATGGGAGGAGTGTAAGTGAGTGGTTTCAAGCCTTTGGTGGTTCTAGAAGCGGTTCTAAGGTAGTATACAAGAGTATAGGGGTGTTTAAGAGTCCAAGGGTTTACTCCCTTGGAGTTTACGGTCCAAAGACCAGTCCTTGGGAGTTTACAGTCGTAAAGCCCATGGTTTACGGTAGTAAACTCTTGTACACCTCCAATCATTGATTCTAAGGTTCTTGGTTCACTCCTAACATGTTCTAGTAAGGGTATAAGGCTCTTTGGGGGACTGAAACCTTCATTTGACATGGTTTAGGGGAGTTTACGGTCTAAGAATATGCTTGGGCCGTAAACTCTATTTTACCCCTCAATTGTTGGTGTTTAAATGTTCCAAGTCCGAAATAGCAAGTCCCTTGGTCATATCTTAAGCTTAAATGAGTTTTGGAAGTGTTTTGGGCTTGGTTTGCATATTTAGAGGGTGTTTACGGCCTAAGCATGTGCTTGGGCCGTAAACCCTCTTCCAAGTCCCTAAATTTGATGATTCAAGGCTTAAACACTTCTAGGTTTAACCCAAAACTAGTTTTTAAGTCTAAAGGGAGGAGTTTTGGCATTTTTGGCACCATTTTAGGTGTTTACGGCCTAAGGAGCTTCTTAGGCCGTGAACTCCTTTCTATTGGCTTTCTTGAATGATTTTTGGGTTAAAACACAAATCAATGATGTCTAGAATAAGTTAGGGTAAGAGAACTTACGTTTTGGAGGCGGAAACTTGCGGTTTTTGGGCGAAAACAAGTTAGAGAAAGAGAGTAGAGAGAGAAAGTGGGTCTAGTGTGGTAAAAGGTTTCTATGGAGTGTTCACCCTCCTTTATATAAGGCTTAGGTTTTGTACCCGGTATACGACTACCCGATACTTATGTTTAACGAGGTTTAAACTTTTTACCCGGTTAAATGGTCGTAATTAAAAATAAACTTTTTCCAATAAAATGGAAAGATAATTTACTTGTTTTTATTTATTTTATTACGACGTTATTGATATAAAACACAAATAAATCAAACATTTATTTATTTGTTGACCCGAATTTAACGGAACTTTTATAAAATAGAATATTCTATTAACGGAAACGGGTTATAATGACGGAATAAATTTTGGGTTGTCATAGACGATGACTTGTTGTTTGGATAGTTGGTTAGTTTTAGGCATGTTGTACACTACAGTCACTCCCAAGCATATGGTGGCCGTGTCTCAAATGAATATAGTTGATCAGGCTATATTGACCCTAGACATGACTACATAACTGCTCAGGTTTAACCGTAGTGCCCAACACCCAATTACTTTTGTTTTGTTCTACTCGTGGTTATTATTTCTGATATTTAGATATTCTTGTATACTTTTTGTAAAATACTTGTATTTTAAAGTATACTTTTAGTTCAGAGCACTTCGGGCCCTTAGTGTTTATAGTTATATACCATGTGAGGTTCGTTATACTTAGTTCACTATAAACAAAAGCTCTGATACCAATCTGTCACACCCTGAAACCAGCGGCGGAAACGTTCCAGTGCGGAGGACGTCATGCGTAATATCACAACCATTGTACATAGTAAGCATAGTACACACAACTATTACATTACATAAGAATATTTACTTTTGTTTGAATGCTGAGAAATACATAGTTTATATACATCAGTATAACAAAAGTATAGACGAGACTTCTGTATGCACCGACTTTCTCCAAAAGTAAGCGAGATACCTGTCTAACGTGAACCTGAGAATACAAGCAGTTTTAGAAATATTAGCATAAAGCTGGTGAGTTCATAAGCGGTTGAGTTCTGGTAAAATAAAATGTTCCTTTAATTTCATGAAAAGTTTTTATATAAGAAAATACCATATTTTCTTATAAAAGAAGTTTGGTTATCCAATTGTTAAACAGTCTGTTTATGAAAAGTTAAGTTATCCCAGGAAAAACCCATATTTTCCTTAAAAGTGAATGGTTGGTTATTGATCCGGAAATGAAGTGTACACGTATCTACCATACTTGTATCGTTAGGTGCAGTTTCCTTGAAAGTTTGGTTACTCTCGATGAGGTACATTAGTTTTAATACACACAGAAAACTAATAAGTAGGTAGTGAACTAATTCCTAAGGGTATTTCTGATACCCTCTAGTAATCAAAATAGTTATTACTTTGAGGTTAGTTCACTAGGTTCATTATTACTGAAACTAAATCTCCATTATCTAAGTTGTGAGTTCTATAACCATACAATAAACTAGATATGGCTCGTAACGGGGGCCAATGTCATTTTATGACTTTGTCACCCGTAGACCTGTCGGTCCCACTATAGCTAGCAACAAGGTGTGGGATAGTCAGTCCCGTATAGATCTATACACACAAGTCACGTTCTCCCTCCAGGAGATTTTGGTTACAAGGTCGGTCCTCCACTAGCGTATCTCTGTGGAGTGTTACCGAGGACGTGTCTCCAATCTTAAGAATAACAAATTTACAAGTAATAATATGGAAAATCCCATTTTATGATTGGCATGAATCCTTTGTAAATTTTGAAATATAACATAAATTATAACATTTTATGATGAAATTTACAAGTATCCTTGTTTTAGTTTTGAAAACTAACTCTACAAGTAGTTTCTTAATCGGTAGGTAAATTGGTTTTTGTATGTTAAAAGCATGTTGAGCATGGAAGTATTTCATACGAAATAATAAGTTTTGAGTACAAGTTCCCTTAAACTTTTGCTTGTATTCCCCCCTACCGCTGAAAACATGAAAAACTCGGAAAAAGGTGTAGGGGTATAAACTCACCTGACGTGGGTGTGCCGGGTAGGACGCTAGGTGTCAATTTAGGACTTGAACACACGCGAGGATCCTATGTAACCTGAAGTGATACATAATTATACCTAATTAGTCATTAAACCACTAATTAAGCAAATACACTCTAATGCGTGGAAACAATTTATTTCAAGTGTTAGGAATGATACGGGTTGCATATAAGGAGTGTATGGCCTCGTTAAGGAGTTTACTCTTCAAGTGTAAGTCCTTAGGGGTGTTTATAGTTGCAAGACCATATCACGATGAGTTTACGGCCGTAAACTCATGGGAGTGGTGTTATTGGGTGCTCAAAGGTCTTATGCTTCACAAAGAAAGGTCCTAGGGTTGAATCAAAGGCTATGGAAGTGATTGGAACTTGAAATGACCCTTGAATGGAGTTTACAGTTCTTGAATGCTCCCTTAGTGAGTTTACGGTCGTAAACACATGAGTTTACAGCCGTAAACTCATTTTTGGCACATTCTTGCATGATTTGGTGCTTCTAAGGTAAGCATACAAGGTTCTAGCCACTTATTCAAGCCATAGAAGGTGTTTAAGGGCACTTTAACACCCTAAAAAGGTGTTTACGATTTTGGGACATTCCCAAACCATAAACTCATGTTTACTCCTTTCTTTTCATGATTTGGGGTTCTAAGATCATTCATGCCAGTCCCTAGGCCATTAGCTAAACATTGGAAGCGTTTTGGAAGAGTTTTGGGGCATCAAAACCCCCTTTTTGGGTGTTTATGGTTTTGGGATGCTCCCAAACCGTAAACACATGTTCTTGGGGTTTTTCAATGATTAAACCATGAATTTGCAAGTATGTTAGGCTAAGCAACAAGCTAGGAAGGTTAACTTACAGTTGTGAAGCTTGAAGGGGCATTTCTAGATCGAATCTCAAGTTGTAGAGAGAGAGAGAGAGAGAGAGAGAGTAGAGAGAGAAAGATCTAAGGGTGTGAAAAAGGTTCAAATGGAGACCACTCAACCCTTATATAGGGTTGAGTTCATGGCCAGGTGGGGATCCAACCAATCCCGACATCAAACGGAGTTTACAATTGTACCCAATTAAATGGCCGTAACCCGAGTAGAAATTTTTCCGAAAGAAATCAAGGGTATTTCACGTGATTTTATTGCTTTCAGACGCATATGAAAAATACAAAAATAACCAAAATCGATTTACTTAAGTCAAAAGTTAACGGAAAATTTTAATAAAAATAACTTCTTATTAACGGAAGTGGGTTACATTGACGGAATAAATTTCGGGTTGTCACACATAATGAATCAAAGGAATGTCGAAGGATTAGAATATACTCACACCTTAGCAGAGCTCGATAAAGAATTTCCAGTGTAGAGGTGTGATAGGGTTTTACAGTACAATGAATGAAATAATAATGACAGCGTTAATCCTTAAGGATGCATGCATGCAACTTTATATACTAAACCCTAGAATAATAAACACGGTTGGATAGGCCCAAACCGATGACAAAATTGGACTCAATAACCGAGCCCAAAGACGCAACACTTTAGACCCAACAATCTCCCCCTTTGCATCAATAGAGGTGAGACTTCACTTCGGTGGAGGTTGTGGAGTTCGCTTCAAAACCTTAAACGGTCTTGGTATGATGGCAAGAAGAGTTTGTAGAAAGACCATATACCACCGAAGCATGTCCAAAAACAGCTTCTTATCTGCTTCACTGTTCTGATCGCACCCATGAGTTATCTCAAGAATATGCTCCAAGCAAGAAGTGGAGAATAGGTGTTTACCAACAAGTGCAAATAAACGCTTTTGACCTTTACGCCTTAAGAACATGACAGTCTGAAACTGTGGGCCAAATTTACCCTTCACCATAAACTTGATGTCGCTTGCCTTCCCAATTGGCTTGACTGTGGACTTCTTTCGTATGGCAGAAGTGATTTTCTGATCCATCTTTGTGACTTCATGAATATAACACACCAGCATTCGCTTGATGTGATCTATAATGGGCTCATACTCCTTTTGATTGGTCGGCAAAATGTTGTTTAGGAGAATCTAGTCATGGGGATTCAAATTTGGCAAGTCAGCCAGGGATATCATATGAACTGAACTATCTGAGCCACGGGTCACTTTGAGCTTGATGTTGATAAACTTCCCTGCTGAAGTGGGTTTCAACACCTTGATTGTTGTGATCTTCTTTTTACTCCAGGTCAGGCAGTGATGTTGAGAGAAGTCATGATAGTATTCAAGCAAGTCTTGATCAACCTTTGGGTTAGGTGAAGGAATAGCAACTGTTGACTCAAAGCAATGAAAAATGAAATCCTTTTGAGTGATAGGCATATCAAATTGAGCATCCTTAGAGTTCTCAACATCAAATGAAAGGACAGGCTCGAGCCAATGTGTGCTAGGAGCTTCAATTACCTCTTTCCGAAGCTTTTCCAATGTCCACAGAGGGAACATCGATTTCCTTTGTTCTAGAAAGATAGCTTCTTTCTGTTCCCTCTCCTGATCAAATGCTTCTTTGGCTTTATGAACCTTCTCTTTAATATCATGAGCACTGGGCTTGATTTTTTGACTAATAGTTTTAGAAGCTGGTTCTTCATGATCGGACATATTATCTACATCATTATCATCATCATCATCATCAATAATCTCCTTCCCTTTGTTTGTCACACTACCCAAAGCTTCTTTACCTTTTGGTTCAGTTTAGACTTTCGGTTGTTGTGGTTTCGGTTTTGGTTGTTGTTGAGGTTTCGGTTGTTGATGAAGCTAAGATGGGTTTTCTTCTCCCCCTTGTTTCAGAGGACAAGAGACTTCTGAACACCTTCTATCCTGCCTAAAATGTTAAGAGCAGGTCTCAGCTTCTCAGCTAAGTGGCGTTGAACTGAAATTGTCTGGACAGAGTCATGGGCTTCCAATAGATGGAGAAGGATAGAGTGTACATCACCAACGGAGCTTTTAACTACTGCTCTCTCCGACCGAAGTTGCTCAAGATACTTGGTTGCCTGAGCCAGAAGCAAGGACTTGGTTTTAAGTTGAGTGGTCTTGAGGGCCAGTTCATCCATTATTTTTCTCTCGACTGCAAGATCATCTTGTAGCTTTTGAAGGCGAGAGTCAACTGAGGAGTGGAAAGTGCCATGACCTATTTGAATATTCAAGAGAAGCTGGTCATTTTTTTCCTTCTCCACCTGAAGAGACTTAGAGAGGTTATCAATTGAGTTGTTACCATTGCAGCATTCGTCTCAGCTGCTCATTGTATAGACTTAAGAAACAAATTGGCATCAGAAATTAGTTTTTCAACTTTTTCGATCGCTGTTGTGCAAACTTTGGTTGAGGCATCGATAGCAGATGTGGCGTTGGAAATGGAAGCATCATGTTCCTTTACAAGAACAACCATCATCACTTTTATAGCATCCTTAGAGAGTGTATTTTGAGCAGATGAGCAGGAGGTCATTAGTTTATCAAGCTTCTTATTCAAGTCCTTGAGGTGCCTTTTCGTGATTGGGGCATCATCATCGTCATCACTCTCAACTCGATATGGACTGTAGTAGAAGGAGTCATAATAGACATCCTCACTTCCAAGAACTGTGCTTGTTTCGATTGAAGGAGTATGTGAGAGAGGTTTTGAGGTAATAGGTGGTTCTGGTGCTGAAGTACATACCCCTGTATCAGATACGTTGGCACGAACCTCAAGTTCGGTAGTTTTGGTAGTAGTGATGGTTGCGTCAGAGAATATGGGAGTTGGAATGGGAATTGTAGTTGTGGGTTGGGATGTGATAACTGTTGGTATTGGAGAAATGGAGATTGTGAGTGAAATAGGTGGAGGAGAAGGTGCATTGGAGTGAACAGTTACCATAGGATTAGACGAAAGAGGAGGTGTGTCACTACGAACCAAATCCTTATTGTCTGAGTCTTCACTTTCGCGTTTGCTTGGTGGAACATTCGGTTGCTGATCAGATGGAGCATAGTCTGAATCACTTGTTGAAATACGCCTAGATTTCTTAGCCACATTCTTAACCTTTTTCTTCTTCGGTTTAGAGGGTGCCGCCTTCTCGGACTTTCACTTCTTAGGAGTGGACACCTTGGACGATTGACCCTCCTCCTTCTTTTTCAAATCAGGCTTTTTGCCCCTTTTAGCTGGTTTATCAACTTCCTCTATTGACTTGATCATCTATGGAGTTAGTTCCCTAGGCCCTGTTGAAGGAAACGTCTTGTATTCCTGGATCACCTTGCTTTCGCTTGAAACACAGGCATACATTGATTCTGGAATAGAACCGTTGAAAGGAAACTTAGATGGATCGGTGACTATGATTTTTATAGTGTGAAAAGTAGCGATTAAAGAGAGCAACGAATCCGACATGATGGGCACATGAAACCTTTCCATAGCCCAATATGTAACAATGGTCCAAAACCTCCCACATGAGATTTTGGAATAGCAAGAAGCAGAAGCGAGGCTTTGCACCAGCTGAATCCACAAAACTGATCCATAATCCAAGTTGATGCCAGTGTATAACCCATACAGAAGAGTCATGAATACCTTGCTAGCCCCATCCGAACCATCCACCATCTCAGAAAGGCCTTTGAACAGAAGAGTGAAAAGGCCATTCCATTGAGGAGGAAGGCAAGACTTCTTCACCTTAGTCGCCTTCGAGAGGAGTTCATTATACCCCATATTGTAGAACATGGAGAAGAGTTGAGTAGTGGTGATTGAGTCAGGGTTGACTATGGAGGCTTCGTAAGAAATCCCTAGTAGCGCACATAATCGATTTTTGGAAATTGATTTCTTTTAATCGAGAATGTCAAAGAAAACCCTCTCTTTTGTTTTGTTGTAAGATGTAGTGGAGTACACCTGAGAGAGGAAAGACATAGGGATAGATTCCACCTTCATCAGAGCAACCACAAGTGGGGAATACTTGAGACATTCCACCACTTGAAGCATGTAAGGGTCGTATGGAAACGGTGTAAGATCAATCAGGAGGTTCTGGTTAGCCTTGATTGTAAGAAGAGTGGATCGAGCCGAGGTTTCTTGAACTGATGATGATTCCGCCTTTGATGAAGCATAATGAAGGTGATGATGAACAGTAGAGTAAGAATCGCCGGTATTTGCCTTTGAGAAGTTTGAGAGTGGTAAAGATTCAATAGTAATTTGAAAAGATCCTTTATACTATCTGTAAGAGAGAGAAAAGAAATCATAATGATTTCATAGGCGAGATTTCCTCAATCAATGCCTAGAATGGCGTGATATGACAGCAGTTATGCCGAAAAAGGCGTCAGGCTTGCGTGATGACAACAATCGGTTCACGTTCACGCATCTTTTCCATATTTATCATTTCATTATTGTTTCAAATTCTAGACCATTCAAATTCATGCTGACTCATCCTTTCGCTTTAAACCCCTTTGCTTTCACATAAAATAAAGCAATTCCTCCAATATGAACCGAAGTTATATTTCTGAAACAAGCTTATGAATAACCGAACTAGATTTTGGAAAATCATGAAGATTTTCGTGCAAGATAGTGTCAAAGATAAAGAAATAAAGCAAGCTATTTGTGGGATATATGTAACAGCCCGTTATTTCAAGTCAGTAAAAATCGAGTCCGGTAACCTCTTTGAGAAAGGAATTAGAATATCATTGAAAAATGAAGTATTCAAAAACTCTATTTGGAGTACACTATGTGGTAGTTATCGTCTTAAGGTTTCCAAACATATAAATAACACAAAAATCCGAGTTATAACGAAGAAATTATGATCATTCTAAGTTTTCCGACAAAAACTGGCAATACGAAGTTGCGTAAAAATGCAAAGTTTCAATAAAACCCTTTCTGACCTTAGGTTTCTAAATGGAAGTCATAGATATCGTTAAACTACAAACATGCATAAAAAGAACGCTCAAATCGGACATCGTATGAATAAGTTATGAATTTTTAAAGAAATTCCTTAATAACGTCATTTTAATAAATAAATAATAAAAATAATTCCGGAAATTGCCAACGGAATCTAAATGAAAGTTGTAGATCGTAGTCTCACCTTCGCGGGGATATAAAGAACGTCAAAAACGGAGTTCGTATGAAGGAGATATGAATTTTCGAAGTTTGATAAATAATTTATATATAATTTTTATTAAAAATTCGGTATTATCCGAAGGGGAGTCAGCGTCCTCATCCGAGGTACGTGCTGCGTACCCCTGTACGCCCTGCGTACCCGAGGAGCTTGGCCTCAAACCGTCCACGTCGCCCTATGTGAGGCTACCGACCCGCCCGTCCGACCCGCCGTCCCATCCGACCCGACAGCCTAAGCCATCCCATCCGAGGCCGAGGCAGTCGAGGCTTCGGTCACGCATGACGTACGCGTACGCGCTGCGTACGAGCGTACGCCCCGCGTACGAGGCTTCTCAGGACCCCCGAGGAATCCCGAAGGTCGATTTTACTCCCGAGGAATCCCGAGATTTTTGAGGAAAATCCATTTCCCGAGACGAAACTCTGCCGGTTTTCCATCTTGCTATCTTCAAACTTTCAAGTGAGTTCATACCCCTTTCAAACACACTTTAAATACATTTTAAATGCTTTTATACTCTTTTAGGGGGGAACACAAGTAAACATACGGTTATTATCGTGTAATTTATAAAGTTTCACTTCGCTTGATTTACCGAATAAATCACTTGGAACCCATTACTATTATGGAAAACTCTTGACATACTTTGTGTGCATTAGACTTATACAAAGTATATAATGATTTCAAAGTACCTTTCATTGTTAAGTCGTGTTATATATTCTAAAAACTTATGACCTTGCTTTGTCAAACATTGTGAAAAAGGATAAACTTTGCATACAAAACTATCACTTTAATACAGGCTTAGTTGAGAATCCATGAGACGTGTATATCTTCAAACGTTACTTTTTCTTTATTAGAAAGTAATGCTGCAAGTCCTGTCTATAACCAGAGTCTCCCGTTCGGAGAACGTGTCAAATGTGTATAGATCTATACGGGAAGTCATGATCCCGCGCCCTGACTGTTAGCTACAGTCCGTCTTTTGGGGGTGACAGTTGTCATAACGCTGCGACGCCTGAAGAACGTCGTTACAGGCATATTATGTTTAGTATGGTTATAAAACTCATCGGATATACAATTATTATGGTATTATGCTTTTATGAACGAGTAGCTATTAAAACTATTCTTCATCTAACAAATGCGATCTTCGTATAGCTTTATTATATAAAACTATGACACAACTTTTGAACGTCGGTTTCTTGCAAATTTTTGGTCTTAGAGACTGCCATTTATGTTAGGAAAATAAGGGATTTTCCTGGTGCAATTATTCACAACTTATAACACGAACATTCATATGCATTTCATACTTTTATAAGAAAATAAGGGTGTTTCTTGGGAAACACAACAACTCGTATCTCAACCATTAGGGAAAATATGGGATTTTCTGGATTTAATACATTCACTTTAAACACAACAAATCACAACTCTTTACATTTGAAATGTTGCGTTTTCTGGAAAATATACACCCATTTTGGAATGGCATCTAATTTTTCTAAACTACTTATGAACTCACCAACTTAATTGTTGACACTTTTTCTTTGAAATAACTTGTATTCTCAGGGAACCGCTAAGTAGGTTTGGGAATCAACTTTTTGGATTAACGCGCTGGCGTTAATTACTTCTTTTGAATGATGTTTATGTATTTATCTTTTGAACATGTAATGAATACAATTATGTAAACATCTTGGAAACTTTAATGTATATGGTGCTGTGTACTTTCCTTTCTATGAACTGTTATGATACTGAATATGACGTCCTCCGCCCCTGAACGTTTCCTCCGTTCTGGTTTGGGGGTGTGACAGATTGGTATCAGAGCTTTATTTATAGGGAATTAAGTATATCAAAACCATTCCTTTTTGATATACAACTATAAACTCAACTGGGCAAAAACACTCTGAGAAAATTCATACTTTTGAAATTAAATCTAATTAGTTTTAAGGTAAGCATGCACTCATTTTATACTAATAACAGTTCACAGTAAATAAACTTTAGAAGTATTATAAATAAGTTGTGCAGTACAGGTACGCCTTGGGACATGTAATCGGAACTGGGAAGAATATAGCCTGATCAACTATATTTGTCCAAGATCTGACTAACGTATGCCAAGGAGTGTCTGCAATGGACAACAAATTTAAAACTTACCAAAAGCATATCGCTAAAGAATACTAAGGGAGTATTCGAGTGCCGTCAACCATTAAACTTAAGGGTAAGTATCATGTGCTCTAGCTTATAGTAAATTTTTAACTCTATTCTCGTACAGTCTAAATGGCGGGATTCCATCACCCCGATGACCCCTACTACCCCAACCAAGGTAATGGAGGGTGGATCAAAGAAGATCCTGAAGAAGACGAAGAGCCTATAGAGTTGGAGTGACGGGATGACTCTGGCACGGATTCGGAGCCAGAAATTATAAATCCACCAATCCCACAATCTCCCGTCCACGTGAGGAACTTCCAAGGACCCACTCCGGTGTGGGGAAGTCACCTCCATCATTGGAGCCAACAACAAAGCTTACGCCCTCCCTACGGCATGTGCCGAGACTTCTATGATGTGAGAGGCGGGGGATCAACCGACCGAGCACTTCCGGTCATGGTTGGGAAACTCGCCAACCAGTGCTATCAATCCGGAGTGCAAGCCAACCGAATCCGAGAGGTCAATGTGGAAGTACAAATCCACACGGTCGATATCAACTGCCTAGAGTTGTTGCAGAACGACATCCACATTCGCGCCGAAGCATTTCAAGCACAAGCAAATGCGGCCTTCGCAGAATTAAGAGAACAACAAGTTGTGTTTGATAGACACCTCATGGAGTCGAAGCAGTCCGACACGGAGTCGAGCTCCAAATGCAAAGCGCGCCGCAAGTAGTACTTGGCCGGCTCTCAAATTTTGTTATAAATTAGGACTTCGGATAAAAGTATTATTTTCTTTAAATTGTTCTGTAATCGGAGGCCTTTACAAAGGCCAAGAACTTTTGTCTAGACCCCGCTGTAACACAACTATATGTTTAATATATATAAGGGTATATCCCTTTTCTTGTTGTTGTTAATCATGCGCAATTCGTTCAATTCATTGGTACATCTATTCAAACTTTACTTTCAAGCTCAAAACATTGTGTCGGTCAAACCCAACTTCTTAGAACTATTAGAAGTTAACTCAATATCATTCAACTCTGAACTGCCAAAACTTATAAATCTTTCCATTTTTTTTCTTTTGGCAGCGCGATGCCTCCTCGTCCAAACCGGCCTAGGCCGGGCACGGCACCACCACCACCTCCACCACCAGCTTATGATCCAGGCTGCTATCACAGCAGCAGCAACTGCAGCCCTCTCGCAAATAAACTCCCACGGAAATGGAGGGGCGGGAAGCAGCACGAATCATCCAAATCATGGCACTGGTCATGGCCAAGGAAGAGAATGTACTTACAAGGAGTTCTCTAACGCTAAGCCAAAAACTTTTAATGGAACTGGGGGAGTCATTGCACTAATGCAATGGTTCGAGAAGACCGAAACGGTCTTCGAGATCTGCTCATGCCTGGAAGCAAGCAAAGTCAAGTTCGCTGCTTGCACTTTCGTAGATCGAGCCCTCACTTGGTGGAAAAGCCATGTGAATTCAGTGACGCTCACTGTCGCCAACGCCATGAGTTGGGACGATCTAAAGGTTCTACTACTGGAAGTATACTGCCCAAGGGGCGAAGTTCAAAAGCTTGAGCAGGAGCTCTGGAATCTGAAAATGACTGGGTCTGACCTAGTCACCTACACAGCTAGGTTCAACGACCTCGCTGCACTGTGCCCTACCATGGTCAACCCAGAATTAGAGAAGGTTGAAAGGTACATTTGGGGATTGTCACCCCAGATTCAAGGGCATGTCCTAGCTTCCAGCCCTGTTACCTACAACAGCGCTAAACGCCTGGCTCAGCGACTCATCGACCACGGAGTAAAACACGGTATCATTTCAACAACCACAAATCCACCTAGGGAGGCTCAGGGCCAGAGTAGGCCTTGGAACAAAAGGAGGGGACAAACCCTCCAGGAAAACCCCAAGAAACAACAAGTAATAGTGACCCACGCTATGACTGTACCTGCGAACCCTGCCCCCACAAGCTCATATAATGGGAAACTTCCTAAGTGCAACCGATGCAGCTTCCACCACCACGGTCCTTGCCATGATCTTCAATGCACCAAGTGTAATAAGAAGGGACATACAGCCCGCTATTGCAAAGAGCCAACCCAACCATCCGTCCCCACTACTAATACCGGGGTAAGCCGCGCCTGCTTTGAGTGCGGAGACACAGGGCACTACCGCAGGGACTGCCCAAAGGCAAACAACCGGAATACCGGCGGAAGGGACCGAGTTTTCGCAATGGGACAAGATGAAGCCATTGCGGACCCTACTATTGTTACGGGTACGTTTCTTCTTGATAACTCGTATGCATGCATTTTGTTTGATAGTGGAGCGGAAAGGAGTTTTGTGAGTCACGACTTTAAAGGCCTGCTAAAATCAATATCACAATCATTAAGTGAACCATTCATAGTAGAAATGGCCAACCGGAAAACCGAAGGCACTAAGGAGATATACTTAAACTGCACCCTAACATTAAACGATAATACCTTTTCAATCAACCTCATGCCAGTCTCGATTAAGAGTTTCGATGTCATCGTTGGCATGGATTGGCTGAGTTCTCATCATGCGGACATTCTATGTTACGATAAGGCCGTTCGCCTTAATCTGCCAACCGGCGAAACTTTCATTGTCTTGGGCGACAAACCCAGTACCACTCTTCGTATCATCTCAAGTATCCAAGCTCGGAAATGCCTATGCAAGGAGTGTCACGCGTTCTTGGCACATGTTGTAGATGTGAAACGCGAAGTCCAGGACATCAAGAGTGTGCCCGACGTATGCGATTTTCCCGACGTTTTTCCCGAGGACCTTCCGGGAATACCTCCCGCGAGACAAGTTGAGTTCAGAATCGATCTGGTTCCCGGAGCTACCCCAGTAGCCAAAGCACCCTATCGATTAGCCCCGGCAGAGATGCAAGAGCTATCCAGCCAACTGAATGAACTACTTGGAAAAGGATTCATCAGGCCGAGCTTCTCGCCATGGGGAGCACCCGTACTGTTCGTGAAAAAGAAGGATGGATCATTCAGAATGTGCATCGACTACTGAGAACTCAACAAACTTACCATCAAGAACCGATACCCCCTACCCCGAATCGATGACTTATTCGACCAACTCCAAGGAGCCAACTACTTCTCCAAGATCGATCTGAGGTCGGGATATCACTAGCTATGAGTCCTGGAGAGTGATATTCCCAAAACGGCCTTCCGAACACGATACGGACATTACGAGTTCGTAGTGATGCCGTTCGGACTAACCAATGCCCCGGCCGCATTCATGGATCTAATGAATCGGGTATGTCGTCCATTCTTGGATAAATTCGTGATAGTATTCATAGACGACATACTCATTTATTCAAAGACTAAAGAAGAGCATGGTCAACATCTGAGGCAAGTTTTAGAGACTTTACAGACTGAGAGACTGTATGCAAAATTCTCAAAATGTGAATTTTGGATTAGAAAGGTGGACTTCCTCGGTCACGAGGTCAGCAAGGAAGGAATCCACATGGATCCATCAAAAATCAAGGCTATCAAAAACTGGTCTGCGCCAACTACACCAATAGAAATTCGCCAATTTCTAGGTCTTGCTGGTTATTACCGAAGGTTCATCCAGAATTTCTCCAGTATCGCAAAGCCTCTTACCGCCTTAACCCAGAAAGGTGTGACCTACAATTGGGGAGAAAAGCAAGATGCTGCATTTCAAACTTTGAAACAGGCCCTTTGCAGTGCGCCCATCCTTTCTCTCCCAGAAGGGACCGAAGATTTTGTGGTGTATTGTGACGCTTCGAAGCAAGGGCTGGGCTGTGTACTAATGCAGAGAGGAAAGGTTATTGCATATGCCTCACGACAACTGAAAACGCATGAGGTCAACTACACCACTCATGATTTAGAACTTGGGGCGGTGGTCTTCGCTCTTAAAATCTGGAGACACTACCTATATGGTACCAAATGCACTATCTTTACAGACCACAAGAGCCTACAACACATCTTCGACCAGAAGGAGTTGAACATGAGACAGCAACGTTGGGTTGAATTGCTCAACGACTACGAATGTGAGATTCGCTATCATCCAGGAAAGGCTAACGTCGTAGCAGATGCCCTTAGTCGTAAGGAGTACTCTGGCCGAAGAGTGAAGTCATTAGCCATGTCAATCCATTCGCACCTGTCGACACAAGTCAAGGAAGCTAAAATAGAGGCCCTGAAACCCAAAAACATGACAGGTGAGACCCTTAGGGGAATGGACAAGAATTTAGAAATCAAGAGTGATGGAGCACGCTACCTCATGAACCGAATATGGACACCCAAGTTTGGTGGAATTAGAGAGGTAGTTATGAGCGAGGCACACAAGACTCCATACTCCGTACACCCTGGGTCAGACAAGATGTATCAAGATCTCAAACAACTCTACTGGTGGCCAAACATGAAAGCAGAGATCGCTACATATGTGAGCAAGTGTTTGACTTGCGCCAAGATCAAAATAGAACACCAGAAACCCTCAGGACTACTCCAACAACCTGAAATTCCTGAGTGGAAATGGGAGCAGATTTCCATGGAATTCATAACAAAACTGCCCAAAACTTAGGGTGGCCAAGATACTATTTGGGTAATTTTCGATAGATTAACCAAGTCCGCTCATTTCCTACCGATCAAGGAAATGGATAAAATGGAAAATCTATCAAGAATCTACATCCGAGAGATCGTACGACTCCATGGAGTGCCAATGTATATCATCTCGGATAGAGACAGCAGATTCACATCTAGATTCTGGCAATCATTGCAAAAATCCATGGGAACAAGACTAGACATGAGTACAGCCTATCACCCCCAAACTGACGGACAGAGCGAAAGAACGATCCAAACCTTGGAAGACATGTTACGAGCATGTGTAATTGACTTTGGTAAAGCATGGGATGTTCACTTACCTTTGGTTGAGTTCTCTTATAACAATAGTTATCATACTAGTATCAATAATGCTCCATTTGAAGCCCTTTACGGTCGTAAGTGCAGATCACCTCTGTGCTGGACGGAAGTGGGTGACACAAAACTAGCAAAAGGTCTAGTCCCTGATAGCACCCTCACTGGTCTAGAGATCATCAGAGAAACTACTGAAAAGATCGTGCAAATACGAGAACGACTGAAATCCTCGAGAGATAGGCAAAAGAGCTATGCCGACAAAAGACGTAAACCCTTAGAATTTCAGATTGGCGATCGGGTACTACTGAAGGTCTCACCCTGGAAGGGCATGATACGCTTTGGAAAGCGTGGGAAGCTAAATCCTAGGTACATTGGACCTTTCGAAATCATTTCAAGGGTTGGTCCAGTAGCCTACAAACTCCGACTTCCAATCGAGCTTAACAAAGTACATTCAGTATTCCACGTATCAAACCTGAAGAAGTGTTTGTCCGAAGAAACACTTGTAATTCCACTCGATGAGATCGAACTAAATGAAAATCTTAACTTTGTGGAAGAACCCGTCGAGATCATGGATAGGGAAGTTAAACGAACTAAACAGAGTCGCATTCCAATAGTAATGGTCCGATGGAATGCTAAGAGGGGACCTGAGTTCACGTGGGAACGAGAAGATCAAATGCAACAGAAGTATCCACATCTCTTCCCCAACCCCTAAGACTCTTCTTTTGTATTAAAATTTCGAGACGAAATTCCCTCTAACGGGGGGATGATGTAACAGCCCGTTATTTCAAGTCAGTAAAAATCGAGTCCTGTAACCTCTTTGAGAAAGGAATTAGAATATCATCAAAAAATGAAGTATTCAAAAACTCTATTTGGAGTACACTATGTGGTAGTTATCGTCTTAAGGTTTCCAAATATATATATAACACAAAAATCCGAGTTATAACGAAGAAATTATGATCATTCTAAGTTTTCCGACAAAAACCGGCAATACGAAGTTGCGTAAAAATGCAAAGTTTCAATAAAACACTTTCTGACCTTAGGTGTCTAAATGGAAGTCATAGATATCGTTAAACTACAAACATGCATAAAAAGAACGCTCAAATCGGACATCGTATGAATAAGTCATGAATTTTTAAAGAAATTCCTTAATCACGTCATTTTAATAAATAAATAATAAAAATAATTCCGGAATTTGCCAACGGAATCTAAATGAAAGTTGTAGATCGTAGTCTCACCTTCGCGGGGATATAAAGAACGTCAAAAACGGAGTTCGTATGAAGGAGATATGAATTTTCGAAGTTTGATAAATAATTTATATATAATTTTCATTAAAAATTTGGTATTATCCGAAGGGGAGTCAGCGTCCTCATCCGAGGTACGCGCTGCGTACCCCTGTACGCCCTGCATACCCGAGGAGCTTGGCCTCAAACCGTCCACGTCGCCCTATGCGAGGCTACCGACCCGCCCGTCCGACCCGCCGTCCCATCCGACCCGACAGCCTGAGCCGTCCCATCCGAGGCCGAGGCAGTCGAGGCTTCGGTCACGCATGACGTACGCGTAAGCGCTGCGTACGAGGCTTCTCAGGCCCCCCTATAAATAGCATGCGAGGGTTCCCGGGAAAATGGCTCATTCTCTCTCCTTTTTCTTGCGTTTTACCTCGTTTTCCGTGCTCGCACTACCCCGAAGCCCTGGTCATTTTGTGCAAGTCCCGAAGGTCGATTTTACTCCCGAGGAATCCCGAGATTTTCGACGAAAATCCATTTCCCGAGACGAAACTCTGCCCGGTTTTCCATCTTGCTATCTTCAAACTTTCAAGTGAGTTCATACCCCTTTCAAACACACTTTAAATACATTTTAAATGCTTTTATACTCTTTTAGGGGGGGAATACAAGTAAACATACGGTTATTATCGTGTAATTTATAAAGTTTCACTTCGCTTGATTTACCGAATAAATCACTTGGAACCCATTACTATTATGGAAAACTCTTGACATACTTTGTGTGCATTAGACTTATACAAAGTATATAATGATTTCAAAGTACCTTTCATTGTTAAGTCGTGTTATATATTCTAAAAACTTATGACCTTGCTTTGTCAAACATTATGAAAAAGGATAAACTTTGCATACAAAACTATCACTTTAATACAGGCTTAGTTGAGAATCCATGAGACGTGTATATCTTCAAACGTTACTTTTCTTTATTAGAAAGTAATGCTGCAAGTCCTGTCTATAACAAGAGTCTCCCGTTCGGAGAACGTGTCAAATGTGTATAGATCTATACAGGAAGTCATGATCCCGCGCCCTGACTGTTAGCTACAGTCCGTCTTTTGGGGTGACAGTTGTCATAACGCTGTGACGCCTGAAGAACGTCGTTACAGGCATATTATGTTTAGTATGGTTATAAAACTCATCGGATATACAATTATTATGGTATTATGCTTTTATGAACGAGTAGCTATTAAAACTATTCTTCATCTAACAAATGCGATCTTCGTATAGCTTTATTATATAAAACTATGACACAACTTTTGAACGTCGGTTTCTTGCAAATTTTTGGTCTTAGAGACTGCCATTTATGTTAGGAAAATAAGGGATTTTCCTGGTGCAATTATTCACAACTTATAACACGAACATTCATATGCATTTCATACTTTTATAAGAAAATAAGGGTTTTTCTTGGGAAACACAACAACTCGTATCTCAACCATTAGGGAAAATATGGGATTTTCTGGATTTAATACATTCACTTTCAACACAACAAATCACAACTCTTTACATTTCAAATGTTGCGTTTTCTGGAAAATATACACCCATTTTGGAATGGCATCTAATTTTTCTAAACTACTTATGAACTCACCAACTTAATTGTTGACACTTTTTCTTTGAAATAACTTGTATTCTCAGGGAACCGCTAAGTAGGTTTGGGAATCAACTTTTTGGATTAACGCGCTGGCGTTAATTACTTCTTTTGAATGATGTTTATGTATTTATCTATTGAACATGTAATGAATACAATTATGTAAACATCTTGGAAACTTTAATGTATATGGTGGTGTGTACTTTCCTTTCTATGAACTGTTATGATACTGAATATGACATCCTCCGCCCCCGAACGTTTCCGTCGTTCTGGTTTGGGGGTGTGACAATATAAGTGATGTCAAATAAGACATGAAGCAATGGATCCTCAACACGAATCTCTTTCTTCAAACTCAAGAGAGACTTTAAAGTGCTTGTGTGGTTCCCCGTAAAAATACAATCTAATACCTTTTAAGAGACATTGAAAGGCATTTTTTGATTATAAGGCTGTTAAGGGTGGATTTTGCTTCAATCCAAGCTTCAGTTCTTGACATAAGAGCAAAAGTGGATGAAGTACTTGTGAGACCAGTGTAGCCTATTAAACAAGAAGGTTTCGAACTTTTTCAGTGACTTGTTGATAATCTTGAAATCTCAAAAACAATAATTAAACTAGATCCTTTGGAAAGAAAAACCTTGGTGTTAGACATTTTCATAAGGACCTCTCAAAAATAAAAAGAGATTTCATGGTACATCCACAAAAGTGGTTTTGTTAATACATAGGTGAAAGCTAGAACATTTAATTGTTCACCGTCGATTAAGAGTTGGTTTTGAATTTTGAGTTTCACTCAGCTCGTGGTGGAACGAAGCTAAGATCATGAACACAGATGTTGTGTAACCGTAAACCTCAGTGGTAAATGTTGAGAGTCTCAAGGGTTACGTTCATGAAATGAAGTGCGATGGAGAAAGGTGTTGAGGTGGTTAAAGAACCGAAAGTACCTCTGCTATATATAAGAGTGACTAAGCAGTAAACTCTTAACTCAATATGAGAAGAGTAAGGTAGGTCATGACTAGAGTGAATTTGGCAGCCTAATTAGGAAGACATGATTTGTGTATATCAAGTCATTTAGGCTTCGCTCAAAGTCTTTGGAGGCTTCGGTCGACATGCAACATCATGCTTCTAGAGACACTTAGCTAATACAAAGATCAAAATTTATACCTATCCTAGCTCCATCATTTGAAATAATCCATAAACTATATTAGAACAAGTCAGAACAAAACAAATATTTTTGAATTTTATATGATTTTTCTGAAAAAGAAATAAAAACAGAAAAAAAAAATATTTTTGGATGCTATGAAATTTTCAGAAAAAGAATTAAAAATAGAAAATAAAATATTTTTGAATTTTTATGAAAATAAGGAAAAACATAAAAAAAAATTATGTGAAAAAGTAGTGTACAAAAGATACAACCGAAACTTCACCATGAGATATGAGGCGAAATGGACCGAGGGTTCAGTTCATTTCGGTTCCCAAAAAATCAGGACCCAAAATAGACGGAGCGTTCGCTCTATTTCGCTTCCAACATTTAATTAGGTGAAAGCGATTTCGATGTAGATTCAGCTTCCATCATTCCTAAACCTTGTAAGATCTTATTGAAGCTTGCTTTAGGTAAGGCTTTTGTGAAGATGTCAGCTAACTTATCTGTGGTTCGAACAAAATGGATTTCAACATTATCATCTTCCACGTGATCCTTAATGAAATGATATCTCAGTGCTATATGTTTCGTATTTGAGTGTTGCACTGGGTCGTGACATATCCTTAATGCACTTTCAGAGTCACAATATAGAGGAATCTTCTTCACGTTTAGGGCATAGTCTCGAAGTTGACTTTGTATCCATATGACCGGTGAGGTATAAGACGCTGTGACTATGTATTCAGCTTTGGCTATTGAAAGAGACACATATGTTTTCTTCTTTAACTGCCAGCTGACGAGTTTACCGTCAAGGAACTGACATCCTCATGTTGTGCTCTTTCGGTCCAAACCGCATCCCCCAAGATCTGCATCTGAGAATGATTGAACAAAGAATCCAGACTTGGCCGGATACTAGAGACCGAGAGATGAGGTTCGCTTCAAATACCTGAAGATATTTTTAACAGCCAACATATGGGTTTCGTGTGGATTAGATTGAAACCTGGCACAATAACAGACATAAAACATTATGTTCGGTCGACTTGTTGTCAGATACATCAAAGACCCTATCATTTGGCAATAAAGGGTCATGTCAGCAGCCGGTTTTTCCATAGAAGGAGTTAACTTCGTTCCAAACGCCATAGGAACCCTCACTTTTGAGTCTCCTTTCATTCCAAACTTGGCAAGTAAGGTCTTCGTGTAAGCCTCCTGATTAATAAAAATGCCTTCGGGTCCCAGTCTAATATTCAAGCCAAGGAAAAAGTTAATCAGACCCATTTAGCTCATCTCAAATGTAGCCTCCATCAACTTCCTGAATTTAGATGTTAAGCTAGGATTCGTGGAACCGAAGATGATATCATCAACATAAGTTTGGACGATCATAAGGTGGTCACCCTCTTTCTTACGAAAGAAGTTTGGGTCAACCGAACCTTGTTTAAACCTAGGCATTTTTAAAAACCGAGTAAGTTTTTCATACCAGACTTTAGGAGCTTGCTTCAGACCATAAACAGCCTTGTCTACAATATAACAGTGATCTAGATACTTTTCGTTGACGAAGCCAAGTGGTTGCTCTACGTACACCATTTCTTCTAATTCTCCATTTAGGAATGCACACTTGACATCCATTTGATACACTTCAAAGTGCTTATGAGCAACATAGGACAGAAAGATTCGTACCGATTCAAACCTTGCTACTGGAGCGAAGGTCACTTTGTAATCTATTCCTTCTTCCTGAAATATCCCTTCACAACAAGCCTTGCTTTGTTACGAATTACATTTGCTTCTTTGTCCATCTTGTTTCTGAAAACCCACTTCAATCCAACCACATATGCATCCTTTGGTGTTGGAATCAGTCTCCACACTCTGTTTCGCTCAAATTCATTGGGTTCGTCTTGCATTTCCTGTACCCAATCAGAGTGATCGAGTGCAGTGTTAACATTTTTTGGTTCAACTTTGGACACAAACAAATTAAACATGAAAAATTCCACTTGAGAAATTAATGCAGTTTGCTTCACTTTTAGTTGAGAGCGTGTAAGAACTTTTTCTGATGAGTCACCTATGATTTGGGTTTTTGGATGATCATTTGTCCATTTGATGAGAGGAGGGTAATTTGGATCATAGGAGGGATCCAGTTCAGCATTTACCTCTTCTTCGAATTTTGACTGATTATCATCATCATTTGTATTTACATTCCCCCCCCCCCCCCCTCAAATGATGAAACAATTTCGGCTTCAGGCTCAGAATTCTCCCCCTCGACTGGACGTTCGTTGGGTATAGTGGTTGATGGGTTCTCCCCCTGAAGTGGTGATTCAGGGTTACCTGATGATGTTGGGTCTAAAATTGGTTTATACTTTTCTTTTCTAAGATATTATTGTTTTATCATTTGGGCCGAAAACTAATATTGGGATTAATTGTAGCTTAGACTGAAAACCCATGAGTTTTTGGTCTAGCATTGGGTTTTCGGTACGGCTTTGAGTTTGTGGACCATGTATATATAAGGTGGGTGAGGTGATCAATAATCCAAGGAGCTTAAGTGTGTGCATTCTAAGGTGTGCGAGAAAGTTAGAGAGAAGAGTGTGTGTGAACTATGTGTATGGAGCTTCACTCATTTCATTGAATACATCATAGATTCATCTTCTTCTTCTTCTCCTTCTCTTTTATTAGATCTGACATCATCTAATTGATTAGGATTCCGCACCATCAATTGGATCTGATTGATACACAAGAAGATTTGGGGACTTACAAGTGGTATCAGAGCTTGGTTGCATCAATCAATTTTTTCAGATCTGGAGCTTATTTGATCTATTTTTTTAAGAGATTTCTACGTTTATGGATAGATTTTGGCAAAATAACGGGGGTTTCTTCTTCGCATTTTTCCTAAAAAGGAGTTTTTGATCGAGTTTTGGAGCAAAAAGGTGAAAAAACGTTGTTTTTCGTCAAGAACAACGATTTCCGAAGTGATTCCGGTCTTTGAAGGGTTTTCTGTCCGAGGTTTCGGTCGGGTTTTCGGCCTGAGGTTTCTGTCCGAAGTCGCACACGTGTTCGGTCAGGTGTTTGGTCCGAGTTTTCAATCCACGGCTCAGCAACATTTCTGGTTTCTCACCTTCGTTCTCACACAACGTCTAATTAAAAAAAAAAAAGGAGGCGGATTTGGGGGTTGCCGGGGATCGAACCCGAGACCTCTAGTTCACTGTCAGCGCGACTTGCCAACTCGACCAACCGATCATCTGTTTCAATCCCTCGAAATTTAATTCAAAACACCTTCTCGGTTCCAACTTTCGAATTTTGACAATTTTAACCCAAAAATTAAAATTTTTATTTTTAAAATTCTTTTTCAACCAAAAAAATTTAGTTTTTAATTTTAGACTTTATTTTTAACTTTTGACCTTAAAATTTTGACTTTGACTTTCAAGTTTTACCTTTGACTTTAATTTTTGACTTTTTTGCTTGCCTCTTAAATTTTCAAATTTAGCTTTTCGGTTTGACTTTTCAAGTTTGAATTTTTGAATTTGACTTTTAAGGTTGACTTTCTTGTTTTGTTTTTAAGTCAAAGGGCAATTAAAAACAAAAATTAAAAAAAAAAAAAAATGAGTTCCACATCAATTCCGGTAAATGAAGTTTCATGTACTCCATCTTGTGTTAAAACTATTAAATTTTTACGAGAATCAATAGATCTAATCAAGAGAGAGAATGAGGACTTAAAATACTAAGGATATTAACTCAGGAAAGGATGATTACCCCTGAAAGCTCAATTACAAACCAAAATCAAGGATTTCCGAAAACTCCAAGAAGATTACGGCAACAAGTGTGAAAATTATGATTACATTAAGAAAAAACTTGCTATTGTAACTGAAGAACTTGACGCTTTGAAAATTAATTGTGGAAAAACATATATTAGTTTCACAAATTATACTGCATCAAGTAAGACAGTCGAGTCCTTATTTGAAAACCAATTAAAATTCAAATATAATCAAAACAAGGGTTTAGGGTATGATTGTGTTCCTCCACTTTTCAATCATAACTATACATCCATCCCTATGACACAGGAAGAAATTGACAAGGAGGCACATCTCCAATGTGGGAAACTTGTTGTGGTTGTGCCAGAAAAGGATGAAGTGAACATTTCTAATGATTCTGTTACATGTGTAGGTAAAGTAGCAGAAGATAAGAACAAGGAGAAAACTATTGAATAATCCAATGACTCCTTGAACTCTGAATCTGTTGCTTCGAACTCAGTTGCTTCTGATGAACCTGTTGTTGAGAAATACAGGCCTAAAAAACAAGCAAAACTGACGGCTTGCTGTAAGTGTGCATGTGGGAACAACTAGAGACAAGGCAAGGATATGCCACTAGGGGCAGGAAGAAACAACTTCACAGTGAAGAAAAAGACTTGTATTCACTGTGGAACACCTGGACACATTGCCAGAAATTGTCCTAATCGAGCATACGTTCCCTACTATGCACAAGGCTGGCAGAATGCGCCAAGAGGGAGATTTTCTAAAAGAAACCCCTCAAGGTCACGTTCAGTCAATGGTGACTAGAACGCGCAGAAGGCCAAGAATCTGAATCCCAAAGGCATGAAGGGAATGTCGGCCAAGAAGCAAAATTCAAGAGATGCTCCCGTGAAGCCAAAATCCAAGTCATCTCAACGGCCGACGTCAAGATCAAAAGCAAGTACTGAGCCACCAATCAGATCGAAAAAGAAATGGGTTAAACCCAACTACAAATGGGTTCCAAAGGCTCACTCTCCCAAATCTTCTAACGATTCTAATATTTCTACATCTTCTGTTTGTGATAAGCAGGACATGTCATGGGAGAGAGTAACATGCAAGGATGACAAAGGTCAACCCATTTTCAAAATGGACTGGGTTCCAAAGACCAACTGATCCTGCTTGCTGTCGGAACAACTATGGAGGCATATCATCAGACTTCGGTTTGTTGATAGTGGCTATTCCAAGCACTTGATAGTAGGCATCTCTCAACTGTACACCATTCAAAACTTTGTTTGAGAGTATGTGTCCTTTGTGGGAACTGAAGAAAGGAAGGGATCACAAATGCGGTTAGTGCTTAATGACATGAAGAATTTTCGGATCTGTTCTGAGATTATGCGTGTTGTTCTTAGACCCTCTAGATGCAAATTCGATCGGTGAATTATGGTTTGCGTTTTCTTCTCTATACTCTTGAGTTTACCTTACACTGATTCATTTTAAAGACAATTTTCATTTTCTTAATAGTTTTTCGTTAGTAGTTATTATTGGGAACTGATATCAACAAGTAATAACGGGCAATCTGAGTCTATGTAAAGTACCAAAGATGAACTGTCTAGGCTCTGTGTTCGATGCACTGGTAGGCACGAAGGATTTTAATGGACTTGACTAGGTGCAGATGAACTTAAGGAATCTAGAGACTTGATAAATCTTGACCTAGATAGTTACGTTTAGCCTGACAATACGATGCTCGGATAGGTTGAGCAGAGAGATATACATGAGAATCCACCAGTCACACTAAAGAACCCGTATCTAGAACTGTGGTTTTACTTTTTTTCAATGTACGAATTCTGTCCTTAATTCCGGTATTGACGGAGCGACTGGGGAATTCCGATAAAGCAGGTCTGTAGAAAATTATTTTCTTTCTTTCTTACGGTTAGTCATATGTTGCCTCCTTTACGTGATTGGAAGAGATCCGACCCGGACTGCAACATATGCAAATCTATTTCTCTGCATATTATATCTATGAAATTCTTCTTATCTTTTAGCCATATGTTGTCTCGTTTGTGTGATTAACAATCCGACCTGGTACACATCATATGCAACCTTCTACTTCTCAATCCCTCTAATAACAATAATTAATAATAATCTAAATCTATCCTCTCTATGAATAATAGTCTGTTCACCTAAAGTAAGGAGTATCTTGGAAGTTCTTGATTATTAGGGTATATCAGGAAGCTGGAAACACGTTCTAGTACAATTAAAATTGAACAATTATAGATTGTTTGTAGATCTCGCTGCTCAATTTAGGAGGAAAACAATATCCTTGGTCTTCGTCAGATGAATGCTCCTTAGGAAGTTTTATCTAGGAATATAGGATCAACTTGTCTTGTCACTTTATAGCATGTGCAAAATATGTCACAATTTTTCTTGCTTAAGTGGACCACAATACCGGCGATCGACCAGATCTATTCATGAAGGGAAAGGTACCGATAAACGGATTAAGGCTGTCTCACAACTTTGATCCCAAATATTTTTGTTTTTGTTAAATTTGTTCATAGTTTTCCTCTATGCACAAATTTAGGGGGAGAATTAAAAAAAATCAAAAAAAAAAATCAAAAATCAAACAAAAATCAGAAAAATTCACAAATCAAATAAAAAAAATATTGAAAATTAAAGTCAAAAAATAGTGTTATTTCTGTTTTATTTTTTCAGATAATATCAAAAATCCAAAAATATTTTTTTTGTGCTAATTTTTCTTTTAGTTTTGTTTTGCCTTGAAAAGTGATTTCAGGCGTAGATGAGACTCGTGGAGTCTGTATTGAAGATTTTTTGAGCCAAGGCTTCATCCGTGAGCATTGAATAATTTTCATTTAAAGGAGTAAGAAATGAAGATTAATCTTTAAACATTCAATCCTTCAACACTAGAAGCAAGGTGAAACTGAAATTGAAGATTGTGTCATGGATTGCATTGAAGCCTCCTCAATCAGTCTGCTGCTATCTTAAACTTGCTGAAGTGATCTAGAAGATTAGTTCTCTCGAATATTCTCTCTGAAGATTCTCAAGCTGAAAGCGCTATCTTTCAAGAATCAATACATAAAGTTTCCTCATCCAATGTGCGTTCAAAGTCAAATCTTGAAGAAATGCCCAACTGGTCAAGATGAAGTCATTCATAGAATATTCATATATTCATCCTGATGCTGTGAAGAATTAGAAGATAATAGCTGAAGCTAAGCTCCAAATGAAGATTGACAAAAAGTGTCAACTACTTTTTTTTTTGGGGGGGGGGGGGGGGTTTGTTGGGTCAATTAGAAAAGAAAACTGTAAACCAAGGGGGGAGATTGTTGGGTCTAAAATTGGTTTATACTTTGCTTTTCTAAGCATTTACTTTATTATCATTTGGGCCGAAAACTAATATTGAGATTAATTGTAGCTTGGACCGAAACCCATGAGTTTTTGGTCTAACATTGGGTTTTCGATCCATTGGGTTTTCGTTCCGGCCTTGAGTTTGTGACCCATGTATATATACATGTTAGGTGGGTGAGGTGATCAATATCCAAGGAACTTAAGTGTGTGCATTCTAAGGTGTGAGAGAAATTTAGAGAGAAGAGTGTGTGTGAACTATTTGTATGGAGCTTCACTCATTTAATTGAATACATCATAGATTCATCGTCTTCTTCTTCTCCTTCTCTTCTATTAGATATGACATCATCCAATTGATTGAGATTCCACACCATCAATTGGATCTGATTGATACACAAGCAGATTTGGGGACTTACAGATGAAGATGATCCCTCCCCCTGGAATGTAGAACTTTCTTTTGGAGGTTCCCTTGGACTAGGTTGTTCGGTTGTTCCTGGTTGTTCGTTTTCTATTTCCTTTGGAGCATCATCATTTATTTGATTCAAGTTGTCAATGTTATTGTCCGCTACCTTTGCTTCAGAGTGAATGGCTTTCTGTGGTTCATCAAAAAGGAGCATGTACTGTTCAAACAAATTAGAAATTGGTACTATGACTTGACCTGTTGTTGGAAAAATATCCTCCACTGAACCTTCTGTTTTCTTATGTTTCTTGACGTAGCTATCATCGAAGGTAACATAATAGGTTTCTTCAATTTTCTTGGAACATTTGTTCAAAACCCTATATGCCTTGGAGTTTAATGAATATCCAATAAAAATCCATTCAACTGCTTTGACATCGAACTTGTTTCGGTTCTCTTTACAATTGAAAATAACACATCTCGAAGCAAACACATGGAAAATCTTGACATTAGGCTTGTGATTGTTTAAGATCTCATATGGAGTGATGGAGAAGCGCTTGTTGAGAAAGGATATGTTTTGTGTATATCAAGCAGCAGCAATGGCATTGGCCCATAAATACAGAGGTAAGGAAGCGAAGCTGAGCATGGTTCAGGCTGCTTCACACAACGAACGGTTTCGCCTTTCAACGATGCTATTTTGTTGTGGTGTATATGGAGCCGAGAAGTTGTGAGCAACTCCTTTTTCTGTATGAAAGTCTTCAAATTCTTTATTCTTAAACTCCAATCCATTATCACTTCTTATGTTCCTAACCACCTTTCTCAGTTGGATCTCTACTTGCTTTATGAAGACTTTGAGCTTAGCTGTTGCATCATATTTCTGTTTAAGAAAGAAAACCTAGGTGAAGTGAGAAAAATCATCGACTACGAAAAGAATATACTTGTTACCACCCATGCTTTCAATAGCTGAAGGTCCACACAGATCAATATGATGGGTTTTGGCCATAAGAACATCCTATGTGCTCATACAAACCCTAATGCTTGGATCTAGGTTTCTCTATTGTACATGCAATTTATCCAAGACTATAAACCCTAGATCTAGTATATGATAATCAATATAACATATAAATGATGGTTTAGATCATACCTTGATTGTTATGTATCAATAACAATCTCAAATCCTTCTTGTATTGACTTTAGAAAGCGTAGACTCACAAATGTCACTCCTCTAATGGTTTACAAACACCAAGAGAAAGAGTATGAAGAACAAGGAGAGTGGAGGCTGCCCAAAATTTTCCAAAACCCTAGAGGATCTTCTCTCTATGTTTTTGGGGCTCAAGGGTGCTATTTATACATGTAGGCTATTAGGGTTTTAAACTAGGAAACCCTAATCTGACTGCTTAAGCCCTAAGCAGCCCATTGATTCCTTTCTTAAAAGCCTTGGACGATTTCTAATGGGTTTCCCCATAGAATTCGTCCAACCTTATATAATAAGGTAATCCATAGCCCAAATGAAATATCTTATAATTACAATTCCAGTCCCTTAAGTTTATTTAATCTCTTTTAGCCACAAAATTAATTATCAATTAATTCTTGACTAATATTAATTAAACAATATGATTTTTCCTTTAATATACTATTCTCATAACATATTAATAAATCATAATTAATCCTTTCTCTCCATAATTCATCCTATCAAGTTGCTTTGGTGAAGGCAACCCAAAAGGACCATGCACCATCGGGTCAAGTACATACCAAAATAGTTATGAACTTAGACACTAATCCAACAGTCTCCCACTTGGATAAGTCTAATAACTATTATGCGTATGACTTCAGATCCTGATCTGCAATCGTAGCTTTCCAAAGCCGCTGTCAACTCTGATCCTATTAGATACGCGTGTCCTTTAGATAAGGGATCATATATTCCTCAATTCTAGATATCGTAAGACATGAATTCTAATCATTCTCTGTATACTATTTCCCAACTTCCGATTTATGACGACTGACTAATTGAAAAAATCAAATTAGCCCTAACCCGGCCGAGCATTTACATTTGTCATCAATAAATCATCGAGGGCCCAACGATATCGCTTTTATCCTACTTTGGATAAAAGGAACGGATAAACTTTGATTCAATGTTTGCTTGAACTCACTCACTGGATCACACACAACAATATGTTTTATAACACCAAGTTACTGGTGCGTTTACATATTATCAATGTGCAACCGACTCGCAAGATACAACACACACATCTCGGTTTCAAGAATATAAGATGTTATCATCTCACTAATCACTCGTGATAAAATCCATGAAGTGATCCAAGTGAGCGGGGGTTTAATCCAATGCTCAAATCATATTCATAAGCACTCATGAACGTTGCAACAAATATTTGCTTATGTATAATTCTCTTTAGACAATCCACACACCAATTCACGACAGTCTTCATTCATATCTACTTCCAACATATGAACGACTGTGGCCCGTTTGAATAATTTGACTGTTATGAACCAATTAAATTATTCAGGAAGTCAAAACATGCAAAGTGAAACACAAGAATAATACTAATCTCATATGACCTCAAACCTTTGAGTATAAATAAAACACCTTTTATTTATCACCATATCGATTACTCATTATTTGTTGTTTCAGGTAATCAACTTCTTACTTGAATTACAACACTTGTCCCATGCTCTCAGCATGCACACAATCTTTACCTATGATTCTTACTTTGTGAAAATGAACACATTTCCAATCATACTCATTTCACAACTCCTAATACTTTTTCATAAGTGTAAGAATATAAAATTCTTGCCACTTATAGAATATGTTAGATTCTAACATTTTATGCAATGATTCTTTTGTAATGTCACTGCACTAAGGTCACAATGACTATTGCCAATGAAATTACAAAGTCCTCTATCGGATATTGTTACAAGACAATTCCATAGATGTGATGTCTCTCACTCAAAGTACATTTCTTTGAACATCCTTTTGCATAAAGTTTCTAATCTAGACATAGATTCTCAATATCTAACTCCCAATATGAAAACTTTTCCATACTTACCATATGACAACTTATTCTTAATAGAATCTTATCTATTCATAATAATGTCGATATACTCCATCCAATACTATACTTCTAACTACTCACAAGCGACCAATCCTCGGCGAACTTTGGATTGTCCTTTGATAGTTGTTTAATTATCTTAGTCAAAACCGATTCTTGTCCCTTTTCCCTCTAAATTCGCTAGACATTTGGAAAATTTTAGAATGGTCAAATATTAGAGCATTTGCAATCGATCCTATACCCGAAGCATATGGGACACGATTCATAATGTTTTACGTAAAGATTTGATACTTTATCAATCTTCTGCCATAATATTCTATGTACTATGTTCTCACAATTCGAATTATGAAGAGGAATCCCGTAATCATAATCGAAATTTAAGAACATACTATGTATCCTTGACATAATTTATTAACATTTCACAACCTAAGCCTTTAGTTTTGAAATGAAGCATAATATTCTCTCCCTTAATTATAGCAAAACAACTATTCAACCCTTACAACTTTGCAAAGTATGACTCTTGTTTTCTATAATTAATATTGTTAACTTGCAATACTTGACTTAATAATCATACAATCATAACATTTATGCTCCCACCATCATGATGATTATTATAAACATAACACTTATGCTCCCACTAGCTTTGACATGTATTCAGAAAACAGCTTAACTTCCAGAAAAACAATACTTATTGAATTTCTTAAGTTCATGTCTCTAATACCTTATGCTATGATAATCCTTTATCAAGGCTTCTCAAACTTATACACCTTTGCCTTAGATAACTCATATGTGTGTCTAAACAATTAAGACTAATTGCCAAATCTCACAATTCGAATCATGGAATGGGATACCGTAAACATAATCGAATTCGAGAATACAATTTTGCAATTGTTGTCTTCTTAAAATCTCTCTTAGTGAAAGCATTTCCTCACAGTCATTTTCATGAAGGAGGGAATCTTATGACACTTAGATTTAATGGTGTATGTGTGTGTTCCTATCCATGTGAATTTGTCAAAACCAAAGTTTGCAACAAATTTAAACTCATATGGACCGAACATTCTCAATCTTGATTTCTTGCCTTATGGTAACACGGCTGCCCACCATGTCTTCCAAGCAGTTAAGCACTTACCCTTTCATGTCAATGCACTTTTCATTGATCAAGGTCCTTGCTTTTATGCATTCTAATGAGAACTCATAGAACTCACATGCATAATTAACTCAATTGGAATGGCAGAGAAACAAAATAACATCAACACGATAGGTTATAAACCTCAAGTCGTGTGCTAGTGATGTTAGATAAGGTTTATTTTGATTTGTTCTTGAAACCTTTCAAGACAATTAAGACTCCCACTGACTCTTTGACATATAAGATTCTCTTGTCAATAAATCATTTCTTGACAACCAAATATTCAAGAGTTAGTTTATTTTTTATCAAAACACTTCACATAATTGGTCCTAGTTGGTCTTTGTCTTATCCAAAATATCACAAATTTCCTCATTTGATGAATGTTATTGTAACAGCTCAAATTTTCAAATAAATTTTTCATTTAAAACCAAACATCATTATTCGACAAAAGGGTTTATTCCAAGTTTATTTCAAAAATATAAATAATAAATCTCCAGGATCTTCACAGTGGCAGTGTGTACGTGTCACGCCGGCGCCTTCCCACGGTCATCACTAGTACCTGAAAAACATAAACACAACTAGTAAGCATAAATGCTTAGTGAGTTCCCCAGTATACGACTTACCCACATACGCCTTCCGGCCCGGACCTTTCGGTCCACATAACATTGCCTTCCGGCCCGTAACATAATCGCCTTCCGGCCCATAACATATCGCCTTCCGGCCCATAGTATTTTGCCTTCCGGCCCGTATAAGCATACATCACATATAAGCATACATTACATATAAAGCATCTACCTCTCTAGACATAGCATGAATATAACACATACGACCTTCCGGTCTCACAGTCAAACCCTTCCGGGTGAAGTATAGTGAGAAGACTCACCCCGTAGTATGCAAGCTATAAACCCTTCGAGCTACTCGCACTCGATCCGCTAATCCGCAGGTTCCCTATAATACCACATACCTTTGTTAATGATCTTATCAAACAAGACAACTGACCCTACTAAGTTACATGCAGGTCAATGGTCAATCTTGACCGGACTCGTCGAGTACAAAGGGCAACTCGGCGAGTATAGACACCCTGACTCCACTCGCCGAGTCTGAAGAACGACTCGACGAGTTCCAGTAGATCTTCAAGCTACTCGCCGAGTCCGAAGAACAACTCGGCGAGTCCTAGTGAACCTTCAAGCTACTCGCCGAGTCTGAAGAACAACTCGGCGAGTTCTAGCCATGCAGTCAATCCGCTGCCTCCTGTATTTCGCATGATTTCGAAGTATATAGATATGGGGATTCCTGGACTTTCACATATACTATTACAGGGGTTTTTAAACACTTATAACAACACTATAATCTAACAATTCCTTAAATGGGTTTCCTAAACCCTAAATTCGCATACAACGTAAAAGCTACAAATTTTGATCCGAAGATTACCTGGAAACGTGCTCCCTGTGTCCCCAAACCTCCAGTACTCGATTCCTTTGATCACCACCTTGCTCCTCCTTGTCTAACAATCTCTTCAAGCTTCCTCAAGTCCTCACTCTTGCTCCAGATGCCCACAAACTCCCAAGGTATCTTCAATCGGCCAAAAGACGCGACATGACGGCCATAAGATCGTTATATACGATTCAGAATTGAAACGGCTAGGGTTCAGCTGAATCAGCGTGGACTCGCCGAGTCCCTATTTGGACTCGTCAAGTCCAGTCGCGTATCTGCGACTGCGACCAAGACCATGGCCCTACTCGGCGAGTCATGCACCAACTCGCCGAGTCCCCTCTTAAATGTGCCCCAAAAATAATTTAAAGAAATACCTGAAATTCCGGGCTGTCACAACTCTCCCCCACTAGAACTAGACTTCGCCCTCGAAGTCTCATTCTGCGAATAACTCCGGATGTTGCTCCCGCATTTCTCTTTCCGGCTCCCAAGTCATCTCCGATCCTTTCCGATGTTGCCACTGAACCAACACCAGAGGTATCTCCTTGTTCCGTAGAACCTTGATCTTCCGATCCCTGATAACTACTGGTCTCTCGGCGTAATTCAGGCTCGCATCCACCTGAATATCTTCTAACGGAACCACTGCTGCCTCATCGGCTATACACTTCCTCAACTGCGATACGTGGAAGGTATTGTGAATCTGACTCAGCTCCACTGGCAACTCCAACCGATAAGCTACCCGACCTACCCTTGCAATTACCCGAAATGGACCTATGAACCGGGGCCCCAATTTGCCCCTCTTCCTGAACCGAATTACCCCTTTCCAAGGAGAAACCTTTAGGAGAACGAAGTCGCCGACCTGGAATTCGAGCTCGGACCGGCGTCTGTCCGCATAACTCTTCTGTCGGCTCTGGGCGGTCAATAACCTCTGCCTCACTCGCTGAATCTGCTCGGTCGTCTGAAGTACAATCTCTGTACTGCCCATCACTCTCTGTCCCACTTCTCCCCAGCAAATGGGAGTCCGACACCTCCTACCATACAACAACTCAAAAGGTGGCATACCAATGCTCGAATGATGGCTGTTGTTGTAGGAAAACTCAGCCAACGGCAGATGCGCATCCCAGCTACCCCCGAAGTCTAACACACACGCTCTAAGCATGTCTTCCAATGTCTGAATCGTCCGCTCGCTCTGACCGTCGGTCTGGGGATGGTATGCGGTACTAAAATGCAGCTTAGTACCCAACTCCTCATGGAATTTCTTCCAGAACCTGGAAGTGAAACGTACATCGCGGTCCGAAACAATCGAGGTCGGCACTCCATGCCGAGATACTATCTCTCTCACGTATAACTCTGCCAACTTCTCTGCTGATGAACTTTCGCTAATGGCAAGGAAGTGTGCACTCTTTGTTAGCCTATCCACAATCACCCAAATCGCATCGACTCCCCTGGCAGTTTTCGGCAATTTGGTGATGAAATCCATTGTGATCTGATCCCACTTCCACTCAGGAATCTCCAAGGGTTGCAACTTACCGTGCGGTCTCTGGTGCTCGGCCTTAACTTTACGGCAGGTCAAACACCTCTCAACGAACCAGGCAACGTCTCTCTTCATGCAAGGCCACCAGTACTCCTTTTTCAAATCCAGATACATTTTCGTAGCACCGGGATGGATCGAGAATTTCGATCTGTGTGCCTCCTCCATCAAAGTAACACGCGTACCGCCCACGAATGGCACCCAGATCCGACCCTGAAATGTCAGAAGTCCCCGCCCATCCGTAACGAACTCTGAAATCAACCCGACGACCCGCTCCTGTTTCTGCATCCCAGACTTCACAACCTCGGCCTGTGCCCCACGAATAGCATCTAATACCGGAGTCATCACCGTCAATCTCAAACATACGTCCCGCAATGGAGTACTCTCCGCCCTACGACTCAATGCATCAGCTACCACATTAGCCTTACCTGGGTGGTATAGGATCTCACAGTCATAATCCTTAACCACGTCTAACCATCTCCTCTGACGCATGTTTAGGTTGGGTTGATCCATCAAATACTTCAAACTCTTATGGTCCGTGTATATGGTACAACGAACCCCGTACAGGTAGTGACACCAAATTTTGAGGGCGAACACTACTGCCCCCAACTCTAAGTCATGCGTGGGATATCTCGCTTCGTGAGGCTTCAGCTGCCTCGATGCATAGGCTATCACATGGCCCCTCTGCATCAACACTGCACCCAGTCCTGAAATCGATGCATCGCAATATACGACAAAGTCCTCCATCCCTTCCGGAAGAGCTAATACTGGTGCTTCGCACAGTCTCTGACGAAGTGTCTCGAAGGAAGTCTGCTGCTCGGGTCCCCAAGAGAATGTAACACCCTTTCGGGTCAATTTGGTAAGTGGCACCGCGATCTTGGAGAAGTCCCTAATGAACCTTCGATAGTACCCCGCCAACCCAAGGAAACTCCTGATCTTCGAAGGTGACTTCGGTGCCTCCCAACTCATCACCGCTTCCACCTTGGCCGGATCGACCAATATCCCTGCCTGATTTACAACGTGCCCCAGAAATTGAACCTCCCGTAACCAGAAGTCACATTTGGAGAATTTTGCATATAGCTTCTCCGACCTCAGTACCTCAAGGACCTCCCTCAAATGTCCCTCATGCTGCTCCCTAGACCGCGAATACACCAGAATGTCGTCGATGAACACAATCACAGACCGATCCAGCATCGGCCTGCATACCCTGTTCATGAGATCCATGAACACTGCTGGGGCATTGGTGAGCCCAAAAGGCATCACCACGAACTCGTAATGCCCATACCGCGTCCTAAAGGCTGTCTTCTGGACGTCCTCATCCCGCACTCTTACCTGATGGTACCCTGATCTCAAATCAATCTTGGAAAACCAAGATGCCCCTTGCAACTGATCGAATAGATCATCGATCCTCAGTAACGGATAGCGGTTCTTGACTGTCACCTTATTCAGCTCCCGGTAATCGATACACATCCGGTGTGAACCATCCTTCTTCTTGACGAACAGAATCGGTGCTCCCCACGGTGAGCTACTCGGCCGAATGAATCCCTTCCCCAACAACTCTGGAAGTTGCGAGGACAATTCTTGCATCTCTGGAGGTGCAAGACGATAAGGCACCTTCGCAATAGGCGCAGCCCCTGGAACTAGATCGATACCAAACTCCACTTGCCTCGCAGGAGGTATTCCTGGCAAATCCTCGGGAAAAACATCTGGAAACTCGCGCACCACTGGAACCTCCTTCAATGTCTTCGGTCTCTCGGAACTCTCCCGCGTATCCATCACATACGCCACAAAACCGTTACATCCCCGCCGTAGGCATTGCCTCGCCCTAGCGGCCGAACAAAAAGCTGATCCCAAACGGGTACCCTCGCCGTATACCGTAAGAACTCCCCCACTAGGGTCTCGTATAGTCACCAGCTGACGCTCGCAGTCGATGACAGCGCTGAATCGTCTCAACCAGTCCATGTCTACGATGACACAGACATCACCCATCGCAATAGGAATTAAATCAATCGGAAATGTGACCCCGAAGATCTCTAGCACACATCCCCTAAGAACCTCCGTAGCACAAATCACCCTCTCAGCCGCAATAGAAACGCTCAAAGGCCGACTTAACGGCTCACGGCTAATGCCGATGTGCTGACTAAAAGCTAACGATACAAACGATCTACTCGCACCCGAATCAAATAATACTAGAGCAGGCATAGAGTTCACAAGGAAAGTACCTACACATACATTAACATAAGCATAACATTTCGACCTTTAATTAAATACGTGAATGATAACGTACCTGCCACAACATCGGGCGCAGCGCGGACCTCCTCCGCAGTCAGCTGAAAGGCTCTCCCGCGAGCCCTCGGGGCCTCGACCTTCGCCGGTCGGGTCTCAGTAATCCGGGTAGTAGCTGTAGCTCCCTGACGAAGTTGTGGGCACTCGGCCTTCCGATGGCCTGTCTGGTTGCAGTGAAAGCAAACCATAAACCCCTTAGGGCAATCCCTGGCAATATGTCCCTCCTTGCCACACTTGTAGCAACCACCAGCTCGACACGCCCCCTCGTGACTCTTGCCGCACTTCGCGCAAGTGCGACCCTTCGAACCTCCCATCCTCGAATCAGCGAACTTAGTCCGCTTGGCTGCCGGCTGAGACTGGGCCGGTCGTCGATCCACCTGCCGAGACTCAGCCTCCTCCCTCGCTTGTGTCTCCAACTCGATCTCGCGCTTCCTGGCGTTCGCCTGAAGCTCAGTGAAAGTACGATAGGTGGAGTTTGACACAAACTCCCGGATCTCCCTCTTCAAAACACCCAAATAGCGGCTCATCCGTGACTGCTCCGTAGATACCAGCTCGGGGCAGAACATTGCCCTCTCATGAAACTTCCGTGTGATCACTGCCACGAAATCAGTACCCTGCTTAAGGGTCAAGAACTCCTGAATCAATCGCTCCCTCTCTACCGGGGGAACGTACTCGTCCCTGAACATCTCCGTAAACCTCTCCCATGTCACCACCGAAATCTCTGCCTGAGTGAAGTTCGCCGTCACGAAGTTCCACCAATCCTTCGCTCCCAGATGGAGCTGGTTCAAGGCGAACCGTACCCTCAAGTGCTCCGGGCATGAGCAAGCATAGAAGCACCCCTCGATGTCGGCGATCCACCTCATAGCTGCAATCGGATCCTGCGTCCCATCAAATTCAGGGGGTTTCGTGTTGCTGAATTCCCTGAATAGTAATGAATCACCCCCTTGCGGCCTGGCAGCAGCCACCGCTGCGGTAGCGGCAGCAACTGCAGCTTCAGTAAGTGCGGCGTACCGCTCCTCAAACTCCTCCATCAACGTGGTCTTAATAGACCCAAACATCTCCGGGATCTCAGCCCGGACCGCCGCAGCTACCTCTTCCTGAATAATCTGACGAATCTCCTCGTCACTCGCACCGCTGGAACTCGCCCCATTGCGTGTGATAACCATGATGTCTCTGAAATACAACATAAAATCATCAGAGACTCCACCAAGTACAATTGTACTCGATACGCGCCCTACCCAGTCTCCGATCTCCAGGGATTCTTACTTGAGTCTTCCACTGATCCGGTGCCTTCGGTAGTACGGGCCCAATACTACCGACCACACCGTATCAGTATTCGTCCCAAATCTTCCTCCCCAAATCCCGAATAATGAGTACTCTACCTCTAGTATGCACTATCTACTTGCACGCTACCAAATATCTCATATAAGCAATCTCCCTAGACTAAGGCATCACAAAACAGGCAATTCTAGTCCTATCATGTATACCTAGCCTTCTAGCATGCATAACAATTCATAATTCAGTACATAACATAACATCGTAAGGTATTCTGGGGATCTTTACCGTTCGGACGCTGGCTGCTCGTACACACTGTTCCATCCTTGTTTTACCGCCTTACCATTTATAAAATGTTGTGTCCTTATTATTTAAAAGAAAAGGTTTTTCCTCAAATCCCCGGTCTGAGTTCAGTTGCACCCAAAAGTACACCCGAATCCCTCAAACCAAGGCTCTGATACCAATTGTAACAGCTCAAATTTTCAAAAAAAAATTTCATTTAAAACCAAACATCATTATTCGACAAAAGGGTTTATTCCAAGTTTATTTCAAAAATATAAATAATAAATCTCCAGGATCTTCACAGTGGCAGTGTGTACGTGTCACGCCGGCGCCTTCCCACGGTCATCACTAGTACCTGAAAAACATAAACACAACTAGTAAGCATAAATGCTTAGTGAGTTCCCCAGTATACGACTTACCCACATACGCCTTCCGGCCCAGACCTTTCGGTCCACATAACATTGCCTTCCGGCCCGTAACATAATCGCCTTCCGGCCCATAACATATCGCCTTCCGGCCCGTATTAAATCGCCTTCCGGCCCATAGTATTTTGCCTTCCGGCCCGTATAAGCATACATCACATATAAGCATACATTACATATAAAGCATCTACCTCTCTAGACATAGCATGAATATAACACATACGACCTTCCGGTCTCACAGTCAAACCCTTCCGGGTGAAGTATAGTGAGAAGACTCACCCCGTAGTATGCAAGCTATAAACCCTTCGAGCTACTCGCACTCGATCCGCTAATCCGCAGGTTCCCTATAATACCACATACCTTTGTTAATGATCTTATCAAACAAGACAACCGACCCTACTAAGTTACATGCAGGTCAACGGTCAATCTTGACCGGACTCGTCGAGTGCAAAGGGCAACTCGGCGAGTATAGACACCCTGACTCCACTCGCCGAGTCTGAAGAACGACTCGACGAGTTCCAGTAGATCTTCAAGCTACTCGCCGAGTCCGAAGAACAACTCGGCGAGTCCTAGTGAACCTTCAAGCTACTCGCCGAGTCTGAAGAACAACTCGGCGAGTTCTAGCCATGCAGTCAATCCGCTGCCTCCTGTATTTCGCATGATTTCGAAGTATATAGATATGGGGCTTCCTGGACTTTCACATATACTATTACAGGGGTTTTTAAACACTTATAACAACACTATAATCTAACAATTCCTTAAATGGGTTTCCTAAACCCTAAATTCGCATACAACGTAAAAGCTACAAATTTTGATCCGAAGATTACCTGGAAACGTGCTCCCTGTGTCCCCAAACCTCCAGTACTCGATTCCTTTGATCACCACCTTGCTCCTCCTTGTCTAACAATCTCTTCAAGCTTCCTCAAGTCCTCACTCTTGCTCCAGATGCCCACAAACTCCCAAGGTATCTTCAATCGGCCAAAAGACGCGACATGACGGCCATAAGATCGTTATATACGATTCAGAATTGAAACGGCTAGGGTTCAGCTGAATCAGCGTGGACTCGCCGAGTCCCTATTTGGACTCGTCGAGTCCAGTCGCGTATCTGCGACTGCGACCAAGACCATGGCCCTACTCAGCGAGTCATGCACCAACTCGCCGAGTCCCCTCTTAAATGTGCCCCAAAAATAATTTAAAGAAATACCTGAAATTCCGGGCTGTTACAGTTATAAACCTTCTTAATACTTATTACCCAATGTCACAATCTTAACTCTAAGACTTGTTTTGGAACGAAGTGTGATTGACTTCTTGATTTAACCATTTCTTCAATTCTTGAATCCTCTTCTTAGACATACAATTGTACTAAGACTTACTTAGAGGATCAATTGAGATATGATTCTTAATCATTAAGACCTATCATAAAGCGTAAAAGGTACTCTCCCTTCTTCTTACAATAGAGAAACTTTTATCTTTCTGCCTACTTGATTCTTCTTATTCGTTCTGCTTATTGATTTAAACTTTTACAATCAATTCAAAATTACACTTAATCTTGTAAGTGTAATCATATTTGCTAAACTTTTAGTAAATCATGATGAATATATTTGTTACTCTTGTGGTGGACTTGATCAACACATAACCTTGTGTACTCGATCTCCTAGTCCTTCACTTGACACTTTGTCAACGAATTAGTCTAATTTCCAAATGTGAAAGTTTATTCATTCATCATACAATTCTTGTTGTACGATTCCAGATCTCTATCCAATAGAAACTTGGGCGATGAGAAACTTTCCCTATTTGGTAAATTTCCACAAACAACATAATTAAGAATCACATCCATTTGTTGTAAATATACGAATGTCAATTTTTCATACCGAATCAGGGAATGGGATACCGTAAACATAATCGAATTCGAGAATACAATTTTGCAATTGTTGTCTTCTTAAAATCTCTCTTAGTGAAAGCATTTCCTCACAGTCATTTTCATGAAGGAGGGAATCTTATGACACTTAGATTTAATGGTGTATGTGTGTGTTCCTATCCATGTGAATTTGTCAAAACCAAAGTTTGCGACAAATTTAAACTCATATGGACCGAACATTCTCAATCTTGATTTCTTGCCTTATGGTAACACGGCTGCCCACCATGTCTTCCAAGCAGTTAAGCACTTACCCTTTCATGTCAATGTACTTTTCATTGATCAAGGTCCTTGCTTTTATGCATTCTAATGAGAACTCATAGAACTCACATGCATAATTAACTCAATTGGAATGGCAGAGAAACAAAATAACGTCAACACGATAGGTTATAAACCTCAAGTCGTGTGCTAGTGATGTTAGATAAGGTTTATTTTGATTTGTTCTTGAAACCTTTCAAGACAATTAAGACTCCCACTGACTCTTTGACATATAAGATTCTCTTGTCAATAAATCATTTCTTGACAACCAAATATTCAAGAGTTAGTGTATTTTTTATCAAAACACTTCACAGAATTGGTCCTAGTTGGTCTTTGTCTTATCCAAAACATCACAAATTTCCTCATTTGATGAATGTTATAAACCTTCTTAATACTTATTACCTAATGTCACAATCTTAACTCTAAGACTTGTTTTGGAACGAAGTGTGATTGACTTCTTGATTTAACCATTTCTTCAATTCTTGAATCCTCTTCTTAGACATACAATTGTACTAAGACTTACTTAGAGGATCAATTGAGATATGGTTCTTAATCATTAAGACCTATCATAAAGCGTAAAAGGTACTCTCCCTTCTTCTTATAATAGAGAAACTTTTATCTTTCTGCCTACTTGATTCTTCTTATTCGTTCTGCTTATTGATTTAAACTTTTACAATCAATTCAGAATTACACTTAATCTTGTAAGTGTAATCATATTTGCTAAACTTTTAGTAAATCATGATGAATATATTTGTTACTCTTGTGGTGGACTTGATCAACACATAACCTTGTGTACTCGATCTCCTAGTCCTTCACTTGACACTTTGTCAACGAATTAGTCTAATTTCCAAATGTGAAAGTTTATTCATTCATCATACAATTCTTGTTGTACGATTCCAAATCTCTATCCAATAGAAACTTGGGCGATGAGAAACTTTCCCTATTTGGTAAATTTCCACAAACAACATAATTAAGAATCACATCCATTAGTCTTAATTGTTTAGACACACATATGAGTTATCTAAGGCAAAGGTGTATAAGTTTGAGAAGCCTTGATAAAGGATTATCATAGCATAAGGTATTAGAGACATGAACTTAAGAAATTCAATAAGTATTGTTTTTCTGGAAGTTAAGTTGTTTTCTGAATACATGTCAAAGCTAGTGGGAGCATAAGTGTTATGTTTATAATAATCATCATGATGGTGGGAGCATAAATGTTATGATTGTATGATTATTAAGGCAAGTATTGCAAGATAGCAATATTAATTATAGAAAACAAGAGTCATACTTTGCAAAGTTGTAAGGGTTGAATAGTTGTTTTGCTATAATTAAGGGAGAGAATATTATGCTTCATTTCAAAACTAAAGGCTTAGGTTGTGAAATGTTAATAAATTATGTCAAGGATACATAGTATGTTCTTAAATTTCGATTATGATTACGGGATTCCTCTTCATAATTCGAATTGTGAGAACATAGTACATAGAATATTATGGCAGAAGATTGATAAAGTATCAAATCTTTACGTAAAACATTATGAATCGTGTCCCATATGCTTCGGGTATAGGATCGATTGCAAATGCTCTAATATTTGACCATTCTAAAATTTTCCAAATGTCTAGCGCATTTAGAGGGAAAAGGGACAAGAATCGGTTTTGACTAAGATAATTAAACAACTATCAAAGGACAATCCAAAGTTCGCCGAGGATTGGTCGCTTGTGAGTAGTTGGAAGTATAGTATTGGATGGAGTATATCGACATTATTATGAATAGATAAGATTCTATTAAGAATAAGTTGTCATATGGTAAGTATGGAAAAGTTTTCATATTGGGAGTTAGATATTGAGAATCTATGTCTAGATTAGAAACTTTATGCAAAGGGATGTTCAAAGAAATGTACTTTGAGTGAGAGACATCACATCTATGGAATTGTCTTGTAACAATCTCTGATAGAGGACTTTGTAATTTCATTGGCAATAGTCATTGTGACCTTAGTGCAGTGACATTACAAAAGAATCATTGCATAAAATGTTAGAATCTAACATATTCTATAAGTGACAAGAATTTGATATTCTTACACTTATGAAAAAGTATTAGGAGTTGTGAAATGAGTATGATTGGAAATGTGTTCATTTTCACAAAGTAAGAATCATAGGTAAAGATTGTGTGCATGCTGAGAGCATGGGACAAGTGTTGTAATTCAAGTAAGAAGTTGATTACCTGAAACAACAAATAATGAGTAATCGATATGGTGATAAATAAAAGGTATTTTATTTATACTCAAAGGTTTGAGGTCATATGAGATTAGTATTATTCTTGTGTTTCACTTTGCATGTTTTGACTTCCTAAATAATTTAATTGGTTCATAACAGTCAAATTATTCAAACGGGCCACAGTCGTTCATATGTTGGAAGTATATATGAATGAAGACTGTCGTGAATTGGTGTGTGGATTGTCTAAAGAGCATTAGACATAAGCAAATGTTTGTTACAACGTTCATGAGTGCTTATGAATATGATTTGAGCATTGGATTAAACCCCCGCTCACTTGGATCACTTCATGGATTTTATCACGAGTGATTAGTGAGATGATAACATCTTATATTCTTGAAACCGAGATGTGTGTGTTGTATCTTGCAAGTCGGTTGCACATTGATAATATGTAAACGCACCAGTAACTTGGTGTTATAAAACATATTGTTGTGTGTGATCCGGTGAGTGAGTTCAAGCAAACATTGAATCAAAGTTTATCCGTTCCTTTTATCGAAAGTAGGATAAAAGTGATATCGTTGGTCCCTTCGATTATTTATTGATGACAAACATAAATGCTCGGCCGGGCTAGGGCTAATTTGATTTGTTCAATTAGTCAGTCGTCATAAATCGGAAGTTGGGAAATAGTATACAGAGAATGATTAGAATTCATGTCTTACGATATCTACAATTGAGGAATATATGATCCCTTATCTAAAGGACACGCGTATCTGATAGGATCAGAGTTGACAGCGGCTTTGGAAAGCTACGAATGCAGATCAGGATCTGAAGTCATATGCATAATAGTTATTAGACTTATCCAAGTGGGAGACTGTTGGATTAGTGTCTAAGTTCATAACTATTTTGGTATGTACTTGACCCGATGGTGCATGGTCCTTTTGGGTTGCCTTCACCAAAACAACTTGATAGGATGAATTATGGAGAGAACGAATTAATTATGATTTATTAATATGTTATGAGAATGATATATTAAAGGAGAAATCATATTGTTTAATTAATATTAGTCAACAATTAATTGATAATTAATTTTGTGGCTAAAAGAGATTAGATAAACTTAAGGGACTGAAATTGTAATTATAAGATATTGCAATTGGGCTATGGATTACCTTATTATATAAGGTTGGACAAATTCTATGGGGAAACCCATTAGAAATCGTCCAAGGCTTTTAAGAAAGGAATCCATGGGCTGCTTAGGGCTTAAGCAGTCAGATTAGGGTTTCCTAGTTTAAAACCCTAATAGCCTACATGTATAAATAGCACCCTTGAGCCCCAAAAACGTAGAGAGAAGATCCTCTAGGGTTTTGGATGATTTTGGGCAGCCTCCACTCTCCTTGTTCTATAATGAACACACTTATCACTGTACTCTGAATGTAATTTCATGTAGTCTTTTGTCTTGGCCTCTAATTGATCTTTCAGTGGTTTTTGGCCCTTTCTAAGTTGATACCCATCATATTTTAATTCCTCTATCTCTCTATGCATCAAATCAACATGATCACGTAAAAATTTGATAATTTTAATACAAGATTGATTTCACTGACCTCTGGCTTTGCAGGCTCTGAGGTATTTGAGCCATGAATGCAAATTGTAGTTCCATCATCTCCACCTTTGGGTCCACTTCAGCTTCTCCTTCTGTGATGTCATTGATATGGGCAAGATTCGCATTTTCGTGTCCCGAGATGTTTAGGGCCTGAATTTGGTGGTCCCAGTCAAAAGAATGAGCCACTACAGCAAGATTCACGGTCTGGTTGTCGTTGCTATCTCCCCTGCTGCTACACACTGGTACCATTGTTCTTTCTTTGTTCTGCCTCCTATTAGGCTTCAGGCAGTCTCTTGCAAAGTGGTTAGGCTCATAGCAATTGAAGCATCAAAGTTTGCCTTTGTTGAAGCCCACTTTCTTTTCAACATTCATTCCTCATTTGTTTTTACTTGTTTTCTTGGAGAACTGTTTGGATCTGAACACTGCCATATCAATTTTCCATGTGATGTCCATCTCCTCAACATCTTCGGGATGAATTTGATCCAAATCATCAAAAGATAATTGAGGAAGAAGCTCGCCAGCCACGAAGGCATTATAGCAGTTGACAAGACCGGTAGCAAGAGCCAAGTTTTCATCGTTTTCTTTAGGAGCAGGTGCTTTTGAAGAGGAAGAAACTTGTGGATAAGATATTGAAGGTTGAACACTTAGCATGGATGGAGTGGCATATGATAACGGTTGAGGAACAACAAAAGGTTGAATTTGAGGAGTAGTGAAAGATGATAAGGCATTGTTGGATTGAATCCCAAGGTTGGTAGTAGAGTATGAGTTGATGTGATTAATTTGTCTCTGCTTGTCATCCAAGTCACAAGCTTTGATAATTGCCATGGTTTCAACGATACTCATACGGTTTAGGTATTTTGTCTTCTTGATTACAGACACATTCATGTCCCATGACTTAGGCAATGAGTTTAGCAACTTCTTGTTTAATTCGGACCTGGTGATCAATATACCTGCAGATCTCGTTTCTGTTGTAAGAGTGATGAACCTCTAAAATTGAGCCTCTAGGGATACTCCAAGAACATGATTAAACATGTCAAAGTTTTGCCTGAGCATATCTTGGCGACTTTGTTTCATGTCCTCATTTTCTTCATAAACTTCGATCAGGGCTTCCCATAGAGCTTTTGCAAAAGTGTATTCACAGAAACCCTTAGTGATCTCTAGAGATAAGGCCATGGTGAGAGTGGCAAGTGCCTTTTCTTGTTGTTCAACTTTCTCAAATTCTTCAGCGGTATACTCTTCAATATCCTTATCAATGATCTATCCATACGTAAGTGTTGTGGTAAGATTGATAGGTCCTTTTAAGATGCATATCCAAATCTTGAAATAGTTCATTTTGATATATTTTTCCATACGATATTTCCAATTCGGAAAACCATCAGCAGATAGCAAGCGTGGGATGCACGTAGTTGTGCCCATAATGGAGTCAAGTTCATGATGAATTGATGAGTTTTGTGAATCCATTTTTTTTCTGAATTGATTAAACAAACAAGCTAACAAGGAAAGTACTAAAACGGAAAATGTTTAAATAACTAATAAGGGGGTTCACGGCCGTACACTCTTCTCGGTCATACACAGCAGTTCACATCCATACGTGGTCAAAGATGAAGTTTTCACAGTCAATGAAGGGATTATGGTCAAAATGCAGTTCACGGTCAAAAGCCTTGAATGGTTCACGGTCGTACATGCTTCAATAGGATTAAACTGCAAACACCAAAGAACAATAGATTTTCAAGCAGATTCTGATCCCAATAGCTTTGAATGTTGATCAAAAGAAAATATCGCACAAATGAACTCGAATCAACCACGAAAATGATGAAGAACTTGTTGCCATAAACACCAAAAATGAGTTTGACACCGGATTGGCTCTGATACTAATTGTAAAGTCCCGATTCCAAGGATCCAAACCAGTGATCAAACAAATAGCAATCAAATAGAACAAGAATGGAGTATAAGAAGGATTAAATCAAGCATGCACACGTTTATATCATAAAAATGTCAGCTACACCTTAAGCACACGCACATGGACCGTGAACAGACTGACAACGTCCCTAACAAACTACTGATAGACTCATATATATATATATATATATATATATATATATATATATATATATATATAGAGAGAGAGAGAGAGAGAGTCAAGATCAAATAAGAAGAAAATTTTTGGTAGGAAGCTAAGAAGTTTTTTTTCTGCATATTTTTTTCGCTAACAAACAAAATGAATCATTAGATGATTCATTTGTAAGATGATTCACAAGAAAAAATTCTCAAAAAAAACATCTAAGAGATTCATTTATATAATAATTTTGTTAGTATTCACTAAAATTGTCATAAAAGTGAATTTTTTCTTAATTTACTTAAAAATGAATCATAAAGATGTTTTTTTGAGAATTTTTTCTTGTGAATCATCTTACAAATGAATCATCTAGTGATTCATTTTTTTTGTTCGTCAAAAAACTATGTAGAAAAAAAACTTCTTACCTTCCTACCAAAAAAAATTTCTTACCGGATCTATATATATATATATTTACAGACCAATTGCAAACAGGGTTCATGGCTGTGAACACCCTCACAACCGTGAACACAAAAGAAATAGCTACAAACACCCTGATCCCTACCAAGGCTTATACAATATGAATGAGTAGCCCAAACCACATAGTTATGAATTATCAGATCAGTTCATAATCTCAACTGGCTTTGGGCTTCTGGAAAGACTTGGTGGCTTTGTACCCAAGAAGTTCTTATACATTCATCCATCCTTGTCGTTTCTCCTCTCCGGGCCATTCCTTCGTTCCCCTTGAGTCCCAACTTGACTCACAGGGCGGCTATAGTTCCCTCCCTCTGATTGCTTGGGAATCAGCTCAGGTTGCTCAATGGGCATGGTAGGCTCATCCTTATTTTCGAGCAACATTTGCCTCATCTCTTCCCTTTTTCAGCCAACATAGCCCGTTCATGGCTTGTACTCCAGCCATTGTGATTCTCTTAGGTGTGGCTACCACAACAGATATTTGCTCAATCACTTGGGGTTGATTCCCATTTCCGTTCGTGTAACGCCCGCAGATCCGGGCTAGTCAATTTAGAGGCAATAGGGGTCGAAAATGACTTTTCGACAAAAGATTATTTAGAATAAATAATCTTAACCAAATTGTAGAATATGTCACAAGGTTTCCGTACATATAAAGAACGCCGAAATCCGAGTTATAACGAAGAAGTTATGGCCCGTCGAAGTTTTACGGCAAAACCGGCACGGCACCGGGAAGCGTAAATAGTGAATTTACGATAGATCGAGATTTATCCTTAGCAATCTAAACAAAAGTCGTAGAATATGTTAAACTAAGAGCGTCGATAAAAAGAACACCCAAATCTGACTTCGTATGAGGAAGTTATGATTTTTCTAAGATTCGGCTTAGCAGTGCACGACCCGAAACTCGAATTTTAGTTTGAGCGGTTTTTGGCTTACGTGACCTAAATGAGAGTTCAAGATCTCATTAATAGGAACTCAACCGTAAAAAGACAGATGAAAACGGAGTCGGTATGAAGGAGTTACGAATTCTTCGCGGTCATTTAACAATCTAAACGCCTCGTACTGTTAAATTTAAGATCGGTCTAGAATTAGCCAACGGAGTCAAAATGAAAGTTGTAGATATTATTTTTACCTACGCGTGGATATAAAGAACGTCAAAAACGGAGGTCGTATGTGAAAGTTACGGATTTTAGAAGTCGGAAGTGTGCTGTGCGAAAATGGGTGATGTGGCACAATCTTGGCCATTGCTTTCTCCCCAAGTCTTGCCACTAGATGGTGACATGTGGCACCAAGTTCAGCCATTTTCACCCTATAAATACCACCTCTCCCACCCTCATTTTCTTCACACCTTTCCCATTCTTTCTTTTCTTTACTCTCTCTCTAGAACCTCTCTCTAGCCCCGAAATCCCCCGAAAAGCCTAGGGAACCTCCCTAGCACGAGGCGGAAGCCCCGGAGTGCTCGACGGCTCCGAGAAGAAGAGCTTTTCGGCTCGGAAACGCTGCTCCAAGCAAATCCTGGTTTTCTGTAAAACCCGCTGTAAGTGAGCTACGCCTACACTATTTTTAATATAGTTTTTATTTAATTATATTAACGTTATTAAGAACATATAATAAATACTTGGGCTATTATTATGGGTTATATAAGTATTTTTTTTAACGCTTATATAATAGTAATAATAGCTAGACTATTAATTAGTCTCGGCGAATAATAGACTAAAATCTATTGGTGATAATACTAGGTTTCGTTGAAAGAAATTATTTTAAAGTAAACGAAGCGCTGTCCGAGTACTGAGTCACCACCTTCTCAGGTGAGTGCATAGTCCATTTCATCTTACACATAGATATGAAGTATTTTATATAAACTACGTGCTATGTGTGCATATTATCTGAATACTTGCTGTCTATGCTGGATGAACGTTTTATACATGTTTTAAAGGATTTAAACTGTATACGTATTTTATATATACAAATATGTTGGGTATGATGATGGGTAGATAAATGATGAGAGATAGAAGATGATGTGAGTATACATTGGCAACAATAGACTTAGTGCCTATGGGATAAACACCGGTAGCTATGGACTTAGTACCTGTTAGACGTTGGTAGCTATGGATTTAGTACCTGTTGAATATTGGTAGCTATGGACTTAGTACCTATTAGATAAAGAATGGTAGCTATGGATTTAGTACCCGATGAATAGACTATAGCAGCTATGGAATTAGTGCTTTATGAACGAACATTGGCAGCTATGGATTTAGTGCCAGTCCTAGAACCCTGGAAGTAAGGGACTTCGGAATAAATGAATGAAGAATAGATGACTCTTAGGATAAATCCTTAAAGAGTAAAAAAAAGATAACGGGGATGGGTAATTGGGTTGATTCTTTGATTGAACATAATAATTATATTATTGTGGGTTGAAAACCCTATGTACTCACCAGGTTTCCCAACCTGACCCACTCAGTTTATTTATATCACAGGTGTTGATACGAAGTCACTTTACACTGAGAGATTTAAAGAGATGTAGATCACTAGTGTAAACACATGTAAGTTCTGTTTATGCTTATGTTTCTGTATTAACGATGACATCCCAAACGTTTTAAGATGAATAAAAATACGTTTCTTCAAAATGTTTTAATAACGTATTTATCGTGTTTTTCTGGGAACAAATTCCGCAACCTTTTTATAAAATGAAGTACTCTGATTTTTATAAAGCATAAACAAAATCGGTCTTTTCTGGCCGTGAAAATGGGGATGTCACAGTTGGTATCAGAGCATTAGTTTAAGCGAACTAGGAATATGGATTTATTTCTAGACTTAAACTTAGAATGCTAAGCGATGATTGTGAGGTGTGAGCACTAGCTTATTTTAGGAATTATGCCTAAAATGCTTTTATGTGCTAAATACTTGTGCCTGATATGCTGTTAGTTGTTCGGATCTATGGTCTGTTGCCGACCGGATCTGGAAACCTTATGTGTTTAGGATTCTAAACGTACGACTACGATATTAGAACTAGCATATAAACGTTTCGGAGTGATAAGGATGATTTAAGACATCAATCCTAAATTAAGATCTAGATTCACCTTATTCGGTGTAGAGATCAAGATGGCAAGAACCCGTAGCGGAAACGTAAATGTGAATGGGAACCGAAACCAACCCCCAGTGGTTCAACAAATACCTATTGTTGAAGAAGTTGCGCCTGAGCCAGTCACCATGGCTGGAGTTCAAGCCATGATTCGGGCTATGTTAGCTGAACAAAGGGAAGAAATGAGACAAATGTTGAACAGGGACGAACCTACCGTACATGTTGAACCGACGGAGCCAGTTCCCGAGCAATCTAAGGAAGGGAACTACAGCCGCCAAGTGAGTCAAGTAGGGACTCAAGGTGAACAAAGGGATGGCCTAGAAGGGAGAAACAACAAGGATGGGCGGATGTACAAGAATTTTTTGGGTGCGAAACCACCAAGTCTCTCAGGAAGCCCGAAGCCGGTTGAGATTATGGATTGGATCTCTGAGATGGAGATGGTGTTTGAGAGCTGCAGCTGTAACGCGAAACAGAAGACTGTCTTCGCAGTAAGACAACTGAAAACTAGAGTCTTGAGCTGGTGGAAGCTATTGGCAGATACGATGCCACGAGGAGAAGCCTTAAGGATGTCGTGGGAAGAGTTTTTGGAACAGTTGAAAATGCAATACTGCTCGGAGATAGATCTGATAGACCTAAACAACGAGTTTCAGAACCTGAAGAAAGGAAAGATGAGTGTTGATGAGTATGCCACCGCATTCACCGAGAGGATGAAGCTATTCCCTTAATTGGTGCCTACTGAACTCTCCAAGATTGATAGGTTTGCTAACGGGCTGCCCACTGACTTTGGCCCAATGGTCAAAATGACAACTACCTTGAAAGCAGCTGTTAGGGCAGCTAAGAACGTAGAGGCTTAGATAAGAGAAAAGGTGGGTCTAGAAAAAGATAAGGTAGGAGAGAAGCGGAAGTTTGAAGGATCTTCGAGGCCGAACAAGGAAAACAAATTCTCAAAGTTTGGAGGAGCAAATGGAGGTGAAGCAAGATGGTGTGATAGATGCAAGAAGAAGCATGGTGGAAAGTACAACGAAGAAGTGACTTGTTACAAGTGTGGGAGGACTGGTCACTATTCCAAAGACTGCACGCATAATGACAAAGTATGCTATGGATGTGGAGGCAAGGGGCACATGTCCAGAGACTACCCAAAGAAAAATAAAGCAGCAAGACCAGAAACGCCACCAAGGCCAAGGGCATTTCACATGATCCTCGACGAAGCAGAGAACCATGCGAGGAATCAAGAATGAGGACTTCTTACCCGAGGATCGGATTATGCAGTAGTCATAGTTTCGTATGATGTAGCCTAGTAGAGGCATAGTCTAGGGTGAACTTGAACACCTATGTAATCGTTTCAAGAAATGATATAAAACCTTCGTTTTGTTATCTGATGTGTTGAATGATTGTATGAATTGCTGCATGGTGACTTGGGAAACTGCGGGACAATACTTGGGACGAGTATGAGTAGGTGTGAATGGTAGTAGAGGCCTATACTACCGGAAGCACAGGACTCACACTTGGATCAGGGAAAGTCACAAGGTTACCAAGAAGCCAGTAATTGATTTTGTTTTATTCAAGTATGTCGTTACCATTGTTTCGGTAATGACTAAGAAGATTGTTGTTATCCCAACCCTAGTGGTCATGTCACATTGAGTCCGACTACGATGAGTAGGTTATGTGGTTCAGAGAACCAAGTTTGATATAGCGTCCAACTTAAACCAAACGATTAAAAATCAAAGCGACCAATAGAAGTATCGGCTCGACGCTAAAGAAGTTGGTAGCTAGAAATGCTACATGTTAAAGTGTGATTATATCACATTAGAACGTGAAGGAAGGCATAGTTTATTTCAGAATTTAACTCTAAAAGACCTAAGTCTAAACGAGCATCACATGATGATACGTCGTAATCTGGAGTCTAACCTGAAGAAGATAGCAGGTGCACAATTAAGTACTACTTACAGACAGTAAGTCTAAAAGATAGACTCGAAGGAATAAAGAAGTTATAATTATTACCTAGGATGAAGAGATGACGTATGGAGTCATTATACGAGCCCTGTTTCGTTGATGATTCCGGGATGTAATCATCCTAAGGGGGAGATACTTGTAACGCCCGCAGATCCGGGCTAGTCAATTTAGAGGCAATAGGGGTCGAAAATGACTTTTCGACAAAAGATTATTTAGAATAAATAATCTTAACCAAATTGTAGAATATGTCACAAGGTTTCCGTACATATAAAGAACGCCGAAATCCGAGTTATAACGAAGAAGTTATGGCCCGTCGAAGTTTTACGGCAAAACCGGCACGGCACCGGGAAGCGTAAATAGTGAATTTACGATAGATCGAGATTTATCCTTAGTAATCTAAACAAAAGTGATAGAATATGTTCAACTAAGAGCGTCGATAAAAAGAACACCCAAATCTGACTTCGTATGAGGAAGTTATGATTTTTCTAAGATTCGGCTTAGCAGTGCACGACCCGAAACTCGAATTTTAGTTCGAGCGGTTTTTGGCTTATGTGACCTAAATGAGAGTTCAAGATCTCATTAATAGGAACTCAACGGTAAAAAGACAGACGAAAACGGAGTCGGTATGAAGGAGTTACGAATTCTTCGCGGTCATTTAACAGTCTAAACGCCTCGTACTGTTAAATTTAAGATCGGTCGAGAATTAGCCGATGGAGTCAAAATGAAAGTTGTAGATATTATTTTTACCTACGCGTGGATATAAAGAACGTCAAAAACGGAGGTCGTATGTGAAAGTTACGGATTTTAGAAGTCGGAAGTGTGCTGTGCGAAAATGGGTGATGTGGCACAATCTTGGCCATTGCTTTCTCCCCAAGTCTTGCCACTAGATGGTGACATGTGGCACCAAGTTCAGCCATTTTCACCCTATAAATACCACCTCTCCCACCCTCATTTTCTTCACACCTTTCCCATTCTTTCTTTTCTTTACTCTCTCTCTAGAACCTCTCTCTAGCCCCGAAATCCCCCGAAAAGCCTAGGGAACCTCCCTAGCACGAAGCGGAAGCCCCGGAGTGCTCGACGGCTCCGAGAAGAAGAGCTTTTCGGCTCGGAAACGCTGCTCCAAGCAAACCCTGGTTTTCTATAAAACCCGCTGTAAGTGAGCTACGCCTACGCTATTTTTAATATAGTTTTTATTTAATTATATTAACGTTATTAAGAACATATAATAAATACTTGGGCTATTATTATGGGTTATATAAGTATTTTTTTTAACGCTTATATAATAGTAATAATAGCTAGACTATTAATTAGTCTCGGCGAATAATAGACTAAAATCTATTGGTGATAATACTAGGTTTCGTCGAAAGAAATTATTTTAAAGTAAACGAAGCGCTGTCCGAGTACCGAGTCACCACCTTCTCAGGTGAGTGCATAGTCCATTTCATCTTACACATAGATATGAAGTATTTTATATAAACTACGTGCTATATGTGCATATTATCTGAATACTTGCTGTCTATGCTGGATGAACGTTTTATACATGTTTTAAAGGATTTAAACTGTATACGTATTTTATATATACAAATATGTTGGGTATGATGATGGGTAGATAAATGATGAGAGATAGAAGATGATGTGAGTATACATTGGCAACAATAGACTTAGTGCCTATGGGATAAACACCGGTAGCTATGGACTTAGTACCTGTTAGACGTTGGTAGCTATGGATTTAGTACCTGTTGAATATTGGTAGCTATGGACTTAGTACCTATTAGATAAAGAATGGTAGCTATGGATTTAGTACCCGATGAATAGACTATAGCAGCTATGGAATTAGTGCTTTATGAACGAACATTGGCAGCTATGGATTTAGTGCCAGTCCTAGAACCCTGGAAGTAAGGGACTTCAGAATAAATGAATGAAGAATAGATGACTCTTAGGATAAATCCTTAAAGAGTAAAAAAAGATAACGGGGATGGGTAATTGGGTTGATTCTTTGATTGAACATAATAATTATATTATTGTGGGTTGAAAACCCTATGTACTCACCAGGTTTCCCAACCTGACCCACTCAGTTTATTTATATCACAGGTGTTGATACGAAGTCACTTTACACTGAGAGATTTAAAGAGATGTAGATCACTAGTGTAAACACATGTAAGTTCTGTTTATGCTTATGTTTCTGTATTAACGATGACATCCCAAACGTTTTAAGATGAATAAAAATACGTTTCTTCGAAGATGTTTTAATAACGTATTTATCGTGTTTTTCTGGGAACAAATTCCGCAACCTTTTTATAAAATGAAGTACTCTGATTTTTATAAAGCATAAACAAAATCGGTCTTTTCTGGCCGTGAAAATGGGGATGTCACAGTTCGCGTTCCCGACTCTACTTCGGGTTCTTGCAATTCGATCTTATACACCAAATCAAAAGTTTGGTGTAAAATGACGAGAATTAAGATAGGAAAGATTTTATTTACGATCGACATGTAAATCTCCCTATTCTTTTCGAAAAGTTACATTCCAGTTCTAATACCTTATTTAAACATTTAGAAACCTAAACACATAAAGTATACAGATCCGGTCGGCAACATACCATAGATCCGATCATATAATGCATATCATATTTAGCACATAAAAGCATGTTAGGCATTTTCCCTAAATAAGCTAGTGCTTGTGTCTATTCAGGTGTATTACCTAAATTTATTAGACACACTCCTCACAATCATTTCTTAGCATTATAATTTTAAGTCTAGAAATAAATCCATATTCCTAGTTCGCTTAAACTAATGCTCTGATACCAACTGTGACATCCCCATTTTCACGGCCAGAAAACAACGATTTTTCTTTATGCTTTGTAAAAATCAGAGTACCTCTTTTAATAAAAATGTTGCGGAATTTGTTCCCAGAAAAACATGATAAATACATTATCAAAGCATTTCCAAAGAAATGCATTTTATTCATTTTCAAAACTGTAACATCCCAAAATTTAAGGCCAAAATTTTATTTTTGGAATTAACAATTATAAAACCATTGCTTGAAAAATCCTCATAGTAATATCATAAAAGACAATCACTGAATCCATAATCATCATGTCATACAAAATCATATCAGATTATAAAATCCCATGGACCACTAATGCGGAAAGTGAGGTGTGATGCACTGCAGTCAAGCCGACTCCTTTCCCCGAGAGGAAGATGTACCTGAAACCAAAACTAAAACCGTAAGCATGAAGCTTAGTGAGTTCCCCCAGCATACCACATACCATACAATAACATACATGGTCAGGCATATCTGGGTGCCGGTCTCCCCCATCGGTCTATTTCAACTGGATAGCTGCCTAGCATATTTGGGTGCTGGCCTCCCCTTCGGTCTTTTTCAACCGGATAGCCGCCTAGCATATCTGGGTGCTGCTCCCCCCCCCCCCCTTCGGTCTATCTCAACCAGATATTGGGGACTATTTCACCCCCTACCACTACCACATAAATCATTACATGCTAGCATGTAACATAACCGATGGCATACGAGAGAATTATCACACAAACAATCGTCTAACTACAACCTCCTACCTGTGGGCCGGCATTGTGGCCTTAGACCCACATCTATTGAAAGGTAACTCACCTCGATATCGTGCAGTAACTGAACTATCCTTGGTGTTGCAAATGACTCTACTCAACTCCTACACATAGTGATTCCTTTTTAATTACCCCCTTCTGCACTCATAACCCTTATAAGGGTCCACTTAGGTCAAAGTCAAAGTCAAGGTCAACGCTTCGGTCAAAGTTAATATCCTGGTGGGCTCGACTCGCCAAGTTGAGCCTAACAACTCGTCGAGTTCTCCTTCATTCATGTCGAGACATTTTACTCGCAACTCATCGAGTTCTCCGTAGAACTCGTCGAGTTCATCTTTATCTCAGTTGGGTCATATGCACTTAGCTCGTCGAGTTCATCCATGAACTCATCGAGTCATATGATCTTTGAGTCCAAAAACCAAATCCAACTCACTAAGTCATCTTCTAGACTCAACGAGTTCACTCGGAACCAGAAAGGTTAGGGACCACGACCCGACTCGCCGAGTTGTTTGAACAACTCGTCGACTCCCTCATATGTCAAATCCATATAGTTGATTTAACTCAATCTCTATGCATCCAGAATATAGATCTAGCCTTATTGGGTCGATTTAACACATAAAGTTTCTAACTTTACGTGCATGCAAGGGTCATATAGCTTAAAAAGTCCTAAAAAGTAGTTTCAAGGAAGCATGGGAATCCCATGGCTATAAAGTTGTCACCTTTATGACATGGAGTCCCTTAAAGGTTCTGGATTTGAATTCACAACCCCACAACATGCTTGCATTCGAGAATGATTCCCAAAATGGCTCCTTAAAGCCCTAAACTACTCCCAGAAGAGGTTTAATAGATGCATGATCAAGGTATAAACTTTATACCTCAAGTGAGATGGAAATGGGACACAACCTATGGATTAACTTGCTTCTTCTTGAACTCTCAAGCTTCTTCTTCATTCTCAAGCTTCATAATCACCAATAATACACAAAAAAGGCTCGTAAACACTCAAAATGGGTTAGGGTTTTGATCTAGGGTCTTCTGGACGAGAGGGGGACGATGGGGTTTGGTGAAGCTGGCTAATGTGTTTAAATAGGGTCAAACCCTAAAAATTAGGGTTTCATTTATGCGGATCTACTCATCGAGTCATGCCCTTGACTCGCCAAGTAGGCGACTTAAGTTCAGTGTCCAAACTCGCATCTACTCGACCAGTTACGCCTACAACTCGCCGAGTACTAGAGAAAATGCAAAAACTATAAATTAAGTACATACCAGGAACTAGACGTTAAACAAACATTTGGGATGTCATTTTCAATATAGAAACATAAGCATACACAAAACATACATTTATTTACACCAATGATCTATATCTCTTTAATCTCTCAATGTAATGTAACTTCATATCGACACATGTGATACAAATAAGCTTGAGTGGGTCAGGTCTAGAAACCCGATGAGTACATAGGGTTTTCAACCCACAATAATATATTTATTATGTTTAAACATCAAACAAGCAACCCAATTACCCATCCCTATTATATTCCTTAATATTAAGGGTCTACCCTAAGAGTCATCTTGTAACATCCCAAAATTCGGGTACAATCATTTAGTCCTTATTCTTTTTCAAGTTGTCAAGATTAGTCCATAAAGTAATGTTATAACCGATGAGTACGGTGGGCATACTGAGGAGTACGCTGCGCGCACTTATGTGCTTAAGTCAGACGCGGACTCGCCTAGGTACGTTGGGTGTACCCAGGGTTACGCTGGGCATAGCGGGCCCAGATGCAAACCCTAATTGTGGCTTGTGGACTATCAAAGGAATGTGTTGGTCATATCTCCAGCCACCATTCCTCAGAGAGAAACCCTAAGAGAGTGATATTTTCGTTCCAAGCTAGTGTGTGAGGATTATTGAGCCAAAAATGCATTTGTGTGTTAGAGGAGAAGAAGAGGAGGTTCTTGTGGAGGCTAGAAGTTGTAGTGCAAGCTTCGATCTGATATCTGCAGAAGAAGAAGTTTCATTTGGAGGTAAAAAACTCATAGCTTTCCTTGTTATTGTTGATTTGTGCTTCATGGACCAAGTTTTAGGGTGTTTGGTCCCAAGGTGGAGACTTTATGAGCAAAAGGTCTCCATCAGCTTAGATCTACTATATTCCAGAGTATTATGAGTTGTGGGTTCATAAAAATCAAATCTTGAACGTGAATAGTGATCCATGCATGAGATCTAGACTTTATGAGGAAAAAGGAAAGGTGTTAGAGTGATTAAGGACCTTTACAGTTATGCAAAGGCTTAAAGGCTTCGACTTTATGGATTAAGTGACCTTAAGGAATTCAGATCTGAAGTATGAGTATTTATCTTAACCGATTAAGACCAAAACTCAAAGGAGCATGAAACTGGGATATACGCGGGGCGTAATCCCAGTACGCGTAGCGTAAGGGGTCACGTTCCCCGTTTCTGTGGTGTCACCGGGTACGCCAACGTATAGATTTGGTACGCGCAGCGTAACCCGGAGGGTTGACTTTTAGGGTTTAGTTAATTATTGGATCTTTGAGCCATAAGAGGGGTAAAATGTTCTTTTAACCTTCTGGGAGAACCTAGAGAGGGATTAGTCTAGCCTTGAGAGTTATATTGACTAAATAAATTATTCCATGTGATTAGGCGGAGGCTAGACCAGTATTACCAAGTCCGAGATTTACCGAGTTACCCGAGGTGAGTCTTCTCACTATACTGTACTTGGAAGGGTACCTATGTGTGACCGAAAGGTCTTATATGCTTTGAGATGAATGTGCTATATGCTGTTATGTGTTATGTATGTGTTATGTATGTTATGTATGATAAGGACCAGAAGGTTCAGATGACATGGACCGAAGGGTCAGGAGGTTACGAACCGGAAGGTCTACCGAGATTTGGGACAGAATTCCCCTGAGACACTTGGACCGAAAGGTCCCACAGAGTTATGGCCTGGAAAGGCGTATATGTTGTATGTGGTATTTTAGGGAACTCACTAACCATTTATGCTTAGCGTATTATGTGTTATGTGTTTCAGGTTCTAGCGAGGATCGCGGGAAGGCGCCAGCTTGATATTTAAACACTCATGGAGTTCATTTTTTGAGATTCTAGGATTTATATTATAATGATAACATTGCATACATTATGTTTTGATATTATCTTGTGAATGAACGTATGTTTTAAAAATGAAAAATTGTTTTGAAAATTCACGTCGTTACAAGTTGGTATCAGAGCCTTGGTTTGAGGGATTCGGGTGCATCTTCAGGTGTATTTGATCTCAAACTAAGGATTTGAGAAAAAATTTTATAAAATAAACATTTTTTTAAAAGAAGTAAAAGAATTTGAGAAAAGCAGAAAGAAGCAGTGTGTACGATCATCCAGCGCCCGAACGGTGATTTCCTAAAGTACCCTTACATTATGTGTTATGAGATATGCTATGATATGTTATGCTAAAGTAGGCTAGGTATCCATATTAGGACGAGAGTGACCTGATTTGTGATGCCTTAGCCCAGGAAAATTTATGCTACTATGAGATGCTTGAGAGTGATTAGGTAGCAGTGAGGAGCTCATGGGAGGCCTACTGAAGGGTAGCCTATGCTAGTGAGATATAGAGTACTTGTGATCTGGGATCCAAGGAGGAGGACTTTGGGTGAATACTGATGCGGTGTGGACGGTAGTATAGGGCCCGTACTACTGAAGACACCGGATCAGTGCGCAGTCCAAGTAAGAATCCTTTGGATACTAGGGAACATGTAAGGTTGAGTTATCGAGTGTGAGTATGCTCGAGCGAGTCTCTGATATTTTTATGTTGTGTTTCAAATACATCATGGTTGTTACATGCCACAGACCTGAGACGAGCGACGGGGGTGACAAGGAGCTTCATCAGATGATTCACGATGAGGTGGCAGCGGCGATTCGAGCCAAGATTCCGGAGATGTTTAGGTCTATCAAGACAACATCGATTGAGACTTTTGATGAGCGGTACACAGCGGTTATTAAGGCTGCGGCTACTGCAGCTACCGTAGTTGTGGCTGCTGCTAGACCTCAGGAAAGTGACTCATTGTTGTTTTTGGAGTTCAGCAACACGAAGCCACTGGAGTTTGATAGGGCGCATGATCTGATCGCTGTGATGAGATGGATTTCTGATATCGAGGGATTCTTCTATGTGTGTTCATGTCCAGAGCATCTGAGAGTACGGTTCACGCTGAACCAGCTTCGCTTGGGAGCGAAGGACTGGTGGAAGTTCGTGACAGCGAACTTCACTCTTGCAGAGCTTTCAGAGGTGACCTGGGAGAGGTTCACCACCATGTTCAGAGATAAATATGTCCTGAGCAGGGCAATGTTCTATCCTGAGCAGGTGTCTACCGAGCAGGCACATATGAGTCGTTATATGGGCATACTGAGGAGGGATATTCAGGAGTTCGTAGCGAACTTGACATACCAGATATTTGCTGAGCTCTAGGAAAATGCTCGGAAGAGGGAGATTGAGTTGGAGACTCAGGCCGGGGAGGAGGCCGAGTCTCAGGGGAAGGATCGGCGGCCAGCACAGTCTTAGCCGGCAGCCAAGCGGGCAAAGCCTGCCGATTCGATATCTGGAGGCCAGAAGGGCCACACTTGTGGGAAGTGTGGCAAGGGACATGATGAGGTTTGTCGATTGGGTTCTTGATACTAATGTGGCAAGTATGGGCATATAGCCAAGGATTTCCCCAAGGGATTCATGGTTTGCTTTCATTGCAACCAGACGGGCCATCGAAAGGCCGAGTGTCCACAGCTGCTATAGGGATCAGTGTAGGGGACTGCGCGAGTTACTGATGGACGGCCAGTGAAGGCCAAGGGACCGAAAGCTCGCGGGAGAGCTTTCCGTTGACAGCGGAGGAGGTCCGCGTAGTGCCCGATGTCGTGGCTGGTACATATTCTTTCATTTATTTATGCTGAGTAATGACATGGTGCTTATTTTATGATATGAGTAGGTACTTTTCTTGTAAATTCTATACCTGCTTTGGTGTTATTTGACTCGGGTGTGAGTCGGTCATTTATTTCTTTAGCGTTTAGTTGGCACATCAACATCCGGCGAGAGGCGTTAAGTCGACCTCTACGAGTTTCTATAGCTCACGAGCGAGCAGTGTATGCTATGGATGTGATATAAGGATGTGTACTCGAGATTTTCGATGTTAAGTTTCTGATAGATTTGGTCCCAATTGCTATGGGGTATGTGTGTGTTATAGTGGGAATGGATTGGTTGAGCCGATTTGGGGTTATTATAGACTGCGAGCAGAAGTTAGTGACAGTACGAGACCCTAGTGGGGGAGTACTTACACTGTACAGCGAGGGTACCCAATGTGGGTCAGCATGTTGTTCGGTTGCCAGAGCGAGAAAGAGTTTACAGCATGGCTGCAGCGGGATCGTAGCCTATGTGATGGATACACGAGTGGTTGCTGGGAGGCCAAGTTCGATTGATGATGTTCCGATAGTGCGCGAATTCCTAGATGTATTTCCCGAGGAGTTGTCGGGTGTGCCTCCAGAGAGGCAACTAGAGTTCCGCATCGATTTGGTTCCGTGGGTAGCGCCTATCGCCAAGGCGACTTATCGCCTTGCACCGCCAGAGATGCAAGAGTTATCCTCGCAGCTTCAAGAGATGCTGGGGAAGGGGTTTATTAGACCAAGTAGCCCACCATGGAACCACTGATCCTTTTTGTCAAGAAAAACGATGGTTCACACCGGATGTGCATTGATTACCAGGGATTGAACAAGTTTATGGTCAAGAACCGTTATCCATTACCGAGGATCGATGATCTGTTCGATCAGTTGCAGGGAGCGTCTTGGTTCTCCAAGATAGACTTGAGGTCTGGATATCATCAGATGAGAGTGCAGGATGAAGATATCCAGAAGACGGTGTTCAAAACTCGTTACGGGCATTACAAGTTCGTGGTGATGCTTTTTGGGCTCACCAATGCACCGACAATGTTCATGGATCTCATGAACAGGGTGTACAGGCCGATGTTGGATCGATCGGTAATCGTGTTCATCGATGATATTCTGGTATATTCGAGATGTACAGAGTAGCAAGAGGAGCACCTGAGAGAGATTCTCGGGGTATTGAGGTCAGAGAGGCTTTTCTCCAAATTCTACAAGTGTATTTTTGGTTATGAGAGGTCCAGTTCTTGGGACACCTCGTTAACTAGAATGGGATATTGGTCGACCCGACCAAAATTGAGGCGGTTTTGAAGTGGGAGGTGCTGAGATCACCCTCCGAGATCAGGAGTTTTCTAGGATTGGCCGGCTACTATCGGAGATTTATCAAGGATTTCTCCAAGATCGTTGTGCCTCTGACCAGGTTAACCCGGAAGGGTGTTGCTTTTTCGTGGGGTCCGGAGCAGCAGACCTCGTTTAGGACACTTCACCAAAGATTATGCGAAGCCCCTGTTAGCCCTTCCGGAAGGGATGGAAGATTTTATGGTTTATTGTGACGCATCGATATTGGTTTTAGGTGCAGTACTGATGCAGAGAGGGCACGTAATAGCATATGCTTCGAGGCAGGTTAAGCCTCATGAGACGAGGTATCCCACCCATGATCTGGAGCTGGGGGCAGTGGTGTTCGCCCTCAAGATCTGGCATCACTATTTGTATGGGGTTTGGTGTACTATATACATGGACCACACGAGTTTGAAGTACTTGATGGATCATCCCAACCTGAACGTGCGCCAGAGGAGATGGTTGGATGTGATAAAGGATTACGATTGTGAGATCCTGTACCACCCGGGCAAAGCTAATGTTGTAGCTGATGTGCTGAGTCGTAGGTCAGAGAGTGCCCCAACTCGACATATTTGTATGCGTTTTGATGGTTATGACGATGGTGTTGGACACCATTCGAGAGGCCCAGGTACATGCTATATTACCGAAGAACCGCAAGAGAGAGCGGGTGATCGGGCAGATACCTGAGTTCGATACTAATAATCGGGGGCTTTCGTCCTTTTAGGGTCGGATTTGGGTGCCGTTTGGAGGTGGAGCACGTACCATCTTGATGGAGGAGGCGCATAAGTCAAGGTTTTCGATCCATCCTGGCACCACTAAGATGTATCTGGACCTAAAGAGAGATTATTGGTGGCCCTGTATGAAAAGGGATGTAGTGTGGTATGTTGAGAGGTGCTTGACCTGTCGCAGGGTTAAGGCCGAGCACCAGCGACTGCATGGCAAGTTGCAGCCACTTGAGGTTCCCCAGTGGAAGTGGGAACAGATTTCAATGGATTTCATCACCAAATTGCCAAGGACCGAGAGGGGTTTCGATGCAATTTGGGTGATCGTAGACCGATTGACGAAGAGCACTCACTTCCTTGCTATTAGTGAGAGCTCTTCTGCGGAGAGGCTAGAAGAGTTGTATGTAAGGGAGGTGGTATCGCGGCATGGAGTACCGATCTCGATTGTGTCATATCCAGATCTACGTTTCACTTTCGAATTCTGGAAGAAGTTCCATGAGGAGTTAGGTACAAGGTTGCTATTCAGTACTGCTTACCACCCACAGACAGACGAAAAGAGTAAGCAGACGATTCAGAAGCTCGAGGATAGGCTCCGAGCATGTGTGTTGCATTTCGAAGGAAGTTAGGACACGTATTTGTCGTTGGTTGAGTTCTATTATAACAACAACCACCATTCGAGTATTGGTATGCCTCCCTTCGAGTTGTTGTATGAGAGAAGGTGTCGGACTCCCATTTTCTGGGGAGAGGTAGGGCAGCGAGTGATGGGTAACACCGAGATAGTGCTTCAGACGACTAAGCAGATACAACGGATCAGGCAGAGATTGTTGCCCGCTCAGAGTCGCAAGAAGAGTTATGCAGACAATCTACGGTCTGAGCTCGAGTTCCAGGTAGGATATTTTTGTTGGATAAGGTGTCTAAGTCCATAACTATTTCTGGTATGTACTTGACCCGACCCGGCATGGTCCATATGGGTTGCATGGCACCATGCAATTGGATAGACTAAATGGGAGAAATAACACTTGGAGATTATTAATATATTATAAGTTCTAATATATTAATAATATTATTTGATTAGTTTGATCAAGAATTAATTTAGAATTAATTAAGTGATCAAAAGATAACTAAATAAATAGATGGGTTGATTATGTAAATCATCCATATCTTGTATAGTGGGCTAAGAGGCTCCATGGATTATCAAGTTGGGTTCCACCCATAGGATGCTCCATGGGAGCTACAAACCCATGGGTCATGGAAATGAAGAGTCATGACACATTAGGGTTTACATGGTGTAACCCTAGATGTGTCAAAACTATATAAGGATCCTATTCTCCACCAAAATCGGCTACACATATGAAACAAGAGGGCTAGGCCGATTTCAAGAAGTGTGAATTCTCTCAAAAGTCTTTCCAAGAGCATTTGGTGTTGTGTGAAGCATTTGAGGCATCACACTTGGGGTGTCAGGCTCACAAGGTTTCAAGGAACATAAGCAACAACAAGGTAAGTTATTCTATCTTTCATTCATGTTAAAAATTGTTCCCCATGTATGCTAGATAGGAATATAACCTTGGAATTCAACTTTGCATGATAATTAGAGAAACATAGATCCAAGGTTATTAGGGTTGCATGTACACTTAGGAAGTGTTAGAATGCTCAAAACCCATCAGTGGTATCAGAGACTAGGCTTGTTTGTTTGTTATTTGTGCTAAAAAGTTGAAAAAAGTCGAAAAACTTGTTGTCTGCCTGATGAACTTGCCGAGTCCATGGGGGGGGGGCTCGCTGAGTTCACTTGTATCTTCAACCTACTTGTCGAGTAGGTTCATGCACTCGGCGAGTAGGAGCCACAGAGTGCAGATTTTCGACTTTAGTTGCTGGAAATGGACTAGAAACATTACCCTAAACTATTTTGGTACTTGAAAACTTGTTTTAGATGGTGTAATGTCTTTGCTAATTCATTTACAACAACTAGTTATCATAATTACAAAGTTTTAAGTGTAATTTTGATTTATGAAAGTGTTCATATTCATGTTCTTGTTCTTATGATGTTTAGATGATCATAGGAATTATTTGTAACCTATGTGGTAGATTAATTCTTGATCATAATGTGTTTTAATGGAGTCCATAACTTGTCCTCAAGTTATGGAAAACCAAAAGTCACTTGAATTAAAACCATTAAAAGAACACAAGAGTTAGAAAAATGAAGAGTCTTCATTTTTATTACTCTATTAAACTCATAAGTTACAAGAAATGAAAAGTTTTGAAAGTTTACAAAACTTGCCCTCAAGTTTTGGAACAAGTAAAGTCATGTTAAAACTTTAGTTCCAACCCTTAGAATTTTAAAAGTTAAAATTCAACCCTTATACTTATATTATTATACATTAATAATTATATATATATATATATAAGAACAAAGTCGTCTTACAGCTAGTACACCTCATTCACGAAGCCAGTCTATCAGGTGGGTATAAGGTTGTTGCCTATAAAATGGCAACTTAATGGGTGTCCACTCTCACCCACCGCTTGCTTGACTAGTGGAGGGTCGTTAGCCAAACGGCTAAGACAAGGACTTATAAATTCTCATTAAAAGTATGATGAATATTATAAAGTAACTAAATGTTTTTATTAAATTCCCAATCTTAGTTACTTTAGGAAAAATGTGAATAAGGTGCTAATCCATGAAATTACACTTTACACTTTGTTTAAGTCGTTGGTGGAGTGTGTGTGGTTAACCGGCACACTAACTTGGACTTAACAAGGTACGTAAAGGCTGACTTAAGGTTTATTATAGTACCGGTGGAGTGTGTGTGGTTTACCGGCACATCGATTGAGTGATAAACTTTAAAGGTACCAAGTGATTTGCATGGTTACTTCACACCTCGTTTTGTGATCCTCTGTACCCCAGTCACAAAACTTGGAGGGCACACTCGAGATTGAAACATGCCTTTGGAAACGTTCATTGAATATCAAAGAATCTAGGAATTTCTAAGAACCAATAAAAAACCTAATATTTAATATTTCGGTTTTCGTGGTGGAAATTGGTGAATCGTAATTCACCTACCTTTCAAATATGTTATAGCTTGGATTACGGCATACCTCTTCTAAGTTATAATATATTGTGATTGGATCCTAGCCTTAATATTACATTTGAGTGTATTATTAAGGACTCTCTTAATATCTAAACTAATCTTGTCCTCTTCCTTCAGATGCCTTCAAACAATGCTGCTTCTGGCTCTAATCCTAATGGCTCCTTTACCCTTATGAATTGTGTGGGAAAGTCACTTTTGATGGATCCAACTTCAATGAGTGGATCAGAAACATCAGGATGATTACCCGCTACGAGGACAAAGAATATGTCCTTGACAAGGAGCTTAAGGAGATTGATGAGACCACTGCAACTCCCCATGAGATCGCTAATTTTCAAGCACATGAAAGGGATGCTACGAAAGTGGCATGCATCATGATGGCCACGATGACAACAGAACTCCAAAAGTCCTATGAGGATTTCTACCCTTATGAAATGCACCAAGATTTGATGGAAAGAAACCATCAAAGTGCACGACAAGAGAGGTATGAAATCATCTGCTCCATGATAACAACCATGATGAAGGATGGGGAATCCATCACGAGCCACATGCAAAAAATTCAAAGGTATGTGGATCGATTGTTGAAGCTTAATGTGAACTTCCCTGAGGAGCTTGCAATAGATATCATTTTGTGCTCCTTGCCATTGTGCTATGATCAATTCCGCATGACATATCACATGAATAAGGAAGAGGTCACACTCAGCAAACTTCAGGGACTTCTCAAGACCACTGAAACAGGTCTTAAGGGGAAGTCAGTTGTTAACACTCCTACACCAAACTCCACTCCGGTTTTGGCAATCGGGAAAAGTTGATGGAAGAAGAGAAAGAGTTCTTCGAAGGGTACCAAGGTTAGGACCCTTGATGGCTCATCTTCAAGTGGAACCAGGAAAGGTTCCGTCACTCCTTCTTCTGACCCAAAAGAGGCTGAATGCTTCTATTGCCATGAAAAATCACATTAGAAGCGGAACTGCCCAAAATACCAGCAAGATGTGAAGGCTGGGAAAGTTAAACCCAACCATGTAGGTATTTACAATATCATTTCTAATAACTCACCCCATTCTAAATCTTGGGTCCTTGATACCGGTTGTGGTATTCATATTTGTTGTGACTTGCAGGGACTAAGAAGAAGTGAGAATGTGGAGCAAGGAAGAATAAACTTAATCATGGGGAATAGGAAAGTTACACCTGTCACCAAGATTGCAGTTTATACTTTGTCGCTAAGTAGTGGGTTAAATTTAGATTTGAATAAATGTTGTTATTCACCAGAAATGGAAAGAAATATTATTTCCTTTCATGCATTGTACAAACAAGGTTCCACCTTTTCATTTGATAATGAAGTTGGTTCGATTAATGCTTTCTTTAATAATGTTCTTTATTTTAAAGCATTACCTTGTGATGGAGTGTATGAAGCTGTATCTGTTGTAGATAACTTAGGAAATAATGTTTTGTGTATTGATTCTTTTAATAATAATAACTTGGATAAAGCATCATTATGGCATTGTCGTCTTGGACATATAAGCAAGAAACGCATAGGTCAACTCCAAAAGGATGGAGTCTTGGAGTCATTTGACCTAAAGTCAGATGATAGTTGCGAATCATGCTTACTTGGAAAAATGACAAAGTCACCCTTCACAGGCTCATGTGAGAGGGGTGAAGGTTTGTTGGACCTTGTACACACGGATGTGTGTGGACCATTCAAACATGCCACAAGGGATGATAATCATTATTATTTGACTTTTACTGATGATTACAGTAGATATAGATATGTCTACTTAATCAAGCATAAGTCAGAGACTTTCAAAAGGTTTAAGGAATTTAAACAGGAAGTCGAGAATCAATTGGGCAGGAACATTAAGATGCTTCGATCCGATCGAGGTGGTGAGTATCTTAGTTCAGAGTTCCTCGACTACCTTAGGGAATGTGGGATTGTCTCACAATTGACACCTCCCAGGACACCACAGTTGAATGGTGTGGCTGAGAGGCGTAATCGAACCTTATTGGACATGGTTCGTTCCATGATGATTCGAGTTTCGCTACCAATCTCATTCTGGGGGTATGCCTTAGAGAGTGCCACCCATATTCTTAATCTAGTCCCTACAAAGAAAGTTGCCAAAACTCCTCACGAGATGTGGACTGGTAAAGTACCCAAACTAGACCACATCAAGATTTGGGGTTGCAAGGCTTTCGTGAGACACAAGACTCATGATAAGCTCGAACCTTCAGGCGAGAGGTGTATTTTCATCAGCTACCCACAGCAATCCTTTGGTTACCTCTTCTACAGACCTAGTGATAATGTGGTCTTTGTAGCAAGAAGAGGAGTCTTTCGAGAAAGAGAGTTTATAAGCCAAGGAGACAGTGGGAGGAAAATTGATCTTGAAGAAATTCAAGAGTCAAGTGGTGAAGGAACTTCAAACACTAGCCCTCAACTTGAGGAGGAAACTCCTGTTGAGCCAATTGATGAATCTGTACCTCTGAGGTGTTCCACGAGAGTTAGGAGTGCACCTGATCATTACTATGGTTTCCATATTACTGCAGAAGGTGAGACACTTATTAGTGATGGGACACTAGTAGGTCTGGATGACCCTAATAGCTACGAGGAAGCCATGGCTAGATGGAAAGCGGCTATGCATAGCGAGATACAATCCATGTATGACAATCAAGTTTGGAACTTGGTTGAGCATGTACCAGGTCGTAAGACTTACTCAATCTGGCGTTACTCTGGATAGGTAACTCTCCTTTCTTGGAGTCCCGCATGCTGAATCTCTTCAGCACCCTATCCAAGTAGGTACTCTGACTAAGTCCAATTAGTCTTTTACTCCGATATCTCAAGATCCTTATCCCTAGAATTTAGGCAGCTTCACCAAGCTCCTTCATAGCGAATCACTTCCCAAGCCAGGACTTTACTTCCTGCAGGGTTGGGATGTCATTTCCTATGAGTAGTATGTCATCCACATACAATACCAAAAAGCTAACTATACTCCCACTAGCCTCGACATACACACAAGATTCATCTTCACTCCTAGAAAAGCCAAATTCCTTGACCTTTTCATCAAAGAAAAGATTCCATCTGCGAGGTGCTTACTTTAATCCATAAATGGATTTCTCAAGCTTGCACACTCTATTAGGGTGCTTGTTGCTGACAAAACCTTCTGGCTGACTCATGTAAACATCTTCAGCTAACTTTCCATTAAGGAATGTGGTTTTGACATCCATTTGCCAAATTTCATAATCATGAAATGCAGCTATGGCTAACATAACCCTAATAGACTTAATCTTGGCTACTGGAGAAAAGGTCTCATCATAATCCACTCCAGGAATTTGAGAGAACCCCTTTGCAACCAGTCAAGCCTTATAAGTCGAGCCCTAGCACTGAGGCTGAGATAGCAGAAATGAGTCGAATACCTTATGCTTCGGCTGTAGCATCAATCATGTATGCTATGACGTGTACTCGACCTGATGTAGTGGCTGATTCAACTTGTGAATCAGAGTATATTGCAGTGAGCGAGGCCGCAAAGGAGGCGATATGGCTGAAGAACTTCATTGAAGACCTTGGAGTTGTACCAACTATTAAAGATCCAATGGGAATTTTCTGTGATAGTGAAAGCGTTGTTGCCTTAGCCAAGGAACCAAGGGATCACGGGAGATCCAGACACATCGACAGAAAATACCATGTTATCAGATATCGAATAGAAGAAGGACTCCTCGTGGCAAAGAGTGTATCATTGGATGAGAACCTAGCAGATCCCCTCACGAAGGGACTGACTCGGGTTAAGCATCTCCAGCATGCTCGAAGCATAGGGCTGAAGGATGATATTAGATTTAGTAGTTAGATAACCTCGAAATTTGTAAAGTGTAATTGACATTAGATGATGAATAAAAGGTGTTTTATTTATGAGTAAAGTGTTGCTATCTCTTGTCGATCGTTTACTATATTTCTTTTGCATGTTTTGACTTCCAGAATAATTTATTTTTGGTATAACATATTATTCAAACCTCCATAGTCGGTCATATGTCGGAAGTAGGTATGAATCAAGACTGTCATGATTGGTTGCAGAGGTCTACGGTGTTGGACAAGGCTACAACAATCATGAGTGCTCATAAGTTCTTAGCATTGGACTCAACTCACGCTCACTGGAATCACTTCATGGAATTCTATCACGAGTGATCGTGAGACGGTAATATCATATAAGTCTTCAAACCTAGAGATATGATTTGTTACTTACAAGTTGGTTATGCATTGATTGTACGAAAACGCATTGGTAACTCGATGTTATAAAACGTGCTTTTGTGTATAATTCAATGAGTGGTAGAACAAACATATGAGTCGAAGTTTATCTGTTCCTTCTTGGATTAGAAGCTGATATCTGGGCCCCTCGATGATTTTGTTTTGACCTATGTACCGAGCCCGGTCAGAACTAAGTTGATGTGTTCAATTAAGTTCTTTGTCAAACAAATCGGAAATCGAGAAACAAACTGCTGGACAATAAGTAAGACATTGTTCCATGTAATTGTCCGACTGATATCTAGAACAGAGGATTATATGATCACTTATCTTAAATGGCGTACCATCATCTTCTCAGTTTCAAGAAACCTTGAAAAGATCTACGGTTGTCGATCGGTTCCTAAAGTCATACTTGCAGTAATAGTTATTAGACTTATCCAAGTGGGAGACTGTTAGATAAGGTGTCTAAGTCCATAACTATTTCCGGTATGTACTTGACCCGACCCGGTATGGTCCATTTGGGTTGCATGGCACCATACAATTGGATAGACTAAATGAGAGAAATAACACTTGGAGATTATTAATATATTATAAGTTCTAATATATTAATAATATTATTTGAATAGTTTGATCAAGAATAAATTTAGAAGTAATTAAGTGATCAAAAGATAACTAATTAAATATATGGGTTCATTATGTAAATCATCCATACCTTGTATGGTGGGCTAAGAGGCTCCATGGATTATCAAGTTGGGTTCCACCCATAGGATGCTCCATGGGAGCTACAAACCCATGGGTCATGGAAATGAAGAGTCATGACACATTAGGGTTTACATGGTGTAACCCTAGATGTGTCAACACTATATAAGGATCCTATTCTCCACCAAAATCGGCTACACATATGAAACAAGAGGGCTAGGCCGATTTCAAGAAGTGTGAATTCTCTCAAAAGTCTTTCCAAGAGCATTTGGTGTTGTGTGAAGCATTTGAGGCATCACACTTGGGGTGCTAGGCTCACAAGGTTTCAAGGAACATAAGCAACAACAAGGTAAGTTATTATATCTTTCATTCAAGTTAAAAATTGTTCCCCAAGTATGCTAGATAGGAATATAACCTTGGAATTCAACTTTGCATGATAATTAGACAAACATAGATCCAAGGTTATTAGGGTTGCATGTACACTTAGGAAGTGTTAGAATGCTCAAAACCCATCAATTTGGTGCTCCTAAAAGTATCTCCTTAGAAAGGAGTGATCCAATTCAGGAAGAGGAGCAAGTTAGGGCCTCAGTACATTGGTCCATTCAAGGTGACTGCAAGGGTTGGCAGAGTAGCTTATCGTTTAGAGCTACCCGCGGAGTTGAGCCAGATTCATGATACCTTCCACGTGTCTCAGCTAAGGAAGTGTATCACCGATGAGACGAGAGTGGTGCCACCAGAGGACATTCAGGTGGATGCGATCCTGAATTATGTTGAGAGGCCAATCGCGATTGTGGTTCCAAAGATCAAGGTTCTAAGGAACAAGGAAGTTCCCATGGTTCAGGTCCAGTGGCAATATCGAAGAGGGTCTGGACTGACTTGGGAGCCGGATTCGGAGATGCGGAAGCAGCATCCAGGGTTATTTGGGACATGATACTTCGGGGGTGAACTCTGGTTCTAGTGGGGGAGAATTGTAACATCCTGAAATTTACGTACAATCATTTAGTCCTTATTCTTTTTCAAGTTGTCAAGATTAGTCCCTAAAGTAATGTTATAGCTGATGACTATGCTGGGTGTACTGAGGAGTACGTTGCGCGTACTCATGTGCTTAAGTTGGACGCGGACTCGCCTAGGTACGTTGGGCGTACCCAGGGTTAAGCTGGGCATAGCGGGCCCAGATGCAAACCCTAATTGTGGCTTGTGGACTATCAAAGGAATGTGTTGGTCATATCTCCAGCCACCATTCCTCAGAGAGAAACCCTAAGAGAGTGATATTTTCGTTCCAAGCTAGTGTGTGAGGATTATTGAGCCAAAAATGCATTTGTGTGTTAGAGGAGAAGAAGAGGAGGCTCTTATGGAGACTAGAAGTTGGAGTGCAAGCTTGGATCTGAGTTGTATAGAAGAAGAAGCTTCATTTGGAGGTAAAAAGCTCAGAGCTTTCCATGTTATTGTTGATGTGTGCTTCATGGACCAATTTTTATGGTTTTTGGTCCCAAGGCGGAGACTTTATGAGCAAAAGGTCTCCATCAGCTTAGATCTACTCTATTCCAAAGTATTATGAGTTGTGGGTTCATAAAAATCAAATCCTGAACGTGAATAGTGATCCATGAATGAGATCGTTATGAGGAAAGATGAAAGGTGTTAGAGTGATTAAGGACCTTTACAGCCATGCAAAGGCTTAAAGGCTTCGACTTTATGGATTAAGTAACCTTAGGGAAGTCGGCTCTGAAGTATGAGTATTTGTCTTAACCGATTAAGACCTAAAAATCAAAGGAGCATGAAACTAGGATTTACGCGGGGCGTAATCCTAGTACGTGCAGCGTAAGGGGTCGTGTTCCCCATTTCTGTGGCGTCACTGGGTACACCATCGTACAGATTTGGTACGTGCAGCGTAACCCGGAGGGTTGAATTTTGTTGACTTTTAAGGTTTAGTCAATGATTGGGTCTTTGAGCCATAAGAGGGGTAAAATGATCTTTTACTCTTCTGGGAGAACCTAGAGAGGGATTACCGCGTCCGAGATTTATCGAGTTACCCGAGGTGAGTCTTCTTACTATACTCTACCTGGAAGGGTACCTATGTGTGACCGGAAGGTCTTATATGCTATGAGATGTATGTGTTATAAGTTGTTATGTGATATGTATGTGTTATGTATGTTATGTATGATAAGGACCAGAAGGTCAAGATGACATGGACCGAAGGGTCAGGAGGTTACGGACCAGAAGGTCGATAAGGGTAGGACCGGAAGGTCTACCGGGATTCGGGACGGAAGTCCCCTGAGACACTTGGACCAGAAGGTCCCACATAGTTTTAGCCTGGAAAGGCGTATGTGTTTTATGTGGTATTTTAGGGAACTCACTAAGCATTTATGCTTACCGTGTTATGTGTTATGTGTTTCAGGTTCTAGCGAGGATCGCGGGAAGGCGCCAACATGATCTGTACACACTCATGGAGTTCATGTTTTGATATTATCTTGTGAATTGACGTATGTTTTAAAAATGAATTTTTTTTTTTGAAAATTCAAGTCGTTACACATCTATCATGTAATCGTTCATTCCGAAGTCCCTTACTTCCAGGGGTTATAAGACATGCACTAAGTCCATAGTTGTCAATGCTCGTTCGTAAGGCACTAATTCTATAGCTGCTAAAGTTCATTCATCGGGTACTAAATCCATACCTACCAATTTGTATCTAATAGGTACTAAGTCCATAGCTACAAACATTTATCAGGTACTAAGTCCATAGCTACTAATGTTTATTTATCAGGTACTAAGTCCATAGCTACCAATGTTTATTTAATAGGCACTAAGTCCATATCTACCGATATTTTTTATTAGGCAGTAAGTCTATAGCTGCCAATGTTTATTCACATCGTCTTTTATCTATCATCATTCATCTACCCATGTTATACCCAACATATTTTTAGATATAAAATATGTATACAGTTTAAATCATTGAAAACATGTATAAAAACGTTCATCCAACATAAACATCAAGTATTCAGATAATATGCACACATAGCACATTGTTTATATAAAATACTTCATATCTATGTGTAAGATGAAAGTAACTATGCACTCACCTGATAAGGTGGTGACTCGGTTCTCGGACAACACTTTATTTACTTAAAACAGCTTCTTTCGACAAAACCTAGTATCATTACCACTAGAGTTTAGTCTAAGGTTCAACAAGACTAATTAAAGGTCTAGCTATGATTACTGGTATACAAGCGTTAAACAATACTCTTCACCCACAATGTACAAACAAGGGCCAGACATGGAACACTGGAGGGCAGTATCATTTTGGCATAAAACACTTTTGAAATCCAACAACCCAAGCGGCCCTACAAACCAGATTCCCCTTAGCGCGAGTGGTTAAAAAGATATTATAACAACACTTATATAACTTGTAATAATAGCCCAAATATTTATTATAAGGTCCTAATAACATTACTATATTGAAACATGAGCTATACTAAAAGATATTATAACAACACTTATATAACTTTTTTTAACGTATACTATAACTTTTGTTTAGATTACTATGGCTAAAAAGTCATCTATCATAAATTCACTATTTTCATTTTCCGGTGTCATGCCGATTTTGTCGCGAAACTTCGATGGGCCATAAGTTCTTTGTTATAACTCGAATTTCGGCGTTCTTTATATGTACGGAACCCTTGTAACATATACTATAACTTGGTTCAGATTAATCCTTCTAAATAATATTCCATCAAAAACTCATTTTTGATGCTTATTATCTCTAAGCTGACTAGCCCGAATCCGCGAGCGTTACAATTTGGCACCGTTTGTACCTTCTGGTATACAATGGCCTTCTCTTTCGGGACTTTGGATATATCTTTAGATAGTTGGCCGAACTCAACTGAGTTTTAGAATATAAGGAATTTTACTAGTTCAGGTTCGCTCTTAATAAACTCAGAACAGTCAACCTCATCCTCTACAGATATTTCACTCATATCACTGTCCTCGTCAAATTCATATCTATTTTCAACATTAATTTTGTTTTCTGAACTCAACTTTGAACTCAATGAATCAAATTTTTATACAGTTTTCGTCTTTATTTTCAACCTGCTTTTTTCATCTACTAATTTTCTTAGCATATCCTTGTGGTCTTTGGACTTAATAAAGGACTCATTTTTGTCCAGACCAATCTTGTAGGCATTAGAAGTTTTGTTTGATGAGACAATTGTTTCACATTTATAGCAATCAATATTTATTTCGTTTTCCATTAATTCAAGGAAAGGCAAAATCATTTTGTGAATCTTTTCACCAATTTCACAATCCAAATGCAATTGAGTAATATTGGAATAAAGATATTTAGCAATCAAACAAAAGATATTCCGCTGGTTTAAAAAACTTTAAATTGTCACGTTACAAATAAATTAATTCGTCTCTTAACCTAAATAACTCTAACTCCATCTTCTCTTTCCACATCCTTCGTTCCTCACTTTTGGAAGTAACCCTTCTGATTTGATTAGTTATGTTAGAATTCGCCAGATGAGTTTGTTTTAAGCTATTACTTATATTTGTGAAGACGAATTTTAGATCATTTAATTCATTTTCATAGTTATATATAGGTACTTCGAGAGATTATAAAATAAAGTTTACCTTCTTGATCAACTGATCACACTCATTGATCTGCTCTCCAACTGGTTTTGCTGCAAAACATTTGTCTTCTTTCTCCTTCGTTTCCCCATATCCTCCATATGTTGTATAACCTCTCATCTATGACACACCAGTGGTCACCATCAAACATCTTCCAACAAGCATTGACCCATCTTCTTTCTCAACAAATTCCCTCCCATGTGTGGGCTTGCGAACTTCTTCATCTTCTAAATCAGTGGACCAAATTTCCACTCCTCCAAACTCATTTTCAGCTCCCTTTTCCTGCACAATTGGAGCATTCATAAAGTTATCATTAGACTTCTTCTTATTGATCTCCTCCAGCTTACGCATGTGGTAAGCTTCATCATCCTTGTCATCCTTCTTCTCGTTCAATCTCCTCAACATGCACTCCTTTTCCAAGTGGTTTTTTCCATGACACAGTAGTTGCAGTCATTGCCAGAATCACCCACTAGCTTATTCTCCTTCTTCTCTTCCTCCTTTTGAGGAGTGCTTTTGTTCTCCTCTTTCTCTTTCTCATAGCTATAACTTCCCTTCCAGTTTCGGTTCTTAGTAGTTGGAAATTTATTTCTTGAAAATCGCTTGGGATTTGAAACCATCAAAGAATACTCTTCTCTCATCAAATCACAATCAGAAAGATCAGACTCTGGTTCTTCCTCAACAATATTCTTGCTCTTCGAGATAAGAGCCAAGGATCCCATACCGGACAACACTTTCGCTTCTTTCGTCACAACAGTTTCATGAGATTTAAGAATCCCCACAAGCTTGGCCAATGATTAGCTCTTGAACTGTTCGTGTGCTTTAATAGTTAAGACTACTGCCATCCATTTAGGTCTAAGCTCGTTCATGAAAGTGACCTTCTGCTCGATCACCTCTCGCCCTATACCATGCTTGATCATCTTACCAAGAAGATGATTGTAGCGATTGAAGGTGTGAGTGGAATTTTCCTCCGGCTTTTGTGAAAAGTTACCAAACTCCTAAATCAAGAGTGTTCAAGTGGAGTGCTCAAGATCAGCATCTGTAGAATAAAGCTCTTTAAGCTTATCCCGGATTTCTTTTGCAGTGGTACAAGAGCTAACCAAGTGAAATGTATTATCCTGCAGAGCGAATCTGATTACCCTCATCCCTTTGACATTGCTGATGAGTTTGTCCTTTTCATTTTGAGGGATATAATCCACATCGACGAGCAGTTGGTTGTATTCCTTCTGGTTTTTGATGGTTCTTTTGGTATCAGTATAAACAAAAGGACCTAGAGTGATGGCTTCCTAAATCAAGTACCTATTATCTTCCGAACCAAGTATGTAGTCTTCAAAGTGAAGAGCCCATACTTCATATTCATGAGGGTATAGAATTGGAATCCTTTTGGTTGATCCGATGATGTTTGAGATATTGATTGGATTGGTTTGAGAATCATAGTGCTGCATGTTGGCTTGTTTTTCGTACCTGTTAAGAATCAGACTTGTAAAGATCGTATTAGGGTAATATCAATATCAAGGAGTGGTGTCAACAAAGTAATGACAGCTCCAACAGATTCGATATTTGTGAAACCCTAACGATTTCTTCAAACAAAAGAGATTTGTATGATTTACACAGCCTCCTGCTCTGATACCAATTGATGAGACTAAAAACCTTATAGATTGAATAGATTCAAAACAAGTATAGTATGAGCACGAAGTAAAGAAAGAACACAAGATGAATCAAAAGTATGTCTAATGATTAAAAGACACAACCTCAGAAGAACTATATTAAGAATTGCTACTATAAAGGTGTGCTAGTGTTACAATGAAATAGATTATATCGATTAGTCCTTGCTACGGTGCATGCATGCACTATATATATATATATATATATATATATATATATATATATATATATATATATATATATATATATATATATATATATATATATATATATATATATATATATCTTAACCCTAATAAATGATGGTTGGATAGGCCCAAACCGTGTACAATATGGAGCAAACTAAACAGCCCAATGATGCAATACATTGTACCCAACAGTCATGGGGAGTACCGAAGTGGTACTCAGGACGATGGAGAGGATCCACAAGGTCCGAAGCAAGCTTCAGATTGCTCAGAGTCGGCAGAAAAGTTATTCCGACAAGCACCGTTCGGACCTAGAATTCGAGGTCGGGGATATAGTTCTCCTGAAGGTTTCACCTTGTAAAGGTGTCATCCGGTTCAAGAAGCGAGGCAAATTGGGCCCTAGATACATCGGGCCCTTTAGGGTTATAGCCCGGGTGGGCAAGGTGGCATATAGGCTGGATCTGCCAGCCGAGCTTAGCCAGATTCACAGTACCTTTCACATCTCCCAACTGCAGAAGCGCCTGGTAGACGACTCTGCAATGGTGCCTCTAGAGGATATTCAGGTGGATGATAGCCTGAACTACATTGAGAGACCCATATCCATTCTAGATAGGAAGACGAAGGTGTTGAGAAACAAGGAAGTAAAGTTGGTGAAGGTGTAATGGCAACATCGCAATGGTTCAAAATGGACGTGGGAGCCGGAAGATGAGATAAGGGAGCACTAACCCGAGTTATTTTCAACAGAAGAAGTGGACTTCAAGGACGAAGTCTAATTCAAGTGGTGGAGATTTGTAACATCCAGGATTTACCAGGTATTAATATTATATATCTTAATGAGTAACGGGTGAATTTGGTTTGGGCTAGGATCGTTGAGCTTGAAGAATTGGGCTTAGAATGACTTTACGCAGGGTGTACCATGCCAGGTACGCTCAGCAGTACTCAAGAGATGTGTGGGCGGAGGCCATGCACGTATGCCCAGCATACCGAAAGCTACGCGCAGATCCTAAACCCTAAATTTAAGCGTTTGATCCTTATTTAAAGGACCTTATGTCCTTGGACCAGCCTCCCTATTACTCTTAAGCAGCCACCTCGAAAACCCTAACCCACTCTTGTGTATTTTTTTCCATTTGAGAGCTTCTTTGTGTGATTTTGGTATTTTAGAAGAAAAGTGTAACGACCTAAGTTCCTTTCGTTTGTAAGATTAGTGTTCGTTTATATAGGATTAAGCTTTATGTATATTTATCATTTAACATTATGTCGATTGTATGTTTGATAGTGGTAATAATAATAATAATAATAAAAGTAATTAAATATATGTGTACACATAATATACGAAAGGTTGTAAATAATTCAAACCAAAGTGAATGGTGGTTTTTGAACAAATATATAAAGGATAAGGGTTATTATTGTAAGTTGCTTTAAAACCAATTCAATATATATATATATATATATATATATATATATATATATATATATATATAACCGTCGCTATATCTATTAGCCATACACATGATGAAGTAAGCCTTCTTACGATCAATCTTCAACATGCACATATATTCATCGTACGTCTAGGGTTAAGGTGGAAGGAGTACATGGTTGAAACTTGAGGGACTACAAGGATAAAATCGCATTAGATCTTCCTGGGGTTACGTCCGATGGGATTATGAGGATCGGTTATGCTTCATACGTTTCTTGATGGTCTTATATATTCGACCAGGAGAAGTGTAACGACGTGAACTTCAAACCAAAATTTTATTTTATTTAAAATACATAAAACCCAAATATTAAGTTTGATAATTCATAAATGTCTCAATGTCAACATCGTTCGCAACAAAAGTCAAATCCCAGAATCCTTAACAATATCATGAACAGGTGTGTACAATCCATAACAATATCATGAACAGGTGTGTACAATCACGCATGAATGCTTAGTGAGTTCACCATAATACCACTTGCATATATTAGTCACTTAAGGTCATAACTCCGTAGGATCCTCCGGTCGATGTGTCTTAATGGGACCCTCCAATCCCATGTCTCGTTGGACCCTATGGTCCGGTCTAAGTATAGTTCGTTGGACCCTCCGATCCGGTCTAAGTATCATATAATATAACATACAACACATATCACACATACAATGCATAAATCAACAAGCACATAAGACCCTTTGGTCACACCTGATTACCACTCTAGCTAAAGTATAGTCAAAAGACTCACCTCGTAAGCTAGCAGGTGAAACCTCGTACCCGGAAATCTCGAACTCTAACCACCGGCCTAGCCTTCGCCTAACACATATAATAATTATCCCTAATTAGTTATGGCCCTCAAGAAGCTAGACTAATCCCTTCTACAAACTCACGGAAGGGTAAAAGACCATTCTACCCCTCCATAGGCTTAATAATCAATAAGTTAAATCAACCCTAAAAGTCAACCGAAAGTCAACAGCAGGGAGTACACTGCGCGTACCAGCTCTCTATGATGGGCATACTCGGCTGCCATGCAAGCATCGGGGATGCTCGGCCCGTACACTGCGCATACAGGGATTACGCCCAATGTATGTCCCAGTTTCACTCTTCTCACGTTTTTGGTCTTAATCCGTTAAGACAATTTCTCATATTATAGATATGGACTCACTAATAGTTCTTAACCCATAAAGTCAGTGACTTTAAGCCATTGCATGGCTGAAATGGTCATATACCCACAAAATATACACTCTTTTGTCTCAAGGAGCTCATAACTCATGCATGGTGTGATACCAATGATCAAGATTAGATTTTTATGACATTACACCACTCATAAGCTCAAAAGGGGTTGGTCCTAATCTCTGGAGTTCAAGATCTCATCAAGTCTCCACCTTTTTGGGAAAAAAACCTAAAATACTCCATTAAGATACTAATAACAAAAAAGAGGTAAAGTTTGAAGCTTTATACCTCTATGAGAAGCTCCCAACTCAGATATGCTCAGATCTAGAAGCTTGAGCTCCTACTCCTTCTTCTTCAAGGCTTCCTTGTCTCTTCAAGAACACACAAGAACTCTCAAAAGCTCATAAACACTCTCACAAGCTCCAAAACGAGGGTTAGGGCACACTTAGGGTTTGTTGTCTTAGAATGGTGGCCAAAAAATGAGGCCATCACTACCTTTAAATAGGGAACTCACCCTAGATTAAGGTTTTCGTTTTGGGCCTAGTGCGCCCAGCGTACTAGGTGGTCTCTGTGTCACATACATGCTAACGATTATGCTAAGTGTACACCTCAGGTACGCCCCGCGTACTTGATTTTCATCCTTTATATAATAAGGGCCAAAATAGACAACATTTCAAAAGATTAAGGTTTACAAGGTATACGAGGACTCGGGATGATACAATTCCCCCCTCCCCAACTAGAATCAGACTTCGCACTCGAGTTCATGCTCCGCAAATAGATCAGGATGTTTCTCCCGCATCTCCGACTCCGGCTCCCAAGTCGACTCAGACCCCTTCCGATGTTGCCACTGGACTCGAACCAGGGGCACTTCTTTGTTTCTCAGAACCTTCACCTTCCGATCTAAAATCGCAATCGGTCTCTCAAAATAATTCAGGCTTGCATCAACCAGAATGTCGTCTAACGGTACCAGTGTACCACTGCTGCCTCGTCGGTTACATACTTCCTAACTGGTTACGTGGTAAGTGTTATGAATCTGACTCAACTCTGCTGGTAGCTCTAACCAGTAGGCTACTCTACCTACTTTTGTGGTCACCCTAAAAGGACTGATGTACCGGGGTCCCAACTTGCCCCGGTTCCTGAATCGAATCACCCCTTTCCAAGGAGATACCTTTAGGAGTACGAAGTCTCCGACCTGAAACTCGAGCTCGGACTGTCGCCTGTCTGCATAACTCTTCTGGATACTTTGGGCCGTTAGTAACCTTTGTCTAACCTGCTGGATCTGCTCAGTCGTCTTCAACACTATTTCAGTGCCATCCATCACTCTCTGTCCCACCTCTCCGAACAAATAGGAGTCCGACACCTCCTCCCGTATAAAATCTCAAAGGGAGGCATACCAATACTCGAATGGTGGTTGTTGTAGGAAAACTTAGTCAGGGGAAAGTATGTGTCCCAACTTCCTCTAAAGTCCATGACACAGGCACGCAGCATGTCTTCGAGCGTCTGAATCATCCGCTCGCTCTGCCCATCCATCTGCGGGTGGTACACAGTACTAAAATGCAGACGCGTGCCCAACTCCTCATGAAACTTCTTCCAGAATCTGGAAGTTAAGCACACATCTCGATCTGACACTATCGAAATCGGCACCCCATGTCAAGATACCACCTCTCTCACATAAATCTCAGCCAATTACTCTGCAGAAGAGCTCTCACTAATAGCAAGGAAAGGAGCACTCTTCGTCTATCAGTCCACTATCACCCAAATCGCGTCGACTCCACGCGCAGTCCTTGGTAACTTGGTGATGAAGACCATAGTGATTTGTTCCCACTTCCACTGAGGAATATCTAGTGGCTGCAGTGGACCATGTGGATGCTGGTGCTCTGCCTTGACCCGATGGCAGGTCAAGCACCTCTCAACTACCCAAGCAACATCCCTCTTCATAGAGGGCCACCAATAATCTCTCTTCGGATCCAAATACATCTTAGTGGCCCCGGTATGGATCGAGAATCTTGATCTATGTGCCTCCTCCATCAATGTACGTCGAGCTCCTACTGTGTAGGGCACCCAAATCCTCCCTCGGAAAGTCATAAGCCCTCGACTATTCGTCACAAACTCGGACACCTGCCCAACCACCCACTCCCTCTTGCGGTTCTCCGGTCTCATGGCCTTCGCCTGGGCCTTCCCGAATGATATCTAAGATTGGGGTCATCACCGTCATCCTCATACACACATCTCGGATCGAAGCGCTCTATGCTCTATGGCTCAACGCGTGGGCTACCACATTAGCCTTGCGCGGATGGTACAAGATCACGCAGTCATAATCTTTCACCACATCCAACCACCTCCTCTGTCTCATATTTAGATTGGGCTGATTCATGAGATAATTCAGACTCTTATGGTTCGTGTATATGGTACATCGGACTCTGTACAGGTAGTGACGCCAGATCTTGAGGGCGAACACCACCGCCCCCAACTCTAAATCGTGAGTGAGATACCTCGTCTCATGAGGCTTCAGCTGCCTCGATGCATATGCTATCAAGTGCCCTCTCTGCATAAGCACCGCACCCATCCTAGATATAGATGCATCGCAGTAAACCACAAAGTCCTCCAGTCCCTCAGGAAGAGCTAACACCGAGGCTTCGCACTATCTCTGATGAAGAGTCTCAAACGAGGTCTGCTACTTTGGACCCTAAGTAAAAGTAACACCCTTCCGGGTCAATTTGGTGAGAGGAACAACAGTCTTGGAGAAGTCTCTGATAAATCTCCGATAGTAGCCGGCCAACCCCAGAAAACTTCTGATCTCGGTGGGGAATTTTGGCACCTCCCAACTCATAACAGCCTCAATCTTGGCCGGATCGACCAAAATCCCATTTTGATTGATAGGGTGCCCCAAGAACTTGATAGGGTGCCCCAAGAACTGGACCTCTCGTAACTAGAAATCACACTTGGAGAATTTGGCATAAAGCCTCTCCGGTCTCAATACTCCGAGAATCTCTCTCAAATTCTCCTCATGTTGTTCTCTGGATCTCGAATACACCAGAATATTGTCGATGAACACGATCACCGATCGATCCAACATAGTCCTGCACACCCGGTTCATGAGATCCATGAACGCTGTCGGTGCATTGGTGAGCCCAAAAGGCATCACCACGAACTTGTACTGCCCATAACGAGTCTTAAATGTTGTCTTATAAATATCCTCATCATGCACCCTCATCTAATGATACCCAGATCTTAAATCGATCTTGGAAAACCAAGACGCACCCTGCAACTGATAGAATAGATCATCGATCCTCAGTAGTGGATAGTGCTTCTTGACCGTTAGCTTGTTTAACTCCCAGTAATCAATGCACATCCGGTATGAACCACCCTTTTTCTTGACAAAAAGGACCAGCGCTCCCCACGGTGATATACTCGGCTGGATAAAACCCTTTCCCAACAACTCCTGGAGCTGTGAGGATAACTTTGCATCTTCGATGGTACAAGGCGATACGGTGTCTTGGCGATAGGCGCCACTCCCGATATCAAATCAATACGGAACTCCACCTTCCTCTCGGGAGGCACACCCAGTAACTCTTCAGGAAAAACATTCGGAACCTCACTCACTATCAGGACCTCAGCGACAAAACTCGGTCTCTCAGCAGCAAATTGCGTATCCGTAACATACGTTACAAATTCCCTACAATCCTGTTGTAGACTCTACCTCGCTCTGGAAGCCAAGAAAAATGCTGATCCAGATCGGTTACCCTCGCCATATACTGTAAGCACTCCCCCACTAGGATCTCGTATGGTCACCAACTGACGCTCGCAGTCTATAATAGCCCCGAATCTACTCAACCAATCCATGCCCATAATGACACAGACATCCCCCATCGCGATTGGTAGCAGATCTATCGAAAACTCAATACCATAAATATCGAGTATACATCCCCGAATCACATCAGTAGAAAATACCACGTGCTCATTGGCTATGGAAACTCGCATAGGTCGACTTAACACCGCTTGTCAGATGCTAATGTGATGGCTAAATGCTAACGACACGAAGGATCGACTCGCACTTGAGTCAAAAAATACCAGAGCAGGTACAGAACTCAAAAGAAAAGTATATATGCATATCACAATATAAGCACAACATATCTTAACAACAGAATAAGTAAAAGAATACATACCAGCCACGACATTAGGTGTTGCACGGACCTCCTCCGCCGTCAGATGGAAGGCTCTCACGCGAGCCTTTGGTGCCTAGGCCTTCACTATCCGACTCTCAGTAGCTCCAATAGTAGCAAGTGTAGATCTCTACGCTGATCCCTAAAGTAGTTGCGGGCACTCGGCCTTCCGATGGCCAGTCTGGTTGCAGTGAAAGCAAACTGCAAACCCCTTGGGGCAATCTCTCACGATATGCCTCTCCTTACCACACTTGTAACACACCCCTGGTCTACACACCCCCATCGTGACTCTTGCCGCACTTCCCACAAGCACGAACCTTCTACCCCCTGAATCTCGACTCAGTGGGCTTTGCCCGCTTGGCTGTTAGCTGAGACTGTGTCGGCTGTATATCCCTCCCCTGAGACTCCGACTCCTCCCTGGCCTGAGTCTTCAGCTTAATCTCCCTCTTCCAGGCATTTTCCTGGAGCTCAGAAAATGTCTAGTATGTCGAGTTCGCTACAAACTCACCCTCATAATGCTCAAATATCGACTCATACGTGCCTGCTCAGTTGACACGTGCTCAGAGAAAAACATCACCCTCTCATGAAACATCCTTATAATCACTGTCACAGACTCAATCCCCTGCTTGAGGGACAAGAACTCTTGGGCCAACCGTTCTCTCTCCACCGGGGGAACATACTCATCTCGAAACATCGTAGTGAACCTCTCCCAAGTCACCATTGTGAGCTCCGCAGGAGTGAAATCAGTTGTCACAAAATTCCACCAGTCCTTCGCTCCCAAGCGAAGCTGGTTCAGCGCGAACCATACCCTCAAATGTTCCGGACAGGAACAAGTGTAGAAACATCCCTCAATGTCGTAGATCCACCTCATCGCGGCTATCGGATCCTGAGTCCCATTAAACTTTGGTGGCTTCGTGTTTCTGAACTCTCGATACAATAACGAGTCACCCCCTGCGTCATGGCAGCAGGGATGGCTACGGTGGCTGCAACAACAGCCGCCTGAGTAACAACAACGTACCACTCATCAAACGTCTCAATCAGTGTGGTCTTAATAGACCCAAACATCTCCAGGATAGCCTCTCGGATCGATGCGGCCACCTCCTCATGAATCATCCTGCAAATCTCCTCGTCACTAGTACCGTTTCCCCCAGTGTTGTGGCGCGTAACCACCATAATGTCTCTGAAATACAACACAAAATAATCAGAGACTCAAAGAAGATTACTAACACTCGATCACTCTTCCCTACTTGTTCCTTAGCACCCTGAGGATTCTTACTTGGACTGCTCACTGACCCGGTGTTTCTAGTAGTACAGGCTCAATACTACCTTCCACACCGCATTTGTGTTCATCCCAAGTCTTCCTCCTAGTATCCTAGCTCATAATTACTCTATATCTCACCAAACATCGACTACTCTCATAGTAGATCTATCATGTGCTTATTCCTGCTACCTACTTGTACTCAAGCAAATCACAGATAGCAAACCCTAGGCTAAGGCATCACCAATCAAGCTACTCTAGTCCTTAATTATGAAATACCTAGCCTACTCCCTAGCATGCATAACATATCTCATAATAGCTCATAACACATAAAGTAAGGGTATTTTGGGAAATCATCGTTCGGGTCCTGGCTGATTGTACACACTGCTCATTTCTTCTTTTTCTTAAAATCTATTACTCATTTTTAGAAAAAAAAATTCTTTTGGATTTTTTTCTCAAATCCTCAGTTTGAGTCCAGACATGCCCAAAGGCGTATCTGAATCCCTCAAACCAGGGCTCTGATACCAATTTGTAACGACGTGAATTTCAAACCAAAATTTTCTTTTATTTAAAACACATAAAACCCAAATATTAAGTTTGATAATTCACAAACGTCTCAATGTCAACATCGTTCACAACAAAAGTTAAATCCCATAATCCTCAACAATATCATGAACAGGTGTGTACAATCATGTTGGTTCCTTTTCGTGATCCTTTGAGGTACCTGAAACACATAACACATAACATGGTAAGCACGAATGCTTAGTGAGTTCCTAAAATACCAGTTGTGCATATTAGCCACTCGAGGCCATAACTCAGTAGGACCCTCCGGTCGATGTGTCTCAGTGGAAGCCTCCAGTCCCATGGCTCGTTGGACCCTCTGGTCCGGTCTAAGTATAGTTCGTTGGACCCTCCGATCCGCCATAAGTATCACAAAATATAACACACATCACATATCACACATACAATGCATAACTCAACAAGCACATAAGACCCTTTGGTCACACCTGATTACCGCTCTAGCTAAAGTACAGTGAGAAGACTGACCTCGTAAGCTAGCAGGTGAAACCTCATACCTGAAAATCTCGAACTCTAACCATCGGCCTAGCCTCTACCTAACACATATAATAATTATCCCTAATTAATGATGGCCCTCAAGAAGCTAGACTAATCCCTTCTACAAACTCACAGAAGGGTAAAAGACCATTCTACCCCTCCATAGGATTAATAGTCCATAAGTTGACCCAACCCTAAAAGTCAACCGAAAGTCAACAGCATGGAGTACGCTGCGCGTACCAGCTCTATATGTTGATCGTACTCAGCTTCCATGCAAGCATCGGGGATGCTCGACCCCTACGATGCTCGTATTGGGATTACGCCAAGGGTACGTCCCCATTTCACTCTTGTCACGTTTTTGGTCTTAATCCGTTAAGGCAATTTCTCATATTACAGATCTGGACTCTCTAATAGCTCTTAACCCTTAAAGTCAGTGACTTTAAGCCTTTTCATGGACGATATGGTCAAAAACCTTCAAAATATACACTCTCTGGTCTCAAGGAGCTCATAACTCATGCATGGGATGATTCCAACGATCAAGATTAGATTTTTATGATATTACACCACTCATAAGCTCAAAAGGGGTTGGTCCTAGTCTTTGGAGTTCAAGATCTCATCAAGTCTCCAACTTTTTGGGACAAACCCTAAAATACTCCATTAACATACTCATAACAAAAGAGAGGTAAAGTTTGAAGCTTTATACCTCTATGAGAAGCTCCTGACTCAGATATGATCAGATCTAAAATCTTGAGCTCCTAGTCCTTCTTCTTCAAAGCTTCCTCTTCTCTTCAAGAACACACAAAAACTCTCAAAAGCTCAAAAACACTCTCACAAGCTCCAAAACGAGGGTTAGGTCACACTTAGGGTTTGTTGTCTGAGAATGGTGGCCAAAAAATGAAGCCATCACAACCTTTAAATAGGGGACTCACCCTAGATTAGGGTTTTCATTCTGGGCCTAGTACGCTCAACGTACTAGGTGGTCTCCGTGTCACATACACGCTGACGATTACACTAAGCGTACACCTCAGGTCGCCCCACGTACTTGATTTTCATCCTTTATATAATAAGGGCCAAAATAGACAACATTTCAAAAGATTAAGGTTCACAAGGTATACCTGGACTCGGGATGTTACACAACTAACTTGGGTTCTTGACTCCTTCTATCTGTGGTATGCATTGACTGGAAGAAGAAAGAAGGAATTGAGGTCTTGATTGGTTGTGTTGTGGGGTTTCAATCACCATAGATGTGGCTCCGATTATTTGTTCCAAACTTGTTGAATCGGTCATTCAAGCTTGGTAATTCCTTGAATCTCTTTTGTATTATTTTCACATCTCAATTGGGTTGTAATTGATTTCGATTTTGGGGTTGAATTGTTCCTCAATTGACTGGAATTCTCTTCTTGTTCATAATCTTAAGCATAGTGTTCTGTGTGATCAATTTTCAACCACTGTGATGTCTTTGATTGTTTTTTTCTAGAAAATCTAATAATAAATTTTTCCCTCATGTGTTGGAATTGGTATTCATGAATTTATTTCAATCTTGGAGAAAAATTGCTTTGCTTAGGGGTAAATCTTGTTTTCTTATCTTCAAGTTTGTGAATAATTTCCTACATTGAATTCATGTTTTGAGAACCCTTTGTAACCCTCAAAACAACCCCTAGAAGGATGACCCTCTCTAGATAAAATGTAGGAAATCGATTCTAGTTTTCAGAAAGTCCAGATTCAGCTCAATCGGAGTTACGGATTCTGTTTTATTCCCAAAACACTGAACAGTGGTCAAACTGTGAAACTTAAAAAAATATATGTAAGCCATTAAGAAATTAAACGTGTTAATGAAACTTGGACCCCATTTTTAAGATTGTTTGGTATGTTTGGTTATTAGATGAAAACTTGATAACTTCATGAAGGGTAAATACTTGAAGTAAAAAAGGAAAACTCACTTCAAACACAAGGTGAGTCGACAATTTTTGTTGACTTTAGTGCATAACTGAAAACGACATCTCATAGGTGGATTGTTGATGCAAATTAGGAATCATGCTAGATTTATAAATGCTTGTGATAATTATCGAAAATATGTTGTTTTCATCTTATGCGTGGTTATTCCTTGGTATCGGTTGATATGGTGATATTCATGTTATGTGATAGTTGTAAATTGCATGCGGATATGACGTTTCATGAATTGGTAGTTATATGCTGAAGTATGGTGACAACTTAATGAACTTCATTACATGATAATTTCTCATTTCAGTTGTATGCTCAACATGATTATTTTGGTGTATGCATGCTTTTGTAGGGTATAATGGTGATATGGTAGAACCTTGCAAGTCCAATCGGTTGAAAGAGCTTAAGACATAACGGTGATTAGTTACATGGTCTTTCTAGACGGCCGTGTGGCACGTGGTTCACGTGCTCCCCCGGGGTACAAGAACTTGGGTTCCTTTTGGGTAGTTAGTTTTAATAAAGATGCCACTTGAACACGCGTAGTTTTTATTTTCCTTTGAACCCCTTTTTGCAACAACTAAACGGTTGAATGTTTGGTTATGAAAATGGTAACGTGTGGTTTTAAAAATGTTTTGAATTAAAAACTAAGTCTTCCGCTAACGTATTCTGTTAAATAAATGTTTTAAAAAGAAAAAAATGGAGTAAAAATCACGACGTTACAAAAAGGAGGTTGAAGAAGAGGCACGGATTCAAAAGACGCTTGTAGATCCACGAGATTGGCACCATTTTCGACTCATTTGAGGTATCAAGCTTCAAACTTGATCTTTGCATGCTTAGATTTGATCTTTGGGTGTTTTATGTCACTTTTGAACTCCATTCTTGAGGCTTCTTGCATCTTCATAGTTACAGACCATAAGAGTTGTCTATTTAGGCTCTTAGAGGCATTAAGAGTCATAAAATCAGACCTTCGTGGTTACGCTCAACCATGCAAGTGTTTGATGGCCATGGAGTTGGTTTAAGGACCCAAAATATGTTGGGTTATGAGCATTCTAACACTCCTAAGTGTACATGCAACCCTAAATACCTTGGATCTATGTTTTCTCTATTATATATACAAATATGAACATCCAAGGTATTATCCTAATCTAGCATACAAAACAATGAATATAACAAGATAGAATACATACCTCTTTGATGTAGAATGTCTTCATGAAGCTTGAGTGCCTAGTGCCTCAAGTGTGACACATCAAATGGTTCACACAACACCAAATACACTTGGAATAACTTGAGAGAAATCCACAATTCATGAAATCAGCTAGCCTTACTTTTACACACACCAGTGCCAATTTTGGTCAAGAATAAGATGCATATATAGTTATGGTTACACCATGTAAAACCTAATTGACATGGCCTTTCATTTCCATGATCCATGGGTACAAAAACACCATGGAGCATCATATGGGTTTTAGCCCAACTAGATAATCCATGGAGCATTAGCCCACTATATAAGTATGGATGATTTACACAATCAACCCATATATTTAATTAGTCTTCTTTTGATCACTTAATTAATCCTAGATTAATTCTTGATCAATACTAATTAAATAATCTTATTAATATATTAGAACTTATAACATATTAACAAACCTTAAGTGTTATTTCTCTCATTTTAGTCTATCCAAATGCATGATGCCATGCAACCCAAATGGACCATGTCGTGTTGGGTCAAGTCTTACCAATTATAGTTATGGACTTAGACATTAATCCAACAGTCTCCCACTTTGATAAGTCTAAAACTATTATTGCGTATGACTTCAAGAACCGACTGGCAATCGTAGCTCTCAAAAGCTTCTGTCGAACTCTGAACTTGTATATGAACTATGACCTTGTCAATGACTTGTCCATTAGATAAAGGATCATATATTCCTCCATTCTAGATATCATATGGACTGAGACATGGATTATAATCATTCTCTCTATTCATTTGTTGTTTCCCGATTTCCGATTTATGACGACTGACTAATTGAACAAATCAAATCAGTCCTGGCTCGGCCAAGCACTTCCATTTGTCACCATCAAATCATCGAGGGGCCCACAGATATCACTTTTATCCCGAAGGTAAAAGGAATACATAAACTTCGACTCATATGGCTTGTTCTACTACTTGTTGAATCATACAGAAAGGCACGTTTTATAGCACCGAGTTACCGAATGTGTTTTTCGTGCAATCAATGTACAACCAACTCATAGTAACAACTCATATCTCTAGTTTTGAAGAATATAAGATATTATCATCTCATGATCACTCGTGATAAAATCCATGAAGTGATTCCAATGAGTGCGGGTTGAATCCAATACTCAGAACTTATGAGCACTCATAACTGTTGTAGCCCTTTGTCCAACATCTTAGACCTCTACAAGCCAACCCATGACAGTCTTAATTCATATCTACTTCCAACATATGACTGACTGTGGATGGTTTGAATAACTTAGTCAATCAGAACAATGACCTAGTTATTCTGGAAGTCAAAACATGCAAAGTGAAACACAATAATAATCGAATCCAATATGGTCTCAGAACTTATGAATATAAATAAAACACCTTTTATTTATCACCATATGATTACACATTATTCATTGTATACTGTTTCTGCTATCAACTTTACTCTTGAATTCAAACAATAGTTGTCCCTTGCTCCAAGCATGTACATTGTGTATTTCTAAACACTAGTGATGCCACACACCAAGTATGCATACTATGTTTGTCTATGATCTTTACTTTGTGAAATAGATCAATTGAACATAACTCCAATGATTCTCATTTCACGGTTCAAAATCCTTACCCCAAATGCATGAAGTCCAAATTCATGCCATTTACCGAAATATGTTAGATTCTAAACTTATATGCATCGATCCTCTTGTAATGATTATGCACAAATTCAAAAAAGACTTGGAAACAATCATTACAGAGTATTCCAAAGGAGATAAAATCCTTGGAAACATTCTTCTTGCATTAAGTTTCCTAATCTTACACGGATTGAATAATTTTTAACTTTGAAACATTACATATTCCATTTTGACTATCACTTCTGAACAAGAGTTGCCTCCTTACAGATTATGTCAATATGGTCCTTCCAAAATTATCACTATACTTCCAACTGTCCTCGAGCAACCAATCTTTGGTAACCTTAGATTGTCCTCGATAATTGTTTAATCCTTTTAGTCATATCCAATTCTAGACCTTTTCCCTTCTTAATACCCCAGGCATTTGAAAATTTTTAGAAAGGATGAATATAGCACATGTAATTGATCCTATATCCAAAGCACATGGGACACGATTCATGATGTCTCAGATAAAGACTAAACCTATCTTTTGCTATAATATTTCCATTTCAATTTGCCAAGTTCTCATAATTCAGATTATGAAAAGGGATGCCGTAATCATAATCGAATTTTAGAACGCAAATAATGGACCCATATAAAAAATTTCCTTATGTTGAGCCATTCCAACATGAAATTCATATATATATATATATATATATATATATATATATATATATATATATATATATATATATGTATGTATGTATATATATATATATATACCTATATATATATATATATATATATACATATATATATATATATACATATATATATATATATATACATATATATATATATATCCTTGACTAAATGACTAAAACCTCACGGGCTAAGCTTATAGATTTGAGATGAAGTACAATTTCCTCTCCCTTAATTATAGCAAAACAACTTTTTCCCAATTGAAACTTTTTATTTTCTATAATTAACATTGCTAACTTGCGATACTTATCATAATTATCATGCTCCCACTAACATGATGATTATTAGCATAACACTTATGCTCCCACTAGCTTTGACAGGTATTCAGAAATTAGCTGGACTTCTAGAAATCAATACTTTATTGACTTTCTTACCAAAGTTCAGATTTCTGATACTAGATTGCTTTGATAAAACTTTATCAATATCATACACCTTATCTTAGATAGCTCACAGGTGTGTCTAACCAATTTCAGAACTATGAAAAGGGATGTCGTAATCATAGTCTCAATTGTTTAAACCTTTGCCACTTCTCACAAGTCCATGTTAGTGTGTCGGTTAACCACACAAATCCACTAACGACTTTGAAAATGCAATTATTACAATTGCTATCTAGCTAAAATCTACTTAGTGAAAGTGTTTCCTCACCATCATTTTCATGAATCGGAGAGAAACCTTATGACACTTAGAATTAATGGTGTATGTGTTCTTATCCAGGTGAATTGTCAAAACCATAGTCACAAGACAAGGATAATGACAAATCCAAACTCATATGGATTGAACTCAATATTAATTTCTTGCCACCTGGCATCTCAAGGGCCTGTCATTGCTTCCAAGTTGTTGTGCAACCAATTGAGAACTCTAAGAACTCATATGCAAAGCCAACTTTAACTGGAATGGGCATAGAATATGTCAGCACGATATGCTATAAACCTCAAGTCGTGTGCTAGTGAAGAACTTCAGGTTCTATTCTTGATTAGTTCTTGAGACTTTCAAGACCTTTAAGACTCCCACTGTCCTCTTGACATATAAGACTTTCTTCTCAAATATTCAAGAGATAGTGTGGATTCTAATCAAGACAAACACTTCAAAAAATTGGCCTAAGTTGGTCTTTGTTTTATCCAAAACATCACAACTTACCAATTTCAAATGTACAAAAGTAGAAAACTTTTACTCTTACATTTGACAAGTGTTTTAAACCTGCTTTAAGACATGTCACTCAAGTTACAATCTTGGTATATCACCTTCAGGCATCATATTCTGGCTTTAATACCGAACATTTTTGAAACGGTAAAGAAGCCCTCTGCTGTGAAAAGAGAATGAAGGTCTCGCTCCAAATTGACGCAAAGGGGGAGATTGTTGGGCTGAAAATTATTTTGAAGATTGCGTCTTATGGGCTCGACAGATTATGTTACTTTGTATTCCGGTTTGGGCCTGTCCAACCGTGAACCTTTTATGTTTTGTATATAAGTTTATGCTTGCATGCATATTAGGTTAAGGTTTTAGAGATCTGAAAATAGTGATACATCTAGACGATAACAGGTTTCTTTGATCATTCATGTAACCTTCCAATCCTCTACAGTTGATGTTCTTAATCGAGCTCTTCTGAGGATTTTGTTTAATCATTCGACACGTTTGATTCCATCTTGACTTATTCTTTTTATTGCGTTCATATTGTTTTTGTTTATATACTTGTTCAAGATCTAATCGATCTTTATAGATTAAAGGTTAGTTTAATCTCATCAATTGGTATCAGAGCAGGAGGCTGTGTAATCGATACACATCTTTTCTGTGAAAAAGATTTCAATTAGGTTTTTTCCGCAATTATCAATATTTATTGAGCCGTCATCTCTTTATTGATGTATCTTGATATTTATTGTTTTGCCCTAATCTGCTTTATTACAAGTCTGATCTTTGAACAGGTTTTTACGATCATAATGGACGCGACGCAATCAAACCTTATTAATATTTCCAACAGCATCGGTTCGACGACAAAGATTCCAATCTTATACACCCATGACTATGAAGTATGGGCGCATCACTTTGAAGACTACGTGATTGGATCGGAGGATAATGGGTATCTCATATGGGAAGCCATCACCAATGGACCGTTTTCTCATTCTGCATCGTCCAGAATCATCAAGACACAAAAGGAGTACAATGATCTGCTAAAGGACGTGAAGGATATTGCACAAGACGAAAAGGATAAATTCCAGTGCAATATCAAGGCATTAAGGTTGATCAGATTCGCCCTTCAGTCCGACACATTCAGGTTGGTTAGCTCATGCACGACGGCAAAGGAAGTTTGGGATAGACTTCGTGAACTGTATTCTACAGACAAGGATCTTGAACATTCTATTCAAACTTTGCTTTTATCTGAGTTTGGAGAATTCAGACTAGGAGCCGAAGAAATGGTGGCCCAGACGTTTGATCGTTTTAATCATCTCCTCAGCAAGATGATTAAACACGATATTGAAAGGAAGCTTATCGAACAGAAGGTTACTTTCTTGAACGGATTGAGGTCTGAATGGAGAGCAGTAGTTTCCACAGTCAAAGCCCATGAGCAGTTTAAATCATACTCTTTGGCGAAACTGGTGGGTATTCTTAAGTCCCAAGAGAAGATTGTGGTGCAAGAAAAGAATGTCGTTACTAGTCTTGGTTCGTTGGCCCTCCTATCCAAAAGTAAAGCTGTGATGGAGGATGAAGACCTCAAGCTGGAGGAATATGATCTCACGTCTGAGGATTATGCCATGATGGTGTCTAATCCCAAGAGGTTCATAAAGAAGAGATCCCAGCAACAAAAACCAAAACTGGCAGGGGAGTTACAGCTCTGAAAAGGTGAACAATGAACCGAAGGCTGAGGAGCACAAGAAGGAACCGAGGGTGGATGGCAATTCCGGAGTAAGCTGTTTCTACTGTGGTGGAAAAAACCATTATGCCAAGGATTGTGTCCTTAAGAAGATGGCTGAAAAAGATGATGGAAATGATGAGGAAGCTGTGTTGCAGAAAAGATTGGACGAGTTGAGAAAGAAGAAGTCTACCGCTAACCCTTCTGTTAATGCTCTTATTGTGCAGGGTTCGGTTAAAGGTGACGAGTTCGGTAGCACGGAAGTTTGGTCTACCGATTCAGAAGACGATGAAGTGAGGAAGCCTACCCATGGAAAGGCTTATGTGGCTAAGGAGGAAAGCAGTGGAGGAAGATGCTTCATGGTGACTAACGTATCTCAAATGAGGGGATACAACACCGATGGAGGAAGCGATGGACCGATGGTACAGGAGGATATGTGTTTTGCGGCCAAACCACTTAGCCAACAGTTCAGTGAGCTCGATGAACTGATAAAGAAGGTACAATATGTTTTTGTTTCATCCAAAGTACCATCAACCTCATATGAGAAAGAACTAAAAAATGTTAATACAAGAATTTCTCATCTAGATAGTAGCTTAACTCAAACTCGAGTCACCAATTCTAACCTAACTGATCAATTGAGCAGGGTGGCATCGAAAAGTGAGGAGCGGAGAATGTGGATCGAGTTAAAGGAGTCGGAACTAGTTAAAGTTAGAGACGAAAACATTTATTTGCAAAGAGACAATTTAAAATTGTTAAAACAGCGGAATGTTTTTTGTTTAATTGCTAAACGATTATACTCTAATATTACTCAGCTTCACTTGGATTGTGAAATAGGCCAAAAGATCCACCGCATGATTTTTCCCTTCCTAAAGTTTAAGGAAGATGAAATCGATGCCGAAGCCTACAATTGTGAGAGTGTGATATCGTCTGATGATGTCAATCCGACCTACATGTATGGACTGGACAAAATTGAGTCCTTCATTAAATCCAAAGACCACAAGGACATGCTTAAAAATCTTTTGGATGAAAATGACAGACTTAAACTGAGAACCGAAACCATGCAAAAATTTGACTCTTTAAACGCCAACGTAAGCTCAGAAAACAAAATTGATGTTGAAAATGCATCTGAGCTTTATGAAGACAAAAACATGAGTGAAATTTCTGTAGAGGACACGGTTGACTGCTCAGAATTCATTAAAAACGAACCTGAAAACCACAAGAATCTTATTTCTAAAAATTCAGTAGAGTTCGTTCGTTTGTCCCATCAAAAGTCCCCACTATTAGTTGAGAAAGCAGTTATGTATCAAAAGGTCAGGACCACTCCAAATCAAGTATACAAGGTAACAGGAGTAACCGAACATCAAACAGCTGAACTTGTAGCCATTGTAAACGAAGACAATGCTGATGGCTGCGATGAGTACTTCTGGGAAGCACCAATTGATAATGCAGACGAAACCATTGGTTTATCTGAAAGAACTTCCTGGAAGAGCAAAGGAAGATACATACCTGAACCCTTGAATAAGCTGGATAATTTCAATAAGCCAAGCACCAGTGGTACAAAAGATATTCCTCAGGAGGATGATCGTTCGGCAAAAGAACATGCCACATCTACTCCCTCGGCTCAAAGTAAATCTCCTGCAGTTCAAAAGGAACCAGCCAAGGAGACACCAAAACCGAAAGCAAATGTTCATCATCAACCTACACAGATGAGGAATAGGAAGAGAGAAAGGAACAATAGATACAGGAAGAACCTTTCTGAAAGGAAACAATTCTGGCATTCCCAGAATGCATATTTCTCACACCAAGACAAGAATCTGAAGTATGAAAACAATCCTGTAGAAAAGCTTGAAAGTCACAAAAACCGAAAGCCAAGGTTCGGTTCACAAGAAGATACCAACCGAAGGCAAAGGTTCAGTTCTGAAAAAGACTTCAACCGAAACCAAAGGTTCGGTTCCAAAGACAGCTCCAACCGAACGCAAAGGTTCGGTTCTGAAGTCAAAAGAGAACAAAACTCTAAGGTCAGTCCCTCCAACGATCAAAAGCAAAAGGGTCACCTAGAGTCTCCTGCCAGGAAATCCTCTCAATCCAAACCCTCTCGTTCTAATTCTTCTCGTTCTTCTAATTCTTCTACTTCCACCGATTCGTCTCCATCTTGCTCTAAAGCTAATTCCGCTTGTTCTCAAAAATCTCATTCGTCAGCTGAACAAAAGGGAAAGCAGAAGGTCAATGAATCCAAACCAGAGTCCAAATCGAAAACAACCAATCCTAACAAAATAAAAGTTTTTATCATTAAAAGGAAAGATGAAACAACTCTTATAAAACGAACATATCTAGTTGACGTCTCTCTTACTGTTCCCGTTCCCATGCAAAGCTCACGTGGACCCAAGAAACTTTGGGTTCCTAAATCTGCCTAATTTTTGCAGGTTATAAGTGACGAGCAGTTCGACGAAGAATGGTACATCGATAGTGGCTGCTCACGTCACATGACAGGGAGGAAAGAGGAGCTTAGGGAATACAGATCTCTTGCAAATGGTGGCAACGTCAAGTTTGGAAATAATTCTTTCGGCACCATAAAGGGATACGGGATGATAACAAATGGGGACTTTACTATAAGGAAGGTGGCTTATGTGGAAGGACTCCAACACAACCTCATTAGTGTATCTCAGCTTGTTGGAGGTACATGTCTCAAAGTCTCATTCGATGATGAAGGTTCTGAAATCATAGAGAAAAAGACAAAGAAAGTGATTCTCAAGTTAGAGCGAAAGGGTGAAATGTTTCCCTTAAACCTTAAACCCATCAAAGGAAACCCAGCTATATGCTTGTTGTCAAAAGCTCAATCCGACGAAAGCTGGTTGTGGCACCGAAGATGATCTCATCTCAATTTTAAAGATATCAACCGACTTGTCACTGGAGGTCATGTTAGGGGTCTTCCATTGCTCAAGTTCGACAGAGATCATTTGTGTGCTGCATGCGAAATGGGGAAGCAGAGTCGTCAAAGTCACCCATCTATAATCAACACAAAAGTTGTTGAACCACTCGAATTACTTCATATCGATTTGTGTGGTCCTTCATCTATCGAAAGCATCGGTGGTAGCAAGTATATTCTTGTTATTGTTGATGACTTTTCACGATTTACATGGGTGTTCTTTCTAAAGCTCAAATCTGAAGCGACTCAAAAGCTGAAAGTGTTTATCAAGAAAATTGAAGTACAGCTCAAGAAGGTTGTTCGCAACATCAGAAGCGACAATGGTCTCGAATTCAAGAACAGGGAGTTTGAAGAGTTTCTTGCAGAAAGGGGAATTAGTCACAATTTTTCAGCTCCCTACACACCGCAATAGAATGGAATAGTCGAAAGACGAAACCGATCTTTGTGTGAAGCTGCCCGAACTATGCTAAGTTTCGCTTCCTTACCTCTTTATTTTTGGGCTAACGCTATTTCAGCTGCTTGTTTTACACAAAACAGGTCCTATCTCAACAAGAGGTTCTCGCTCACTCCATATGAGATACTAAACAACAGAAAGCCAAATGTGAAATTTTTCCATGTGTTCGGCTCAAGGTGTTTCATCTTTAATTCTAAAGAACACCGCAACAAGTTTGATGTCAAAGCCGACGAGGGAATTTTTCTGGGTTACTCACTCACATCCAAGGCGTACAGGGTCCTAAACAAGCGTTCGAGAAGGATTGAAGAAACATACTATGTGACCTTTGATGATAGCTATGTCAAGAAGCTACAGGCTAAAGAAGACACCGCAGGGGAAATCTTTCCTCTAACTAACAAGGTCACAGTTTCGGTCGCCAATTTATACGATACATTTCTGGAGCTCTTTGACGAACCAGAGAAAGCTTCACTCTCCGAAGCAGGTGCAGCAGACAACAAAGTTGATCATATGAAGTAGATTGTCAAAGATGCTGCAAGAAGAATGCATGAAGAAGGATCAACCACTAATGACTCGCCTTCCAACAACGCTCAAGTCGAGGGGGAGCCAAGCTCTCAAGTCGAGGGGGAGCCAAGCTCACAAGTCGAGGGGGAGCCAAGCTCACAAGTCCAGGGGAAACTAAATTCTACCACTCCAACCGAAGATCTTTCACCAACCGAAGATGATTCTCCAACAGAAGATACCTCTCCGACCGAAGATGCCTCAACTCCTGGAAGCTCAGTACCACAAGAAACACCTGAACCTCATGCCTCTCAAAGCTCATCAATTGAGGACGAATATGATGATCTGACACTCAATTACGATAGCCAATCTGAGCCAGAAGAAATGATCAATGCTGAACGAGATCCAACCTTTGATCCAAATTACCCTCCTCTTATCAAATGGACCAGAGATCATCCTGTCTCTCAAGTAGTTGGCGATGTTTCTGAAAAGGTTCTGACCCGATCACAACTGAAGGAAAAACAAACATCCTTATTTTCAAAGGTTGAGTTATGTATGTTTAACTCATTCGTATCAAAAGTTGAACCAAAGACAGTTAATACTGCCCTAGATCACTCTGATTGGGTTCAAGCAATGCAAGACGAACTGAACGAATTTGAAAGGAACAAAGTCTGGCGCCTCATTCCAACTCCTCCAAATGCTTCGGTTGTTGGTCTCAAATGGGTTTTTAGGAACAAAATGGACAAGGAAGGTAATGTTATAAGGAACAAGGCTCGTCTGGTGGTAAAGGTATACTGTCAGGAGGAAGGGATAGACTATGAAGAGACTTTCGCTCCAGTAGCTAGGCTAGAATCTGTTAGAATATTTCTGGCTTATGCTGCTCACAAGAACTTTGAGGTTTTCCAAATGGACGTCAAGTGTGCATTTCTCAATGGAGAACTCGAAGAAACTGTGTACGTGGAGCAACCTCCTGGGTTCGTGAACGAAAAGCATCCAAATCATTGCTATATTCTGGATAAAGCTGTGTACGGCCTCAAGCAAGCTCCGAGGGCCTGGTATGAAACGCTTACAAAATTTTTAAAGATGTCTAAATTTAAACAAGGTTCGGTTGACCCAACCTTCTTTCGCAAAACAGGAAGGTAACCACCTTATGATAGTTCAAATTTATGTCGATGACATCATCTTTGGCTCCACGAATCCCAGCTTAACAGCTAAATTCAGAAAGCTGATGGAGACTAAGTTTGAAATGAGCTCAGTGGGTCCTATTAACTTTTTCCTTGGTTTAAACATAAGACAGGGACCCGAAGGCATCTTTATTAATCAGGAAGCTTACACGAAGACTCTCCTAGCAAAGTTTGGTATGATGGGAGACACAAAAGTCAAAGTCCCAATGGCATTCGGCACCAAGCTTACCCCATCCCTAGACAAACCGGCTGTCGATATCACGCTCTATCATCAAATGACTAGCTCACTGATGTATCTAAATGCTAGCAGACCTGATATCATGTTTTCTGTGTGTTATTGTGCTCGATTTCAGGCAAACCCACGCGAACCTCACATGCTTGCAGTGAAGAACATCTTACGATATCTCAAGCGAACCACCTCCTTAGGTCTATGGTATCCATCCAACTCAGGCTTCTTTGTTCAAGCCTATTCTGATGCTGACCTTGGAGGATGTGGACTCGACCGTAAAAGCACAACTGGTGGTTGTCAATTTCTTGACGGGAAGTTAGTCAGCTGGCAATCCAAGAAACAAACGTGCGTGTCGTTGTCTACTGCCGAAGCAGAATACATTGCAGCTGCATCCTGCACATCACAAGTGATTTGGATCCAAAGTCAACTTCGAGACTACGGACTCAATATGAAGAAGATCCCACTATATTGTGACTCTGAAAGTGCAATTAGGATCTGTCATAACCCAGTGCAACACTCCAAAACCAAACACATAGCACTGAGGTATCACTTCATCAAAGATCACGTGGAAGATGGAAACGTCGAAGTTCACTTCGTAAGAACCACTGATCAACTGGCTGACGTCTTTACAAAAGCTCTTCCTGAAGCATCATTCAATAAAATATTGCAAGGCTTGGGTATGATGGTTGCAGAGTCGGTCCCAAATCCTCAAATCTCTACTTAAGAATCAAGAACCGAACGAAACAGACCGTTCTGTTGCTCTCTGCTCTGGCGATTTAAAGGAACCGAAGCAAACAGACCGCTCTGTTGCTCTCTGCTCTGGCGCTTTAACGGAACCGAAGCAACCAGATCGCTCTGTTGCTCTCTGCTCTGGCGCTTTAACGGAATCGAAGCAACCAGACCACTCGGTCTCTCTCTGCTCTGGTAAAATAAAGGAACCGAAACAACCAGACCGCTCGGTCACTCTCTGCTCTGGTAAAATAAAGGAACCGAAACAACCAGACAGATCGGTCCCTCTCTGTCCCAGTAATTTAAAGGCGCTCAAGCAAACAGCACGCTCGGTCTCTCTCTGCTCTAAAAGATTTACGGAACCGACCAAGATAGACCGCTCAGTTCTTCTCGATTCTGAAACTATCACCGAAATACACAGATCGATCGGTCTATCTCTGCTTCCTAATTTTCCTTGTTGTACAAATTTTATCTTTCTGTTTTTATTTATTTTTCAGAAAAATTCCAAAATTACAAAAACATTTTATCTTTCTGTTTTATTTATTTTTCAGAAAATTCCAAAATTCCAAAAACATTTTATCTTTCTGTTTTTATTTATTTTTCAGAAAAATTCCAAAATTACAAAAACATTTTATCTTTCTGTTTTTATTTATTTTTCAGAAAATTCCAAAATTCCAAAAACATTTTATCTTTCTGTTTTTATTTATTTTTCAGAAAATTCTAAAATTACAAAAACATTTTATCTTTCTAGTCGGTGTACGTTTTGCACAGGTGAATACAAGCATCTCCTTCTCTAGTGTTTACCCAGGTATGTTTTTTCTTTATCAGACTATTTAGCCGTCCCTAGAAGCATGCTGTTGTATGTTGTCGCAAGCCTCTATGACCTCGAGCATGCCTTAATGATTCGATCAACACCTATCGTTTCTTCCCAATCAGGCTATTCTCTCACACTCGGTCTAGAGCTACCTTCCTCTACTCATCTAAAACATGAGTTGCTCTGCTTTGTCCCTTTTCTGTAGCAGAAGGTACGTTCGGTCTCTTAACTCCTTCCTCATCTTCTTCATTTACCTTCGATTCCCCAAAGTAACCCTTGATGCTTTCGGTCTTTACCACTGAGGCTTATGGTTGCACAACATCTGTGTTTATGATCTTAGATTCGTTTACCACGTTCTAAGTGAAACCCAAAATCCAACACCTGAAATGAATTGACGGTGAGTGATAAACTCAAGCTATTACTTGGAAATCTCTTTTTCTTTTTGTGTGATCTTTTATGAAATTGACTCCACCTAAGACATTTCTTCCCAAAGAGGTCCAGTTTAATTTTTCCTTGAGATTTCTGTCTATACCATTCACGTCACGAAATACTTCCCACCCACCTGTTCAACAGATCTCATCGGTCTCACAGGTAACTCTACCAACACTCAGTTTTATGTTAAGACTTGATGCTTGGTTTGAGTTCAGCCACCCTTCAGCCATTATCAAAAGATGCCTTTCATTGTTTGTTAAAAGACAACTGATCGTATTTCTCGGGAAACCACACAAGCACTTCAGGTCACTCTTGGCTTTGAAGGAAGCGATTCTTGCCCGGAATCTTCCGCTTTCTGTCTTCTTAATAGACAACACTCACATCCCAAACACCTTTGATTTACTTCTTTATCTTTCACACTCTTATACACGAAAATTAATTTTTCCAACATTCTAAATTGCTATTTGGTATGTGGTTTTAAGTTTCAGTTGTAACCAAACAAGGGCACAAGGAATTTCAAACGGTACGAAAAGGATTTGGGCGCGTGCGATTGATTTGTTTCACACCCACGTGTGCTGACGTATTCCTGGGATACACCATAACTTCCAATCGCGCTTTTTTAGGCGACGTTTTGGTTTCTTCATCATCACAATTTTCTCTCTCCTGTGAACGGTATGAATAAGGAGTGATCGTGTTCTTTGGCATTTACCTCTCAAGAATTCTCTCTCTGAAAAAGTTACCACTGTTCATCTTCTTCCACAACTCAACAATGGCGACTTCTTCTTCCGCACAAGATCAATCTGCATCCTCTTCTTTGCTCTCAATCAAACCTAATCAGAATTTGATCATAGAGATGACCTCATTCCTTTATGACTCATACATGCTATACGTGGTGGAATGCCTCAAATATTCCCCATTGTTGTTGGCACTAACGCAAGTGGAGGCCGTTCCCATGTCCCTACTCTCCCAAGTCTACACAACGGCCAACTACGACAAACATAAAGACCGCATCTTCTTCACCATTCACGACAAGAAAACTTCGGTGTCCAAAACACGGTTTTGCTCTCTTCTAGGGCTTGTCGTCGACTCCTCCGTCATCTCACCGGACTTCATCTCCACGGCGCAACTTTTTTCAATGATGTATGAGATGGGGTATACAGATGTTCTTACCTCCATTGCCAAAGTCAAGAAATCCTGTCTTCCGTCTCAATGGAACGGATTGCTTACCCTTCTAATTAAGGGTTTAGCGGAGAGATGTGGTGGTTCTGACACCACAAGCAAAGGGTTTCTGACCATCATGTATGGTCTTTACAACGGCATTAATCTCGATTATGGGTCCATAATCTGGGCTCAAGTTGTTCAGAGTCTCAACACAACTGCCAGGTACTCCGAGATATCGTGCGGCAGGTTTTGGACGCTTATTACCAGAAGGGCCATGGATTCCCTTGACATCCCGGTAATGAAGGATGCTCTTACGGCTTCAATTGCCACTTACCACACCAAGAAGATCATAGTCTCCGATCCAAGTAAGTTTCTTCACTATGGACTGATCCCTGAGTCCATGTATAGGTGCGTCACGCCACACAGCAAAATCATGGCTGACTACAGCACCAGAACACCCTTGCCTCCTAGGGTTCTGTCTGAGGAACAACGTGCTGCTCTTGATGCCCTCGATCAACCTGCCAACCGTGGCAAGAGGGCGAGCAAAAAGGAGAAAGCGGAGAAGAAAGAAACCGCACCAAAGAAGGAGAGAAAGAGAAGGTCCTCCAAACGCAAATCTGAGGCAGAGGCACCTTCTCAGTCAAAATCTAAAAAGGTAAAGAAGATGGCTAAAAGAGCCAAAGGGTCTCCTTCTTCTGAATCAGAACCGAATGCACCATCAGAAACAGAAGCTGCTGCTCCTCAAACCGAAACAACACCCGCTCAGTCTCCTCAACAACCATCTTCACCAGTATCTCCTCAAATTCCCAAATCACCCTCTCCACCTACATCTCCCCAACTTACCAAATCACCCACTCCTCCTACTTCCCCAAAAATTCCTACCCCACCCCAATCACCCACACAGAAGGTCACACTTTCTGTTCCTATATCTATGCCCCAAACCACAACAGAACCTAACATTCCCTTATCTGTTTCTCAACCTTCATCCTCTATCTCCATGCACATTATCACCGAATCTGTTACCATCACCTCTTCCCAACCACCAGTAACGGTCAATGTATCTGATACAGGGGCTGCTACTGTGGTTGAAACCCTGGTCATCAACCTTCCCCCATCTCCGTCTCCATCCTCCAACTCCGGTGCTACCTTGGGGGGGCGATGATGAAGAGTTCGACTCTATCTATTATAGCCCCTACCGGATCCCTACAGAAACAGATGCTGATACCCCTGTTTCAAGTCAGCAGATTCAGGAAATTCACGCCAAACTTGACAGTCTGCTGGCTGACAATAAAGCCTACGGGGGTGTTGTGCTCAAAGCCTTCATAGAGTCTGCGATCAAGACGTACACTGACGCCTTGGATCGTTCAACTGACGCCATAGATAACTCAGCTACTTCATGCTCAAAAGCCACCAAGGAGGTTTCTGAGGTTGTTCACACAACTCAGATCTTTCTTGATTCTCTAAAAGCTCACGCTGACTCTAGTGCGGCCAAATTTCAAGCGTCTGTAAACTCTTTCTTGGCTACCCTTCAGGGTGAAACCACTAAATTTGAGGCTCTGCGCGCTGACCTCAAAACTGAATCCACTTCATTTCTCAAATCTTTGGATTCACGTTTTGCCTCTCTGGCAGCCGAGAGCACCCTGAAGGAAGATCTTGTCAAGCACCAGGCAACCATCGACCTACAAAAGATCCAACTGGCCCAGGCACAACAGGAAATTACTTTGCTACAGACTCAGCGGGCAGTTCTTCAAAGTTGCGCTGGTGATGTCAAGAATTTGCTAACAAATGTTCTTGACACCCATGATCCCTTCCTAACCCTCACTATTAGACAGCATCTCCAGGCGAAACTCCTTCCTGCTATTAATATCTTAAGTGAAATGAAGGGTGTCTCGGAGAAGCTTGTTCTTCCGAGACAAGGGGGAGAGGAAGGTGTGTCCAAGACAGAACCGAAGGTTAATGTAGCTTCGGGTTCTGGGAATCAAGTCCTAGTTGAGAGTGAATCAGATTCAGACGAAACTATCACTGAATCTCTTCAACGCAAGAAAAGGGACAAAGAGCTTGATGAAACTCTAAGGATAGCTCGAGAGGCCGAGGCCAGGGAAAGAAAGATTAGGGAGGATGAGGAGGCCATTCAAGCCAAGAAGACTCTGTTCCCAGATTGGGATAGAGACACACTCATCACTCAAGCGATTGAGTTTCCTTCCATATATTGGTTGGAACCGATTGCATCCTTTGAGTGTGAAAATACAAAAGACTCGCAGTTCGACATGCCTATCACGCGCAAAGCTTTCACATTTCATTGCTTTGATGTCACTGCCGATGTCCCTCATCCGAACCTGAAGGTTGACAGAGAGCTAATAGATTTTTATCTGAAATATGGTCAACCGCAGTACTTGACATGGAGCGCTCAGAAAATCATTAAAGTCAAGGTACTGAAACTGACACAGGCTGGGAAATTTGTGAACGTTAATTTCAAAATCAACAGAGGAACGGCCAACACAGAACATCTTATTTCTCTGGCAGATCTTCCCAGTCTGAATCCGCATGATTGGATTTTGCTATACAATATTCTTCTCTCCAACCAAAGAGAGTATGAACCAATTCTTAAACATCTTAAAAGAATGTTGGCTTCCTACATCCATGAGCTCGCCACTATGGATCAGGAAATAGCAAAAGTTATGAACAAGAAACCGACCGTCAAGCCCACTTCCAAGACCGGAGATGTTCATAAAATGAAGATAGGGCATATTGATTCTTCCAATCTGACGGTTATGTTCACCAGAGGCGACAAGCATAAGTTTCTGTTTGCTTTGGTAGACAAACATCTGTTTTCTACAGATTGTCTGGAGCATATTATCAATATCATTCACCGATGCAAACAGAACTCAACAGCAGACAAGAAGAACTTCACTGACATGCTTTGTTGGTATATCGCCTTCAGGCATCATATTCTGGCTTTAATACCGAAGATTTTTGAAACGGTAAAGAAGCCCTCTGCTGTGAAAAGAGAATGAAGGTCTCGCTCCAAATTGACGCAAAGGGGGAGATTGTTGGGCTGAAAATTATTTTGAAGATTGCGTCTTATGGGCTCGACAGATTATGTTACTTTGTATTCCGGTTTGGGCCTGTCCAACCGTGAACCTTTTATGTTTTGTATATAAGTTTACGCTTGCATGCATATTAGGTTAAGGTTTTAGAGATCTGAAAATAGTGATACATCTAGACGATAACAGGTTTCTTTGATCATTCCTGTAACCTTCCAATCCTCTACAGTTGATGTTCTTAATCGAGCTCTTCTGAGGATTTTGTTTAAACATTCGACACGTTTGATTCCATCTTGACTTATTCTTTTTATTGCGTTCATATTGTTTTTGTTTATATACTTGTTCAAGATCTAATCGATCTTTATAGATTAAAGATTAGTTTAATCTCATCAAGTATGAATCATCTTCTTGATTTAACCCCTTCAACAATTCATAGCTCCTCTTCTTAGCTATAAGAAGGCACTTAGAGGATGAATTGTGATAAGGTCTCTAAATCATTAAGATGATCATAAAAACTGATACTAGCGTACTCTCCCATCTTTTCAGATTTGAAAAACTTTTATCTTTTTGCCTAAGTTGATTCCTCTTATTCGCTCTTCCATACATTGGAACCTTTTCCAATGTCTCAGAATTACACTTAAGCTTGTAAGTATAACCATATTTACTGAGCTTTAGTAAACTATAACGAATAGTCTTATCAATCTTTTGTGGTGGACTTAATCAGTGCACCAGAATGTGTACTCGATCCTTTAGTCCTTTACTTGACTCACACATCCATGTGAACAATTAATTAGTCTTAATTTTCCAAAACTTGAAAGTTCTCATTCATCATGCTATACAACTTGCATGATTCCAAGTTCCGGTCCAATTGAGACTTGGGTGATGAGAATCTTTCCTTATTTGGTAAGTTTAGACATTACCACAAATGAAAGAATCAATTTCATATTTCCACTCTTGCTATTAATGGAATCATATAAGCAACAAAAATTTTCACAGATGCCATTGTAAGGATATTTTAAAATAAATAAAATCAGAAATTTTCCTTTTATTTTTAAAACTTTGCGGAAGAACTTATCCTTACAATCCATATGAAAACTTGTTGTTATCTATTCATAAGCAACATCTCATAACTCCTAAGAAGTAGCTCAAGAATCTCATCTTCAAACTATGCGATAGAAATCCATCTACGTGATTAGATTCAACATATTCTTTCTTTAAGTTTCTTTACTTTCCTTTGATTCTTAAAACATCAACATGTAACCCAGTCAAATCATGTATCAAGAATCTCAGTATAGAAACTTAGCAGAGTTAGATATTGGACTTTACCTGAAGTAGAGTCAAACTTATCGACTTTAACATCCTTAGGTAAAATTGGCAGCTTTGAACCAATGCCCCTTCCTTTGGCAATTTAACATATGGACGCTTTGGTAATGATACTATCTCAAACTTAGCTTTTCTCTTTACCATTTTGTCAACCGAGTTGACTATGGCCGGTCCCTTTCCACTGGGAAGAGAGAGCTAAGTTTTTACGAAGTTGATCTTAGCAAATAGATAAGATCATTAAGGGTCTTGTCATAGTCTATTTCATATGAGTCCCAAAGGAGTTCACTATGTGACTTAGAAAGTGATTGAACCACCAACTTTCTCAAGACTTTGACACCCAACTCTCCCGACTTATCAATATGTGACTACATCTCCAAGATGTGATCACACCTAGACCTTGCCTTGCCAATAGGGCTTGAGTGACCTTCAACTTGTGGGTTAGGTAGAATAATTGGAGGAGGTGAAAGAAGTATGATTTCCATGGGACATCATCTTCATTTAGGAAAACTTGTTTCAAGAGATTTGTAAGATCATAAATGTCTAAACCAGACATCTTTTGGGAGATATTCAAGATAGTTGATTCAAAATCCTTAATATGACACCCAATATGAAATATTAAGGCTAGGACCCAACACACTATTTTATAACTTAGAAGAGGGATGACGTAATCCAAGCTATAAAATATTTGAAGGTAGGTGAATGCGATTCACCAATTTCCACCAAGATAAACGAAATGTATTACTAGGTTTTAATTGGATTTGAAACTCCTAGATCTTTTGAGATTCATTGAACTTTTCAATGGCATGTTTCAATCTCAAGTATGCCCTTCAGGTTTTGTCACTGGGATGCCGAGGATCACAAAATAAGGTGTGAAGTAACCATGCAAATTACTTGGTACCCTTAAGTGTTTACCCCTCAATCGATGTGCCAGTTAACCACACACGCTGCATCGATACTATGATAAACATTAAGTTACCCTTTTTCTACCATGTTAAATACGAGTTAGTGTGCTGGTTAACCATACACGCTCCACTAACCAACTTAAACAAAGTGCAAAGTGTAATTTCATGGATTAGCACCTTATTCACATTTTCCTAAGTAACTAAGATTGGGTATTTATTAAGAGTTTAGTTACTTAGTATTTATCATTAATACTTTTAATGAAGGGAGAATTCTAGTCATGTCAAACCCGTTCAGCTAATAACCCTCCACCGGTCAAGGAAGCGGTGGGTCAGAGTGGACACCCACTAAACTGCCATTTTATAGGCAGTAACCTTATACCCCCCTTATAGACCAGCTTCGTGAATGAGTAAGACTGACTTCACTCTTTTATATATATATATATATATATATATATATATATATATATATATATATATATTATTAACTTATAATATTATAAAGTATAAGGGTTGAATTTTAACTTTTAACATTCTAAGGGCTTACATGGAATTAAAGTATTCATAATTGAAAACTTTTCAAATTCCAAAACTTGAGCGCAAGTTTTGAAAGTATTCAAAACTAATTAATTCCATAACTTATGTGTTTAAATTAGTTTTAATCTAAAAACTCTTCAAGTTCCATAACTTGAGGATAAGTTATGGAAGACTTTAAACTAATAAAAGAATTATCTTTTCTTTATTTTATAACTTATGGAATTAATTAAGGTTACACTTTTTTTTATTCTTTAATGAAGAGACTCTTGAACCTCCATAACTTGAGGACAAGTTATGGAGTCATAAATACAATTAATGATGACAAGACTCTTTATTTTTTGTAACCATTGCCAACTTTTATAAGTTTTATGAATCTTAAATGTGTCTTTTAATATAACTTGAGGACAAGTTAAAAAAAACACATTTTAGCATCAACTCTTAGATTAAAATGGATCAAACACACATAGTCAATCAACATTTTCTATTAATCTAACCAACTCATATGAACAAGATAATTGAAATCAACCTTTTTCATGAAATTAGAGTAACACTTTAAACTAATACAAAACATGAAACTTTTGACAATTATCTTTGAAATTGGATTAGCATGAACATTACCACATCAAAAACAAGTTTATAAGTTCAAAAACATCTTAGGGTAATGTTCCTAGTCCAATTCCAGCCAAAACAATCGAATATATGCTGTCAGGGGGTCCAACTCGTCGAGTGCACGAACCAACTCGGCAAGTTGGATGCATTTTGCCTTGGACTCGGCAAGTCTGCTGTGCATACAACATCAAAACTCGATTTTTCCAGCTACTTTTACAAGTATAACAAGAAAACAAGCCTACGCTCCGGTACCACTGTTGGGTTACGAGCATTTTAACACTCCTAAGTGTACATGCAACCCTAAATACCTTGGATCTATTTTTTCTCTATTATACATACAAATATGAACATCCAAGGTATTATCCTAATCTAGCATAAAAAACAATGAATATAACAAGATAGAATACATACCTCTTTGATGTAGAATGTCTTCATGAAGCTTGAGTGCCTAGTGCCTCAAGTGTGACACCTCAAATGGTTCACACAACACCAAATACACTTGGAATAACTTGAGAGAAATCCACAATTCATGAAATCAGCTAGCCCTTCTTTTACACACACCAGTGCCAATTTTGGTCAAGAATAAGATGCATATATAGTTATGGTTACACCATGTAAACCCTAATTGACATGGCCTTTCATTTCCATGATCCATGGGTACAAAAACACCATGGAGCATCATATGGGTTTTAGCCCAACTAGATAATCTATGGAGCGTTAGCCCACTATATAAGTATGGATGATTTACACAATCAACCCATATATTTAATTAGTCTTCTTTTGATCACTTAATTAATCCTAGATTAATTCTTGATCAATACTAATTAAATAATCTTATTAATATATTAGAACTTATAATATATTAACAAACCTTAAGTGTTATTTCTCTCATTTTAGTCTATCCAAATGCATGATGCCATGCAACCCAAATGGACCATGTCGTGTTGGGTCAAGTCTTACCAATTATAGTTATGGACTTAGACATTAATCCAACAAAATCATGTTTTGGCACCAACCATGCATACAAACTCATAAAGTCCGTGACTTTATGAATTAGGATGGCCTAGAGGACCTGGATCAACATTCCGAATGTGGGGACTTAATGGATTAAGTCACAAATGGAACCCTTAGGAAGCTTGCTAGTACGTTGGGCTTACACCCTGGTACGATGTGCGTACTTGGTCAACTTCCTGTTTTCAGTCAAGGCCAGCGTACACTGGGCGTACATGTCAGGTACGCCATGTGTACACATGCAGAGTGGCTACATTAGGATTTTTGGGCCTTAAAGTATTGGGCCTGGACTATTGTGCCCTGTGGCCCCCTGTGGAGTATAGTTCAGGGCCTGGGAATTTGGAACTAGAGTATTAGGCCTATTGGGCCATGTTGGGCCTTTTGAAATTATTATTTGGGCTAAGGGCTTTTGGAATTGTAATGGGCCCATTTGAGGAATATGGCCCAATTCAGAAAATTGGGCCATTAGTGGGCCGTTAGGGAGCCTTTGATGGGCCGTTAGTGGATTGGGTATAATAAGTTAGAATTGGGCCTTAGGAATGGTTCAAATTAGGCAAAGGAGGGTAAAATGGTCATTTTCCCCTAAGCAACATTATAGATTCTGATTGAGTGCTGTTATGAATATGATAGCTGGGAGTCATCGGAGCAGCTGTTAGAGATTTCTTTCGGTGAGATTCGACACTCCACTTTACGAGGTGAGTTACCTTCCAGTAGAAGTAGGTCTAAGGCCACAATGTCAGCCTACTAGTAGGGAATGTTTTATGAGATGATTGTCTTTGTGATAATCGTCTGGTTTGCCACTATTTGATATGCTTTATATGCTAGGATGATCAGCTATACATGTTAGTAGTAGTAGGGATGGAATAGTCCCCCGGATATCGGTTGAAAGATACTGAAGGGGAAATAAGTACCCATGCATTCCTAGCAGTATGTTATGTTATGTTATTATGTAGTAGTGGTAGGGGTGAAATAGTCCCCAGAAGCGGTTGAGATAAACCGGAAGAGGTAGGACAGACACCCTAGTATGCTCAGCAGGGTAGGTCGGGCACCCAGATATACCTGGGAGGGGTAGGTCGGGCACCCCGGTATGCCTGACAGTACGTGCTTGTATGGTATGAGTTATGATGGGGGGAACTCACTAAGCTTCGTGCTTATGGTTTACAGTTTTTGTTTCAGGTCCCTCTTCGTCTAAGGGAAAGGAGTCGGCTTGACTGCAACGCATCACACACACACTATTTCTGCATACAAGCTTCCTGGAATTTTGTACTCTGACATAGTTTATTATGATATGCTGGTTTTTAGACAAACAAGTTTTATAATTAATAATTAAAAATGAAATTTTTGGCCTTACATTTTGGGATGTTACAAACTAATTTTTTTTATGTTCAACTTGGATCCTTTGATATTTCATCATATGGAATCATCTTCCTACTTTATCCATCACATAACACCCTTCAGATACTGCTCTTTAATCATCAAGCTATCACACCTTGGAGTCTTATTTCTTTTGTCACCCTCATCATGTTCCCTTTGTAATCTTAACTTTTTATCACAATCAAGGAAGTTTTAAGAAGGGCATACAAAGTTCCTCTGTTAACTTGTTCATCAAGATAGTCTAGTACCATAAAGTAAAGTACTCTCATGTTCTTATCATCGATACTTCTTAGTTTCCATTATTTGCATGATTCTATACGGTCTTCATATTGTTTGTATTCTTTCAGACTCAAGAAATGCCTTCAATTATCTTTTACTACTCTTATTTCCTTGTAATGACTTCATACACCAGCCTAGTGTGTTCGATCAACACATAATTGCTCACCTTTTTCTAGTGTCCTGGTTTCATAAGTACACCACTTCCATAGCTACAATCACACTCAACGTCTGATTTTGTTGTCATCTTGTCATCAACTCCTTAGGATCCAAAAAGATCTTATTGAGTCATAAACATCAAGCTCCTTCCCAAGCTGTATCGGTCACGTTTTCGTGCACCATCTTGCTTTTATTCATCATATCACTCTTTCACCAACTTAGCTATTGGCTCGCCTTACAGTGTTAATAATCACATCAAATCATTATCTTTCATCTAAGGATGGAATTCATGATTCCATTCCATTCATTTCTCAATCAATTGACTTGTAACTTGAAGTTATCACTCTTACGTTGTAACATAAGCTCGTCCCCAATTACCAAATCCAACTAATTTTCTTAATCATAACTTTAGAGTTCCAGTTCTTTTCTCATTTTAGACTTTTTCCAAAATCCAACAATGTCCCGTTTGAGCTAAATGTTTGCTAACAATTAAGATAACTCAATTTAATTCATTCATTGGCGTTTCTAACGTATTACCTATGATACTAAAAGGGTATAAAAGCAATTTCAACCATATATCAATTTTATCCTAGTAATTTCTCATTTTCATACTATTTGTTTGACTTTGACAAAAAGTCAAAGCTACCAAAATTTTCCAATATCAATTAACATGTATTATATTCCTTCATGACTCTTGTTTAATACAAAGAACGTGTTCTTTAAGACCCTAACTCACCCGAATCCTTACCACATTTCACAAAACTACTTCATAAGTTTGTGTATGTATCATGTGTTTATAATAGTATGGGCCCTATACTAGTATAACCGCATCACACATAACTGACCTTGGCTTCACCACTTTGGAGGTTCTAATCCACTTGTTTAGATATTCCATACACTAGTTTTACTTACATTGCTTACTATAGAATCACTCAATGTAGTATTCTATGATTTCATCTAGACTTGTCCAAAGTGTCGTAAGCATCTAACTATGGAAATTCTTATCATCATTCATTGCATATGATACTACCTACATTAAGGCATAATAATCCTATGTATCATTCACACTTTTCATAACCAAAGTTAGGAGTGAAATGATCCAATCCTAATTCGCTTAAACTATGCCTTTGATACCAAACTGTAACACCACAAAAAAAATTGAACTTTTTCATACTTCGGTTTTAAAAACATTCAGGTCTTAACCCACATTTAACAAAAACCGGTCCCATAAAAACATTTAAAAATTAAAGCATTAGGTATTACCATTAAGCATCAATATAACCATAGCAAGCAAATATGTATAACATCAATATAATTAACAATGAACTTAACAAGTTCCACTCCGTTCTCTATCACTTGACTTCTAACTTCCATTTATCATCCTCTCTCCTTAAGTACAATCCCGGAATACATGGCATAAAAAAGAGATAGGTACAACAATAATGTCTCATGAGTTATGCGGGTTTGTGACCCAAAACATTTATCACATTTTCATCAAAAACATTTCATTTTTACAAAACATGTATTTTCAAGCATTTTCAAGAAAACTCTGTTCATACATATCATAAATATCATTTCATATATTACCATTTCATTTTAGAAGATATCTTTTCTCATTCCATTCTGTATCAGAATATTTCATTAGTCATAATGTAATTCAAGACATTTATTTTCACATTCCATTCCATATTTCATTAAGGGATAATTTCATAGTTAAATCGTTTCCATATTTATACTTAGTGCCTAGCAATATCCCCAAGTCCATACCAAGGTGGAAAGAACAAATCAATCCACCAAGGCGTCATTTACATTAGGACATCTATCTCGAGAAGGGGATGCGTCACCCTGATAGATTCCTCTATATCCTGTTACGGGACATCATGGCTCGAGCAAACTATTCATTTCATTCCTTTCCAAGTCTTTTCATTACTTCCCATTTCTTTTCAATAATTCCTCTTTCTTTTCATTACATTCCACTTCTTCTCATTCCTTTTAATTTCTTGTCATTATTTTCCATACTTTACACATTTCATACATTAGTATCAAAAACTAATTTCAAAAGTAAAATATCTATATTTCAAAACAGAAACACATTTTCAAAACATTCTATCTTCAAAAATGTTCTTTTCTTTCAAAAACATCATTGCCTTCAAGGCATTCTTCCCAAATATCCTTTCCAAAAATATTTGACATTTTCATTTCAAAAACATTTCATATATCAAAAATTAGTTTTTCATCATCAAAAATCATTTTCCCATGTACCCCAAAGTGGGAAAATTCTAACAGGTACTCACCCCAATCACACGTAGGTTAGCTAATGTTCTTCTAGTTCCGCTCCCTAGATCAATCATCTATAAACACTACATACGCCATATATGGATATAAGTCATTAAAATGACCAAAATATCCCTCATAGCTTTCATTACTAAATTTTATTGTTTTAAATCATTCATCATACAAAAATATGAATGTAGGGGAAAACCGTGCGTAAACCGAGTCTGTATGCAAAAGTTATGAAGAAAACAAGAAAACTGATGGGTTTTAAGCATAAAAATTATTTGTATGTATTCATGCAACCCTAATGCTTTTGATCTATGTTTTATGTAATTGAACATACAATAATGAACAACAAAGTACAAACCCTTGATCTATAGATAATAATCAGAAATCACATAATAAAGGTTATAATACATATCTTTAAGATTGTTATTGTAAACAATCTTGATTCCTTGCTTGAAAGACCTTTGGTAGCAAGCGCCACAAGTTTCGCACCTCTAATGCCTCACAAACAAACTCAAGCAACCAAGGAATACTTTAGAGAGAGAGGATTATAAGAGAAATTCCGGCCCTTGGCCTCAGGTTTCATAGCCGAAATTTAACCCTAATAAGGGTTTATATAGGTGTTAGGAAGGTATTGAATAAGGTAGGTGTATTCAACACAACCCGAATCCCTTAACCCGCATTTTCTACTTTAGCCAAGCCAATATTGTCATCCCATTTTAATTTATTGTTTGACTAAATTACCCTAAATGAACACGATTGGACAATAATTGTTCTCGCATTCCTCACCGGTTTTGTAGGCCCGGGAATTGGTCGGGAAAATGGTTTTGTAGGCCAGAAAAACCATCTATTTCTGAATCGTTAAAAACCAGCGGTATGGCGGTTTAGTCAGAAACTAGTATGGTTCGACCTGTCAAAACCAGATTTCATAATTTTTAAACTCTAAGAATAGGGTTAATACCATAAAAGCCATAAGTTTTACATCCCAATTCTAAATTATCCCTAAATGGATTTTTTGTGTCTAATTAGCCATTATGTATGTGTTGACTTTTGCCTCAAACCTTGTTAGCCGGTTTCCCTGGTTTCAGCCGGTTACCCCTTTACAAATAGGGGTTTTACCGTTTGAAACCCACCTTCCACCTCCTACTTCTACATTCTCTGACTTCTTCTTCCACGCATCAACTTCTTCATGGCTAGTTCATCTACAGGGTCTACAGGGTCAATGACTTCAGGATTTCAAAATGTTAATGTCAATTTCAGGAACAGAAACACCCCATGGTTTTGTGTCGTTGTGGTGTTGAGGCTAGCTTCTCAATTTCATGGATGGAAAAGAATCCTGGAAGAAAATTTTGGGGATGCACGAACTACAAGGTATGTTCTTCACTCTTTGATCCAGTATAAAGTTTTGTTATGGAACTAAGGGCAAATGTGTCATAAAAATGTGCAGGATCCTTCCAGGTATTGTAAGTTCTTCATGTAGTTGGACCCACCTTTCCCTAGTGAAGATTACAAAAACCTCATGTACCAAATGCATTTCGCTCTAGTTGGTATGGCTTATGGCAATGCTCAGTTGGAACAGGTGAATGTGGATCAAAATAGGAGGTTGATGTTGATGATGAAGCTTATGTTCATCATGGTCATGCGATTTGCAGTGATGTTGGTAACAAGGGTTGTATTGCTGGTGAAATTATAGGAAGTTAGGAAGTTAAGTTTAGTCTTTTGTGAAGTTGTTGGTTAGGTGAAATTGTATTAGATGCTTATTTTGGCACAGTTGTAATAGCATCTGAAAACATTTTGATGGTTGTAATATGGGTACCCTTGTAATACATAATCCTATGGGACAATTAATATGAAAAGCATTAACCAGAAATTGACAATTTACTATCCATTACAAACTGACATTGAAATTTGAACTTACTACAAACCACAATCTTTATAAACATAATAGCCAAATACATACATGGAGGGTAACAATCAGAACCAAACTTCCAATTTTACAACAATGTTTACAAGCCAAAAGATGATTTCCCAAAATGATAATGTTACTACAATTTACAATCAAAAGATAACATGTTGTCAACAAATTGGAATCTTGTTACCAAAAGATGCTTTCACAAAAAAGGGCTATCAAAAGATTTATGCCCAATTAACCCCCCATCCATAACAACATCAATCCAATGTAAGTGCTTTCTTAGTTGTTGAACCACCTCCATCTGGATCATGCACTGCTTTTTTCAACTTAATCTTGATAATTCTTTCTAAGGGCATCCTTTTTTTTACCAACGGATCTTGTGTTTCTTGACTGGTCTCTTCATCAACTATACTCTCAACCAACATCTCCTTCCTCTCTTTTGTCAACTGTGAATAAGCAATTAACATAAACATAATATCACATAATGTTCAAGAAAATTGTGTTAATAATTAAATTTATAACTACACACCTTATTAAAAGCTTCAACAATTTCCCCATGATCATATCCAGATGCCTGCAGATCTTTAATAGTTTCAAAATCTTCATGTTCAAGCTTTTGAAGGCAGGTAAGTACGGCTTCATCAACACCTGTCACATTTTGACTTATACTACCATGCACAAACCCCTATTATCCCTACATATTTGATCTTACTTCCCTCCTTGCCATCATCTTCATTCTCTTCAAAGGAAAAATTGACTGATCAACATCTATCATCTTACCTGCTTCTTTTGACGTGCCCTCAGTAGCTTTCATCTTTCACTCATTTGCTTCTTTTGATGTGTGATCAACAACTTTATTATGTCCCTCATTTGCTTCTTTTGATGTGCCCTCAACAACTTTCATTTTTCCCTTATCTACTTTCCTTGGTGTCTTTGCAATGTTCACATCTAAATTCCCTCCCCCATCTCCCTTTGGTCTACCATTTTTCCTTTTAAGGACAGGGTCACTAGGACCTTCTTCATTCTTACAAGACAGCTTATTATGACCAAGTTCCCTACATTTCCCACACCTAACAGTCTTGCTAACCTTTTCCTTTTTAGTTGGGAACTTAGAATCCTGACATTCTGAGGCATGTCTTTGTTTTTAGCCTTCCAGGCATTCTCCTAACAAGGGGTGGTAAGGGCCTCAAATATTCAGTATAGGGCCACATATTACTTCCATTAACAGGTAAGATGTTGTCCTTTTATGTCTCTATGAACTTGTCCTTATGGAACCAAAGGGAAATAAAATCAGTTGGATCTCTATGTGTGAAATTGATTGCAGCTTGAGCATGGACACATGGTAACCCTGATATCTCCCATAATCTACATGAACAAGAATGGGCATCTAAATCCACCTTGTAAGCTGAATATCCATGCCTTGTCTCAAATAATGCCCCTCCACTTGGTATTACTATCCAGAACCTAAAATTATAAGTAATTAGTAATGTACATGTATATACTTAAGATCACAATTAAAATCAAATAAGCATACCTCATATGCTTTCCAAACTCCTTAATCTTCTCTAAGGTGTTTGGGCCATAGTCACCTTTCCAGTGAGAAACTGTAGCAGCTTGATGATAAAACCTATTCATCAAATAAATCCTGATTTCCTCAAGCATTGTTAGAATTGGTTTTTTTTTCATGTGAATGATCATCGAATTAAAACACTATGATATGCCATTCTCTATAGCCTCACAAGCATATCCATGAGAGAAAAATGCCCTACACCAAGAATATGGTTTGTTTGACATCAGCCATTCATATCCATTAGGAGTTATGTATTTGATTTTCTTCATTGTTGCTATAAAGTCCCCCTCCACAGTACTTTTGGCAACTTCCCAAAACAGGTTCTTGAGCTCTAACCCAGTGTATTTCTTCCTAAAGTTTGCATAGATGTGCCTGGCACATTGTTTATGTTCAACATATGGAAGTAGTTCTGTAACAGCTTGTAGCAGATCCTGACATTAAATAAACAAAATTATTATAAATGTATAATAATTAAACAAATTTACAGTATAATTTACCTTGTGCTGATCGGAAATAACCACAAGACCCCTACCACAATCAAGGCCAAGATCAGCAACTAACAGCTCAATAAACCAAGTCCAATTATCTTTTTTCTCTACATCAATCACTGCCCATGCTATTGGATATACATGATTGTATGCATCTCTTCCAACAGCAGTCAAAAGTTCTCCCTTGATCTAACCCTTTATGAAACAACCATCCAAACCTATCACACGTCTGCAACCCTTATTCCAACCATCCTTAAAAGCCTTTAAGCACACATAAAACCTTTTGAAATAGTTCATGCCACTTGCATTAGAATATACTCCCACCTTAAAAGTGCTCCCTGGGTTAGACCTGAGGATTTCTGCAGCATAGTCCCATACATTTGCATAATCTTCTTCTAACTTACCTTCTATCATCTGTTTTGCCTTTGTCCTAGCCCTATGACATTGTCCCTTAGATACATTTAAAGAAAACATCCTAAGTACATATTCCTTTATCTCGGTTAATGTCATCTTTGGTTGCATAATAATATCCTTCAGGTAATGTTTGGCCAACCAGTTACAACTATCCAAAGTTCCAAAATTAAAATTTCTAGCACATAGATGTATGTCACATATAGATTTAATCTGAAATGTTCATTCATTATACTTCCAAGCATCATAAACTCTAAAGGGACATGGGTCTTTTTTATATATTTTCCCACACCTAGCAATCACTCTATGCCTATCACTCTTCATAAACAACAACTGATATCTATTAGCTATTGCATAGTTAGTTAATGCAAACCTGAGTTGAGAAGGGGACTCGTAACACTCTCCCACTACAGGCTTCATTTGTTTCCATTGTATGTCTGGATCATGAACCTTGTACTCTACACCTACTTCACTATCATTTTGATCATCAATGTGATCATGTTCTAGATCCTTAACACCAGCATCCTGATCATCATCTCCCATTCCATCAAGATTCCTCCTTAGCTTATTTTCATCACATAATATGTTAAGGAATGGGTCATCAGACAGGTTTGAGCTTGGTTTAAAGGTCTCTGGTGCAAAATCCAGGAAAGAGAAACCTATGAGATCATCATCAGAGTCCTCATCCCTTACATAAACCTTTTCAGGCCCTTTCAACTTTTTAGTTCCAGATGAAGAAGCCATTTGTTCAAGATGAAAAATTATACTTGTAAGTGACACTATGGAACTCAATTATGTAAGATAAGAACACACATAAACATCAATTTCTTATTGGCACCCCACGTACATTTCTACTTCAGTGATTTTCAACTTCAAAATAGAAGCTTTTTTGCATGCAACAATGGTGTAAGAAACCCTTTTCAAACCCTTCTTCTTCCTAAGACCAACTACATGAAACCCTTTTTTGATGCAAGACGTTTCTGTGAAAGGTGATATTTGGTGGTGTACGAACGATCGAGTAGTATAAGAGAGTGGTGATCGGCTGCGTACCTTGACCTGTTGTTAACTGGCTGATAAAACGATTTTGAAACGGAGTCACAATTATTTAGGCAAATTAGACACAAAAAATCTATTTATAGCTAATTTAGAATTGGGGTGTAAAACTTATGGATTTGTGGTATTAACCCTTAAAAATACTACAAACTTTGGATGCATTTCAAAGGAAACGCCAAGTTTAGTCCCTGTGGGCCCTTTTTGTTTTGAGTACAATGCCCATGCAATTACGAAATGGTGGGAGGAGTTTAAATAATGAAGGCAGACCTCTATTCTTCTTGTCGATGTGGGATAAATTTCCATTCTCACTTCTATCTTATCTTACTAAATAACTTTTCACCTCTTTTTAATTTTGATGTCAAGTCATTTTAATATGAAATTAAACCATCCACATTTCCTTTGAACTTAATTCCTAAGACTTTTTTTGTGAGATATGTTCGACAATATCTAACATGATTATATATATATATACATATATATATATATATATATATATATATATATATATATATATATATATATATATATATATGAGATCAGTTAAGAACACATAGTTTCCCAAGAGCCCGAGAACTAAAAATGAAGCGTTAGATCAAAACTAATTCATTAAGGGTATGATCGTAATCTTATCAATCACAATTAATGTTTAATTATTTGTGTTATAGTAAAGATTAATAAAAATGTCTAAAAATTACGTAATAAATCAAAATTTCGGATTTTTTAGAAATAGTATTTTTTTCAGTTTTTTTTTTTTAAAGTGAAGATTTTTTAAGTTTTTTATAGAAAACATGAATTTTTGAAAAAAAAATTAAAAAATATATTTTTTTAAACTGCAATTTAGAAAAAAAAAAATTAAAAACCTGGAATATTTAAAAAATACTATAATTTTTTAACCAAAAAAATCAACATTTATGCATATTTTTACAAATGCATATATGCATATTTCATATACTATAATATTTGTAAGGAAATTATAAGAAACTTATTTTATTTACTAATCTATAAATACAATATAATAAGTATTTTATTCGATACAATATAATATATAAAAAACAAAAAAAATGCTACAAAATTTCAAAGTGTTTTCATGTCTTCGTGTCAATATTTTCATATTTTCTTCAATTTAACATTTTTCACCTCTTCAATATTCACCACGATTTCTTTCAAATCTACAAAAAAATTAAAAAGAAATTGATTGATGCAAAAACACTCACAAAAATACATATGTGATTCACATGTAAATCACATGTGATTTACATGTGAATTACATGTAATTCACATGTAAATCATATGTGAATCACATTTAATTCATATATGAATTACATGTGATTCATATGTGAATAACATGTGATTTACATGTGAATCACATGTGATTCGCATGTAAATCACATGTGATTCATAGGTGAATCACATGTAATTCATAAATGAATTACATGTGATTTACATGTGTATCACATGTGATTCATATGTGATTTACATGTGAATCACATGTAATTCATATGTGAATTACATATGATTTACATGTGAATCACATGTAATTCATATGTGAATCACAAGTGAATTACAATATGAAATATATTAAGCTATTCTATGTTGCACGGTTACGAATATGGGTGATCATGTTTGAAATGTTTCATCCAATAGATTTTATATTTTTTAAAGCCAATACTAACCATGGTTTCATTACTCCATCATAGTGTATAATTGTTTCCTCCTCGATACTTCATGCTTGGTTCTAGAATGATACCCCAATCCATGAACATGCCTTTTTCGCTCCAATCCATTGTTTGGTTGTAGAATGTCACCCAACCTAATAATTTAATAGATATTGAGTTGTTCATTGATTTCAACGACTTTGCCAGAAACAAGAGAGTTAATATCACTAGTATATAGCTTAGTTACCTTACCCCTCCGTCATCATCATGACACATATAGATAATATTGATCCACCTTTAAACATACTCATCTAGTAATTGGTACTTGCCATGATAGGAAAGCAAATGAACAGAAAAAAAATCACAACAATCCTAGTTTATTTATGTCGAATGCACGATTAATATTTCAAGAGAGAGAGATACAGCTTAATTACATGTATTATTATAAGTCCATAATTATCATCATAGTTAAACTAAATTTTTTCTTGTAAACAATGGACCTAAAGTTCATTTGTTCTTCTAAGTAAGCCTGAAGGTTCTTCATGTACTCCCTTTTGAAGCCTTTTGAACATAACATAATTCTGTCATTTTGCAAAAAGATAATGCCATTTTTTTGTGAAATTGGCTAAACATAAGTAGTTGTTTGAAATGTAAACAAAATTAGGTTCAAAAAAGTTGGTTAAGGTGTTTGGATTTTAGGAAAATCACATGACTTTAAGTCCTTTAAAGTCACGACATCACGTTGTTGAATAGGAGCCAAGATTTTTGCCAAACACACGAATCTAACATCAACCATAACAAATTTCTGCAGTATAAAAGCACACCCAACTTCAATATTAGCACAATATGACCAATACTAATAAACAGTGGTAGCTAAGAGTGACAAGATATAGTGAGAGACTACTAATTTCTGAAAAACATACCCTAAATTTCTTATTTTCCTCCATAATAATGCATAAATACTGTTCTTTGATCTGTGACAATTGACATCGATTGACATATGTGAAAGGCATAATTGATTAGGGCATTTTGGCGAACACATGGAAGATGTAAATCATTTCAAACAAACTTTATAAAACATGCCTAGCTCAAAACAAAGAGATACATTAAACATATATGAGATTGATTGACACCAAAATCGAATGATGGATAATCAATATGTATTGAAAATGAAACAAACCAGAGAAAGAAATGTAGGCTAGTAGAGAAACAAAACTATTAACCTAGAGTCATCAGAGAGAAGAGAAGCAAAACTATTAACCAAAGAAAGAAAACTCACCAGATTTATAACGATGGCGTATGTCCGCTTTACGAACCCTTAATCGGTCCTTGGATATGCCTCTGATCCTTCGGAGTCACATAACTTTATCCCATTGATAATCTGAGGCTTCATAACACTAAGATTTTAGAAGCACCAAAAGGATGAAGGATTGGATGCGATTCGACGGATGAGGTCCGAAGACGATGGATCGTGGGTTCCCAAAGAGCGAGAGAAGGAGAGGATATATATATATATATATATATATATATATATATATATATATATATATATATATATATATATATATATATATATATATATATATATATATATATAAAAGTCTAGTTTATCAGATATTAGATTAGATTTAGGATATGATTTAATTATATTGGGTTTCCTATAACACCCCTCACTCTTTTATTTACGATACCCTTATTTTTTAGTTTTCAACTTATTTACAAAAAAACGTCACCTTGCATCTCGACCCTTCTTCTTTTTTTTATCTAACGTTCCACTTTTAGTTTTCAGGTTCTCGGAAAACTATGAGCTTTTAAATGATCATTCCTCATATATATATATATATATATATATATATATATATATATATATATATATATATATATACACTAGTAGTGTACACGCACGATGCGGCGTAGTTTTCTATCATGTTTCTGGATGATAATCGGATACCTTTTGATAGGTTGTTTGGGGTTAAAATAAAATTGTGTTATTGTTTTGTAGGGGTGAGCAAAGGTATTGAATTTTTCGACACAAATCGGCACCGTCATATTAATACTAATATAGGACGATAATTGGTACTCTAGTTTTTTTTCGTATATTAGTTTTATCCAGAAACATACCGCATTCCAAAAAACATGTGATGTATATACCAATATCATTTATAATTATTATGGCACATAGTTGTTTTGGGTTAAAGATAGTATATACTTTGTTTTAAATTTAATATATATATATATATATATATATATATATATATATATATATATATATATATATATATATATATATATATATATATGACAAAATTGCAAAAATGGTCCCTGTGGTATGCATTTTTTTGGGGTTTTAGTCCAAACAGTAACTTTTTTGGTTTCATAGGCCTTTTGGACTACTTTCATTGTAGAATTGGTCCCTGATAATCTTGAAAAGACTATATTGCCCTTTTAATTTGTTTTTTCCATTTACATAAATACTTTTTTTCTTTTATTTAATTATAAATGTTAAATAAAATCAAGAATGGGACATCTCTCTCTCTCTCTCTCTCTCTCTAGAAACTGATTTAATGGCGGATAAGAGCAAAGACCTACAGCGATCGTGGAATCATCGTCAAAAACATTTCTCTACCCACTTCACGAAATCGCCATGACTCCAACCCACAAGCTTCTGTTAAAGCAATCGCTTGAAGAAGAACTGATCCTGAATCGAATCGATCTCAAAGAATATTACTCCAATTCTTCCTCCAAGCGCAGGAAAAGCCTCGACAGGTCTAACTCCATACGGAAAATGGTCATGGCGCCTTAAAAAGATTTCCAAGCATCAGCAGTGAGTGAGAATTAGCAAGGGATTCATATTCAAATTCCTTAAGAGATGATTGCTCAGAGACATTTGAATTAGGGTTCAAAGACAATGGCGAGAAGAAATAGGGGAAGAAACCAAGACGATGGAGATGGAAATTATGGGGTTCATCCACCGCTATGGAGGATCCAACAAAGACGACGACGACACTTTCAGCAGAGTAAATGGCGTCGAAAGATTATACTCAAAATCATGGCAAGATCGAACAAAATCAAAAGGGGGATTTAACAAAAAGGTATTACGAAGCAACAGTTGTGTAAGTTAGAGAAATTCTTCATTCAACACCACCAAGAAACTAAACTCTGAAACCAACGGGAAGAACAAGAGAGTTGGAGGAGATGAATTTGTTCTTGAGAGGAATCAAAGTGCAAGATATTCACCAAATCACACATATAGTGGACTCCTTCTTTTCTACTTGAGGGGGTCTACATCTGGATCATGCAACCGATCATGGATCCCATCTCTCTGTTCGCTCCTCTGTTCTCTGGGATTAATCTGGGTTGTTCGTTACAAGACAAACACAGAATCACATCTGGAGAAATTACTGGAGAGGGAGAAAGAAGATGGGAAGATATTGGGGAAGTGTGTGGAGGAATTGAAGAAGAAAGGTTTGGAGTTTGATTTGTTGAAGGAAGTTGATGCACTTCGAAGGGCTAAAAGTTTGAGGGTTGAAGGTAAAGAAGTGAAGAAATGGTCAACGAGAGACTCTGTTACTCTGTTTTTCTTCACTGTTTCTTGTTTGGTTCTTGCTCTTACTAGGGTCATTCTCTGCAATTGATCCAAAATGGTGATATGGGTTTTAATTTTTTTGATTACTTAAGTGGGATTTGGGTTTCTGGTTTGACATTGCATAAGTATCTATGAGTGTGTTTTGGCAGAAGTGGGATTTCAGTTGCTGTTTGATTTTGTTGATTTTAGGATGAAGGTGTTTGGATGTTTGTTACTTTGTTTTTAAAGTGATTGATACGATTTTAGGAATCTTGTATACATGATCATTTGGTTTGATTTTTGGATGAAGGTGTTTGGATGTTTTGATTTCGTGCCTCTTTTTCTTCCGATCAGCCATTGCCAAATCCCCAACTGAGAGAGAGAGAGAGAGAGAGGTCTTATTCTTCATTTGATTTAACATTTATAATTAAATAAAAGAAAAAAAGTATTTATGTAAATGGAAAAAACAAATTAAAAGGGCAATATAGTCTTTTCAAGATTATCAGGGACCAATTCTACAATGAAAGTAGTCCAAAAGGACTACGAAACCAAAAAAGTAGTCCACAGGGACCATTTTTGCAGTTTTGCCTATATATATATATATATATATATATATATATATATATATATATATATATATATATATATATATATATATATATATATATATATTATCGTTTGATTTTTCGGTTCCAGTTTTTTGGTTTTAAGTTTCAAAGAATCATTATTGGTTTCTTTTTACTTTTTTTAGTTTTTTAGTTTTCGATTTAAAGATTAAGTGGATGAAATATCATTTTTATGTAAAAAAAATCTTATGTACTTCTTTTGAGTTTTCGTTTAATATGTTCAAAATAAAATAAATCATTATTATATTCAAAAGAAATATCTACTTTAATTACTAAAATATTCTTTAATAATCATGGTTAAAGTTATCATCCTCTACTAATTCGAATCGCTGGGGGGGGGGGGGGGGGGGGGGGGGGCTAACATTAGCCAAAGCCGTCCTTGGTAGCCTTCCAACATTTTACTTTTCCTTGTTTGTTGCTCCAGCAAGTGTTATCAAGACTTTGGAAAAAATTAGGCGAAGATTTCTATGGGGTGGTGCGGACGAGAAAAAACATATAAATTGGATAGCTTGGGATAAGGTGACTGCCCGCAAAAAGGATGGTGGTTTGGGATTAGGCTCGCTTAAATCTCTCAATTTGTCCCTAATTGTGAAATGGTGGTGGAGGTTGAGATTCGAAAAAGCATGCTTATGGACCAATGTCATAAAAGGGATCCATAATCTTCATAATAAACCTTCTGCCTTCATGTCTAAAAAAACAATACCTGAAGTATGGAAAAATGTCACCGGAGTTTAAGAAGTACTGGCAAAACTTGGAATTGGTATAAATGATATAATCTCAAAAAAAGTTGGCAATGGGGATGACACCATGTTTTGGCAGGACAGATGGATTGGAGAAGCAATATTAAAGGAATCCTTCCCGGAATTATACAAGTTGGAACGGAAAGAACGGTGTAAAATAAGTGATGGTATCCAACCCGGAGGGATTAGATGGGATTGGAAATCAAACCCGGCTCTCATGTCTCAGCTCAGTGAGGCTGACATGGTCCGCAACATTCAACGGAATTCACAGAGAGATGAATGAATATGTAACATATAAAGTGATAAGGTATTTCGTGTTGATGTACTTAGATCAAAAATCGATGGGAAAGATACAACAACACCACCAGGGGAAGGTCTAATAAACTGGATTCATGAAGTCCCTTTAAAGGTGAAATGTTTTATGTGGAGGGTAGCTATGGACCGTATTCCAACTGCTACCGCCCTGCTTAAGCGCGGTGTGCAAATTGGGACCTCCACATGTTCCTATTGTAAGTCGGAAGATGAAGACGCCGCCCACGTGATACTAAGATGCCCAATGGCTGCCAAGGTTTGGGAATGGGTGTTTATCTGGTGTGGGCTACCTGGAACAAAGTTTGGGTCAATTAGTGAGCTTGTGAAACTTCTTACACAATGGGGTACATGTCCAAATAAAGAAAAAAAATCTTAATTAGCATATGCTATGGAACGGCCTGGCTCATTTGGAAAGCAAGGTGTGATCGGACCTTCAAGAAGATTCGAACCTCCCCTACCATAGTGGCAGATATGGTAAAATCCATAGTCTTCTCAGGGATAAAACGCAGGAGAGTCGATTGTAATTATTGTTGGGTGGAATGGTGTATTAACCCCTTTCTTTGCCTGTAATTTTCTCCTCTAAAACCTTGTATTTCCCCTAGCTCCTTGCTAGGGTTTGTTTATTTTGATTAATATTAATTTTCGGTTCCAAAAAAACTAATTCGAAATTATTGTCCCGAAAGAATTTGGTTAAATTTGAGTTAACTAATCTTTCTTCACATCCCTATAAGAAAAAAATGTAACACCCCAAAAATATGAGCCAAAAATTTCATTTTTAAAACGTGTGCTTAGCCAAAACATTAGGAATAAAACGTTCAACAATCATATAATTTCACAAAAGATATTGCATGTCTGGAAAACATTTTTATAAAAACAGAAACGTGTCAGAGTACAAATCCCCGGGTGATATCATAATGCGGAATATAAACATGTGTGTGATGTACCGCTACCGCGCCAGCTCCTTACCCTTCGAAGAAGAGGTACCTGAAATCAAAACTAAAAACTGTAAGCACGAAGCTTAGTGAGTTCCCCCATCATACCACCTACCATACAATCACATATCATACATATTTCCAAGAATTTTTGGGGTTCCCGGCCTACCCGGTACGGCCATTCTGGGGTGCCGACCTACCCGTGTCAAGCCATTCTTGGGTGCTAACTACCCATGTCAGGCCATTCTGGGGTGCTGACTACCCATCGGTCCTAACAATCGATCCTCAGGGACTATTTCACCCCCTATTGCTACTGTCACATATATCATAACATAACATATTATCAGACATATCTGGGGTGTCCGATCTACCCTTCGGTCCTAACGACTGAACTTGGGGACTATTCCCCTCCTACTACCACTATCTCATATAACATATCATGCCAGCATATAAACATCTCATTGCATACTGTCAAATATATCTGGGGTGTCTGACCTACCCTTCGGTCCTAACAACCGAACTCTACTACTATCACATATACATATCATGCCAGTATATAACATATCAGGTAGTAGCAAACCTAGATGATATCACAAAGACAATCATCTAACATACAACTCCTAATGGTGGGTCGGCATTGTGGTCGTAGACACACCGCTACTGGAAGATAACTCACCTCGTAGTAGCTGTTGATCTGTGTGGGAATGGTCTGTCTGCTGCTGCTGCTCCGGAAGTCCTCCGGCTGCAATTCCCACCAAACACTTAGTCAAATACTACTAACTAGCCTCAGGGTAAACTAACCATTTACCCTTAACCAAACCATGAGTTAAAGTCAAAGTCATCTTCCAGTTGACCCGACTCGCCGAGTTGGCCTGTCAACTCGCCGAGTACCTATCCCTTTGTCTGACCACTATCCCGTCTCTACTCGTCGAGTTTGGCATTCACTCGACGAGTTTTCCTTCTAAGCTAAAGGCCAATAGTCCTTCATCTTACTCGCCAAGTTTTATGAACAACTCGCCGAGTTCTTCTTCATCCGATGAACACTCTATGCTGGGACTCGCCGAGCTGTATGAACAACTCGCCGAGTCTGTTCTTGAGGCAAGAAGATTGCCCTGAACTCGCCGAGTCATGGCATTGACTCACCGAGTTACTACATGAGTGAGTCTGGCTTCCAACCCAATGAGTCACACCCTATGACTCACTACTCCAACCCGAAAACACGAAAAGGGGAAAACTCGGGGACTCGCTACTCGACTCGCCGAGTCGGCCACATGCAATTACTATACACTCGATTTTTCTTGAATCCAGCTCATGCCATTCACAGATTTGGGTTTCTAGGGCATGGATTACACGTAAAGTTTCCAACTTTACGTGTAGATAATCACCAATGAAGGTTTTAGGGCTCAAAATACACCAAAAGGGGTAGATCTAGGGCTTTCATGCAATATGACTCCATAAAAGCAATAGATCCAAGCTCCAGGGACTCAATCATGCCTAGATCTAGAGGCTAACAACTTATTACAACCCACAATGCACAAACAAGCTTGGGGAATGGCTCAAGAATGACTTTCATGTAGCTAATAGAGACTACAAGCATGAAAACAGAGGGGAAACGAGTTATACCTCAAGGAAAACGCTGAGATGACACAAAGATGCCTAGCCTCCTTCTCCTCTTCTTGATCTACTCTTCTTTCTCCTCAAAATCTTCAAGAACACACCAAAACACTTCAATCTCACAAGGAATAAGGGTATAAACGATGTTGGGAGCTCTGAGGGTGAAGGGGGCGAGCTTAGGGGCAGATAAGAGGGTTTAAATAGGGTGCAAACCCTTAAAATTTAGGGTTTCATCAAACAGCAGGGACTCGCCGAGTCCAGAATATGGACTCGCCGAGTCGCCAACTTAAATGCGTTCCGGACCCCGTCCCTACTCAGCGAGTCGGACCTACAACTCGCCGAGTCCAAGGCTAAAAATGACAAATACTTAGATAAATTTTACGTACCAGGAACCAGGTGCTACAAATCTCCCCCACTTATTCTAGATTTCGTCCTCGAAGTTTGCCGCTCGATCCTGAAACAACTCGGGGTAATGCTCCATCATTTCTTCCACCGGCTCCCAAGTCCATTCTGAACCCTTGCGGTGCTACCATTGCACCTTCACTAATTCCACCCTCTTGTTCCTTAGATCCTTCGACTTCCTGTCGAGGATTGTGACTGGGCGCTCAATGTAATTCAGGCTATCATCAACCTGTATATCCTCTAACAGCACCACCACTGAATCATCCACGAGGCACTTCCGCAGCTGGGAGACATGCAAGGTGTTGTGGATCTGATTGAGCTCGGCTGGCAGATCCAGCCTATATGCCACCTTGCCCACCCGGGCTACAACCCTGAACGGACCAATGAATCTCGGGCCCAACTTGCCCCGCTTCCTGAATCGAATGACGCCTCTCCAAGGCGACACCTTCAGGAGAACCATATCCCCGACCGGGAACTCCAGGTCTGATCAGCGCTTGTCGGCGTAACTTTTCTGCCGACTCTGCGCAGTCTGAAGCCTGCTTCAAACCTGCTGGATCCTCTCGGTCGTCTTGAGCACCACCTCAGTGCTCCCCATGACCCTCTAGCCAACTTCACCCCAACATATCGTGGTCCTACACCTCCGTCCGTACAACATCTCGAATAGGGGATGGCCAATACTCACGTGGTAGCTGTTGTTGTACGAGAACTCAGCCAAGGGAAGATAGGTATCCTAGCCACCACCGAAGTCTAACACGCATACCCATAACATATCCTCCAAAGTCTGGATGGTCCGCTCACTCTGACCATCCGTCTGCAGGTGAAAGGCGGTGCTAAAATGTAGACGAGTGCCCAACTCGTCATGAAACCTCTTCCAAAACCTGGAAGTGAACTGCACATCTCGATCTGATATCACGGACACTGGCACCCCGTGCCGCGCCACTATCTCCCTGATATAGATATCGACCAACTTTTCGGCCGAGATACTCTCCTGAATCGGAATAAAATGGGCGCTCTTGGTCAACCGATCCACGATGACCCAAATCGAATCTACTCCTCGCGCTGTTCGTGGAAGCTTAGTGATAAAATCCATCGTAATGTCCTCCTATTTCCACAACGGGATATCCAACGGCTTCATCTTGTCGTGCGGTCTCTGATGCTCGGCCTTGACCTTCCTGCAGGTCAAACACCGCTCGACGTACCACGCCACATCCCGATACATCTTCGTCGCTCGTGGATGAATAGAGAATCGGGATTTGTGCGCCTCCTCCATCAAGATCTGGCGCACGCCTCCATGATACGGCACCCACACCCTACGGTGTAGTATCAATAACCCCCTGGCTATCATAATCGAAGGAGGTGACTTGACCCACTATTCGCTCACTCTTCCGATGCTCCTCCTTCATAGCCTCCTGTTGAGCCTCCCGAATCTGTTCCAACAAGGGTGTCACCACAGTCATCCTCATGCAAACATCCTTGATCGGCGGTGCCTTGCGGCTAAGCGCATCGGCCACCACATTGGCCTTCCCCGGGTGGTAAAGGAGCTCACAATCATAATCCTTCACCAAGTCCAACCACCGACGCTGCCTCATGTTCAGATTCGGTTAATCCATGAGGTACCTCAAACTTTTATGGTCTGTGTAAATGGTACATCGAAACCCGTAGAGGTAATGCCGCCATATCTTGAGGGCGAAGACCACCGCCCCCAACTATAAATCATGCATCGGGTAGTTCGCCTCGTGAGGCTTCAGATGCCTCGAGGCATAAGCAATGACATGACCCCTCTGCATCAATACCGCGCCTAAACCTGAGATGGACGCATCACAATATACCACAAAATCCTATACGCCCTCGGGCAGGGCTAAGATTGGCGCTTCGCACAATCTCTGTCTCAGAATCTCGAACGTTGCCTGCTGCTCAGGCCCCCATCGAAAGACCACGACCTTCCTAGTCAACTGTGTCAGGGGTACGGCTATCTTAGAGAAATCATGAATGAATCTCCGATAGTATCCTGCTAATCCTAGGAAACTCCGAATCTCGGATGGAGACTTCGGGACCTCCCATCTCATCACAGCCTCCACCTTGGCCGGGTCTACTGAAATCCCGTTCTAGTTGACGAGGTGCCCAAGAAACTGCACCTCGCGCAACCAAAACTCACATTTGGAGAACTTAGCGTACAAGCTCTCCCTCCTTAAGGTTTCCAAAACCTCTCTCAGATGCTCCTCGTGCTCCTCCTATGTCTTGGAATAAACCAAGATGTCATTAATGAAAACTATCACAGACCGATCCAACATCGGTCTACACACGCGGTTCATGAGGTCCATGAACGAGGCAGGAACATTGGTGAGCCCAAACGGCATCACCACGAACTCATAATAGCCATAACGCGTCCGAAATGCGGTCTTCTGTATATCCTCCTCTCTAACCCTCATCTGATGATAGCCTGAACGCAAATTGATCTTGGAGAACCAGGATGCTCCCTACAACTGGTCAAAGAGGTCATTAATCCTCGGGAGTGGGTAACGTTTCTTCATCGTCACCTTATTCAGCTCCCGGTAATCTATGCACATCCGATGCGACCCATCCTTCTTCTTCACAAACAGGATCGGAGCTCCCCAGGGTGAACTGCTCGGACGAATAAATCCCTTTTCTAGCATCTCCTGCAGCTACGTAGACAACTCCTGCATCTCGGGAGGAGCCAACCGATAGGGTGCCTTGGCTATCGGAGCCGCACCAGGAACTAGGTCGATCCTAAACTCTACTTGACGCTCCGGAGGTATCCCAGGAAGCTCCTCCGGGAACACATCCGCGTACTCTCACACCACTGGAACCTCGCTTACCGTCGCTTTACCCGTCTCCCGGGTATCCAGAACATACACGACATATCCCGAGCAACCCTGCTGAAGGTAGCGCCTAGCCCTCACTGCTGAACATATTGTAGGTCCACGTTGCGGCCTCTCACCGTGGATCACCAATTCTCCCCCACTCGGGGTCCTGATCCGCACTAGCTGATGTGCGCAATCTATCACCGCCCCATTAGTGCTCAACCAATCCTTGCCTATAATCACCTTGTTCCCCCGTAACGGGATGGGAACCAAATCCACCAAATAGCGCTCCTCAAATAACCTTAGGACACAATCCCTGAATACTGCGGACACTCGCACCGATCGATCGTCGGCAATCTCTACCTCTAAAGGGCAATCCAACATGCCTGAATACTCAATAAACCTCTTGCTAACTGCAAGGGAAACAAATGATCGGGTGGCACCCGAGTCAAACAACACCTGAACAGGAATACCGTTCACATGGAACGATCCTAAAGCATATACACGGAGCACATATCAATATTATAACATCACAAAAAAATAAAGTAGAGGGAAAGAACCATAGCCGTCACCACATCGGGTACGGCGCGTGCCTCTTCTGCAGTCAGCTGAAACGCCTGGCTCCTCACCACTGGAGCCTCTGTCTTGCCCTGCCAGCCATCTATAATCCGCAGGGTAGCTAGAGTTGGCGCCTTAACCGGCACTGATGATGTCAACTGGGGGAAATTGGCCTTCTTGTGGCCCCTCTGGTTGCAGTGGAAACACAGCAACTCAGATGTCTGTATCACAGGTGCAGGGGTGGTACAATCCCTGCTGAAATGCCCCGACTTGCCGCACTTATAGCAGCCCGACGATCCCAGTCTACATGCCCCCTCATGAGGCCTGATGCATTTCCTGCAGCGGCTCGGTCCTGACTGGCCTTTCGGCCTACCATCTGATCCCTTGGGCTTCTTCCCCGAAGCCCCTCCTGTATGTCCCTCCTTTGTCTTCCTCTTCCGTACGTGCTCCAGATCTATCTCTTTCTCCCTCGCCCTGGCAATCATAGAGTCCAAGGTAGGGCAAGCTGAAAAACTGACATGCTCTCGAATATCAGCTCGTAGCATGTCATGGTAGCGGGTCCTCCTCATGTCCTCATCACCCGCATACTGGGCACTAATAATGCCCTCTCCTGGAACTTGGCGGTGATCTCCGCCACAGTCTCTGTCGTCTGCCTCATATCCAAGAACTCCCTGGCCAGCTGCTGAAGCTCGATAGTCGGCGCAAACTCTGTCATGAACCTGGTTGCAGAGTCCGACCAGGTCATAGCCTCGACAGCCGAGGCTCCCAACGAGTCACTCACGGACTCCCACCAATCCATAGCTCGATCTCGTAAACACCCTGCCGCAAACCTCACCTTCGATCCCTCAGGGCAAAAGCTAATCGTCTGTGCAGACTTGATGTATGCAATCCATCGCCTGGCAGCTATGGGGTCCTTCACCCCGTGAAAATCCGGCGCACCACTGCCCCTGAAGTCCTTGAAGGACAGTGTGCGGGATCCCGACTGGCCAGATGCCATGTCGCTCCTGAATGCCCGGAGGCGATCCTCCATCAACTCCAATATCCCTTCCTTGATCGACCCGAAGATAATGGGGGTCGACTCAAGGATGCCTCTGGTGATCTCTGACGCGATGAACTCGCGTAGCCCCTCATTTAGTGGCTCGGAACCTGATCCCGAACCCGATCCCTCTCCTGTACTGCCAACTGCTGGCCTCGGGCGTAGTACCACCATTCTAAAATACAAAAGAAATAAAAACTGTTAGCGATACTGATACCTCTGGAGGGATCACACCTACTACAAGTTCCCTGGTCTTATCTTGGCCTTCCTCGGTTCGGGTACGGATCCTCTTCTTTCAGTAGTACGGGGCCATACTACTTCCACATCTATCCGTACCTTCTCCAAAGACTGCCTTGACTCTACCAGGTCCCTTCCACTACCGCTGATCACTGTTACTCTTATCCTAGGCTTTCCCTAGGAAACCTTTGTTTCCACCCATCCCAGTCCTCAGTTGTTGAAGGTCGCTTTGTGATGCCAATTATTTATTACTTGAATACAATCACATGCGACGAGGCTCGGATAATCCTTCGAGTAAGGGACTCATCCCTACAACGGTTAGGACTCAAACAAGAGCTATGCAATAAGATCAAATCCAACACTCTGAGATTATTCAACCCTGATCACATGTGACTTTAACGTATTCACCTAACATCTAACTCCCCTCACTCAAAGCCCACATATCACAAAGCAAACAACATTTGCACAAAAGGAAACAATCTTAAGCAACTTTATCCTCGTAGAGAAAAACTGAACTAGCATACAATGATAAACTCGTACTATCAGGCATAACCTAAACAGGCTACCCTACTGCTGTCTACTCAATTCTAGCATGCAACTTTTTCATATACTGAAGCACATAAAGCAGGAACATAAGGCATCACTCTTAGATCCTTAGTCCTATTCTAGCATGTTGTTCTACAGAAACTGATAAACATATATAAACTTGTATGAGTATATTGGGGAATACTTACTTGAGCTCGGCCGGTCGCGCACATCACACACTTCGTTCCTTCTTTAAAACTCTTTACTTAGCTTTTCAGAAAGTATTTTCTTCTTTAAAATATTTTAATCCCTTGATTTGAGTTCAAACACCCCCGAAGGCGTGTCCGAATCCCTCAAACCAGGGCTCTGATACCAACTTGTAACACCCCAAAAATACGAGCCAAAAATTTTATTTTTAAAACGTGTGCTTAGCCAAAACATTAGGAATAAAACGTTCAACGATCATATCATTTCACAAAAGATATTGCATGTCTGGAAAACATTTTTATAAAAATAGAAATGTGTCAGAGTACAAATCCCCGGGTGATATCATAATGCGGAAAATAAGCATGTGTATGATGTACCGCTACCGCGCCAACTCCTTCCCCTTCGAAGAAGAGGTACCTGAAATCAAAACTGAAAACTGTAAGCACGAAGCTTAGTGAGTTCCCCCATCATACCACCTACCATACAATCACATATCATACATATTGTCAGGCATTTCTGGGGTTCCCGACCTACCCGGTACGGCCATTCTGGGGTGCTGACCTACCCGTGTCAAGCCATTTTTGGGTGCTGACTACCCATGTCAGGCCATTTTGGGGTGCTGACTACCCATCGGTCCTAACAACTGATCCTCGGGGACTATTTCACCCCCTACTGCTACTGTCACATATATCATAACATAACATATTATCAGACATATCTGGGGTGTCCGATCTACCCTTCGGTCCTAACGACTGAACTTGGGGACTATTCCCCTCCTACTACCACTATCACATGTAACATATCATGCCAGCATATAAACATCTCATCGCATATTGTCAAACATATCTGGGGTGTCTGACCTACCCTTTGGTCCTAACAACCGAACTCTACTACTATCACATATACATATCATGCCAGTATATAACATATCAGGTAGTAGCAAGCCTAGATGATATCACAAAGACAATCATCTAACATACAACTCCTACTGGTGGGCCAGCATTATGGCCGTAGACCCACTGCTACTGGAAGGTAAACTCACCTCGTAGTAGTTGTTGTTCTGTGTGGGAATGATCTGTCTGCTGCTGCTGCTCCGGAAGTCCTCCGGCTGCAATTCCCACCAAACACTTAGTCAAATACTACTAACCGGCCTCAGGGTAAACTAACCATTTACCCTTAACCAAACCATGAGTTAAAGTCAAAGTCATCTTCCAGTTGACCCGACTCGCCGAGTTGGCCTGTCAACTCGCCGAGTCCCTATCCCTTTGTCTGACCACTATCCCGTCTCTACTCGTCGAGTTTGGCATTGACTCAATGAGTTTTCCTTCTAAGCTAAAGGCCAATAGTCCTTCATCCTACTCGCCGAGTTATATGAACAACTCTCCGAGTTCTTCTTCATCCGATGAACACTCTATGCTGGGACTCGCCGAGCTGTATGAACAACTCGCCGAGTCTGTTCTTGAGGCAAGAAGATTGCCCTGAACTCGCCGAGTCATGGCATTGACTCGCCGAGTTACTACATGAGTGAGTTTGGCTTCCAACCCACTGATTCACACCCTATGACTCACTACTCCAACCCGCAAACACGAAAAGGGGGAAAACTCGGGGACTCGCGACTCGACTCGCCGAGTCTGAGGGACGACTCGCCGAGTCGGCCACATGCAATTACTATACACTCGATTTTTCTTGAATCCAGCTCATGCCATTCACAGATTTGGGTTTCTAGGGCATGGATTACACGTAAAGTTTCCAACTTTACATGTAGATAATCACCAATGAAGGTTTTAGGGCTCAAAATACACCAAAAGGGGTAGATCTAGGGCTTTCATGCAATATGACTCCATAAAGGCAGTAGATCCAAGCTCCAGGGACTCAATCATGCCTAGATCTAGAGGCTAACAACTTATTACAACCCACAATGCACAAACAAGCTTGGGGAATGGCTCAAGAAGGACTTTCATGTAGCTAATAGAGACTACAAGCATGAAAACAGAGGGGAAATGAGTTATACCTCAAGGAAAACGTTGAGATGACACAAAGATGTCTAGCCTCCTTCTCCTCTTCTTGATCTACTTTTCTTTCTCCTCAAAATCTTCAAGAACACACCAAAACACTTCAATCTCACAAGGAATAAGGGTATAAACGATGTTGGGAGCTCTGAGGGTGAAGGGGGCGAGCTTAGGGGCGGATAAGAGGGTTTAAATAGGGTGCAACCCCTTGAAATTTAGGGTTTCATCAAACAGCGGGGACTCGCCGAGTCGCCAACTTAAACGCTTTCTGGACCCCGTCCCTACTCGGCGAGTCAAACCTACAACTCGCCGAGTCCAAGGCTAAAAATGACAAATACTTAGATAAATTTTAGATACCAGGAACCAGGTGCTACAAAAAAGCTGTAAAATTGGAAACATGCAAATCTAAGAGGCAGGTTATAATGACGGTGCTCCGTTCCCCAAAACCTCTCTCTCTCTCTCTCTCTCTATCTCTCTCTCTCTCTCTCTCTCTCTCTCTTAAATAAAAAAAAAAAAAAAAAAAAACACTTATTTCGACCATTTTGGATTTTGAATTTTCAACTAACCATTTGTCTTCCTTGTTGAATTAGTTAACCATTTATCTTCCTTGAATTGTATATAAACATACATATGTATTACAACTATAAATTTTTTTAGGGTAAATTACACCAATCGTCCCTTGTGTAAGTGTCAGAAAGCACGTTTAGTCCCTATTTTAAAAAATTAACTCGAACCGTCCCTCGTTTGGTTAAAAGTTGCATGCTTCATACCTCGTAAGTTTAAATTTGCAAGCTTCATCCCTTATGAGTCATAAAATGACTATTATGCCCTTTTGTATTTCTTTTCCAATTAATTTAAATGTTATAATAATTATTTATTAATTTAAAAAATAATAAATAAATAAATAAACCCAACATCCCTACAGCCCTACCCCCACCTTCCTTTTGCTCATCTCTCTTCCAACCCCTTCTGTTAACTCTTGAAAAACCACGGATCCACCACTTCCCGCCAACCACCACCGGAGCACACCCCTTAAAGTCAAAATCCGACCACTTTTATTTATTTATTTATTTATTTTGTAGCCTCCCTATTCACAGAACCATCAACCATTGTTTTCCTAAACACCACCTTCACCGTGAACCACTTCACCTGGAACATCTGTCGCCCATCAAGGAACCCAACCTCCACACCACCTGTTTTTCTAACCTCTACACCACCGAAAACAACAACCGTTGCTGCCACCACCCTCGAAAATGGTTGCCTTCAAATCCTACCACCTAACAATCAAACCTGATGTTGAATACCAAAAACCATTTTTGAAACTCACCTTCACGAAAACCGCCTAGAACTGCCACGAAATCAGTCCCTGAAAACCATCTCAAACACCTCCTAAAATGTGATCCCCTTTTCTTCTCAATCGTCGATGGAGAAGATTTGGGTTCGATCTAAGCTTGCTTCTCCGATCTGAATCTCCCTCTTCTCCGATTTACAAGTTTAGGATTTATTTTTTAAGATTTGAATGATGACCGGTGGTGTTTACAAGAGGTACTTGCGGTATAGGTGGAGGTGTCGGAAATTAAAAATAGGATAGTGAACAGAGAGAGAGAGAGAGAGAGAGGGGAGCAATATGTGAGAGAGAGAGAAAGAGAGTGGCAGAGATGACCGATCGGATTCAAAGAAGAAGAAGAAGAAAGGAATTTGGGGAAATGGGAGGGGTGGATTGGTGGAGTCATCCGGAGATGTCGTTAGAGTATTGAAGTCGGCCAAAGGTGTTGTCCGAGTCGCCACTGTGGATAAAAGGTGTTTCGAAGAAGAAAGAGGAGGACGAGTTATGAACATATGCTTAGGGCTCCATTTCTTTTTAAAAGTTTTTCTAATAAATAAATCAATAAATAAATAATAATTACAAACGAATAGAAAAATAAATCAATAAATAAATAAACAAGGGCAAAATGGTCTTTTTATGTCTAGAGGGATGAAGCGTGCAACTTTTAGCGAAATGAGAGATGATCCGAGTTAATTTTTAAAAATAGGGACTGAACGTGCTTTCTGGTACTTGTATAAGGGACGATTGGTGTAATTTACCTAATTTTTTAATGTTTACTATGTAATAAATATTATTTATTATAAAAATAAAATTAAAATCTAATATATATATATATATATATATATATATATATATATATATATATATATATATATATATATATATATATCACATTTTTTTGTTAAACATATAAAGGCCATCACTTTGTCCTTCCCAATATTTAATATGATTTAATCATCGTTTATCGTATGACTTTTATATTTTATAAATAAACAAAAAGATGAAACCCAATTTTACAACTTCGATGAGGCAACCAACGGCCTCAACATAGATATTATTAAAATTTACATTCATTCATTTACAATTAATACAAAAATAACTATATTTTCTAGAAACCAATGATATAATTTGCCATGCTAAAAAATGTAAATCTTTACCATAAAAATCTAAAAACAAATAGAAACTTAAGATGAAATCTTAATAAAAAAAAAAATAGAAACATAAGATCCTTCAATTGGAATCAACTTATCAACGGTAGCATCTTTAAACCAATGATCGCTAATTTCAATTAACTGACCAGACCATTTACTGCTAATGCTACAAATAAATCTACTAATCTAATTAACAACTTGCACGAATAACGCTTATGAATAGGTCCATCTTGAATCATGTCATCATAAAAGATGAGGGTTTAAGGACAAAGAGAATCAACAAACATACCCTATTCTTTCAAGCTCCAACAACATATTCACAAAAAGGATAGGCCTATACAAAATACCAAAGAGTGTTCAAAAAATATTATGCCAATGATAGCAATATGTAATATGAAACTTATAACAATAAAGTAATAGCAACATAGTTTTTTATTAATTTGTAATGAATTTGTATATTTAAAAGACATACCTCAAGTATCAATAATCAAAACTAAGGAAAAAAAAAAACTAAGAAAACAAATAGATCTATGAATCTACATAGATCCACAATATCGATAAAAAAAATGTAAAAACATACCACCTCTTTATCACATTCAGTAAACCCAGAGAGTGCCTGATCTTTCTTTTGCTTAACCATATCTTTTATATTGTGAGTCTACACCTCCTTCGCCTACTTCTAGCAATCTGTTAATATTCCAATGATATTGTATTCAAAAATAAGAAAAAAAAAAACTAAAATTAGAAGCGCAGATAGATTCACACAAAACAGATAAAGCTCTGTTGTCCAAAAGGACAATCATTTAAAGGTATTTCAAGTGGTGCCTGCGAGAATGATTACTTTAATCCTAGATCTAAAAAAAACAACTTGTTGCAAAAAAAAAGTAGATAATAAATGTTTGAAGAACTTAAACAATTCCAAAACCCTTTGAACCCTTTCCACACAGAAAAGATATCGAAGCAAACATATCCGTGTTATTGAACTTCACACATAAAATAAAATATAATTACACGGCTGCATTGGTCGTGAAATATAAGTAACATAAAAAGAAATAAAAAATAAATCGTAAAATAAATAGCATTGTTTACCTTACCTTACTTCAATTGGTGATGTTTAATCTGTGAAAATCTAGTGTTAAAAAGCCCTTTTAGTGAAAACCTTTTATCTGTGAAAATCTAGTGTTAAAGAAGCCCTTTTAGTGAAAACCGGATAGTTTCAATAGAAGATAGGGAAAATGACTTTAAAAGGTAATAAAGTTTCAAAAATGTACAAAAAATATCATTGTTTTATTTTTAGTATTCAAAATACCATTAAAGTGTATTTTTTATACACAAAATACCAATGAAGTACACATGTGTTCAAATAAAACCTTGTGGGTAACCTGTTACCACAGGTAACGGAAAAATATCATAAAAAGGTAACAAAGTTTCAAAAATGTTAAAAAAATACCATTATTTTTTTAGTATTAAAAATACCATTGAAATTTCCAAAATGTTCAAAAAAAACATTGTTATTTTTTCAGAGCACCTTTTGTTAACTTCGTTGTTTCCGGATTATATAGAACACAGTCATCGGAGATTAGTCACCGTCGTACCAGTTCACACTAGTTGTTTATCATCTTTCATTCCATCACTCGATCAGTTTGTATCTAAATCCATATTTAGGAATTCCCATGACATACATCACACTCATTTCTCCATTGTGTCTCTCTTGTGTCGCAACACTAATGAACGGCTAACATTGATGTATAATATGTGCATCTATATAACGTATATATGTTTTAGGTTTGAGGCATATAATGTGGTCGGGAAGATTTGTTTCTTAAGTTTTAAAAACAGCCACCAGCAATAAAAACTTAGGTCTGATTTGGTTCAGATTTACTATGGTTCTTGTTTTTGACAAACAGATCTCAAAACCATCTCTTTGCAGCACAGATATCCAAGATCGCTGATTAAAATCGGAAGTCATGATATTGTTGTTCCCGCTATGTTTAGTGGTAGACATATTGATATACACAGATTAGACTTGGGTCGATTATGATGGACTTATGTTGTTAGATGAAGAATGATGGCTGGTTTTGTGAATGGGTGCAACATTAAGGGTGCGTTTAGTTGCGGAAAAATGAGCCGTTTTCCGGAAAAATTTTCCAAGAAAAATGAGAATTTTGAAAACGCGTTTAGTTCGTCTATTTTTCTAAATTTTTCACGGAAAATGAAAATTTTCCGTTTTCTAAAATTACAAAGAAGTTGGAAAATTTTGAAAATCTGATAATCATTGTTTTCCATATTTTTCTAATTCTAAATTTTTTCTATAAACACACACACACTTCACCCCATCCACTTCTACCTACCCCCACCTTAACACCCTCCACCCACACACACATACATACCCATCCACACACACACACACCCCCACATACACACACACCAACCCACAAACACACACACACCAACCCACAAACACACACACATACATACCCACTCACACACACACACACCCCAACCCACACACACATACATACCCACACACACACACCAACCCACACACACACACACCCACCCACAAACACACACACTTACACATACATACCCACACACCCACCCACAAACACACACACACACACACACCCACCCACAAACACACACACTTACACATACATACCCACACACCCACCCACAAACACACACACATACACATACATACTCACCCACCCACCCACACACACACCCACCCACAAACACACACACACACATACACATACATACACACCCACACACACACATACACATACATACACACCCAAACACACACACACACCCACAAACACACACACACACCAACCCACAAACAAACACACACACATACATACCCACCCATACACACACCCGCACACACACACATACATACCCACACACCCACACCTACCCACCCCCACCCTCACAGACACACATACCCACACACACACAAACCTACACCTACCCCACAAACCCACACCCACACCCACCCACCCAATACCACCACAACAATCACCGATTTACCATCATCACCACCACCACTAACCCATCACTAGCACAACCACTGACAAAATTGACGCCGCCATCACCATCGCCTGTCATCACCACCATCGCCGCCGACCCGCTACCGTCACCGCCCCCACCCACACCCTACTACCACTACCGTTTTTTAAAAATGAAAACCCATAGAAAAATAGACATCTAAACATGTTTTCTAATTTTCTAAAACTGAAAATGAAAAATGAATAAGTTTAACTAAACGCGTTCTCTAAATTTTTCAACGAAAAATGAAAACGGAAAATGAAAATTGAAAAGGGAAAACAAAAAACGGAAAATGAAAATTGTTTTTCCGTAACTAAACGCAACCTAACCCTTTGAGGAGGATTTTAGTTTTGTGGAAGAAGACGATGGATAAAGATGTGAGGATTTTAGTTTAATTTCGATTTTAAGTGAGAAAGCCACGTTAATAAGGAAACTGGTAATTACAAGTTAAGATCCTTTTTTAACAGGTAAAAATGAACTTTATACCCCTAAAAGAAAAAATAAAAAATAATAATAATGAAAAACCATTTAAAACAGAACCTGATAGTTGGTAGGGTTCCAGTTACATTAACCCAAATTGAACTTCCAATTATCTATGCATTATATATATATATATATATATATATATATATATATATATATATATATATATCCGGTTTTTGGGACCGGGGAACCATCGAACCGTTAAAACCGCTAAAACAACTGGTTCGATGTCCGGTCCGCTTTTCAAAAAATTAATCATTATACACAAAAGCATAAGTTTGATTATAGACTCCACAAACAACGTTAGGTACCACAACTCAAATCAAATCATCCACAGTAATCCAAAAAAAAAAACAATGGACGTCTGTCTTTCACCAGCAAAAACCCAGTCAACACCTCCTCTATTGCAACATAAATCCTAATTCATCTTTGGGTACATATAAGTGACCACCGGGTCAAAGCTTCGGTCCGGCTTAACCCTCCATGGACCGGCCCCTTTCCCTTTGCCTTGCTTGTTGCTTCGTGTGTGTCCACATCAAATAGCCCATCTTCTAGCGCACTCACCAAGTTCTCAAAGTGTGTGCGTGTCACTCTGAAAAAACACAACATATTTTTAGCAAATTTTCAACAAGATATTTGATGGTTGTTTTGTCAGTGTATTTTATTTCCAGTTTTGTTTGGGGCCATGTCCAACACTTTACTATGATGCTATGATCAAAAACCACTAATAAGTAGTATTAGAAGCAGCAGGCCTTCAAGGGTAAAAATAAAAATATATAAAGCAAGATGGGATACCTTTTTCCCTTTTTGTGATTTATGGTAATAAGGAGAGAAGCCTAAAGCATAAATGGGCAGCAGCCTTATTTTACAACTAACCAAAAAAAAAAAAAACCCACTGCAAGCAAATAGCTAACCACCACGTACTTGCCTAGTTTTTAAAGAGAATAACACCACCAAATATATTGATAACCGAAAGCTGCTTAAATCAATAAACAATTACCTAGTAAAACCAACCAACTTCCATCTGAAACTATCAAAATCATCTTGAGAGACATCTGCTGCTTCTAGAAAAGTATGGAGCTCCTTCTCAGCACATTGATGAAGCCTTTCTAACCCAACCTCTGCTTCACCTGCCAATGCCATCGTGGGAGGGTAACATGGTCATTTTAGAGGGTGGGTTTATTAAGTTCAGTTCAAAAAGAAACATACTTTACCTTGTACATACTCAAAAAGCTGTCTTTTTGCTACTTCTAGATAATACCCGTATACATAGGTCCATCTCAACACTCGCCTACATTCAACTACCTACAATAGGAAACCATATATAATTATATTATATACCATTTTAAATAAAATAATACTTATTAATAAACGTCACGTCGTCAGCCTATACAATTAGAATAAGAGAAAATATTAAGATTTAAGTAAGCATACCTGCAACCAAGCTTCTACAATGAACTTCAACATTGACTCAGGTTGGCACATCTTCTTACTAAGTCTTGCAAGCTGAAATTTGATGGACATTACATTTCATTAGTATAGCTTATAATAAGGGGAAAAAAGGGCTTTCTTTTCTAATATCATATTACCAAAAAAGCATCAGAATTGTTTTAACTCACATCAATTGTTTGCACCTGCTGCAAATCCACAACTGCTTTTTGCCTCAACTATCACAGTGGAAAATAATAATAATAATAATAATAATAATAATAATAATAATAATAATAATAAAGTATCATGCATCAGATACATAACATAAATTACAATTATGCCAATGTTCGTACATACCAATTCTTGTGTAGCCCAACGTTTATAATAGTGAGTATATCTCTCTAAATCCATCTCTCCCCTACCTTCAGATTCATCATACTGCAAATGGAAGTGGAATTACAAGATTAAGGATTGAAACTTTCCAAGAATGAAAACTAGAGATGCGTGTTTTATTGGAATAAAGTCAGAGGAGAATATGATTAGTTTTACTACTGCTCTCTCTTGCGTTGCAGATTCATAACGGCTGCAAGCATATAAGCCACCAGTGTGATCTGACCATTGACCATCGCAAAGACTACATGTGTACATTTTCATCAACTTATCAGAATCATCGATCAATAGAAGTATAATATACACAAATGAATAAGATTCATCAATAACAAAGGGCAGTTTGGACATTTACAATTTCAAATTTTCAGAATCTGCACTCTTTTTCGTTATCCACTTAGACATAGTTTCACAGTCCACAGGGTGATGAGCTTCTCCTGTACACTACGACACCAGCAACAAAAAACTTCTATCATTCATAAAGTATAAACATAAACTAACCTTTTCTATAACTTACATAAAGATTCATAGTACTCACATTCCAACAAAAGCTGTATGAGCAAGAGCAAGTTACATCATAGCCTCCACTTCCATGTTCAAACTCAATGGCATAATCACACCCGGGTGCAGGGCACCACGTTTTCTATCATGTTAATGAATAAAAATATAATCAAAATCTTGAATTTGAAACCATTGAGATAAATTGCATACCCTTCTATTGCCGACAGTGCAATATCCAAGAAGGTAACCATGATACTTCTTCTTATCTTCATCTGAAGTCAACATGTTATCTGTGTCCACACCAACAGCAGCAACACAAGATGGAGTGGGACATCTCAAAGTCAAACATCGAGGAGCATCATTAATAGATTTGCGAATGTAAGCTACCACAATCAATACAAAAACTAATTAGAACATGAAATCTTTATCCAATTTATAAACATATCAAAATAAGGAAAATACAAACCTGTCCAGCATGTGTTACAAAAACCATGACCACAAGCAGCCACAGTGATAGTATTATCAAGTGGATATGATTCAAAGCAGATCCCACAAAGCAGCTTCAAAAGATACAAATATAAGAAAGCAAGTATACAACATGAAAGCGAGAACATTAACTTATTTACCATTTTACCCTAAATTACCTCTTCCCCATCTGCTGCCTTGGTATTGGTATATTCCAACACGCCAACAGCCTTACAGACTTCATCTTCATTAAAAAACCACCCTTCATGAACACCGCTGAAATTCCTGCAGGGTCACATTCACATAGCAACTTATTGAATAGCAAAGATACAAATTCTTGATACAGAACAGGTTATTGTTTAACAGAAATCAAAAAACAAGAACTTAAAGGCCTCACCCGTCAATAGATCGCAAATGAATAGATGCAGAATCTCTTGAAATTGATAGAGCTGAAGAAAATCTAGCGATATAATCCTCCTGACGTCGACGTATATCATCTTTCTTCAAGATGGTATAATGTGTCTGAAATGTAAAAAATAAAAATAAAATCTGATCCGGACAGATGGATCATAACAATATTAACTTAAGCACCAACCAGCGACATCTTAGACCCAACTTATAATCAAATCGTTAGCTAAAAAAACCACATATAACTTAGAATAGTTAAAACAAAAGACGAGCAAACCCACAAACTTGATGCGAAATTTGCATCCTATTGGATGGATAAACGAGAGGAAACAAATATAAACAGCAGCATCGGATTCGGATTCACCTTTTGTTGGCTAACATATACTTCGTCCGAATCATCAGAATCGAAATCCAAAATCTCACACCCAGCTTCATCATCACCGCCGTACAGCGCATCGCCGCTATTATGATCCTCTTCACAGATATCAACATTGTTCGAATCGTGCATATCATCTTCCGAAACCATCGTAAGAAACAACGAAAAAAGAAAAACCCTGCAAACCTAGAGTTTAGACGGTGGGTGTATTTTGGGGGAAAGCGCTGGCGGAGAGAAAGATTTATATTTGATTGTATTACCCGGCTCTTATATTTCACAAGACGAATTTTATGATTTAAAAATATATGTTAGAATATAGTTTTTAGATACTTTTTGATTAATTGGATTCATTATTTTAGGTTATTTTATTATTATTATATTTAATGTTTTTTTTTAATTATATATATATATATATATATATATATATATATATATATATATATATATAATTTTTTTTAAATATTATTTGATATTTTACTTTAGATTTTAAATTTTATACTAAATTTTTAAGTTTATTTGATATATTAACTTAGGCTATTTATTTAACCATATATTGAAGTTAACAAATTAAATATATATATATATAATTTTTTTAAAACATTATTTGATATTTTACTTTAGATTTTAAATTTTATACTAAATTTTTAAGCTTATTTGATATATTAACATAGGCTATTTATTTAATCATATATTGAAGTTAACAAATTAACTATATATCATCAGGGCCGGCCCTAAGGGAGTGCAAGGTGTGCGGTTGCACAGGGCCCCTAAAAAATTGGGCTCGATTTTTAGCCGGATTATCTATTTAAGGAATTGTATATATCTTTAGTTTTATAAAATTATAATTGTACCAACGATTTGGTGAGCTGGCTGAAGCGCCGCAGTGATTTAAAGTAAACCGTAGTTCGATTCTGGTGCACGTTAATTTGTTATACCTTTTATAAATCTACAATTCCCTCCGCTCATTTATAATCAATGTTTTACAATCCACCCTCAACTTTTATAAATTTACATCATATCATAATTAATGCTTAATTAAATAAACGGATTATACTCCAAGTTAAACTTTTACCCCTTCATTTATGCTTCATGCTTTACAATTTACCCTCTCTTGCAATTTTGTTTATTAAATCAGTTTATAAATTTGTAAATATCTTTTTTCTATTGATTAAATTATTTTTAGTTTTCCATTATGACAATTCACTTTTAAAATTTATTTTTGTGATATATATATATATATATATATATATATATATATATATATATATATATATATATATATATATATATATATATATATAGGGTAAAGTGAATATACCTAACAACCTTATATAAGCTTATGTACCTAACTTCATAATACTACATCGGTTTGTATCATATTTACAATGTAATTGCCTATGGTTCTTAAATTTCAACCCCATAACGTGATTACTTCCAAAATCTTTGGACTTTCACCAATATCTTTCGTTTACATCACGTCTTTCTATCGAATACTACCTGATGGGCTTCATATCCTAACGCTACAAATGAAACGATGTAGGAGAAATATAATGATGAATTTCCAAATTTTTTTGAAGTAAATCAAGTTTAGGGATGAAGTTTAAGAACCTTGGATGATTGCAATGAAAATTTAATGCAAAATAATGTAGTTTGATGAGGTTAAGTGCATAAGCTTATATAAGGTTGTTAGGTATATTCACTTTACCCATATATATATATATATATATATATATATATATATATATATACATATATATGATCCATTTTTTTTCGTCGCACAGGACCTTCAAAATCAATGGGTCGGTCATGTATATCATATTGATAAGTCACAAATTCTTTCATTTATTTATGATAATGTTTACAATTAAAAGTATGTTTTAGTTAATAAATTAAGTATATTGTAAGGAAATATGAAAAGTTGGGAGATTTAAATGAATGTAGTGAAAGAAAAAATTCTTCTTTTATAATATAGTATGATGATTATACTTTTAATTTTTAAGTCATTGTGATATATACAGTTATTTGATAATATTATAAGCCGTTTAAAATTGTGTAAATTGTATATCAAACGTATGATGATCTATATATAACGGGTAACAAAATGTATAAACAAAAATATGAACTACAACTTTGAGTAATATAAAAATACAAAAATATCTATTATAACATTTGTATTAAAAAAGATATATATACAACGAATAACAAAAAATATGAAAAATAAACAGTACAACTTTTAATAACATAAAACACTAAAATATTTATAATAACATTTATATTAACTTTTCATATTTAAATCACAAATCTCTTCAAATACATTAATGTTTTTAATAAGCAAAAGTTTGCAACCTTATAAAACAAAGGGAAACAAAAATTTATTAGTGATTACTAATTAGTAATCATATGTTAAAAACTCTTGGGTTGTAACTAATAAATATACATAAATTAAAAAGCTTTTGAGTTGTAGTGTGAATTTCAAATGAATATAGTACTTGGAAATGTGTATTTATTATTATTATTATTATTATTATTATTATTATTATTATTATTATTATGTTCGTCTAAATAATTGGTTTTGATGCATCATTTTAATCCCTTCAATTATTAAACATAAAGATATTTAATTATAAATTTATAACATACATAGGTACATATATATATGTTAAACAAATCACATATAATATATATTTTCGTAAATATCATATGTAATTATTGTCGTAGTAATATAGATAAATTACTTTCATATGAAGAACATATCATGATCAGTCATCATAATTACATATCAAATGGTAAAAATTATGTTATTTTTTAAATATTGTCTTGTAAATATGTTATGTATGATAACCCAACATAAAAATAATAAAAAATAAACATAATCAAAATAGAAAAACTACAATCAAATAAATAAGAACATTGAGTGGTGGAATATATAAATAAAAATGTTACATAAATATGAATTTAAGTCAAAAGAAAAAACTAACATTCGTCTACTTTTCCTAAACAAAAAAAAAAACTATATCCGTTTTCTGAATCTTCTTTCTTTATTGAATACCATTCAGCCATAGAAACTTGATATTAATTCTTCACTAACCTGCAATCAAAATGTTTTTTCTTGAAAAGGAAGAATGAGAAAGATATTCAAAGCAAAACATTGATGTTTGGACAGTCACATTCAATGTTGAGTAATACATACAAATCACATATAAAGGTCAAATGAGAAATTGAACTTATATAGTGTGTGATTTTCTTGGAATGGGATTATGTGTGATGAATTACTTTGAAGGTGAAAGGGTGTGGGGGTTTCAAATGCATGAGGTGAAAGGGTGTGGGGGTTTGAAATGTATGAGGTGTTGAACTTATAGAGTGTGTGATTTTCTTGGAATGGGATTATGTGTAATTAATTACTTTGAATGTGAAAGAGTGTGGAGGTTTCAAATGCATGAGGTGTTGGCAAATTTTTATGGGCGTTTCAAATGCATGAGATTCAAGAAAAAAATGCTAGTTTTATAAATATGTATGATACCAGATAAAGTTTTTAAATAATTATAAATTTATATAAATTATCATACAAAATTAAAATTATACGATAATTATTTAAAATTCAAATACAATTTGTCATAAAGTAAATCAATTAAAATTCAAATATAATGTTATTTTAAGTTGATGTTATGTTGTTACTATTTCTATTTATTTTAATTTTTTTCATAACTCAATGTATAATTTTTTTACCCAGTTTATGTCTTATAATAGTGGGATGGATGAGATTTTTTATAATAAATTATGATGATGGTGGTGGTGTCCCCAAACTATTGAATTAATCCAATAAAAATGAATTTAAAAAATTAATAATCCAATGAAGTAATGTGACAACCCGATAAATTTCTATATTGTACAGTCAAACACTTCATTTAAAAGTCAAACTCATTATTGTTATCTTTTAGCACAATTAGGAGTTTATTTGAGCGTTCTGAGCCTTGTACACTTAAGGGATAAGTGTCGGGGTTTATCTGCTGAAGCTATAGCACAAGGAACGAGCCATAATCAACTTGACAAGAAGTTCACGGCCACAACAATGGAGTTTACGGCCGTAAAGTCCATGTTGGTCGTAAACTCCCCCTATATGGTCAGGTTTTGGCTATTTGTTTCATTCTTCCTTTCCCTTGGCTGATTTCCTCCCAAATCCTCTCAAGTATCATCCCGATCTTCAAATCTCGTCAGTTCCTTGTCCTAACTAGTTGATATCTTACATGAACTAGTGATTTTACATGATTTCATCCGTGAAATCATTCCATTTGTGTAGATCTTCAAGTTTCACCAAGAACACCAAGAACATACACTGGTGTTCTTGGCCAAAGCCGACCATTCAAGCTCCTAGATCGTAAGTACTCTTGTTCTAACTCATTGTACACTAGGTTTAACATGTTTAGGCCTTAGAAAACACAAAGAAACACTAGATCAAAGGAGTTTACGGCCAAGACATGTTCTTGGGCCGTAAACCCCTATAAGTGGTGCAAATGGCACCCTTGTCCCTTACCAAGCCTTGGATCTTAGTCTAGAATCTTACACCATTGAACTAGGGACTTCAAGAAACGAAATGGTACTTCATACCATGAGTTTACGGTCGTAAACTCATGGGGAAGTGGTCCCAGGCCGTAAACACATGTAAGGGTCATTCTTGGACCTTAAACTCACCTAGCCTCTTGTTTAAGCCTTGGAACACTTAGCCACTCAAGACATAATAGCTTTAAGCCTCAATTGGAGACCCATTTGAGAGTTTACGGCCAGGAGTAAACTCCCTTGGGCCGTAAACTCCAATAAGTATGGTCTATGGACCATAAACTCAAATACAAAGCCTTATACTCCTTTGTTGCAACCCAATGGCCTCCTAACACTTTGACCAAAGTGTTTTCCTCACATTAGGATGTTTATACTTATCTAATTAATGTTTAAATCATTAATTGTATATATACATATGTCTTTATATGTTATTATGATCATTGTGTGTGTTTAAGTCTTCACTTGACACCAAGCACTTATCCGACACTTCCATCCGATCCACTCACTGCAGGTGAGTTCATGCCCTTTAATTAACCTTTTAAATGTTTTTAAATGCTTTACGGGGGGGGGGGGGGGGGGGGGGGAAACAAGTTGAATCATGCTAGTTATTATATCAATCTTATGTGATTAATAACTAGCATACAAATGGATTTACTATACTTTTAGCTGTTTTACCAAACATATTACTTCAAATGACTTTATCAAACGTTTTTACATGTTAAAACTCTTTATCAAACTGTGTGACAACTATCAAATTTCGGTCAAGTCAAAGTCAACTAAAGTCAACAAGTCAAACCGTTTGACTCAATTTGCCCTTGGGTACTAGAATTTACATTATGAAATTTCTACACAACTCTCTATTCTAATGAGAAATCATAAATCAAAAAGTGCAAACATCTAGATCTCCTTAACCAAAAATTGTGTGAAATCTCTCCCAAATCTCTCTAAGTATGTGAAACCTCTCCCAAAACCCTCTTTGTATGAGAAATCTCTCTAAGTATGTGAAATCTCTCCCAAATCTCTCCAAGTATGTGAAATCTCTCTCAAATATCTCTCTGTATGAGAAATCTCTCCAAGAATGTCAAATCTCTCCCAAATCTCTCCAAGTATGTGAAATCTCTCTCAAATATCTCTTTGTATGAGAAATCTCTCCAAGAATGCCAAATCTCTCCCAAATCTCTCCAAGTATGTGAAATCTCTCCCAAATCTCTCTCAAAAGTTTCCCGTAACTTTTTAGAGTCATTCGGGTCATTCCGACCCTTAACCGGGTCAAAAACGGCTTAAAACGGGGTAAAAACGAGAAAAATGGACATTAGGAACTGAAACCTCTTGAGAGGAGAGAAGCCTCTTAGGACCCGAAGGTCCTCTTAGGGACTGAGAGCAAGGAGGAGTCGAACCCTCCGGAGCTGAAGGTCCTCTCAGGGCCGAACCTCGGCCTAGGGAGGAACCGAACCCGAACCTCGCTTAAATGGAACCGAACCCGAACCTCGCTTAAATGGAACCGAACCCGAACATCGCATAAAGGAACCGAACCTCGCTTAAAAGGAAGAACCGAACCCGAAGACACTGTTCACTACTATTCATTCGGTTCATTTCGGGTCTAACATTCGCCTCTTATCTCCGGACCGAACCTTCGCCTTCGCCTTCACCTCTCGCTTCCTCGCCTCCTCGCCCCTTCGTTTCCCTCTGTTCGTTTCCTGCTACAAACCTCAGCAAGGACCGAGTCTCGGCCTAGGGACCGAACCTCGGCCTAGGACCGAGAGGTCTCGCTGGGAACCCATTTTCTCCTGGTTTTCACGTAGTTTTGCGTTTAAGACCCGTTTTTAATTATTTTAACGTGGGATTTTCACCCAAAATCATATTTTAACATAATAAACCCTAAATATTCACAATTTAATCATATTTTCATAAAAATCTTTATTTAAATAATAAAAGCAAGTGGGTAAAGTACAAAGAGGTGGAGTGTTGACTTTGCTTTACCTTATGACACAAGCAACCACTCCCACACCCACTCTATGACCAGCCACACCTCCCCACCTTACCTAGGTCACATCAATGTCCTTTCCACTCAATTATCACTCTTTCCCACGTTTTTGAGAGCTGAATATTCATCCTCTCTCCTCACTTCTCTCATTTGCTCTCATTTCACCAAGAAGATCAAACTCTTTCCTCTCTCACTTTCTCTCTCTAGAAAATCGAGATTCAAGGGCTGATCTTGGGTTTTTACTCCACATTTGGTAAGCATAATCCATTATCCTTATGATTATCTCACTTATTTCCACTCAAAACATGGATCTCACTTATTTCCACTCAAATCATGGATATCTTACAAACTCCATCATATTTGTGTTAGAGCTTCGAATCTTCAAGTGTTCTTGGGTTGAACACTTCTCTTCTTCATCACTTATCTACTGAAATCACTCAAGGTGATTTCATAACCCTACATTTTCATGTTTTCTCAAGTTTTCAAGGGGGGAATAAAAGTTAAAACACCAAGAACATAACTAAAATTTTCTAACAGCCTTCATCAGAAAAGTTCAACTCCATTCACGGACTGTTTTGGGCATCTTAAACATTTTTGTTTTCAAAACTGTACAAGGTGCAAATAGTTCAAGTTTTTAGCTTTAAAATGACTACTTGCACATCTCCATATGATTTTTCTACAATTTATGGTGATTTTTACAAAACTGCCTATCATTTCAAACAACAATCCGGACCAGTCTGTGATTATGGACTTTTTCACCCAAGTTGGAGGTCATTAAAAATCGTGATAAAAATTATGAGTAAACTAGACACATTTTGTGAACTCTCAGAATTTACGAATCTAGTTTTCGACTTCGTATGATTTTTTTATGATTTTTCCAAAACATGGCAGAATGGCTAAAGTTAGCCAACAGCATGTAAATATCATAACACTTTGTATTATGTTGAGCAAAGTGTATAATCATAAGTTCTAATTATTGAATGTGTTTCTTTGTTAGTTTGTCATCATGAACTGAAACTAAGTCATTCATAATAAATATTAATCGTTCATTTTAGAACACGTATATTAAACTATAAAAGTATAGTTTAATAAATTCATAACACTAATACATTTCCATAAAAGAGTTCATACATATTACATACATTTTAGATAAACTATAATAGGTATAGTTTATGATACATCACTCAACACACTCGTACAGAAAGGGTACATTCATACAGAAAAGATTTATATTCACACACATTTCACGTAAACTTGTTAACCTATATTGTGAGACTCTCTCTCTCTCTCTCTCTCTCTCTCTCTCCCCGTACGTCCGAGTGCGGGATATAATTCCTGGTAGTTATAATAAGAATCTCCTTGAGGGAGAACGTGATACTTGTATATAGATCTATATTGGGTTTGACACCCCACACCTTACTGCTAGCTACAGTGGGACCTGCAGGTCTACGGGTGACAAATGTCATTTCAGTTTTCGCGACGCCTGAGAACGTCGTGGCAGGTTCACATAGTCATAGTATGATTATAGCGACTCACATAGGGATATAAAAATCCATAAGTTTACGGGATTTTATTTATAAAACCTAAATGAGTTTTATGTCAATTTAAAATCACTTTTTATCTCAATGAGTACAGATATTACTGTACACTTTTGGTTTTGGGTAGTTACGACTACACATCATTTGAAACCACATTTATACCTTTAAGTATGGTCAATACTTGTTATCTCTCGGTCCACGGATTTAGGACTGTATATATATAAAGTATTAACAAACATGAGAACATACAGAAATTTCATTTAATTCAAACGCGTCCATGTCCATTTAAGTACATAACATTTTCTATTAATAAGAAAGAGAATTAATACATAAAAAAATAAATTATAAAAGAAATTATTTAAAAGAAATTAATAATCCAATGAAATAATATTTATTAATACATAAATATTATTTTTAAATATTATATATTAAAAATAATATTTATTAATATATAAGAATCCATTAAAAAATAATAATTCAATAAAAAGGAAATTAAAAAATTATTTAAAATAAATTAATAATCCAAGGAAAAAAAGATGTGAGGTTTGGGGCACAATTGTCTTTTCAGCCCATTCAGCCAGAAAGATATGGTTTTGGGGCTTTCTAGAACGATATGTTTGGACCTGGAAATATATCTATCAAACGGGGCCTAAATTTGAGTTGTGGGATTTTTTTTGGCGTGTGGAGTTTTTTTTTTTTTTTTTTTTTTTTTTTTTTTTCTATAAAGCCACTCAAGATTTTAATTTTTTATCACTCCAAACATTCTTGGTTTATTTTTCACAATTTAGATCGAGATACAAATTTTTATGTTACAATTTTACAAGTTGGTATATTCGATTGACTAGGTGTGAAACTCATGTATTAGATGAGTTTATTTAAAATAACAATTAAATACAAAATTCTAAACATTTTAGAAGTTTGAATTTATAAGAAAAATGAAAAAATATTGAATTATAAAAATTAAAGTGTTTTTTTTCACTTTTAAATTTAAAGAAATGTTTTAGATTAATAAATAGAAGAAAATACTAAAACTTTTATTTGATAATTTTGAAATTAAAAGGAAAGTTAATTAATGAAATGAATATACATTTATTATTATATTTGATATTACGTGGATTTTAATAAAACGAAAAAACCATTAAATGACATGTGGAATAAAAAATAATTTTAAATTACCACAAAATTACATGTTGCAAAATGAATGAGAATGTGACATGTGGCAAAATGAATGAGAATATGGCATGTGACAAAGAGATCTTTATTTATTAGAGTAAACTATATGTGAAACTCGTATATTACACGAGTTTATTAAAAGAAAGTTTTGGTAACCACAAAGACCATATTCATAAAAAAATAAGTAACCAATTGAGTTTGTGACTTTTTGGTAAACCGCATGGACTAGTTATGTAATTTGGTCTTAATTAATCTATACTAATAAATTAATTAATATAAATTCACAAATGGAATGTACTATCTACTTTAATATAAATATAAATTAATTAATATATTAATAGAAAGAGAAATTCAAAAATAGAAAGTTATTATGTACATTAATGAATATATTTATAAAATTAATTAATATGAGGTGACATTTAATAGGTGAGATTTGAATAAAAAAGAAAAAAAACTATAAAGATGAAAAGTGGATATTAAATAATTCAAAAAAATCTAGAAAATGACAAGTGTTAAAATGAAGGAGAAGATGACATGTGACAAAATTATTCTTATTTATTAGGATAGATGTGGAAGAATAGATAATAGCAAATGTAATTAAAAGATCAAATATACTAATCAATGTTTTTTTTTTTTTTTTTTTTAATATTTGACAGCAAAAGTTTTCATGTTATGAAACCTTTTTGAGAAAAAAAAATCAAAAGACATAAAAGTCATTTTTTGTATTTTTATTTTTACATCTATCAAAATTCTCCTAAGGATATAGGAAGGGTATATCGTAATTCTTCTAGGATTTTGGTGGTGTGGTTCTCCATTTGAATTAATACTCCTTTGAAGTTTTAACCATTGTTTATAGGTTTTAAGATTCCAAACATTTCATGGTCGAATCAATTGATTATCCGATTAAATCAATATTCTAATCTTTTACGATTGCCATCTATAGTTATCCACTAATTATCCTTTGATAATTAATATAACTCTTTTAGCATAATGTAACACCCAATTCAAGTAATCATTACATTAAGTTAAATTTGGAAGTCTCACGTGGCTGACGACATGAGCTATGCTTGTAACATCGTGAAGGGTATGTTTGAAAATGTGCATCATCTTTGGGCTCACGATGTGAGCATATATGGCTCACGACGTGAAGCCGGTCTGAGAGGAAACCACTAATTTTGAGGCTTGTGTTTGTATTTAAAGGGAAGTGAGGACTACGGTTAACCCACTCTCAACCTCCATCACCTCTCAACACTTCGCTTTAAGCCTTAGCACCCCATAGTTGATTTTAAGCTCATTTGTGGTCATTTCAAGCAAAATAGAAGAAGAAGAAGAAGAAGAAGAAGAAGAAGAGCATCTAGCCATCACCTCAACACTCATACCTCTCCATCATTTATTTTCACTCTTTATGGTCTTGTTTCAAATCAAATTTCAAAACCTTGTTGGGTCAAAAACATATCATCATTTTTTACTGGATTCTTCCCAACTATCTACCCTTTAAAATAAATGGAGACATTTCTTTTGAGGTTTAAATCACAAGACAATCCTCATCATGTGGCAATCCCGAGTCCTCAGTATGAGTCTGGAATGCCTACCGGGCCCTCAGCTCATATCTGGAATACTCTAGGGTTTGTTGGCTACCGCACGGAGCAGTACAACCTCAACCCATCCCACATAACATGTCGAAATGTAATAGATAAATACACATACATGAAACAGACAATATCACAGGTAATCCTACAGACCTACCAAACTAGCATATCAACTGCATACATCACTAGCATGCAATACTAACTCATGATCAACATCTAACATTACTAGGTTAATACATCCAATGGGCCGACCTTGGTGCCTTAGAACCCTTAGTATAGTGAGGACAACTCACCTCATAGATGTCAGCTCGGTAAATAATCAAAGCTCTCCAATCACTTGCCAAAGACTCCACCACCTATTACCATAATATGACATGCTCATAAGTCTCTGTCCTCACAGAATAACTAACCTTGATCAAGGTCAAAGTCCTTAGTCAAGGTCAATAGTCCATGTTGACCTCAACTCGCCAAGTTTACTCGGCTACTCGCCGAGTCCTTTGAAGCACATCCAACTCGCCAAGTCATCGGGGTGACTCGTCGAGTTCCTTAGAATCTCGATCAAACCTTAAGGCCACCCGTCGAGTTCCCTCTTGTAACTCGACGAACATAAATGCAAACATGTCCTGGTTAAAACTCATCCGACTCGCCGAGTTGTTCTTCAACTCGTCGGGTTTTATGGCAATCTTCATCAGACTCGCCGAGTCGTTCGTCCAACTCGTTGAGTCTAATGCACGACTTCATGTGACTCACCGAGTCGACTTTGCGATTCATCGAGTCCCTTCAATCATTTATCATGCAGACAACTTTTAAGCCATAACAAGGCCCCAAATTGTAGATCCAACTTCCTTAGGCCTGCTTGTCACGTAAAGTTGCAAACTTTACGTGCATGCAAGGCTCCAATGACTCAAAAAGCCCAAACTATGATTGAAATGGGGTTTTACACTTAGGGAGGGGCACAAACTTGCCAAAGCTAAGAACTTTATGGTCCTTCAATCCATAGGGAGTTCAGATCTGAAGTTACAACTTCAGATCTTGGCTCATACTCCAGGAAATGACTTTATAACCCAACCAAGAACCCTAATCTCCAACCAAGGAGGTCTAGAATGAAATAGAAAGGAGGATAACAGCTTAATACCTTCCCAAGAGATGACAACTGGAGTAGATCCGGATTTTTCCCAAGCTCCTTGCTTCAAACCACTTGCTTCCCAAGCTCTTTTGACCAAATCCTCTTCCAATGCTTCAAACACACAATGGGCACACACACACATATTAGGGTTTGCTAAGAGACTGTAAAGAAGCTGAAAGAGGTTTGTGTTCCCTTAAATAGGGTGCACAACCCCAGGATTTAGGGTTGTAGCTGCAAGCTCCTACTTGCCGAGTCCCAATATGGACTCGTCGAGTAGGTTACTTAACCCACGATCCTTCCCGCTACTACTCGACGAGTAGATCAACCAAGTCGTCGAGTAGGGCTTAATCCCAATAACTCATATTTAGACAATACCTGAGAATCGGGGTGTTACAAAGGTACCTGAAGTGACATTTGTTGCCTCCTTCGCAGCTTCGAGCGTCATCTAGAAGGTTGTCGCCTTCGGCTTTGGTGGAATGTCGGGCCTTGTCGCCTCTTTCTTCTTTGGGCAATCCTTAGCAATGTGACCTTCCTCATAGCATTCATAACACACCCTTTTGCTGGTGGTGCACTCATTTGCGTAATGTCCCGTCTTCCCACACTTGTAGCAGGTCACTTCCTCCCTACATTTCTCTAAGTGCTTCTTCTTGCACTTCTCGCACCACATTGATTTGTTTCCTCCTTCTCTAAACTTCCTTGAACTCAACTTGCTCTTCTTATTGGGCTTTGCAGACCCCTCAAACTTCCTTTTTTCTCTAACCTCAATCTTGTTGTCTCTTCCCTTGATCATTTCTTTAACAGACTTGGCAGCCCAGATAGCTGCCTCCAGAGTAGGTGCCTAACATACTGGCACTGCATACTCCTATGGAAGTCCCTTTGCGTACTTGTCGATTTTCTTAAGTTTATCTGGGACAAGATACAAGGCAAACTCCATCTTCTATATGAAGTTGTTGGTGTATTCATCAATTGACATGCTTCCTTTCTTCAAGGTCAGAAATTAGTTCTCTAGCTCGAGCAGGTTTTGGGCTAAGCAGTACTTGCGCTTGAATTGCACCAAAAAATCTGCCCACGTCAGTTGCAGGGGCTCATTGGGTCTTAAAGTCTTCCGTAGATTATTCCACCAGCGAACAATGCCTCCTCATAATTGACGCACTCTAAAGGTGGTCTGTAACTTGCCTCTGTAACCACATATCATCAAGGCCAACTCCATCTCCAATACCTAATCGATAACTCCGATCAGATCTTCCTTTCTAGTGAAAGTCGATGGCTTGCAAGTTAGAAAATCTTTGTACTTGCATCTATTCCTCTCGACTCCGTCATCTTGGTTGTTCCTCCTAATCACTGGCGGATCAGCTTGACTAACGGTCCTGCTGTCGTTCCCTTCCTCACATTTCCCGTCATTCAGCTCAGGCTGTTTAATAGGTACCGTAAGTTCTTCTCGATTTTGTTGAAGTAAACATCTTGTTTCCACCCCCAACATCATCTGGATCATCGCTTGCACTCCGGCCATCGTGACCGATTTAGGAGCTGCTACTATAACAGGTATTTGCTCAATCATTGGGGGTTGATTCTTGTTTCCATTTACATTCCCGACTCCACTTCGGGTTCTTGCCATTTTGATCTATACACCCAATAAGGTGAATTTGGACCTTTATTTAGGATATACGTTTAAATCATCCTTATCACTCTGAAACGTTTACATGTTAGTTCTAATATCGTATTCGAACCCTTAGAATCTTAAACACATAAGGTTTCCAGATCTGCTCGGCAATAGACCATAGATCCGACAAATAACAACATACCAGGCACAAAGCATTTAGCACATAAAAAGCATTTTAGGCATAATTCCTAAAATACACTAGTGCTCATGTCTAAAATATAATAGACACTCATCTCACAATAATCTCTTAGCATTCTAAGTTTAAGTCTAGAAATCATACAAATTCTTAGTTCGCTTAAACTAATGTTCTAATACCAACTGTGACATCCCCATTTTCACGGCCTGAAAAGACTGATTTGCTTATGCTTTATTTTGAAAATCAGAGTATCTTTTAAAGAAATATGTTGCGGAATTCGTTCCCAATATAAAATATGATAAAGTTTTATTAAAACATTTCCGAAGAAATGTATTTCATTAAAAACCTTGGGATATCATGTTTGATACAAATCAAAAGCATAAACGCTACAATATAATCCTCACAACATTTATTCATATCTACAGGCCTATAATCCGGAATCCCTCATCCAAAACATCACACCTATGCTCAAGTGCCACTATCTGTAATACAAGAAACTAAGTGGGTTAGACTTGGGAGTCTGGTGAGCACATAGGGTTTTCAACCCACAATAAATAAGTTTATTAATTTCATCAACCAATAATAACCCGATTACCTGTTCCCGTTATCCTCACTTTACGTCCCTAAAACATATATCATAAGGGACCTAGCCTAAGGATTTTCATCGGGGCGAAAACATTGTTTTAGGGGTTCCTCTGTAATTCATGTCAAATAAGAAAACAATGTGGGGATGGAGTACAGCTGGTGAGCTCTCAGTTCAAAGAAACACCTACAGGTTGCGAGCCTGCTATCGTTCCACTGGACTGTCTAGAAAAGTCCGAGGTCGTCATCTATACTCCGCTAGATGACTGGATCATCAATAACATCGAGACCTCTCATTATTTTATTTTATCACACAACAACTATTACATCTACCCATGTTTTACCTAACACATTTTTTAGATATAAAATACATATACATTTAAATAATTTAAAACATGTATAAATCTTTCATCCTACATAGACAATAAGTATTCAGACAATATGCACACATAACATGTAATTTATATAAAATAGTAAAATACTTCATCTCTATGTGTAAGATGAAAGTAACTATCCACTCACCTGATAAGGTGGTGACTCAGTACTCAGACAACACTTCGTATACTTAAAACAATTCCCTTGGACAAAACCTAGTATCATTACCACTAGAGTTTAGTCTAATGTTCAACGAGACTAACGAATAGTTTTGCTATTATTACTATTATATAAGCGTTAAACAATACTCTTCACCCACTATGTACAAACAGAGGCCAGACATGAAACACTGAAGGGCAGGATAATTTTGGCATATAGCAGTTTTGAATCCAGCAACCAAAGCGACTCTTCAAACCGGATTCCCCGTACCGCGAGTGGTTAAACAGATATTATAACGACACTTATATAACTCATAATAATAGCCCAAATATTCATTATAAAGTCATAATAACATTACTATATTTAAACATAAGTTATACTTAAGGTAGGGTAGACGTATCTCACTTACAGCTGTTTTTTTCTCAAAACCGGGCTCCACCGAAGCAAAGTTTCTAAGCCGAATGCTCTTTTTTCGGAGTTGTAGGGAGCTCCATGGATTCCTTCTCATGATAGGTAGTTTCCCTTGGCTTTGGGGGTTTGGGGAGGGGGGGGGGGAGTAGAGAGAGAGTTTAGTGAGAGAAAGAGTGGCTTGAAGGTGATAGGTTTTATGCATAAGAACAATCCTATGTGCTCATACAAACCCTAATGCTTGGATCTAGGTTTCTCTATTGTACATGCATTGAATCCAAGACTTGCAAACCCTATCCTAGCATATATAATTCGAAAATTAACTTAATACATCAGATCTAGATGTTTACCTCTTCAAAAAGTGGCTTAGATATTCTTTTCTTCTTCTTTTGAGCTTAGAGTAACAATTGTAACTCCTCTAATGGATCACAAGCACCTCAAGCAAGAAGGCAACTTTGAGAGAGTAGGAAGGATGCTAATTTTTGGCCCTAGGTTTTCTCTTGGAAGAAAGTGGCCGAAAATTAGAGCCTTGGGGTCATATTTATAGTGCTAGCCGCTAGGGTTTCAGTCTAAACCCTAATGGATAACTTAGCCAACAAGCATCCCAAGGAACCTTCTGGAATAAGGCTCTTGGACGAAAATATGATGATCCTTCATCATAATTTCGTTTCCCCTTAGTCCATTGGGTTCCCTTAGCCTAAAACACAACTATCATACATCTGATAGTTTATGCCCCTTTATTTAATTAATCTCTTTTAGTCATCAAACTAATTCCTAATTAATTTATGACCAATACTAATTAAATAAACATGATTTATCTTTTAATATATAATACTTATAATATATTAATAAACCATAATATCCTATCTCTCTCTCTCTCTCCTCAAATTACCTTGTCAAGTTGCTTCAGTGAAGGCAACCCAAAAGGACCATGCACAACCTGGTCAAGTATGTATCAAATATAGTTACGGACTTAGACACTAATCTAACAATATTCCACTTTGATAAGTCTAGTAACTATATCTCATATATGACTTCAGGATCTGATTAGCAATCGTGGCTCTTATACGCTTCTGTCAACTCTGATCAAAAATAGTCCTTCGAATAAGGGATCGTACAATCCTTTGTTCTAGATATCATGTTGTTAATACTTGTTGTCCAACATTTGTTTCTCGGTCTCTGATTCGTTCGACATAGAATTTAGTTGAACACGTCAACCTCATTCTGACCAGGCCCAACACATAAGTCAAACCAAATCATCGAGTGGCCAGCTATCGCTCTTATCCTCTTAGGATAAAAGGAACATAAAAACTTCGAATTATATGCTTTTATCATTCACTAGTTAAGTCACACACAATAATCTGTTTTATAACATCAAGTTACTAATGCGTTTCACATTATCAATGTACGATCAACTAGAAAACAATAGCCATATCTCTAGGTTCAAAGATCGTATGATATTATCATCTTGTGATCATTCATCAAAATAGTGATACCAGCAAGTGCTTTATACCAATGATCAAATCATATTCATAAGCACTCATGAACTTTGTAGCAAACCTTTGCTATGCCCAAAACCTTTTAGACAATCTACAAACAGTTCATGACAGTCTTCATTCACATCTACTTCCAAAATATAAACGACTGTGGACTGTTCAAATAATCTTATTATTCAGGAAGTCAAAACATGCGAAATTGAAACAATAGATAAATAACCAACACAAGATAGTAGCTTTACTCATAAATAACACAACTTTATTTATTCATCAAATGTTAAGTACAAATTATATATTACACGTTTCTTATCTATCTAATCTAAACTCATATCGTTCTTCAGCCCAATGCTCTTAGCGTGCTGCAAGTGCTTGACCCTACTCAGTCCCTTCGTAAGGGGATCTACTGGGTTTTCTTCTGATGATACCCTCTTTACAACGAGGAGTCCCTCTTCTATCTGATGTTGATAAAAAGGTATTTTCTATCGATATGTCGAGATCTGCCATGATCTCTCGGTTCCTTGGTTAAAGCAACCACCCCTTTATTATCAAAGAAAATTTCCAATCAGCTCCTTTATGGATGTCACACATGCAAGGTCTCCATTGAAGTTCTTCAACCATATAGCCTCCTTTGACACTTCACTTGCTGCAATGTACTTTGATTCGCATGTTGAATCAGCGACGGTCTCCTGCTTGGAACTTTTCCAAGTTACTGCTCCTCCGTTAAGAGTAAAGACCCAGCCCGACTGCGATCGGTAACTATCCCGATCCGTCTGAAAACTAGCGTCACTGTACCCTCATACCCTCAAGTCATCACTCCCACCGAGGATTAGAAACCATTCATTGGTCCTTCATAGGTACTTACGAATATTATTAACTGCAATCCAATGAGCTCTACCAGGGTTCCCCTGATATCTGCTGACCATGCTCAAAGCAAAGGCCACATCAGGGCGACTACAAGTCATAGCGTACATGATAGAACCGACTGCAGAAGCTTAAGGTACTTTATTCATATCAGCTATCTCTGCCTTTGTACTCGGGCTCTGAGTCTTACTCAGCTTAGTATTGCTTTGGATTGGTAACTCCCCTTTCTTTGAATTTTCCATACTAAAATGCTTTAGTACCTTATCCAAATATGTATCATGACTGATTCCTATCAGTCTCTTTTCCCTGTTTCTTACTATCCTTATTCCCAGAATATAAGCAGCCTCTCCGAGGTCCTTCATAGCAAAAAATTTCCCAAGCCAGGACTTGACCTCCTGTAAGGTTGGAACATCGTTTCCTATGAGTAGTATGTCTTTCCTATGATTAGTCAACATACAATACGAGGAAGCTCACTATACTCCCACCGGCTTTGACATATACACATTCATCTTCGCTTCGCAGAAAGCCAAACTCTTTAACTTTCTCGTCAAAACAAAGATTCCATCTGCGAGACGCTTGTTTCAATCCATAAATGGATTTCTCAAGCTTGCACACTCTATTTGGATGCTTCACATAGACAAAAACCTCTGGCTGAATAATGTAAACATCCTCAGCCAACTTTCCATTCAGGAAAGCAGTTTTCATGTCCATCTGCCATATTTCATAATCATGAAACACAGCTGTTGCGAGCATTACCCTAATAGGCTTTATCTCCGCAACTGGTGAGAAGGTCTCATCATAGTCAACTCCAGGAGTTTGAGTAAATCCCTTCGCAACCAATTGTGCTTTATAAGTGTGCACTTTCCCATCCATGTACGTCTTCTTATTGAAGATCCACTTGCACCTGACTGTCTTACGACCCGGTACATTATCAACCAAATTCCAAACATGGTTGTCGTACATGGACTGAATCTCGCTGTCAATTGCCTCTTTCCATTTAGCAGACTCCGGGCCTACCATGGCTTATTTGTAGCTGCTAGGCTCGTCCAAATTTATCAGTGTTTCATCACTAATAAACGTATCCCCTTCAGCAGTAATATGAAAACCATAAAACTGGGGTTGAACACTAACCTTACTAGAACGTCTAAGAGGTAAGGAATCATCAAAGGGTTCAACCGGAGTTTCCTCCTCGGGTTGAGTGCCAGTGTTGGAGGTTCCTTATGTCACAACTGGAAATTTTGTGTCTTGTAAACTATACACTCAAGCTAAAGTAAATCCAAAAGCTTAAGAACATGTGTAACACCCATGATTGTAACAACAAAATTTCAATCAAATACACCATACGATCATTTCAAATGGTCAACAAGCAATTGGAAACCCTAGAAGTTCTTACTTAGGTCCACTTTGGGCTAGAACTTCCTAATTGGGCCTAATAGACCAATAAACTTCCAATTTGACTAATTTGGGTTTAGAACTCTTAAATGGGCTCTAATTGGACCCACATCTATTTGTTTCAACATTCTTGGGCTATGTTGGACCTAGAATGAAAGGAATTAAAAGCCTTGATACATGAATAACCTAAACTAGTCCAATAAAAATATAAAAATCCTACCACATTTCTTTAGACTTAAAACACCCAAGATTAACTCTAATAGTGGGCTTAGGGGAAAAGGCCCAAATTTTCCCTTTCCTTCCAAAAATCTCGGCCCAATGCACAAGCCCAAGAGGATGGAAGAGTTGACTTGTTGTGCCACATCATTATTACCTATTGGATATCCATGCAAATCATCTCATTCTTCCATGCATGTCACTTCAAAAATCACTCTCTTCTTTCCTCCCTCTCACTCTCGGCCGAACACAACACACACACACTCACAAAAATCCATCCCATTCTCTCTAGATCACTCAAGAACACTCCTCCCTCCCCACTCCAAGAATCTCGAAATTTAGGAGCTTTCAAGAGGATCTTGCAAGTTAATCATCATTTTAGGTAAGTTTTACTTATATCCATGATCTAACTACTTTACTCCATCAAAAACCTCTTCTAAATCTATTCCAACTTGTGATCATGCACCTTAGAAGTCACCAAACTCGAGATCTACCAAGGAAAGGTGCTAAGGCCGAAAAATCACTCCATTTTCTTCCATCTTTTCTTCCAAAAACCGAAAGCTTCAAACAAGGTGAGCTTCATACCCCCTATTTTCGGTTTTCATAAGTTTTTTTTTTTTTTTGGGGGGGGGGGGGGGAAACAAGTGAAAGTGTAGATCTATATGTGTTTTGTATGCTTTGTATGATTTCCATGCTTATATGTGTGCTTTTGTGTGTTATAATGTTGGATCTAGCCATAAAACCCCTCAAAACCGAGATATACCTTATGTTAAATGATTTTAGCATCAAATATATTTCTACATACAAAGTATTTCTAGAAAAATGACTAAATGGTTTAGTAACAATTTCTTTGGACTAAAAACACCATTTTTGGACTTAAAATGAGAAAAATCCAAAATTTAAGGGCCTAAATTGACAAATCAAGAATTCTGATGGATGAACTATGTCAAAACAGTTTCAATAAAACAATTTCTGGAAATATACTCATTTAGAGGATTAAAAACATAAATTTCAAGCTTAATGGGCTAAAAATGACATTTTCGGCCCAAGGAGGCCCATTATGCGAGATTTTCCGTTTTGGAGGGCCAAAACTGTATTTTTCTGTAAAATAGTGGACTATAAGTGATCCAAGTCCTTTTCAAAGGTTTAAAATGCTTTTTAAATATAAAAAGGACCAAAGTTGCAAAAAAAAATTTACAATTTGGGCCAAAATTGTCAAACTTTTGAAAAAGAAGGGTTATAACCGAGAAAAACTGAAATTCAGGGACTCAAGCTGTTTTCTATGAAAAATATGCTGGAAAATACTTATTTCAATAATTTTTGGTATTAAAATGTCAAGAAAATTGATTTAAGGACCAAACCGGAAAGTTTTTAAATAAAGGGTTGAAAAAGTAAATTTTTACAAACAAGGAGGGGCTGAAAACAGAAAAATTCTCAAGACTAGTTCAATACATGCAATTTGATCAAATGATGGTACCACGACTATCGACGAAATACAATACATTACAACACCAAAAGTCGTTGTCAAACGAATTGGTTCGGTCTCGAACCAATAAAAATCCGAAACTACTAACACGACGACACTATGACATTTCGACATTACGAATCATAACTAACAACGTTTGGGAATTCAATACACATGTGAGTGTGCACAGACGTCTACGCACCACCTTTGGGCCCCAAAAGTGTAAAATCTTGTTCGTTGAGCCTAGCTAGCCCAATGACCTGATCTTAAGGCCCGAAGACCTCTCTCTTACGAAGTGTTGGGTTTTACCGACCCGACATAACGTAAAAGGACTTTCAATGGCTTGTATACTACTGGTCCCCAAGGGTCCTTTGGTATTGCTAGTAAAGTCTACATTTTCATGCGAGGCGAGTCTGGGACCCCTCGTACCCTTTATCCCCAACCGGCTAATGGAGTCACTGAGGCCTTCGTGTCCTCGTTCTCTTCGGGTGTGGGACTACACGTAGTCAGGGCGGTTGGATAACGTGATTAGTACGGACGACGCCTACGGGATCGTTAGTATTTCTATAGACTAGTCGTTTGTGTAACGTGTGTTTGTAGCAAATAATCATGCTAAAAAATAATCCAACGTCGCCTGGTACCGATAACTTCACACGTTACAATTGTTTCAATGTACGTTCATGTAATTCAAAGAATTAGGAAAACATCGGGTTTTCCTAGGGTATTTCAATACATACGGATTCGGAATGCACCCAAATTTTAAATGAACAATTTTTACAAGTATAGAAACAAACAAGCATACCTATGGATCTTCACACATTCTTGACTTTACTATTTTCAGAAAATATCGGATTTTCTGGTGTTTTTCAAAACATTACAAACATTGGATTTCAAACATTACTTATGAACTCACCAACATTTCATATGTTGACGTTTTTCAAAATACTTGTATTCTCAGGTAACAGATAAAGTGAAGGATGAATTGTACTCTATGACGTTTTGCTGTGGTTTAATTTAGTATCAAACAGATATTTTTGAGAATGTAATATTTTGGGAACAATGTAATGGATGTAAACGCTACCACTTGTATCATTCCAAATGTTGGTGATGTATAATGTTATGTTTCATGTATATTCATTGTGATGGTATTCAATTGAGTCACGACAGCCCTCGGACGTTTCCGCCGTCTGGTTCGGGGGTGTGACAGGTTGGTATCAGAGCTTTGTTTATAGTGAACTAGCATATCTAGCCACACATGGATATGCAACTATAAACCAAAAAGAGGGACTAACATAACTCTGAACAAAACAAGTAAATAAAACACCCTTGCTTGCACTAGGAATAGGAACATAACGCCGAACCAAACAAAAATAATACTAGTATCTCGGATAATTTGGGACTGTTCTTAGTGATACCAAGGAGTGAATGTAGCCTGATCAACTACATTCTCTCCAAGGTAAAACTAACACACGTTGGGATGAGATCGGGATTTCTAGGGAATCTAAAACTACACCCCTACCACCGGAAAGAGAACGCCTACTTGATCTATGCGATAATTGTAGCATCCTAGGAATAACGTTAGCATAATTACGCACTCTCGCATACCACATGGCTGGTTTTCATCACCCTGGAGACCCCTACTTCCCTAACCAGGGGAACAACGGATGGCTAGAGGAGGAGCCCGAGGAAGAGCCTGAGGAGGAGCCCGAGGAAGACCCCGAAGAGGAATCTGACGGGGAACCGGAGGCCGAAGTTGATGGCGAGCCGGCCGAATCAGAGGAAGATGAAGGAAGCCTCGAGGAGGATCAGGCCCCGGACATGGGTCACGTCGCACCTCCTGTTCGTGAAGTGCCACAGGATCCCCACGCCCCACCAGTGAACCCCGCGAGGGAGGATCGCCCCCCAGAAGCCGTGATTGCCGACTTACGGCAACAACTGTTCGCCATGGAAGCACGAGCCGTGCAAGCAGAGCTTGAGAGGGATGAGGTCATTGTAGACATGACAGAGATGGCGCAGCTGTTGGCTCAGCACTTCGGCATATGATTTCACCGTTATAGTAGGACGCAGCTCATCGCAGTTAGGGATAGACTTATCTTAGTAGGTCGTTAGGAAATATGCTATGTACTCCGACTCTATGTTTAAGTGACTACACTACTCATAGAGTCGTTATGCTGTCGAACTAGTATCACTCATGTATGCTACTACGAGCAAATTTTCATGTACCAAATGCGGATAATATTAATAAATTTTTACGTGTTTTATTACGATATTGCAAATTGCTATGTGTTGAGAAATTATTATTTATTGGTCAATGGTAGTAGTGTTTAAATTCGTACCATGCACCTAGTCAGTAGGATCACGACCTCACAGAAACAACATACCCTCAACATCTTTCCGTATTGTGACAGAAAGATGCCTCCCCGACCAGCCCACGGAAACCCAAGACCAACCCCACCTGAAGTTGACTCAGCCGCTTTCCAGGCAGCTGTATCTGCTGCAGTCACTGCAGCGATTGCACAAATTCAACAAGGGAACAATGGAGGAGCCGGAAGTTCGAACAATGGAATGAATCAAGGAACCACCAAGACATGTACCTACAAGGACTTCACAAACGCCAAACCACGAACTTTTAACGGCACGGGAGGAGTGATCACTCTGAAACGATGGATCGAAAAGGTGGAGTCGGTATTCGAGATATGCGACTGCCCTGAGCACATGAAGGTGAAGTTCGCGGCCTGCACTTTTGTGGACCAAGCGCTCACCTGGTGGAACGAACATGTAGAATCCATGACGCTCCCTGTAGCCAACTCTATGCCGTGGACAGAGATGAAAGAAATGTTGATGGCTGAGTACTGCCCACGAGGCGAAATACAGAAGATGGAGCAAGAGCTATGGAACCTCACTGTGCAGAACGCGAATATCGATGCCTACATATCGAGATTTAGCGAACTATCTCTGCTGTGCCCGGGTATGATCACCTCGGAAGGAAAGAAGATTGAGCGATTCGTCTGGGGACTCACATCACCAATTCAAGGGAATGTGATAGCTGCAAACCCCGAAACATTCGACAGTGCGAAAAGATTGGCAAAAAGGTTGTATGACCATAACAACAATAAGGGAGAGAAACCGGTGGAGACTGAGAAGAAGAAGGAAGGTGATGGCAAGAGGGGAAAGAACAATAAGAGGAAGGGGCGCCAGGGCCCCGACACCTCCAAGAAGCAGCAGACAGTGGCGGTTAATGCTGTTACCGCACCGGTTCCAGCCGCACCACATGCTCCAACCTCAGCCACTTCAAATGCTTCCAAACCTTATTCCGGTAATTTTCCCAAATGCAACAAGTGCGGTTTCCATCACTATGCAGAATGCAAGGATTTTCAGTGCACCAGTTGCAACCGAAGGGGACACACTGCAAAGTACTGCAAGGCTTACCCTCCCCATAACCAAAATCAGGGAACCAACAGCAACAACCCTCGCAACAACAACAACACCCATGCCAGCGGCAATAACGCAGGGCCTAGCTACACCTGCTTCGGATGTGGGAAGACTGGACACATCCGCCGAGACTGTCCTAACAACAACAATTTAAGAAATGGAGGAACAGGAAGGATGTTGACCATGGGTCAGGGTGAGGCCATTCAAGACCCCTCTGTTGTTACCGGTACGTTTCCCTTAAACCACGCTTATGCATGCATCTTATTTGACACCGGAGCGGAGCGAAGCTTCGTAAGCAATAAGTTTAAGCATTTATTAAAACAACTGCCCCAAAAGCTAAATGAAACCTATACGGTGGAAATGGCCAATGGGAAAACCGAATCCACTGGGGATATCTACACCGGATGTACCCTAACTCTTAATCAACACGTCTTTCGAATAGATCTAATGCCAGTGTCAATTAGGAGTTTCGATGTGACCATCGGCATGGACTGGTTAAGCCCCCACCATGCCGAAATTATGTGCCATGAGAAGGCCGTCCGTCTTCGCCTCCCAAATCACGAAACCCTAGTAATTTACGGAGACAAATCTAGCATGAACCTTCGCCTCGTTTCATGCATCAAGGCACAAAAATATCTAAGAAGGAACAATCTGGCGTTCCTAGCTCACGTGGTGGATAAAACCAAGGAGGAGATTAACGTTCGAGACATTCCCGTAGCATGTGAATTCCCGGACGTGTTTCCTGAAGATCTCCCGGGAGTACCCCCAGAGAGACAGGTTGAGTTTCGAATCGACCTTATTCCAGGAGCAACTCCTCTCGCTAAATCACCCTACCGGCTGGCTCCTGCCGAGATGCAGGAATTATCCAGCCAACTCAACGAACTTTTGGACAAGGGATTTATTCGACCTAGTTACTCGCCATGGGGAGCTCCGGTGCTCTTTGTCAAAAAGAAGGACGGATCTTTTAGAATGTGCATCGATTACAGAGAATTAAATAAACTCAAAATCAAGAACCGCTACCCACTCCCACGAATCGACGATCTATTTGACCAGCTCCAAGGAGCTAGTTATTTTTCTAAAATAGATCTACGGTCCGGATACCACCAACTCAAAGTCCGGGAAGAGGATATTCCAAAAACCGCTTTCCGAACTCGCTACGGACATTATGAATTTGTCGTAATGCCCTTTGGTCTAACGAATGCCCCTGCCGTATTTATGGACCTAATGAATCGAATCTGCCGACCGTTCCTCGACAACTTTGTCATTGTTTTTATCGATGACATCCTCGTCTATTCTCGAAGCAAGGAAGAGCATGGCCAACATCTCCGACAAGTCTTAGAAACTCTGCGATCAGAAAAACTTTACGCCAAACTCTCTAAGTGTGAGTTCTGGCTGCGAAGTGTGAATTTCCTAGGTCATGTAGTCAGCCAAGATGGAATCCATGTGGATCCCTCTAAGGTTAAAGCTGTAGAAGGATGGGCAATCCCGACAACGCCCACAGAAATTCGTCAATTCTTGGGATTAGCATGCTACTATAGGAGATTCATTCAAAACTTCTCTAAGATCGCCAAGCCACTTACCTCGCTTACGCAAAAGGGCGTACCATTCAAATGGACAGACAAATAGGAGATTGCGTTTCGAACCTTGAAACAAGCTCTCTGTAGCACACCTGTACTATCTCTGCCTGAAGGAACAGAAGATTTTGTAGTCTACTGCGATGCGTCAAATCAGGGCTTAGGTTGCGTTCTCATGCAACGTGGGAGAGTGATAGCCTACGCATCCCGCCAACTAAAAATGCATGAAGTAAACTGCACGACCCATGACCTAGAGTTGGGAGCTGTAGTCTTTGCCCTAAAGATTTGGAGGCATTACCTTTACGGTACAAAGTGCACCGTCTTCACGGATCACAAGAGTCTCCAACACATCTTAAACCAAAAGGAGTTGAACATGAGGCAACGAAGATGGGTTGAATTGTTAAACGATTATGAGTGTGAGATTAAGTACCACCCAGGCAAGGCCAACGTGGTAGCTGATGCCTTAAGTCGGAAAGAGTACTCTAATCGTTGTACGAAGACTTTCTCGATAACCATTCAATCGCACCTGGCCACTCAAATTGCAGTAGCCCAGTCAGAAGCCATGAAGACGGAAAATAGAGCAAGCGAAGCATTGCGCGGAATGGAAAAGAACCTGGAGGCAAAGGAGAATGGAGTATACTATTTCATGAACCGTATTTGGGTCCCTAAATTTGGAGGGTTCAGAGATGTTGTCATGAAGGAAGCCCACAAGACGCGATACTCCATTCATCCCGGTTCCGATAAGATGTATTTGGATATTAAACAACACTATTGGTGTCCTAACATGAAGGCAGAAATCGCGACCTACGTCAGTAAGTGCCTTACGTGCGCCAAAGTAAAGGTGGAATACCAAAAACCCTCAGGATTGTTACAACAACCGGCAATCCCTAAGTGGAAATGGGAAGGGATTTCTATGGATTTCGTGACCAAGCTACCCAAAGCGTCGGATGGATTAGACACCATATGGGTAATAATTAACCGACTGACGGAATGTGCCCATTTCCTGCCAATTAAAGAATCGTACAAGATGGAGAGATTGACGCGTTTATACATTCGAGAGATCGTGAGACTCCACGGAATACCAACATCTATCATCTCGGATAGGGACAGTAGGTTCACGTCCCGATTTTGGCAATCACTCCATAAGGCGATGGGAACAAACCTCGATATGAGCACCGCTTATCACCCACAAACGAATGGTCAAAGCGAGCGAACCATCCAAACGCTCGAAGATATGCTCCGCGCATGCGTGATAGACTTTGGAAAGTCTTGGGACACCCACCTACCCTTAATCGAATTCTCATACAACAATAGTTACCATTCGAGCATCAAGGTGGCTCCTTTCGAAGCACTGTACGGGCGTAAATGTAGATCACCGTTATGTTGGGTTGAAGTAGGTGACACCCAGCTAGCAAAAACACACATGTCGGACAAAGCACTAACGGGACCGGAGATCATCCGCGAAACCACGGAAAAGATCGTTCAAATCAAAGCTCGGTTGCAAGCATCGCGTGACCGACAAAAGAGCTATGCTGATAAACGCCGAAAGCCCATAGAATTTCAGGTCGGTGATCGAGTACTGTTAAAAGTCTTGCCCTGGAAAGGAGTCATTCGTTTTGGGAAGCGGGGAAAACTAAATCCGTGATACATTGGACCTTTCGAAATCGTCGCCCGAATTGGTCCAGTAGCATACAGACTGCAATTACCCGCAGAGCTAAACGGTGTACACCCCGTGTTTCATGTCTCTAATCTAAAGAAGTGCCTATCAGACAAAACCCTTGTCATTCCTCTTGACGAAATCGAAATCAATGAGAATCTCCTGTTCGTCGAAGAACCATTCGAAATCATGGACAGGGAGGTGAAGCGTACTAAACAGAGCCGCATCCCAATCGTGAAGGTACGGTGGAACGCAAAGCATGGGCCAGAATTCACTTGGGAACGCGAAGATTAAATGAAGCAAAAGTACCCTCACCTATTCTAGCATTCTCAAATCTAGCTTTCAAACAGAATTTCGGGACGAAATTCACTCTAACGGGGGGATGATGTCACAACTGGAAATTTTGTGTCTTGTAAACTATACACTCAAGCTAATGTAAATCCAAAAGCTTAAGAACATGTGTAACACCCATGATTGTAACAACAAAATTTCAATCAAATACACCATACGATCATTTCAAATGGTCAACAAGCAATTGGAAACCCTAGAAGTTCTTACTTAGGTCCACTTTGGGCTAGAACTTCCTAATTGGGCCTAATAGACCAATAAACTTCCAATTTGACTAATTTGGGTTTAGAACTCTTAAATGGGCTCTAATTGGACCCACATCTATTTGTTTCAACATTCTTGGGCTATGTTGGACCTAGAATGAAAGGAATTATAAGCCTTGATACATGAATAACCTAAACTAGTCCAATAAAAATATAAAAATCCTACCACATTTCTTTAGACTTAAAACACCCAAGATTAACTCTAATAGTGGGCTTAGGGGAAAAGGCCCAAATTTTCTCTTTCCTTCCAAAAATCTCGGCCCAATGCACAAGCCCAAGAGGATGGAAGAGTTGACTTGTTGTGCCACATCATTTGGGATGGAAGAGTTGACTTGTTGTGCCACATCATTATTACCTATTGGATATCCATGCAAATCATCTCATTCTTCCATGCATGTCACTTCAAAAATCACTCTCTTCTCTCCTCCCTCTCACTCTCGGCCGAACATAACACACACACTCACAAAAATCCATCCCATTCTCTCTAGATCACTCAAGAACACTCCTCCCTCCCCACTCCAAGAATCTCGAAATTTAGGAGCTTTCAAGAGGATCTTGCAAGTTAATCATCATTTTAGGTAAGTTTTAGTTATATCCATGATCTAACTACTTTACTCCATCAAAAACCTCTTCTAAATCTATTCCAACTTGTGATCATGCACCTTAGAAGTCACCAAACTCGAGATCTACCAAGGAAAGGTGCTAAGGCCGAAAAATCACTCCATTTTCTTCCATCTTTTCTTCCAAAAACCGAAAGCTTCAAACAAGGTGAGCTTCATACCCCCTATTTTCGGTTTTCATAAGTTTTTTTTTTTTGGGGGGGGGGGGGGGGGGGAATACAAGTGAAAGTGTAGATCTATATGTGTTTTGTATGCTTTGTATGATTTCCATGCTTATATGTGTGCTTTTGTGTGTTATAATGTTGGATCTAGCCATAAAACCCCTCAAAACCGAGATATACCTTATGTTAAATGATTTTAGCATCAAATATATTTCTACATACAAAGTATTTCTAGAAAAATGACTAAATGGTTTAGTAACAATTTCTTTGGACTAAAAACACCATTTTTGGACTTAAAATGAGAAAAATCCAAAATTTAAGGGCCTAAATTGATAAATCACGAATTCTGATGGATGAACTATGTCAAAACAGTTTCAATAAAACAATTTCTGGAAATATACTCATTTAGAGGATTAAAAACATAAATTTCAAGCTTAATGGGCTAAAAATGACATTTTCGGCCCAAGGAGGCCCATTATGCGAGATTTTCCGTTTTGGAGGGCCAAAACTGTATTTTTCTGTAAAACAGTGGACTATAAGTGATCCAAGTCCTTTTCAAAGGTTTAAAATGCTTTTTAAATTTAAAAAGGACCAAAGTTGCAAAAAAAAATTTACAATTTGGGCCAAAATTGTCAAACTTTTGAAAAAGAAGGGTTATAACCGAGAAAAACTGAAATTCAGGGACTCAAGCTGTTTTCTATGAAAAATATGCTGGAAAATACTTATTTCAATAATTTTTGGTATTAAAATGTCAAGAAAATTGATTTAAGGACCAAACCGGAAAGTTTTTAAATAAAGGGTTGAAAAAGTAAAGTTTTACAAATAAGGAGGGGCTGAAAACAGAAAAATTCTCAAGACTAGTTCAATACATGCAATTTGATCAAATGATGGTACCACGACTATCGACGAAATACAATACATTACAACACCAAAAGTCGTTGTCAAACGAATTGGTTCGGTCTCGAACCAATAAAAATCCGAAACTACTAACACGACGACACTATGACATTTCGACATTACGAATCATAACTAACAACGTTTGGGAAGTCAATACACATGCGAGTGTGCACAGACATCTACGCACCACCTTTGGGCCCCAAAAGTGTAAAATCTTGTTCGTTGAGCCTAGCTAGCCCAATGACCTGATCTTAAGGCCCGAAGACCTCTCTCTTACGAAGTGTTGGGTTTTACCGACCCGACATAACGTAAAAGGACTTTCAATGGCTTGTATACTACTGGTCCCCAAGGGTCCTTTGGTATTGCTAGTAAAGTCTACATTTTCATGCGAGGCGAGTCTGGGACCCCTCGTACCCTTTATCCCCAACCGGCTAATGGAGTCACTGAGGCCTTCGTGTCCTCGTTCTCTTCGGGTGTGGGACTACACGTAGTCAGGGCGGTTGGATAACGTGATTAGTACGGACGACGCCTACGGGATCGTTAGTATTGCTATAGACTAGTCGTTTGTGTAATGTGTGTTTGTAGCAAATAATCATGCTCAAAAATAATCCAACGTCGCCTGGTACCGATAACTTCACACGTTACAATTGTTTCAATGTACGTTCATGTAATTCAAAGAATTAGGAAAACATCGGGTTTTCCTAGGGTATTTCAATACATACGGATTCAGAATGCACCCAAATTTTAAATGAACAATTTTTACAAGTATAGAAACAAACAAGCATACCTATGGATCTTCACACATTCTTGACTTTACTATTTTCAGAAAATATCGGATTTTCTGGTGTTTTTCAAAACATTACAAACATTGGATTTCAAACATTACTTATGAACTCACCAACATTTCATATGTTGACGTTTTTCAAAATACTTGTATTCTCGGTAACAGATAAAGTGAAGGATGAATTGTACTCTATGACGTTTTGCTGTGGTTTAATTTAGTATCAAACAGATATTTTTGAGAATGTAATATTTTGGGAACAATGTAATGGATGTAAACGCTACCACTTGTATCATTCCAAATGTTGGTGATGTATAATGTTATGTTTCATGTATATTCATTGTGATGGTATTCAATTGAGTCACGACAGCCCTCGGACGTTTCCGCCGTCTGGTTCGGGGGTGTGGCACCTTAATCACTTTGCTCTTGAATCTCTTCAAGATCAATTTGCCTCCCACTGTCTTCTTGACTTATCAGTTCCCTTTCTCGGAAAACTCCTCTTCTAGCAACGAAGACAACATTGTCACTCGGTCTGTAGAAGAGATAGCCAAAAGACTTCTGTGGATAGCCGATGAAATAACACTTCTCACTACGAGGTTCGAGCTTGTCGTGAGTCTCTCGTCTTACAAAAGCCTCGCAACCCTAAACCTTAATATGTGCCAACGAGGGAGCTTTCCCTATCCACATCTCGTGTGGAGTTTTGGTAACCTTCTTGGTGGGAACTAAGTTAAGGATATGGGCGGCCGTCTCTAAGGCATACCCCCAGAAAGCTATTAGTAATGAAGCTCAACTCATCATAGAACGAACCATGTCCAACAAATTCCGATTGTGTTTCTTAGCCACACCATTCAATTGTGGCATTCTCGGAGGCGTCAATTGCGAAACTATTCCGCATTCTTTTAGATAGTCGTGAAACTCAAGACTTAGGTACTCTCCTCCTCAGTCTGACTGAAGCATCTTGATTTTCCTGCCCAATTGATTCTCCACTTCATTCTTGAACTCTTTTAACTTTTCAAAGGTTTCTGAATTTTGCTTGATTAAGTAGATATATCCATATCTGCTATAATCATCCGTAAAAGTCACGTAAAAGCGGAAAGCATCCATTGTGGTGGATCTAAAGGGCCCACATACATCAGTATGTATGAGATCCAATAGACCCTCACCCCTTTCACAAGTGCCAATAAAGGATGACTTGGTCATCTTCTCAAGTAACAAGATTCACACACGCCATCGTCCCTAACGTCGAATGACTCCAACACTCCATCCTTTTGGAGTTGGGCTATGCGTTTCTTGTTGACATGGCCAAGGCGACAATGCTACAAGCATGCTTTATCTAGACTAGTAGACGAATCAATATTCAATACATCATTTCCTAAATTATCAACAACCATCACAGATTCATAAATCCCATTACAAGGTAATGCATTGAAATAAAAGACACCATTCAAATAAACATTAATAGAACCATTGCTATTATCAAAAGGATATCTGAAACCTTGTCTAAACAATCCATGAAATGATAATAATGTTTCTTGGCATATCTGGCGAATAACAACAATTATCTAAATCTAATCCTAACCCATTACTCAACACTAAAGAATAAACTCCGACTCTGGTCATAGGCGACGATCTTCTGTTTCCCATAATCAAGTTTATCTTCCCATGTTCCATCTCCCTACTTCTTCTTAGGCCCTGCAAATTAGAACAAATGTGGTAACCACTCCATGTATCAAGAACCCATGAAGTAGCAAATGATGAGTTGTTAGATTTAATAGAATACATACCTATGAAGGTGGGCTTAATCTTTCCATCCTTTATGTCTTGTAGATACTTAGGGCAACTTCGTTTCCAGTGGCCCTTCTGGTAGCAGTAATATAACTCTGCTTCTTTGGGGTCGGAAGAGGGTTTGACCGAACCAACTTTGGTTCCACTAGAAGAGGAACCATCATGGGGCTTACCCTTTTGGTTGCTCTTACATGGAGCCTTCCTCTTCTTTCCCTTTCCTTATCCAATTGCCAACACGGGAGCAGCCACAGTAGAGGATGATGCAACAAATTTGTCCTTAAGATTGCTCTCATCTGTCCTTAGGAGCCCTTGGAGTTTGCTTAAGGTGACCTATTCCTTGTTCATGTGGTAGGTCATCCTAAATTGGTTGTAAGACAAGGGAAAGGAGTGGAGAATGATGTCGATAACTAGATCTTCCCCAAAGTTAACATTTAACTTGAAAAGACGATCAACATACCTCTGCATCTTTTGCAAATGCAAGGTTAGGGACTCTCCACTCCCCATATTAGCGATGATAATGTTGGTGATGATCTCATAGAACTCTTGCCTTGCGTTTGGTGGTACCTCTCCAACAAATCTTGGTGCATTTCGTATGGATACATGTCCTCATAGGACTTTTGGAGTTCAAGATGCATAGTGGGCAGCATAATGCAGTGAACTTTCGTTGCATCACGCTCGTGGGCCTCAAAGACGGCCATTTCTTCGGGAGTAGCGACTTCTAGATTGATCTTTTCAAGCTTCTCGTCGAGGACATATTATTTATCCTCGTAACGAGCAATCATGCAAATGTAACTTATCCATTCGTTGAAATTCGATCCATGAAACATCACTTTTTGACATAGGCTCATTAAGGAGAATGAACCAGGAGCATTGTTGTTTGCGTTAGACATCTGCAAATAGAAAGGAAAAAAGATTGTTTAGAATTGAATCCCCAATTAAACACCCAAATGAGAAATCAGGGATAGGACACAACAACATTATTTACAACTTAGAAAGGGATTTCGTACTCTAAAAGTAACTAATTTGTAGGTAAGTGATTGACGATTCACTAATTTTCACCACGAAAAACATAAAAGAGATCAAGTTTAAAATGTATTTGAAAACTCCTAGATCTTTGAGATTCATTGAACTTTTAATTGGCATGTTTAAATCTCGATATACACTTCAAATTTCCGGCTGGGATGCCGAGGATCTCAAACAAGTTGTGAATAACCATGCGAATCAACATGGTGCACTCAATGTCTCTATCACCTAATCAATGTGCCGGTTAGCCACGCACGCTCCATTGATCTGTGACAAACATCGAGCCACCCTTTTCCACCAATGTCAATCCCAAATTAGTGTGCCGGTTATCCACGCACGCTCCACTAAAGTAACTAAGATTGGGAATTTGTAAAAACATGTTAGTTACTTTGCAATATTCATTATACTTATAATGAGGTATTAGGTGCCCTATCCTATCCGTTCGGCTAACGACCCTCCACGAATCAAGCAAGTGGTGGGTGTGAGTGTACACCCATTAAGTGTCATTTTATAGGCAGCAACCTTATACCCATTTTATAGATCGGCTTCGTGAATGAGGCCTACTAGCGATAAGACTAGCTTATTCTTATATATATATATATATATATATATATATATATATATATATATATATATATATATATATATATATATATATATATATATTAATCTTGTAATAATATAATAGTATAGGGTTGAATTTTAACCTTGTAAAACTCTAAGGGTTTGAAATTTAAATTACTCAAAATTAACCTTTTAATCATAAAATTTAAATTTCAAAACTTGAGGACAAGTTTTGAACTTTTCAAAACAAAAGGGATTAAATAACAAATAATTTAAATTAAACAATTAATTTCATAATTATCCATATTTGACCTAATCCAATTTTCGTTACAAGATAATTACCAAATAATTCAAACAATCCATATTTATGATATAAACAAACTATTATTCAAAAGATTTGAAATTATCTATTGTTTTGGTAGGGATAATCATTCAAATACAATAAAAATCGTATTTTATCTTCAAAAAACAATTTAGTCATTAATCCCATAACAAAACTGCAACACAATCCCTAAATATCCTCTGCCTGATGCATAGAGTCACCGAGTCAGTCCTGGACTCGCCGAGTTGACTCGGGAAGAGGCAAGAAAAATGATTTTCAGTAATTAAACAGTTAAAGAATCACATACAACAGAAACCAATCAAGGCTCTGATACCACTGATGGGTTTTATGCATAAGAACAATCCTATGTGCTCATACAAACCCTAATGCTTGGATCTAGGTTTCTCTATTTTATATGCATTGAATCCAAGACTTGCAAACCCTATCCTAGCATATATAATTCGAAAATTAACTTAATACATCAGATCTAGATGTTTACTTCTTCAAAAAGTGGCTTAGATCTTCTTATCTTCTTATTTTGATCTTAGAGTCACAATTGTAACTCCTCTAATGGATCACAAACACCTCAAGCAAGAAGGAAAATTTGAGAGAGGAGGAAGGATGCTAATTTTCGGCCCTAGGGTTTCTCTTGGAAGAAAGTGGCCAAAAATTGGAGCCTTGGGGACATATTTATAGTGATAGCTGCTAGGGTTTCAGTCTAAACCCTAATGGATAACTTAGCCAGCAAGCAGCCCAAGGAAGCTTCTGGAATAAGGCCCTTGGATGAAATATGATGATCCTTCATCATAATTTCGTTCCCCTTTAGTCCATTGGGTTCCCTTAGCCCAAAACTCAGCTATCATACATTTGACAGTTTATGCCCCTTTTATTTAATTAATCTCTTTTAGTCATCAAATTAATTCCTAATAAATTTATGACCAATACTAATTAAATAAACATGATTTCTCTTTTAATATATTATCCTTATAATATATTAATAAACCATAATATCCTCTCTCTCTCTCTCTCTCTCTCTCTTTCTCTCTCTCTCTCCTCAAATTACCTTGTCATGTTGCTTCGATGAAGGCAACCCAAAAGGACCATGCACAACCGGGTCAAGTACATACTAAATATAGTTACGGACTTAGAAACTCATCCAACAGAAGGTATGAGTTTGGATATTCACCCGACACCTCTATTTATAGCATGGAAGAGAACTCTACTCAACGAGTTGGGACTCCTACTCGTCGAGTCTAGGCCAGGTGTCACTATCTGGTGGCTAGCCTTGGGGAGAAAGCAATGGTTAGGATTGTGTCACGTCACCCGATTTCGCACAGCTCATTCCCGACTTAGAAAAATCATAACTTTTGCATACGAGCTCCGTTTTGGATGTTTTTTATATCAACGCGTAGGTGGGATCATACTCTACAGACTTTCGTTTAGACTCCATTGGCTAATTTTGACTTAATTTTTACAGTTATATTTTTAACATGTCGGGACAGAAAAAGTCCTTTAAAAATTCATAACTTCTTCATCCGACATCCTTTTTTGTCTGCCTTTTTACCATTGCGCTACTAATAATGAGATCTTCAATTCTCATTTATGTTGCGTTGGCCAAAAACCACTCGATCTTAAATTCGAATACCAGGTTGTGCACTGTTAGGTCAAATCTGAGAAAAATCATAACTTCCTCATATGAAGTCAGCTTTGGGCGTTCTTTTTATGCACGCTCTCGGTTTAACCTATACTACGCCTTTTGTTTAGATTGATAATGCTAAAAAGTACTCTATCGTAAATTCACTATTTACGTCACACAGTGTCATGTTGGTTTTGTCGCGAAACTTCAACAGACCATAACTTCTTCATTATAACTCGGATTTCGACATTCTTTATATGTCTGAAATTCTTGTCACGGCCACTAAAACTTCCTTCATCAATATCGAGTCTATCTGACACTTAAATTTTGACGCTTATTTTTATCATTTATTTACTATACCTTTATAAATAAGTATGAAACACAAAAATTCACATAATACTAAAATAATTCATCTTTATTACTTCAAAACGAGTTAGAATAGTTGACTTGACTATTACATCACCATACTAATGCTTAGCCCTGAGACACTGGCGTTACATTTCACCCCCTAACACTACCACATAATAACATAACATAACATACATAAATATCCTGTCAGATATATCTCGGTGCCCTACCTACCCCTTCGGTATCTTTCACCCAGTATCCGGGGACTATTTCACCCTCTACCACTACCATATAATAACATAGCATAATAGCACATAAAGCATACAGATAGTGGCATACCAGATAATTATCACAAAGACAATCATCTAACTAGCAACTCCTACTAGTGGGCCGACATTGTGGCCTTAGACCAACTTCTACTTCAAAGTAACTCACCTCACACTGCTGAAGTCCCATAGACAAAACCATCGCAATTGGATGAAAACTTCCCAAACTGTCAATATCAAAACAACACCCAATTAATAATTAGGTTCCAACACAAAATCATAAGTCCATGCTTGGGGCTAAAAGACTACTTTACCCCTATCCTAGCTTGATTCAAACTCAAGTCCCAATGTCATACCCCGCTAAAGCGGAAACACGAGGTGTGGAAGTATAAAGGGTTTCAGAGAAAAAGTTAAAAGAGAACACCAACCATAGTGTTAAAAATTATTTTAAATTTATAATGGGGTTGAACAACTTTTAAAAGAAATTGCAATGTAAATTGAAATACAACACATATGAATGCTCCTAAAAGTGATGTGACTCTACGTGCCTCTTACTAGATGATTCCTGAAAAAGCATGTAAAACAAGCGTTAACTATAAAAATAGTTGGTGAGTACTCGTAGATTAAAATAATAATATTGGTTTTGTAACGCCCCGATTCTCAGGTATTGATTTATGTTGAATCTTTTTGGTCTTTGGGTCTACTCGACGAGTTGGTCGCCCTACTCGTCGAGTAGTAGCGGGTTGGTCCACGCGTTTTAATGACCTACTCGCCGAGTCCAAGAAGGGACTCGACAAGTAGGAGATGACTCGGCGAGTAGGAGATGACAGATGAAACCCTAAATCTTGCACCCTATTTAAAGAATCATAAGCCTCCTTTGGCCTCTTTACAGCCCCTTGAGAGTCCAATAAAACCTAATCTGTGTGGTGTTTCATTCTTGTGTGTTTTAAGCTTTGGAAAATGGATCCTTGGAAAAGAAGAGCTTGGAGGGAAAGAGGCTAGAAGCAAGGAAGGTGTGGGGAATCATAAATCTACCTCAGTTAGCATCATTTGAAGGTATCAAGTCACCACCTTTACCTCATTTCTTTCTAGACCTCTTTTGGGTGAGATTTAAGGTTATTTTGGCTTGTTTATGATGATATTGTGGTGTAAGAGCTAGATCTGAAGTTGTAACTGTAGATCTGGACCCTTCCTGGGTTTTAGGTTCATAAAGTTCAAGCTTGGTCACGTATGAAGCCTCCCTTGAGTGTAAAGCTCCATTATAAGATTGGATTTGTCATTTAGAGTCTTTTTAGCCATGCATGCACATAAAGTTCACAACTTTACTTGATAAGCATGCCTAAGGAAGTTGGATATGCAATTTGGGGCCTTGGTATGGCTTAAAAAGTATCTACATGGTTAAAGGACTGAAGGGACTCAGCAAGTCATATGAAGATGGGCATTGAACTCAACGGGTTGGATGAACAAGTCGATGAGTCTGATGAAGATTGTCGTAGACTGGATGAGTTGGATGAATAACTCGGCGAGTCGGTTAAGGTTTCCCCAATTGATGGATGCGTGTGAACTTGTTGAGTTGCAAGAAGGAAAAACCCGACGAGTGGCCTTAGATCTTCAACCGCGAACTTTAGGAACTCGACGAGTCACTCCGGTGACTCGGTGAGTGGACGAGTATCTCAAGGAACTCGATGAGTAGTCAAGGATACTCGGCGAGCCAAGGTGAATACGGACTGTTGACCTTGACTGTTGACTTTGAATTTTACCATGGGTTGACTGGTTGACTTATGGGGTACCTTGAAAGGTTGGGAACTTACGAGTATGGTTGTATTATGATAATAGGTGTTGGAGTTTGTGGCAGTGATCCGAGAGTTTGAGTTCATCTACCGAGTCAACATTTGCAAGGTGAGTTATCATCACTATATTAAGGGGTCTAAGGCACCAAGGCCGGCCCATTGGATATGTTATCTTAGTAGTGTTAGATGTTGAGTATGAGTTAGCGTTGTGTGCTAGTGGTTATGCCAGTTAGGTCGGCCTGTAGGACTACCTGTGTTATTATATGTTATCTGCATGCTCAGTAGTTATGTCATTATATGTCGATATGTTATGTGGGGTGGGTTGAGGTGAGACTGCTTCGTGCGGTAATCCAAAAAACTCGAGAGCATTCTAGTTACGGGCTAAGGGAGACTCGTACTGTGGGATGATGGCAAGCCAGATGTGAGTTGTGGGCCGGAAGCAATCCAGACTCACACTGTGGGCCCAGGGGGTAATTCAGTTTGTAAGGCTGTGGACCCATTACATGTTGTTCAGTTGTGGTGTTATGATGTTGTTGACATGGTTACATGGATTGTATATGTATTGGTATTTTGGGGGAACTCACTAAGCTTTCGGGCTTATAGTTTCAGTTTATTGTTTCAAGTACATCAGGGGATCGTGGCAAGGCAAAGGGGTGATCGTAACACTCCTTGTTTTGATGATTTTGTTCTTGGGATACTCTGATATAAATATTTTGGAGACATGTTTTGTAGTAACTATTGAATTTGGAAAGCATTTTAAAAGTTATAAAGTAGCTTGATTTTTATGGGTGTTACAAGTTGGTATCAGAGCGTTGGTTTGAGTGAATTGGAGGAACATTCGTGGGAATCCAATCTCAAATCAAGGGAAGGTTTCCGAAATGATTTGTAAAATGGTTTTCAAAATAAGTAAAAGAGGATGCAGTGCGTACGATCAGCCGGAGCCAGTAAGTAGACCCCAAAATACCATATAGTTATTTGATTACGTTATATGTTAGAACAACATGCTAGTACTAGGCTAGGGATCTTCAGGAATTGCATGATAGAATTGCTTGATTACATGATGCCTGCTAGCCTAGGGTTTTTCCTAATATGAGATTGACATCATTACTATAGTTACTTGTGTATGCATCACGATTGTATATAATCAAGATCTTATAGCCCGAGAATGTTTAATTTGACCTTAGGGTAGGATCGGATATTTGAGAGTCTATAAGGTCCAACGTTATGTATGGCTAGCATAAACTAGCACTGCAGGGTTGATGGAAGTTTCATGGATGAGTGGGTAGTGACAAGCCATGAGGCTAGTTGTGAGATAGTTTAGCATTCCTTTAGGAATGAGAGTTGGGCGCTAGCTATGATATGTATGTTGTTAGGGTGTTGTGGTGATACTTGAGACAAATATGGGTAGGTGTGGAAGGTAGTATGGGCCCGTACTATTGAAAGCACAGGTCCCATACGCGTAGCAAGGAAGTCACAACCCCTAGGGTTTAGTCAGGAGTTGGTCACTTATTGTTATGCGACCCTCTGATATCTGTTGGTGTGTTTTCAGCATGGTGATGACGAGATGTTTTGTGACTGCATCCGAGTCAGGATCATGATCAGGGGACGGAGGCCAGGACATGCCTATAACACCTGATCATGTGGTATAGATGGGGATGGATGAGCTTGATGCCATGATTCGAGAGGTCCTACATGATGAGGTTTTCACTTTGTTCCAGGCACAGCTACCGGAGATGTTTGGGTCTATTAAGATCGTTATGGTCGAGTACTTTGACGAGCATTACACACACCTTGCAGAGATGGTTGCTGCCGCAGCTGCATCAGCTGTAACAGTGGCAGGAGGAGGTGGAGCTAGATGAGGTTTCTAGTATCGGGACTTCGATAAAACGAAGCCCCCGAGATTCGATGGTACTCAGTATGCGATTAGAGTTATGAGATGGTTATCTGACGTGGAGGGCTGTTTGTTCACGTGTTCATGTCCTACTGACCAGAAGGTCAGATGTGCCCTAAACCTGATGACGCTAGGGGATAAGGATTGGTGGAGACTGACTACCAGATTGTACACTAATGATCACAGAGCTGCTGTTACTTGGGAGTAGTTCAGGGAGATATTCTGCGCCCGCTATATTCCACGGGTGGAGCGGGGGCGGTTAGCTCAAGAGTTTTTGATTTTGAGGCAGGACGGAGAGTCGATGATGGAGATCAGCCGTATGTTCATGGAGAGGGCAATGTTCTGCTCAGAGTTTGCTTCCGAGTAGGCTTAGATGACTCGTTATCTGAGCATCCTCAAGAATGAAATCTATCAGTTTGTGTCTACTCAACGATGTGATACTCTGTTGGAGTTGCAGGAGGCTGCTAGGCAACATGGGTTGGAGACCGAGCTGTAGTTGAGGGAGCAGAGTTCGGCCCCAACATAGTTTCAGTCGGCACCGAAGCGATATAAGACCGTTGATTCGAGGGCTGGGGGTCAGCAAAGCCGCACATGTGGGAAGTGCGGTAAGAGTCATTTAGGAGTATGTCGAGTGGGTAGCGGATGCCATATGTGTGGCAAGGAGGGGCACTATGAGAAGGATTGTCGCCAGGGCACCCCAGTTTCGGGTATGAGGTTATACCACCACTGTGATCAGGTTGGCCATGTGAAGGCCAACTGCCTATTGCTAGCCGCCAATCCGGCATAGGTTCCAGTGCCAACTACATTGAGGATCGCTGATGGGAGGCCTGTTAAGGCCGAGCCCGCGAAGGCTTAGGGGCGTGCTTTCCAGCTTACGGCAGAGGAGGCTAGAGCAACACCGGATGTGTTTGCTGGTATGTTTCTATCCTTTATCTTGTTTATTATATCTTTGTTATGCTTATATGTGGTACCTGCGCTTAGGTACGTTTTTAGTAAACTCCGTGCCTACCTTGGTATTATTTGACTCGGGGGCGAGTTGGTCTTTCATTTCTTAGACGTTTAGTAAGGGGTTTGGTGTGCCAGTTAACGAGATAGAGTGTCCATTGCGAGTTTCTATCGCTAACGAACATGGAGTTTCTGCTTCTTCGGTCTACCGAGGATGTCAGTTAGAGTTTTTCGGAGTGGTATTTCCAATCGATTTTATTTCGATTCCCATGAGGGAAGTATGCGTGATCGTGGGTATGGATTGAATTAGTTGCTTTGGTGCCAAGATAGATTGTGAGGGCCATCGAGTGGTAGTTTGAACCCCAAGTGGGGGAGAACTGATAGTTTATGGCGAGGGCGCCCGAGCGGGGTCGGGATTCTATTCACCTGCTAGGGCTCGACAGTATATTCAGCAAGGTTGTGCGGGATTCCTAGTGTACATGTTAGATACGCGGGTTGGAGACCATAATTCAATTTTAGTGTTTCCAATGGTGAGGGAGTATGCTGATGTGTTTCTGGAGGAGCTGCTTGGGATACCTTCGGAGAGGCAGGTGGAGTTCCGGATCGACCTGGTACCGGGTGCGACTCCTATTGTCAAGGCGGCGTACCGTCTGGCGCCACCTGAGATGCAAGAGCTGTCTTCATAGCTGCAGGAACTGTTGGGAAAGCATTTAATTCGACCTAGCAGTTCTCCATGGGGAGTACTAATCCTCTTTGTTAGGAAGAAGGATGTATTGCACCGGATGTGCATTGACTATAGGGAGTTGAAAAAGTTGACCGTGAAGAACCGTTATCCACTCCCGAGGATAGACGATCTCTTGGACCAGTTATAGGGTGCATCTTGGTTCTCCAAGATTAAATTAAGATTGGGATATCATCAGGTCTGGGTTAGAGAGGAGGATGTGGTAAAGACCGCGTTTCGGACTCGTTATGGTCACTACGAGTTCATGGTGATGTCGTTTCGGCTCACCAACATGCTGTCAGTATTCATGGACCTGATGAATCGGGTCTGCATACCGATGCTTGATCGCTCGGTGATTGTGTTTATAGATGATATCTTGGTGTATTCCAAGACCCAAGAGCAGCACGAGGAACACCTCAGGGAGCTGTTGGAAGTTTTGAGACGAGAACAGTTGTATGCTAATTTCTCGAAGTATGAGTTTTGGTTACGAGAGGTCCAGTTCCTTGGACATCTCGTTAACCAGGAGGGGATTTTGGTCGACTCGGCCAAAATCAAGGTAGTTATACAGTGGGAGGTGCCGAGGTCTGCTTCGGATATCAAGAGTTTTCTGGGGTTAGCAGGGTATTACTGGAAATTTATTCGAGACTTCTCCAAGATTGCAGTACCCCTCACTCGTCTAATGAGGAAGGGGGTGGATTTTCGGTGAGGCCCCGAGCAACAAAGGGCGTTTGAGACCCTCCGACGATGTTTGTGTGAGGCTCTAGTTTTGACACTCCCCGAGGGAGTAGAGGATTTTGTGGTATTATGTGATGCATCCATCTTATGTTTAGGGGCGGTTCTCATGCAGAGAGGACGAGTGATAGGCTATGCATCACGAATGTTGAAGCCACATGAGACGAGATACCCTACACATGATCTGGATCTAGGAGCAGTGGTATTCGCTCTCAAGATTTGGAGGCATTACCTATATGGGGTCCGTTGTACCATATACACGGATCACAAGAGTTTGAGACATATCATGGATCAGCCGAACCTGAATATGAGACAACACCTATGGTTAGATGTAGTCAAGGACTACGATTGTGAGATCCTTTACCACCCTGGTAAAGCGAATGTGGTTGCGGATATGTTGAGCCACAAGTCAGCTGGGTCTTCCACCCCAACAAAGTGTATGAGGATAGCGGTGGATTCCCGGCTGGTGAGTTTGATCAGAAATGCCCAGGTCAAGGGATACGACCAGAGAACTGGAAAATGGAAAGGATCAAGGGAGAAAGCGCTCAGTATATTTAGGATAGGCGGGGGTTATTATCCCGATGTGGTCGAGTTTAGGTTCCGATGACTGGTGGAGTCAGGCAGACAATGATGGAGGAGGCTCATAAGTCTCATTTTTCCATACACCTGGGGGCCACCAAGATGTATCGAGATCTGAGTTTGAGTTACCGGTGGCCATGTATGAAGCAAGAAATCGCTTGTTATGTCGAGAGTTGCTTTACCTGTAGAATGGTCAAGGCCGAGCATCAGAGGCTGCATGGTAAGTTGCGGCCTCTGGAGATCCCCATGTGGAAATGGGAACAGATCACGATGGATTTCATCACAAAGCTGCCAAGGACAACGAAAGGGTTCGACGCTATATGGGTCATTGTGGATCGATTGACCAAGAATGCTCATTTCATGGCGATACAGGAGAGCTCTTCGGCCGAAAGGTTGGCCGACATATATGTCAGCGAGATAGTTGCTCGCCACAGGATTCCAGTCTCCATTGTCAGACCAAGATGTTAGATTTACCTCCCGTTTCTGGCAGAAGTTACACGAGGAACTAGGCACACGCTTGCACTTTAGCACAAAGTTTCATCCGCAGACAGACGGTCAGAGCGAGCGGACCATTCAGACCCTCGATGATATGTTGAGGGTGTGTGTCATTGATTTTGGTGGGAGTTGGGATTCCCACCTACCTCTTGTATAGTTTGCTTACAACAACTACCACTCCAGCATTGGCGCCCCACCTTTTAAGTTATTGTACAGGCGTAAATGTCGCACCCCGGTTTGTTGGGGTGAGGGTGGGCATTGAGTGATGGGAGGAACGTAGGTAGTCCTGCAGACTACCGAGAAGATTCAACAGATTAGGCAGCGGCTGCAGACCGCTCAAAGTCGGCAGAAGAGTTACGCCGATAGACACCGATATGAGTTAGAATTTCAGGTGGGAGATATGGTTCTTCTGAAGGTCTTACCATGGAAAGGTGTGATCCGCTTAAGGAAGCAGGGGAAATTAGGTCCCCGATACATTGGACCGTTCAGGGTCATTGCTAGGTTCGGCAAGGTGGCATACATGCTAGAGCTCCTGGAGGAGCTTAGTCGGATCCACAACACTTTCCATGTTTCGCAGCTGCGGAAGTGCATTGTGGATCAGGGGCAGTGGTGCCATTGGATGATATTTAGGTAGATGAGCACTTGAATTATGTGGAGAGGCCTGTGGCCATCCTTAAAAGGAAGACGGAAGTTTTGCGGAATAAGGAGATACCTTTAGTGAAGGTACAATGGGAGCATCTGAATGTATCTGAGTGGACGTGGGAGCTAGAGTCAGAGATACAGGAACATTACCCAACATTGTTCATCGCAGTAGACTTCGAGGGCGAAGTCTAATTCAAGTGGGGGAGAGTTGTAACGCCCAAATTCTCAGGTATTGATTTATGTTGAATCTTTTTGGTCTTTGGGTCTACTCGACGAGTTGGTAGCCCTACTTGTCGAGTTGTAGCGGGTTGGTCCACATGTTTTAATGACCTACTCGCCGAGTCCAAGAAGGGACTCGACGAGTAGGAGCTGGAAGATGAAACCCTAAATCCAGGGGGTTTTGCACCCTATTTAAAGAATCATAAGCCTCCTTTGGCCTCTTTACAGCCCCTTGAGAGTCCAGAAAACCCTAATCCGTGTGGTGTTTCATTCTTGTGTGTTTTAAGCTTCGGAAAATGGATCCTTGGAAAAGAAGAGCCTTGCAGGCAAGAGGCTAGAAGCAAGGAAGGTGTGGGGAATCAGAAATCTACCTCGGTTAGCATCATTTGAAGGTATCAAGTCACCACCTTTACCTCATTTCTTTCTAGACCTCTTTTGGGTGAGATTTAGGGTTATTTTGGCTTGGTTATGATGATATTGTGGTGTATGAGTTATATCTGAAGTTGTAACTGTAGATCTGGACCCTTCTTGGGTTTTAGGTTCATAAAGTTCGAGCTTGGTCACATATGAAGCCTCCCTTGAGTGTAAAGCTCCATTGTATTCTTGGATTTGTCATTTAGAGCCTTTTTAGCCATGCATGCATGTAAAGTTCGCAACTTTACGTTATAAACATGCCTAAGGAAGTTGGATCTGCAATTTGGGGCCTTGGTATTGCTTAAAAAGTGTCTGCATGGTTAAAGGACTGAAGGGACTCAACGAGTCGCATAGTTGACTCAGCGAGTCATTTGAAGATGGGCATTGAACTCGACGGGTTGAATGAACAACTCGGAGAGTCCAATGAAGATTTCCGTAGACTCGACGAGTTGGATGAAGAACTCGGCGAGTTGGTTAAAGGTTTCCCCAATTGATGGATGCGTGTGAACTTGTCGAGTTGCAAGAAGGAAAAACCCAACGAGTGACCTTAGAGCTTCAATTGCAAACCTTAGGAACTCGACGATTCACTCTGGTGACTCGACGAGTGGACGAGTATCTCAAGGAACTCGACGAGTAGTCGAGGATACTCGGCGAGCCAAAGTCAACACGGACTGTTGACCTTGATTGTTGACTTTAACTTTTACCATTGGTTGATTGGTTGACTTATGGGGTACCTTGAAAGGTTGGGAACTTACAAGTATGGTTGTATCATGATAATAGGTGGTGGAGTTTGTGGCAGTGATCCGAGAGGTTGAGTTCATCTACCGAGTCGACATTTGCAAGGTGAGTTATCATTACTATACTAAGGGGTCTAAGGTACCAAGGCCGGCCCATTGGATATGTTATCTTAGTAGTGTTAGATGTTGAGTATGAGTTAGCGTTGTGTGCTAGCGGTTATGCCAGTTAGGTCGTCCTGTAGGACTACCTGTGTTATCATATGTTATCCGCATGCTTAGTAGTTATGTCATTATATGTCGCTATTTTATGTGGGGTGGGTTGAGATGACACTACTTCGTGCGGTAATCCAAAAAACCCGAGAGTATTCCAGTTATGGGCTAAGGGAGACTCGTACTATGGGCTCAATGGCAAGCCATATGTAAGCTCTGGGTCGGAAGCAATTCAAACTCACATTGTGGGCCCAGGGGGTAATCTAGTTTGTAAGGCTGTGGACCCATTACATGTTGTTCTGTTTGGGTGTTATGATGTTGCTGACATGGTTACGTGGATTATATATGTATTGGTAATTTGGGGGAACTCACTAAGCTTTCGGGCTTATAGTTTCAGTTTTTTGTTTCAGGTACATCAGGGGATGGATCGTGGCAAGGTAAAGGCGTGATCGAACCGCTCCATGTTTTGATGATTTTGTTCCTGGGATACTATGATATAAATATTTTGGAAACATGTTTTGTAATAACTATTGAATTTGGAAAGCATTTTAAAAGTTAAAAATTAGCTTGATTTTTATGGGTTTTATACGTTTCATGAATTGAAATCAAGTTTTGATAAAAGTTTCCATAAACGAAAATACATTATTAAAATGAGTAAATAAGTTTGTATAAACAAAGTTCTTTGTCATCATGAGAAGTAAATTATGTTGCCCAAATGAGATGCAACGTTCATATTCTCATGGGAAATAAAGTTCGTTACTCAAATGAGTAACCAAGTTTCATTGCTAAAATGAGAAATCAAGTTCGTTTCTACAAGGAGCAAACAATTTCATTGCTAAAACATCTATATCACTACTAGAAAAACAACCGTTTACGACGCTCATTGTGCATCGTAAAAGGCTCAGACGACGCGCAAATGCGCGTCAAGGAAGGCCCTGTCATAATGAGAGACGACGCGCATTTACGACGCTCATTTAAGATGCGCAATTACGACGCACGTTTACGACAGGCAATGCGTATCAAGAAAGGCCCTGTCATAAAGGAAGACGACACGCATTCGCGTGTCGTAACCTTACGATGCGCGTGTTAATGACACGCAATGCGTATCAAGAAAGCCCCTGTCAAGAAAGGCCATGTCATAAATGAAGATGACACACATTTTTGCGTATCATAATTTTAACTGTTTAAAAAAAATATTATTTTTAGATTTACTAATTTTCAAATTAAATTTGTATTTAATGTCACATAATATAAAATAAAATGTCATATACAAAAAATACAATCCATTGCATAAAACTTAATGTCATACAAAATAATCGTTCCATGGAAAGATAAAACAGATCAATAGTTGTAACAACAATTTACAAACTAATTAGATAAAAGAAATATAAAAAAATATACCCTCAAATGCTTTTTAAAGTCTAATCTCCATGTCAGCTCTTCAACTCACTTCTCCATTTTGTCCTTAGGTTCTCTAAGGGCTCCAGCATCTCTTGCAATTTCAAAGGCACAAAGTAGAACATAATGTGATATTATTTTGCCACCTAGATGTTCTTCAGTTATGTGATGAGAATCATACCCCTTCAAAGGCACAACAAGTAGCCAATAACACTTGCTATGTCAAGCATAAGCACAGATAGAAATATGCCACTTTGAGTAAACTCAGTGTAAGTAAAGACTAGAGAGAAGATAACAACACATACCAAGTGATGGAGGCTTTGTTGCAAAGTGAACGACCAAGTCATCTACAAGAAACATGAATAAAACTTCCAAAATCTTATGTGTACCCATATCCTTCTTCTTTTAAAGTTTCTAGAATGTTTAGAATGCTCTCCTTACCTTGTTATTTCAAGTGTCAGGGGAAGAAAAGTCACAAAGTAGTAGAAAGTAACTATATTTATTGAAGAGTATCATGTAAACTTGTATGAAGTACCTCTTTAATGGAATGGTGAAGAACTGAATTCCTTCTTCGCCAAAAGCTCATGTTCTTCTTTCTGATGATCTTTTAAACGAGAGCTTCTTATCCCTAGTAACAAGGACCTAGGCACCCTGCCATTAAAATACATTTAAACAATATTACCAATTTACCCCTCCTGATATATTTGGAATAACTCTTTCTAGCTTCATATGTCAAAAGACTTAGAAATATTTCTAGCTCACCTTGGAATAAATGACATGGTCAATAGGTAAAGCAATTGTTGATGAAAAAGCATAGGAAGAAAATTCATGGCAGCTCTGTGCACTGCAGCCTCTTTAGCTACTGAAAGCCACTTTGGGGGCTCCAAAATTAGCAGCTTCCCCACAATTGAAACCTTTAAAGACAATGGTTTGATATTAGAGTCTATAAAAGTATAAATATATCCAACCACAATATATATATATATATATACATATATATATATATATATATATATATATATATATATATATATATATATATATATATATATATATATATGCAAAACATCACCATGGTAGAATCCTATGTGGTAAGCCCTTGGAAATGTCATTACAAATTCACCAGGGTTCTGTACTAACCTACAATCATGAAACAGAAGAAATTTTCAGTAGAATGTCCCAAATCTCAACAACATGTCCCAAATCCAACCACAATAATGTGAAGTGAAATTCATATAAGCATGGATTTTGAACAAAGAAATAACACACCTGCAACATGGAATGCCAGATGTAACAACAGGATCGGGTGATAGAAGGGTAGTCTTTTCGCCCATGCGTGTTAGAGAAGCTGTTAAACAAAAATGGCAGGAGCTTTATGTATTGCTAAAGAAGTAATTTGAAGCCCTAGACATTCCATGTTGACAAATAATCATTATATAAGTTCGTTTTTTGTCTTAGAAGTGGTTTAAGAAGGTGAGAGAGGCATACATTATAGCAGATCTTTTTATATGCATTGCAATGATATAATCAAGAGTAAGCATTTTACATACCTAACCAATAAACACCTCCACTATAAGCCTTTGAACGGATTACTTCCTCAAATGTGAATGCCAAAATATGATATCTTAGGGTTCATGTCCGATGTTGAATCATCGAAAACATGCTCACGGTAGAAACGTTTGGATATAAGTTTTGTTATTGTTGGATGATTTGGATACCTTCTCAACATTCTACACATAGGAAAAACAAAAAAAAATGGATTTAGTATGAAGTAGAAATATTCTATATATTATCAAACATATTTGTTTAGGATAATGATTAAGTAACTCACATATTTGCCAACTCTTTTTGCATTCGGCTTCCATCCATGCAAAGAATTTGTTCAATGCATGAATTAACCGACTTCCTAAATCTCCATGTTTCAGTAATAGCAGCAGCTCCTAAAAAATCATTAATAAATTCATAGTATGAAAATAGTAACGCAAGATAAATAAAAAGATTCCATTTTAATCAAAATAGCTAACAAAAACTTTCTCAATTTGATGGAATTTCAACAATCTTGTTTAGTAGCTATATAAACTACTTTGTATGCTTAGGGGGGGGGGGTGTTACTTACCTCCTGCAAGGTTGATGTGAAAGAGCCTATGACGATTTCCAGTAGCTGTGAGGAAAAACAAGTCACACCATTATAAGCTTTAGTGTATATAAGCATATTATAATATTCGTGAGTTCAACATAACCTATGCACCATAAGTGTTGTACAAACATATCTTTCAAAGCACAAGTACATAATAAAATCCAATACAAGCAAAGGTATTTTGAATACTTTGTTTCATTAAACTTGGTAAATGTATCATATTATATTTGAAACAAGGCATCACATAGTCAATCTCTTAAAACGTGATATTAACATACAATCGCTAAAACCAAAATTTTCAAAATACAATGCAAAGAATTGTGAGTAGTCATTTATACATTTTGAGTCAACTTTCCTCGGTAATCTACCTTAGTTTCAGTTCCCCTCTTCGGGTTGTCATTTCATCAAGTATTTCAGCTGAATCGATTTAAAAATCATTTTCCATCATTTCCGCATTAGATCCTTCCTTCTGTTGATATATATATTTGGATATAAATATACTTATAATATTGTATTTAGGAAAAAAAACAATTAATTGGCATACCCGCAAAAGACTCATCCTTTGAACAGGCCTTCCAATGAATTCTTCATATTTAGATGCATCGAGTTCTTGAAGATGCTCAGGTGGAAACAATTTGGGAAGAAAATACTAAAGTAATAAACCATACAAAATTAGTATAAATTTATAAAAATGAAATTAGCACAACTTTATAGTAAAAAAAAATCAATTTATATATACCATGATTCGAAGCAAGAAGACATCATAATGCTAAGCAGATGGATTTTGAAGATTGAATTCCTTTTGTTGAGCTATTTGTGCAGCTACACTATGATGAAAAAAGTACAATGCTGCTATCATCATAGCTGGAACTATAGTAGTAAAAACATGAACAACTGGAACCTTCACCGAAAGACTCCTTGCATTAAGCCATTTTTTTATTAGCATCTCATTCAAAATATGGAAAACATGTCTCCTGAGGTAAATAATGTTATTGGAATTCTTGTATTAATAATGATAATTTGTATGATTAAATGTTTATATTTGGGTATTATTATTTTGAAGACTGTGGAAACTTGAAAGAGAATCTAAGGCTGGAGGAAAGATAGGTAGTTTGTATGCTTAAGGAATTGAAGGTGGTGAAACAAAGTCAGAAGTTCTTCAGAATCTTGCAGAGTTCCAGTTTTCATGCGCAACTTCCCTCTTACTCTTACATTTATTTGTTTTTTATACAATGCTGTAACAGAAAGAAATGAAAGTAATTTTCTAAAACACCCCTAAATTTTTTTTATAAGGTCACAATGTAAATTAAACAGTGTTGTGGCCTATGTATTGTGGGCTAGTTATGATATGTTTTTGTAATTAATGGGCAAAGGGCAAAATGGTAATTTGAAATTTTGGGAATGTTATCAGGTGATGTTTAATGCGGTTTTGGAGAATGCATGCAGTGAACAAGGAGCTCGTATGTCTACTATAGATAGTTCCAGCAGAAAGTAGGGTGTTCAATGTGGCTGCTCCGATTGCCCCAGTTTCCTTGAAGGACTACGACCCCAAGAAAGCCAGATATTTTGGCCTCCTAATTTAATCGATAAAGTTTGCTCTGCACAGCCTATGAAACGTACCAAACAAGGGTAAATATGGAAACAAAAATAAACTTCCAAAGGGCTTTATGTTTATACCTGTTGGCAAACTAAACAAATCCACATCGCTTGCCTACGGGAATCTTAACATGAACTAGTTCACCAAATTGACCAAAAACTCACCGTAAGGTTTCATCAGAAACACTTGGATCCAAACCACCAACAAATATCTGCACTCATCATTGTCAATTGTTAAACATTTAGAGCTTCAAATTAAGCACATAATTTAGATGAAGAACATCTTCTACATCCCGTTAACACTTGTGTTAACCAAACAGAATAAATTCAAATTAAGCACATAATTTAGATGAAAAACAATAAACAAACTAGAAAAACTTAATAGATACAAAATTACTGATAATAAATAAAGATATAGGCGTGCACATTGCAAAGTTCTAAGATTTACATTCCGTTAAATAGATTCTCTAGGAGATACCCCAAAATCAAATGTTTGACATTCCTGAATTGCTGAATGGTGATTGCACTTTTCAAGCGGACAAGAGAGATGAGAGAAACATAGAGAAGAAATAAACGGAGGAACCGAGGGACATACCTGATTGTAGCGGCCAACAATGGTGACTGGTGAGAGGTGGAGCAGGGTGATTGATTGGGTCTAACCACAGTAACATTTGGCCCTAGCACATGGTGCTCCTTATCCCACCACCAGCACCACCCAAAATCAACAGAATCCTCAAATTAGATTCAAACCCTAACAAAGTCTGAATTAATGAAGATAAAGTATAAATTAAATACAGATGGAAACAAAAACATAAAAAAATAGAGGGAAACAAAGTTTGGATCATGTTCCTGATAAAAACATAAAAGAGTGGGCAAACCCAGAACACCGTTTGAGAGTGAGAGTGCTTAACCTTTCAAGCCGTTAAAGATAGACAATTTTGAAGTGGGATCCAACTTCTGAGCTTTCGTACATGTTTTTTTTTGCTTAAATTAGTTACAATCCAAAGGTTAACAAGCATCAGAAGTACAGATTGAGTGGATACAGATTCATGATATAACAAAGAAGAAAGAAAAGGAATGTGAAAAAGCCTACCCTCGCCGGTTTGGGAGAAGCATGACTGGCGATATGTTTCGTACATCCAGTGTTGTACATCGCCAACCCAGATCGTCTTATTATCTTCGCTAGAAATTTGAATCTGGTTACTTGCTTGTTTTCGTTGACCCTACTGTTGATAGCGGTTTATCGTTATAAGCATTTAGAAGATTTTTCCCTAATTCGTCGGTATGAGAGGAAGAAGAAGAGACGTATAGTGTTAACAGATCCAAATACAAAAAGGTATCGAGTGTGGATGGAGAAAAGGTAGATGAACGATGGTAAGTACAACATACCTTTGTGTAACCAGAAGGGGAGAATCGAACCCGTCAATCAGATGTTAGGCTTGTAAGGAGAAGCAATTTTCGACCGGTGGAAACACGGAAGAGGAGAACACAAGGTGGGGTTTTTTGTAGAGAGAAGGGAGGGAGAAAATGAAGGTCTTTGTTGGCTGGCAGCTCTGATTGACGAAGAGATCTCATTCATCATGGCATGCTGGAGAGAGGAGAAGCAGAGCGGAGAAGATGGAGAAGGAGGGAGAGGGGAGAATAGATTGCTAAGATGAAAAATAGAAAAAATGTACAAAAGCGGGTTTTCAATTTGGGTATTTCGTTTTTCCCCTATTGCTAAACGCACATTTCTTTAAAATTATAAAGCGACACATATAGAGGGCGCGCATTTAACATACATCGCCCTCCGTGTTTTTAATTTTTTTTTTCTGATAACACTAATTTAAGGGCACGCAATAATGTGTAACCTAAATCCTTAAATTTTTTGAAGAGATAACACTTTTTTAATGTCACTCTCTTTTGCGAAACATAAATTAACGAGTGTCGTGGTTTGCGTGTCGTAAAAGGGTCTTTTTCTTGTAGTGTATGAGTTTCCAGTAATAAAAGTTCGTTGTTGTAATGAGAAACAAAGTTCATTGCTATAATGAGAAACAAAGTTCATTGCTATAATTAATAAACAAGTTTATTGCCATAATAAATAACAAGTTTGTATGTGTATGAGCAAACAATGAGTTCATAACCAAGCCTATGACTGATACCCTATCAAGATCTATGGTTATCGTTCCATATATTAATATGGTATCATGCACTCAAGCAATCCGGTGAGTGAGGAGTTGTCAATTCCTAATAGTGCTATCCATAATGACCATTGGATCAAAGAGTTAATGGTTGGATTAAAGTGTAAAAGAAGGGACTTAAGACGATAGGGCCTCATGTTTCGTGTTGCATAAACATACATAGAAAAATATAGCAATCAAGTTTGATACAAATCAATTTAAATACAACGAACAATAAATAGTTTTTCGGACATGATTTTTCACCCCAAAACATAAAAACCAAAAATAGGGGGAGTCATGAATAATCACAATATGAAAAATATAACAACCATGTTTATACAAGTCAAATAAATACAATGAACATAAATAGTTTAGGACATGCTTTTCCACCCCAAAACGTAAAAACAGAAAAAGGGGAGTGGTGAATACTCACAATTTGAAAAATATAGCAACCAAGTTTATACGAGTCAAATAAATACAACGAACATAAATAGTTTAGGACATGCTTTTCCACCCCAAAACGTAAAAACTGAAAAAAGGGGATAGTGAATACTCACTAAGCATTGAGATGATGCAAATGGTGCCTTGAAAGACGCTCCACTCATACCACTATCGTTTTTCTACAACGATGTTACATATTAATGAGTCTCTAATTGAAATCTAATACTAGTATATTTACTACTACAATATAATTATGCCAATAATGTGTCAAAAGTTAATATTGTTAAGTTACAAACATTTTTCTGAAATATTGAAATTTTATAACTCGTGTGATTAAGATAATTTTGGATATTATTTTTCATATTTTTGTAATATTAATTGAGGGTATTTCACTACATTTAAAGGTGTTTTAAACTACTAAAATCCAAAAATATTATCAAACATTTTCCAAAATTCATAAAATATTAGATTTTTGTTCCAAATATAGTAGATGTCTTCTAGAAAATTTTCCTTGGATTTTGGATGTGATTAACTATTTTTCCAAAGTTTTAAGCCTTCATATCAATATAAATTCGTGAAAAGTAGTATCCAGATAACATAAATTCCCAAACTTTTTTTATTACTGCCACTAAACATACTTAAGTTGCGAAAAATATAAAAATGAGTTTCCAAACAGTTTATCCTGATTTTATGATTTTTGTGCATTTATTCTAACGAAAAGGGAAATAAATAGAACATAGTTTCCAAAATTACCCAAGCTTTTTTTAACACTGTTATTATACATATAGAAGCTTTGAAAAATATAAAAGATATTTTTCAATTAGTTTTGCTATTTTTCTTTGTTTTATTCTCTTTAATAATCATTAATTGGTGAATAATTATCAAACAGATAAAAATAAATTACCAAAATTTTTGTAAACTTTATTTACGGTGTACATAATCTGGGAAAAATACAAATGGTGATTTTTATACAATGTAATACGGTTTTGTGGATTTAAGTGTATTTAATCTTAGAAATTAAAAGAAACATAACATACTGAATAGAAAAATCATCCAAATTTTTATTTGGAGTTGTAATATATTATAAGATCTTCGTACAATTTTTCATGAATTTTTGATGAGTAGAACTATTTTTCCCATTATTAGTCTATTATAAATACAAAAATTGGGGAAAAATAAGCATACATTATGAAAAATTCTGAAAATATTTTTTTGAGTACTACATATGAGGAAGGATCTGTGAAAAATCTTAGATAGCCTTTTTCTAAATTCCATAAAGTGGTTTTATGATTTATTTGAATTTAAAAAAAAAAATTCCCAACCATACCAAACAGTATCTAAAATTGATGAAACTCACTGAGATGTCATCATTTACTTTAGGGGTCATCCACGAAATTACCTAGGATTTATAGACCTCAGAAAGTATTTTATATGAATTATTGCCTTGATTTATCGCAATAATTATAATAATTCGAGAAAAATGATTTAATTTCTGAAAATTTACAGAGCATCTTATTTTGTTGGTTGGATTCTGGGAAAAATCACATTTAAATAGAAAAGAAATTTTAGGGATTTATTCGGGAATAAATCCTTTATAAACCTACTTGAAAGCTTTTTAACTACATACTTTGATGATCAAGCCTCTAAGCTTGAAGATCATCACATGCATGTTGGTTTTTGGGTGAAATACTACCGCCAACATCATAAAAATCGTGGTTATGAACATATGATTTATAATCCATGTATAGAATGGTGTAGAAGAAGAAGATGTGTGACAAAACTTGAGATTTTGAAGGATTTTCGTGATTACCTTGAAGAACAACCCTAGACGATGAAGATTTAGAGTTTAAGGTGTGTTTTTGGCTTCATTTTCTAGAAAAAAAATTCATGGTTATAGAGAGAGGAAGAGAGAAAATGGTGTTGGGGATTCGAAGAGTGAGAGAGAGAAGTGAAGAAGATGGTTGAGTGTAGGATAAAAAAATGATTTAATGTGCTTTCTTGGAGAGGGGGACAATTTTTAGGAGGAGAGAGACTCCCTCCCACTCCAAGTTCTATAAGAATTCAATTTCTTGTATAAAATACTTCAGTTTTATATAAATATCAAACTTTTTAGAAAATATATACAAAAATCAAGTTTTTATTCATAAAACCTTTATTTTTTTTTTATTTTTAACCTAAGGGTAAATGTTAATGAGTTAAATTTTTATTTTCCTTGAATATATTTCCCTGAATTTAATTATTTTAAGATAATATGATAAGTTTCATAACTATTTTTATAGAATTCTTGATGTGAAACTTTATAAAATTTAGGTTTTAAGGCTTTTAGGATTTTGAGAGTTTGTAAATCTTTGGATATCAAAATAAATAGAATATTTGAGACTTCATATTATCTTATGGTATTATAACTCTTTTATAGTTATAAATAACGTTTGTAATTTATTTTATCCATTTATTGGCATTCTATGTAGTGGTTTCAAGATTGAAGTGAAATTGAAGAATCAAGTATAGTAGCCCTAGTTTTCAACTTCAACTTAAGTTCCTATGAGACTCGGACCTAATTTATACCACTAGGTCAAGTGCATGATGTTTGTATATGATTCAAGAAAAGGTGTTCGAGTCAAAGAGCGACCCGAATATGGATAGTCACTACACTTAAGTAGTTGTAGAATACACATATCAATGTGAAATCTAATTACACTATCCATCGTTTCTAATGGTTTCCTAGTTTTTTAGTAGGTTATAACTTAGAATATAGTTACTAAGTCTAGTTTGTGCCATGCCTCTATGTGCAACTAAGTTTAGTCAGATCTAGAACCGACTCGAATTTTGACAGTTGTCACAGTCTCTCTCCCGGTTGAAATAATTTTGTAGCGAAATTCAATTCTTGACGTATTCTATTAGAACTCAGCCGAATACAATTGTATAGTTGGAGAGGTGGTGACTTGAAAAGCTCTTTGATTATTTTGGGTTAATTCCTCAAGGGAAGAGCCCAACTCTTTAGATATAATCAAATTAATGTTCCCCTAATTTGAGTTCTACAGTCTAGATTGTGGGAAATTAGGATCATGGAAATCATGACCCAACCATGGCGACCTACTCGAAAAAGATTATCTAGTTAGATGTTTTCTAACTTAAGAGAGTGCTATAAGTTTTTTTGAAGCACCAACTACATTAAGTGTTAAGTCTCCATTAATCCTTAAGTCTCATTCTAAATCATCGCTACGTGTAAATTTTCCGCCTAATAACGAAGAGATTAGGAACAATTTGTTCGCTTTTGGGCTGGCTACTATATCTGGAAAAGATATATTCCGAAATAAGAATGGGTAGCACGAATGAAAGAAAAGCGATTGAGGATAAGTTCCTAAAGATACATACTAAGGGTAGGCAACGGAGTTTGGTACATCTCAAATGTAAAGACTACTTAAGTGTCATCTATCAAAGAAATTACAAAATGGTTTTGAATCTATATTTACTACTACTGGTACTCTCTCTATAATAAAATCGTACTCAAAGAATATATATATATATATATATATATATATATATATATATATATATATATATATATATATATATATATATATATATATATATATATATATATATATATATATATATATATAGAGAGAGAGAGAGAGAGAGAGAGAGAGAGATAGAGAGAGAGAGAGAGAGAGACTCATTTTTGCAAATGGAGGCGATACAAGTTAATTATAAATTAAATCACATTGTGTAGATAGCAAGAAATCCCATTATTATTAAAATGTATAATAATTTCAAGAGAATGAAGATACATGAGTGACGATTAATCAAAGTAGAAAAATAATAAAACGATAACTTAAAGTTAAAGGTTCAAATCGCCAATAAGGGAATTTATATAGAAATATTTAGTTTACTCTCTTGAAAAATAGTTTAATTGTTTACGTGAAAACAATACAAGTTTACGAGGAGTCAGGGTATGTATGAAAACAAGTTTGAGAGTTTAGGAACTCACTGGAAATTCCAAAGTACAATGCTATTTTGAGGAAGGTGTAAAAATATCGATCATTGAAAATGGTGCATTCTTTATTTAGCGATTCTGATGAGAACAAAAACTCTAGATCGATTAGATCTTTCACAGGTATGATTATAGAAATCGAACAAGTCAAAAATAGTATGAAAGTAAACACAGGATGGAATCAAATGTATGCTTATGATTCAAAATAAAGTCACGCCTCAGCAGAGCTCGACAAAGAACTTCCGCTGTAGAGGCGAGTTAGGGTTTACAAAACTTAGAGTAAATACAATAATAAAAGCGATGCTAACTAAGACTTCATGCATGCAACTTATATACTAAACCCTAGTACAAAACATGAACGGTTGGATAGGACCAATACAGGAAATAAAAAGTGGGCTAAGGACCGAGCCCATGACACAATCTATTAACCCCAACAATCTCCCCCTTTGCGTCAAAAGAGGCGAGAGATCATTTCTTCTGTGTGGGCTTCATTGTCTTTATAACTTTAAAGAAACAAGGAATTATTGCAAGAAGTGTCTGTCGAAACTGTAAGTACCACCTCAACATGTCAATGAATAATTTCTTATCAGCAACACTGTTCTGATCACACCTCTGGATGATTTCTAAGATATGCTCCAGGAATGATGTTGAGAAGAGGTGTTTGTCAACAAGAGCGAACATACATTTTTGACCTTCGCCCCTGAGGAACATAACAGTTTGGTAAACCGTATCAATCTTCTCCTTGACCATAGTGTTGACATTGCCAGCCTTGCCCATAGCTTTGATTGTAGTTCGTTTGTGAATAGCTGAGGCAATCTCCTGGTACATCTTCGCCACTTCGTGTATGTAGCAAACAAGCATACGCTTGATATGATCAACTATTGGCTGGTACTCCTTAGGATTTGACAGAAGTTGTTGAGGAGTATCCAATCATGGGGATTCAGGTTCAGCAGATCAGCGAGGGTGAAGTTGTGAACCGAGCCTTCGGAGCTTCGAGTCACTTTGAATTGAACATTGAAAAACTTCCCCGCTGAGTAAGGCTTTAAAACCTTGACATTTGTGATCTTTTTCAAACTCCAGGTCAAGTACTGGCATTGAGCAAACTCCAGGTAGAACTCCACCGGATCCCTATCTACCTTCGGGTTTGGGGAAGGAACAACAGAAATCGAATAAAAGCAATGGAAGACAAATGCCTTTCGGGTGATTGGGATGTCAAACTGTGTGTCCTTGGAGTTCTCGAGCCCAAAAGACATAACTGGCTCAAGCCAAAGAATGCTTGGATCATCAATTGCGCATCTCTAGAGCGAAACTGGAGTCCACACGGGAAACATGGATTTTTTCTTCTCTAGGAGCTCTGTCTCCTTGTTCTTTCGCTCCATCTCAGCTTGTTGTTTCTTGAGTTTTTCTTCTAGCTCTTTTTCAGAGAGCTTTGTCTTCTGAAACAGATTTTTAGGATTTTCGGCATATACGTCATCCTCATCATCTGTTTCATCTTCTCCAATTTTCTTCTTTTTCTTCCCTTTGTTATTGACCGAAGCTTCATTACCCTTCGGTTCAGATGATGGTTTCGGTTCAGTAGGAGGTTGATTTGGCTTTTCTTCCCCTTGTTTCGGCTGGACACCAGTCACCAGAACACCCTTGATACGGCTAAGGATATCCAATGCTAGCCTAAGTTTATCAGCCAGATGATGTCTGGTGGTAATTGTGATAATTGGATCATGTGCTTCAACGAGATGAAGGAGGATGGAGTAAACATCAGCCACCAAACTCTGAACGACTTCCTTCTCCGACTTTAGATCATTGAGCTCAGTAGTAGCAGTATGAAACTTGAGGTTTTGCATTTTTAGCTGTGACGTACGCCTATCAAGCTCATCCATGATGCGATTCTCTATAGCCAATTCGGCCTAAGCTGAGTGAGACGATCATTGACATTAGCTTGTAGAGAGGCGTTTGCAGCTTCAATCGCTTGGCGTGTAGCTTCAAGTTTGGATCGGTCAGACTGAAGGGACCGATGAAGATTATCCACCGAAGCATTGACAGTTTGAGCATTCTTCTGAGCAGCAGCCTACAAGGAATCTAAAAGCACTTGAGTGTCAGAAACTAGTTTATCGACTTTTGCGGTCGCTTCCTTGCACTCCTTGATGGAAGCATCAACAACAAGTGAGGCTTGTTGACACTGTGAAGTAGAGGCTTCAATAGCTTTTGCTGCAGCAGAGAGTGAGGCACTATGTTCTTTGACAACATACGAGAACAAGGCCTTTAAAGATTCTTCAGAGTAAGCTCCAGAGGAAGAGGATGAGAGCAGTTGATCAAGGTTTTCGTTTACTGCTTTGAGATGACGCTTTGTAACCAGCGCATCATCATCATCATCACTCTGTACACGGTAAGGACTGAAATATGTGGAATCAAATTCCAACTCCTTACCGCCTAGAGTAGAGGTTGTTTCAGTGGATTATGTGGGAGACAAGGGTTTTGAAGTAGGTGGAGGTTCGGTTGTAACAGGGGGTTCGATTGTTATTGGTGGAGTGGGGGCGGTAGAACGAGCACCTGTTGTGGTAGTGGTTGTGTCTGTGAATGTGGGAGTAGGGATGGGAATTATAGTGAATGGTTGAGTGGTTGGAATGGGAAAAATGGGAGGGATAGATACAGGGATGGTTATAGGTGGAGGTGAAGGAGGGTGAGAGCGAACTGGAATTTATGGGGTAGGAGAACGAGGCGGAGTGTCACCTCGGCCCAAAGCCTCATCATCAGAGCTTTTGCTCTCAGATTCTGAGGGAGAAGAAATCTTGTGTTGGGGAGGAACATACTCTGAATCTGAGTCACTCGAAGATTGTAGTATGAGCCTCCCAGTGGGATTTTTCTTCAACTTCTTCGATTTAGGAGGTGAGGTAACAGCCCGATCAGACTTTCGGTTCAGAGGGGTTTTTGCCTTGGTGGGTTTGGAAACTTGTGCTTCTTTTTGGGTTTCTGGTTTCTTACCCCTTTTTGCAGCTTTTTCAGCCTCGTCAATAGAGCGAACCATGGCTGGGGTAAGCTCCCTCGGACCCGAAGACAGATGCTTCATGTATTGTTGGAGAACGTTACTTGAGGCAGAGATAGGAGCGAGCATGGCCTCCGAAATAGATCCAATAAATGAGTACTTGGTTGGATTGGTGAGAATAATTTTCGTAGTATGAAAGGTAGCAATGGAGGAGAGAAGAGAATCCGCCATGATTGGAACATGAAGGAGGTCCATTGCCCAATTGGTGATGGTCGTCCAAAATATCCCACATGAGATCTCAGAGTGCCTGGAGGAAGAGACCAAGCTTTGTACCAACTGCTGCCAGATGATAGTCCCAAAATCTAAGTTGATCCCATGGTACAACCCATATAGCACAATCATGAAAGGCTTGCTTGCACCATCTGAGCCATCACTTTGCTCAGAGAGTCCTTTGAAAAGCAGCATGAAAAGGCCATTCCATTGAGGAGGAAGGCAAGACTTCTTGAACTTTGCGATGGTGGTAAGGGTCGGTATATCCCATCTGATAAAACATAGAAAACAGTTGACCAGTGGTAATGGATTCAGGATTTACCAGAGATTGATCTTGAGAAAGACCAATTAGGGCACAAAAGCGGTGCTTGGAGATAGAGGTCTTCTCATTGTGGATTTCAAAGTGAATCCTTTCAAGAATCTTGTCGTTGTAGGCAGTAGAGTAAACAAGTGAAATGCAAGACATTGGAACAACTTCGACCTTAGTGAGCGCTTCGACGAGCGTTGAGTATTTGAGACACTCAACAACGTACAACATGTAAGGCTCATAAACAAACGTAGTGAGGTCGATGATCAGGTTCTGTTGTGGTTTGATGGTGAGTAATGGTTGATGAACGGAAGTATCATGAACTGACGAAGAATCTGCCATTGTAGTTGCTTGAAGAAGATGATGAACAGTAGGAGAGATCGCCGTTGTTCTTTGAGAGAATTTGGGAAGTGGTAAAGGTTAAAGAGTACCGTTAGGAGAGAGAAAAATACGGCTAAGATCATGGATTATTTCAATAATAGCGCCTGACTTGACGTGTGAACAGTTGGCATACTGAGGATGACGCATGAAAGAGAAAGGTCTTTTCCTTTTTGGCACGACATTCCATAATTTGTGCTTTTTCAAATTACCAAACCGATTGGATGAATGATGAGTCAGCTTCCGCTTTATCCTAATCGTCACTCCTTGAACATTTGAATCGTCACTGCGTGTGATGCTTTATTGAACAACATTAATAGAACCAGAGTGTGGAAAATTAAAATTTTTGTGCATAGAGTGTGAAAGATAAAGAAATAAAGCAAATGTTTTGGGATAATTTGTGATGCCTTAAATAGATAGAAAACAATGGATTCTAGGCATGAATCACTTCCTTCAAAGTCAAGAGAGACATTGAAGTGCTTGCTTGGTTTCCCATTAAATAACGATCAATTACTTGTTAAGAAGTATTGAAAGGCATCTTTTAAAGGTTATAAAGAGTGGCTCTCACTTCAATTCATGAATTCGATACTTGACATGAGACCGAAACTGAATGAAGTACTTGTGAGATCATTTCGATCTGTTGAACAAATAGGTAAGATATCTTTTTATAGTAACAAAAGGAAGGATAGAAATCTCAAAAAAATAAACTGGATCTTTTAGGGAAGAAAAGCCTTGGTTTTAGACAAATTCATACAAGATCACACAAAAATAAAAAGAGATTCCTTTAGGTAACAAGTAAGCTCTTGAATATGAGAATTCACCATCAATTCATTTTAGGTGTTCAATTGTGGGTTTCACTTAGTACATAGTGACATGAGACTAAGATCGTTATCACAGATTTTGTATAACCATAAACCTCAGTGGTAAATGCTGAGAGTCTCAGGGGTTATATTGGTGATACGAAGTATAATGGAGAAAAATATTGGAGATGGTATATGAAGCGAATGTACCTCTGCTTTAAAGAAAAGAGTGACCAAGCAAAAAACTCTAAACTCAATATGAGTAGAGTAAGGTAGCTCATGATAAGAGTGAATATTACACCCTGAATTCGGAAAACATGAATTGTATATATCATGTTATTAAGGCTTCACTCAAATCTTTCGAGGCTTTAGTCAACATACAACAGCATCTTTCTAGGGAAACCTAACTAATGGAATAAAATGAAGTAAATATACCTGCTTGAGCTCCACCATCGAGAAATACACTTAGACAAATAAAAGTGTTAGAAAGAAATGAAATATATATATATATATATATATATATTTGAATTTTGTGAGAATTGACCAATTGAACGAAAGAGAAAAATATTTTTGGATTTTATAAGTATTTTTATGAGAATAAAAGTGAAAAATATTTTTGGAATTTTATATGTGGAAAAGAAGGAATGAAAAAGATTACAAAGGAATACAATTAAAATGCCTTGTTAAGAAAAAGAAGCGAACGAGTTCAGAAGGACCGAACCCGAAATAGACCGTACATTCGGTTCATTTCGGTTCTTGGTCGAACTTCACCCGAAATAGACTGAACCCGAAATAGACCGAACGTTCAGTTCATTTCGGTTTGCTCTATTTCGCTTGTTACTTTTATGAAAGCGAAGACGTTTTTGGTACATATTTAGCTTGCATCATTCCTAGGCCTTGTAGAATCTTATTGAAGCTCGCTTCAGGTAAAGCCTTTGTAAATATGTCTGCCAGTTGATCAGTCATTGTGACGGAGTGAATTTCTACGTTACCATCTTCGACGTGATCCTTGATGAAATGGTACCTCAGTGCTATATGCTTAGTCTTCGAATGTTGCATTGGGTTGTGACAAATCCTAATTGCACTTTCTGAGTCGCAATATAGTGGGTTTTCTTCATGTTTAGCCCGTAATCCCTGAGTTGACTTTGTATCCAAATGACTTGAGATGTGCAGGATGCTACAGCAATGTATTCAGCTTCTGCAATGGATAGAGAAACACAAGTTTGTTTCTTTGATTTCCAACTAACCAATTTACCATCTAGAAATTGACATCCTCCAGTTGTGCCTTTACGATCTAATCCACAGCCACCTAAGTCAACATCTGAGAATGCTTGAACAAAGAATCATGAGTTGGCTGGATACCACAGACCGAGAGAGGAGGTTCACTTCAGATAGCGAAATATGTTTTTCACAACTTCTAAATGAGGTTCGCGTGGGTTTGATTGAAATCTTGCACAGTAACAGACTGCAAACATGATGTCATGTCTACTGGCTGTAAGATACATCAGAGATCTAATCATTTGTCGATAGAGTGTCACGTCAGCTGCTGGTTTCTCCAAAGAGGGTGTAAGCTTAGTTCCAAATGCCATAAGCACTTTCACTTTGGAGTCTCCCATCATTTAGCTAATAAAGTCTTGGTGTATGCTTCCTGATTAATAAAAATTCCTTCGGGTCCCTGTCTAATGTTCAATCCAAGAAAAAAGTTAATTGGACCCATTGAGCTCATTTTAAATTTAGTTTCCATCAACTTTCTGAATTCAGCTATTAAGCTAGGATTCGTAGAGCCGAAGATGATGTCATCAACATAAATTTGGACTATCATAAGGTGGTTACCTTCTCGCTTATGAAAGAAGGTTCGGTCAACCGAAACTTGTTTGAATTCAAACATTTTAAGAAATGAGTGAGAGTTTCATACCATGCTCTGGGAGCCTGTTTGAGGCCACATACAGCTTTGTCAAGGACATAACAATGATCTGGATACTTCTCATTCACAAAGCCTGGCGGTTGCTCAACATATACGGTTTCTTCAAGTTCACCGTTGAGGAAGGCACATTTGACATCCATCTGATAGACTTCAATGTTCTTGTGAGATGCATAAGCAAGAAAGATATGAACATACTCTAATATTGGAACTGGAGCGAAGGTCTCTTCATAATAGATTCCCTCTTCCTGACAGTATCCTTTGACCACCAGCCTCGCTTTGTTACGAATGACATTTGTGACATCCCCAAAATCACGGCCAGAAAAGACCGATTTTGTTTATGCTTTATAAAAATCAGAGAACTTCATTTTATAAAAAGGTTGCGGAATTTGTTCCCAGAAAAACACGATAAATACGTTATTAAAACATTTTCGAAGAAATGTATTTTTATTCATCTTAAAACGTTTGGGATGTCATCCTTAATACAGAAACATAAGCATAAACAGAACTTACATTTATTTACACTAGTGATCTACATCTCTTTAAATCTCTCAGTGTAAAGTGACTTCATATCAACACCTGTGATATACATAAACTGAGTGGGTCAGGTTGGGAAACCTGGTGAGTACATAGGGTTTTCAACCCACAATAATATAATTGTTATGTTTAATCATCAAACAATTAACCCCATTACCCATCCCCGTTATCTTCTTTACTCTTAAGGATTTAACCTAAGAGTCGTCTATCCTGCATTTGTTTATTCCGAAGTCCCTTACTTCCAGGGTTATAGGACTGGCACTAAATCCATAGCTGCCGATGTTAGTTCGTAAAGCACTAATTCCATAGCTGCTATATCCTACTCATCGGGTACTAAATCCATAGCTACCAGCGTTCAACAGGTACTAAGTCCATAACTACCAATTCCTACAGGTACTTAATCCATAGCTACCAGCGTCTAACTAATAGGTACTAAGTCCATAGCTACCAATTTCTAATAGGTACTAAATCCATATCTACCAACGTCTGACATGTACTAAGTCCATAGCTACCGGTATTGTCCCATAGGCACTAAGTCTATAGCTGCCAATGTATACTCACATCATCTTCTATCTCTCATCATCTATCTACCCATCATCATACCCCACATATTCGTATATATAAAATACGTATACAGTTTAAATCCTTTAAAACATGTATAAAACGTTCATCCAACATAGACAACAAGTATTCAGATAATATGCACACATAGCACGTAGTTTATATTAAATACTTCATATCTATGTGTAAGATGAAAGGGACTATGCACTCACCTGATTAGGTGGTGATTCCGAACTCAGACAACACTTCGTTATCTCAAAACAATTTTCCTCGACAAAACCTAGTATCAATACCACTAGGGTTTAGTTTTTAACGTTAACCACGACTAATTAATAGTCTAGCTATTATTACTATTATATAAGCGTTAAATAACACTCAATATAACTCATAATAATAGCCCAAATAATTATTTTAAGGTCCTAATATTGTTACTATAATTAAATAAAATCTATATTAAATATAGTATAGGCGTAGCTCACTTACAACGAGTTTTTATTAAAAACCGGGCTTCGCTGGAGCAGCGTTTCCAAGCCGAAAGCTTTTCTTCTCGGAGCCGTCGGGTGCTCCGGGGATTTCTTCTCGTGCTAGGGAGGTTCCGTAGACTTGGGAGGGGTTTAGGGAGGCTATAGAGAAGTTAGAGAGAGAAAGAGAGGCTTATGGTGTGAAGAAAATATGAGGAGTTCACCCTTGTATTTATAGGAGCTTTATAGTAAAGTAGTCTCTAAGCTTCGTCCGTAACTTTTGAATACGAGCTCTGTTTTTGTCTGTCTTTTTACCGTTGAGTTCCTATTAATGAGATCTTTAACTTTCATTTAGACCTCATTGGCTAATTCTCATTCTATCTCGGATTTACAAAACTGTATCGAATTCGCCGCGCTCGAAAAGTAGGGACTAAGCTTCGTCCATAACTTTCGCATACAAGCTCCATTTTTGTCTGTCTTTTTACCGTTGAGTTCCTATTAATGAGATCTTCAACTCTCATTTAGACCTCGTTGGCTAATTCTCATTCTATCTCGGATTTACAAAATTGTATCGAATTCACCGCGCTCGAAAAGTAGCGACTAAGCTTCGTCTATATCTATCTCATACTATCTCCATTTTCGACGTTCTTTATATCCATGCGTAGGTAAAAATAATATCTACAACTTTCATTTTGGCTCCGTCGGCTAATTCTCGACCGATCATAAATTTAACAGTAGGAGGCGTTTAGACTGTTAAATGACCGCGAAGAATTCGTAACTCTTTCATACGAACTCCGTTTTCGTCCATCTTTTTACTGTTGAGTTCCTATTAATGAGATCTTTAACTCTCATTTAGATCCAATTCCTCTTGTTCTTCAATTGAGCTTTTTCATTTAGAGATAAGAGCTAAAGAACCTATACTAGGAACCACGTCCGTTTCCTTAGATAGAGCGCTTTCATGAGATTTCGAAATACCCACTAGTTTCGCCAAAGAATATGACTTGAATTATTTATGAGCTTTAACTGTAGATACAACAGCCATCCATTCGGATCTGAGACCGTTCATAAAAGTAACCTTTTCTTCGATAACCTTCCTTTCGATCCCATGCTTTATCGTCTTACTTAAAAGATGATTGAAACGATCAAAGGCTTGAACAAGTTTCTCTTCAGGCTTCTGCTTAAAGTCTCCAAATTCAGACAACAAGAGTGTTTGAATTGAATGTTCCAAATCTTCATCAATGGAATACAATTCTTTTAATCTATCCCAAATCTCTTTAGCCGTGGCACAAGAACTTACCAAACGGAACGTATCTGACTGTAGTGCAAACCTAATCATCCTCAGGGCTTTTATGTTGCATTGAAACTTTTCTTTCTCGTCTTGACGAATATCTTTGACGTCGTTAACAAGCTGATTGTACTCCTTTTGAGTTTTAACAATCTTAGAGGTGCTTGAGTGACCAAATGGGCCAACGGTGATTGCTTCCCAGATCAAGTATCCATTGTCCTCCGATCCAATCACATAATCTTCGAAGTGATGCATCTATACTTCATAGTCTTGTATATACAAGATTGGTATCCTTGTCGTCGAACAAATGTTGTTAGAGATGTTGATTGGATTGGCTTGTGAATCTTTCATGGACATTGTAATGACTTTTGATCGATAACCTGTAACATATCAGACTTGTAATATATCGTTAGGGTTAGATCAACAATTAACGAGATACGTCAATATGGAATGATGGCTCAATTAATATCAATCAATCCGGAGTTAAAAACCGTAATAATTTCTTCGACAGAAGAGATGCGTATGAATCACATAGTCTCCTGCTCTGATACCAACTGATGAGAACAAAAACTCTAGATCGATTAGATCTTTCACAGGTATGATTATAGAAATTGAACAAGTCAAAAACATTTGAAAGTAAACACAGGATGGAATCAAATGTATGCTTATGATTCAAAATAAAGTCACGCCTCAGCAGAGCTCGACAAAGAACCTTCGCTGTAGAAGCGAGCTAGGGTTTACAAAACATAGAGTAAATACAATAATAAAAGCGATGCTAACTAAGACTGCATGCATGCAGCTTATATACTAAACCCTAGTACAAAACATGCACGGTTGGATAGGCCCAATACCGGCAATCAAAATTGAGCTAAGGATCGAGCCCATGATGCAATCTATTAACCCCAACAGATTCTACCAAAAACAATAATTTGAAGGATAAATAATCCTAACATTTAAAACTTTCACTACTTTAAAAAAAAGAAGAAACATAAGAAAATGTGTTCTTTCGCATATATTTTTTGGATTTAGAAAAATGATAAGAACAAGGGTAGTCACCTTGTGTATTAATTGTAAGGAAAATACAATGAAAATTACATTTTAAATCAAGTTTCCAAATTTAGAACAAAAGAGCGAATGTAAATAAGGATCACTTGTTTATATTAGATTTCAAAATAAAATCAATATGTATATGATAAAATGCGTAATTGAATATATCAAAGTTGAGTGAATCAAAATTATGCCTCACGACTATACACGTATTAATCGCTCTAAACGAAAGGGTAGACTTCTAGTGTGTATGTGTACGAACATGATACCAGGAGAAGCAAAATAGATAGATACAAAGTTAGACAATGTATTATGTTACTATTATGGGCATGCGAGATCTCAAATCAGAAGGAGAGCGAGAAATCAAGTTCGAGGGAAAGAAAAAGGAAGGTAGCGGCGACAATGATTGCTATTGTTAAAATTATATGAACAATACCTATAGGTAGATTTAAAACCAGGTTGAGATATATTTCAAACTTCAATATTTGATATATATTGATGATTAAATAGACATGTGGGAGTTTTAAAGTGTTTCCTAAATATTTATGAGTTATCCATTAAGTTAAACTCCATTTATGAAAAAGAAGAAACACTAAAACTTGTAATTAAAAATATGACAATTTTGACCTTATTGATTGGAGTCCAACAATGGTTAAAAACAGATAAGGTAAAGACTTAACATATTTAGATGAATAACTGTGCATTGTTGAAAGTGTGTCACTGAAAATTTAAAAGAGAACACTAAGTTTTGCAATGCTTTACATTTTAGAAACTTTATAGATTATAAAACTATATTGAAGCAAAGTGCACAAATAAAGTATGTTTTGAAATAAAAGTGTTAGAGATGTCTTATAAACATGTTTGAAGTAGACATTTAAATAAATCTAATGTTGTGTTTACGAGAAAACACATTAAAGTAAATTATAATGTCTAAATGAGAAAGCAATTAAATGTGTCAAAGCAAAACTGGTTTGGAAAATCCGAGGAGGCTTTTACATATAATATGACTTCAATGTTGTGACAACCCGATATTTCGGTTCTATGTAATGACTTAAAGAGTCAAGTATTGTAACCACTTTTGAAAATAATGAAATTAACTTTGAAAATAAAATGTACAAAAAATCTCTATTTTCGTTACCTACTATGTTAGATATCATTAAACTGTGAGCGTACATAAAAAGAACGTCCAAATCTGACTCCGTATGAGAAAATTATGATTTTTCCATGTTCAGTATAGCGGTAGACAACCAAAAACTCGAAATAGAAATCGAACGACTTTTGGACGGAATGACCTAAATGAGAATCGAAGGTATCAACAGTGGTATTTCAACGGTAAAAAGTCTAGCAAAAACAGACATCGAATAAAGAAGTTATGGATTTCTAACGAACTTTTCTTACTCCGACCTTTTAAAAATAAATAATAAAAATAATTTCATAATTTGACAATGGAGTCTAAACGAAAGTTCTAGAGCGTTGTCTCACCTACGCATGGATATAAAGAACATCGAAACGGAGTTCGTATGAAGATGATATGAATTTTTGAAGTTTACTAAATAATAAAAATATAAAATTTAATCAAAATTCGGTATTATCCGAAGGGGGAGTCACCGGCCCAATCCAAGTTACGTCCGGCGTAACAGCATACGCCCAGCGTACGCGAGGACTAGGCCTCGGATCGTCCACGTCGCCCTCTATGCGAGGCTATGCCCCATCCCATCCGAGCTCCGAGGCAGTCGAGGATGCGGTCACGCATGACGCATGCGTACGCCCAGCGTACTTGCGTATGCCCAGCGTACCGAGGCAGTTCCTAGCCCCTATAAAAGGGATGCGAGGTTCTGGGAAAATTAAACCTTTTCTCTCATCTTTCTTGCATTTTTGCCTCGTTTTCCATGCACGTGCTATCCCAAAGCGCTGGTGTCCATACTCAAGTCCCGAAGGTCGTTTGTGCTCCTGAGATTCCCGAGAAAATCCGCTTTCTCGAGTCAAAGTTCTGCTCGGTTTACTTTTTATCTAAGTAATCATATGTGATTCATAAATTACTACATGAGTGTTCTCGTAGGAATATATATATATATATATATATATATATATATATATATATATATATTCAATAATACCTTATCTTGTGGAATAAAACGTGTTTATATATATATATATATATATATATATATATATATATATATATATATGAATCAAATGCTCCATTTTACATTAGGTATATGTGAATAGATAAGTCACTTTACGTGTTATACTTTACATAAGGAGTGAGCATTTCACTAGGGGTTACTATATGAACGAAACACACTTTGAAAAATTATAATAGGTATAGTTTACGAGGAAACCATGAACATTTACATACTAGGTACACTACATCAAAGAAGACATCTTCATATACAAGAACAAATGGAGATTTTTATATGTAAATATGTTTTATACAAAATTTTGTTATACATTTCACGTACTTTTAAGTATGCATTTTAAGTCCTGTATTATATACCATAATCCCTTGTAGGGGGAGCGTGATACTTGTGTATAGATCTATATGGGATTGATAATCCCACACCTAAGCTGTTAGCTACAGCTAGGCCGGAAGGCCTGGGGTGACAAACATCATAACTTTCCAACGCCTGAAGAACGTTGATATAGGCATCCTGGTCAGATAGCATTGTTATAAGACTCAGATGGAGTATTAAAAACACATTGATTTATGGGGTTTTTCAAATGCCTTAACGATTTACACATAAAACTACTATTTTTGCCATGAAAAGCATTATTGCATAAACAGTTTTGGAACAAATCAGACAATCATCTACTATGCAGAAAATATGGGATTTTCTTGAAAATATTTAACGTGAACAAAACATTCTCATTCTTTTTCATATAAACATTGTCACTAAATACTTATGAACTCACCAGCTTAAATGCTGATATACTCTTTCAAAACCACTTGTATTTCTTAGGGATTCAGTAATACAGGTAAACTACAACTTTTGAAGAAGGGACACTACGGCATTAGTTTGATTTCATTTTAAACATCATGTTGTAATTTCTTTTGAAACAAGTACCTTTCAACAAAGTAAACTTTTAAATTATATATGTGATGGTTGTATTGCTTTCTTTACTATGTATTCAATTGTTAGGATACTACATGAAGTCATCCACCCTCGAACGATTCCGCCGTTCTGGTTTGGGGGTGTGACAAATGTTATATGTTTAAGTTTTATATCATAGAGTTTAAACACTTTTATAAAAGAAAACGTTTCTAAGTTTTTCGAAAACGTGTCAAAATGGTAAGCAAGGTTTAAAATATTTATATGCCCTTAAAATCACATCTATCAATTGAAATGGATTTGAAATGAAATTGAAATAACAAGGTTAAAACCAATATTGGTTAAATTGAGTTTTGAAGAAAAGTGCTAAGTTAAAGCAAGTTGTCAAATTTTTTTTAGTGAGAATATAGCTTACATTGTTAGGAAAGGTCTAGTAAGCTGTATAAAGTGGTTATAAAATATTTTATTAATGATAAGTAAAATCGATGAAGTGAAATAACTTTTCGATGGAAGATTAAGAAGTAAGGAATAAGTATGTTAGTGTAGTTGATCGTACCTAAATACTAAGGAGAATACAAGACGAGTCTAAGGCGAGTACCGGTGTCTTTTCCCCAAAATAAAGGACAAGAAAAATCGTTTGTAAAACGTTTATGGTGTCAATGTGGATTACGACCTTTTATAGAGTTCAAAGGGACATACTATGTTAAGTTTTAAGCTCAAGGTGGAAACAACCTAGAGCTAAATCGTAGCTTAGTAATAAGGTCTCACATATGGGTTAAACCTTCATGTCTCCTCGTGAGTCTAATCCAGAATGCCTGTCAATGGTATCCAAGTGATTACTAGTGGCGACTTTTCTACCTCCTAATGCGATGCTCCAGTGGTCTCTCGTGTTGGCATCGGAATGCTTTCCTAGTTGTAACTCTAGTACGAAAACGATGAAAAGGTATTGAGGAATAATTGGTATAGGTTTCGACTTAAGATTATTATTAGTGTATATCTAGCTACTAATCTTACATCTAAAGTCAATAGCTACCGAGGAATACCTATTCTCAGTACTAAGTGCATTGATCCTAGAGTGGCGAGTGATATAACCTAAGTGGTTAATCTAGCACTTGATAAGGGATAATAATATTTCTCAATAAAGGAATTGTTATAAAAGTGCACTTAGTTTCTAAGTGTATATAGATAAATGCCTATAATATGCAATGCCCGTACGCACACCGAAAATTTTGGTTTTTCAAAAGTTTAAGTTGAAAATTGTTTTGAACATAATTCTACTATAACCGTTTCCATACTCGCATTAATTTTCCTTAATTAAGCATAGTTGGCCAGGCTATACTTAATTAGATTCAAATAATGTGTACGCGACTTAGTTATACCAGTAGAATGTTCAGTATAAAAAAAGTTTTGTATATTTTTTTTTGCTATAGTTGTGGTTCTCCAAAGGAAAACTGGTATTCTCTATAACCTTCAGATCTGATACCATTTCCGTCACACTCCGCTAAAGCGGAAACACGAGGCGTGGCAGTATAAAGGGTTTCATAGCAAAAGTTAAAAGACAACACCAACACTAGTATTAAAAATCATTACAAATTTACAATGGGTTTGAACAACTTTTAAAAGAAATTACAATGTAAATTGAAATACAACACATGCGAATGCTCCTAAAAGTGATGTGTCTCTATGTGCCTCTTGCTAGATAATTCCTGAAAAAGCATGTAAAACGAGCGTCAACTATAAAAATAGTTGGTGAGTACTTAAAGATTAAAATAATAATATTTGTTTCATGAATCGAAATAAAGTTTTGATAAAAGTTTCCATAAATGAAAATATATTGTTAAAATGAGTAAATAAGTTTGTATAAACAAAGTTCTTTGTCATCATGAGAGATAAAGTATGTTGCTCAAATGGGATGCAACGTTCATATTCACATGGGAAATAAAGTTCGTTACTCAAACGAGTAAAGAAGTTTCATTGCTAAAATGAGTAATCAAGTTCGTTTCTACAAGGAGCAAACAATTTTATTGGTAAAACACGTATATGAGTTTCTAGTAGTAAAAGTTTGTTGTTGTGATGAGAAATAAAGTTCATTGTTATAATGAGAAACAAATTTCATTGCTATAATTAATAAACAAGTTTATTGCCATAATAAATAACAAGTTTGTATGTGTATGAGCAAACAATGAGTTCACAACCAAGCCTATGACTGATGCCCCATCAAGATCTATGGTTATCGTTCCCTAGATTAATATGGTATCATGCACTCAAGCAATCCGACGAGTGAGGAGTTGTCGATTCCTGATAGCGCTATCCATAATGACCATTGGATCAAAGAGTTAATGGTTGGATTAAAGTGAAGGGACTTAAGACGATAAGGTCTCATGTTTCGTGTTGCATAAACATACATAGAAAAATATAGCAATCAAGTTTGATACAAATCAATTTAAATACAACGAACAATAAATAGTTTTTCGGACATGCTTTTCCACCCCAAAACATAAAAACCGAAAATAAGGAGAATCGTGAATAATCACAATATGAAAAATATAGCAACAATGTTTATACAAGTCAAATAAATACAATGAACATAAACAGTTTAGGACATGCTTTTCTACCCCAAAACGTAAAAACAGAAAAAAGGGGAGTGGTGAATACTCATAATATGAAAAATATAGCACCCAAGTTTATACGAGTCAAATAAATACAATGAACATAAATAGTTTAGGACATACTTTTCCACCCCAAAATATAAAAACCAAAAAAGGGGAGAGTGAATACTCACTATGCGTTGAGATGATGCAAATAGTGCCTTGAAAGATGCTCCACTCGTACCACTATCGTTTTTCTACAACAATGTTACATATTAATGAGTCTCTAAGTGAAATCTAATACTAGTATATTTACTACTACAATATAATTATGCCAATAATGTGTCAAAATTTAATATTGTTAAGTTACAAACATTTTTCTGAAATAGTAAAATTTTATAACTCATGTGATTAAGATAATTTTTGATATTATTTTCCATATTTTTGTAATATTAATTGAGGGTATTTCACTACATTTAAAGGTGTTTTAAACTACTAAAATCCAAAAGTATTATCAAAATTTTTCCAAAATTCACCAAATATTACATTTTTGTTCCAAATATAGTAAATGTCTTCTAGAAAATTTGCCTTGGATTTTGGATGTGATTAACTATTTTTCTAAAGTTTTAAGCCTTCGTATCAATATAAATTCGTGAAAAATAGTATCTAGATAACATAAATTCCCAAACTTTTTTATATTACTGCCACCAAACATACTTAAGTTGGGAAAAATATAAAAATGAGTTTCTAAACAGTTTATGCTGATTTTATGATTTTTGTGTATTTATTCTCACAAAAATGGAAATAAATAGAAGACAGTTTTCAAAATTGCCCAAACTTTGTTTAACACTGTTATTATACATATAGAAGCTGTGAAAAGTATAAAAGGTAGTTTTCAATTAGTTTTACTGTTTTTCTTTATTTTATTCTCTTTAATAATCATTCATTGGTGAACAATTATCAAACAGTTAAAGCACTAAAATTTTTGTAAACTTCATTTACGGTTTACATAATCCGGTAAAAATATATATGGTGATTTTTATATAGTGTAATATGATTTTGTGGATTTAAGTGTATTTAAACATAGAAATTAAAATAAAAATAACATACTGAATAGAAAAATCATCCAAATTTTTATTTGGAGTTTTAATATAATATAAGATCTTCTAATAAATTTTCATAAATTTTGAATGAGTAGAACTATTTTTCCCATTATTAGTCCATTATAAATACACAAATCAGGGAAAAACTGGCATACATTATGAAAAATTCTGAAAATAATTTTACGAATACTCTATATGAGGAATGATCTGCAAAAAATCTTAGATAGCCTTTTTTAAAATTCCCTAAAGTGGTTTTATGATTTATTTGAATTTAAAAAAAATTCAAAACCATACCAAATGGTATCTAAAATCGATGAAACTCACTGAGATGTCATCATTTACTTTAGGGGTCATCCACGAAATTACCTAGGATTTATAGACCTCAGAAAGTATTTTATATGAATTATTGCCCTGATTTATCGCAATAATTATAATAATTCAAGAATAATGATTTAATTTCTGAAAATTTACAAAGCATCTTATTTTATTGGTTGGATTCTGGGAAAAATCACATTTGAATAGAAAAGAAGTTTTAGGGATTTATTCGGCAATAAATCCTTTATAAACCTATTTGAAACCTTTTTAACAACATACTTTGATGATCAAGCCTCTAAGCTTGAAGATCATCACATGGATGTGGGTTTTTGGGTGAAATACTACCGCTAACATCATAAAAATCATAGTTATGAACATATGATTTAGAATCCATGTATAGAATGGTGTAGAAGAAGAAGATATGTAACAAAACTTGAGATTTTGAAGGAAGATTGAAGGATTTTCGTGATTACCTTGAAGAACAACCCTAGATGATGAAGATTTAGAGTTTAAGGTGTGTTTTTGGCTTCATTTTCTGGAAAAGAGAGAAAATGGTGTTGGGGATTTGAAGAGTGAGAGAGAGAGAGAGAGAGAGAGAGAGAGAGAGAGAGAAAACTAAAGAAGATGGTTGAGTGTAAGATAAAAAAATGATTTAATGTGCTTTCTTGGAGTGGGGGACGATTTTGAGGAGGAGAGAGACTCCCTTCCTCTTCAAGTTTTATAAAAATTCAAATTCTTTTATAAAATACCTCAACTTTTATATAAATATCAAACTTTTTATAAAATATACACAAAAATCAAGTTTTTATTCATAAAATCTTTATTTTTTTTATTTTTAATTTAAAGATAAATGTTAATGAGTTAAAATCTTATTTTCCTTGAATATACTTCCCTGAATTTAATTATTTTAAGATAATATGATAAGTTTCATAACTATTTTTTATATACTTCTTGATGTGAAACTTTACAAAACTTAGTTTTTAAGGCTTTTAGGGTTTTAAGAGTTTGTAAATCTTTGGATATCAAAATAAATAGAATCTTTGAGACTTCAAATTATCATATGGTATTATAACTCTTTTATAGTTATAAATAATGTTTGTAGTTTATTTTATCCGCTTATTGGCATTTTATGTAATGGTTTCGAGATTGAAGTGAAATTGAAGAATCAAGTATACTAGCCCTAGTTTTCAACTTTAACTTAAGTTCCTATGAGACTCGGACCTAATTTATACCACTAGGTCAAGTGCATGATGTGTGTATCTAATTCAAGAAAAGGTGTTCGAGTCAAAGAGCAACCCGAATATGGATAGTCACTACAGTTAAGTAGTTGTAGAATTCACATATCAATGTGAAATCTAAGTACAATGTCCATCGTTTCTAATGGTTTCCTAGTTTTTAGTAGGTTATACCTTAGTATCTAGTTACTAAGTCTAGTATGTGTCGTGCCTATATGTGCAACTAAGTTTAGTAAGATCTAGAACCAACTCGAATTTTGACGGTTGTCACACCCAATCCAAAGGCCCATAGGTTACACTATGAATCAAAGCCCAATATATGGCCCAATTTTCCAAATTGGGTCCAAACCTTTCCATGGTCCTACCCTAAGGCACAACCATTTATTTCAGTCCAAACATATAGCATTCTAATGGCCTAATATTTCATAATCACCAAGGCCAAGTTATGGCACATCTATGGCCCAATCTTCCAAATTGGGCCTAAACCCTCACATGGGCTTACCCTAAAGTCCATAAAATTATTCTGGTCCATTTAATTGTTATTGGATGACCCATTATTGGCCTAATCACCAAAGCCTAATAGAAAGGCCAAACTTAAGGCCCAAGTGAAATTAGGGTTTTCACATAAAATGACGATTAGGGTTAAGTGTTTCTCACTTAACCCATTAAGGACTTAATCCATTAAGTCCATTACTCTACTAGATAAATCATAAGGTGTAGTTGGGCTTAATACATAATCCAATTCCAATGGCCCAAAATGAGGGTCCCGATAAGGCTAAGCCTATAAATCCAAATTAGGGTTTTCTAAACCCTAATTAGGGTTTCCACCTAATAATAGCCCAATAGGCCAAAACAAAGTCCTCAGATCAATTAGGGCTTCATCAGGCCCATTTGGTTTTCACTAGTCGGGCACTACCTACTACCACCTTGGGTAATGGTGGTCAACGATGGCTTTTGGTGGCGTTCACCATCTCACAATGGTGGTTATGGTGTCTAGTCCATTTTTGTCGAAGCATCCAAAAGCAACCAAACACAAGCAAAAGCACACCGTTACCCAACACAGTGGTTAGTGGCGGTAGGAGGCGGCAACAACCACCTTTGGTGGTGGTTTTGAGTTTTCTTTTTCATCATTCCATCACATTTACAATTTTTACAATGAAATTCCCAAACAATAAACAAGCACACTTCGATAAACACACACACATCCACCCTTGTGGTGGCCAGTAGTGGTAGAGGGTGACAACCATGGTGGTTTTCCATGGTTTCCGGCGAAAGGGCACACTCACACTAGTACAACAACACCAAAACACGCAAACACATGAGCTGAACCCGGAAAACACACACCCATCGAAACTCTTGTGGCGGTAGGCGGTGGTTGACGGCATTTCACAACAACAACGACACCACAGATGCTCTTCCGACTGCTTGGCGTTGCATCTTCGACTTCAACTTTGAGTTCACTGGCGAGAGGAGCACCGGGGTTAGGTAGTAGCATGGAGGTGGTGGTCGAGCTCCGCTGTGAAGGATGGTCGGCGAGCAGCGGTACCCGTGAGCCTTTTGTTGGATTAGTGTCTAGGCCAGTAACCATATTTGGTAAGTACATGACCCGGTTGTGCATGGTCCTTTTGGGTTTCCTTCACCAAAGCAACTTGATTGGAGAAATAATAGAGAAAGAGTATTTGTTTAATTAATATTGGTCAATAGTTAATTAGGAATTAATTTTGTGATCAAATGTAATTAATTAAACTCAAGAACTGAATTGTAATTATGTGATAGTTTCAAATTAGGGCAATGGATGCCCTATGAGAGAGGTGGACGAATTCAAGGGAGATAAGGCTCTTGAAATCGTCCAAGGATAAGGTTATCAAGGCTTATCTTTTGGTTACTTGGTGGGCAAGGAACTAGATAAGGATAAGGACTGAAACCCTTATCTCTACCCTATATAAAGACCCTAAGCCTTAAGACATCGTCCACTTGATTCCCAAGGGTTACTAGAGCCGATTTCTTACCTCTCTCCACTCTCTCTATTGCCTCTCCAATTGCTTGTGGTGTTTGTGAGCCATTAGAGGTGCTACACTTGTGGTACTTGCTTTCAAGACTTAGGGTTTGAAGATTTGAGTTGTTATTGCAATATAACAACAAAAGGTATGTGATCTATCTTTCCTTATGAATTTCGAAATTCCTAGGAGTATATTAGGGTTCCTCATGTGATCATAATGTTGTGTATCTAATAGTAGAAACATAGATCCAATTCTAGGGTTGTATGCACACATAGGACTGTTTGTTCAAAACCCATCACCTTGTTCACCTGATCCTCCATGACTACAGTGTTGGGTCTGGTCTGTGGCTCTCATCTTCAATGATAGCGAGCGTAGCAGTGGTGATCGAAATGACACCGAGAACAGCCGAGTGCGATTGTGAACGATGATCGAAAATGAGAAGAAGAATAGGAGAACGATGGAGAGGTGGCAAAACGGCGACATTTATCGATGAAACAGCGGGCAGAACCGGGCTATCGGACGCCGTGATGCAAACGGTGGCTGAGGAGGGTTCCAATGGTGGCGGTGGCTACCAAAAGTGAAAAATGAGGGAAGGTGGCAGATGTGTCCCACTTCTAGGGTGAGGGTTATGGAGTGTTTTTATACTTGACAACCTTTTAAACTTTTTTCCATAATGGCATAAATGGTCCCTCCCTCTAGAAATAATTTCGAATTCACCCTTATATTTACCATTTAAACCCCGAGTTCTATAATTCCTCACATATTAGGTCGAATAGTTACCAAACAGCCCCTCCTCTACAAATTGTTTTCAACTAAAGTCCATATGTTACCATTCAACCCTATGCCTCCAAAATATCTTCAAATTAAGTCCCAATAATTTACCAAGTAGTCCCAATCCGGAACTTACACTTTTAACCCCCAACTTCTAAATGATGCCAGTAAACTCCACGAAACCAACACCTTGCTATATAATAACGGATTTTAGGGCTACTATTTATTTATTAATCTGTTCATTTATTTACTTATTAAACAGGGTGTTACATGGATCTTTGCTAACATTCCTTCATGTTTATGTTTCACTATCATCTCTTGAGTGTCAAATCATGTTCATGAATATCATTCACTTATTATATGAGATTCATTATGTACTTAACAACAGATTTCCTAAAATGCCTTTATGGCCAATTATTCCATAAATTAAACTATAGATCACTCAATCCTTCATGTTCTTGCATTTAAATCATATTGTTAGTATCAACTCATGATTATGAGTTTCATATACTCATCAAATGCTCACATTCCAATAATTTCATTGTTTTCGTCATAATTTCTCACATAACTGTCTAAAACCCATCTTTATACAACATTCTCCCATCATAGATGTGATTGATCATTCTAATTGGATTCATTTCCATCAAACATCATCTACGTCATTAAATCCATTCCAAATATAATATATAAACATGAACCCCCAATTTGAAGTTCTAGGGTTCATGAGTGTTTTCGCCCAAATCCTCAAGTCCATCAATGGGATGATTAGATTGAGATTGGGATCATCAAAACAACTCAAGGGAGATTAGAAAACCAAACCCTAACCATAAAAAAAATCTAAAATGGGTATTGGGGTTTTCCCTAAGTCATGAATTCGAATTTGAGAGCCATAGGATAAGAGATTCTACCTTAAAAAGCCTTTGATTCATATTCCTTTTACTTGGACAATCAAATATCCACTTGAATCAACCCTAGGATCTCTTAAGAATCAAAAGTTGACATTTCCCTCTTCCTTTCTCTCAATTACATTCTTCCCAAGCAAATAGGAGAGAAGACCCATTAACTGTGACATCCCCAATTTTCACGGTCAGAAAAGACCGATTTGTTTATACTTTGTTTTAAAATCAGAGTAACATTTTAAATAAAATAAATGCGGAATTTTTCCCAAAACAAAGATATGATAAAATTTATCATAAAAGCATTTCCATAGAAATGCATTTCATTAAAAGACTTAGGATGTCATGTTCAATACAGATCAAAAGTATAAACAATAAAATATAAACCTTGCTACATTATTTCATATCTACAGGCTTATATCCGTAATCCCTCATCAAAAACATCACATCTATACTCGAGCGCCACTACCTCTAATACATGAAACTGAGTGGGTCAGGCTTGGGAGTCTGGTAAGCACATAGGGTTTTCAACCCACAATAAATAAGTTTATTATTTTCAATAGCCACCAATAACCCGATTACCCGTTCCCGTTATCCTCACATTACGTCCCTAAACACCACTTATAAGGAACCTATACTAAGGATCATCATCGGGATGGACATTAATGCCAAAGGGGTTCCTCAACAATAAATGTCCTATAGGCAACCATGATGGGGATGGAGTACACCGGTGAACACATCGCTCACAAACACCTACAGGTTGCGAGCCTGCTAACGTTCCACTAGACTGTCTAGAAGAGTTCATGGTCGTCATCTATACTCCGCTAGATGACTGGATCACCAACAACATTGAGGCCTCTCATCATTTTATCACAGATCGTCTTATTACATCTACCCATGTTTTACCCCAACATTTTTGTAGATATAAAATACATATACAGTTTAAATCATTTAAAACACGTATAAAAATATTTCATCAGCATAGACAGCAAGTATTCAGACAATATGCACACATAATATGTTGTTTATAATACATACTTTATATCTATGTGTAAGATGAAAGGGACTATGCACTCACCTGGAAAGGTGGTGATTCTTCCCTCGAACATTGCTTCGTTATCTCAAAACAATTATCCCTCGACAAAACCTAGTATCAATATCACTAGGGTTTAGTCTGACGTTAACAGCGACTAATTAATAGTCTAACTATTATTACTATTATATAAGCGTGACACAATACTTTTCACCCACTATATACAGACAAGGCCAAACATGGAACATCGGTGGGCAGGATCATTTTGGCATATATGCACTTCTGAATCCAGCAACCCAAGCGACCTTCCAAACCGGAACCCCCGTACAGCGAGTAGTTAAAAAGATATTATAACGACATTATATAACCCATAATAATAGCCCAATTAAATATTCTAAGGACCTAATAACATTGCTATAATTATTTAAAAGCTATATTAAAATTTTTATATGTGTAGCTTACTTACAGCGGGTTGTAAGGAAAATCGGGCTTTGCTCGGAGTGTTTGTATAACTTTGCGGGTTGTAAGTGCTCATCCTAGTTACCTTGGAACTCTAGGGTACATGCTCTTAGCATATCTTTGAGTGTTTGTATCATTCTTTCGCTCTGACTATCAGTCTGCAGATGGTAAGCTGTACTCAAACACAACTTCGTACCCACTTCCTCTTGTATGCTTCTCCAAAATCTTGATGTGAAATGACTATCACGATCTGATACAATCGTTAGAGGAACACCGTGAAGTATCACAATTTCCTTCATGTAAGCATTTGCAAGCTTATTCATAGACCACCTTTTGTTGGTAGCTATGAAGTGTGCACTCTTTGTGAACCGATCCACGACTACCCAAATCATGTCGTGACCGTTCTTCGTTCTGGGTAGTTTAGTCACAAAATCCATTGTGATGTCTTCCCATTTACCCATGGGTACAAGTAATGGTTCTAAACTCCCATATGGTTTATGATGTTGTGCCTTAACTCTTGCACAACGACTACCCAAATCATGTCGTGACCGTTCTTCGTTCTGGGTAGTTTAGTCACAAAATCCATTGTGATGTCTTCCCATTTACCCATGGGTACAAGTAATGGTTCTAAACTCCCATATGGTTTATGATGTTGTGCCTTAACTCTTGCACAAGTCACACACTCGGCCACATACTTCGCAACATCGAGCTTCATCGTCGACCGCCAGTAGTAGGGTTTTAGGTCCCAATACATTATAGTTCTGCCGGGATGAATCGAGTACATGGTCTTGTGCGCTTCTTCCATTAGAATATCTCTTATTCCTCCCGTCTTAGGTACCCAAATCCGATCTTGGAATACCTTCCGTCCTTGACGGTTTATACCAAACACCAACGTTTTCCCAAACGTTCTTCTTTTCGGTCACTCTTGTCTGAAGCTTCCTCATGAGCTTTTCTGATGCTTTCCACAATCATCGAGACAACTTCAATTTTCAATGCTCCTAGCCTTTTCCTTTCAAGATTGGCTTTCCGAATTAGAGCGTTAGCGACAATGTTTGATTTACCGGGGTGGTAAAGTATCTCACAGTCGTAGTCCTTGAGTAACTCTAGCCAGCGTCATTGTCTCATGTGCAATTCTTTCTGATTAAGGAGATACTAGAGACTCTTATGATCAGTGAAAAGCTTGCACTTCGTGCCATAGAGGTAATGCCTCCAGATCATGAGTGGGGTAGCTCTTTTCTGTCGAGAGGCATATGTTATAACCTTTTCTCTTTAGGTTAGAGCATAACCTAACCCGACTCCCGACGCATCGCTATATACCATGAAGTCTTCAACTCCATCGCGTAGAGAAAGAATCGGTGCTTCGTATAACTTCTTCTTTAGCTTCTCGAATGTATCTTCATGTTTCTCACTCCATGTATACATAGCTCCTTTGTGGGTCAAAGTTGTCAATGGATCAGCTATCGAGGAAAAGCCTTGGATAAATCGCCGGTAATATCCAGCTAATCCCAGAAAGCTTCAAATCTCCGTGGGATTCTTTGGATGTTCCCACTTCATCACAACTTCGATTTTTGTTGGGTCAACCATTATTCCCTCCAGGTTAACCACATGACCCAAGAATTGGACTTCTCAGATTCAAAAATCACATTTGGATAACTTTGCGCACAACTTCTCCTTCTTTAGCACTTCTAATAGTTCCCGTAGATGCTTTCCATGCTCTTCCTGGCTTTTCGAGTAGATCAGAATGTCATCGATGAACACTATTACAGATTTACCGAGGAATGGTTTACAAACCATGATCATCAAATCCATGAATGTTGCTGGAGCATTAGTTAGTCCAAACGACATAACTAAAAACTCATAGTGTCCATATCTAGTTCTGAACGCAGTCTTCTCGATATCCTGCTCTCTCACTTTTAGCTGATGATATCCTGACCTAATATCTATCTTTGAGAAATAGCTCGAACCTTGCATCTGATCGAATAGGTCATCAATCCTCGGCAAAGGGTACTTGTTCTTTACCGTTGCCTAGTTCATCTCTCTGTAGTCAATACACATCCTCATGCTTCCGTCCTTTTTTTTCACGAATAACACCGAAGCTCCCCAGGGTGATGAATTAGGTCTAATGAAACCGTTGTCCAACAACTCCTAAAGTTGCGTCATAAGTTCCTTCATCTCCGTCGGTGCTAATCGGTATGGTGCTTTTGCTATCGGTGTCGTTCTTGGCAACAAGTCTATTCTAAACACCACTTGTCTATCATGCGATAATCCAGGAAGATCTTTGGGAAAGACTTCCGGATAATCATACACCACTAGTATGTTCTGCACCTCCCTTTTTCTCTTTCGTAGCATCAATTACAAATGCCAAGTATGATGCATATCCCTTTGACAAACATTTTCTGGATTTCATCAGGGAAATGATTCCATAATTTACTCTACATTTGTCCCCGTACACCATAAATGCCTCTTTTCCGGGTGGGTTTACCCTTACTATCTTCTTCCTGCAAAGAGTATCAGCATCGTTGGCGCTAAGCTAATCCATTCCTAGAACGATATCAAAACCGTTCAACTCTATGGGCAACAGTTCTTCGTGGATTTCGTTTCCATTTAGGTCGATGACAATGTTCCTAATATGATCACTAACAGGTACGAACCTGCCACTAGCAACTTCCACAATTAGGGCATTATCAAGTTTTTCTATTGGCAATGCTAATTTTCCACCAAATCTATGGGATATAAAGGAGTAATTCGCTCCAAAATCAAACAGTATACTGGCAGGTAAACCATTTACAGGAAAGGTACCTGAAGCGGCATCTTCTGCCTCCTTTCCAGTCTCGAGTGTCATCTGGAAGGCTCTCACCTTCGGCTTTGGTGGAATGTTGGGCCTTCCTACCTCTTTCTTCTTCGGGCAGTCCCTCGATACGTGCCCCTCCTCGTTGCACTCATAACAGACCTTCTTATTGAATGTGCACTCGTTGGCATAGTGCCCAAGCTTTCCACATTTGAAGCAAGTGACTCCTCCATCACATTTCCCCTGGTGCTTCTTCTTGCACTTGTTGCACCATTTGGCTTCACCTCCTCCAGACTTCTGCGTACTAGACCTTGAGAACTTGCTTTTCTTGCTGAATTTTGATGACCCATAAAATTTCCTTTTCTCTCCCACCTCCGCTCTCTCCAGACCCTTCTCTCGTATATGGGTCTCCGCATTCCTAGCAGCCTAGATGGTGGCTTTCAGAGTGGTAGTTTGCTTGACCATTGGACTGAAGACTGCTGGTAATCCGAGGGAAAACTTGTTAATATTGGAGAGATCATTTGGGGCTAGGTGAGGAACAAGCTTCATTTTTTATGTAAAGCTAGCAGCGTAGTCAGTAACGCTCATTCTTCACTCTTCAGATTCTGGAACTCGGTGTTGATTTCTAGAAGATCCTGCTCAGAGCAGTACTGCATCTTCTACTACACCAGAAAATCCTCCCAAGACATCTTGCTCGCTTCACCCTTGGGCATTGAGTCAGCTAGTAGCTTCCACCAGCTCAGTACTCCAGATTTCAACAGAGGAACCACGAGAGCGGTCTTCTACTTGTTGCTACACTCACAACTCCGAAACATCATCTCCATCTTGGAGATCCAGTTCATGACTTCCACTAGTGTCGGGATTCCAGATAGACATGGTGATTTGGATGCCATGAAATCCTTGTATTTGCATCCACGCCCGTCATTTCCTCCATCCTTGTGGTTCCGCCTAACTATCGGTGGGTTGGCTTGACCAACAGTCCCACTGTAGTTTCCTCCTTCTGACTACCCATCATTCAACTCAGGTTATTCAATTGGTACCGTAAGTTCTTCTCGTTTCTGTTGAAGTAAACGCCTTGTTTCCTCCATTTGGTCATCCAACATCATCTGGATCATCGCTTGCACTCCGGCCATCGTCATTGGCTCAGGTGCCACTTCTACAACAACAAGTATTTGTTGTATCACTGGAGGTTGAGGGGGTTGGTTTTTGTTCCTATTTTCGTTTACCTTTCCGCTACGAGTCCTTGCCATCTTGATCTATATATCGAATAAGGTGAATTTAGATCTTTATTTAGGATTGACATTCAAATCATCCTTATCACTCCGAAACGTTTACATGTTAGTTCTAGTATCGTCATCGTACGTTTAGAATCCCAAACACATAAGGTTTCCAGATCCGATCGGCAACATACCATAGACCCGAACAAATAACAACATATCACGCACAAAGCATTTAGCACATAAAAGCATTTTACGCATAATTCCTAAAATAAGCTAGTGCTCACATCTCACAATCATCGCTTAGCATTCTAAGTTTAAGTATAGAAGTCGTACAAATTCCTATTTCGCTTAAGCTAATGCCCTGATACCAATTGTGACATCCGCAATTTTCACGGCCAAAAAATACCAATTTGTTTATACTTTGTCTTAAAATCAAAGTAACCTTTAAAATAAAATAATTGCGGAATTTGTCCCTAAACAATGATATGATAAAAATTTATCAAAAGAATTTCCATAGAAATGAATTTCATTAAAAGACTCGGGATGTCATGTTCGATACATTTCAAAAGTATAAACAATACAATATAAGCCTTACTACATTATTTCATATCTACAGGCCTATATCCATAATCCCTCATCCAAAACATCACATCTATGCTCGAGTGCCACTACCTGTAATACATGGAATTGAGTGGGTCAGTCTGGTAAAAACATAGGGTTTTCAACCCAAAATAAATAAGTTTATTATCTTCAACAACCAACAATAACCCGATTACCCGTTCCCGTTATCCTTACATTACGTCCCTAAACACCACTTATAAGGGACCCAGACTAAGGATCATTATCGGGATGGACACTACTGCCAAGGGGGTTCCTCAGCAATAAATGTCCTATAGGAAACCATGAGGGGGATGGAGTACACCGGTGAACACATCGCTCACACACACCTACAGGTTGCGAGCCTGCCAACGTTCCACTAGACTGTCTAGAAGAGTTCATGGTCGTCATCTATACTCCGCTAGATGACTGGATCACCAACAACATTGAGGCCTCTCATCATTTTATCACAGATCGTCTTATTACATCTACCCATGTTTTACTCCAACATTTTTGTAGATATAAAATACATATACAGTTTAAATCATTTAAAACACGTATAAAAATATTTCATCAGCATAGACAGCAAGTATTCAGACAATATGCACACATAATATGTTGTTTATAATACATACTTTATATCTATGTGTAAGATGAAAGGGACTATGCACTCACCTGGAAAGGTGGTGATTCTTCCCTCGAACATTGCTTCGTTATCTCAAAACAATTATCCCTCGACAAAACCTAGTATCAATATCACTAGGGTTTAGTCTGACGTTAACAGCGACTAATTAATAGTCTAACTATTATTACTATTATATAAGCGTGACACAATACTTTTCATCCACTATATACAGACAAGGCCAAACATGGAACATCGGTGGGCAGGATCATTTTGGCATATATGCACTTCTGAATCCAGCAACCCAAGCGACCTTCCAAACCGGAACCCCCGTACAGCGAGTAGTTAAAAAGATATTATAACGACATTATATAACCCATAATAATAGCCCAATTAAATATTCTAAGGACCTAATAACATTGCTATAATTATTTAAAAGCTATATTAAAATTTTTATATGTGTAGCTTACTTACAGCGGGTTGTAAGGAAAATCGGGCTTTGCTCGGAGCAGCGTTTCCGAACCAAAAGACCCTTTTTCTCGGGACTCCGGGAGCCTCGGGGCTTCCTTGGGGTGCTAAGGGTTTACCTAGTCTTTAGGGGGGGGGGGTTAGAAACCCTAGAGATGGAAAGTTTTTAGAGAGAGAAGTGAAATAGGTGTAAGAAGCTCGGAACATTTCGCAGCTATTTATAGGTTGTAGCTCCTCGAACTATGCTAGGCGTAGCCTTCGGTTACGCTGGGCGTAACTCCGGATAGGGTTGCCAGCTTGACACTAGCTGGCTCGCACATCGGATGAGATAAGGACTAAAGTACATTGGACGTACCCGACCTCGAATTAGGGGCGTAGTGAAGGCGACGTGTCTTCATCCGAAGGCTATCTGCGATCAGCAATCGACGCCTTGAAATGCGCCACGTCAACACTTCTCTCATCAGCTTTGCAAATTCAAGTGCAATATTTAAAAATTCGTAACTCTCGCGAACGAGCTCTATTTTTTATGTTCTTTATATCCACACATAGGCAGGAACGTACTCTACAACTTGGTTTAGACTCCGTCAGCTAATTTTGAATTTATTTTAAAAGTTATATTACTAACTGGCCGGGAAAAGATTGGTCCATTAAAATCTCATAACTTTTTCATCCGAAGTCCGTTTTCGTCTGTCTTTTTATCGTTATGCTACTATTAACGAGATCTTCGATTCTCGTTTAGGTTGTGTTGACTAAAAACCACTCGATCTATATTCGAACTTCGGGTTGTAAACCGCTAAGCCGAAACTTTGAAAAATCATAACTTCCTCATACGAAGTTAGATTTTGGGCCTTTTTTTTATGGATGCTCTCGATTTAATTTATTCTATGAATTTTGTTTAGATCGCTAAGACTAAAATTCACTCTATCATAAATTCACTATTTACGCTTCCCGGTGTCGCTCCGGTTCTGTCGCGAAACTTCGATGGGTCATAACTTCTTCGTTATAACTCGGATTTAGGCGTTCTTTATATCCCCGAAATCCTTGTTTCGACCACTACAACTTTATGTAAAGACAATAGGTTTATCTCACACTTTAATTTTGACTCTTATTTTTATACTTTATTTATTATTCATTTATAAATAAGTAATAAGCACACAAATACACATAATTCACATAGTATTCAAATATTTCAGCTTTATTATTTTAAAAGTGTTAAAATAGTTGATGTAGACTATTACATCATCCAAAAATGCTTAGCCATGAAACCCGAGGGTTACATTAACTAGTTATGAACTTTCCCAACTTGCCACTTTTGGTCCCTCCTTGCAAAGATCTTTGAAGATAACTCCAAACTAACTTATAAGCTTCAATAAATTCCAAAATGATCCTTCTCCATACTAATCTTTACAAACATAGTCCAAGTTGTTAAGTTGGTCAAATCTCTAGTCAAACCTAAATTTTACCCGATTGTCACAAATGACCCTTTAAACTTTTAAAATGTTATTATTTTCATTTCTAGCTTTCTAAAGTTCATATAAATTAATGATATGATTAATCTTTGATTATTTAACTTAATAAATCATCTTTCATTTATTTACTTTATTAATTTAGGAAACAAGTCTTAAATTATAGGATGTTACGCATACAACCCCCACGGGAATAGGGATCAGATAAAACAGATAAGGTACCCCGAAGATCTCTATCACACAACCCTCATATACTGCAGATGCAGAAACCCCGTGTTCGTTGGTGATAAAAACCTGCAATAGACACTCTTAACTCCCCAATAGGCATATCAAACTCCCTACTGGATGATCGAGATACAAAGGGCTGACTCGCGCTTGAGTCAAATAATACAAGAGCAGACTAGGAGTTCATTAAGAATGTACCTATCAGGTTCATATATATTAGCATAACATAAAACAATATCACTAGGACAATGAGTAAAAACATACCAGTGATAACATTTGGGGCTGCTCTGGTCTCCTTGGCAGTGAGCTAGAAACTGCGAACTCGAGCCCTCGGAGGCTCCACCCTACCCTAACTCCCATCAATTATCCTTAAAGCAGTCGATGTTGGTGCCTGCGTTAGCCTAGAAGCAAGAGAGGAATAGTTGCCCTTCACATAGCCAACCTGGTCTCAGTGGTAACAAATCCTGGAGATGAGTGTTAGGGCCTGCTAACGACAATCCCTCTCCATATGGTCATGTCAGCCACAATTGTGGCACCCAGAAGATGATTGACAAGTACCATCATGAACCTTGTCGCACTTCCCAAAAGTACGATGCTTCTAAACCCCATGTCTAACATCAACGACCTTGAACCACTTTGGTGTAGGCCGCGACTGCATCGGGGCCAGTCTTTGTTCCTTGTCTAGAGCTCCATCTCAATCTCGCGCCGACTGCCGGTCAGTGACAACCATAAAAAATTTGAGACAGTTCTAGATTTGAATAAACTTAGTTGAAGATATAGGCACAATACATATTAGACTTTGTAACTAGAAGCTATCTTATAACCTACTAGAAACTTGGAAACAATTAGAAACGATGGATATTGTACTTAGATTTCACATTGATATGTGACTTCTATAGTTACTTTAACTGTAACACCTATTCAAATTTGGGTCATTCCTTAAATTGAACACATTTTTATATACATGCATAATGCACTTTACCTAGAAGTAGTTAAGTAGAAATTAGGTCAGAGTCTCATAGTATCTTAAGTCAAAGTTGAAAACTAGGACTAGTATACTTGATTCTTCAATTTCTTTTGAATCTCGGAAGCACTACGTAGAATGCCAATAAACCGATACAAATAAATCACAAACATTATTTCTCACTTGAATAAGAGTTAGGAAACACAAAATAATTTGATGTCTCAAAGATTCAATTTATTTTGATATTCAAAGTTTAGCAAAATCCGAAAAACCCCTAAACTCAAATTTATAAACTTTCACACGTAAACTCCATAAATTTTGTTATGAACCTTATAATATCACTTTAAAATAGTTAAATTCAGGAAAATATCATCAAGGAAAATAAAAATTAATTCATTAACATTTACCCTTAATTTATGAGCCAAAAATCAAGGTTTTATGGATAAAAGCTAGGTTAAGTTATCTATTATATAAAACTTTTATATTTTTTATAAAAGATTTTAATATTATAAAAATAAAAGATTAAGAGAGTGTGTTATACCTCAAAAAATTCAGATCTCTCCCTCCCCATATCCCTGTCATACTCTCATTCTCCAACACACACATACACATATCTCTCTTCTTTCTCTCTCTAGAAAATTTCTCTCTTCCTTCTCTGTAGAAAATACGAAGTTAGATGCATAACCCGTGGGAGAGATTTTCACATAAATTATTCATGAGTTCTGAAGCATCACAGTAATTTGGTGGACTATAACCCCAAAGAGGTAACGAGAGAAATGAGGTATCTAGAGAGATAGAATCCCTATATTCTCTCTTTTCTTCTCTCTAAAACCCCCATTCCTTCTCTTCATTTCACCCACGAAAATTTCCAGCAAAAACCACCACTTTACATAAAAATATCCATCATCCATTGATAGGTCATGATTTAATGGTTTGGGCTAGGCTTCTATATTGTATAAGTCTTGGTAGGTTATGGGTTTTGTAATGGTGGTTGTTGATGATTGTGTGGTTGTGTACGGCTAGACGTGTGTGTGAGGCCGCACACCCTGTGTGTGGCCATACACGCGTGTGCGACTGTATTGTAAGGTCCTGAAACGGATCTTACGAATGATCAAGCAAACAAAAAAATCAGTAATAATGAGAATGAAGTAGAAACAGAAATCAGAACAAGCTTGCACACACTTCTACTAACGAAAACGTCTGGTACAACTTGTTTACAGCAACCGTGAACTCTATGGCATCAACAACCAATAAATGACCTACAAGACCTCTATATATAGTGACTTGGGCCAACTTGGGTGTACAGCCGTAAACAGCTTACGGCCGTAAACTAACACTCTGGCCGTAAACTACAAAACAGACTACCAAAATTGCATACGTATCCAAAAGAACCTATTGCAACGAAAGCCTAGACCAAACCATTAATTAGACCTTTCAATCTCACCCTTGGTTTGGTGCTAGCTTGAAGTTAATCTTTGTTAATCACCGTTACATTTGCCTGCCCCATTACCCCATTCCACATGCATTTCTTGATGATCTTAGCAACCATCGACGTTTATTCCTTCGCGGCTTGCTCAAAAATCTCCTCGGCAACTTTAATTTGATGATGGCTCAGATGATGAATGTCCCATTTCCTGAACTGGAACAAATCCCTTCGATCATACAGACGGATGCATCCATCTTTTAGTTTGATAATAGCAGAGGTTGTAGTCTCATCGAATACCCAATAAATCATGGAGCTTAGGGATCCATCCGGGTAACTTTGAAGCACATGGATTTGTTTGACCTGATTGGTTGCAGGACACATCACCACCTGAAGTGGATGACCGATTTTGGGATCTATGACATCAGGATAATGCTTTATGATAAACTCAACAGTCTTCATTGAAGGAAAACCCTTTTTCACTTGGTCTTCTAGAAAATGCTTGAACTGAGTTGCCTGTTGATTATCTGAGGGATTTGCAAAAGGAGATTGGGACAGCTCTGAAAGATCCACCCTGGTCCACGAATTGAAATCATGACAATCTTTGTAGAACTCAGCGTTGCCACTCTTTCTACGCACGATCCACATATTTAGGGTATCATGAAATCCCCAAGAAATGATCCCTAACCGATCATCATACGTATCTCTAAAGCGAACAGCCTCAAGATCCGTAACAGTGATTCCTGGTTGATTCCCTGGTGCATTTTTTTCGGAACTCCTCTTGAACAAGAGTTGTCCCTTTTGAGCAGCTTTAGCGTGTCTATCACGAATAATTTCTGCAAAATGTGGAGCATGAGCGGGATCTTCTTCAAAACGATCTATGACCCGTGAGGTTTGAGCGGTTGGCATGACAGCATGATGAGCTTGAGTATGTAAATTAATCATGTATTCATCTGCAGATGTTTTATATTTGGCACCAAGATCTTCTTCAAGCTTCTTCTTTAAATCAAAATAACTAGAGGTTAGGAGATTAAAGTGGGCTTGAAGCTTAGAGATTTTCTTTGTCTTTGTTGCACTATCATCCTGAAGATCATAAATCTTAATTTTTAGATTCGCATTCTCGCTCAAAAGATCTTCGACTTGAATGATGAGCTCTATATTCTTCTGGTCAAGCACATTGACTCTCCATTGAAGCTCATCAACCACAGAGTCATCTTCTCCTAAATTACCTTCACTAAACGCAACTCCTTTAGCTTTAAAGGAAGGTACAACAGTTTGTTCCTGGGCAAGATGCAAAGCTAACCACACAGAGGCATCATCAAGATCTGCCCTTAGAGTAGAAAATCTTGGTGGAGCTGAGGAGCCACCAGCTTCAAAGATGGTTCTAGGACCTCCACAGAAAGGTTCTATTGATACGATAACAGGGGTAGTTGTTGGCATAATCGTCATGCCATGAGTCAAGTTAGAATCCAGAGGCTCAAACCTAGGATCACATCTTCTTCTCTTAGATGGAGGCTGTAAGGTCTGGTATGTTGTACGATCACCCTGAAGTGGTTCAATTGTAGGTGAGACAATGTTAAGGGGAGGATTCCCTAACACTGTCACCATTGGAGTTGTATCAAGAACGTCTTTAGATTCCCTTATCTCCGTTGCTGGGAGAGCAACATCACTGATATTATGAAGCAAAGTGTTGAGGTTGACATTTGACAAAAGGTCATCATTGCTTCCAAAATTGGTTGGAATTTCATCTCTATCAAAACCTGTAAGCTCAAGCTCTTCATACTGATCAGTCTCAGTTGCATTCATGGAAGACCCTTCATTGTAGTCACTTTTGATTCGAACTGATGAAGTGGGCTCTGAAGATATCTTATAAGAAGATCTGTGAGACTCGGATGCCTCATTCGGTTCAGCAAATCGACAGAATTTAACCAATGGATAAAGTCCTTGAAAGGTAACTTTTCCTTGGCGATTTTGTTTAATGAGCCCAATAGTGTGAGGGGCCCAAGGATATCATATCAAATCTATCTCCCTCATTTACCATGTCAGGAAATTGTTTGTTGATGAAGAGCTGAATGAATTTAGGATACATCAAGTTGGTATCCCGTGTGATGGAATTGATGTTGACCACAAATTCATCCAGGATAAACCTTGAAAAGTTGAAACCAATTCCTGCAACAAGAGAAACTATAGCTCCAGTGTTTCTGAGGGATATTTCATCTGCACCAGACCTCCTGCCGGAGATGCAGCTCACGAACACATGGGCTAGGAATCTCCAGTAGGGTGGCAGAAGCTTTTTCATTGTAGGAGGAGAATCGCCTCCATACCCCATCTTCTTCAAAATCTTCTGAGCATCTTCAATACCAATTTCGGTGGGAAAACTCGGTAGTTCATTGATCAACAATGTCTCTCTGATGAATTGCTCATTGATCACAACTTTGCATCCTTAACAATTATGTCTACAGTCACTGCTCCATCATTGTCTCTTTTCATTTTAGCAGTCTGCCAGAACTCTCTTATGATTTTCTGATAAACAACGGTGTTCATGGTGATGGCGGAGGCTAAACAACATTCTCTAAGTCCATGAATCATTGACTTGAAATCTACATGGGCCACCGGAGGATCTGCCAGTACCATTGCCAGATTGTGCATGTCTGCGAGCTTTAAGGCTACCATTTGATCTATACTAAAACATACTAAGTAAGACAAGAAAGATATTTGAGCAAATATGATTTTAAATGAATTATATTTGAGCCCAAAAATGAATTATTTTTATCCAAAATTTAAGTTTAAGGTCAACCAAGAGTTTACGTTCAATATGGGGTTTACAACCATAAACTCGTGACTGTAAGCCTATGGCCACAAACGGAGTTTACGACCGTAAGCTCTATACGGCCGTAAGCTTGGGCCGTAAACTCCGACAAATCCTTTTTCGTCGATTTCAGGCTCAAAACTCGTTAAATCCATGAATTAAACACATATCTATGGTCAGAATCATGGTACCTTTGAAGTGATCGTAGCAATTTCAGAAAAAATAGATTTTTTTTCGAAGAGAGAGAGAGAGAGAGAGAGAGAGAGAGAGAGAGTTTGCGGCCGGAATCCGAAAAATGAAAGGGTTTCCAGCTGTAACCCCTTAAATACCTTTGACCATTTTACTTGTTGACCACATAGTGTAAGACACAATCCAATATTTTCAAAAACAAAACTTTTTGAGGATTAAAATTAAAAATAAAATAAAATAAAATTAATTTTCAAAATTTAAAACTAACAATTAAATAAATAAATAAAAATAAAAAAATAAAATAAAAAATAAAAATAAAAATAAAATAAAAATAAGATAAATAAAATAAAAAACCTAAAAAATATTTTAATTACTGAAAATAATTTTTGTGACACTGGGATCAAAGTTGTTGGACAACCCTAATCCACTTGTCAGTACCCTTATTTTCATGTCTTTGTCTAATCGATCGCCAATATTGTGGTCTACTTAAGCACGAAACATTTGTGACATAATTTGGACAATTTAAGAATGACACGACATTTTGAGCCCTTATTCTTAAATAAATTTCCTTTGGACCATTTAGCTGATTACAACGAGAGATATTGTTGTCCACCTAAATTGAGCAGTGAGATCTACAAACAATTTGTATGTGTTCAATTTTAATTGTACTAGAACAAGTTTCCTGCTTCCTGATATGCTCCATCAATCAAGGACTTCCAGAATACTCCTTACACCGGGTGAGCAGACAATTATTAAGAGAGAAGATAGATTTAGAATGCATATGCTATACACCCAGGTCGGATCTCTTCCAATCACGCAGAGGATGAAACATATGAGTAATTGAAATTTTAGAGGGATTGAGAAGAGAATGATGCATATACTGTGTACCAGGTTGGATTGTAAGTCACGTAGAGGAGATAGTATATGGCTAACAGATAGAAAGAATTGCATAGAGAAAAGATGCAAAGAGATAGAATTGCATATGTTATAGTCCCATGTCGGATCTCTCGATTATGTAGATGAGGCAACACATGACTACTAGACAGAAAAGAAAGAAAATAACCTTCTACAGACCTAATTTATCAGAATTCCCCAGTCACCTCATCTGTACCGGAATTAAGGACATAATCTGCACATCGAGGAAAAGTTAATCCACAGTTCTAGATACGGGTTCTTTTAATGTGACTAGTAGATTCTCATTTATATCTCCCTACTCAACCTATCCGAGCGTCGTATTGTCAGGCTAAATGGATCTAACTAGTTCAATATTTGTCAAGTTCTTGAATTCCTTAAGTTCAAATCTTCCCAGTCAAGTCTGTTTAAAATCTTTCGTGCCTACCAGCGCATCGAGCACAGAGCGTAGACAATTCAATTTTGGTACATTATGCAGATTCAGATTGTCCTTTATCATTTGATAATATCACTTCCCGTCACAACACCTACAAACAAGACTATTAGCAACATTTTTTAATTTTCTGGATTTTTTTTTATTGTTTTTGGATTTTTTATTTTTATTGTATTTGGATTTTTAATTATTTCTCCCGGTAAATTTGTGCATGGGTGAGAATGAAATAAAAATGCACAAATTTAAACTAACCTATCAAAAAATAGACTAGAAACATGGTCATTTCTCCCAATGAACTCATCTCGAACCGCTCTTTCATAACGCCTTCAAACTCCTTGCAAAGTTGCTGACTGGTCGACCCGAAAAAAATATCGTCAACGTAGATTTGAACCAGAATCTGATCATTAACAACATGCTTGATAAACAAAGTTTGATCGATAGTGCCACGAGAGTATCCATGGTCGAGCAAGTGCTTTGTAAGAGTCGCATACCACGCTCGAGGAGCTTCATGTAACCCATACAATGCCTTGTCCAACTTGTAAACATGATTAGGAAACTTCGAGTCAATGAACCCAGGGGGCTGATCAATGTAGATTTCATCCTTCATCTTGTCATACAAGAAGGCTATCTTGACATCCATTTGGTAGACCGTGAAGTTCATGTAGGAGGCATATGCAAGGAAGATATGAATAGACTCCAAGCGAGTTACTGGAGCATAAACCTCAGTGTAATCAAGACCCTCAACTTGTCGGAACCCACAAACCACCAATCTAACTTTATTTCGCACTATAACCCCTGAATCATCTTGCTTGTTTCGATAGACCCAATGATTGTCAAGAGACTTTTTGCCTTTTGGCAACTCAACCAACTTCCAAACCACGAGTTTTTCAAACTAATGTAACTCTTCATGCATAGCATCTACCCAGCTGGGCTCATTCAGAGCCATTTCAACATTTTTGGGCTCTATCTGAGAGATAAAGCAAGAGTAGAGACATGTATTGACATCTCTGCTCTGACTTTTGGTTTTAATGCCTTCGCCCAGCTGACCAATGATCGCGTTGAATCCTTGAGGGTATATACTGGCTGATATCATTAAGCAAGACAGGAAGATTGTGTATATTGACACCTCCTTCATTTGCTGATTGTGCCGCACTAGATGACTCTGCTACAATCTCATTAGAAATGTTTTCAGGAAAGAGTAGTTCCATAAAGGTTCAAGTGACAGCGGAAGTATCTTTAGACATGAACTCTTTTTCTACATGAGTAAGTGGTGTAGTCTCAGCATCAGGAGTATCATTTTGAACTGGAGATTTTGGACTATCAGGTGGTACAGATGACTCTCCCTCAGGCGAAGCAGAGGACTCCCCCTCAGGCGGTGAAGAGGATAAAGTTAGGGGTCTATAGACAACTTCTTCGTCTTCGTCTTCAGAAACATTCTTTGGACCAGAGAAAAATCTAGATGAACTATCCGAATACACATTTATTGACTTGAAAAGTGATGTGTAATCAAACAACCAATCCGGACCCACTCAAGCACCCGTCTCATTCTCTTCCAACCAACGCACGTCATAAGATTCCACAACCTGCTTTGTCTTCTTATTGTAGACCTTATATGCGGTGCGTGCATCATACCCTACGAAGTAATAATCATCGACTTTGGCATTAAACTTTGGGTTGGTCTCTAGGTGAAGAATGTTGCAAGGGCAGCCAAATACACGAAAATGACTGACTAAGGGCTTGCAACCATATATAATCTCATATGGAGTCTTCATCTGGGTTTTGTTGATCAAAATACGATTCTGAACATAGCAAGTAGTGTTAATTGCCTTGGCCAAAAGGAAAACTGGTAACTTGGAGTCACACAACATCGTCCTTGCAGCGTCTTTTAAAGTTCTATTTCTCCTTTCAGCAACACCAATTTGTTGAGGGGTGTGAGCGGAGCTGTATTGACGCATAATACCCTTTTCTGTGCAAAAATGATCTAGAATAGAATTCTTGAACTCTGTTTCGTTGTCGGTACGAAGCGCCTTCACCCGGTTGTTAGTTTGTTTCTCAATCAACACAATGAATTTCTTAATTAGATCAACAACCCCAACTTTGTTGGATAGAAAGAAAACCCACGTAAAATGAGAGAAGTCATCAATCACAACCAGACAGGACAAATTTCTATTAATGCTGAGAATGTTGACTGGTCCAAATAGATCCATATGCAGCAATTGAAGTACCTTACTGATTGAGTTAACATGTTTCGGTAGGTGTGGTTTTCTATGATGTTTTCCTTGTGCACATGACACACACTTTTCAAAAAGTTATAAAGTCTTTGACAGGCAAACCACGGACCATCTCATTCTTCGCAAGATGATTCAAGTTTTTGGCGTTAGCATGACCGAGTCTTCGGTGCCACAGCATTGCATGTTGTTCTGAGACCTTTAAAAAGAGACACATAACTTGTTCTGGAAGGTTTCTATTCATATCAATGATGTAAGCATTTCCATCCCTCTTAGATTTGACAAGAATCCATTCTTCTAGGATGATAATGCCTGGCTTGAGAATCATACATTCCTTGTTAGTGAAATGTGTGGAATAGCCTTTGTCACATATTTGAGACACACTCAACAAACTATGCTTTAGCTCGGGAGCAAAATTGACATTCTTGAAGCTTAACACTCCATTTGTGGCGATTCCTCTCTGAGTGATCTTGCCACCTTCTCCACCCGCAAAGGAAACATATCCCCCATCAAAAGATTTAATGTTGTTCAGTTGGGAGATATCTCATGTCATATGTCGGGAGCAGTCATTGTCGATGAACCAAGGTCTGAAGACATTCCCCCACAACTGTCCATACAAAATGTGCGAGATCATGCAGATTTGGGAACCCAGGTCATCACTTTACTGGGTGAACCCATTGCTTTTTCAGATTTATCATTATTTACTGATTTTCCAGAGGATATTGATGATGAATTGGAGGTTATTTTGGGAAACCATTGGTAATTAGTTTTTCTAACAGTCCTCGATGGTTTTAAAATAGGAATTTTATCAGTTTGCCTTGAGCACTTGGGTTTTCTACCTAAATTGGTTGAATACCCATGTGAGATAAGTGAGGGTGTACCAGATGGAGAAACCTGTGGAAATGGTGTATTTTCATTAGTATTATTACAAACATCATAATTATCAACCATCTCATCAAACACTTTAAAAACATTCAAACCAGTATCAGAAGGTGCAGAAAATCACAAAAAACATTGTCACTTTCAACATCAGAAAAGTTAAAGTCTTTATTTAAAACTAAAACTTCAGGTTTAGACTCATTTTTATTTTCAAAAATAGATCCTTCAACTTCGTGCTTTGACTGATTTAAGGATTGATCTGCAGGAGAAATAGAAATGTTAGTACTTTCAACATTAATAATCCTCCCGAAACAAAACCAGATGGCTTGCCATAAACCATGGATGGTTCATTGGTAATCTCATCCTTGGACAAAGGTTGAAACTGATATGAATGGTTGAAAGGAGGAGGCACTTTATCATACCATAGACCCTTTGATTGATTATGTTTAAATTGCATGCAGTGGTCTATCATGTTAGCAACTACCTCACTTAATACATCAAATTTTCTAACATCAAAATCAGCAGTTTCAAATTACATGCAGTGGTCTTCCTGAAGTCTTCTAAAGTCCTTTGTTTTAGTTTCTAACTGAGCCTTAAGAGGTTTTTGTCCTTTTCTAAGCTGATAACCCTCATATCTAAGGTCCTCTACTTTTCTACGTAGTGTTTCTATTTCTTCATGAAGAGTTTTAACATAATCAATACATGCTTGAGAGCTAGAAGGTAGACTTACCTCGTTTTTCTTTGGTTCAGAAGCATAGCAGACCATCAGTGCAAACTGCAGCTCCATCACTTGATCTTCAGCTGCAACACTCGCTGCGGAAGCTTCACCACCAACTTGAGCTAAATGAGAATTTTCAGGTATTGATATATTCAGGGACTGCATCTGATCCTCCTAGTCGAATGAATGGGCAACCATAGCCTTCTCACTATTGACCTGAGCACCGCTCTGATTGTTTCCTACTGCAACCATTATCTAGTCATTGTTTAATCTTCTATCCGGCTTCGGGTACTCATGAGCAAAATGACCTGGCTTGTGGCAGTTGAAACAACGTAGCTTTCCCTTGTTGAACGCTACCTTTTTATTAACACTCATCCCCCAGTTATTCTTCCCTATCTTCTTCGCAATCTGCTTTTCCCTGAAAACTACCATGGCAATTTTCCATGTAATATCCATTTTTTCTACATCTTCAATATGAATCTGATCAAGATCAGCAAATGACAATTGTGGCAGAAGGTCTCCAGCTACAAGAGCATTGTAGCAGTTAACAAGTCCTGTAGCAAGAGGAAGATTTTTATCACACTCCTTAGTGTTTGAAAAAGAGGCCACATTAGAGGGAGAAGCAGCTTGAGTAGCAACAAATGATTGGTTCTGAGAGAAAGGCATGGATGATGCAACGGGAAGTGAAGTAGCTGATGGAGTGGAAAATGATTGAATTTGAGACTGCTGAGTAGCAAAAGGATGACCTGTAGAAGAAAAGGTGAGAGATGAAAGAGCATTGTTAGATGAGATCCCAAGGTTTGTAGTTGAGTATGAATTCACATGATTTATCTCCCCCTATTTGTCATCAATATCATAGGCCTTGATGACTGCCATCATTTCAACAAGAGTAAGGTGACTTAGATCTTTGGTCATCTTGATAACAGCCACATTCATGTCCCATGACCTTAGGAGAGCATTCAGTAGCTTTTTATTTATTTCAGACTTTGTGAAAAAGATCCCGACTACAGTCATCTCAGTAGTGAGAGTTGTGAATCGCTACAGTTGTGCCTCGAGGGTTTCTCCAGGAATGTAGTTGAACATGTTAAACCTTTGTCGCAACATATCCTGGCGGCTCTCCTTCATGTCTTCATTCCCTTTATATACCTCAATTAGGGCTTCCCACAAAGCCTTTACTGAAGTATACTCCCTAAAACCTTGAGCAATAACTGGAGACAGGGCCATGGTATGAGTGGCCAAAGCTCGTTCTTGCTCCACAACCTTCTCAAAATCTTCATCAGTGTAGTTCTCAATAGCTTTGTTGGTGACTTGTTTGGCAACAATGGTGGTTATTCTGACAGGATTGTTAATGATGCTTCTCCAAATCTTGAAGTCCTTCATTTTAATGTACTTCTCTATCTTGTACTTCCATTCAGGAAAACGTTCAGCAGACAACAGTATTGGAATGCGTGTGGTTGTGCCCATGATAGAGTCCATCTCATGGTGATGTGTTTGACTTTGTGAATCCATTGATTATTAATTTTAGAAACACTGATTTTATTTATTTATTTGTTTATTTATTTATTTATTATTATTATTATTATTATTTTAATTTTTTTTTGAGTTTCCAGTCAACACAAAGGTTTACGGTCAAAGTTTGTTTGCAACCGTGAACTCGGTTTACGGTCTTGAGCTTACGGTCGAGCCAAGTTTACTGTTTTCTAATGTAGGTTTGCAGTTATTGAAGATTCTTGATGTATGGTCTACGAGCACAGTTTACGGTTCAAGAAGGATCTTGAGTTTGCGGCTGTAAGCTGTGTTTACGGTCGTAAGCTCTTGGCCGTAATATCCCAGAAATTCAAGAAACCATGTTTTTTTGGATTAAACTTGATTCCCTTTCACAGTAAACACCAACTCCAATCTCAAACAGTGAGGAATATAGCCAAAAACTCGATTGTAAGATGACTTGACACTGGTTTTGCTCTGATACCAATTGTAAGGTCTTGAAACGGATCTTACCAGTGATCAAGCAAACAAAACAATCAATAATAATGAGAATGAAGTAAAAACAAAAATCAGAACAAGCTTGCACACGCTTCTATTAACAAAAACGTCTGGTACAAATCGTTTACAGCAACCGTGAACTCTATGGCATCGACAACCATTAAATGACCTATAAGACCTCTATATATAGTGACCTGGGCCGACTTGGGTTTACGAGCGTAAACAGCTTACAGCCGTAAACTACAAAATAGATTACCAAAATTGCATACATATCCAAAAGAGCCTATTGCAACGAAAGCCTAGACCAAACCAATAATTAGACCCTTTATGTACACTCGTGTGCTGTTGGGTGTGCTATAAATACTAGGTGTCTGTGTCAGTCTTACGGTGACATATGTGTGTGTACTCAAGGTGTATGTGACATTTATACGATATAAATGTGTGCATTCTCGGTTTAATTCCCTTTCTACTCCCTTTACATTCTGATTGATTGATATACTACTTGATCACTGATTTGGATCTTATGATTTGGGACTTTACAATTGGTATCAAAGCAAGGTTGTATCAATCAATTTTGATAGATCTGGAGCGTATTTGATCTTATTTTTGAAGGATTTCTACGTTTTTGGATAGATTTTGGCAAATTAGGGGGTTTGTTCTTTGCATTTTTCATAAAAACAAGTTATGGATCGAGTTTTTGAGCAAAAAGTGAGAAAAACGTAGTTTTTCTTCGCATCAGTTGAAGGTGTATAGCCGTAGACCCGTGTGCGGCTAAAGTGTACGGTCACACACCCGTGTATGGCTAGACCTGTGTGCGGCCTCGGAGTATACGGCCTCGGTGTATGGCTCAGCAGCCTCTCACGTGTACAATTCGGTGTACGGCCAGACTCGTGTGTCCGGCTTCGGAGTATACGGTTCAGTAGTGTTTCCAGTGACGTTTGTGAAACGAGCTAGTTTTAATCCTACTTTTAGTTGATAAATTAAGCACACAAAGGCAGTGAAGTTGTCTTTTAGTGGTATAGTTGGACAAGTAGGGTGTCGAACTCAGGGAATGGATATTAATCTAATAACTAATTTTAACTAAGCAAATAATAAAAGTAAAAGGGTTTTTCTCTAGTTTTACAAGACTAGAAACTTAAACACAACACTTAAGCACTTAACTAACTAAACAATTAAAGCTAATGAAAAATTCACCAAATTTAATAAAGGGTTTCTGTTTAGGTTCAACCAATTCACTCCTATGGTTATTTAAATGATAAATCAATTATTATTGGTTACCAACTATAGTGGTTAGGTTCATGTTCATTACTCCTAACCCTTAGACAATTAATCAATTCAAGCAGTGGCCAATTGTTTAAACTAATTAATTCCCTAGTTCAATTGTTTGAATTAAATAAGATTTGTAATTGGTTAATCAAGTTGGTGTTTCAATTAACCTCTTGTTTGTTGGTTTCTCAAACAAGCTCACACATTAATATACCCATTCTCTAATTAATCCTAGTTTCATATTCATTATTCCTAGCCATATGATAAAGTGTTCACATAACATATGAGGTTAATAATTAAGAGATGTTCATGCAACTTAATTGCCTTCCAATTAACAGAAAATAGTTGTCATTAATGCATAAGGTTCTTTAACAAACTTAATTTAATAAAATCACCAAATAACAATCAATCAAAAAGTATAATTAAACCATAGGAGTAACTTGGTCTTCCCTAACAGAAACAAAATGAATTTAGTTCATAGTCATAGCAAAGACAAACTCAAAAACAAATTCAACTAGGCTAAACATGCTTTATTCCTAAGGCTAAGTAGAATGAATAACCTAAATTGCCTTGATTCTTCAAAGGATTGAATGTTAGGGTTTCTCATCTCCTCAAAGGGTTCTTTTTCGCAGGTCCAGCTCTCCAAATTGCCAAAAGTCCTTTCCATTCGGATAATGGTTCGATATTTATAATTATCACAAAACAGGGTGTACTCGGGGAGTAGAAGACCCAACTCGCCGAGTAGATGCTTAAAATCCGTCTCATGCCAGGAGTCTTGACTTATCTTCTAGAATATTCTTGGGTACTCGCCGAGTAGCCTCGAGAACTCGCCGAGTAGTTATGCTTTTGTCCCTCATTCTTCATTCATTGGTCTCTAATTGCTTCTCCTTGTTCCCTTTCACTTCCAAGCATGTCTTTTGGACTGAAAACAAAATTTAAGCATTATTAAGTACCTTTTTTCCACATTATACACATAATTAGCTAAAAATGAATAAAAATGTATGCTAAATATATGACTAATTATGCAAATATCAAAATACCCTACACTTGACTTTTGCTTGCCCCCAAGCAAAACTGAATTTTAACATATTAGAACCACATATGATAACTCCAATCTAACCCAACCATTATGCCAAGACCGCAATACATGCATTTGTGTCTGTAACTTGCCTAAATACCCCCATACTCCAAATACTCACAATCCTCATAAACATTTGCCCACTCACCCCGAACTATGCTCATTTTATGCATCCCTCCGAATCCATCCCCAGAAAACCTCTTAACCTCAAGGTATTTTTTGTTGAGCAACCTAAGCATGCATACATAATCAAGATAATTACAATTTATGGTACCACATTGGAGCTCTTTGGAATTCTTTATTTCTTTGACATTTGATCTTTGATCTCTTTGAATTCACCACCTTGTTGTTTGGTTTTGGTATATTCAACTTTTTGAATTTCTTTGGAATTTTTTATCTTCTAATTTCGCATTCAACTTTGATGCTCCAAAAATTCTTCAAACTTTTTATGTAATTTTATCTCTTTTTTTACATGTACATCACTTTTTTCACTCAAAACCTACATGCTTAAGCAGGGGCGCTCAACTTCAACCTTTATTGGTTAAGGATAACAGTTTTCCTGGATACATTTCTGGTACACGATGCTAAACATATTGCATCCCTCAGGCTGAGCGAGGTCGTGTTTTTTTCCCATGATTTCACTAGAATAAGGAAGCCACAAATGCGCTATAACGTATATAGGCTCAACTAAACATTTGGATTTTCATGCAATTATCAACACAATTCTAACATGGAATCCTAATTGCTTTTTACCAAAATTTTCTAAATTAATTCCTAAGTAATATTTTTGATATGCAAGAGTTAAAATTTGTTAAAATTAACCTAAATTAAGATTCTAAATTTACTAATATGTGACCAACCCCCTACCCCACACTTATTTTATGCAATGCCCTCATTGCATATCATGCAAAAATAAAAACACTAATTATAGAGAGAATTGGAACAAACTCCCCTAGGGTAGCAGTCGCTAGGTTGATATCTCTTCGCTTCAGCTCAATCTTCAATTGACTTTAGACATGGGAACAACTCATCCATGTCTTGGGTGTCATTCGTCTCGTGTGGTTGACAGCTCGAAAATATCAAGGAAAAAGCTTCTTGGAAATCTCCAGTAACAACTCTTCACGAAAAATGGACAAGTACTGCAGTGAAAATGCTCAACACAGCTCGGAAACTTGAAAAATGTGGATCTACTCGACGAGTAGTACCATGTACTCGGCGAGTATCTCTTAACTTGCAGTTATTACGTGTAATTAACCATGTACTCGCCGAGTAGAAGTTGTGCACTCGGCGAGTAGGCACTGTATTGCCAAAACTGATCCAGCTTGTGTTCTTCTTGATTCAGGTTTTGAATTTGAATAATTCATTGACCATTTTTCTAAACCTTTCTGAAGCAACACCCTCCATCACTCACAACTCTAACAGACTCAATCCTAAGGACAAAACTTCATACTCTTACTTGAACATCCCTCACTTCCTTACTTGAACCTTGACCCTTAACACTTTAATATGCTTCCTAACCTTCCAATCCTGAAAAATATGCAACCAAAAGTGAAAGCAATAAAAGTCCTAAAAGAAACCAAATCATCCAAGTTCAACATTTGTTCAAAACAAACACCATAAATAAAAAAACATAAAACACAAAACATGAAACATAAAATCTTTAATCCTCTTCCTCCATGTCACCTCCTCCGACTCCGCTTCCTCATCCTTCATTGCCCCTCATCATCCTTTCCTCCCAACTCATAATGTAGAGATAACCTGGACCGGGTCTCGGTGCGATGTTCATTTGTTCGAAAAGGTATTCAAATGATTAATTGTTATAATTGACCCCTCTTCGAATATCATCTAAATATCGCCAGTACTCCACTTGATTCCATCCATCATTCTCTTCCTCCATCGGAATAAGTGGTGGGTCTTCTCATACCCGCTCACTTCGTTGCCTCACTTGCCTTCCCGGTCCCTCGGGGATAGCCGACTCATCCGTATGTGGAATCGAAAAAGAATCTCCAAACTTCTCCACAATCCTTGCCCTCCTATATAATGTTGTGTTGAACGGAGGGGGATAAATGACAGTCAGCGCCCTTGCCTCTTGTAAATCTAATATCCCAAATGACCTTGCAAGCCTCGTCACAAACATCCTTCCATTGATCTTGGAGTTCACCTTCTGCTTAACAGCCCCTTCCGCAAGATACTTGGCTATGCAGTAGGGGAGATTGCAGAAAACATTGGGAGTAATAATACTCCAAAGATAAAAAGATGTCAAGGGTTGGGACCTTGTCCCAGTCCTTCCGCATATTAATCGTGCTTGAAATGAAAAGATGAATGAGACGGTGGATTGGTGAACGAATGTGACCCTCTTGTGCGGTAGACGGGATGTACACCCGGTTAGCAATAGTATACCACCAGGTAGAAGCAACCACTGCCACGGGGAGATCTTTGTGGAAATTCTCCAAGAAAGCTTCAAAGTCCTCAGTCAACATAGTGCTTTGCTCATAGATTCCAAGCCTCCATGAAAATTCAGCCATGCTGCATTGTGACAGCTCCCCACCAAGATAAAAGGAAATTACATTGGGATTGTAGTACTCACTACCACCTCGGAATGAGATGGTAGCAAAAAACTCCCAACATAATTCAGCATAGACCGGTTCTTGAATTTTGAATAACTGTAACTAACCATCACATATGATGGTTGAATCCCCCATATTGCATTCTTTCACCAAATATGGTGTCAGCTCCTCTTCCAAACCAACCTTCCCCAGCCAATCCCAGTCCACTGCATTGGGTAAGTGAATCTCTTTCTGTTTCAAAGCCTCTAACTTGTTTTTGGCACGGGCTTGAGACGATTTGGATGTGATTTGGCAGAACGAGAGCCATGGGTTGTCCCCTTGACTCCCCCTATTGAAGAATGACCTCTTCTGGACATGCTACCTGCATAACAACATTAAGAAAACACAAACAAACAACACCCAACAATTAAAATCGAATAAAACAGATCTGTATAGCCTCCTACTCGCCGAGTTCATGTCCTACTCGGCGAGTAGGATGAACATCGAGACCAGATTTCTACCGAACATTTACAGGTCATCCAAAACACCCAATTTTGCATAGGGGTTTGCTGTACTAAGTCCAATAACCACTAATCCAAAATTAATTTCTCCTAACACCTCCTAATTCATGGTAAAATCAAAACCCTAGAAATTGAGGAAGCCCCCAAATCCGAATTTAGAAAAAATAGGGGCAAATAAGTGATAAAGCTTGAACCTTTGATGAGTTTTAAGTGTAAAAAGCATACCTTTTCTCTTGAAAGTCGAAGATTGAGCAAAAAATCACAGAAATCACTTAAGGGAGGCTGTGCACGGCGAGTGTGTGGGTAAAATGGGTGAAAACCCTTATTTCACAGATTATAAACCGTCTGTGTAAGTTGGCTACTCACCGAGTAGAAAAGTTCTACTCGCCGAGTAGAACTGCATTTACGCGTTTTTTGGGTTATTTAGACAACTACTCGCCGTACACGTACCTACTCGGCGAGTAAAGCTTGCAGTTTGACAAAAAATTGAATTTTTTCTATTTTTTAACCCACCACCCCGCACTCTAGGCATTGCTTGCCCTCAAGTAATTATTTAGAACATATTTTCAGAAGAAGCTGAATGAAAAAGATCCTAAGAAAGTAAAAAGAAAGTAAAGGAAAAAGAAATGCAAACTCTAAACTCGGGTTGCCTCACGGAAGCGCTTCTTTTTAAGGAGCCATTAGCTGGACTACTCCCATTCTATGTAGCTGCAATCCCTTCCAACAACATCAACTCTTCCATGCCTTCATTCCTTGGGACTCCTTCTTCATACCTTTTGACCCTATGTCCATTGACCTTGAAAGGGGTTCCATCTTTAGACAATAGCTCTATAGCACCATGTGGAAACACCTTCTTCACTAGAAAAGGACCATCCCATCTTGATTTGAGTTTGCTCGAGAGGAGTTTTAGCCTTGAATTAAAGCGCAACAACTTTTGGCCTTCATGAAATTCTTTATTTTCCTTTATCCTCTTGTCATGCCAACTCTTGGTTTTCTCTTTATAGATTAAAGAACTAGTGTATGCATCATTTCTAAATTCCTCAAGAGCATTCATTTGCATTAACCGGTTGTTCTTGAGCTCCTCCATGTTGAAATTGCACATCTTTAAAGCCCAAAAGCTTTATGCTCTATCTCCACCGGTAAATGACATTGTTTTCCATAAACTAACCTATATGGTGTAGTATTAATAAGGGTTTTGAAAGTTGTACGGAAGGCCCAAAGTGCATCGTCTAGCTTATCCGACCATTCTTTTCGATTGCTCCCCACCGATTTCTCCAGGATTCTCTTTAAAGCTCTATTTGTCACTTCGGTTTGTCCACTAGTTTGTGGATGGTAGGATGTATAAAATTTATGGGTTACCCCATATTTCCTTAACACCTTCTCTAGTTGATCATTGGCAAAATGAGTGCCTCGGTCACTTATAAGAGCTTTCGGGACTCCAAATCTTGAAAATAACTTCTTTAAAAACCACACCACCACCCGATCGTCATTAGTTGGCAAAGCTTGTGCCTCCGCCCACTTGGATACATAATCCACCGCCACCAGTATGTATTTGTTGCCTTTGGACATGGGAAATGGTCCCATGAAATCGATCCCCCACACATCAAATACTTCGCACACTTGGATACTATGTTGTGGCATTTCATTACGAGATGAAATGTTTCCCACTCTTTGACATGCATCACATTCTTTGACAAATTGGATTACATCTTTAAAAATCGTGGGCCAGTAAAACCCAATGTCAAAGATCTTTTTACCAGTGTAATGTGCTCCATGATGTCCCCCTGTGGGCCCGTTATGACAATGCTCCAATATTTTCCGGCTTTCATTCCCGAACATGCATCTTCGTATGATTCCATCCGCACAGCTTCGGAAAAGATACGGTTCATCCCAAAAGTAATACTTTATCTCGGAAAAGAATTTCTTCTTTTGTTGGCTTGTGAGATCTTTTGGGATGTATTTGATAGCTAATTAATTAGCTATATTTGCAAACCATGATTCTTCTCCCACGGTCACCATAATATACTCGTCCAGAAAATCATCTCCAACTCTATCTTCTTGCAATCACGGGTTTTCAAGCCTTGACAAGTGGTCAGCTGCTACATTCTCCATTCCCTTTTTGTTGCGTATCTCTATGTCAATCTTGGCTTGGCATCCTGTTTGGCAAACAAATACTTGATAGCAGAGTGGTCAATAAAAACTGTTGTTTTAGATAAAACTAAATAAGGGTGGAATTTATCAAAAGTGTACACCACATCTAATAATTCCTTTTCCGTGGTGGTGTAATTTTCTTGAGCCGAATTTAATGTCTTGCTAGCATAATATATGGGTCGAAAGTGCTTATCAACCCTTTGACCAAGGACAGCTCCTAAGGCAAAGTCACTAGCATCATACATTATTTCCAATGGTAAATTCCAATTTGGTGCAATAATGATCGAGCATTAGTCAATTTTTCCTTTAAAAATTCAAATGTCTCTAAACACTCTTTAGTAAAATTAAATGGTTTTTAAGAGTAATTATGTTATAGGTCTAGTTATTTTTGAAAAATCTTTTATAAAAAGCCGGTAAAAACCCGCATGACCAAGAAAACTTCTAATACCCTTCACATTAGTTGGTGGGGGTAATTTGGCAATGGTGTCAATCTTTGCCCAATCCACTTCAATTCCCAATTTTGGAAACCTTGTGGCCTAAAACTATATCCTCCTTGACCATAAAGTGACATTTCTCCCAATTGAGGACCAAGTCGATTTTTTTACACCTAGCAAGCACTAAGTCAAGATTTGTGAGACAATCATGGAAGGAAGATCCAAAAACAGAAAAATCATCCATAAAAACTTCCATGAATGTTTCCACCATATCATGGAATATGGTTGTCATACACCTTTGAAATGTCGCGGGTGCATTGCATAGCCTAAAGGGAATGCGTCGATAAGCATAAGTCCTACTTAGGCAAGTAAATGTGGTCTTTTCTTGGTCCATTGGGTCTATGGGTATTTGGAAATTACCCGAGAATCCGTCTAGAAAGCAATAATAACTATGGTCCGATAATCTTTCTAACATTTGATCAATAAAAGGTAAGGGAAAATGGTCTTTACGAGTATCATCGTTTAGATTTCGATAATCAATGCACACTCTCCAACCGGTTACCGTTCGTGTCGGAATAAGCTCATTCTTTTCGTTGGTTATGACCGTCATCCTTCCTTTCTTTGGCACTACTTGGACCGGACTCACCCATGGACTGTCAGAAATGGAATATATAATCCCCGCATCTAAAAGTTTGACCACTTCCTTCTTGACCACTTCTTACATATTTGGGTTCAATCGTCTTTGGTGCTGTACAACCAGATTTGCTCTTTCTTCCAGATTAATCTTGTGAGAACAATAAGATGGGCTTATTCCCTTGATGTTGGTGATGCTCCATGTTATGGCCCGCTTTCGCTTCTTCAAAACTTGCACTAGTTCTTCCTTTTCAGATTTGGAAAGGTTAGACGTTATGATTACTAGCTTTTGATTTCCATCTTCAAGGAAAGCATACTTTAAATGTTCTGGTAACTTTTGAGCTCAGTTTTTGGGTTCTGTTGGTTGTACTCGCCGAGTGCAGGTAAGGGACTCGACGAGTTGGTAGCTGAATTTATGAATTCTGTCTTTTCCAAGCATGAACTCGGTGAGTAGCTCGGCCCTACTCGGCGAGTTGAAGTGTCAGATTGCTTCATTAATTCTTCAAACTTAGCTTCTTCCAGCAGCCTCTTGATCTCCACCAAGTCTTTTGCAGCATCAAATTCTTCGTCAAAAATTGTGGACTTGCTGGAATCTTCACATATGCATTCCTCCAATAATTCATCAAGTATGTCAATTGAGAATGTCGTGTCGTCACTGTTCCTTGCATACTTCATAGCTTGATCAACCCCAAACGTGACTGAATCTTCACCTACCCACAAAGTGAGCTTCGAGTCCCTCATGACTACTATAGCACTCGCATTGTTGAGGAAGGGTCTTCTGAGGATGATTGGGACTTGAGGATCTGCCTCCATATCTAGAATTATGAAATCAGCGGGAAATAAGAATTTGGCCACCTTGACCAGTAAGTCTTCACATATGCCTCTTGGAAAAGTAACTGTCTTGTTTGTTAATGAATCGCCATACAAATTGGCCTTGGTTCTGGGAGATCCAGCTTCTTAAAGAATGAATATGGCATGAGGTTTACACTTGCTCCCGAATCGGCCAAAGCATGAATCGTAGCCAAGTTGCCAAATTGGCAAGGTAAAGTTAAGCTCCCCGGGTCCCTTCTTCTTTGGTAGCTTATTTAGCATAGCAGCTGAACAGTTTTCATTGAGGACTACCTTTTTCACTTGCTCCATCTTCCTTCTTTTAGTGAGAAGTTCTTTAAGGGATTTTGCATATTTGGGCATTTGTACGACAACTTCGATGAAGGGTATGTTGATTTGAAGAGCTTTGATATGATCTAGAAACTTCTGGTACTCCTCTTCCTGCTTCTCTTTCTTACCTCGGGCTGGATATGGAAATGGAGGTTGGTAATGCTTTTCAGGGGTCTGCTCCTTCGGATTTGGTAGTGGACTCGCCGAGTGCAGGTTCTGTACTCGGCGAGTAGGCTCTGTTCCTTGAAGATTTTGATTTTTGACTTGATTTTCTACTTCCTCCTTCTGCGATTCTTTGGGTGCTTCATTCTGAATAGGGGCCAGAGGAGTGATTATTTTCCCACTTCTTGTTGTAACTATATTTATGTGCGCGCCTCCTGGGTTATTTTCGGTTTTACTAGGAAGTTCGCCCGGTGATCTTTGGTTTATTTGTTGAGCAAGTTGCCCTAGCTGCGTTTCTATGTTGTGGATAGATGCTTGCTGGTTTCTAAGGATAGTTCTTGTTTCTTGAAATGCAGCATCATGATCACTATGTCTCTTTTCTGAAGCAGCTAGAAATTTTGTAAGCATCTCTTCCAAACTTGGTTTTCTTTCTTGTGCAGGCTCCTCCTTTTGGTAAAAACCTCTTCCTTTCTGCTTGTACTTCTCCTCCTTAGCCTTCTTGTACTCTTCATATGGGAGACACTCTTTCTTTGGTTTTCACCAATCTTCATCATATCGGTCCCCACTTGAGTAACATACTTGCACCTTTTTGTTTCCATTTTCATCCAAGTCGCAGTCTCTAGTAAGATGAGGTCCATTACAATTTTCACAACCCACCCGAATAGCATGGATCATTTGATCCATTTTATCCATCCTCCTATCCATGGTTTTTAGCATAGCCATGACCGCGGACAAGTCTTCAGTAGCTGCATATGCGGCTCCCCTAGTAACATCATTTCTTGGATTATGGTATTCTCTAGAGTGCTTAGAGAATTCTTCAATCAATTCCTTGATCACCGTGGGTGGCTTCTTTGTGAGCGGGCCTTGCAAGTCATGTAACTGCCTGGTTGTGACATTGACTCCATCATAGAAAATGGAGACTTCTTGCTGGCTATTAAGGTCATGGTGTGGGCAATTTCTTAGCAAGCTCTTGTACCTCTCTCGAGCTTCACATAGCGACTCTCCAGCTTGTTGTTCAAAGTTAGCAATGGCCTTCTTCAACTTGGCTATCTTGGAAGGTGAGCAAAAGTGATCAATGATTTCTTCTTTCATCTTGGCCCATGTGGTGATTGATCCGGGGGAAGTGACTCACGCCAGTCTTTTGCAGCACCTATGAATGTCACCGGAAGCATGCGAAGTAGCTGAGTCTCGCGAGGCACATTTGGAACATTAAAGTAATTAGCTACATCATTGACTTCATCCAAATGCTTGTAGGAATCTTCGTGGTCTTTTCCGTAGAAAGGAATTCCTTTAGATGGGCGAGTATGTGGCCCTTTAGCTCGAACGTAGCAGTAGTGGGAATTGCGGGTTGCACAAGTCCCGGGCCGGTGTCATCGCGTATCCTCTTCTTCCACTCTCCCATGGGGATTTCATCAATGTTATCCATGATAAGAGCTAACTCGTTGGCGGAATCAGAGTCGTGCCCATATGTAGGTTCTTCTTCCTCCTCGGTGTTGTACTTGGTGTCTTCCTTGATCAGGTCTTCGCTTGTTAAAGATGCGCTGGATGAACCTGCTTTGCTGCTCTTTTTCTTCCCAAAAACAGTCTTTAAATTAGACAAGGGTGACTTCTTAGGTGTATTCGAGCTCTCCACGTCCTTTCCTATGTTCCTTCTCAATGAGGATTCGGGATCTTCAAACGGGGGTACCAGCGGAGTCTTTGATCCTCTGGTCATGAAAGTCCTGAAATAAAACAAGATAAAAACGTAAAAAGAATAAAAAAAATGCAACTAAAAAATACGAAAATTAAAGGAAAAATACTGCTCTACTCGCCAAGTAGGTGCAAATGCACTCGGCGAGTAGCAGTGTAATTTTGAAAGAAAACTAAGCTTAATATAAAAACTAAAACATATGCTAAAACCTAACAACTAATTATTAAACTGTAATAAATTAACTTTGTGCAAGTAAACTCACACAAAGGATCGAAAAAATTAGGAATTAGATAAATTGTTTAGAAATGTTCCCCTGTAAAGGCGCCAAAAACTTAATGTGTGTGAAATGAGCTAGTTTTAATCCTCCTTTTAGTTGATAAATTAAGCACACAAAGGCAGTGAACCTGTCTTTTAGTGGTATAGGTGGATAAGTAGGGTGTCGAACTCAGGGAATGGAATTTAATCTAATAACTAATTTTAACTAAGCAAATAATAAAAGTAAAAGGTTTTTTCTCTAGTTTTACAAGACTGGAAACTTAAACACAACACTTAAGCACTTAACTAACAAACAATTAAAGTTAATGACAAATTCACCAAATTTAATAAAGGGTTTCTACTTAGGTTCAACCAATTCACTCCTATGGTTATTTAAATGATAAATCAATTATTATTGGTTACCAACTATAGTGCTTAGGTTCATGTTCATTACTCCTAACCCTTAAACAATTAATCAATTCAAGCAGTGGCCAATTGTTTAAACTAATTAATTCCCTAGTTCAATTGTTTGAATTAAATAAGATTTGTAATTGGTTAATCAAGTTGGTGTTTCAATTAACCTCTTGTTTGTTGGTTTCTCAAACAAGCTCACACATTAATATACCCATTCTCTAATTAATCCTAGTTTCATATTCATTATTCCTAGCCATATGATAAAGTGTTCACATAACATATGAGGTTAATAATTAAGAGATGTTCATGCAACTTAATTGCCTTCCAATTAACAGAAAATAGTTGTCATTAATGCATAAGGTTCTTTAACAAACTTAATTTAATAAAATCACCAAATAACAATCAATCAAAAAGTATAATTAAACCATAGGAGTAACTTGGTCTTCCCTAACAGAAACAAAATGAATTTAGTTCATAGTCATAGCAAAGACAAACTCAAAAACAAATTCAACTAGGCTAAACATGCTTTATTCCTAAGGCTAAGTAGAATGAATAACCTAAATTGCCTTGATTCTTCAAAGGATTGAATGTTAGGGTTTCTTATCTCCTCAAAGGGTTCTTTTTCGCAGGTCCAGCTCTCAAAATTGCCAAAAGTCCTTTCCATTCGGATAATGGTTCGATATTTATAATTATCACAAAACAGGGTGTACTCAGCGAGTAGAAGACCCAACTCGGCGAGTAAATGCTTAAAATCTGTCTCATGCCAGGAGTCTTGACTTATCTTCTGGAATATTCTTGGGTACTCGCCGAGTAGCATCGAGAACTTGCCGAGTAGCTATGCTTTTGTCCCTCATTCTTCATTCTTTGGTCTTTAATTGCTTCTCCTTGTTCCATTTCACTTCCAAGCATGTCTTTTGGACTGAAAACAAAATTTAAGCATTATTAAGTACCTTTTGTCCACATTATACACATAATTAGCTAAAAATGAATAAAAATGTATGCTAAATTGTAAGTCCCAAATTTAATGATCCATTTCAACAATCAATGAAGTTAATTATAATAAAGGAGATATGTAGAAGAAGAATAATTAAAATCAAGCATGCACACATTTATATTCAGTAAATGTCAAGTACATCTTGAGAAAAGTACAACTGCAGCAGAGTTTTGAGACCAGCAAAAATCAGTACAATCTAACACACCTCAGTTGCTATAAATAGTACTCCTCACACCAGCACAAGAGAGTGCAACCCAACATATGTGTGCTGCTGCACACACTGTGTGCGGCAACACACATTACACTACACCACATAGTCACTTCTAAAAAGACACTATCATCTATACAAAATGATGCCTAGGTCAAACCACAAAATTATGTTCTTTCAGTCTCCCCCTTGGTTTGAGGCTAGCATAGTCTTGTCTTCACTCCTTTGGCTCCTCAGCGGGCTTCTCAAACAACCCCAGATCTGATCTCCCCATTGAACCCATCCACAATCTTCCATTTATAATTGTAGCTACCATTACAGTGTATTCTTTAGCAGCAAATTCCATGACATCCTTTTTGCAAATGATTTGATGACGGGCCAAAGTTCGTTTATCCCTTTCTCTGCAGCGTAGAAGATCTTTAACACTAATCAATCTTAGAATATGTTCTCGATTCTTAAATTTTATGGTCGTAGTAGCTATTTCGTCATCATATGCGCAAAATTCCATGTCATCTAGATATCCTTCATGAAAGTGTTGAGGAATAGGAATTTCCTTCTGTTTCTTAGTTGCAGGACGAAGTATAATCTTCATGGGTTCGCCTGTTTCTGGATCAAGAACATCTTTGTCCTTTTTGTATAGGGCTTTGGCAGTCTTCATTGAAGGAATGTTCTCTTTGACCTATCTGTCGAGAAATCTTTTGAAATTTGAAGCATTTGGATCTTAAGAGTGGTTATGGAATGGGGCCCTAGATAATTCAGCTAGATCAGTTTTGGTCCAGGAGTTGAAATCATGGGTGCTTTTGTAACATTTAGATGCTCCTGATTTTCACTTTACAACCCATAAGTTCGTCACTGCATCAAAGGCCCACATTCGGATGCCTGTTCTGTCATCGTACTCATCACCAAACTTTCTTTTCTTCAAATATGTTACTATCAAGACAGGGTCTTTTTTTTGCGATTTTCATTAGAGTTTTTCATGAATAGAAGACCTTTGCTTTGCTTTGTGATTCTTTTGCCCGCTTGATTGTGATTCTGGCTCTGCTTCCTTTAGGTTCTTTTTCAAATCTTTCTACAATGGTAGTTGTTCTTGGAACAGGTGGGTCAACAGGTAGAGCATCAGTTGCAAGAGGTGATTGAACAGAAGGAGGATCAACTACTCCATGAGGCTGTTGGAAAAGGGATTTGACTTTCTCACCAAAGGCATCGTACAATACGTTCTTGAGATTGAAATAGTTTTCTAGAACAAAATCGAGACTCGTTTGTAGATCCTTGATTTGTTTGGTCTTTTCTTCATCTTTTGCCCTGAGCTCAAAAATATGTGCAGAAAGCTGATCCATCTGAATAGATTTTTCAATGAGCTGTTGACGGAGAATTCCAATTTCTTCTCGGAGATCAGATGAAGAGGATTTGTCATCATCTATCCGACCCTCGTTAAATGATATTCCTTTTCCACGTGAAGAGGTTGGACTAGATTGAGCTAAATGTTTTACTAATCTGATAGATGCTTCATCAAGAGAAGGTCGTGTTGGAGAATATTCTGGAATAGAAGAGGATCCACCAGTCTCGAACATGGTGCATGGACATTCATCAGTCTGCTTTGAAGGAGAGTAAGCAATGGTTGCAGTGATTGTTGAGATAATTTGAGGAGCACATTTCACAGAGGGTACCTCCAGACTCTCAAGAGATTGGCTTGTTCTTATGGAGGTCTGAGAAGTCTGAGGTTCAGATAACATAGAAATGACTGGAGTTGATATTGAAACAGGTGACACAGAGGGAGGAATCTCTGATGTCACATCTCCTTGACTTGTTGTGATTTCCAAAGGCTTTGAGGAAGAGAGCAGAATTTTGAGAGAATTTCCTTCATCTCTAGTCTTGGTTGCTAGAGAAGCAACTTCATTGACTTTATTTGCATGGCTGCTGGGAATATCAAGAAAAGGATTAAAATCTTCATCACCAAAATCAAACTCGATGTTTGTTGGAATATCATCATTGATTCCTGTAAAGTCGATTTCTTTCAAAAACTCTACATCTTCATAAAGATCATCGTCGTCATCCCCTCGAGAAGATATTGAATCATTTGCTTTCTGATAATCATGCTCATCAGCTACACAAGCTATGGGAGAGTGATGAATCTCCTCCATTACAGGCTCGGAGGGAGAGTGATGAGTGTCTTCATTTTCCATCGGCATGGAATGATCTGCTGCTTCTTCTCTAAGATCCTCTTTAAAAATTCCAAATTTAATTAATGGAAATTTTCCTTCAAATACAAATTTTCCGCCTCTCTTTTGCTTCATTAATCCATAGGCACTTGGACCAATGGATTTGAAATCCAGAGTATCATTTCCTCTCTGCAACTTGGGGTGAGTTACGTTAAGGATGATTTGTAGAAATCTTGGATACATACAAAATTTGTCTCTTTTGCTTCCTTCAATATTCATTATCATTTCATTCATTATGAATTTTGAGAAATTAAACTCAAAACCTGCTGCCAATGCAGCAATGGCACCAGTATTGGCTAGAGAAATCTCGTTAGCTCCTGATCTTCGGCCAGAAACGCAACTCACGAACACATGAGCCAAAAGTTTCCAGCATGGAGGAAGCAACTTTTTGATTGTAGGAGGAAAAGTTCCTTCGTATCCCATATTCTCCTAAACTTTCTCGATTTGATGAACTTCAATCTCCATGAGGTACTCAGGTATGTCCTCAATTTGAAGAGATTCTCTGATGATGCTTTCTGTAACTAGAATTCTCTTGTCTTCGATTATTGTTTCCAGAAATTTTTCACCTCGATCATTCTTCTTTACTTCAGCATTTCTCCAGAAATCCTTAATCAAACCTTGGTAGATAGCAGGATTTGTAGTTAAGCAATGAACCAGGCATGATTTCTTCAAACCATCCACAATGAATTTCAAGTCATTGTGGGCTGTAGGAGGATCTTCAAGAAAAATTGCAGAATTATGAGCTTTAGCAAACTCCATGTCTCCCATTTTAATCTTAAAGTTAACACATGAAATTATTAGGGCAACATATAAGAATGATGCAGCCGCACACGGAGTTACACACAGCCGCACACGCATGTGTACAACTGTACAAGGTCAGCCGCACACGCTTTTACATGAAGGAGTGTAGCAGCACACGGTCAGCCGCACACACCGTGTGCGGTTACACTTGAAAAGAAACAAATTTTTATGAAGATTCAACAGCAAACTATAATGATTTTTGTGAAAATAATTAAAAATTCAACCGTGTTCATGAAAATTACCGAGTGAACAGCTTGTTTTCACAACAAATTTAATGGAATTTTAAAGAAATTGAGAGAAATTATATGTGTGTGCGGTTGAAGCGGAATAGTGATTGAATGATATTCACCGCACACGCACACTATATATATGCATAAAATTTTCACTTTCTCCCCCTTTTCCTTTAATTATTTATCTCAAAACCCCTTTCACTTCACAATTTTCTAAAAAATGAATTATTTTGAGGATTAATAGAATTTTAATTTCAAAGATTCAAGGAAAAACTTAAAATAAAATAAAAAATAAAATGAGATTTAAAATTCTATTGACGAAAAGAATCAATTTAAATCTATATAAATTGTTTTAACCTGTTGAGGATTAGGGATCAAAGTTTTTAGACGACCATTATCCGCTTGTCGGTACCTTTCATATTCACATCTTTGTCTGGTCGATTGTCGGTATTGTTGTCCACTTAAGCATGAAAAACTATGACAAAACTAGGACATACTATAAGTGACAAGACAATGTGATCTTAAATTCCTAGATATTATATCTGATCCTAAGTTTCTAGATACTATATCTTACTATTGTTGGATTAGTGTCTAAGTCCATAACTATTTTGGTATGTACTTGACCCGATGGTGCATGGTCCTTTTGGGTTGCCTTCACCAAAGCAACTTGATTGGAGAAATGAATAAAGAGAGAGGATAATATGATTTATTAATATGTTATAAGAATAATATATTAAAGGAGAAATCATATTTGTTTAATTAATATTGGTCAATAATTAATTAAGAATTAGTTTTGTGACCAAATGTAATTAATTAAACTAGAGGGGCTGATTTGTAATTATGTGATAGTTACAAAATAAGGTAAGGATTATCTTATTTATATGGTGGACGAATTTAAGGTTGGAAAGCCTTAGAATTCGAGTATGATAAGGATTCAAGGATTATCTTATTGGTTGCTTAATGGATAATTAACTAGATAAGGATAATGACTGAAACCCTATCTCTACACCTATATAAACACCCCTAGGGCCACGAATTTGTGTATCCCTTCCCAAGAGGTCCTAGATACGAATTCTAACCTCTCACTTCTCTCTTTATACCTTCTCCATTTGCTTATGGTGTTTGTGAGCCATTAGAGGAGTGACACTTGTGACTCTAAGCCTTCCAAAGTCAATACAAGGAGATTTGGGATTGTTATTGCTACATAACAATCAAGGTATGATCTTAAACCTAATTACATATTAATATGATTAGTTGTATGCTACAATTAGGGTTTATAGTCTTGAATTCAAAGCATGTACAATAGAGAAACCTAGATCCAAGCATTAGGGTTTGTATGAGCACATAGGATGTCTTATGACCAAGACCCATCAGTGGTATCAGAGCCTTGATTGGTTTCTATTGTATTGATGCATATTTGATCGTAATAAGCACTGAAAATCGATTTTTTTGAGTTTTGAAGGTTTGACTCGCCGAGTCACTTGGTGAACTCGCCGAGTCAGCTGGACTCGACGAGTCCAAGCCCAGACTCGACGAGTCAAAGTGTCTGACAGCTCGTTTTCGCGATTTTCTTCCTGTTTTGGTTTTGGATAATTACCATAAACTCGTTTTTGTGATAAAATCCGAATTTTTTCATTATTATGTGATTATCCTTACCTAAATAGAAGATAATTGTCAAAATTTAGATAATCACTTGTTTTATTAGATAAAGTTTGATTATTTGTAATTTAGATTTGAATTATCTTGTGAAATAGTTTCAATTTATCCCTTTAGGTTTTATAGTTTAAATTTGAACCCCAAAAGTTTTGTTGTTTTGAAATTTAAATAGTTAAAACCCTAATGTTTTGAAAAAGGTTTCAAAACTTGCCCTCAAGTTTTGGAATTTAAATTTTGATTGAATAGTTTAATTTTGATGCATATTTAAATTCTAAGCCCTTATGGTTTGAAATGTTTCAAAACTTGCCCTCAAGTTTTGGAATTTAAAGGTTGATTAAAAGGTTAATTAGAAATGTTAAATTCTAAAACTCTTGTATTGTTTTGAAAAAGTTCAAATCACACCCTTATGGTTTTATTAATTAATTAAGGTGTATAATTAAAAGAGATTTAATAAATCCATAAAAGTTTAGGTTAACCTTTTAATTGAATTAAAAGTGTAATTGTTAAAGTTAACCATATAGTATTTTAAAAGTATAAAATACACTCTATACTATATATAACATTAAAAGTCTAACATTATATATATGTATGAGTAAAAGTCAGTCTTACCGTTAGTAGGCCTCATTCACGAAGCTGGTCTATAAGGGGTGTTTAAGGAAATTGCCTATAAAATGGCGATTGAATGGGTATCCACTCTTACCCACCGCACTCTTGACTAGTGGAGGGTTGTTAGCCGAACGGGTAGGATAGGACAAAACCTTCCATTATAAGTATAATGAAATACAAAGTAACTAAATGTTTTTCAAATTCCCAATCTTAGTTACTTAGGCAAAAGTGAATTGATGCAATTCCATGAAATTACACTTTGTGCCCTTGCGAAGACGTTAGTGGAGCGTGTGTGGTTTACCGGCACACTAAATGGTTCTAAGCAAAGGTAGCAAAGGGTGACTCAATGTTTGTCATAGTTCGTTGGAGCGTGTGTGGTTTACCGGCACATCGAATAGGTGATTGTAACATGTGAGGGCACCATGTAATTTTGCATGGTTATTCACACTCGCTTTGTGATCCTCGGCATCCCAGTCGCAAACAAGAAGGGCATATCGAGATTTAAACATGCCATTGAAATGTTCAATGAATCTCAAAGGATATAGGAGTTTTCATAGATTTAAAACTTAAATTTCTTTTTCGTTTTTCATGGTGGAAACTAGTGAATCGTCATTCACTTACCTTCAAATGTTCTGCGATTTGGGTTACGGCATCCCTCTCCCGAGTTGTAGAATATTGTGTTGGGTCCTAGCCTTAGTATTTCATTTGGGTGATTTACTAAGGACTTAATCAATCAACTAACTTGAATCCGTTTTTCTCCAGATGTCAAAGTTCGACAACTATGGTCTTCTCAAATCCCGTGGAACAAGTATTCCACATGAAGATGATATTCCATGATTCGATCGAGGAACAAGAAATCATGCTTCACTTCCTCCTCCTCCTCCAATCATTCTCCCTAACCCAAAAGATTGTAAAATTGAAAGGTTGAATATCACTCAAGCCCGTTTGGCAAGTAAACATAAAAAGGGAAAGTTCGTGTGTGCACACGTCTTAGGGATGAAATCACACATTGATACGATCCGTTGTCTGTGAGGAAATGGCTGTTGATTGGGTTCTTCAGTCACTTCCCAACTCATATAGTAAGTTCGTAAGAGAGTACTATATGATGAGCTACGATGTGACCCTTATAGATCTCACCTATATGCTTGTTGCTGCTGAATCAACAATGGTTTGGCGCAATAGAAAAGCAAAGTTGATTGGTGAATCTGCCTTCAAGGCCTCTATGGATATAGACAATGGCAATGAAAGACATGCAATGATCGAAAAGTTTGATCATAAGAGAAAGGCGATGTCTGAGGTAGTTCCATGTGTTGTTTCCAAAAGAGTCAATTTGCTTTTATTGCCAAAAGAAGGGGCATTGGATACGAAGTTTCCCTATTTACCTAAGAGATCTAAGAGATGGGAGAGTCAAAAGATGACTACGCTTTAGGTAAGAATCCACTATCTAACTCCATTAAGTTCCTATTCATTGATTCTTAATACATGATGTGATAAGATTGCATCTGAATGTTTTGAAGGATCGGTGAAAAGAAAGGAACCTTGATAAGGGAGCAAGATGAATCTAATCACAAGTGATGGATCTCGATCGCATGGACTTGAAGATTGGATTTTGAGCTTAGATAGTTCTGATAGAGTTGTTAGAAATTTTCTTTTTACATAGTTTTCAATAGATTTTGCATTGTAAGGACAAATGTTTTTCCGCTGCTTTATAAATAAAATAAATTTTGTTTGACTTATTTATTTATTTGTTTACTTCCTTGCAATGAAATCGTTATGTGAAAATTGATGTTTGGATATGATTCTTAGTTATGTTATTTATGGAAATGTCGAGAATTTACCAAATAGGGAGAGTTTCTCATCGCCCAAGTTTCAATTGGACAGAAACTTGGAATCATGCAACGTGGATGCACGATGAATGAGAAATTTCGTATTTGGAAATTGGACTAATTCATTGACAAAGTGTCAAGTGAAGGACTAGGAGATCGAGTACACAAAGTTGTGTGTTGATCAAGTTCACCATAAGAGTAACAAAGATATTCGTCATGATTTACTAAAGGCTTAGTAAATATGATTACACTTACAAGATTAAGTGTAATTTTGAATTGATTAAAGGGTTTAGATCAATAGCAAAACGAATAAGAAGAATCAAGTAGGCAGAAAGATAAGAGTTTCTCCATTCTAAGAAGAAGGGGGAGTAGCTTTTATGCTTTATGATAGGTCTTAATGATTAAGAACCATATCTCAATTGATCCTCTAATGAGTCTTGGTACAATTGTATGTCCAAGAAGAGGAATCAAAGATTGAAGAAATGGTCAAATCAAGAAGTCAATCATACTTCGTTCCAAAACAAGTCTTAAAGTCAAGATTGTGACATTGAGTGAATAGTATTAAGAAGGTTTATAACATTCATCAATTGTGGAAAGTTGTGATGTCTTGGATAAGACAAAGACCAACTAAGACCAAAATTATGAAGTGTTTTGTTTTGATATAAGCTACACTAACTCTTGAAATATTTGTTTGTCAAGAAATGTTTTGATAAGAGAATCGTATATGTCAAGGAGTCAGTGGGAGTCTTAATAGTCTTGAAAAGTTTCAAGAAAAAATCAAATAAGCCTTATCGATCATCACTAGCACACGAGTTGAGGTTTACAACCTATCGTGAAGATATTATTTTGTTTCTGTGCCAATCCAATCGAGTTAATTATGCATGTCAGTCCTATGAGTTCTCATTTGAATGCATAAAAGGAAAGGACCTTGATCAATGGAAAGTACATTGATAGGAAAAGGTGAGCTACTTAACTACTTGGAAGACGTGGTGGGCAGCTGTGCTACCATAAGGCAAGAAATCAAGATTAAGAAAATTCGATCCATATGAGTTTGAATTTTTCGTAAACTTTGGATTTTAACATAGTCACATGGATAGGAACACATACACCATTTAAATCTAAGTGTCATAAGATTTCCTCCTTCATGCAAATGATTGTGAGAAAATGCTTTCACTAAGAAAGATTTTAAAAGATAGTGATTGTAAAATTGCATTCTCGAATTCAATCATGGTTACGGCATCCCTTTCCATAATTTGAATTGTGAGGTTTGGCAATTAGTCTTAATTGTTAAGACACACATATGAACTATCTAAGGCAAAAGTGTATAAGTTCAAGAAGCCTTGATAAAAGATTATCAAAGCATTAAGTATTAGAAACATGAACTTAAGAAATTCAATAAGTATTGTTTTTTTTTTCTGAAAGTTAAGATGTTTATGAATACATGTCGAAGCTAGTGGGAGCATAAGTGTTATGTTTTATAATAATCATCATGATAGTGGGAGCATAAATGTTATGATTGTATGATTATTAAGGCAAGTATTGCATAGTTGGCAATATTAATTATAGAAAATAAGAGTCATACTTTGCAAAGTTGTAAGAGTTGAAAGGTTGTTTTGCTATAATTAAGGGAGAGAATATTATGCTTCATTTCAAATCTAAAGGATTAGGTTGTGAAATGTTGATAAATTTAGTCAAAGGTACATGTGCGTTCTTAAAGTTTCGATTATGATTACGGCATTCCTCTTCACAATTCGAATTTTGAGAACATAGAAAATAAAACATTGTGCGTCGTGTCCCATACGATTCGGGTATAGGATCGATTGCAAATGCTTTTAATGTTTTACCATTCTAAAATTTTCCAAATGTCTAGCGCATTTAGAGGGAAAAGGGACTAGAATCGGTTTTGACTAAAATAATTAAACAACTATCAAAGGACAATCCAAAGTTCGACGAGGATTGGTCGCTTGTGAGTAGTTGGAAGTATAGTATTGGAAATTATGGAAATGTTTCATATTGGATGGACAATATCGACATCATTACGAATAGATAAGATTCTATTAAGAATGAGTTGTCATATGGAAAATATGGAAGCGTGTCCATATTGGGAAGTAAATATTGAAAATCTATGTCTAGATTAGAAACCTTTATGCAAACGGATGTTCAAAGGAATGTACTTTGAGAGAGAGACATCATATCTAAGGAATTGTCTTGTAACAATCTCCGATAGAGGACTTTATAATATCATTGGCAATAGTCTTTGAGACTTTGGTGCAGTGACATTACAAAAGGATCGTTGCATAAAGTGTTAGAATCTAGTATATTCTATAAGTAACAAGAATTTGATATTCTTACACTTAAGAAAATGGATTTGGAGTTGTAAAATGAGAATGATTGGAAATGTGTTCAATTTGTCTATTTCACAAAAGTAAGAACCATAGGTAAACATTGTGTGCATGCTAGGAGCATGGGACAAGTGTAATGATTCAAGTAAAAGGTTGATTACCCGAAACGACAAATAATGAGTAATCGATATGGTGATAAATAAAACGTGTTTTGTTTATACTCAAAGGTTTGAGGCCATATGGGATTAGTATTATTCTTGTGTTTCACTTTGCATGTTTTGACTTCCAGAATAATTGAGTTTATTAAGAATAATCGAATTATTCAAACGGGCCACAGTCGTTCATATGTTGGAAGTAGATATGAATGAAGATTGTCGTGAATTGGTGTGTGGATTGTCTAGAAGAGTATTAGACATAAGCAAATGTTTGCTGAAACATTCATGAGTGCTTATGAATATGATTTGAGCATTGGATTAAACCCACGCTCACTTGGATCACTCCATGAATTGTATTATGAGTGATTGGTGAGACGATAACATCTTATATTCTTGAAACCGAGATGTGTGAGTTGTATCTTGCTGATCGGTTGCACATTGATAATATGTAAACGCACTAGTAACTTGGTGTTATAAAACATATTGTTGTGTGTAATTCGGTGAGTGAGTGCAAGCGAGCATTGTATCAAAGTTTATCCGTTCCTTTTATCCAAAGTAGGATAAAAGCGATATCTTTGGGCCCCTCGATGGTTTAGTGATGACATACGTAAATGCTCGGCCGGGTTAGGACTAATTTGATTTGTTCAGTTAGTCTGTCGTCATAAATCGGAAATCGAGATATAGTACAAAGAGAATGATTTGAAATCATATCTCATACGATATCTAGAATGGAGGAATATATGATCCCTTATCTAAGGACACGCGTATCTGATATGATCAGAGTTGACAGCGGCTTTGGAAAGCTACGATTGCAGATCAGGATCTGAAGTCATACGCAGAATAGTTGTTAGACTTATCCAAGTGGGAGACTGTTGGATTAGTGTCTAAGTCCATAACTATTTTGGTATGTACTTGACCCGATGGTGCATGGTCCTTTTGGGTTGCCTTCACCAAAGCAACTTGATTGGAGAAATGAATAAAGAGAAAGGATAATATGATTTATTAATATGTTATAAGAATAATATATTAAAGGAGAAATCATATTTGTTTAATTAATATTGGTCAATAATTAATTAAGAATTAGTTTTGTGATCAAATGTAATTAATTAAACTAGAGGGGCTGATTTGTAATTATGTGATAGTTACAAAATAAGGTAAGGATTATCTTATTTATATGGTGGACGAATTTAAGGTTGGAAAGCCTTAGAATTCGAGTATGATAAGGATTCAAGGATTATCTTATTGGTTGCTTAATGGATAATTAACTAGATAAGGATAATGACTGAAACCCTATCTCTACACCTATATAAACACCCCTAGGGCCATGAATTCGTGTATCCCTTCCCAAGAGGTCCTAGATACGAATTCTAACCTCTCACTTCTCTCTTTATACCTTCTCTATTTGCTTATGGTGTTTGTGAGCCATTAGAGGAGTGACACTTGTGACTCTAAGCCTTCCAAAGTCAATACAAGGAGATTTGGGATTGTTATTGCTACATAACAATCAAGGTATGATCTTAAACCTAATTACATATTAATATGATTAGTTGTATGCTAGAATTAGGGTTTATAGTCTTGGATTCAAAGCATGTACAATAGAGAAACCTAGATCCAAGCATTAGGGTTTGTATGAGCACATAGGATGTCTTATGAACAAAACCCATCAACTATATCTTAAGGACCATTAGCTGACGACGACCAGAGATATTGTTGTCCACCTAAATTGAGCAGCGAGATCTATAGACAATCTTTGAGTGTTCAATTTTAATTGTACTGGAACATGTTTCCCGCTTCCAGATATGCCCCGGTAATCAAGGACTTCCAGAGTACTCCTTACATCGGATGAGCAGACCATCATTAGGGGAGAAGATAGATTCAGAGTATTATCACTTATAGTGCATATGTTGTGTACCAGGTCGGATTGTTAGTCACGCAAAGGAGACAACATATGGCTAACAGATAAGAGGAATTTCATATATGTATATGTATAATATGCCAAGAAATAGAGTTGCATATGTTACAGTCTAAGTTGGATCTCTTCCAATCACGCAGAGGAGGTAAAATATGACTAACATACAGAAAGAAAGAAAATGATTTTCTACAGACCTAATTTATCGGAATTTACCAGTTGCCCCATCAATACCGGAATTAAGGACAGAATCCGCACATGGAGGAAATGTTAAACCACGGTTCCAGATACTGGTTCATTTAATGTGACGGGTTCATTTAATGTGACGAGTAGATTCACATATATATCTCCCTGCTCAACCTATCCGAGCATCGTATTGTCAGGCTAAACGGAACTATCTAGATCAAGATTTGTCAAGTCATTTGATTTCCTAAGTTCAATTATGCCTAGTCATGTCCATTTAGAATCTTTCGTGCCTACCGACACATCAAACCAGAGCATAGACCCTTCAACTTTGGGTACGTTACACAGACTCAGTTTGCCTGTTATCACATGATCATATCACTTCCCAGAACATCTCCCTCAAACATTATTTCTAATTTTTAATGATCTAGTTTTTCTATTTTTTTTAATGTTTTTGGATTTTCTATTTTTTTTTAATGTTTTTGGATTTTCTATTTTTTAATGTTTTTGGATTTTCTATTTTTCTCCCCCTAAATTTGTGCATAAAAAATAAAATGAAATAAAATGCGCAAATTTTTTAAAAATTAAAAAATAAAAAAAATAAAATAAAAATAAAAATAAAAAAATAATCCTCAAAATGAATCATTTTTAGAAAATTAACCAGCACATCGAATCGAGCTTTGTTAAAAGGCTTGGTGAACATATCTGCTATATTATTATCAAAGCGGACTTGTTCTAGCCGAATGAGCAAACACTCATAACAGTCTCGAATAAAATGAATCTTGATGTCGATGTGCTTGGTTTTTGAGTGCTGGACCGGGTTTTTGGCAATTTGAATCGCAACCTCATTGTCACAAAAAATAGGGGTTTCTTGAAAATTCAAACCGTAGTCCAACAACTGATGTTGGATCCAAATGACTTGAGAACAACAAGCAGATGCAGCAACATATTCCGCTTCTGCTGTTGAGGTTGAGACTGTGTGCTGCTTCTTGCACTGCCATGACACCAATCTATCTCCCAGAAATTGGCATCCTCCTGAAGTTGATTTTCTATCAAGTTCACACCCACCATAATTGCTGTCTGCAAAAGCATAAAGATCAAATTCGGGATTTTTCGGATACCAAAGACCTAGTTTTGGGCACCCTTTGAGATACCGAAAAATCCTTTTAACAGCAATTAAATGAGAGAGTTTAGGATTAGCCTGGTAGCGAGCACATTGACAAACCACGAACATGACGTCTAGGCGACTAGCAGCAAGATACAAGAGTGATCCGATCATTGATCGATAATAAGTTTGATCTACGGATTCACCCTTAAGATCAGGAGTCAGAAGAGGTCGTTCCGCCATGGGTGTAAGAGCAGGTTTGGCGTCTCGAAACCCGAACTTCCCAGTACATCTTCCACATATTTTGATTGATGAATAAGGATTCCGGTTGAAGATTGTTTGACCTGAAGCCCCAAAAACGTGGTCATTTCCCCAAGTGAACTCATATCAAAACCCTTCTTCATTACCGCTTCAAACTCCTTTCAAAGTTGTTGGCTTGTCGACCCAAAAATGATGTCGTCCACATAAATTTGAACGAGAATTTGATCTGGACCGACATGCTTGAGAAATAAGATTTGATCAATGGTGCCTCGGGAATAGCCGTGATTGAGCAACTGCTGAGTAAGAGTAGCATACCAAGCTCGAGGAGCTTGATGCAATCCGTACAAAGCTTTGTCTAACTTGTAAACATGATTTGGAATAGATGAGTTAACAAAACCAGGTGGTTGGTCAATGTAAATCTCCTCCTTGACCTTGCCATACAAGAAAGCCGTCTTAACGTCCATTTTGTATACAGTAAAGTTCATGTAAGAAGCATAAGCAAGGAAGATGCGAATGGCTTCCAAACGATCAACTGGAGCATAAACTTCTGTATAATCAAGACCCTCAATTTGCCGAAACCCTTGAACCACCAATCTTGCCTTGTTGCGCACAATGACACCTGAATCGTTTTATTTATTTCGAAATACCCAACGAGTGTCAAGAGATTTCTTTCCTTTCGGTAGCTCCACCAATATCCAGACTCCGAGTTTCTCAAATTGATTTAATTCATCATGCATGGCTTCAACCCAATTGGGTCCATTCAGAGCCATTTCGATAGATTTAGGTTCAATTTGAGAGATGAAGCAAGAGTAAAGACATGTATTAACATCCCCACTTTTGCTTCTTGTTTGAACACCGTCGCCCAACTGTCCAATAACGTTCTCTATCGGATGGTCTCGCTGAATACGTGTAGGGATCTGATAACTAATATCATTGACAGAAACATGAAGAGTATGAATATTAACCGCTCCATCATTTGTTGTATGATCTGTAGAGGATGAACCAGGTTCGTTTGAAGAATCTGCTACAAACCCTTCTGCAATACTCTCCGGAAAGAGAAGTTCCATCATATTTGAAGTTACAACGGAAGTTTCGTGGTTCATGAACTCTCTTTCCATCGGAGTTAAGGGAGTAACAATAGCATCAGGAGAAGGTTGTTGAGGAGACTCAGAAGATTCAAAATGAGCAGAGGGTACCAACAGAGGATCAGAAGAAATCAATGGTGGTCGATAGACAACTTCATCTTCTTCGTCATCACTAGGAATCTTCGAATTGGAAGTAGATCCTTTTTGATTATCTGAAGTCACATTGAATGATTTGAAAAGAGATGTGTAGTCAAATAACCAATTCATACCCACTCTTGCATCTGTCTCATTTTCTTCAACCAACGAACATCAAAGGATTCTACAATCTGTTTAGTCTTCATATTGTACACCCTGTACGCAGTTCGAGCAGCATATCCAACAAAGTAACAGTGATCGGCTTTGGCATTGAATTTGGGATTAGATTCCAAGTGGAGAAGGGTGCAAGGGCAGTCAAATACGCGAAAATGAATGACAAATGGCTTGTGTCCAAATAAAATCTCATACGGCGTCTTCATTCTGGCTTTGTTGATTAGCACACGATTTTGAACATAACACGCGGTGTTAATCGCCTCTGCCCAGAAGAATACAGGAAGCTTGGAATCACAGAGCATCGTCCTTGCGACATCTTTTAGAGTTCGATTCCGACGTTCGGCAACCCCGTTTTGTTGAGGTGTTCGAACAGAACTGAATTGATGCACAATCCCTTTCTCAGTACAAAAATGATCAAGAACAGCGTTCTTGAACTCTGTTCCATTATCGGTACGTAGCATTTTCACTCGATTTGTAGTCTGATTTTCGATCATCACAATGAATCTTTTGATAAGGTCAGCAATTTCAGCTTTGTTAGACAGAAAGAAAACCCAAGTGAAACGAGAGTAATCACCTATCACAACAAGGCAGAAAGAGTTGCGATTGATGCTTAGAACATTAACCGGGCCGAATAAATCCATATGAAGTAACTCGAGCACTTGACTTATGGAGTTTATCTGCTTTGGAAAGTGTGGTTTCCGATGATGTTTTCCCTAAGCGCATGAAACACATTTTTCAAAAGTAGTGAAATCTTTGATGGGTAGCCCGCGGACCAATTCGTTCTTCGCAGGCCGATTCAAGTTTTTTGCATTCGCATGACTGAGACGACGATGCCACATCATCACATTTTGTTCATAAGCTTTGGAGAATAGACAAGTGACATCGTCAGGGAAGTTGCTATTCATGTCTATAATGTAGGCATTTCCATCCCGCTTAGATCTAACAAGAATCCAATCTTCAGGGATAACAATGTTAGGCTTTAAGATCAGACATTCCTTATCTGTTAAATGAGTAGAGTAGCCCTTGTCGCATATCTGGGATACACTCAGCAAGCTGTGCTTCAGTTCCGGAGCAAAGTTAACATTCTCAAAATTCAACTCTCCATTAGAAATAGTTCCTCTTTGAGTAAGTTTTCTGCCCTCTCCGCCTGCAAAAGAAACATATCCTCCATTAAAAGTTTGAATGTTGTGTAATTGGGATATGTCTCCAGTCATGTGCCGGGAGCAACCGCTATCGACATACCAAGGTCTGGCGACATTCCTCCGCAACTGTCCCTGCACGATGAACGAAATTAGTTAGTTTTAGGGACCCAGGTCATCACAATCCTGGGTTGACCCTTTCCTTTTATAAGTTTTTCATTTGCTTCTTTCTTTGTTTTTGAGTTAGAGAGTAATGGAGATTGATCTGAGAAAGATTTTGGAATCCACTGAAGGTTAGGTTTTAAAATTTTGGAATTTCGCTTTGAACCGGTGGATTTTCTACTTAATGAGTTGGAAGATCCTGTCCTACTCTTTGACAAATTCAACTTAGGCTTAGCCTGAGTTGATTTTGGCAAACATTTGTTGTTTTTCTGAAAACCTGTTTATTCTTTTGAAATCTTTTGAATTTTTGTTTAATGTTGTATTCAAATCTCCATTTCTAGAATGAGTTTTGGGAATTTTCCTAGTTAAAGGTCGTCCCTGAAATTCATTCTCCCCTCTTTCGATTGTATGAGATACAAACATCCGGTTCATGCAATTCCTTGCAATGTGTCCTGCAGTGCCACAGTTAAAACAAATTTGTTTGTTATCAGTAGCTTTGGCACTGCTGTTGATAGTGTTATTCTTTGCTTTTCCATTTCTAGCACATTTACACTTGCAAGAACCATCATGGAATGTAGTAACAGATGTGTTAGATGCAAAGACATGTAAATCAGGTTTAGTAGTTTGATCAGAAACAACACTATTAGAAACAACATTGTCAGACTGAAATAAAATACCACCCGACGCAAAAACATTTGCGTTTGATTTTGACACAAACTCATTACTGTAATTAACACCCGACTCAATCACAACATTATTTGACTCAAAAATTTCAGCTGCATGCTCCCCCTGAACTATTGATTTATCTGCACTTGAAGTAAAAACGTTAGTATGCAAAGTCGCATAACTAGACTGTATTTCCTGCTCAGAAGCTGACTTTCCATACACCATGCAAGGTTCTCTGTCAATTTCTTCTTGAGACAAGGGAATAGCGGTATAGTTGTGATTAAAAGGAGGAGGGACACTCTCAAAACCTAATCCGACTTTTATTTGATTACCATGAGTGATATCTCTCCAGTGCGATTGACCTTCGATTAATTTTGCAATCTTTTCACTTGACCCATCGAATTTTTTTAAATTAAATTCAGCTTTTTCAAAACAATTTTTCAACGTATCAAGTTCCATGGTTACAGCAGCAAATTTTCTTTTGAAATGATCATAGTTCTCGCATTTGTTGCTGTAATTCTCTTACAATTTTTTAAAATCTTGTGTTTTATTTTCTAATTGAGTTTTTAAGGGCTTTTGATTTTTCCTAAGAGTATCTCCCTCATATTTCAAGTCCTCGTTCTCTCTTTTGATTAATTCAATTTGATCTCTCAAAAACTTAACAGTTTTAATACAAGATTGAGAACAGCCGAATTCACTAACCTCATATTTGATTGGTTCAGGAGTGGTCTGTACCATGAATGCAAACTGCAAATTCATCATCTCCTCCTCTGGATCTGCTTCCATTTCTTTACTTGCATCCATGACTTGAGCAAGATTTGCCTTTTCAGGTCCCGAAATGTTTAGGGCCTGAACTTGATCTTCCCAGTTGAATGATTGAGCTACCATTGCCATGTTTGCAGATTGATTGTTTGAAGATGATCCTCTGTTGTTGTTGTGAACATAAGTTACTGGCACCATGTTTCTTTCAGATTTTGCTCACTGATCAGGTTTTGGGCATTCCCTTGCAAAGTGTCTTGGTTCGTGACAATTATAACAACGTAACTTTCCTTATCTAAAACCCATCTTTTTATCTGAATTTACACCCCAGTTGTTCTTTCCAGTCTTTTTTGAAAATTGTTAAGCCCTGAATACTGCCATTTACATTTGCCAAGTAATATCCATCTCTTCCACATCTTCAGGATGGATTTGATCAAGATCAGTGAATGAGAGTTGTGGAGAGAGGTCTCCAGCAACAAAAGCATTGTAGCAGTTCACTAACCCAGTAGCTAGAGCCATATTTTCCTCTTTTTTCCTTTGTAAATGAACTTTGGGAACAAATTCCATGAGATTGAACTGAAACATCTGTGGAAGAAAAAACACTAGAACCAACTTGAGATATGGTTTGAGGGATTTGAGTTTGTTGCATTTTAGGTATGATGTGTGGTATGTTTTGATGGACTGCATGAGGCTGAACTTGGGGAACCTGGATTTGAGTATTTTGATGAGTGGTGAAGCTTGAAAAAGCGGTGTTGTTGTTTTGAATTCCAAGATTGGCTGTAGAGTAAGAATTGACATGGTTGATTTCTCTTTGTTTATCATCAAGATCGCAAGCTTTGATGATTGCCATTGTTTCAGACAAGCTTAAACGGTTCAGGTCTTTTGTCTTTTTAATCACCGAGATATTCATGTCCCATGATTTTGGAAGAGAATTCAGTAATTTCTTGTTGATTTCAGACCTAGTAACGATCACACCTACGGAGCTCATTTCAGTGGTTAGTGTGATAAATCTTTGCAATTGATTTTCCAATGTTTCTCCCACTACATAATTGAACATGTTGAATTTCTATCGGAGCATGTCTTGTCGGCTTTGCATCATGTCTTCATTTCCTTCATAAACTTCTATAAGTGCTTCCCATAATGCTTTTGCTGATGTATATTCACGAAATCCTTGTGCAATTTCAGGAGACAACGCCATAGTGAGTGTGGCAAGTGCTTTTCTTGTTCTTCAACTCTTTCAAAATCATCATCAGTTTAATTTTCAATCTGTTTGTCAATTATCGTGCCATCTTCTAGAGTAGAATTAATCCGAATTGGTCCTCTTAAAATGCTTCTCCAAATTTTGAAATCCTTCATTTTGATGTATTTTTCAATTCGGTATTTCCATTCAGGAAATCCTTCAGCTGATAGCAATCTAGGAATACGAGTAGTGGTTCCCATAATTGCATCCAAATCTTGATGAGCAATCATGTTTTGAGATTCCATTTGAGCAATCTTCAATAGCACACTAACACTCTTAAACGCACACTATTTAACCGCACACGCCAAGCCGGCCGCACACCGAATCAAGCCGCACACCAAGGTGTACACTGAGCCCCACACACCGAGCCGTATACTCCGAGCCGCACATTGAGCAGGCCGTACACAGATCTTAACCGTACTCACTTTAACCGCACACACTTAATATCAACATCAAACACCTTAACCGCACACAGTTAACAACACAAATTTAACCGCACACAGTTAACAACACAAACTTAACCGCACACAGTTAACAACACAAACTTCAACAGCAAACACTTTAACCGCACACAACTTTAACGGATATGCTCCACCGCACACACTATTGGCAGCAAACCTTGAACAGTTGGCAGCAAACATTCAACAGTTCTTTTGATCAAAATTCTTAAAACAGTGCAATTTTGCACTCTCACACTCAAAAATAACTTCAATTAATACCAAATTGGCTCTGATACCAATTGTAAGTCCAAAATTTAATGATCCAATTCAGCAATCAATGAAGTTAATTATAATAAAGGAGATATGTAGAAGAAGAAGAATTAAAATCCAGCATGCACACATTTATATTCAGTAAATGTCAAGTACATCTTGAGAAAAGTACAATTACAGCAGAGTTCTGACACCAACAAAAATCAATACAATCTGACACACCTCAGTTGCTATAAATAGTACTCCTCACACCAGCACAAGAGAGTGCAGCCCAACATATGTGTGCTGCCGCACACACATGTGTGGCAGCACACATTACACTACACCACATAGTCACTTCTAAAAAGACACTATCATCTATACAAAATGATGCCTAGCTCAAATCACAAAATTATGTTCTTTCATAAATATATGACTAATTATGCAAATATCAAAATACCCCACACTTGACTTTTGCTTGGCCCCAAGCAAAACTGAATTTTAACATATTAGAACCACATATGATAACTCCAATCTAACCCAACCATTATGCCAAGACCGAACGCATGCATTTGTGTCTATAATTTGCCTAAATACCCCCATACTCCAAATACTCACAATCCTCATAAACATTTTCCCACTCACCCTGAACTATGCTCATTTTATGCATCCTTCCGAATCCATCCTCATAAAACCTCTTAACCTCAATGTATTTTTGGTTGAGCAACCCAAGCATACATAATCTATATAATCACAATTTATGATACCACATTGGAGCTCTTTGGAATTCTTTATTTCTTTGACATTTGATCTTTGATCTCTTTGAATTCAGCACCTTGTTGTTTGGTTTTTGGTATCTTCAACTTTTTGAATTTCTTTGGAATTTTTTATCTTCTAATTTCACATTTAACTTTGATGCTCCAAAAATTCTTTAAACTTTTCATGTAATTTTCTCTCTCTCTTTTTTTACATGTACCTTACTTTTTTCACTCAAAACCTACATGCTTAAGCAGGGGCGCTCAACTTCAACCTTTATTAGTTAAGGATAACAATTTTTCCTGGATACATTTCTGGTACACGATGCTAAACATATTGCATCCTTCAGGCTGAGCGATGTCGTGTTTTTGTCCCATGATTTCACTAGAATAAGGAAGCCACAAATGCGCTATAACGTATATAGGCTCAACTAAACATTTGGGTTTCATGCAATTATCAACACAATTCTAACATGGAATCCTAATTGCTTTTTACCAAAAATTTCTAAATTAATTCCTAAGTAATATTTTTGATATGCAAGAGTTAAAATTTGTTAAAATTAGCCTAAATTAAGATTCTAAATTCACTAATATGTGACAAACCCCTACCCCACCCTTATTTTATGCAATGCCCTCATTGCATATCATGCAAAAATAAAAACACTAATTATAGAGAGAATTGGAACAAACTCCCCTGGGGTAGCAGTCGCTAGGTTGATATCTCTTCTCTTCAACTCCATCTTCAATTGACTTTAGACATGGGAACATCTCATCCATGTCTTGGGTGTCATTCATCTCGTGTGGTTGACAGCTCAAAAATATCAAGGAAAAAGTTTCTTGGAAATCTCCAGTAACAACTCTTCATGAAAAATGGACAAGTACTGCAGTGAAAGTGCTCAACATAGCTCGGAAACTCAAAAAATGTTGATCTACTTGGCGAGTAGTACCGTGTACTCGGCGAGTAGCTCTTAACTTGCAGTTATTACGTGTAATGACCCATGTACTTGCCGAGTAGAAGTTGTGCACTCGGCAAGTAGGCGTTGTATTGCCAAAACTGATCCAGCTTGTGTTCTTCTTGATTCAGGTTTTGAATTTGAATAATTCATTGACCCTTTCTCTAAACCTTTCAGCAGCAACTCCCTCCATCACTCTCAACTCTAACAGACTCAATCCTAAGGACAAAACTTCGCACTCTTACTTGAACATCCCTCACCTCCTTACTTGAACCTTAACCCTTAACACTTTAATATGCTTCCTAAGCTTCCAATCCTGAAAAAACAGCAACCGAAAGTGAAAGCAATAAAAGTCCTAAAAGAAACCAAATCATCGAAGTTCAGCATTTGTTCAAAACAAACACCATAAATAAAAAACATAAAACAAAAAACATGAAACTTAAAATCTTCAATCCTTTTCCTCCATGTCAGCTCTTCCGGCTCCGCTTCCTCCTCCTCCATTTCCCCTCATCATCCTTTCTTTCCAACTCATAATGTAGGGATAACCTGTACCGATTCTCAGTGCAATGTTCAATTGTTCGAAAAGGTATTCAAATGATTGATTGTTATAATTGACCCCTCTTCCAATATCATCTAAATATCGCCAGTACTCCACTTGATTCCATCCATCGTTCTCTTCCTCCACCGGAATAACCAGTGGGTCTTCTCGTACCTGCTCACTTCGTTGCCTCACTCAACTTCCTGGATCCTCGGGGATAGCCGACTTATCCGCATGTGGAATAGAAAAAGAATCTCCAAACTTCTCTACAATCCTTGCACTCCTATATAATGATGTGTTGAATGGAGGGGGATAAATGACCGTCAGCACCCTTGCCTCTTGCAGATTCAATATCCCAAATGACCTTTCAAGCCTCGTCACAAACATCCCTCCACTGATCTTGGAGTTCACCTTCTCCTTAACAGCCCCTTCCGCAAGACACTTAGCTATGCAGTAGGGGAGATTGCAAAAAACATTAGGAGTAATAATACTCCAAAGATAGAAGATGTCAAGGGTTGGGACCTTGTCCCAGTCCTTCCACATATTAATCGTGCTGGCAACGAAACAATGAATGAGACGGTGGATCGATGAACGAATGTGACCCTCTTGTGCGGTAGACGGGATGTACACCCGGTTAGCAATAGTATTCCACCAGGTAGAAGCAACCACTGCCTCGGTGAGATCTTTGTTGCAATTCTCCAAGCAAGCTTCAAAGTCCTCAGTCAACATAGTGCTTTGCTCATAGATTCCAAGCCTCCATGAAAATTCAGCCATGCTACATTGTCGCAGCTCCCCACCAACAGAAAAGGAAATTACATTGGGATTGTAGTACTCACTACCACCTCGGAATGAGATGGTAGAAAAAAAAAATCCCAACATAATTCAGCGTAGACCGGTTCCTGAACTTTGAATAACTGTAACCAACCATCACATATGATGGTTGAATCCCCCATATTGCATTCTTTCACCAAATATGGTGTCAGCTCCTCTTCCAAACCAACCTTCCCCAGCCAATCCCAGTCCACTGCATTGGGTAAGTGAATCTCTTTCTGTTTCAAAGCCTATAACTTGTTTTTGGCATGGGCTTGAGATGATTTGGCGGAACGAGAGCCATGGGATGTCCCTTTGACTCACCCCTCTTGAAGACTGACCTCTTCTGGACATGCTACCTGCATAACAACATTAAGAAAACACAAACAAACAACATCCAACAATTAAAATTGAATAAAACAGATCAGTATAGCCTCCTATTCGCCGAGTTCATGTCCTACTCGGCGAGTAGGATGAACATCGGGACCAGATTCCTGCCGAACATATATAGGTCGTCTAAAACACTCAATTTTGCATAGGGGTTTGTTGTACTAAGTCCAATAACCACTAATCCAAAAGAAATTTCTCTTAACACCTCCTAATTCATGGTAAAATCAAAACCCTAGAAATTGAGGAAGCCCCCAAATCCGAATTTAGACAAAATAGGGGAAAATAGGTGATAAAGCTTGAACCTTTGATGAGTTTTCAGTGTAAAATTCATACCTTTTCTCTTGAAAGTCGAAGATTGAGCCAAAAATCGCAGAAATCGCTTGAGGGAGGCTGTGCAGAGCGAGTGTGTGGGTAAAATGGGTGAAAACCCTTATTTCACAGATTATAAACCATCTGTGTAAGTTGGCTACTCGCCGAGTAGAAAAGTTCTACTCGCCAAGTGGAACTGCATTTATGCGTTGTTTGGATTATTTAGACAACTATTCGCCGAGTACACGTACCTACTCGGCGAGTAAAGCTTGCAGATTGATAAAAATTGAATTTTTTATAACTTTTAACCCACCACCCCACACTCTAGGCATTGCTTGCCCTCAAGTAATTATTTAGAACATATTTTCAGAAGAAGATGAATGAAAAAGAGCCTAAGAAAGTAAAAAGAAAGTAAAGGAAAAAGAAATGCAAACTCAAAACTCGGGTTGGCTCCCAGAAGCGCTTCTTTTTAAGGAGTCATTAGCTAGAGTCCTCCCATTCTATGTGGCTGCAATCCCTTTCAGCAACATCAACTCTTCCATGCCATCATTCCTTGGGACTCCTTCTTCACACCTTTTGACCCTATGTCCAATCACCTTGAAATGGGTTCCATATTTAGACAATAGCTCTATAGCACCATGTGGAAACACCTTCTTCACCAGAAAGGGACCATCCCATCTTGATTTGAGTTTGCTCGAGAAGAGTTTTAGCCTTGAATTAAAGAGCAACACCTTTTGGCCTTCATGAAATTCTTTATTTTCCTTTATCCTCTTGTCATGCCAACTATTGGATATTATTCCTTTTATATATCAGCTCAGATACCGATTTGTTGGAAATATAACAATCTGATCACCACAACAAAAGGCTCGGTTACCAGTTACTGTGTGATAGATATATCAGTTTAAGATATAAGATATATATATATATATATATATATATATATATATATATATATATATATATATATATATATATATATATATATATATATAAGAATAATAATTGCGGAATAAGTATAAATATGAAAGCTGTAAATGACTGAAAGCTATAATAATATAAATGACTGTATTTAAATGATGTAAAGCTATAAATAATATAAATGATTGTATTTAAATGACATAAAGCTATAAATAATATAAATGACTATATTTAAATGATATAAAGCTATAATAAAGTATATAAATATATATCAAGTAGGTTCGTCAATAAATTGACTGAACTGGACTTATGGAGCGACTGGTCGATATTTGTTCTTTGAATGGACTGGTCGATATTGGGACTCTTGGAGCGACTGGTCGATATTTGTTCTTTGAATGGACTGGTCGATATTGGGACTCTTGGAGCGACTGGTCGATATTTGTTCAAAGATCAATCCGGCATTGGATAAGTAACAAAAAGTTCATTTAAAGCTCGATTTTATGTAAAACAAGTGTTTACAAAAGGGTACAAAATACATGGGTTTATGTATTTGTAGTTGAAGTATTTTTGGGTAAAAACATGCACACGGGTCGTGTAGGATAAGGCACAAGTGACACGGGTCGTGTAGGAGGGTTTTAGAGGGTTTTCTTGATGAATGATGCTGACACGGGGCGTGTTGATTTAGCCTTGCTGAACACGGGGCGTGTTCATGATGCTGATGCTGACACGGGGCGTGTTGATTTAGCCTTGCTGAACACGGGGCGTGTTGAGGTTCAGAAGTATGAAGAAGGCAATCAGAGGGCAACACGGGGCGTGTTGATTTTGCCTTGGTTTTTAACACGGGGCGTGTTCGTGTCAGAGTCAATTTCGGGATTTTTGTGATTTGAAGGTAAGTTTTGTTTGTGATGTTTTGGCTAGGGTAATGGTGTTATGGTGTTTTGAGGATGTTTTCAAGGTTGTTTAGAGGTTGGAAGGAGGTTTATATAAGGTGGTAAAGGTGGTGAAATTTCTCATGAAGATGATGATGAATAGTGATGGGTTTTGTGGTTGATCTTGATGCAGAAGGTTTTGGGTTGTTTCATGGCTGTGTTTTGGTGTTTTGATGTAAGGAAAGTGTTTGGTGGTGTATGATGTGATGATCAAAGGTGGTGAAGATGAAAAACCTTTAGTTTCAATGAAGAAGATGAAGATGGTTGATGGTGTTCTTCATTTAGCTTCTTATTTGATCTTAGTGTTCTTCACTTGGCTTCTTGTTTGATCTTGGTGTTCTTCATTTAGCTCCAGGGATGAAGATTGAGAGGGTTTAGTTTTACAAAGGAAAACTCACTATATCATATCTATCTCTCTTACTCTCTTCTATTATCTCCAACACTAAACACACACTACTTACACATGTATATATATGAGAAACAAATATCTTGTAGTAGTACACTTGAGTGTAAGTTGAAAGATGATGTAGAGGCTGCAAGTTGATGTAGTAGTAGGAGCAAAAAAACGTGGGAAGGGTTTTAGGCTTCTTCATCTTTGACTTTTGTTGACTTCTTCTTTGTTTGACTATTCAACATAGATATAATACATATATACATATATAATACATACATATGTATATAATACATAAATATATATATATATATATATATATATATATATATATTGTTGAAACTGTTTAGTCACACATATGTGTTTTCGTCATTCGCGTGTTTTCGTATTTTCCGTTTTATCACGCATTCATGCAACCTGAAATAACTGATAATATTTGTTAGATTGTATAAAAACAGTTCATCTTATTTCAGTTATGGTCACATACAAGATTACATAAGAACATTTTTCAATAATTTCCCCCTATGTGATCATTGCTGAAATAAGGACAGGTATGATATAATCATATTGACAGTTTAACTTTTGAAGATTCGAGATAAAAGATTTGTCAATAGATAAGATATATATAAAACCGTAGCAATTGATTTGAAAGTTTGTGACTTTGGTTTAACATATCTTATGTAAAATATTTTCAGAAATTTGTTTCCGAATCAAAGTCTCAGGTTTGGTTATCAAAGGGTAGCCATATATGTATCTAAAGAAATTTCTTAAGATTTTATAGCATTATAAATGACGACAAGTGGTTTAACAGGTCGATTCAGAAGAACGCTCATAGGTATAGCTCACACTTCACTTGGGTGTTTGGTTGTTCTGGCAGTAGAACAAGTTAATGATCACTAAAAATGAGTGATATCTCTCTCTGACGACTCACACTCATATTGGAGGTGTTCAACTATGCTTTTCCTGAAAGGTCACTTAGTCTCATTATTAGATAATCAATCACATAAGACTGGTTTCGGCATTACTCAGCGGGTTTCTTCATTCATGCCATTTAACTTCACTCTCTCTCCGTCGGGAAATACATGTAGAGGGGTTTAGCAATTTTCATAGTGCAGTTTGCAACTAAGAATCTTCAGTGATGAAGGCTACAGTATCCCGTGAAATCCATTGTTGTTGCAGCTTTTTCTTTGATGATATCCTTTTTGTTGATCAATATCTTTTTGTTGTAAAAGGATATTTTGTTTTAGCATCGAGAATTTGCTACATTTGAGAAAATTGGGATTTTTGAGAGTATCTATCTTGCGGGATTAAGATATCCCTTTTTGTGAAAAATGGTTAAAAACAGATCACGAGATCTTTTGATGTTTGCTTTGAAATAACCATTTGGTTGAACTTTGTTTGAAAATACCAAATGTAGAGTTTTTTTTTTTTGTTTGGTATTTCTTCGGTGAATGATTTGGCTTTCTTGTTGATTCTTCTTTATCTTGTTTCGTCTTTTCTTGTTGATGGATCACGGGATCTCAAAACATCATTTTTGGTTGGCTTATATCTAGGTAGGGATTAGTGACATAAAAGACAGTTTGTCTAGTATGTAAGAAATGAATGTATCGTCTCCGGTCATTTTGATATCTAAGCAAAAATGAGATCGTGACAAGGTATAATCGGATATACCTTATAAGCAATAGTGACACACCTAAGCTCACAAGAAATGAATTCCACAATGATTCAGATTGATGAGGCACAAATTCTCACATGGGTTTTTGTTTTCATCTGAACCTCCTAACCTTATGTCCCTTTTTAAAATCATCAATAATGAAATAAAATTGAAGGAAATAAAGTTATGTACATTATGAAAAGTAGGAGATTTGAACCTTCACTCCAATTGAGAATCAATATGACTTAAAATCTTCATCGAGCATAAGCATCTGAAAATTAAGTCAAAAGACGATTAATCACAAGGTTCTATAAAAGCTTATTACGGCAAGTCTTTTATTATATTTTTGAAGATTTGTTTTTCTGAATGTTTTTGGATATATTGGTTATTTCAATGTTTTTGGTTTTTTTTGAAAAGAAAGCATTTTTCAAATGTTTTTGAATTTTCTTTTTGAGTGAAAGTAAACACACTTTTGTACAAACAAAAAGTAAAAGTTTAAGGATGGATGTTATCTGGATTTAACATTCCTAGACGGCCTAGGAAGTATTGAAACTTCGTTTCATCGAGAGCCTTAGTGAAGACATCAGCAATGTGATCTTCGGAGTTGATGAAGTGTAGTTCGATATGACCCTTTTGAATGTTGTCTTTGATAAAGTGATATCGAATGTCGATGTGCTTTGTCATGGAATGGTGAACGGGATTGTGAGAAATGGCAATTGCACTAGTTGAGTCACAAAATATGGGAATTTGTGAGATTTTGAAGCCATAGTCACGCAGTTGAGTTTGCATCCATATGACTTGTGAACAACAGCTGGCGGCAGCGACATATTCAGCTTCTGCTGTTGATGTGGATACACAAGTCTGTTTCTTTGAAGTCCAACTCACTAGTCTACCTCCTAGGAATTGACAGCTACCAGATGTACTCTTCCTATCTAGCTTGCATCCTCCGTAGTCTGAGTCGGTGAAAGCGTTCAGCTAAAAATCGGATTTAGCTGGATACCAAAGGCCAAGTTTGGGAGTGCCTTTAAGGTATTTGAAGATGCGTTTCACAGCAACTACATGGGATTCCATAGGTTTTGCTTGGTATCTAGCACAAACATATGTAGAAAACATGATGTCAGGTCTGCTGGCAATGAGGTACAAGAGTGATCCGATCATTCCACGATATCTTTTCTGGTCAACGGGTTTGCCATTTAAGTCTGCATCAATTTTGTATCCAAAAGCCATTGGGGTTTTTGCGGTATTGGATTTTTCCATTGAAAAACGAGTGAGTAGGTTTTGTTGATGAAAATGCCATCAGTTGACTGTTTGATTTGAAGTCCGAGAAAAGTAGTCATCTCCCCAATCATGCTCATTTCAAATTTGCTCTTCATTAGATCTGCAAACTTAACACTTAAAGATTCATCAGTAGAACCGAAAATAATGTCATCAACATATATTTGTACGATTAACAGATGTTTATTAAAGATTTTACGAAAGAGGGTTTGATCAATTGAACCTCTTTTAAAACCTGATTCTTCGAGAAAGGTTGACAACGTGGCATACCAAGCTCGAGGTGCTTGTTTCAAGCCGTAGACAGCTTTCTGCAATTTAAAGCTGTGATCTGGAAATTTGGGATCTTCGAAACCTGGTGGTTGTTGGATGTATACTTCGCGATCTATCTCTCCATGTAGGAATGCACATTTAACATCCATTTGGAATACTTTGAAATTCTTATGTGCAGCATATGCAAGAAAGATGCGAATTGCTTCAATTCGGGCAACTGGAGCATATGTTTCATCGTAGTCGATTCCCTCTTGTTGTGAATATCCTTTGACTACAAGACGTGCCTTGTTTCGACAAATGATTCCTTGATCGTCATTCTTGTTTCTGTATACCCATCTTGAACCTATAACAGTAACATCGGGTGGAGTAGGAACAAGATTCCATACGTCGTTTCTTTCAAATTCTGCTAGCTCTTCTTGCATAGCTTTTACCCAATCTGGATCTTTTATAGCAGAATGTATGGTTTTGGGTTCAGTCGTGGATAAAAAGGCTCCAAATAAACATTCATTTGTGGATGCGCCTCTAGTCTGAATGCCTATGTTGGGATCTCCGATGATTTGGTCTGTTGGATGATTTCTGGTCCACTTTATTAAGCGATTCTCTTCCGCTATAATAATTGGAGTTTCAGTATCCCATTGTTCTTCTCCGGGCGTTTCATCTTGGAATAGGTTTGAAGGTTCCCCCATAAATGATGCATCGGGATTGTTTTGGCTATTTAGGGATGGGGTGTTTAAAGGAGGATTTGGTGTTTGTTCCAAAGAGGAAGTATGTGTTGGTGGTTCCCCCTCGAATTGATTTGCATCATTTTGGTTTGTTTGTGGAATTACTTCACTGGGTGTTCCTGTAGGTTCAATTAAAGTAGTTAGAAGTTCAGAATTGTAAGCGGTTTTTGGTTGTTCAAAAAGAAAATCAAGATCGATTTCAATGTCTATGTCAGGAGAAGGTGTTTGTTGAATTGGATTTTGAAAAATATTTTCAATCATTTTTGAACCAAAATATTCACGATCCAATTTCCTAACATAAAATTCATCGAAATGAACATCGGTACTTTCTTCAATTACTCTAGTACGTTTATTCAGTACTCGATAAGCAGCTGAAGAAAACGAGTAACCAAGGAAAATTCCTTCGTCCGACCTTGATTCAAATTTTGAAAGGTGGTCTTTATTATTCTTTACGAAGCATCGACAACCGAAAATATGAAAAAATTTGATGTTTGGTTATCGGTTGTTAATGACTTCATATGGTGTTTTATGAAGATGTTTATGGATTAAGGAACGATTTTGAGTATAGCAAGCTGTGGCTATTGCTTCTGCCCAGAAGTATTGTGGCAAATCAGCGAAGATAAGCATTGATCTTGCAGCTTCACATAGAGTTCGGTTCCTTCTTTCGACAACACCGTTCTGTTGTGGAGTGTATGGGGCTGAGAAGTTATGTTCAATTCCTTTGTCTTTGAGAAATGAATCTAGAGTATTGTTTTTGAACTTTAAACCATTATCACTTCAGATTCTTCGAACAGGTCGTTTCAACTTCAGCTCGATTTGTTTGATGAAGTTGATCATCTCTTCAGGTGCTTTTGAGTTTAGTCTTAAGAAAAAGACCCAAGTAAAGCGCGAGAAACCATCGACGACAACAAGAATGTACTTCTTCCCTTGTATGGTTTAGGTTTTGGCAGGGCCACAAAGGTCTATGTGCAACAACTCTAGTGGTTCGGATACACTAGATTCTGAGATGCTTTTGTGAGTGGATTTGGAAAGTTTTCCTTTTTCACATGCAGCACAAAGAGTTTCGTTATCAAGCTTCAGAAGTGGTAGCCCTCGAACAAGATCATCGCCGATTAATTTGTTGATGTACCCAAAGTTTAGATGGGAAAGGCGGCGGTGCCATAACCAACTAATATCTGCTGGGGCTTTAGATAGCAGACATATATCGGGTTTACCATAGATAAGATCCATGTCAAGTGGATACATATTTCCGGCACGGTCAGAATCAACTATAACATCTTTGGTTTTGGCGTCCATGATCAAGCTTCGTTGTTTGGTGAAAATAACTTCAAGATTGTTATCACATAGTTGAGAAACACTGATGAGGTTGTGTTTCAGGTCATCGACGAAGGCAACTTTCTTTATGGTAAACTTACCATTTGTTATGTTTCCATAACCTTTGATTTTTGCTTTCATGTTGTTGCCGAAGGTAACATCTTGATTGGTTTGTATAGGTTTGAAGTCACGTAAGTAGTTCCGGAATCCTGTCATATGCTTGGAGCAACCACTATCAATATACCATGTATCATCATTGGGTTCTCCAGCATTAAGTACCTACAATCAGACAGAAACTTTAGGTACCCAAATCTGAATGGGTCCTGATTTGGCAGTTGTTATTTTGGGTGCTTTGCTTGATGAATTTCTTTTATCATTTGACCTCACATTATTGTAATGGTTTGGTTTATGACGATGGAATGGTTGAGGTTTGATTTGATCTATTTAATTTACCCAAAATGTGATTTGTTTTTGAAAACTTGTGGGTTGATAAGATCTGTGATTTGGTGAAAGATATCCTAGATGTGAAGGTTTTTTAGAAAAGTTTTCTTCATATCTGGGATGTGATGGGTGATTTTGAAAAGCTTTTTGATGATGATGGTTTGAAACTTTCAGATGTGATGGTTTTTGAAAGTTCCTTGAATGATTAAAAGTAATATCTTGAAAGCGGCTTTCAAAAGGTTTTTGAAAAGATTTTGGTTTTTGTTTGGAAACCTGTTTATGAGGTATGACGTAAGGTTTAACTGGTTTCTTTGGTTGTTTTTCAAAAATGTTTGGCTTGATTAGTGGGGTTTTGGTGACTTGAATGGATTTTTTGCTTGTTTGTTGTTTCTTGGAGTATTTTTGTCCCACACTAGTTTTTCCAACAATTGATGAAGTCATTGTAGGAAAAGCAGTTGGTATAGAAGTACTACCATCCTCATAAGAGGAATTTTCTCCATTCAAAAAGTTTTTGAGTTTAGTGGTTCCATTGGTATTTTTGATTTGTTGAGTTAAAGAACTTGCAGAGTCTGTTTCAGAATTTACAACTCTTTTGAAAGACTTTTTGGAAACACTGAAAGCAGTATCATCTGGACTACAGTTGATAACTGTTTCGTCATCTGAATCTTCCTCATTAACAGATGTGAAAAGATTAGGTAGAGTAGATTCAAAGTTTTCACAATTCGTCATGTTTTCCTGTTTTGCTTGTTCAATTTCAAAGGATTCTCTTCCAATTCCTGGTCTATAATTCGTATCAATTTTGCCAGTTCCCAAGGCGTTTGCCTTGGTGAAAATATCATCACTTAGCTTTCTGGCAACTTTGATAGAATCCATATTCCATATCAGTCTTTTATTCTCAGTTTCAAGAGAATTAATTTGTTTTAAAGAATCAGTCAATTTTTCATTTAAAACATTTTATTTGTCAGTTGATTCTTGAAAGTCTTGTTTCAACTGAAGGATTTCCATTTCTAAAACATCTTTTATTTCAGAAGAAATGACTGACTGATTTTTTAGTTCCAAATTCCTTTTCTGAATTAGGGTCTGATTTAATTGTTCCAAGACGTGATTATAATCTTCTGATTTTCTTTCAACGTCTCTTTCCAATCTGCTTTTCGTTCTTGTTGATTCTCCAAATTTGAGTTGCAAGGTTTGTAACTCAGATTTGCAAAAATCATAATTGACCATTGTGTCATGATATGTTTTGAGATCTACTTCCAGACTAGTCTCAATTTTGGTTATGTGGGACTCAAAAATTGTTTTGGAAAAACCAAGTTCAGAGATCATAGACCATACCTGTTCTATGATGTTTGGAGCTCTTGAAGGTATTTCAACACCAGCTACGAAGCAGAAGTTTGATTGTGTTGGTTCGTGTTCAGCTTCGTCATCAGAAGTTGGCCAGTATTCCACACTTGGTTCATGGATTGCCATCAATGCTCTTTGCTTTTCTTGGTTTTCCAGTTTCTTCAATTCATCGGCTCTTTGAGCATAGTATGCTGAGTCTTTGATTTTGGTTTTGTTTTTGGCTCGACATTCTCTAGCATAGTGATTTGTTCCTTTGCAGTTGTGACAAATGATCACTTCTTCATCACTATCATCCTTTTGACTTTTAATCGGAAGTCTTTCAGGTGTTAGACTTTGGGTTTGTTGGGAAGGTTGAGAATGGTTTTGTTGGAATCCAAAATTTTGGTTGTTTTGAAAACCATTATTTTGATTGTTGTAACCTTGATTTTGGAAACCTCTGTTTTGATTTTGAAAACTTTTGTTTGGATTGTGATTATGACCTGAGTTGGGATCGTTTTGAAGTCCCTGGTTTTGAAAACCTTGGTTTGAGTTATTTTGGAAAGAAGGTCATTGAGAATTTTGTCCAAAGTAAGGTCTAGGTTGAAAACCTGAGTTTTTTTGACCAAAAGATGGTCTTGGTTGAAAATTTGGTCTAAAATTTGATTGACCATGATTTGGGATAAATCTCTGGAGATTTTTTTTTTGCAACCAACGCACACAGTTGTTGATAATCTGCTTCATCATTTGAATCAGACTGGAAGGCTTGGTTTTGAAAAGATGTAGTCTGATTAAAATGATTAAAGTTTTGATCATTGAAAGGTGTTTGGTTTTGAGAAGTTGTGGACACAAGTGCAAGTGGTCCTCCAAAAGCTGCAGTGGTTGGTGGGTCAATCGAGGATTCATACGATTGAAGTTCTCTATACAAGTTGTACAAAGTTTCAGTATGAATAGCTGGATTTCCTTGAATAATGAGTTTAACCATTTTCCAGCTTTCGAAAAGATTGTTTAAAAACTTGAGATTTATCTCGTGTTGTGTCTTTTTGATACCCAAATTGTTCATTTTAACCATAATCAAATTGAACCTATCATGGGCATCATGGATGGTTTCTGATGAAAGCATTTTGAAATTATCAAATTCATTCAAAACAGATGTTCTTTTGTTTCCGATGATTCTTTTATTTCCACAAAAACGATTTTTCAAATTCTCCCAAATTTGATTTGCGGTTAACAGTATAATGTCATCCATTTGACTTAGAATACTGTGAGGTATTCCAGAAACAAGTTCCTTTTTGGCATGGAGTTCCAACTTTTTTGTAATTTCAACTTGAGTGGCTTGATTTGTAGCAAGAGTAGCCATATTTTCTGGAGTAACAAATGTTCCTTCTACACACTTCCAGACATCTTCATTTATAGCATTAAGATGAAGATTCATACGGCCAACCCACAAATTATACTCTTCAGGAATAAGTATGGGTGCCCGTGAACCAGATCCTAAGCTATTTGCAATGGAGACAGAGTTCATGTTGGAGTAATTTGCCAAAGACATTTTTTTTGAAAGGATTTTCAACAAGTGATATTAAAATGAAGTTTTTAAAGAAAAGCTTATGGAAAGTTTATAAACGCTATAACCAAAAGTTTATCGACAAAAATTTCAAGGTAAATCACACAAGCTCTGACACCAATTGTTGGATATTATTCCTTTTATATATCAGCTCAGATACCGATTTGTTGGAAATATAACAATCTGATCACCACAACAAAAGGCTCGGTTACCAGTTACCGTGTGATAGATATATCAGTTTAAGATATAAGATATATATATATATATATATATATATATATATATATATATATATATATATATATATATATATATATATATAAAGAATAATAATTGCGGAATAAGTATAAATATGAAAGCTGTAAATGATTAAAAGCTATAATAATATAAATGACTGTATTTAAATGACGTAAAGCTATAAATAATATAAATGACTGTATTTAAATGACATAAAGCTATAAATAATATAAATGACTATATTTAAATGACATAAAGCTATAATAAAGTATATAAATATATAAATATATATCAAGTAGGTTCGTTAATAAATTGACTGAACTGGACTTATGGAGCGACTGGTCGATATTTGTTCTTTGAATGGACTGGTCGATATTGGGACTCTTGGAGCGACTGGTCGATATTTGTTCAAAGATCAATCCGGCATTGGATAAGTAACAAAAAGTTCATTTAAAGCTCGATTTTATGTAAAACAAGTGTTTACAAAAGGGTACAAAATACATGGGTTTATGTATTTGTAGTTGAAGTATTTTTGGGTAAAAACATGCACACGGGTCGTGTAGGATAAGGCACAAGTGACACGGGTCGTGTACGAGGGTTTTAGAGGGTTTTCTTGATGAATGATGCTGACACGGGGCGTGTTGATTTAGCCTTGCTGAACACGGGGCGTGTTCATGATGCTGATGCTGACACGAGGCGTGTTGATTTAGCCTTGCTGAACACAGGGCGTGTTGAGGTTCAGAAGTATGAAGAAGGCAATCAGAGGGCAACACGGGGCGTGTTGATTTTGCCTTGGTTTTTAACACGGGGCGTGTTCGTGTCAGAGTCAATTTCGGGATTTTTGTGATTTGAAGGTAAGTTTTGTTTGTGATGTTTTGGCTAGGGTAATGGTGTTATGGTGTTTTGAGGATGTTTTCAAGGTTGTTTAGAGGTTGGAAGGAGGTTTATATAAGGTGGTAAAGGTGGTGAAATTTCTCATGAAGATGATGATGAATAGTGATGGGTTTTGTGGTTGATCTTGATGCAGAAGGTTTTGGGTTGTTTCATGGTTGTGTTTTGGTGTTTTGATGTAAGGAAAGTGTTTGGTGGTGTATGATGTAATGATCAAAGGTGGTGAAGATGAAAAACCTTTAGTTTCAATGAAGAAGATGAAGATGGTTGATGGTGTTCTTCATTTAGCTTCTTATTTGATCTTAGTGTTCTTCACTTGGCTTCTTGTTTGATCTTGGTGTTCTTCATTTAGCTCCAGGGATGAAGATTGAGAGGGTTTAGTTTTACAAAGGAAAACTCACTATATCATTTCTATCTCTCTTACTCTCTTCTATTATCTCCAACACTAAACACACACTACATACACATGTATATATATGAGAAACAAATATCTTGTAGTAGTACACTTGAGTGTAAGTTGAAAGATGATGTAGAGGCTGCAAGTTGATGTAGTAGTAGGAGCAAAAAAACGTGGGAAGGGTTTTAGGCTTCATCTTTGACTTTTGTTGACTTCTTCTTTGTTTGACTATTCAACATATATACAACATATATATAATACATATATACATATATAATACATACATATGTATATAATACATATATATATATATATATATATATATATATATTGTTGAAACTGTTTAGTCACACATATGTGTTTTCGTCATTCGCGTGTTTTCGTATTTTCCGTTTTATCACGCATTCATGCAACCTGAAATAACTGATAAAGGCCGTTCGTCTCAATCTTCCCAACGGTAAAAATCTCATCATATATGGAGACAAACCTAGTGCAAAATTACAAATCATCTCCTGTGTTAAAGCACGAAAATATCTTCGCAAGGAGTACCATGCCTTTCTAGCCCACGTAGTAGACCAGAAGAAAGAACCAAAGAACATTAAAGATATTCCAGAAGTCTGCAACTTCCCAGAAATTTTCCCCGAAGATCTCCCAGGAATCCCACCAGAACGTCAAGTCGAATTCAGAATCGACTTGATTCCCGGAGCCACCCCAGTAGCAAAGTCACCTTACCGTTTAGCTCCAGCCGAGATGCAGGAACTGTCCAGTCAGTTGAACGAGCTGTTGAGCAAGGGATTCATCAGGCCAAGCTTCTCGCCATGGGGTGCACCAGTCCTGTTCGTGAAAAAGAAGGACGGATCTTTTCGCATGTGCATCGATTATCGAGAACTGAACAAACTGACAATCAAGAACCGATATCCACTTCCACGTATAGACGATCTTTTCGACCAACTACAAGGAGCGAGCTACTTCTCGAAAATCGACCTAAGATCCGGTTATCACCAACTACGAGTACTGGAAGGAGACATCCCCAAAACGGCCTTCCGAACACGATATGGTCACTACGAGTTTGTAGTAATGCCCTTCGGATTGACAAACGCTCCAGCAGTGTTCATGGATTTGATGAACCGAGTATGTCGCCCTTTCCTGGACAAATTCGTGATCGTGTTCATAGATGATATACTCATCTATTCTAGAAACCAGGAAGAACACAGCCAACATCTCCGCCAGGTTCTGGAAACATTAAGGGCAGAGAAACTTTATGCAAAATTTTCCAAGTGCGAATTTTGGATTCGAGAAGTGGATTTTCTAGCACACGTAGTAAGCAAGGAAGGAATACACGTGGATCCCTCGAAGATCAAGGCAATAGAGAATTGGACGATTCCAAGAACCCCTACAGAGATCCGACAATTTTTAGGACTCGCCGGGTATTACCGAAGGTTCATACAGAATTTTTCCAAGATTGCCAAGCCACTCACCACACTAACTCAGAAAAATGTGACCTTCGACTTGGGAGAAAAACAAGATGCCGCATTTCAAACGCTAAAACGAGCATTATGTAGTGCGCCCATCCTAACCCTGCCAGAAGGGACGGAGGACTTTGTGGTCTATTGTGATGCATCAAACCAAGGACTCGGGTGTGTCCTGATGCAACGAGGGAAGGTCATCGCCTATGCCTCAAGACAACTAAAGACGCATGAAGTGAACTACACAACGCACGATCTTGAGCTAGGAGCAGTCATCTCCGCTCTAAAGATATGGAGACACTACCTCTACGGCACAAAATGCACGATCTTCACTGACCATAAAAGCCTTCAACATATTCTCAACCAGAAAGAACTCAACATGAGACAAAGACGGTGGGTAGAGCTACTAAGTGATTACGAATGCGAAACTCGATATCACCCCGGAAAGGCTAATGTAGTGGCGGATACACTCAGTAGAAAGGAATACTCAGGTCGCCGAGTGAAGTCCCTAACTATGACGATCCATTCCCACCTATCCACGCAAATCAAGGAAGCCCAAATAGAAGCCTTGAAATCTGAAAATGTAGCAGGAGAAACCCTAAGGGGAATGGATAAGAATCTTGAAACCAAGAACGACGGAGTTCGTTATTTCATGGATCGAATATGGACACCAAATTTTGGTGGATTCAGAGAAATCGTCATGGACGAAGCCCATAAAACACGATACTCCATACATCCCGGCTCCGACAAGATGTATCTCGACCTCAAGAAGTTGTACTGGTGGCCGAACATGAAAGCCGAAATTGCTACCTACGTGAGTAAATGTCTGACGTGCGCTAAGGTCAAAATAGAATACCAAAAGCCTTCAGGCTTGTTACAACAACCAGAAATACCCGGATGGAAGTGGGAGCGGATAACTATGGATTTCATAACCAAGTTACCCAAAACTACAAACGGACTCGACACCATTTGGGTAATTGTCGACAGGTTAACTAAATCAGCGCATTTCCTACCGATCAAAGAGACGGATAAATTGGAGAAGTTAACAAGGACGTACCTCAGGGAAATTGTACGACTGCACGGTGTGCCCGTATCCATTATCTCGGACCGAGATAGTAGATTCACCTCAAGATTCTGGCAGTCGCTACAAAGAGCGTTGGGGACAAGACTAGACATGAGTACCGCCTATCACCCTCAAACCGACGGCCAGAGCGAGAGAACCATACAAACCCTAGAAGACATGCTGAGAGCCTGTGTAATCGATTTTGGCAAGGCATGGGACACACATCTACCCTTGGTCGAGTTCTCATACAACAATAGCTACCACACCAGTATCAAAGTTGCCCCGTTCGAAGCCCTCTATGGCCGCAAGTGCAGGTCACCTTTATGCTGGGCCGAAGTGGGAGACACCCAACTAGCAAAAGGACAAGCAACTGACAACACACTTACTGGGCAAGAAATCATACGGGAAACTACGGAAAAGATTGTTCAAATCCCAGAACGTCTAAAGGCATCAAGGGATAGACAAAAGAGTTATGCAGATAAGAGACGAAAACCCTTGGAATTCCAAGTTAGAGACCGTGTCCTACTAAAAGTCTCGCCTTGGAAAGGATTGATACGCTTCGGAAAATGTGGGAAACTGAACCCCAGATACATCGGACCATTCGAGATCCTTGCGAGGATCGGTCCAGTGGCTTACAAACTTAGACTACCTTAGGAACTCCACAACGTACACCCTACCTTTCATGTATCAAACCTAAAGAAATGCTTATCCGACGAGACCCTTGTCGTCCCTCTAGACGAAATTGCAATAAACGAAAACCTCCAATTTGTATAGGAACCGGTAGAGATCATGGATCGGGAAGTCAAAAGGACTAAACAAAGCCGCATACCTATCGTAAAGGTCCGCTGGAACGCCAAGTGAGGACCTGAATACACCTGGGAACGAGAGGATCAAATGAAACAAAAGTACCCGCATCTTTTTCCTAATTTGTAATATCTATCTTAGATTAAATTTCGGGACGAAATTCCCTTAACAGGGGGATGATGTGGCAACCCTATTTTTCCCAAAAGCATTGTAAACACTCGAAAGCTAAAAACAACGAAATTAACCTCGAAAATAAAGTGTTCAGGTATCTAAGTTGGGATGCATCGAATATTAGATATCATGCCCAGGTTTCCAAAAACATAAAGAACACTCAAAACCGAGTTATATTGAAGAAATAATAACCACTCGTATAATTACGACACGACGTTAAAACATAATTTGACGTAAAAAGTGGAATCTCAATAAAATACATTTTAGCCTTAAAGTATCTAAACAAAAGTCGTAGATCTCGTTGAAAGATGAGCGTGCATAAAAAGATCGCCCAAATTGGACCTCGTATGAAGAAGTTACGAATTTTCAAAGTTTCGTAACAGTAGTAAAGGGCTAAAAACTCGGATTAAAGATCGAGTGTTATATAGCTATCGCCACCTAAACGAAAGTTGAAGATCTCCTCGGTGGTAATAAAACAATCAAAAGACAAACGAAAACCGACGTCGAATAAAGAACCTATGAAATTTTAACGAACTTTAGGAGGCCCGGCCTATTAAAATTATATCATTAAAAATGGAGTCAAAACTAGCCGACGGAGTCTAAATGAAAGTTGTAGAGCATAATCTCACCTACGTGTGGATATAAAGAACGCGAAAAAACGGAGCTCGTACGCGAAAGTTACGGAATTTAGAAGAGGGCAGGCCAGATTACGCCCCGTGTACTCTGGGAGTACGCGCCGCGTACTAGACCCAGAGTCGGGTCTCATCGACCCGCCCAAGCTACGCTAGGCTAGACCCAGTAGTCCCATCGACCCGCCCAAGCTACGCTAGCTAGACCCGAGTCATAAGCCATGACGCCACTTTACGCCCCGCGTACTCCGGAAGTACGCACCGTGTACGGGGTTTTCCAGCCCTATAAATGGAAGGCATAAGCTTCGAGTTTAGGCACACCTTCACCATTTCTCAGCCATTCTCCCAGCTCCAGAGACCCTTTTCTTACCTTGGTTTCTGCACTCGAGCCCCCGACGAAAGATTTACGTTGCAGAGATCCCCGAAGAGCCCGACGACGCAACTATCCGCGATCGAAACTATGCTCAACTCTAGCCCCTCTCTTCAAACTTAACGGGTGAGTTCATACCCCTACTTTTCAATTCTTTTTCATGTTTTAGGGGGGAAATACAAGTACATTACACGTTAAAGTATCGTTTTATAAACATAAATGAAATTTCTATCTCCGAATATCGATACAAACATCTTATGTATACAAGAGTGATTATGTCACTAAGTGATTTCTACTAAAATGGAATATACTATTTGAAAAACTATAATGGGTATAGTTAACAAGTCAGTCCTACATTTTACATATACATCTTGAAAAACGAAACACTTTCAAAAGAAGTAAGGTCATTTCATTGTAAATCTACTTATACTAGGCAATGTGAGATATTCAAACTTCAACGTACATTTTTGTATGCATTTCAAGTCCTGTATTATATACCATAATCTCTTGGAGGGAGAGCGTGATACTTGTGTATAGATCTATACGGGATTGACAATCCCGCACCTAAACTACTAGCTATAGTTAGATCGGCAGGTCTGGGGTGACAAATGTCATAACACTGCAACACTTGAAGAATGTTGTTACAGGCCGTCAGTGTCAATAGTATGGTTATAAAACTCACATAAAAAGTATAAAACAAGATTGATTTACGAGATTCATATGTGCATCGCAGTTTTCCTACATTATACTTCCATACTAAATTATTGTCATCATTTGTTTATAAAAGTTACTAACCCATTCCAACTTGGGAACCTTTTTCATTTTACAAGAAAATATTGGATTTTCTGAAAACCTCGTTTACCAAATTACTACCAAAAGGAATATACTTTTCAACTCGGAACACTCATGAACTCACCAACTTAATTGTTGACACTTTTCAAAACCACTTGTATTTCTCAGGGAATCAGTGATACAGGTAAACTACCAGCTTTTGGAAGAAGGAACACAAAGGATGTTTTTATTATTAAACATTTATCATCATATTGTAATATTCTTTTGATAACATGTATAACGCAACAATATACGTTTTCATTTTTATATATATGATGGTTGTGTTACTTTCTTTACAATATTCAATTGTTGTGATACTACGTGAAGTCATCCACCCCCGAATGTTTCCGCCATTCTGGTTTGGGGGTGTGACAGATTGGTATCAGAGCATTGTTTATAGTGAACTAAGTATATCAAACCACATAAGATATACAAACTATAAATACAACGGGAACCAAAAACACTCTGATAACAACATTTTCATAGAAATATATTTTCTTTTAAATATATACGTTTTTACCGCACGTATCAGTCTCGCGTCATGACAAGTTTTTCTAAAAAGTAGTATGACAAGTTGCAATACCACGATCGAGCCTTGGGGTATGTAATCAAATCAAGAATAAATATAGCCTGATCAACTATATTTATCCTGGATTTGACCAATATACGTCGAGGAATGGTCGTAGTAGTCAACAAGCCAAAAACTTATAAAATCTAAATTCGCTAAATTGAAATAATATAAGTCTATTATTAAACGATAAAACATTGCGCTCAGTAAAAGATATAAATAGGCTTAGGAAGTCGTTAATTAGAAATTTCTTTTCTTATAAAAATCTCATACCTCTATCCCAGTACAGACAAATGGCCGGATTTCCTTTACCGGGAGACCCCTACTACCTAAATCAAGGTAACGGCGGCTGGATAAAAGAAGACCCGGAGGAAGACCCAGAGGAAATCGAAGAAGAAGTCGAAGAAGAATTCGAAATCGAAGTCGGAGAGGAATACGAAGTCGACGAGGAGATCGTGGAAATTTCTAGCGGAACAGATTCCGAACCGGAAATAATCGACCCTCCCATCCCCCATGCTCCAGTGATCAGGCCACATCAACCGGGACCCATTCCCATCTGGGGAAGCCACCTCTACTACTGGAGCCGTCAGCAAGGTGTACGCCCTCCATTTGGCATGTGTCGGGATTTTTACAATGTCAGTGGAGGAGGCTCAGCTGATCGAGCACTTCCCGTTGTCGTGAACGCTATAGCTAACCAGAACTACCAGGCAGACCAACAAGCAACCAGAATTCGAGAGATCAATGCTGCTACCCAAGGTAACGCCTCCGACATCAGCCGTTTGGAAGGACTACATGAGAATATCCAAATCTACACGGGGACACTACAGAACCAAATGATAACAGCTCTAGATGATATAAGAGAGATGAAAGAACAACAAGCGGAATTCGAGAGGTGACTGATGGGAGTCAAACGGTCAGATGCCGAATCCAGCTCCAAACGCCACAAGTAGAGTTTGTTCAAGCTCCAACAAATTTTGATATAGACTAGGACCGCGGATAAAGTTTTTTTTTTCTCTTATTTTCTTTCGTATCTGTAAACGAAGGCCTCTTAGATAGGTCAAATTTTCCTAGAAGCATAATGAAACACACCTTAGGTGTGACATATATATATATATATATATATATATATATATATATATATATATATATATATATATATATATGCAGTACCTCTTTATATACCTCTCGAAATTAATTAAATTGTTATATCTAATTTGAAACCAAAAAAAAAAAAAAAAAAAAACTAAAGTCAAAACAAATTACAAGATACGACTAACCCTCAACTACACGATTGTCAAAACATTAGAAACTTATAGTATTCATTCTTATTTTCTCTACCAGAACATGCCTCCTCGTAGAACAACACGCAGAAACTCAACTCCAGCACCACCTCCACCACCTCCTCCAACTATGGATGCAGCTATGTTCCAAACTGCTGTAACAGCCGCTGTAACCGCGGTGATGGCTCAAATGAGCAACAATGGGTCGGGAGGTGGGATAAATAGCTTTACCAACGGCCCAAGCCAAGGCCGTACTGGAGTCTGCACTTACAAAGACTTCACCAATGGAAAACCTATTCCCTTTTATGGAACTGGAGGAGTATTGGCTCTGTCCCAATGGATAGAGAAAACGGAAGCCGTATTTGAAATCTGCGCATGCCCGGAAGAAAGCAAAGTAAAATTTGATGCCTGTACGTTCTCTGAACGCGCCTTGACATGGTGGAACGGCCACGTCAAGACACTAACCCTGGTGGTGGCAAACTCCATGGGTTGGGAGAATTTGAAGCGAATGCTCCTGCGGGAATACTGCCCAAGGGGCGAGATTCAGAAGCTAGAACAAGAATTGTGGAACCTTTCGATGAAAGGATCGGACATCGCAGGCTACACCAATAGGTTCAGCGATTTGATAACGCTTTGTCCTGGGATGTTGATTCTAGAAAGCCAAAAAGTGGAGAGGTACATCTGGGGATTATCACCCCAACTGCGAGGAAGTGTGCTAGCTTCCAAGCCCATGACCTTCGACAGTGCCAAAGAACTGGCGCAATCTCTTGTGGATCATGGCGTCTGCCAAGGAGTCACGACTATCGTAACTGAACCAACCAAAGGGAACAACGACAACAATAACAACAGCAAGAAGAAATTTTGGAACAAGAGGAAGGGACTAACCTCGCAAGAACCTTCAAAGAGACAAATGGTGGCGGTTCATGCTGCTACTACTCCCGGCACAACTCCTACAACTTCGACGCCAACAAAACAATATGCAGGGAACTTGCCAAAGTGCAGCAAATGCAACTACCATCACCACGGTAATTGCCGCGAGATGTACTGTAAGAACTGCGACAGGAAAGGGCACACAGCCCGTTTCTGTAAGGCACCAGCGCGGCCATTCACTCAAGTTCCTGATACTGGAGTAAGCCAAGCATGTTATGGATGTGGAGAAACCGGGCATTTCAAGAGGGACTGCCCCAAGACAAGGAATGTTGGTGGTATTGGGAGAGTACTGGCGATAGGTCAAAATGAAGCAATAACTGATCCAACAGTAGTTACGGGTACGTTTCTCCTCGACAACATTTATGCATGCATACTATTTGATTGCGGTGTGGAGAGAAGTTTTGTGAGCCATAAATTCAAACATCTACTTAACCAGAGACCCCAACCACTTAATAAAATATTCACTGTAGAAATGGCTAATGGAAAAACAGAAAGCACAAGTGATATGTACGTCGGGTGCACATTAAATTTAAACGAACACTTATTTCAAATCGACCTTATGCCCATTTCGATAAGAAGTTTTGATATAATCATCGGTATGGACTGGTTGAGTCTTCACCATGCCGACATTCTTTGCCATGAAAAGGCCGTTCGTCTCAATCTTCCCAACGGTAAAAATCTCATCATATATGGAGACAAACCTAGTGCAAAATTACAAATCATCTCCTGTGTTAAAGCACGAAAATATCTTCGCAAGGAGTACCATGCCTTTCTAGCCCACGTAGTAGACCGGAAGAAAGAACCAAAGAACATTAAAGATATTCCAGAAGTCTGCAACTTCCCAGACATTTTCCCCGAAGATCTCCCAGGAATCCCACCAGAACGTCAAGTCGAATTCAGAATCGACTTGATTCCCGGAGCCACCCCAGTAGCAAAGTCACCTTACCGTTTAGCTCCAGCCGAGATGCAGGAACTGTCCAGTCAGTTGAACGAGCTGTTGAGCAAGGGATTCATCAGGCCAAGCTTCTCGCCATGGGGTGCACCAGTCCTGTTCGTGAAAAAGAAGGACGGATCTTTTCGCATGTGCATCGATTATCGAGAACTGAACAAACTGACAATCAAGAACCGATATCCACTTCCACGTATAGACGATCTTTTCGACCAACTACAAGGAGCGAGCTACTTCTCGAAAATCGACCTAAGATCCGGTTATCACCAACTACGAGTACTGGAAGGAGACATCCCCAAAACGGCCTTCCGAACACGATATGGTCACTACGAGTTTGTAGTAATGCCCTTCGGATTGACAAACGCTCCAGCAGTGTTCATGGATTTGATGAACCGAGTATGTCGCCCTTTCCTGGACAAATTCGTGATCGTGTTCATAGATGATATACTCATCTATTCTAGAAACCAGGAAGAACACAGCCAACATCTCCGCCAGGTTCTGGAAACATTAAGGGCAGAGAAACTTTATGCAAAATTTTCCAAGTGCGAATTTTGGATTCGAGAAGTGGATTTTCTAGGACACGTAGTAAGCAAGGAAGGAATACACGTGGATCCCTCGAAGATCAAGGCAATAGAGAATTGGACGATTCCAAGAACCCCTACAGAGATCCGACAATTTTTAGGACTCGCCGGGTATTACCGAAGGTTCATACAGAATTTTTCCAAGATTGCCAAGCCACTCACCACACTAACTCAGAAAAATGTGACCTTCGACTGGGGAGAAAAACAAGATGCCGCATTTCAAACGCTAAAACGAGCATTATGTAGTGCGCCCATCCTAACCCTGCCAGAAGGGACGGAGGACTTTGTGGTCTATTGTGATGCATCAAACCAAGGACTCGGGTGTGTCCTGATGCAACGAGGGAAGGTCATCGCCTATGCCTCAAGACAACTAAAGACGCATGAAGTGAACTACACAACGCACGATCTTGAGCTAGGAGCAGTCATCTCCGCTCTAAAGATATGGAGACACTACCTCTACGGCACAAAATGCACGATCTTCACTGACCATAAAAGCCTTCAACATATTCTCAACCAGAAAGAACTCAACATGAGACAAAGACGGTGGGTAGAGCTACTAAGTGATTACGAATGCGAAATTCGATATCACCCCGGAAAGGCTAATGTAGTGGCGGATGCACTCAGTAGAAAGGAATACTCAGGTCGCCGAGTGAAGTCCCTAACTATGACGATCCATTCCCACCTATCCACGCAAATCAAGGAAGCCCAAATAGAAGCCTTGAAATCTGAAAATGTGGCAGGAGAAACCCTAAGGGGAATGGATAAGAATCTTGAAACCAAGAACGACGGAGTTCGTTATTTCATGGATCGAATATGGACACCAAATTTTGGTGGATTCAGAGAAATCGTCATGGACGAAGCCCATAAAACACGATACTCCATACATCCCGGCTCCGACAAGATGTATCTCGACCTCAAGAAGTTGTACTGGTGGCCGAACATGAAAGCCGAAATTGCTACCTACGTGAGTAAATGTCTGACGTGCGCTAAGGTCAAAATAGAATACCAAAAGCCTTCAGGCTTGTTACAACAACCAGAAATACCCGGATGGAAGTGGGAGCGGATAACTATGGATTTCATAACCAAGTTACCCAAAACTACAAACGGACTCGACACCATTTGGGTAATTGTCGACAGGTTAACTAAATCAGCGCATTTCCTACCGATCAAAGAGACGGATAAATTGGAGAAGTTAACAAGGACGTACCTCAGGGAAATTGTACGACTGCACGGTGTGCCCGTATCCATTATCTCGGACCGAGATAGTAGATTCACCTCAAGATTCTGGCAGTCGCTACAAAGAGCGTTGGGGACAAGACTAGACATGAGTACCGCCTATCACCCTCAAACCGACGGCCAGAGCGAGAGAACCATACAAACCCTAGAAGACATGTTGAGAGCCTGCGTAATCGATTTTGGCAAGGCATGGGACACACATCTACCCTTGGTCGAGTTCTCATACAACAATAGCTACCACACCAGTATCAAAGTTGCCCCGTTCGAAGCCCTCTATGGCCGCAAGTGCAGGTCACCTTTATGCTGGGCCGAAGTGGGAGACACCCAACTAGCAAAAGGACAAGCAACTGACAACACACTTACTGGGCAAGAAATCATACGGGAAACTACGGAGAAGATTGTTCAAATCCGAGAACGTCTAAAGGCATCAAGGGATAGACAAAAGAGTTATGCAGATAAGAGACGAAAACCCTTGGAATTCCAAGTTGGAGACCGTGTCCTACTAAAAGTCTCGCCTTGGAAAGGATTGATACGCTTCGGAAAACGTGGGAAACTGAACCCCAGATACATCGGACCATTCGAGATCCTTGCGAGGATCGGTCCAGTGGCTTACAAACTTAGACTACCTCAGGAACTCCACAATGTACACCCTACCTTTCATGTATCAAACCTAAAGAAATGCTTATCCGACGAGACCCTTGTCGTCCCTCTAGACGAAATTGCAATAAACGAAAACCTCCAATTTGTAGAGGAACCGGTAGAGATCATGGATCGGGAAGTCAAAAGGACTAAACAAAGCCGCATACCTATCGTAAAGGTCCGCTGGAACGCCAAGCGAGGACCTGAATACACCTGGGAACGAGAGGATCAAATGAAACAAAAGTACCCGCATCTTTTTCCTAATTTGTAATATCTATCTTAGATTAAATTTCGGGACGAAATTCCCTTAACAGGGGGATGATGTGGCAACCCTATTTTTCCCAAAAGCATTGTAAACACTCGAAAGCTAAAAACAACGAAATTAACCTCGAAAATAAAGTGTTCAGGTATCTAAGTTGGGATGCATCGAATATTAGATATCATGCCCAGGTTTCCAAAAACATAAAGAACACTCAAAACCGAGTTATATTGAAGAAATAATAACCACTCGTATAATTACGACACGACGTTAAAACATAATTTGACGTAAAAAGTGGAATCTCAATAAAATACATTTTAGCCTTAAAGTATCTAAACAAAAGTCGTAGATCTCGTTGAAAGATGAGCGTGCATAAAAAGATCGCCCAAATTGGACCTCGTATGAAGAAGTTACGAATTTTCAAAGTTTCGTAACAGTAGTAGAGGGCTAAAAACTCGGATTAAAGATCGAGTGTTATTTAGCTATCGCCACCTAAACGGAAGTTGAAGATCTCCTCGGTGGTAATAAAACAATCAAAAGACAAACGAAAACCGACGTCGAATAAAGAACCTATGAAATTTTAACGAACTTTAGGAGGCCCGGCCTATTAAAATTATATCATTAAAAATGGAGTCAAAACTAGCCGACGGAGTCTAAATGAAAGTTGTAGAGCATAATCTCACCTACGTGTGGATATAAAGAACGCGAAAAAACGGAGCTCGTACGCGAAAGTTACGGAATTTAGAAGAGGGCAGGCCAGATTACGCCCCGTGTACTCTGGGAGTACGCGCCGCGTACTAGACCCAGAGTCGGGTCTCATCGACCCGCCCAAGCTACGCTAGGCTAGACCCAGTAGTCCCATCGACCCGCCCAAGCTACGCTAGCTAGACCCGAGTCATAAGCCATGACGCCACTTTACGCCCCGCGTACTCCGGAAGTACGCACCGTGTACGGGGTTTTCCAGCCCTATAAATGGAAGGCATAAGCTTCGAGTTTAGGCACACCTTCACCATTTCTCAGCCATTCTCCCAGCTCCAGAGACCCTTTTCTTACCTTGGTTTCTGCACTCGAGCCCCCGACGAAAGATTTACGTTGCAGAGATCCCCGAAGAGCCCGACGACGCAACTATCCGCGATCGAAACTATGCTCAACTCTAGCCCCTCTCTTCAAACTTAACGGGTGAGTTCATACCCCTACTTTTCAATTCTTTTTCATGTTTTAGGGGGGAAATACAAGTACATTACACGTTAAAGTATCGTTTTATAAACATAAATGAAATTTCTGTCTCCGAATATCGATACAAACATCTTATGTATACAAGAGTGATTATGTCACTAAGTGATTTCTACTAAAATGGAATATACTATTTGAAAAACTATAATGGGTATAGTTAACAAGTCAGTCCTACATTTTACATATACATCTTGAAAAACGAAACACTTTCAAAAGAAGTAAGGTCATTTCATTGTAAATCTACTTATACTAGGCAATGTGAGATATTCAAACTTCAACGTACATTTTTGTATGCATTTCAAGTCCTGTATTATATACCATAATCTCTTGGAGGGAGAGCGTGATACTTGTGTATAGATCTATACGGGATTGACAATCCCGCACCTAAACTACTAGCTATAGTTAGATCGGCAGGTCTGGGGTGACAAATGTCATAACACTGCAACACTTGAAGAATGTTGTTACAGGCCGTCAGTGTCAATAGTATGGTTATAAAACTCACATAAAAAGTATAAAACAAGATTGATTTACGAGATTCATATGTGCATCGCAGTTTTCCTACATTATACTTCCATACTAAATTATTGTCATCATTTGTTTATAAAAGTTACTAACCCATTCCAACTTGGGAACCTTTTTCATTTTACAAGAAAATATTGGATTTTCTGAAAACCTCGTTTACCAAATTACTACCAAAAGGAATATACTTTTCAACTCGGAACACTCATGAACTCACCAACTTAATTGTTGACACTTTTCAAAACCACTTGTATTTCTCAGGGAATCAGTGATACAGGTAAACTACCAGCTTTTGGAAGAAGGAACACAAAGGATGTTTTTATTATTAAACATTTATCATCATATTGTAATATTCTTTTGATAACATGTATAACGCAACAATATACGTTTTCATTTTTATATATATGATGGTTGTGTTACTTTCTTTACAATATTCAATTGTTGTGATACTACGTGAAGTCATCCACCCCCGAATGTTTCCGCCATTCTGGTTTGGGGGTGTGACAGATTGGTATCAGAGCATTGTTTATAGTGAACTAAGTATATCAAACCACATAAGATATACAAACTATAAATACAACGGGAACCAAAAACACTCTGATAACAACATTTTCATAGAAATATATTTTCTTTTAAATATATACGTTTTTACCGCACGTATCAGTCTCGCGTCATGACAAGTTTTTCTAAAAAGTAGTATGACAAGTTGCAATACCACGATCGAGCCTTGGGGTATGTAATCAAATCAAGAATAAATATAGCCTGATCAACTATATTTATCCTGGATTTGACCAATATACGTCGAGGAATGGTCGTAGTAGTCAACAAGCCAAAAACTTATAAAATCTAAATTCGCTAAATTGAAATAATATAAGTCTATTATTAAACGATAAAACATTGCGCTCAGTAAAAGATATAAATAGGCTTAGGAAGTCGTTAATTAGAAATTTCTTTTCTTATAAAAATCTCATACCTCTATCCCAGTACAGACAAATGGCCGGATTTCCTTTACCGGGAGACCCCTACTACCTAAATCAAGGTAACGGCGGCTGGATAAAAGAAGACCCGGAGGAAGACCCAGAGGAAATCGAAGAAGAAGTCGAAGAAGAATTCGAAATCGAAGTCGGAGAGGAATACGAAGTCGACGAGGAGATCGTGGAAATTTCTAGCGGAACAGATTCCGAACCGGAAATAATCGACCCTCCCATCCCCCATGCTCCAGTGATCAGGCCACATCAACCGGGACCCATTCCCATCTGGGGAAGCCACCTCTACTACTGGAGCCGTCAGCAAGGTGTACGCCCTCCATTTGGCATGTGTCGGGATTTTTACAATGTCAGTGGAGGAGGCTCAGCTGATCGAGCACTTCCCGTTGTCGTGAACGCTATAGCTAACCAGAACTACCAGGCAGACCAACAAGCAACCAGAATTCGAGAGATCAATGCTGCTACCCAAGGTAACGCCTCCGACATCAGCCGTTTGGAAGGACTACATGAGAATATCCAAATCTACACGGGGACACTACAGAACCAAATGATAACAGCTCTAGATGATATAAGAGAGATGAAAGAACAACAAGCGGAATTCGAGAGGTGACTGATGGGAGTCAAACGGTCAGATGCCGAATCCAGCTCCAAACGCCACAAGTAGAGTTTGTTCAAGCTCCAACAAATTTTGATATAGACTAGGACCGCGGATAAAGTTTTTTTTTCTCTTATTTTCTTTCGTATCTGTAAACGAAGGCCTCTTAGATAGGTCAAATTTTCCTAGAAGCATAATGAAACACACCTTAGGTGTGACATATATATATATATATATATATATATATATATATATATATATATATATATATATATATATATATATATATATATATATATATATATATATATGCAGTACCTCTTTATATACCTCTCGAAATTAATTAAATTGTTATATCTAATTTGAAACCAAAAAAAAAAAAAAAAAAAAACTAAAGTCAAAACAAATTACAAGATACGACTAACCCTCAACTACACGATTGTCAAAACATTAGAAACTTATAGTATTCATTCTTATTTTCTCTACCAGAACATGCCTCCTCGTAGAACAACACGCAGAAACTCAACTCCAGCACCACCTCCTCCAACTATGGATGCAGCTATGTTCCAAACTGCTCTAACAGCCGCTGTAACCGCGGCGATGGCTCAAATGAGCAACAATGGGTCGGGAGGTGGGATAAATAGCTTTACCAACGGCCCAAGCCAAGGCCGTACTGGAGTCTGCACTTACAAAGACTTCACCAATGGAAAACCTATTCCCTTTTATGGAACTGGAGGAGTATTGGCTCTGTCCCAATGGATAGAGAAAACGGAAGCCGTATTTGAAATCTGCGCATGCCCGGAAGAAAGCAAAGTAAAATTTGATGCCTGTACGTTCTCTGAACGCGCCTTGACATGGTGGAACGGCCACGTCAAGACACTAACCCTGGTGGTGGCAAACTCCATGGGTTGGGAGAATTTGAAGCGAATGCTCCTGCGGGAATACTGCCCAAGGGGCGAGATTCAGAAGCTAGAACAAGAATTGTGGAACCTTTCGATGAAAGGATCGGACATCGCAGGCTACACCAATAGGTTTAGCGATTTGATAACGCTTTGTCCTGGGATGTTGATTCTAGAAAGCCAAAAAGTGGAGAGGTACATCTGGGGATTATCACCCCAACTGCGAGGAAGTGTGCTAGCTTCCAAGCCCATGACCTTCGACAGTGCCAAAGAACTGGCGCAATCTCTTGTGGATCATGGCGTCTGCCAAGGAGTCACGACTATCGTAACTGAACCAACCAAAGGGAACAACGACAACAATAACAACAGCAAGAAGAAATTTTGGAACAAGAGGAAGGGACTAACCTCACAAGAACCTTCAAAGAGACAAATGGTGGCGGTTCATGCTGCTACTACTCCCGGCACAACTCCTACAACTTCGACGCCAACAAAACAATATGCAGGGAACTTGCCAAAGTGCAGCAAATGCAACTACCATCACCACGGTAATTGCCGCGAGATGTACTGTAAGAACTGCGACAGGAAAGGGCACACAGCCCGTTTCTGTAAGGCACCAGCGCGGCCATTCACTCAAGTTCCTGATACTGGAGTAAGCCAAGCATGTTATGGATGTGGAGAAACCGGGCATTTCAAGAGGGACTGCCCCAAGACAAGGAATGTTGGTGGTATTGGGAGAGTACTGGCGATAGGTCAAAATGAAGCAATAACTGATCCAACAGTAGTTACGGGTACGTTTCTCCTCGACAACATTTATGCATGCATACTATTTGATTGCGGTGTGGAGAGAAGTTTTGTGAGCCATAAATTCAAACATCTACTTAACCAGAGACCCCAACCACTTAATAAAATATTCACTGTAGAAATGGCTAATGGAAAAACAGAAAGCACAAGTGATATGTACGTCGGGTGCACATTAAATTTAAACGAACACTTATTTCAAATCGACCTTATGCCCATTTCGATAAGAAGTTTTGATATAATCATCGGTATGGACTGGTTGAGTCTTCACCATGCCGACATTCTTTGCCATGAAAAGGCCGTTCGTCTCAATCTTCCCAACGGTAAAAATCTCATCATATATGGAGACAAACCTAGTGCAAAATTACAAATCATCTCCTGTGTTAAAGCACGAAAATATCTTCGCAAGGAGTACCATGCCTTTCTAGCCCACGTAGTAGACCGGAAGAAAGAACCAAAGAACATTAAAGATATTCCAGAAGTCTGCAACTTCCCAGACATTTTCCCCGAAGATCTCCCAGGAATCCCACCAGAACGTCAAGTCGAATTCAGAATCGACTTGATTCCCGGAGCCACCCCAGTAGCAAAGTCACCTTACCGTTTAGCTCCAGCCGAGATGCAGGAACTGTCCAGTCAGTTGAACGAGCTGTTGAGCAAGGGATTCATCAGGCCAAGCTTCTCGCCATGGGGTGCACCAGTCCTGTTCGTGAAAAAGAAGGACGGATCTTTTCGCATGTGCATCGATTATCGAGAACTGAACAAACTGACAATCAAGAACCGATATCCACTTCCACGTATAGACGATCTTTTCGACCAACTACAAGGAGCGAGCTACTTCTCGAAAATCGACCTAAGATCCGGTTATCACCAACTACGAGTACTGGAAGGAGACATCCCCAAAACGGCCTTCCGAACACGATATGGTCACTACGAGTTTGTAGTAATGCCCTTCGGATTGACAAACGCTCCAGCAGTGTTCATGGATTTGATGAACCGAGTATGTCGCCCTTTCCTGGACAAATTCGTGATCGTGTTCATAGATGATATACTCATCTATTCTAGAAACCAGGAAGAACACAGCCAACATCTCCGCCAGGTTCTGGAAACATTAAGGGCAGAGAAACTTTATGCAAAATTTTCCAAGTGCGAATTTTGGATTCGAGAAGTGGATTTTCTAGGACACGTAGTAAGCAAGGAAGGAATACACGTGGATCCCTCGAAGATCAAGGCAATAGAGAATTGGACGATTCCAAGAACCCCTACAGAGATCCGACAATTTTTAGGACTCGCCGGGTATTACCGAAGGTTCATACAGAATTTTTCCAAGATTGCCAAGCCACTCACCACACTAACTCAGAAAAATGTGACCTTCGACTGGGGAGAAAAACAAGATGCCGCATTTCAAACGCTAAAACGAGCATTATGTAGTGCGCCCATCCTAACCCTGCCAGAAGGGACGGAGGACTTTGTGGTCTATTGTGATGCATCAAACCAAGGACTCGGGTGTGTCCTGATGCAACGAGGGAAGGTCATCGCCTATGCCTCAAGACAACTAAAGACGCATGAAGTGAACTACACAACGCACGATCTTGAGCTAGGAGCAGTCATCTCCGCTCTAAAGATATGGAGACACTACCTCTACGGCACAAAATGCACGATCTTCACTGACCATAAAAGCCTTCAACATATTCTCAACCAGAAAGAACTCAACATGAGACAAAGACGGTGGGTAGAGCTACTAAGTGATTACGAATGCGAAATTCGATATCACCCCGGAAAGGCTAATGTAGTGGCGGATGCACTCAGTAGAAAGGAATACTCAGGTCGCCGAGTGAAGTCCCTAACTATGACGATCCATTCCCACCTATCCACGCAAATCAAGGAAGCCCAAATAGAAGCCTTGAAATCTGAAAATGTGGCAGGAGAAACCCTAAGGGGAATGGATAAGAATCTTGAAACCAAGAACGACGGAGTTCGTTATTTCATGGATCGAATATGGACACCAAATTTTGGTGGATTCAGAGAAATCGTCATGGACGAAGCCCATAAAACACGATACTCCATACATCCCGGCTCCGACAAGATGTATCTCGACCTCAAGAAGTTGTACTGGTGGCCGAACATGAAAGCCGAAATTGCTACCTACGTGAGTAAATGTCTGACGTGCGCTAAGGTCAAAATAGAATACCAAAAGCCTTCAGGCTTGTTACAACAACCAGAAATACCCGGATGGAAGTGGGAGCGGATAACTATGGATTTCATAACCAAGTTACCCAAAACTACAAACGGACTCGACACCATTTGGGTAATTGTCGACAGGTTAACTAAATCAGCGCATTTCCTACCGATCAAAGAGACGGATAAATTGGAGAAGTTAACAAGGACGTACCTCAGGGAAATTGTACGACTGCACGGTGTGCCCGTATCCATTATCTCGGACCGAGATAGTAGATTCACCTCAAGATTCTGGCAGTCGCTACAAAGAGCGTTGGGGACAAGACTAGACATGAGTACCGCCTATCACCCTCAAACCGACGGCCAGAGCGAGAGAACCATACAAACCCTAGAAGACATGTTGAGAGCCTGCGTAATCGATTTTGGCAAGGCATGGGACACACATCTACCCTTGGTCGAGTTCTCATACAACAATAGCTACCACACCAGTATCAAAGTTGCCCCGTTCGAAGCCCTCTATGGCCGCAAGTGCAGGTCACCTTTATGCTGGGCCGAAGTGGGAGACACCCAACTAGCAAAAGGACAAGCAACTGACAACACACTTACTGGGCAAGAAATCATACGGGAAACTACGGAGAAGATTGTTCAAATCCGAGAACGTCTAAAGGCATCAAGGGATAGACAAAAGAGTTATGCAGATAAGAGACGAAAACCCTTGGAATTCCAAGTTGGAGACCGTGTCCTACTAAAAGTCTCGCCTTGGAAAGGATTGATACGCTTCGGAAAACGTGGGAAACTGAACCCCAGATACATCGGACCATTCGAGATCCTTGCGAGGATCGGTCCAGTGGCTTACAAACTTAGACTACCTCAGGAACTCCACAATGTACACCCTACCTTTCATGTATCAAACCTAAAGAAATGCTTATCCGACGAGACCCTTGTCGTCCCTCTAGACGAAATTGCAATAAACGAAAACCTCCAATTTGTAGAGGAACCGGTAGAGATCATGGATCGGGAAGTCAAAAGGACTAAACAAAGCCGCATACCTATCGTAAAGGTCCGCTGGAACGCCAAGCGAGGACCTGAATACACCTGGGAACGAGAGGATCAAATGAAACAAAAGTACCCGCATCTTTTTCCTAATTTGTAATATCTATCTTAGATTAAATTTCGGGACGAAATTCCCTTAACAGGGGGATGATGTGGCAACCCTATTTTTCCCAAAAGCATTGTAAACACTCGAAAGCTAAAAACAACAAAATTAACCTCGAAAATAAAGTGTTCAGGTATCTAAGTTGGGATGCATCGAATATTAGATATCATGCCCAGGTTTCCAAAAACATAAAGAACACTCAAAGCCGAGTTATATTGAAGAAATAATAACCATTCGTATAATTACGACACGACGTTAAAACATAATTTGACGTAAAAAGTGGAATCTCAATAAAATACATTTTAGCCTTAAAGTATCTAAACAAAAGTCGTAGATCTCGTTGAAAGATGAGCGTGCATAAAAAGATCGCCCAAATTGGACCTCGTATGAAGAAGTTACAAATTTTCAAAGTTTCGTAACAGTAGTAGAGGGCTAAAAACTCGGATTAAAGATCGAGTGTTATTTAGCTATCGCCACCTAAACGGAAGTTGAAGATCTCCTCGGTGGTAATAAAACAATCAAAAGACAAACGAAAACCGACGTCGAATAAAGAACCTATGAAATTTTAACGAACTTTAGGAGGCCCGGCCTATTAAAATTATATCATTAAAAATGGAGTCAAAACTAGCCGACGGATTCTAAATGAAAGTTGTAGAGCATAATCTCACCTACGCGTGGATATAAAGAACGCGAAAAAACGGAGCTCGTACACGAAAGTTACGGAATTTAGAAGAGGGCAGGCCAGATTACGCCCCACGTACTCTGGGAGTACGCCCCGCGTACTAGACCCAGAGTCGGGTCTCATCGACCCGCCCAAGCTACGCTAGCTAGACCCGAGTCATAAGCCATGACGCCACTTTACGCCCCGCGTACTCCGGAAGTACGCGCCGCGTACGGGGTTTTCCAGCCCTATAAATGGAAGGCATAAGCTTCGAGTTTAGGCACACCTTCACCATTTCTCAGCCATTCTCCCAGCTCCAGAGACCCTTTTCTTACCTTGGTTTCCGCACTCGAGACCCCGACGAAAGATTTACGTTGCAGAGATCCCCGAAGAGCCCGACGATGCAACTATCCGTGATCGAAACTCTGCTCAACTCTAGCCCCTCTCTTCAAACTTAACAGGTGAGTTCATACCCCTACTTTTCAATTCTTTTTCATGTTTTAGGGGGGAAATACAAGTACATTACACGTTAAAGTATCGTTTTATAAACATAAATGAAATTTCTGTCTCCGAATATCGATACAAACATCTTATGTATACAAGAGTGATTATGTCACTAAGTGATTTCTACAAAAATGGAATATACTATTTGAAAAACTATAATGGGTATAGTTAACAAGTCAGTCCTACATTTTACATATACATCTTGAAAAACGAAACACTTTCAAAAGAAGTAAGGTCATTTCATTGTAAATCTACTTATACTAGGCAATGTGAGATATTCAAACTTCAACGTACATTTTTGTATGCATTTCAAGTCCTGTATTATATACCATAATCTCTTGGAGGGAGAGCGTGATACTTGTGTATAGATCTATACGGGATTGACAATCCCGCACCTAAACTACTAGCTATAGTTAGACCAGCAGGTCTGGGGTGACAAATGTCATAACACTGCAACACTTGAAGAATGTTGTTACAGGCCGTCAGTGTCAATAGTATGGTTATAAAACTCACATAAAAAGTATAAAACAAGATTGATTTATGAGATTCATATGTGCATCGCAGTTTTCCTACATTATACTTCCATACTAAATTATTGTCATCATTTGTTTATAAAAGTTACTAAACCATTCCAACTTGGGAACCTTTTTCATTTTACAAGAAAATATTGGATTTTCTGAAAACCTCGTTTACCAAATTACTACCAAAAGGAATATACTTTTCAACTCGGAACACTCATGAACTCACCAACTTAATTGTTGACACTTTTCAAAACCACTTGTATTTCTCAGGGAATCAGTGATACAGGTAAACTACCAGCTTTTGGAAGAAGGAACACAAAGGATGTTTTTATCATTAAACATTTATCATCATATTGTAATATTCTTTTGATAACATGTATAACGCAACAATATACGTTTTCATTTTTATATATATGATGGTTGTGTTACTTTCTTTATAATATTCAATTGTTGTGATACTACGTGAAGTCATCCACCCCCGAATGTTTCCGCCATTCTGGTTTGGGGGTGTGACAGAAATAACTGATAATATTTGTTAGATTGTATAAAAACAGTTCATCTTATTTCAGTTATGGTCACATATAAGGTTACATAAGAACATTTTTCAACACCAACTCTTGGTTTTCTCTTTATAGATTAAAGAACTAGTGTACGCATCATTTCTAAGTTCCTCAAGAGCATTCATTTGCATTAACCGTTTGTTCTTGAGCTCCTCCATGTTGAAATTTCACATCTTTAAAGCCCAAAAGCTTTATGCTCTATCTCCACCGGTAAATGACATTGCTTTCTTTAAACTAACCTATAGTGTAGTATTAATAGGGGTTTTGAAAGCTGTACGGAAGGCCTAAAGTGCATCGTCTAGCTTATCCAGCCATTCTTTTCGATTGCTCCCCACCGATTTCTCCAAGATTCTCTTTAAAGCTCTATTTGTTACTTCGGTTTGTCCAATAGTTTGTGGATGGTAGGATGTAGAAAATTTATGGGTTACCCCATATTTCCTTAGCACCTTCTCTAGTTGATCATTGGCAAAATGAGTGCCTCGGTCACTTATAAGAGCTTTCGGGACTCCAAATCTTGAAAATAACTTCTTTAAAAACCACACCACCACCCGACCGTCATTAGTTAGCAAAGCTTGTGCCTCCGCCCACTTGGATACATAATCCACCACCACCAATATGTATTTGTTGCCTTTGTACATGGGAAACGGTCCCATGAAATCGATCCCCCACACATCAAATACTTCGCACACTTGAATACTATGTTGTGGCATTTCATTACGAGATAAAATGTTTCCCGCTCTTTGAGATGCATCACATTCTTTGACAAATTGGGTTGCATCTTTAAAAATCGTGGTCCAGTAAAATCCAATGTCAAAGATCTTCTTAGCAGTGTAATGTGCTCCATGATGTCCACCTGTGGCCCCGCTATGACAATGCTCCAATATTTTCCGGCTTTCATTCCCAAACATGCATCTTCGTATGATTCTATCCGCGCAGCTTCGGAAAAGATATGGTTCATCCCAAAAGTAATACTTTATCTCGGAAAAGAATTTCTTCTTTTGTTGGCTTGTGAGATCTTTTGGGATGCATTTTCTAGCTAAGTAATTAGCTATATTTGCAAACCATGGTTCTTCTCCCACAGTCACCAAAATATACTCATCCGGAAAATCATCTCCAACTCTATCTTCTTGCAATCGCGGGTTTTCAAGCCTTGACAAGTGGTTAGTTGCTACATTCTCCATTCCCTTTTTGTCGCGTATCTCTATGTCAAACTCTTGAAGATGTAGAACCCATCATATCAATCTTGGCTTGGCATCCTGTTTGGCAAACAAATACTTAATAGCAGAGTGGTCAGTAAAAACTGTTATTTTAGATAAAACTAAATAAGGGCGGAATTTATCAAAAGCGTACACCACAGCTAATAATTCCTTTTCCATGGTGGTGTAATTTTCTTGGGCCAGATTTAAAGTCTTGCTAGCATAATATATGGGTCGAAAGTGCTTATCAACCCTTTGACCAAGCACAGCTCCTAAGGCAAAGTCACTAGCGCCACACATTATTTCAAATGGTAAATTCCAATTTGGTGCAATAATGATCGGGGAATTAGTCAATTTTTCCTTTAAAAATTCAAATGCCTCTAAACACTCTTTAGTAAAATTAAATGGTGCATCTTTTAAGAGTAATTATGTTAGAGGTCTAGTTATTTTTGAAAAATCTTTTATAAAACGCTGGTAAAAACCTGCGTGACCAAGAAAACTTCTAAGGCCCTTCACATTAGTTAGTGGGGGTAATTTGGCACTGGTGTCAATCTTTGCCCGATCCACTTCAATTCCCAATTTGGAAACCTTGTGGCCTAAAACTATACCCTCCTTGACAATAAAGTGACATTTCTCCCAATTAAGGACCAAGTCGGTTTTTTCACACCTAACAAGCATTAAGTCAAGATTTGTGAGACAATCATGGAAGGAAGATCCACAAACAGAAAAATCGTCCATAAAAACTTCCATGAATGTTTCCACCATTAAGTCAAGATTTGTGAGACATTCATGGAATGTTTCCATAAAGTGACATTTCTCCCAATTTAGGACCAGGTCTAATGTTAAACTGATATTTTTACTTGTGACGATTTGATGTCTAAAACTAATGGTTTTGAAAATTGTGGTGTTGCTTTTGAGAAACCTGCTAAGTCTGACACGAGTGCATCCACATCTTTCACATGTGTCACACAATCTAACACCTGCACCTGCACATGTGGGAAAGTTAGAAATGAAAATAAGAGCACGAAATTTGATAAGAGCGGTATCAAGTCTAGTGATAATAAGCAAATTTGCTTCAACTATGGTACTGTTGGTCACATCGCTCGAAATTGTTTTAATAGGGCATTTGTGCATGTTTCTTCACCAGGGAGAGAGAATGAGTCTCGAGGAAGGTCTTTAACTAGAAATTCCTTGAGATATCGCCCTCAAAATGATGATTGGAAGGGTAATCATAACGAGAAAAGGTTCATTTTTCAAACAAACAAACAGGTTTTCAATAAACAAGTCACAAATAATTTGCTAAAATCAAATAAGGCTAAGCAAAGGTCGATTTCATCAAAGAGCAGATCTGGATCTTCCACCAATTCTAGATGAAAATCCACTTGCTCAAAACAAAAAGAAAAGAAAAATATTTCAAAATCACCCAAAAAATTTCAAAAACCTAGATACTAGTGGGTGCCCAAATCAACTTCCAATCAATCATCGTCATCCTCTAGAAGTATTTTAGATGATGATTCAAAATCAACAAGTTCAAAAGATAAATCTTCGATCGTAAAGGGTCAACCAGGAAAGTAATGACCTGAGTCCTGAAATCTAAATGATCCCGCTCATATTACAGAGACAATTGCGGAGGAATGTCGCCAGACCTTGGTATATCGACAACAGCTGTTCCCGGCATATGACCAGAGACATCTCCCAACTGGCCAACATTCAAACTTTTATTGGGGGACTCGTTTCCTTTACGGGCGGAGAAGACGGGAAAATCACTCAGAAAATAATTGTGACAAATGGAGTGTTAAGTTTTAAGAACGTCAACTATGCTCCCGAGTTAAAGCATAACCTGTTGAGCGTTTCTCAGATCTGTGGCAAGGGTTATTCAACGCATTTTATTGATAAAGAGTGTCTGATCCTGAAGCCATGCATTGTCATCACAGATCAGTGGATTCTTGTTAAATCAAAGCGGGATGGAAATTCATACATCATCGACATCAATAGCAACATTCTTTAACAAGTCACATGCCTCTTTTCAAAAGTCTCAGAACAAAATGCTATGATGTGGCACCGATGACTCGGTTATGCAAACGCTAAGAATCTGAATCGTCTTGCAAAAAATGAAATGGTGCGTGGTCTTCCTATTAGAGACTTCATAACATTTGAAAAGTGTGATGGGTTTAAAGCATTCTAACACTTCTTAAGTGTACATGCAACCCTAATAAACTTGAATCTATGTTTTCTCTATATACATGCAAATTTCTATTTCAAGGTTATTTCCTAACTAGCATGGCATGGGGAATACATAATACATAAAAAACTAGTAGAAATACATACCTTGTTGTTGCTTGGATTCCTTCAAGACTTTGTGAGCCTAGCACCCCAAATGTTGTGCTTCAAATGCTTCACACAACACTACAACCTTGGAATAACTAGAGAGAATACTTCTACACTTCAAAATCGACTATGCCTTGAGAAGAATAATCTAGTGTAGATTTTGCATGCTATAGAGTTTCTTTTATAGTGTGTCATAATTAGGAGTTACAAGTGTAAACTCTAATTGTCATGACTCTTCATTTCTCATGACCCATGGGTTTGTAACTCCCATGGACTATCCATGGAGCTCCATATGGTTATAACCAAACCCATAAAACATGGATCATTAATCCACCATAAAAGAATTGATGATTGTCATAATCAACCCTATATATTTAATTAGTCTCCCTTTGATCACCAAATTAATACTAGATTAATACTTGATCAACACTAATTAAATAATACTATTATTAATATATTAGAACTTATAATATATTAATAGTCACAAGTGTACTTTCTCTCATTTTGTCTATCCAAGTATTGCAATGCCATGCAACCCAAATAGACCATATCGTGTCGGGTCAAGTACATACCAAATAAAGTTATGGACTTAGACACTATATCCAACAGTCTCCCACTTGGATAAGTCTAACAACTATATTTGAAAATATGACTTCAAAATCCGACTAGCAATAGTAGCTCTTTCAAAGTCTCTCGGAACTGAGATGATGATGATACGCCATTTAAGATAAGTGATCATATTATCCTCTGTTCTCATGATATCAGCCGGACAAACACATGGAACATTGTCTTACTTATTGTCCAACATTTGTTTCTCGATCTCTGATTTGTTTCGACATAGAACTAAATTAAACACATCAATTAGGTTCTGACCGGGCCTGGTACATTGGTCAAAACTAAATCATCGAGGGGCCCAGATATCGCTTCTATTTCTAGAAGGAATAGATAAACTTCGACTGATATGCTTGTACTAATTATTTGTTGAATTATTCACAAAGGCACGTTTTATAACATCGAGTTACCAATGCGTTTTTATACAATCAATGAATAACCAACTCATAGTCAACAACTCATATCTCTAGGTTTGAAGATTTATATGATATTACCGTTTCACGATCACTTGAGATAAATTCCATGAAGTGATGCAAGTGAGCATGGGTTGAATCTAATACTCAGCCCTTACGAGTACTCATGAATGTTGTAGCAACCATTGCATTGTCTAAAGCACTTTAGACAAATCATACAAGCCAAATTCATGACAGTCTTGATTCATATCTACTTCCAACATATGACTGATTGTGGATGGTTTGAATAATATGATATATACCATAACATAATTACTCTGGAAGTCAAAACATGCAAAGTGAAACACAAGAATAATACTAATCTTATATGGCCCCAACACTTTGAGTGTAAATAAAACACCTTTTATTTAAGCACCATATTGATTACTGATTATTTATGTTTTGATTAATCAACTTTATGCTTGAATTAAAACATTAGTTGTCCCATGCTCCAAGCATGTACACTATGTTTTTCCAAACAACCATTATGCCATACTCCAAGTATGCATACTATGTTTACATATGGTCCTCTCTTTGTGAAATAGATCAATTGAAAATATTCCAATGATGCTCATTTCACAATTCCAATCCTTGTTGTAAATGCAAGAATACCAAACTCTTGCCATTTACTGTAATATGTTAGATTCAAAACTTATATGCAATGATCCCATTGTAACGACTATGCACAGAAGTCACAATGACTTGGCAACAGACATTACAAAGTATTCCAATGGAAAACACTTCCATGGAAATGAAGTCTCATATTCAAAGTACATTCCTTTGAACATCCTTCTAGCATTAAGTTCTTTAATCTTACACAAATTTAAAGAATAACTTCCACCTATGGAGACAATTCCATATTACCATTTTGACCATCACTTCTGAACAAGAGTTGCCTCTTTTCAAAATATGTCAATATGTTCCTTACTCTACACTTCTAATTGTCTATAAGCAACCAATCTTTAGTAAACTTCAGATTGTCCTCGACAATTTTGCATAATCATTTTAGTCATTTCCAGTTCTATTCCTTTTTCCATCTTAATGCCCTAGGCATTTGGAAAATTTAGAATGGATGAATATTATAGCACATGTAATCAAACCTATACCCAAAGCATATGGGACACGATTCATGCTATAAAATTTTTATTTGCCATGTTCTCACAATTCGAACTATGAAGAGGTATGTCGTAATCATAATCGAAACTTGAGAACGCAACATATAGAGAATTTCCTTATGTTGAACCATTCCGACATAACATTCATATATATTCTTGACTAAAGTAGATTAAATTCTCAAGGCAAATTAAAACTTTTGTTTTCTGTAATTAACATTGCTAACTTGCAATACTTAACATAATCATCATGCTCCCACTAGCATAATGATCACCAACATAACACTTTATGCTCCCACTAGCTTTTACATGTACTCAGAATTTAACTGGACTTCTAGAAATCAATACTTTATTGACTTTCTTACCAAAGTTCATATTTCTGATACTAGATTGCTTTGATAAGACTTTATCAAAAACATACACCTTTCCTTAGATAGCTCACATGTTTTTCTAGACCTTTTGCAATTCTCACTAGTTAGTGTTCCGGTTAACCACACACGCTCCACTAACTATATGAGAATTCAAATATCACAACCGCTATCTACTTAAAATCTTCTTAGTGGAAGCGTTTCTTCACCATCATTTTCATGAATCGAAGAGAAACCTTATGACACTTAGGTTTTATGGTGTATGTGTTCCTATCCATGTGAATTTGTCATAACCATAATCACAAGACAAGGTTAGTGACAAATCCAAACACATATAGACTAAACTTGTTCAATTTTAATTTCTTGCCACCTGGTATCATAATGCCCAACATTGCTTCCGGGTTGTTATGCAAACAATTGAGAACTCATAGAACTCACAAGCATAATCAACTTTCAACTGGAATAGACACAGAAATAAGAATATGTCAACACGATAGGTTACAAACCTCAAGTCGTGGGCTAGTGATTAACAAAACTCTTGATTTAGTTCTTGAAACTATTTTAGAATCTTTTAGACTCCCACTATCCTCTTGACATATAAGACTTCTCTTTGTCAAGAACCATTCCTTGATAATAAAAATATTCAAGAGTTAGTGCAGATTCTTATCAAGTTAAACACTTCTCACTATTGGTCTTAGCTGGTCTTTGTTTTTATCTAAAATATCACAACTTACCAATCTCAAATGTATAAGAATAGGAAACATTTTACTCTACATTTGACAAGTGTTATGAACTTTCTAAAGACTATGTCACTCAAGTTACAATCTTGGATTATAACTCCAGGATTTGTTTTTGGCATGAAGTATGAATTATCTTTTGATTTAACCATTTCAACAATTCACAATTCCTCTCCTCAAACAAACACACTAAGGTGTTCTTAGAGGATCAATTATGATATGGTTCCATAATCACTAAGATAATCTTAAAACAAAATACACAAATACTCTCCCATCTCTTTATATTGGAGAAACTTTTATCTTTCTGCCTTATTTGATTCTTCTTATTCATTCTGCCATACATTGAAACTTTTCCAATGTTTTAGAATTACACTTAAACTCATAAGCAAAACCATATTTACTAAACTTTAGTAAATCATAACGAATAATCTTATCTACCTTTGTGGTGGACCTGACTAGTGCACAACTTAATGTACCCGATCCTTTAGTCCTTCGCTTGACTCACATGCGAATGTGAACAAGGAATTAGTCTTAATTTACCAAAGATGAAAATTCTCATTCATCACACAATACAACTTGCATGATTCCAAGTTTCTATCCAACTGAAACTTGGGTGATGAGAATCTTTCCTTATTTGGTAAATTATAACACTACCAATAATGAAAGAATCAAATCCATTTACACATATTGCTTATCAATGGAAACATATAAGCAACAACCTTTTTCACAAATGCCATTGTAAGGATACTTAAAATAAATAAAATTAAAACCATTTTCTTTTATTGTAAAACTTTGTAGAAAACTTATCCTTACAATACATATGGAAAACTTGTTGTATCTATTCCTAATCAATATATCATAACTCTTAAGTAACAACTCAAAATTCTGATCATCGAACCATGCGATCGAAATACATCTTCACAATCAGAATCAGCATATACTTCCTTTAAGTTTCTTCACTCTTCTTTGATTCTTAAAACATCAATATGTGACCCAGTCACATCATGCAATAATAATATCATAATAGAAACTTAATAAAGTTAGATAATAGACTTTACCTAAAGCAGAGTCAAACATTTGACTTTACTATCGTTATGGACTTTTAGGTAAATTTGGCAGCTTCGCAACCAATGCCCTTCATTTGGCAAAAGAAACATATGGGATCTTTGGAAACGGTACACGGGACTATCACAGACTTAGCCTTTCTCTTTACCATTTTGTCAACCGAGTTGACTATGGCCAATCCCTTTCAATTGGGAAGAGAAAGTTTTTCTGGACTTCCAATGTTACCATTGTCAATATCCATGGAAGTTTGGGAAGTTGATCTTCCAATCAAATTTTGCTTTACCAATGCTCCAAATCATTGTTGATTCAGCATCATTAAGCAAATAGGTAAGATCATTAAGGGTCACGTCATGATTTGTCATCAGGGAGTGACCAAGTCAACAACCAGCTACCTTGAGACTTCGACACTCGACTCTCCCAGCTTGTTAATCTGTGACTTAATCTCCAAGACCTAAGCACATATAGACTTTGTTTGCCAATAGGGATTGAGTGACTTAGAACTTATCAAGTCTTGAAACTTGTGGGATAGGGATATTTATTGGAGGAGGTGGAGGAAGTGAAGTATGATTTCTAGTCACACTATTGCACAACAAAGGGATTGATCTTTCACCTTGGTTGCCATTTGGGATATCATCTTCATTAGGAAGCTTGTTCCTAAAGATTTGGGAAGACCATAGTTGTCTAAACTAGACGTCTATAATGGGAGAAATTCAATTTAATTGATTTAAAGTCCTTAATATAACACCCAATATGAAATATTAAGGCTAGGATCCAACAACCTATTTATAACTGGAAGAGGGATGTAGTAATCCAAGTTATAAAATAGTTGAAGGTAGGTCAATGACGATTTACCAATTTCCACCATGAAAATTGAAATACAATTAAGTTTTAATTACAGAGGATCACAAACAAGGTGTGAATAACCATACAAATTGACTTGATACCCTCAACAATATTACCTAATCGATGTGTCGGTTAGCCACACACGCTCCACCGATATATAATAAAGTCAAGTTACCCTTTGCCACTCTTACTTGTCCATGTTAGTGTGTCGGTTAACCACACACGCTCCACTAACGACTTGGTAAGGTACAAAGTGTAATTTTATGGGCTAGCACCAATTTTACATTTTCCTAAAGTAACTAAGATTGGGAATTTATAATGTATAGTTACTTTATAATTCATTATACTTTTAATGAGCATTTAAAGTCGTATCCTACCCCTTCGGCTAACGACCCTCCACCGATCAAGGAACCGGTGGGTGAGATTGGACACCCATTAAGTCACCATTTTATAGGCAACAACCTTATACCCCCCTTATAGACCGACTTCGTGAATGAGGCCTACTAATGGTAAGAATGACATATTCTTATACATACATACATACATACATATATATATATATATATATAATAAAACTATAATAATAGTATAAGTGTTGATTTTTAAACTTTTTAAAAATCTAAGGTTTAATTTGGAATTAAAATATTAAAGAGTAAGACTTTTCAAATTCTAAAACTTGAGGCAAGAATTGAAACTATTCCAAGTCTCTTCAATTTGTAACTTATGAGTTTTAATAGTTCATAAAAATGAAGATGCTTCATTTTATGAAACCTCTTTAGTTCTTTAATCACAATTTAAAGAAGTGACTTTTGGTTATCCATAACTTGAGGACAAGTTATAGACACCACCATTACCATTAAGATCATGAATTAAACACACATGGAGGTTACACATAATTCCTATGATCTTCTAAAAACTCATAAGAACACAAATTCATGTCAAGCAATTTCAAGAAATCATATAAACATATACAATACTTGAAAATTAATAAAAGTCATATAAAATAGGTTAACATAATCATTATCATTTTGAAAAACAGATTTTACAAGTCCAAAACGGATTGGGATAATGATTTTAATCCATTTCCAGCACCAAAACACGAAAAAACTGCCCAACACGCTCCTACTCGTGGAGTGCATGATTCTACTCGTCGAGTAGGATGAATTTGTTCATGGACTCGACGAGTCCTCCCATGAACTCAGCGAGTCAAGTCGTCAGAGTGCAGAATTTTCGATTTTTAAGCAGTTTGGCATCAAGTATACAGAAAACAATCCTAGTCGCTGATACCACTGATGGGTTTAGAGCATTCTAACACTTCCTAAGTGTACATGCAACCCTAATAACCTTGAATCTATGTTTTCTATATATACACGCAAATTTCTATTTCAAGGTTATTTCCTATCTAGCATGGCATGGGGAATACATAATACATAAAAAAACTAGTAGAAATACATACCTTGTTGTCGCTTGGATTCCTTCAAGACTTTGTGAGCCTAGCACCCCAAATGTTGTGCCTCAAATGCTTCACACAACACTACAACCTTGGAATAACTAGAGAGAATACTTCTACACTTCAAAATCGGCTATGCCCTCACAAGAATACTCTAGTGCAGATTTTGCATGCTATAGGGTTTCTTTTATAGTGTGTCATAATTAGGAGTTACAAGTGTAAACCCTAATTGTCATGACTCTTCATTTCTCATGACCTATGGGTTTGTAACTCCCATGCACTATCCATGGAGCTCCATATGATTATAACCAAACCCATAAACCATGGATCATTAATCCACCATAAAAGAATTGATGATTGTCATAATCAACCCTATATATTTAATTAGTCTCACTTTGATCACCAAATTAATACTAGATTAATACTTGATCAACAATAATTAAATAATACTATTATTAATATATTAGAACTTATAATATATTAATAATCACAAGTGTACTTTCTCTCATTTTGTCTATCCAAGTATTGCAATGCCATGCAACCCAAATGGACCATACCGGGTCGGGTCAAGTACATACAAAATAAAGTTATGGACTTAGACACTATATCCAACAAAGCGTGTGTCATGTGCCCAAGGAAAATATCACAGAAAACCACAACTGTCAAAACAGGTCAATTCAATCAGTCAGGTGCTCCGATTATTGCACATGGACTTATTTGGTCTAGTTAATGTCCTAAGCATCAACATAAATTCATACTGTCTAGTTGTGATCGATGACTTCTTCCGTTTCATGTGGGTCTTCTTCTTATCCAACAAAGGTGGTGTATCTGATCTGATTAAGAAGTTCATCATGATGATAAAGAACCAAACCAATAACCGGGTGAAGGCGCTTCGATCTGATAATGGAACATGATTCAAGAATGCAGTTCTTGATCACTTTTGTGCAGAAAAGGGAATCATGCGTCAATATAGTTCCTTTCGCATGCCTCAACAAAATGGTGTTGTTGAACGGAGGAATGGGACATTGTAAGACGTTGCAAGGACGATGTTGTGTGACTCAAAGTTGCAAATTTTCTTTTGGGCTGAGGCGATCAACAACTCTTGTTACGTTCAAAATTGTGTTCTGATCAACAAATCTCAAATGAAGACTCCGTATGAAATTCTATATGGTCACAAGCAATCTGTCATCCATTTCCGAGTATTTGGCTGCCCTAGTACCCTTCTCCACCTGGAGTCCAACCCGAAGTTCAATTCCAAAGCTGATGACTGCTATTTTGTGGGGTATGCTGCTCACACTTCATACAAGGTCTACAATAAAAGAACAAAGTAGATAGTAGAATCCTTCGATGTGGGCTGGTTGGAAGATAATGAAACGGATGCTAGAGTGGGTCCCGATTGGATTTTTTATTGCACATCGTTGGTCAAATTGTTCAATGTGTCTTCAGATAGTATATCTAGTTCTACTTCTGGTTCGAAGATTGTACTTGAAGATGAAGATGAAGACGAATAAGCTGTTTACAGACCGCCGATAGTGTCTTCTGCAATTCCTACGGTGGAGTCATCTATTCCAACTGATTGTCCAACTCATCAACATGCTCCAGATGTTGATGTCACACCTCTAACTCCTGTTGAAAGAGAGTTTATGTCCAGAGATGCTTTTGCTGTTACTCAAACCTTTATGGAATTACTCTTTCCTGAGCAAATTGTTGATGAGTCTGTGGCAAATCCTTCTAATGAGACAGGTTCATCTAAAGAAAATCATTCAGCAAATGATGGAGTTATCAACATTCACAATCTTCCCGTTTCACTTAATGACATCAGCCAGGAGATACCTTCATGTTTTCAACGTGATCATCCGATTTAAAAATGTCATTGGCCAGTTGGGTGATGGTGTTAAAACAAGAATTCAGAGTGGAGATGTCAATACATGTCTCTATTCTTGCTTTATCTCTCAAATTGAGCCAAAGAATGTTGAAATGGCTTTTAATGAGCCCAGCTGGGTTGATGCAATGCACGAAGAACTAAATCAATTTGAAAAACTCGGGGTTTGGATGCTTGTTGAGTTACCTAAGGGAAAAAAGTCTTTAGACACACACTGGGTATATCGCAATAATCAAGATGGTTTCAGAGTCATAGTGCGCAATAAGGCGTGATTGGTGGTTCGTAGGTTTAGACAGACCGAGGGTCTTGATTACACTGAGGTTTATGCTCCAGTGGCTCACTTGAAGGCTATCCATATCTTCCTTGCATATGTTTCCTACATGAACTTTATGGTTTACCAAATTGATGTCAAGACAGCCTTCTTGGATAGCGCTGTAAAGGAAGAAATTTACGCTGATCAACCCCCAGGGTTTGTGTAACATCCTAATTTTTCTTGGTACGTTTGGTTATTTTAATTTAATTATCCTTGTAACCTTAGGTTAATTTATTTAACCAATGTCTGATTTCTTATGTTATTGGACACTATTGATCATCATGTAAACTCCGTTTATTGAAGTCCATGGGCTATGGGCTTATTTGCAAAGTCCATCTAGTAAATAGTACTTAATGTGTAAATTGAATCATTTGGAACACACACAAGGAAAACACTCTAAACCCTCCCTCTCTCTCAAAAATCGTCCCTCTCTCTCTCTTTGGGATCAAGAGCAGCCAAGGGGCTGTTTGGAGCTTAATTCTTGTTCATTTCCAGCCTTGATTCGTATTGGTATGAACCTCCTTATCCTTTCTTACAACTTGATTCATAACCTTGTTCTAGTTTTATGATTTCATCTTCACTTCTTCTCCTTCTTATTTGATTTGTAATTGTATGTTATACATCATCTCAAGATCCTATCTTCACCCCCATATATGGTGGATGATGGATCTAGGGGATTACATGTGGCAAAAGATCATGGAAACCCTAAAAGGGAGAATGATGATTTTATGTGCTTATGTTTATTTTCATGTTGATTATTATTACATCCTTGTGGCTAAATGAAATCCTAATGATCCCTAACCCTTTTGAGTACCACCATTATCATGGGGACTGAATTGGGATGATGAACACATCTTAAAATGTGTTTCAAAAGGAGAAGGATGGATAAGCCAAAAAGGAATCACTGGTGACTACGATTCTGTTTTCCATCATATCTGTAGTCATTTTGTAAAAATCATATCTGGAGCTCTAGAACTCAAACGGACCCCAAACCAGTTCTAAAAGTTCACAAATTGAGTTGGATAACTTTCTTAAGCAGGCCAACCTCACTGATAAGGGATTTATCTATGTGAAATAATGGCATCTTTGCTGTTAGGTCTGATACGGGTCTGTTCTGATATGTCATTTTGTTTTCATAATTTCCAAGGCTTGGAAAAGGATCCAGAGTGATTCCAAGTTTCTATATGTTCCTTATATTATTAATTTAAGATCTGGAGAATATGGGGTGTTATTTCCAATTATAAACTGGTTAGAATGGATCCACACTCCAGGTCAGTGGGCAGTCACTAGCTTTTGCTAGTGATGTGATTGTCCACAATGTGAATTTTATATCTGGAGTTTGAGAGATGATTTTCATTCAATTCCAACTCTGAGACATTCACTTGTATGTCCTTTACTTCTCTTAAGTTTGTTTTGGACGAATTCTACTCACAAGTTGGGTAGAATTGGCCAACATCACTTGACTGTATTGTTGGAGACAGAAGTGATACACCATTTTGTAAAATTCATATTTAATTCATCTTTTGGAGTTAGAATGATTTCTTTATATTTGTGGAATCCTGAGCAATAATAGTTTCCTATAAAATTTAGTTAAATCTATGTTTCTGTTTTAGATTTTGGAGTAAATCCGTTTTGAACAGCAGGTTTGTTTTAGAGACCTTGTTGTGATTACTCTTTTCTCAACTCATAGCTTCATTACTTCTCCTTTCTAACCTTTAGTCCTTCTTAGGTGAGGTTTTGAATTTTGCTCAAGCTTGGTAGCATTATTTGATTGTTATCCATCCTTAATACTCACTCAAGGTGAGTTATCTCACACCGTTGTATTGATGATTGTGTTTGCTAGTTAGCTCGTGTGTGATTATTTGAATTTATTATAAAAGCATGCTATATAAGTATTGTTTTAATTTGTACATGTGCACTGTATGTAACTAATTATGGATATGGGGACACCACCAAAGGATACGGATTTACCAGTGCGGTGGGTAGGTAAGATCACCAACGTAATACTCTTCGTGAGGTGCGGTGATTAGGGCCAAATGATACGGGATCTTCCCGGTGCGGTTCAAACCTACAAGTCCTTCTCGTAATATAGACATTGATTCGTTCTTTGCCTTTATCATATAATTATAATTGGAAAATGGATTAGGGCTAGTAAATATGAATGTTAGTACAATGTCTTTGTTTGAATGCACTAAGCTTCGTGCTTACGTTTTTCCCTTATAACTTTTCAGGTGTTAAGATTAAAGAGGCTAAGGTTTGACTTGGAGCATCGGGACATCGCTACTAGTTATTTTGTTGGGACCTTATTATTATTATTATTACTTCCGCACTTATTTTATATGATTATTAAGTTGATCGATTATGTTATGAATATTTCAGTTGTTTTAATTTAATTTAAGATGGGTTTTAAAAGTTAAAAATTTTCGAAAAAAAAAAAATTGGGTGTCACAAGTTGGTATCAAAGCCACGGTTTGAGGGAACTAGGCATTCTTGTGGATGTTCTAGACTAAAATTTGAGGCTCTATAATAGTTTATTCTCTTTTTAAAAGATTTTTCAAACTTTCTGAAGACTGGTAGTGAAAGATGTCGTAGTGTGCCAGTCGGCCAACCAAGTAAGCCTTATTTCTTATGTTAAATGTTTATGTTAAATTGTTGACTATGAATTGGATTATACTAGTCTTAAAATGCTAGATTACACACTTATTTAATGTTAACATGTGAGAGAGATGTAAAATTAACGGCTAGAGCGAGTTGGAAATTTTGAAACTAGATGCGAATGCGAAATTGGAACCTGTGTGGAAGGTAGTAGAAGGCCCCCTACTATTTGAAACATTGGTGCCGGTTTCGTGTCGGGGAAAGGTTGAGAAAGTTTCGGAAAGTTGAGTGTTTCGTCTTCCCAGAAATATCTAGGCTGAATTATTTCTAAATATTTTCCTCCTTCTACGGATACAGATGGCTCTGCCTGCTCGACTTAGTCAGCTCCAAATGAAGCAAGTTAGGGATATTGTCGCTGAGGAATTCAATAACGCTTTCAATGAACTAATCCCGGGTGTGACCAATGACATAATCAACCATGTCAGTGCTCTTCTGGATGAGCACCTCGCAGCTATTCCCGGGGGAGCATTACCGACTCCGCCCGTTCGGGATTCGGCATACTACTTCGAGAAGTTCAACAAGTGTAGTCCTCCTCTTTGGAACGGTGAATCCGACCCAGTTGCTGCTAAGCATTGGGTGTCAGATGTTGAGGGCACCTTCATGACTGTTGGGTGTCCGGACCAGTACAAAGTTGTGATTGCCATGAATCAGCTACGAAAAAGGGGAAAGACATGGTGGAACACCATCACCGCTCTATTAAGCGAAGAAGAAGTGAGGGCCATGTCTTGGGCCCAATTTGTGGAGAGGTTCGAGGCACAATATGTGCCTAAGGTGGAGCAGCAGCGGATGCAGCAAGAGTTCATGGCCTTACAACAAACTATCGAGTCTGTTAGCGACCTGAACGCCAAGTTCTTGGAGATGCTATCTTTTTGTCCCTCATTTGCTGGGAACGAGGCCTGGTTGGTCAGCCAATACACTGCCATTGTACGTACCGAGATTCGGGAATTCATTAGCATGCAAGAGTTCCCGACTTTATCCACGATCATGGATGCAGCGAGGAGGAGGGAAATCGAGTTGCAGACCCAGTCCAAGAGGAAGGCCAATGACACCTCCTCCAAGACATCCGGAGATGCCAAGAAAAAGCAAAAGCAGGGTGGTAAGTCAAGGTATGAGTACAGGTCATCTTCAGGTCAGGGTGAGAAAAATCCGTTGATATGCTACAACTGCAAAAAGCCAGGGCATCATTGAAAGAATTGTAGTGCTCCCCCTACAAGTGCGGTTCCTCAGATTACTTCTGCTGCTCCCGTCTGCTATCACTACAATGAGACAGGACACAAGAAGCCCGAATGCCCAAAGTTGAAGGCTGGTAAAGGAAGCGGGGGTACAAATCCTGCAATTGCATCGTCTTCTAAGGGACCCACTATGGTGACACGAGGTCTAGCATTATTTAATGAATGGTAGTTACAATTGTTTACATGATTGTATGTGGTGAATCAGGCACTTATTTGCTAGATTCCGAGCCTGCTGTTGTTATGTTTGATAGCGGTGCTACCCATTCTTTTGTATCTTGCACGTTTATTAATCGTTTGGGGCATAGTATCGGAAAATTGGCTCGCCTAATGGTTGTCGAAGTTGCCGACAACCGCACTATTTATGTCACCGATGTTTATCGGGGTTGCACTCTCGAGTTTTCAGGAGTTGAATTCCCTATTGATCTTATCCCTATTGCGATGCGAGAGCTCTGCGTTATTGTAGGCATGGATTGGCTTGATGCGTTTGATGCGGAAATCCACTATCGTAAGAAGCAAGTTCGTGTTCGAAACCCTAGAGGTGGAGAACTTATTATTCAGGGGAACATTCCCCGCCTGGCTATGGCTTCTTGCTCTTCTGATATAGCACTAGACAACGTTCCTATTGTTTCCGACTTCAGCGATGTCTTTCCGGAGGAACTCCCTGGCTTGCCACCTATTCGGCCAGGGCCGGTCCAAATGTATATAGGGCCCGGGGCGAAAAAGAAAAAAGGGCCTCTTATAGATAAATATAAAAAATATTCAAAAAATATCATTTATTATTAACTATAAACACATTCAATTAACAATATGAAGCAGGCCGAATTGTTTATCTTTTGAGCTAGTTTGAGTTTGAACCAACTTTAGGTCCTAAAAATCGTATTGCTAATAATTTATATATATATATATATATATATATATATATATATATACACACACACACACACTATATAACCCATAAATTTTGGGCCCTCAGGAGTCGTGGGCCCTGGGCGGTCACCCGGGTTGCCCACCGTCTGGACCGGCCTGTATTCGGCAAGTGGAGTTTCGCATTGATTTGGTGCCGGGTGAAACTCCGGTAGCGAAATCTCCTTACCGCTTGGCACCACCTGAAATGAAAGAGCTCCAAGATCAACTTCAAGAACTAAGTGATAAAGGGTTTATACGGCCAAGCTGCTCGCCTTGGGGTGCTCCTATTCTCTTTGTGAAGAAGAAAGATGGATCCCAGCGAATGTGTATTGATTATAGGGAGCTAAACAAGCGCACGATAAAGAATAGGTACCCGTTGCCACGTATTGACGATCTTTTCGATCAGCTTCAGGGAGCGTCTTGGTTTTCCAAGATTGATTTACGTTCTGGTTACCATCAGATGCGGGTTCGTGAAGAAGACATTGAGAAAACAACATTCCGTACTCGATATGGGCACTTTGAATTCGTGGTGATGCCTTTTGGGCTCACCAATGCACCCGCAGCATTTATGGATCTCATGAACCGGGTGTGTAGCCTGATGCTTGACCGTTCGGTCATAGTGTTCATAGATGATATCTTAGTCTATTCTAAGAGCAAAGAGGAGCATTAGCAACACCTTCGAGAGATTCTGGAAACTCTGGCAAGAGAAAGGCTTTATGCTAAATTCTCAAAATGTGAATTTTGGTTGGAAGAAGTTCAGTTCTTAGGGCATGACGTAAACAAACATGGTATTAAGGTCGATCAAGCCAAGGTTGATGCGGTTAAACAGTGGAACATTCCAAAAACACCTTCTGAAATTCGCAGTTTCTTGGGTTTAGCTGGTTATTACCGGAGGTTCATTGAAATCGCCTTACCACTCACCCAATTGACCAAGAAATCAGTGAAATTCGTTTGGGGCCCAGAGCAGCAGCTGGCATTTGATGAGTTAAGGAAACGATTGTGTGATGCTCCGATTTTGGCCTTACCTGATGGGGTTGATGATATGGTGGTTTACTGTGATGCATCGCTTCAGGGTCTTGGTGCCATATTAATGCAACGAGATAGGGTGATAGCCTATGCCTCCCGACAGCTGAAACCCCATGAACGAAGCTACCCCACTCATGATTTGGAGCTTGGTTCTGTTGTTTTCGCTCTTAAGATTTGGAGACACTATCTCTATGGAGTGAAGTTTATCATATACACTGACCATAAGAGTCTGAAATATTTGTTCGAGCAGTGGGATTTGAACATGAGGCATATCAGATGGTTGGATGTGGTAAAAGATTATGATTGTGAAATTCACTACCACCCCAGTAAAGCTAATGTGGTAGCTGATACTCTCAGTCGTAAACAATCTGCCGAACCAATTCGAGCTAAGTGTTTCCGGATCACGATGGTGTCGTCTTTGTTAGATTTAATCCGGGACGCCCAAAAGACGACAATACTGGAGGAAAACATCAGGCGTGAGAAGATTGGGAAAGATTTGCCTAAGATGGAATGAGACGGGCGGGGTTTGCTGACTCGCTACGGTAGGGTTTGGGTTCCATATACCGGAGGAAATTGGAAAACCCTAATGGATGAGTCTCATCAGTCAAAATTTTCTATCCATCCTGGTGCTACTAAAATGTATCGGGACCTTCGGGAGGCTTACTGTTGGCATGGAATGAAGAATGATATGGCTCGATTTGTAGAAGAATGTATGACCTGTCGGAAGGTCAAAGCGGAACACCAGAAACCGCATGGGAAGTTGCAACCATTGGAGATTCCTGAATGGAAATGGGAGCATCTAACCATGGACTTCATTACAAAACTTCCTAGAACTTCCAGAGGAGCCGATACGATATGGGTGATTGTTGATCGTTTGACTAAGAGTGCTCACTTTCTGGCTATAAAGGAGAGCTCATCGGCGGACAAATTAACCGAGATCTTTGTTCGGTAGATTGTCTCATTACACGGGGTGCCCGTTTCTATCGTCTCCGATCAGGACACCCGATTTACTTCTCGGTTCTGGAGGAAGTTTCAAGAGGAGTTGGGCACACGATTACATTTTAGCACTGCCTTCCATCCACAGACAGACGGGCAGAGTGAGCGGACAATTCAGACCTTGGAGGACATGCTTAGGGCATGTGCGATTGATTTTAGGAGTAGTTGAGATGACCATCTACATCTAGCTGAGTTTTCTTATAACAACAACTATCACTCGAGCATTAAAATGCCTCTGTATGAAGCCTTGTACGGGAGGAAGTGCAGGACGCCCGTTTGTTGGGGCGAGGTTGGGCAGAGGGTACTTGGGAGTATCGATATCGTGCTACGGACTATAGAGAAAATCCAAGTGATTCGGGAACATTTGGTCACAGCAAGCAGTCGTCAGAAAAGTTATGCTGAAAAAAGATGCTCCAATCTTGAGTTCCAGGTGGGAGATTATGTATTGCTTAAAGTCTCCCCCTGGAAAGGCGTGATTCGATTTCGGAAGCGGGGAAAGCTCGGACCCCGATTCATTGGACCCTACAAGGTCATAGCCTGTGTGGGAAAGGTGGCTTACTGCTTGGAGCTGCCTGACGAGCTTAATCTAATTCATAATACGTTCCACGTATCTCAGTTACGAAAATGCGTTGTTGATGAGACTGCTGTGATACCAATGGAGGACATACAGATTGACGAGCGTCTCAATTATGTTGAGAAACCAATCGTTATTCTAGAACGAAAGACAAAAGCTCTCCGCAACAAGACTATAAACCTGGTTAAGGTGCAGTGGCAACATAGGAAGGGTTCGGAATGGACTTGGGAACCGGAATGCGAGATGCGGGCTGATTATCTGGATTTGTTTCTAGGCGTTGACTTCGAGGACGAAGTCCGTTCATAGCGGGGGAGAGTTGTAACACCCCAATTTTTCTCGTACGTTTGGTTATTTTAATTTAATTATCCTTGTAACCTTGGGTTAATTTATTTAACCAATGTCTGATTTCTTATGTTATTGGACTCTATTGATCATCTTGTAAACTCCTTTTATTGAAGTCCATGGGTTATGGGCCTATTTGCAAAGTCCATCTAGTAAATAGTACTTAATGTGTAAATTGAATCATTTGGAACACACACAAGGAAAACACTCTAAACCCTCCCTCTCTATCAAAAATTGTCCCTCTCTCTCTTTCTTTGGGATCAATAGCAGCCAAGGGGCTGTTTGGAGCTTAATTCTTGTTCATTTCCAGCCTTGATTCGTATTGGTATGAACCTCCTTATCCTTTCTTACAACTTGATTCATAACCTTGTTCTAGTTTTATGATTTCATCTTCACTTCTTCTCCTTCTTATTTGATTTGTAATTGTATGTTATACATCATCTCAAGATCCTAACTTCACCCCATATATGGTGGATGATGGATCTAAGGGATTACATGTGGCAAAAGATCATGGAAACCCTAAAAGGGAGAATGATGATTTTATGTGCTTATGTTTATTTTCGTGAGGATTATTATTACATCCTTGTGGCTAAATGAAATCCTAATGATCCCTAACCCTTTTTAGTACCACCATTATCATGGGGACTGAATTGGGATGATGAACACATCTTAAAATGTGTTTCAAAAGGAGAAGGATGGATAAGCCAAAAAGGAATCACGGGTGGCTACGATTCTGTTTTCCATCAGATCTGTAGTCATTTTGTAAAAATCATATATGGAGCTCTAGAACTCAAACGGACCCCAAACTAGTTCCAAAAGTTCAAAATTTGAGTTGGCTAACTTTCTTAAGCAGCCCAACCTCACTGATAAGGGATTTATCTATGTGAAATAATGGCATCTTTGCTGTTAGGTCTGATACGGGTCTGTTCTGATATGTCATTTTGTTTTCATCATTTCCAAGGCTTGGAAAAGGATCCAGAGTGATTCCAAGTTTCTATATGTTACTTATATTATTAATTTAAGATCTGGAGAATATGGGGTGTTATTTCCAATTATAAATTGGTTAGAATGGATCCACACTCCAGGTCAGTGGGCAGTCACCAGCTTTTGCTAGTGCTGTGATTATCCACAATGTGAATTTTATATCTGGAGTTTGAGAGATGCTTTTCATTCAACTCCAACTCTGAAACTTTCACTTTTATGTCCTTTACTTCTCTTAAGTTTTTTTTGGACGAATTCTACTCACAAGTTGGGTAGAATTGGCCAACATCACTTGACTGTATTGTTGGAGACAGAAGTGATACACCATTTTTTAAAATTCATCTTTTGGAGTTAGAATGAGTTCTTTATATTTGTGGAATCCTAAGCAATCATAGTTTCCTATAAAATTTAGTTAAAGCTATGTTTGTGTTTTAGATTTTGGAGTAAATCCGTTTTGAACAGCAGGTCTGTTTTATAGACCTTGCTGTGATTACTCTTTTCTCAACTCATAGCTTCATTACTTCTTCTTTCTAACCTTTAGTCCTTCTTAGGTGAGGTTTTGAAGTTTGATCAAGCTTGGTAGCATTATTTGATTGTTAGCCATCCTTAATACTCACTCAAGGTGAGTTCTCTCACACCGTTGTATTGATGGTTGTGTTTGCTAGTTAGCTCGTGTGTGATTATTTGAATTTATTATAAAAGCATGCTATATAAGTATTGTTTTAATTCGTACATGTGCACTGTATGTAACTAATTATGGATATGGGGACACCACCAAAGGATACGGATTTACCGGTGCGGTGGGTAGGTAAGATCACCAACGTAATACTCTTCGTGAGGTGCAGTGATTAGGGCCAAATGATACGGGATCTTCCCGGTGCGGTTCAAACCTACAAGTCCTTCTCGTAATATAGACATTGATTCATTCTTTGCCTTTATCATATAATTATAATTGAAAAATGGAGTAAAGGGTCCTGTACCCATGACTCAAAATTTCCTTGCCAAGCTACATGAAAGAGATTTCCGGAAGTCCACAGAAAAATTATTGCTAATTGACCGAAGTGAGAAGCAAAAATATTCTGATAAAGACGTTCCTCAGTAATATCATCATGACTCTCGAAGTCATGTTAGGGCTAGTAAATATGAATGTTAGTACAATGTCTGTGTTTGAATTCACTAAGCTTCGTGCTTACGTTTTTCCCTTATAACTTTTCAGGTGTTAAGATTAAAGAGGCTAAGGTTTCACTTGGAGCATCGGGACATCGCTACTAGTTATTTTGTTGGGACCTTATTATTATTATTACTTCTGCACTTATTTTATATGATTATTAAGTTGATGGATTATGTTATGACTATTTTAGTTGTTTTAATTTAATTTAAGATAGGTTTTAAAAGTTCAAAATTTTTGATTTTTTTTTTGGGTGTCACAGTTTGTTTACTCAAAGTTTCCCAATCACGTCTAAGTTGGACAAGGCATTGTATGGGTTACATCAAGCTCCTCGAGCGTGGTATGCAACTCTAACAAAGCAGTTGCTCGAGCATGGATATTCTTGTGGCACTCTCGATTAGACCTTGTTTATCAAGAATGTGGGTAATGATCAGATACTAGTCCAGATCTATGTTGATGGCATTATCTTTGGGTCTACAAGTCTGCGGCTGTGCAAAGAGTTTGAAGGCGTGATGAAAAATAGGTTTGAGATGAGTTTATTAGGAGAGATGACCATGTTTCTGGGGCTTCAGGTCCAACAAAGATCAACCGGAATCCTGCTCCATCAAGCAAAGTATGTGGATGATATGCTTGACAAGTTCGGGTGTGAAGACGCCAAACCAATTGGATTAGTGTCTAAGTCCATAACTATTTTAGTATGTACTTGACCCGATTATGAGCATGGTCCTTTGGGTTGCATTCACCGTAACAATATGTAGGATGAATTAAGGAGAGAAAGGTTTAATTATGATTTATTAATATATTATAAGAGTAATATATTAAAGGAGAAATCATAATGTTTAATTAATATTAGTCAAGAATTAATTAAGAATTAATTTTGTGGCTAAAAGAGATTATTTAAACTTAAGGGACTTATTGTGTAATTATAAGATAATTACATAGATGGCCTTATGGACTCCATAGAAGGTGGAGTGGACAAATTCTATGGGGAAATCCTTTAGAAATCGTCCAAGGCTTCTAAAGAAAGAGTTCATGGGCTGCTTAGGGCTTAAGCAGTCAAATTAGGGTTTCCTAGCTTGATAACCCTAATAGCCTAAGTATATAAGGATCCCTTAGGCACCAAAAACATGGCTAACACTTCCTTTAGGGTTTCCAACCGTTTTTTGTGCCTCCCCTCTCTTCCTTCTTCATCCAAGTTGCTTAGTGGTGTTTGTGACTCCATTAGAGGTGCAGCACTTGAGGCACTAAGCTTTCTGAATCCAAGGATTGATTGTTATTGCTATATAACAATCAAAGGTAAGATCTAAACCCTAATTTCAGTTATAGTTTATTAGATTTAGGGTTTATGGCTTTGGATAATCAATTGCATGTTCATTAGACAAACTAGATCCAAAGCTATTAGGGTTTGCATGTACACCATAGGATTGATGTATTACTCAAAACCCATCAGTGGTATCAGAGATAAAGGCTGTTTGTTAGTGAATTTGATGCTTATTTGATCGAAAATTGACTGAAAATCGGATTTTTTGGGGTTTTTCGACTGGACTCGCCGAGTCCATAGTGGACTCGACGAGTCAGTGGGTTTGACAGCTTATGTTCACGATTTTCTTGCCCTTTTTTGCTGTGGGATAATTACCAAAACGTTTTTGATTGAGAAAAATCGGATTTTTATGATATTTGGTGATTATCCTTGCCAAAATAGAAAATAATTTTCAAAATTTAGATAATCTTTTGTATTATTAGATTAATATCGATTATTTGTAATTTAGACATGAATTATCTTGTGAAAAAGTTTCATTTTCCCCCTTTAGGTTTTATAGTTTAAATTTGAACTTAAATGCTTTCGTTTTGAAATTTAAATAGTTAAACCCTAATGTTTTGAAAAGTTTCAAAATTTGTCCTCATGTTTTGGAATTTAAATTTTGATTAAAAGGTTAATTTTGAAATATTTAAATTCTAAACCCTAAGTTTGAAAAAGTTTCAAAACTTGCCCTCAAGTTTTAAATTTTAAAATTAATTAAAAGTCTTAATTTGAAATTTTAAATTCTAAAACCCAAGTAATTTGAAAAGTTCAATTTACACCCTTATGGTTTATTAATTAATTAAAGTGTATAACTAAAAGAGATTTAATAAACCCATAAAGTTTTGGTTTACGTTTAAATAAATTAAATGTATAATTTGCTAAGTTAGACCACGTAGTATTTTAAAAGTGTAAAATACACCATATACTATATATAACATTAAAAGTCTAATATTATATATATGTATGAGTAAATAGTCAGTCTTACCGTTAGTAGGCCTCATTCACGAAGCTAGTCTATAAGGGGTGTTGAAGGAAATTGCCTATAAAATGGCGATTGAATGGGTATCCACTCTTACCCACCGCACTCTTGACTAGTGGAGGGTCGTTAGCCGAACAAGTAGGATAGGACGAAACCTTCCATTATAAGTATAATGAAGTACACAGTAACTACATGCTTTTTCAAATTCCCAAATCATAGTTGCTTTAGGCAAAATGTTAAATTGTATGCTCATTCCATGGAATGACACCTTGTACCCTTGTCGAGACGTTAGTGGAGCATGTGTAGTTAACCGACACACTAATTTGGGTTTGGAATTGGTGGCGAAGGGTGGCTCGATGTTTGTCATAGATCAATGGAGCGTGTATGGCTAACCGACACATTGATTAGGTGATAGTAGCATTGAGTGCATCACGTAGATTCATATGGTTATTAATACCTTATTTGTGATCCTCAGCATCCCAGTCGCAAACTTGAAGGGAATAATCGAGATTAAACATGCCATTAAAAAGTTCAATGAATCTCAAAAGATCTAGTAGTTTCAATTCATTTAAAACTTAAACTTCAATTTCATTTTTCATTGTGGAAATTGGTAAATCATCATTTACCTACCTTAAAATATTCTGTAACTAGATTATGGCATCCCTCTTCTAGGTTGTAGAATATTATGTTGGATCCTAGCCTTGATGTTTCATTTTGGGTGTTACATCAGGGATTCTTATCAACTGACTTGAATTTTCTCCCATTTTGTAGATGTCTGAATCTTACAATGGTCCTCCCAAATCCTTTGGAACAAGCTTTCCAAATGAAGATGATGTTCCGAGATACGATCAAGGAAACGAGAGTCATGCTTCACTTCCTCCACCTCCTCCAACTGTTCTCCTTGACCCACAAGTTCAAAGGCTTGAAAAGTTCAAGCTCACTCAAACCCTTTTGGCAAGTAAACACGAAGATGGGAAACCTGTGTGTGCATACGCCTTAGAGATGAAGTCACACGTTGATAGGTTAAGGATGTTGGGTGTCGATATCTCAGAGATGTTGGCTGTTGACTGGGTTCTTTAGTCCCTTCCTGATTCGTATAGTGAGTTCGTAAGACAGTACTATATGATGGTTCACGACGTGACACTCATGGATTTGACCTATTTGCTTATTGCTGCTGAATCAGTGATGACTTGGCGCAATGGTCAAGAAAACTTGATTGGTCGATCAAACTACCATACTTCATTGGACACTAGCAACATTGAAAGTGTAGAAAGGACTGAGCATGAGATTGTCCCATGTAATGTGCCAAAGGAGTCCATTTGCTTTTATTGCCAAGAGAAGGGGCATTGGAGATGAAGCTGCCCTGTTTACCTCAGAGATCTAAGAGATGGGAGAGTCAAGACATATGGCTCTACTTGAGGTAAAATCCAATAACTAACTATATAAGTTCCTATTTTTGATTCTTAATATGTGATGTTAACATTTTGATGTTTTGCAGGATCGAAGAAAAGAAAGTAAGCTTAAGGAAGAAGCGTGCTGAATCTGATCACGAAGAAATGGTTTTCGATCGCATGGATTCAAAGATCGGATTTTTGAGCTGCTACTTTAGAGTTAGGGTATATTGTGAAGAAATATGTAATAGCATAGTTTTTCAGTTGAATTGCATTGTAAGGACAAGTTTTTCCGCAATAAAATAAATTTTGAGTTTTATCTTTTTATTTATCCTTACAATGGCGTGTATGAAAAATTGATGTTTGTGTACTTCTATTATTAGCAAAAGGGATTTGATTCTTAATTAGGTTATTTGTGGAAGTGTCAAGAGTTTACCAAATAGGGAGGGTTTCTTATCGCCCAAGTTTCAAGTGGATAGAAACTTGGAATCATGCAACGTGTATTGTATGATGAATGAAAAACTTTCACATTTAGGAAATTTAGACTAATTCTTTGACAAAGTGTCATTTGAAGGACGAGGAGATCGAGTACACTAGGTCATACGTTGATCAAGTCTACCACAAGAGTGACAAAGATATTCGTCATGATTTACTAAATTTTAGTAAATATGGTTATACTTATAAGATTGAGTATAATTCTGAGTTGATTGAAAGAGTTTCAATCAATAGCAGAACGAATAAGAAGAATCACGTAGACAGAAAGATAAAAGTTTCTCTATTCTAAGAAGAAAAGAGAGTACCTTTTATTGTGTTTTATGATAAGTCTTAATGATTAAGAACCATGTCTCAATTGATCTTCTAAGTGAGTCTTAGTGCAATTGCATGTCTAAGAAGAGGAATCGAGAATTGTAGAAATGGTTAAATCAAGAAGTCAATCATACTTCGTTCCAATATCAAGTCTTAGAGTCAAGATTGTGACTTGAGTGACAAGTATTAAGTAGGTTTGTAACACTTATCAAATGTAGAATAAGAATGTTTCTTGTTCTTGTACATTTTAAATTGGTAAGTTGTGATGTCTTGGATAAGACATAGACCAACTAGGACCAATTGAGTGAAGTGTTAAACTTGATAAGAAGCTACAATAACTCTTGAATATTTGTTTTGTCAAGAAATGTTTCTTGACAAGAGAACCTTATATGTCAAGGAGTCAGTAAGAGTCTTAAATATCTTGAAAAGTTTCAAGAAAAAAATTCAAGAATAAACCTAGTTGATCATAACTAGTGCACGACTTGAGGTTTGCAACCTATCGTGACTGGCATACTCTAGTTACTGTGCCATTTCATTTGAGTTAACTATGTATATGAGTTGTGAGTTCTCATTTGAATGCATAAAGTCAAGCACCTTGATCAATGGAAAGTACATTGATAGGTAAGGGTGAGCTGGTTAACAACCTGGAAGCAATGGCGAGCACTCGTGCTACCATAAGGCAAGAAATTAAGATTGAACAAGTTTAGTCCATATGAGTTGGATTTGGTACAAACATTATCTTATGATTGTTGTTATGACAAATTTACATGGATAGGAACACATACGCTATAAAATCTAAGTGTCATAAGATTCCCTCCTTCATGAAAATGATTGTGAGGGAATGCTTTCACTAAGAGAGATTTTAAGGAGAAAGTATCTATGTAAATTATTGATGGGTTTTTGTCATAAGAACATCGTGTGTGCTCATACAAACCCTAATGCTTGGATCTATGTTTCTCTATTGTACATGCAAGTTATCCAAGACTATAAACCCTGATTCTAGCATTCAAGTAAACATATTAACATGCAATTAGGTTTAAGATCATACCTTGATTGTTATGTAGCAATAACAATCCCATATCTCCTTGTATTGACTTTAAAAAGCTTAGAGTCACAAATGTCACTCCTCTAATGGTTCACAAACACCATAAGCAAGAGGATGAAGAGGAGAGAGGATGGAGGCTGCCCAAAACGTGCTACAAACCTTAGAGAAGGCTTAGCCATGTTTTTGGGTCATAAGGGGTCTTTATATAGTAAGGCTATTAGGGTTATCTAACAAGGAAACCCTAATTTGGATGCTTAAGCCCTAAGCAACCCATAGACTCCTTTAATTAAGGCCTTGGACGATTTCCTTATGGGCTTCCCCATAGAATTCGTCCACTCCTTAATTTAAGACAATCCATAGCCCAAATTGCAATTATCTTATAATTACAATTCCAGTCCCTTAAGTTTAATTAATCTCTTTTAGTCACAAAACCAATTACCAATTAATTATTGACTAATATTAATTAAACAACATGATTTCTCCTTTAATATATTATTCCCATAATATATTAATAAATCATATTTACTCCTTTCTCTCTATAATTCATCCTATCAAGTTGCTTTGGTGAAGGCAACCCAAAAGGACCATGCACCATCGGGTCAAGTACATACCAAAATAGTTATGGACTTAGACACTAATCCAACAGTCTCCCACTTGGATAAGTCTAATAACTATTCTGCGTATGACTTCAGATCTTGATCTGCAATCGTAGCTTTCCAAAGCCGCTGTCAACTCTAATCCTATCAGATACGCGTGTCCTTTAGATAAGGGATCATATATTCCTCCATTCTAGATATCGTATGAGATATGATTTCTAATCATTCTCTTTGTACTATTTCTCGATTCCCGATTTTTGACGACTGACCAATTGAACAAATCAAATTAGCCCTAGCCCGGCCGAGCATTTACGTTTGTCATCACTAAATCATCGAGGGGCCCAAAGATATCACTTTTATCCTACTTTGGATAAAAGGAATGAATAAACTTTGATACAATGTTTGCTTGCACTCACTCACCGAATCACATACAACAATATGTTTTATAACACCAAGTTACTAGTGCGTTTACATATTATCAATGTGCAACCGATTAGCAAGATACAACTCACACATCTCGGTTTCAAGAATATAAGATGTTATCGTCTCACCAATCACTCGTGATACAATTCACGGAGTGATCCAAGTGAGCGCGGGTTTAATCCAATGCTCAAATCTTATTCATAAGCACTCATGAACGTTGCAGCAAACATTTACTTATTTCTAATACTCTTTTAGACAATCCACACACCAATTCACGACAATCTTCATTCATATCTACTTCCAACATATGAAGGACTGTGGCCCGTTCGAATAATTTGACTGTTCTTAATCAATTAAATTATTCAGGAAGTCAAAACATGCAAAGTGAAACACAAGAATAATACTAATCCCATATGTCCTCAAACCTTTGAGTATAAATAAAACATCTTTTATTTATCACCATATCGATTACTCATTATTTGTCGTTTCGGGTAATCAACTTCTTACTTGAATTATTACACTTGTCCCATGCTCCTAGCATGCACACAATGTTTACCTATGGTTCTTACTTTGTGAAATAGATCAAATTTAACTCATTTCCAATCATTCTCATTTCACAACTCCAAATCCTTTTTCATAAGTGAAAGAATATCAAATTCTTGCTACTTATAGAATATGTTAGATTCTAACATCCTATGCAATGATTCTTTCGTAATGTCACTACACCAAAGTCACAAAGACTATTGCCAATGATATTACAAAATCTTCTATCGGAGATTGTTACAAGACAATTCCTTAGATATGATGTCTCTCACTCAAAGTACATTCCTCTGAACATCCTTTTGCATAAAAGTTTCTAATCTAGACATAGATTTTCAATATTTAACTCCCAATATGGACACGTTTCCATATTTTCCATATGACAACTTATTCTTAATAGAATCTTATCTATTCGTAATGATGTCGATATGGTCCATCCAATATGGAAACATTTCCATAATTTCCATATAACAACTAATTCTTAATAGAATCTTTTCTATTCATAATAATGTCGATATGGTCCATTCAATACCATGCTTCCAACTACACATAAGCAACCAATCCTCGTCGAACTTTGGATTGTCCTTTGATAGTTGTTTAATTATTTTAGTCAAAACCGATTCTAGTCCTTTTTCCCTCTATATGTGCTAGACATTTGGAAAATTTTATAATGGTCAAATATTAAATCATTTGCAATCGATCCTATACCCGAAGCGTCTGGGACACGACGCATAATGTTTTATTTGCTATGTTCTGAAAATTTGAATTGTGAAAAGGAATGTCGTAATCATAATCGAAATTTTAAGAACACACTATGTACCTTTGACTAAATTTATTAACATTTCTCAACCTAAGCCTTTAGATTTGAAATCAAGCATAATATTCTCTCCCTTAATTATAGCAAAACAACTTTACAACCCTTACCACTTTGTAAGGTATAACTCTTGTTTTCTATAATTAATATTGACAACTTGCAATACGTGCCTTAATAATCATACAATCATAACATTTATGCTCCCACTATCATGATGATTATTATAAAACATAACACTTATGCTCCCACTAGCTTCGACATGTATTCATAAACATCTTAACTTTCAGAAAAACAATACCTATTGAATTTCTTAAGTCCATGTTTCTAATACTAAATGCTTTGATAATCTTTCATCAAGGCCTCTTAAACTTATACACCTTTTCCTTAGATAGTTCATATGTGTGTCTAAACAATTAAGACTAGTTGCCAAACCTCACAATTCAAATCATGGAAAGGGATACCGTAACCATAATCGAATTCGAGAATGCAATTTTACAATCACTATCTTCTTAAAATCTTTCTTAGTGAAAGAATTTCCTCACAATCATTTTCATGAAGGAGGAAATCTTATGACACTTAGATTTAAACGGTGTATGTGTTCCTATCCATGTGAATTTTTCAAAACCAAGGTTTACGACAAATTCAAACACATATGGATCAAACTTTCTTAATCTTGATTTCTTGCCTTATGGTAACACAACTGCCCACCACGTCTTCCAAGTAGTTAAGCAACTCACCCTTTCCTATCAATGTACCTTTCATTGATTAAGGTGCCTTGCCTTTTATGCATTCAAAATGATAACTCATAGAACTCACATGCATAATTAACTCAATTGGAATAGCACAGAAACAAAATAATGTCAACACGATATTTGTAAACCTCAACTTGTGTGCTAGTGATGATCGATAAGGTTTATTTGATTTGTTCTTGAAACCTTTCAAGACCATTAAGACTCCCACTGACTCCTTGACATATAAGATTCTCTTGTCAATAACCATTTCTTGACAAAACAAATATTCAAGAGTTAGTGTAGCTTTTTTATCAAAACACTTCATAAATTGGTCCTAGTTGGCCTTTGTCTTATCCAAGACATCACAACTTTCCACATTTGATGAATTTTATAAACCTTCTTAAACTTTTCACTCATTGTCACAATCTTAACTTTAAGACTTGTTATTGGAACGAAGTATGATTGACCTTTTGATTTAACCATTTCTTCAATTCTTGATTTCTCTACTTAGAAATACAATTGTACTAAGACTCACTTAGAGGATCAATTGAGATATGGTTTTTAATCATTAAGACTTATCATAAAGCATGAAAGGTACTCTCCCTTCTTCTTAGAATGGAGAAACTTTTATCTTTCTGCCTACTTGATTCTTCTTATTTGTGCTGCTATTGATTTAAACTTTTTCAATCAATTCATAATTACACTTAATATTATAAGTATAATCATATTTACTAAACCTTTAGTAAATCATGACGAATATTTTTGTTACTCTTATGGTGGACTTGATCAACACACAACTTTGTGTTCTCGATCCCCTAGTCCTTTCACTTGACACTTTGTCAATGAATTAGTCTAATTTCCAAATATGAAATTTCTCATTCATCATGCAACCAAGTTGCATGATTCCAAATTTCTGTCCAATTGAAATTTGGGCGATGAGAAAGTCTCCCTATTTGGTAAATTCTTGACATTTCCATAAATAACATAAACAATAATCATATCCATTCGTTGTAGAAATATGCAAACATCAATTTTCATAACGATTTCATTGCAAGGAAGTAAACAAATAAATAAATAAGTCAAACCAAAATTTATTTTATTTATAAAAGCAGCGGAAAACTTTTATCCTTACAATGCAAAATCAATTCAAAACTATGTATTTCAAAAAGAAAATTTCTAACAACTCTATCATAACTATCTAAGCTCAAAATCTAATCTTCAAGTCCATGCGATCAAGATCCATTTCTTGTGATTAGATTCATCTTGCTCTTTCACCAAGCTTCCTTTCTTTTCACCGATCCTGCAAAAACATTCAATTGCAATCTTATCACATCATGTATTTTGAATCAATGAATAGGAACTTAACGAAGTTAGATAGTGGATTTTACCTAAAGCGCAGTCATACTCTTTGACTCTCCCATCTTTGGAATTTTCAGGCTCTTGGGGCAGACTTCTATCCAACACCCTTTCTCTTGGCAGCAAATGCAGGTCTCTTCTCTTAGAACGTCCTCAGAAGCATGGTCGGTTGACTTTCCCAACAAATACGCTCCATTGCTTTGCCAAATCATTTCTGATTCAGTAGCAATGAGCATGTAAGTTAGGTCAATGAGGTTGTCGTCATGATCTATCATATAATACTTTATTTTGAACTCATTATATGATTCAGGAAGTGACTGCAAAACCCAATTTACAACCAACTCATTCGGGAATGACACACCTAACATTATCAACCTATCAATGTGTGATTTCATTCCTAGAACGTGGGCACACACGGGTTTACCATCTTCATGTTTCATTTCCAATAGGGCTTTAGTGATGTTGAACCTTTCAATTCTTCGATCTTGTGGGTTAGGGAGAAAAACTGGAGGAGGTGGAGGAAGTGAAGCATGATATCTTGTTCCTCGATCGAATCGTGGAATACCATCTTCATGTGGAATGCTTGTTCCATGGGATTTGGGAAGACCATAGTTGTCGAACTTTGACATCTACAAAACGGGAGAAAACAAATTCAAGTTAGTTGATCGATTGAGTCCTTAGTAAATCACCCAAATGAGATACTAAGGCTAGGACCCAACACAATACGCTACAACCTAGAAAAGGGATGACGTAATCTAGTTGCATAATATTTGAAGGTAAGTGAATGACGATTCACTAATTTCCACCATGAAAAACAAAAAAGAAATTTAAGTTTTAAATCTATGAAAACTCCTAGATCCTTTGAGATTCATTGAACATTTCAATGGCATGTTTAAATCTCGATATGCCCCTCTTGTTTGTGACTGGGATGCCAAGGATCACAAAGCGGGTGTGAATAACCATACAAACTTACATGGTGCCCTCACATGTTACAGTCACCTATTCGATGTGCCGGTAAACCACACACGCTCCACCGAACTATGACAAACATGGAGTCACCCTTTGCTAGCTTTGCTTAGAACCATTTAGTGTACCGGTAAACCACACACGCTCCACTAACGTCTTCACAAGGGCACAAAGTGTAATTTCATGGAATTGCATCAATTCACTTTTGCCTAAGTAACTAAGATTGGGAATTTGAAAAGAATTTAGTTACTTTTGTACTTCATCATAATTATAATGGAACGTTTCGTCCTATCCTACCCGTTCGGCTAACGACCCTCCACTAGTCAAGAGTGCGGTGGGTAAGAGTGGATACCTATTCAATCGCCATATTATAGGCAATTTCCTTAAACACCCCTTATAGACCAGCTTCGTGAATGAGGCCTACTAACGGTAAGACTGACTTTTACTCATACATATATATAATGTTAGACTTTTAATGTTATATATATAGTATAGGGTGTATTTTACACTTTTAAAATACTAGGTGGTCTAATTTAACAATTATACTTTTAATTCAATTAAATTGTAAACCTAAACTTTTATGGATTTATTAAACCTCTTTTATTTATACACTTTAATTAATTCATAAAACCATAAGGGTGTGATTTGAACTTTTCAAAACATTACCAGGGTTTTAGAATTTAACATTCCTAATTAAACTTTTAATCAACTTTAATTCCAAAACTTGAGGGCAAGTTTTGAAACATTTCAAAACATTAGGGTTTAGAATTTAAATATGCATCAAAATTAAACTATTAATTCAAAATTTAATTTCCAAAACTTGAGGGCAAGTTTTGAAACCTTTTTTCAAAACATTAGGTTTTTAACTATTTAAATTTCAAAACAACAAAACTTTTGGGTTCAAATTTAAACTATAAAACCTAAAGGGGAAAATATGAACCTTTTCATAAGAACAAGGATCAAATAACAAATAATCTAAATTAACATTTAATCACATAATTATCCATATTTGATTTATTTAATGATTTCTTGCAAAACAATTTACCAATTTAATCAAAATAATTAATCAATTACACACATAAGGAAACAAATATTTTATTAATTGATAAATATCTTCAATTAGATCAAGAATATAGTGAAATATATAATAAAATCAGATTATAATATTGATCTAATATGATAATGCAACTATCCTTAAGCAAAAACAACAAGAAATCCCGGTTTTCCCTCCTTCTGACGAGCCAACTCGCCGAGTCAGGAATGGACTCGTCGAGTCACCATGGACTCGGCGAGTTCATCTATGGACTCGGCGAGTCCAGCCTCCAGAAACACAAAAATCGAATTTTTTTAGTTACATCAAGCATCAATACAATAGAAACTAATCAAGACTCTGATACCACTGATGGGTTTTAGTCATAAGAACATCCTATGTCCTCATACAAACCCTAATGCTTGGATCTAGGTTTCTCTATTGTACATGCAAGTTATCCAAGACTATAAACCCTAATTCTAGCATTCAAGTAAACATATTAACATGAAATTAGGTTTAAGATCATACCTTGATTGTTATGTAGCAATAACAATCCCAAATCTCCTTGTATTAACTTTATAAAGCTTAGAGTTACAAATGTCACTCCTCTAATGGTTCACAAACACCATAAGCAAGAGGATGAAGAGGAGAGAGGATGGAGGCTGCCCAAAACGTGCTACAAACCCTAGAGAAGTCTTAGCCACGTTTTTGGGTCATAAGGGGTCTTTATATAGTAAGGCTATTAGGGTTATCTAACAAGGAAACCCTAATTTGGATGCTTAAGCCCTAAGCAACCCATAGACTCCTTTAATTAAGGCCTTGGACGATTTCCTTATGGGCTTCCCCATAGAATTCGTCCACTCCTTAATTTAAGACAATCCATAGCCCAAATTGCAGTTATCTTATAATTACAATTCCAGTCCCTTAAGTTTAATTAATCTCTTTTAGTCACAAAATCAATTACCAATTAATTATTGACTAATATTAATTAAACAATATGATTTCTCCTTTAATATATTATTCCCATAATATATATTAATAAATCATATTTAATCCTTTCTCTCCATAATTCATCTTATCAAGTTGCTTTGGTGAAGGCAACCCAAAAGGGTCATGCACCATCGGATCAAGTACATACCAAAATAGTTATGGACTTAGACACTAATCCAACAATTATATTCTTAAATTAGATTATGATTATGGAATCCCTCTTCATAGATTGAATTGTGAGATTTGGAAATTAGTCTAAACATTTTGAGACTTAGTAACATAAGTTCTGAATTTGTTTAGATACACATGTGAGTTATCTAAGAAAACGTGTATGAGTTTAAGAAGCTTAGATAAAGGATTATCAAAGCATCCAGTATTAGAAATATTAACTTAAGGAATTCAATAAGTATTGTTTTCTGGAAGTGCAACTATTTTCTATATACATGTCAAAGCTAGTGGCAGCATGAGTGTTATGCCAATAAGGAAATAATCATCATGTTAGTGGGAGCATGATTATTATGGTAAGTATTGCAAGTTAGCAGTATTTAATTATAGAAAAAAAAAGAGTTACACTTTGCAAAGTCGCAAGGGTTGAAAAGTTGTTTCGCTATAATTAAGGGAGAAAATATTATACTTAATTTCAAATCTAAAGGCTTAGATTGTGGAATTTTAATCAAATTGAATCAAATATATATATATATATTATAAAGCATACATATCAAAATGTCTTAAATACAATTTTTAATGCATTTTGTACAATAAAATAAAGCTTCTCTTAGAAAAATGTCTTAAAGACAAATTGCAATGCATAATGTATAACACGTAAATGCGCTCAAATAAAAATCCGGTGAGATTGCCAAATGGGACTCATCCACCAATCATGTTGAATCACGCGGATCACTCTCTTTGATCGAACGGATGATATAATCCCTCAAAATATGAAATGAATTCAACGGATGTAATTGACCTAAAAGACTAGCCATGTTCATTATCCATATCTCAAGTTTAGAATTCAAATCCAAAAACAATTGAAATCCACCACTCTAAATTTTTGTCTCACCTCCTCCACGACTCCTTTGCCCTCTTTAAAAAATTCTAAACCAAGCAGTCAGCCAGTCACCACCACCGTTATCCACCGTTATTCTCATTGACACCACCACTGCTTTCGGGGTCATCGTTTATAGCCGCCACCACCTCCATACCTGACCTCATGACCAATGGCCATCTCTCATTACTTCTGTTTATCCGGATATCACCACCTGTTCATTTCTTTCTAGCATTCGCTCTCAGACACACAAAAGGATTTCTGGATCTAGATCGTCAAGTGACAAAAATCTTGATTTTTCTCTTAGTATTTTGTTCATTGACATGTTTTGATTTGTGTGTGTATGTATTTTTGCGTATATATAGTTCAAGTCGTTAAATGCTTTTAGTTCAAGGTGTTAAATTATAGAAACAAAAACATGAAGATAACAGTGCCACCAGCAATATCGTCACATTGTCTTCCTCCTAGCTCTCAAAGAAATTGATATTCATATGTTTCTTTGCCTTGATTGCTTTTTTGCCTTGTCAGAAAACTCCCAGATTTGCATTTCTTAGGTTTTTGAACAATGCTTGAAGAAACTGATATGAGTTTGTTTCCATTGTATGTTGGTTTTTGCACAGGAAATTTTACTATGAAGATGCAAGATCTCAATCAAAACCAGAATGCCTATTGTACTGTAATCTTTCATTCTTTCATCTGGATCTGTATATATGATTTCATATAGATCTTCAAAAAAATTGTAAATGTTATTGTTTTTTTTGTTTTGTAGTATAAGTTAATTGAATGTAAATGGGTTATAAAAGTTACAGACTGTTATAGAAATAATTTAGGTTTTTATGATGCTTTACTAAATGGAGATTTCTGCATTGATAAAAATGAAGAAAAGTTAATAATGTTTATTGTAAATTTAATGTTTTTTGGGATATTTATTGCTTGGTATTATTAACATGTTTATGATTATGTTGCTTTTTGGTATTATTAGCGTGTTTTAATCATATATAATTGACATATTCCTATGTAATTTAATGGTTTAATTTGTGTTTGATTAAATATTGATTGTCTCTTATTTGTGCTTTATGTTTCAAATACGTGATTATGCTTATTATCACATCTTTTTAATTTGTCTTTGTGATTGATAAAATATTATTATAAACAATTTTTAAACCATACAAGTTTGATTCAAAAGTTGAAAGGTACGTAAAAAGGATATATGGTTCATAAATCATCAGTGTTGAACTTACAGCTGGACGTAAATATCAACCCCTTCTTCTGTCATATCCATTTGATGTACGTAGAAAGTTGCATGTGGCAGCTCTGATTTGTTTCTAGGAAAATGTTCATAATTATCACCCGCCATTTTATTTGAATTTTATGTACCTTTAAGGTGGATTCAAATGTAGATACTTGGCCACAACCTTTTCATTTGTTTGTGTTTTTTAATATTTTATTATTTGTATGTGTTTGTTTCGCTATATATTTGTAAAGATTAGCAAATATTTTCACTCTTTTAGATAATTATAATCAATTGTTTTTCATATATTTCCCTCTTTTAATAATGTGTTTGTTGGATTATTACTAACACATTTGAATGCTAATCTTCAAACGTAACACTTTTAAAAATAATTTTGTTGCAAACGTTGCTATATATTAGATCATATTGGAAAATGTTAATTGTGTTTGTTTTACATCATTTTTCTCATAAACTTTTAGTTTATATTATTTAGAAAAAAGTTAAGTTACTTCTTAGAAACGTAAATATGTTTTTTAAAAATATTATGTTATTAAAACAATTTTATTGATATCTTCAAAATTTGTATTATATTTTTTAAACCTAACCGAAAGAAAAGACATAAAGAGAGTGTGAGGCTCTAAACCAAATAAATATATAAACTACAAGTAATATTTAACATCTTAAAGTACAAAATCAAATTATGGGGATTTAATATTTTGTATAAGAATTGATTTCAATTGGATTGCAACAGACAAAGAAGTAAATGAAAAACAAAAAGACTAGGTGAGTTTAACGAGGATTAAAATATTTAAACAAATGAGGCACAGTTTTTTTGGCTAATAATTCACTCAATGAATAATTAGTTATCTGATGATTATAATATTTAAACGAATGTGTCAACGATTTTTTTGGCTGATAATTGGCTCAATGAATAATTAGTTATTTGATATTACCATATCATCGAACAAACTAAAATGGAAAATAGCTACTAAATGGACAAAACAAAGATAGTCTATATTTTGTAATAAATAAATAAATGAATTATATTGTGAATTTTTGTATTTAGGGAAAAACGACGTCGATTCTATAAATACATCCAACAACGGCAACATTCTATACATGCATCCAACAAAGGCAATGAGAACAATGATGTGTATGTTTTTTTTGGATTATGACATGTTTATGTTTATAGGTAACAATGACCAAAATATTATAAGCAAAAAATACGCTACATGCATATACATTATGATGTTAATTATTGAAACTTCAACCGAAATAAAATTAGAGTTTATATTTAGCAATTCGTGTTAATAAAAAAAATGACCACAATCAGAGTGATTTTTGTTAACCGACTTACATGTTTATATCGAATAGAAATTATCCTTCGCCTGCAAAAATAAACTATTCGCCGGATGTTGAAAAGAACTTATCACGGATGCCGTATTTTTATTCCATGATTGTATTTTTTATCCCGAAACGGCCTGCCGGAAAAAACTAATTGCCGAAAGAAATTATCTCGTGCCGCCGCATCGCGCGGGTATCCTACTAGTATATATATATATATATATATATATATATATATATATATATATATATATATATATATATATATATATATATATATATATATATATATATATATATATATATGAATGTTGTGTTGGAATGGTTCAGCATGAGGAAACTCTATATATGGAAAGGATACTTGCATTCTTAAAATTTGGTTATGATTACAACATCCTTTTTCATAATCAAAATTATGAGAACATGGCAATTAGAAACATTGTAGCAAAAGACCAGCGAGTATCATGTCTTTATGTAAGACATTATGAATCGTGTCCTATATGCTTCGGGTATAGGATTGATTGCATATGCTATAATGTTTGATAGTTCTAAAATTTTCCAAATTCTTAGCGCATTAAGAATGAAAAGGTACTAGAATGGTTTTTGACTGAAATTATTAAACAACTATCAAAGGACGATCTAAGGTTCGCCAAGGATTTGTTGCTTGTGAGTAGTTGGAAGTATAGTGTTAGATAGACCATATCAACATTATTTTGAATAGATAAGATTCTATTAAGGATGAGTTGTCGTATGGAAAATATGGAAATGTTTCCATATTGGGAGTTGGAAATTAAGAAATTATGTCTAGATTAAAATTTTTTATGAAAAAAGGAAGTTCAAAGGAATGTACTTTGAGTGAGAGACATCACGTCTATAGAATTCTTTTGTAACAATTTATGATAGAGAACCTTGTATTTTCATTGGCCAAGTCTTGGTGGCTTTCGTGCTATGACTTTACGAAAGGATCGTTGCATAAAATGTTAGAATCCAACATATTCTAGTAGTGGCAAGAACCTTGTATTCTTACACTATCGTTGAGGATTAGGAATTCTGAAATGAGCATCATTGGAAAAGTTTTCAATTGATCTATTTCACAAAGTATGGACCATAGGTAAACATAGTGTGCATGCTCGGCGCATGGGACATCTATTGTTGAAATTCAAGTAATAAGTTGATTTTCTGAAACAGTAAACAATAAATAATGAGTAATCAATATGGTGATCAAATAATAAGTGTTTTATTTATAATCAAAAGTTTTGAGGCCATATAAGATTAAGTATTATTATTGTGTTTCAGTTTGCATGTTTTGACTTCCAGAATAACTAGGTTATTCAAACCTCCACAATCGGTCATACTTTGGAAGTAGGTATGAAGCAAGACTGTCATGAAGGGTCTATATATTGTCTAGAGTGTTTGGACATAGCACAAGTTTGCTGCACAGTTTGTGAGTGCTTTGATAAGATTAGAGTATTAGATTAAACTCACGCTCATGTGAATCACTTCATGGATTATATCACGGGTGATTATGAGTCAATAATATTGTATATTCTTGAAACCGAGATGTGTGAGTTGTTATTTGTTGGTCGGTTGCACATTGATAATAAGAAAACACACCAGTAACTTGGTGTTATAAAACTTATTGTTGTGCGTGATTCGATCAATAAATGCAAGCGAGCATTTGAGTTGAGGTTTATCCATTCCTTTTACCCAAAGTGGGATAAAAGCGATATATGTGGGCCCCTCGATGATTTAGTGATGAAACCTCAGCACTTGGCCAAGCCGGGACTAAGTTGACGTGTTCAATTGTACTCTGTTGTCAGTCGTCATAAATTGAAAGTCGGGAAAAAGTATAGAGAGAATGATTGAAATTTATGTCTTGTGTCTATATGATATCTTGAGAATGGAGGAATATATGATCCCTTATCTAAAGGACACGTGTATCTGATAAGATCATAGTTGACAACGGCTTATGAAAGCTACGATTGTTGATAAGGTTCTGAAGTCATACAAAAAGTAGTTATTAGACTTATCTAAGTGGGAGGCTGTTGGATTAGTGTTTAAGTCCATAACTATTTTTGTATGTACTTGACCTGATTATGAGCATGGTCCTTTTGGGTTGCCTTTACCATAGCAATATGTAGGATGAATTAAGGAGAGAAAGGTTTAATTATGATTTATTAATATATTATAAGAATAATATATTAAAGGAGAAATCAAAATGCTTAATTAATATTAGTCAAGAATTAATTAAGAATTAATTTTGTGGCTAAAAGAGATTAATTAAACTTAAGGGACTTATTGTGTAATTATAAGATAATTACATAGATGGGCTTATGGACTCCATAGAAGGTGGAGTGGACAAATTCTATGGGGAAATCCATTAGAAATCGTCCAAGGCTTCTAAAGAAAGAGTCCATGGGCTGCTTAGGGCTTAAGCAGTCAAATTAGGGTTTCCTAGCTTGATAACCCTAATAGCCTAAGTATATAAGGATCCCTTAAGCACCAAAAGCATGGCTAACACTTTCTTTAGGGTTTCCATCTGTTTTTGGTGTCTCCCCTCTTCATCCAAGTTGCTTAGTGGTGTTTGTGACTCCATTAGAGGTGCAACACTTGAGGCACTAAGCTTTCTGAAGCCAAGGATTGATTTTATTGCTATATAACAATCAAAGGTAAGATCTAAACCCTAATTTCAGTTATAGTTTATTAGATATAGCGTTTATGGATTTGGATAATCAATTGCATGTTCATTAGACAAACTAGATCCAAAGCTATTAGGGTTTGCATGTACACCATAGGTTGATGTATTGCTCAAATCCCATCAAAACCTTCCTGACGCCGATGACCGAGAGAACCTTGTTAACTCCGGATACTTATGGCAAATCCATAAATCAAACTCACTAGAGATCAATGATCAGCTCGTTGATGTATCTAACTGCAAGCAAACTAGATATCATGTTTGCAGTTTGTCAATGCGCATGTTATCAGGCTAATCCTAAACTTCCATATCTTATTGCTGTCAAAAGAATCTTTCGGTATCTCAAAGGCAGCCCAAAATTTGGTCTTTGGTATCCGAAAAACTTTGAATTTGATTTATATTCTTTTGCTAACAGTAATTACGAAGGCTGTGAGCTTGACAGTAAATCAAATGTTGGAGGGTGTCAGTTTCTTGGTGATTGCCTAGTGTCATGGCAGTGTAAGAAACAACATACCGTCTCAACCTCAATGGTAGAGGCCGAATATGTAGTTGGTTTTGCCTGTTGTTCTCAAGTTATATGGATCCAACATTAGTTGTTGGATTACTGTTTGAATTATCTAGAAACCCCTATATTTTGTGGTAATGAGGCTACAATTCAAATTGCTAAAAATCCAGTCCAACATTCAAAAACCAAGCACATTGACATCAAATTTCATTTCATCAGAGATTGTTATGAGCATTTTCTCATTCGGCTGGAACAAGTTCCCACTGCTAATAATGTGGCGGATCTGTTCACAAAGCCGTTTAACAAAGCTCAATTCGATGTGCTTGTCAGCTTTTTGAAAATGATATGCTTTGTGGACTAATTTTTGTTTTAAGTTAGTTTTAATTTGCACATGTTATTTTCATTCTCACCCATGCACAAATTTGGGGGAGAAATAAACAAAAATCAAAAATCAGAAAATCAAAAATATGTTGCTGATAGTTTTTATTTGTAGGTATTATATGAAAATCCAAAAACATTGAAAAATCAGAAAATCAAAAATATGTTGCTGATAGTTTTTGTTTGTAGGTATTATGGGAAGTGATATCAACATGTGATAACAAGCAATTTTTGATTTGTGTAAGGTACCAAAATTGATTGTGTAGGCTCTGTGTTCGATGCGCTGGTAGGCACGAGAAATTTAAAATGGACTTGACTAGGATCAGATGAACTTAAGGAATCTAGAGACTTGACAAATCTTGACCTAGATAGTTCCATTTAGCCTGACTATACGAATCTTGGGTAGGTTGAGCAGAGAGATATACATGAGAATCTGCAGATACATTAACTAATCTATATCTAGAACTGTGGTTTAACTTTTCCTTGATGTACGGACTTTGTCCTTAATTCCGGTATTGATGGGGCGACTGGGGAATTTCGATAAATTAGGTATGTAGAAAGTTATTTTATTTCTCTCTTAGTGTTAGCCATATGTTACTTCCTCTGCTGATTGGAAGAGATCCGGCCTGGAAAGCAACATATGCAACCCCATCTCTCTGCATCTTCTACCTATGAAATTCTTTCTGTCTGTTAGCCATATGTTGTCTCCTCTGTATGGCTCATAATCCGACCTGGTACATAGAATATGCACCATTCTACTTCTTAATCCCTCTGAAACTCTAATCAGTCATATGTGTCACCCTCTCCGTGATTGGAAGAGACCCGACCTGGGTGCACAACATATGCACTCTAAATTTGTCTTCTCCCATAATAATTGTCTACTCATCTAAAGTAAGGAGTATTTTGGAAGTTCCTGATTATTGGGGTATATTAAGAAGCGGGAAACACGTTCTAGTACAACTAAAAATGAACAGTTAATAGGTTGTCTTTAGATCTCGCTGCTCAATTTAGGTGGACAACAATATCCTTGGTTGTCATCAGATGAATGGTATTTAGGAATTTCATATATGTATATAAGGTCACAAAATGTCTTGTCATTTATAGTATGTGCTAAATTTGTCAAAATCTTTCGTGCTTAATTGGACCACAATACCGGCGATTGACTAGATCTATTCACAAAGGGTGAGGTACTGATAAGTGGATTAAGGCAGTCTAACAACTTTGATCCCAATATCACAAAATAGTTATTAGCATTAGTTAAAGTGATTTTAATGTTAATCATTTTTATTTTTATTTTCAAATTTGCTTTATTTTATTTTATTTTATTTTTATTTTTATGTCCTTGAAATGTATTATTTTTAATATCTATTGGGTTGTTGGGCTTGTGTTCAAGGCTTTTTGAGTTGTAGCCCATTCTAGTTGGACTGGGTTGAGAGGAGGTATATAAGGTGAGTGTGTGGCCGGACACTCCTTTTCTTTCCATTCCTCTGAGTACGGCCACACACCCAAGCGCTCTCTCCTCTCTCTCGAAATTTCAAAAATCTCGATTTTTCTTGAAATTGAACAATCATTTGTGTAGGTATCATCTAGTCGACTCTTTTTATGATGATATTGTACTAAATCAACTAAGAATCAGTTGCCTATTGAAGGAAAAACGATTTCCAGCATCGATGGAGCATGTACGGCCACACACCCGTGTATGGCTGCAGACCCCGTGTACGGCTGGACATTTCTTGTATGGCTGTACACTCCATTTTGCTTAAAATTAAAATTTATTTAACTGATTAATTGGAAAATAACTGATGCTTATTGATAAATCTTTTATGTTTATCTCACCTAGCTTGTTTGGTGTAGCTCAATATGGCAGGACTTGAATTTGCTAAGGTTCACAACTCAGCCGTTTACCTAGCTGATCCCCCGGAAGCTCACTCCGACTTCAAATCATAGTCAATGGTTTAAGAAGATGTTGCTTGTTCACTGCTCTTACCACCAGTCCAATCATCTATCAACAGTTGATTAAGGAATTCTGGAGCAACGCAACTGTGAAAAAGGATAATAAGGGTACAAAATTCCTTAAGGCTTCTGTTCAAAGAAAGAAAATCATGGTTACCGAGCAGATTATTCGAGATACCTTGCATATCGATGAAAAGTATGAATTCCCAAAAGAGATTAATCTAGACTAGACTCAAGAGATTCTAGATCAAATCGGATATGAAGGAGTTTTCCCTCCCACTATCAAGAAGTTATTACCACCGTGCTGGAGATATTTAGCTCATGTATTTGTGGGCTGTGTCTTTGGCTGGAGATCAGAACCTAATGAAACCTCCTTCATCAACACTGGTGCCATTGCTGCCCTAGCTTCAGGAACAGAGTTCAACTTTTCAAAGTTTATTCTGCACGAGATGATTCTGAACATTGAAGGAAACAAAAGGGATAATTTCTTCATGTACCCAAGATTCCTTCAGCTCATCTTCAATGTTATGCATCCTGAAATTGAAAGAAGAGGAGAGACCTTGGATCTCAAGTCTGTTGGATCAAGTGCTTTTGGATTGATGAAGCAAATTCGACCAGGAAAGTTAAATTTTGAAAGGAAAGATTCACTGATCAAGTTTGGATTTTTTTTTTACTGAAGAAAGCGACCAATCTGAATTAGACAATCTTTCTAGCCCCATAGAAATCGAGGATGTTGTTATCTCCGCTTCAGAACATGAAAACGAAGATTGTCGTGTTTCCCCTGTCGCAATCGTGGTAGAGGAGCATGACCAACTGCAAAACGTGGAGGTTTAAAGTAACTTTGATATGGAGGGTGATGATGAAGAAAATGATGGAGATGATACCTTTCTAGATGATTTGGATTTTTCTGGACTCAACAATGAAGATATCCCAATTAACCTTGGTTTTGATGATGATGATTTCGGTCCACGTCCGGATTTCGTTGATAGGTTCTTTACAAAAGTCAATGAAGATGTTGCTCAATCAGCAACTAAGAAGAGGGTTGCTTATGAGACTCTCGAAACTTTTCCTCCTACATTAAAAATGATGGATGAAACTTCAAGCCAAAAGGATGCAACATCAGGGATTCCTCCCCTTGATTTTGCTATTCCTTCTTCTACTCCATCTTATAGTGATCCAACACAGACACAGACCTCTCTGTCTCCTATTAAAAGAAGAAGATTAGATCCGAGGCAGGGAGTGTTCATTCAAGATCAAGTACCACCAACTTTTTCCATAATCACCACCACAACAGTTGATGCACCAAATGTATCTATTGATGAAGGCCCAAGAACAACGTTTGAAATGGGCGGGTCATCTGATATCCCAAAATACTCCCCCACCAGGCCTATGCTCGATGAATCCTCCATCATGCTTGCAAAGCGCTTGGCTCAACTCAGTTCAGAACCTTCCTCACATGGAAACGGAATATCAATTGAGGAAGGTCGTTCATGGGATGATGATTCTGACATGTCCACATTCAAAGAAGAAATTGGCATCCTAAAACAGCAGAATATTGAGAAGGATATTATAATTAAAAAGTATGGTGTTAGGATTGCTGAACTTGAAGAAGACAAGGCATTAAAGTCTAAGCAGATTTCTGAGCTTTAAACTCATCTTGGATCATTGATTGCCTTCTACTTCAGTCTGAAGAACAGATTGTTTGAAGCTTTTGGTGAAAAGTTTGAGTCACTATTTCAACAGCCAGGTTATGATGTTCCTCCTTTTCCCAGTCAACCATTTGAAGAAGAAAATCTTGTAGATCAACCACCTACAAGAAAAACACAAATAATAGATCGATTTGAGCAAGAACTCGTGAAAGATAATCCAAGGATCACCATCAAGCACGGACAACAAAAGGTCATTGCTGAAAAGAAGGAGGGGTTGCTTTTCATGAAAAACTCTAATAAGGGTCGCAAAATTAATGAACCTCAACTCACAGTGACTGATCTTGGGAAAAGAAAGTTTGGTGATCAGTTTGGCGATCGAAGTGGTATTAAAATGTGGGGGTTCGACCATGAGCTCAAATTGTGGGTAGTTAAAAGAAATCCGTGCAACTCAGAGTACTACAACAACATTCATGATTTCTGGTCTTGGATGAAAGTCGATCTCTCTGAACTCTCTAAAGCCCCATTTCACAATCCTTCTAAGAATCCTAGTGCTTACAACTTCAAACGTTTTCTTGAGAAGCAAGTCAAAGACAAATTCCCAATAATGAAGACTGCAAAATCTCTAATTAGAAGAGACAAGGAAGTTCTTGACCCTGAAACTGACGAACCAATGGAGATTATGTTATGGCCTACAACAAGACAGTTGAAGGATGGCCTACAACAAGACAGTTGAAGGATATTCCTACTCCTCAACACTTTCATGAAAGCTGTCTCGATGACATAGATTGTAACATCCCAAAAATACAAGCCAAAAATTTCATTTTTCTTAAATACGTCATTATAAAACCAACAGTATAATAAACATTTGTAATATCATGTCATGTCAAAACCAAAATAGAAATATGTAAACATGTTATCATAAAACAATATCAGAGTGTAATCCCAAAGATCTCATGTGTGGAAAACCATAGTGTGATGCGCTGCGATCAAGCCGACTCCTTTCCTTTAGACACGAAGTACCTGAAACCAAATCTGTAAACCGTAAGCACGAAGCTTAGTGAGTTCCCCCATCATACCACATAACATATAATCACATAACATACATATATTGTCAGGCATATCTGGGTGCCCGACCTACCCCTTCGGTCCTCTCGACCGGATACTGGCTAGCATATTTGGGTGCTGGCCTCCCCTTCGGTCCTCTAGACCGGATACTGGCTAGCATATCTAGGTGCTGGCCTCCCCTTCGGTCCTCTCGACCGGATACTGGGGACTATTTCACCCCCTACTACTACCGCATAACACATATCACATAATCTATCTAGTATGGCTGGGCATGACTACCCCTTTGGCCCTATCGACTGGTAATCAGGGGACTATCTCCCCTACTGTCAGTGGCACATAACATCATATCATACTAGCAAATAACATATCAGGTAGTAGCAAACCTAGATGAATATCACAGAGACAATGATCTAATCATACAAATCCTACTGATGGACCGACATTGTGGCCGTAGACCCACCACCACTAGAAGGTAACTCACCTCACACTGCTGAAGTCCCGTAGACATAACCCCACATTGCTGAAGTCCCGCAGACTTCACCCCAGCTGCTAGATGATAGATTCCCGAACTGTCAACACCAAAATAACACCCAATTAATAATTGGGTCCCAACAGATAGTCATACATACTCACTTGGATAATTAATACATTACCCCAAGGTTGGCTTTATGCAAGCCTAAGGCCCAATCCTTAGGCCCAAAGTCCACTAGGAAATCAAAGCCCAACATATGGCCTAATTTTCAAAATTGGGCCCAGGCCTATACATGGTCTTATTCTAAGGCGCAACATCATAAAATCATTAGGGCCCAACTATGGCCCAATTTTTCAAATTGGGCCCAACCCCTTACATGAGCCTTACCCTAAGCCCATTAAATTATTTCAATCTGTATGGTTATTCTTGGATGACCCATTAATAATCCAATCATCAAGGCCCAAAAGAAATCCCCAACAATAAACCCAAGTGAAATTAGGGTTTCACATAAAATGATTATTAGGGTTAAGTTTCCTACTTAACCCATTAAGGACTTAATCCATTAAGGACTTAATCCATTAAGTCCAATATTGCTTAGATTAATCTTTGCGAATGATTATTATTTAATATCTCAAGTTATTAAATAATTCTCATGTGTGTGACCCGATTAATTCTTAAAGTTAGGTTTTCATTGGCATTAAGGTGTTCCAATCCAAATATTAGCCCATTTATCAATTTGTTGGCCTTTTATGACAATTAGGGCTTTATTAGTCCTATTAGGCCCACTAGAATATCATTAAGTCCATTAGGGTTTGCATTGGGCCAATTTGAGTCCATTAGACCCATTAGGGTTTTCACTAAGCCCATTAGGCTTCATTGGACCCATTAGGGTTTCTAGCACCCGAAACGAATCAATCACAAGATAAGCACACCGCCACCCGATGCGGTGGCCGATTGTGGAAAGAGGCGGCAACCACCACCCTAAGGTGGTGGTTTTCAAGTTCCTTTCATTATTCAATTTTTTTGGTTACAATTACAATGAAAATACCAAAGTAACACGCCCACTAACTAGGCTAAACATACACACACACATAACCACCTTGGTTGCTGACGGTGCTAAGTGGTGGCTGTGGTGGCTTTTCTCGTAAATTCCAACTAAGCAAAACACCCAAACACACCTGCTACTAATGTAACTACAACCACACCCACCCATGCTTCGTTTTTCAAGCCTCCAGCCACCTTTTCCGGTGGCGCACGACGGCGATATCAATATCTTACCATAACAGCCACCACCTCATGGTGGTGGCGGAGGGGTTTTCTCCCAATCTTCGACCATGAAACGATCCTCTAGACCTCACTAGCGAAACACACACATACAAACATTGGATCCCACTCACATCTGTCCATACACGACGGTATGCGACGCTTGGACGACATGGAGGCATCGGAAGAACGGCTGGAGCGGCAGTGGCGGCGTAGTAGCAACACAGAATGGAGCGGAGAGGAGAGGAGATCCGTCGCCGGGAGCAGTGGAGGAATAACCAAACGACAAGGACAGTGGCCTCTGACTTCGTCATCTGCGGTGACGGTTGAGAAAACGACATCAACCCCAATGTCGAGCTTCGATCCCTTTGTCGGAGTCGTGATGACAGTAGCTCTTGGCTCACTGGAGTGTTACGAAGGCAACACCAGAGGTGATAGAAGGAGGGGTGACGGCTGGAGGGAGGTGGGGTGACGGCTCCACATAAGGAGGGTTTAGGGTTTGCTAACTGGTGAAGCTAGGTTTTATACCCGAGGCAACTAAACATTATGCCATAACAACATAAACAATCCCTCCTTCTTAATCTCTTTTCCAACTCGGTCCTTATTTTACCATTTCAACCCCAATCCTGGAAATCCCTTACAAGTTAAGTCCCATACTTTACTAATCAGCCCCTCTTTCCATAAATCTTTCCATAATAAATCCCAAAACTTACCGACTAGTCCCTGCCCTTAGAAAACTTTGCAAATTGAATCTGGAATTTACCATTTCGCCCTTGTTTCCCAAAATCTATTCAAATTAAATCCCGATAATGGTATTTTAGCCCCTTAAACTTTCAATTATGACTTTTTAACCCCCGTAACTAACTTCTTGCCACACTATTCCACTTTTAGGGCTATTTTGTATTTATTACTGTACTTATTTGTTAAATAAATAAACGGGGTATTACAACTCTCCCCTACTTAAATTAGATTTCATCCTCGAAATCATTCCTTACCATTTCTCATGCGCCAACCACTCAGCAACATGGTCACCATTCTGGGCACACCCTAGCCCTCCCGGGTAGCTGTGACCAAATCTTCGCAAGCCCTAATATCCTCAGGTGAATGAATTCCTTGCAATAGGATCACATCTACTTCATCGAAATCTACTATCTCGAGATGGTCCAAATCCCTGACAAACCACTCATACTGAATCATTATCGTTGAACCCAGTCCGTCTATCCAATGACTGACCACTTAACTTCTGATTACTCGCGGTTCCCACTATAAAACAGGGCCACAGACCCAAATATCCATGCACATCACTCATACTTGGTCAAGGCTCAGCTAATCACGCTGTGGGTGACTTTTTACTCCCCAATAAACTAGCTATTCCGTGCGCATATGCAACTAAAACACACATACTATCACTGACCAAACGTTGAAACTGCCCGAACACTGAACTGCCTGAAGTAGTATACGCTGCTACATAGCTGCTTACCAAAAGCTATCGAGGCCTCCTGGGTCCCAATTCGGTTGCCAATCCTCTGAAATATTGGGTTCCTGCCCGGCTGCGGAGCCAATGGAGTACCACTTAGTCGTATCGCACGACTTCTGAACGTGATCCTTCTCTGAAACTAGTTGTGACTAGTTATCATGCCACTTTGGTTATAACAACCTCTTGATCTAATTGATAGGGTCTATGCATCGCATCCTGTCATCATCCAATCCAACACTAAAAGTTATCGCTACCTAACCAATGGTAGCCTTACATCACCAACACCTTTACGCAGTCCTTTACTTCCCTGATCTCATAATTATAGTGGTTTTCCTACAGTCTTATCACTGGCTCAACCAGATCTAATCCCTTTGGGTAATACCGAAATCCAATATGTGGATTTCCATATCCTCACTGCTGCACCCGAACCGGTGGGTACTACTGTTTGTCCCGCGTTCTAACAACACGCTCATGCCATCTACCAACCTAGTGAATGCTACGGCTACACTCGCATACTTACAACACCTCCCATGCTAGTTGACCACTAGTGAATGCTACGGCTACCCCCGTAGTCTTACATCACTTCCATACTATCTGACTGCTAGTGAATGCTACGGCTACCCCCGTAGTCTTACAATACTTTCCATACTATCTGACTGCTAGTGAATGCTACGGCTACCCTCGTAGTCTTACAACACTTTCCATACCAGTCGAACACGCACTCGACCTAACACGCAACTAAGCTCGAATACTAACCGGAACTCTAACCTAGTTCCCGAAACTTGCTATCACGTGACCCCACTGTATCTGTACCACACCCATGCCCATGATCAAAGCGTCAAAGTAACCCAAGAAATCATCTAAAACCTTTGGCATGGTGAGAATAAGTGCCTCGCACAACCGTTATCTGAGAGTCTCGAAGGCTGCCTGTTGCTCAGGCCCCCAACAAAAGGGCACCGATTTCTTGGTCAGTCGGGTCAAAGGAACCACAATCTCAGAGAAGTACCATGTAAATCTCTGGTAATAACCTGCTAGACCCAGGAATTCCAAATCTCGGATGGAGACCTCGGAATCTCCCACTGCATCACAGCCTCTATCTTGGCCGGATGAACTAGAATACCCTTATGGTTGACAAGGTGCCCAAGAGATTGCACCCCGCGCAACCAGAACTCAAATTTGGAGAACTTTATATAAAGTCTCTCCCCCACTTAAATTCGACTAAGTCTTTACTGCTCGCAAAAATTGAAGGATTTCCAATCCTTATCGCTTTCTAATATCCCAATGATTACAACCTGTGCCTGCCAATTCTAGCGTTTAATCACCGATTAAACCTTGAGATCTCACATCCTTGGAGATCTCGATGAGTACTCGTGACATCTGATCCAGTCTGACACCTCGATCCATCTATCATGTTGTCAATTGAAGGTCTCAATCTTCACTTTGGTTGGCGAATACTCGTTCTGATTTCCAATCTTGCAGTACCGCTGAAGTCTAACCGAACACAACCCATGCGGAAATACAATTCTCCTGAACATGCGAAGACCAGCCATTTATCCATCTAACACACGCGACTGACACTACCCTTTTCATGTCACCAGCTCCGTCCTAGCAACGGTAGTGCCTTGAACTCCAAAGTTCATCCATAAACAATTACCATCCATACATGAACAATGGTAGAATCCCTGAACGTTGACCTAACTGGAGAACTATAACTCCAACCCTGATTGAGTATACTCTAAATAATACTCCTGCATAGATCCCGGTAAAGATCCGAAATGATAACAGTATGCGTGGAACCCACTCCGCAAGATGTGTCCCTCTTTGGGTTCATCAAGGACCTTTTGGCATGCAAGATGGCATATGTGATCCTTGGTAACCAAACACTAGCAGAAAAACCGACCCGAGATCTAACTTATCCAAACTTACTCATAACTCCAACGCGATTTGTATCCCGAAAATCCATCTAATAACAATAGAAGATGACATACCCGCAACATCTAGAGGAATACTAGTCACCTTCTGCTGACATGATCAACCCCGCTACCCTGTAGCAGACTAAACCCTTGGAGCGACACACTCCCTTGTGCATTATCATGTACGTGCTGCACTGACTCCGGCCCTGCTGGCCTTTCACCTGATGATCAGAAATCATGGGTCTCTTCCCGGGACCCCTACTATACACACCTGACACACACCTCTCTTTCCAGGGTGCTCCCAAATCGATCCCGCATCTGCAACTCTTGGAAATCATATCCTTCAGGGTCTGACACCCTGTCATGCTCACTAGCTTGCTTACCAATGGCTAAGCTGCAACAACTGGAACATCCTCTGTCCCCAAACTGGGTCACAAACTCTTCCCTGAAGCTTCTTAGATTCTTCAAGACTTTCACTGATTCGAGTATGGATCCTGTGCTTTCAGTAGTACGAGCCCAATACTACCTTCCACACCTATCCATACTTTCCTCAGTAATCCTCCCGGATCCTCCAAGCCACTTCCTCAACTGGTACAACCAAGTCTAACTGAGCCTCACTACTAACTCATTGAAATATATCCTAGGCTTCCCTAGGTTCCCGAACTCACCTAGTCCTCAGCTGCTAAAAGATTCCCAGTAATGTCAACTAGCTACCTCATGAATATAGCCACATGCAACAGAGATCAGATAATCCTTCAAGTAAAAGACTCATCCCTATAACGGTTAGACTCAAACGAGAGTTGGGCAATAGGGTCAAATCTATCACTCTGAGATTATCCAACCTGTGCCACATGTGACTTAGCATATTCACTTAATAGCTAACTCACATTACTAAGAGTCCCACAAAGCACAAAGCAAGCAGCATTCAGACAATGGAAAATCTAACCATCATATTCCAATCAAATCATTTTATCCTCTAATCAAGAATCTGTACATGCAATTAAAAGGCTCATACAATCAGGCATAACCTAAACAGGCTATCCTATCACTGACTTATCAGTACTAGCATGCAAGTCTACAAGCACATATAATAGGCATACAAGGCATCCTCCTAGATACTTATCCCTAATGTAGCATGCAGTTCTCATAAGCATATCATATCATAACATCTCATAACATGTATGGATATCTTGGGAAAGACCTACTTGAGCTCGGTTGATTGCACGCATCACACACCTTGTTCTTTTCAAAGTTCTTTTGTCTTTTCAAACTTCTTTTGTCTTTTCAAACTTCTTTTATAAAATGATTTTATTTTTGAAAATTTTCATACCAAGTCCTTAGTTTGAGTTCAGACACACCTGAGAGTGTGCCCGAATCCCTCAAACGAAGGCTATGATACCAACCTGTAACATCCCAAAAATACAAGCCAAAAATTTCATTTTTTTTAAATATGGCATTATAAAACCAACAGTATAATAAACATTTGTAATATCATGGCATGTCAAAACCAAAGAAGAAATATGTAAACATGTTATCATAAAACAATATCAGAGTGTAATCCCAAAGATCTCATATGTGGAAAACCATAGTGTGATGCGCTGCGATCAAGTCGGCTCCTTTCCTTTAGACACGAAGTACCTGAAACCAAAACTGAAAACCGTAAGCACGAAGCTTAGTGAGTTCCCCCATCATACCACATACCATATAATCACATAACATACATATATTGTCAGGCATATCTGGGTGCCCGACCTACCCCTTCGGTCCTCTCAACCGGATACTGGCTAGCATATTTGGGTGCTGGCCTCCCCTTCAGTCCTCACGACCGGATACTGGCTAGCATATCTGGGTGCTGGCCTCCCCTTCGGTCCTCTCGACCGGATACTGGGGACTATTTCACCCCTACTACTACCACATAACACATAGCACATAGCACATATCACATAATGGTTGGGCATGACTACCCCTTCGGCCCTATCAACTAGTAATCTGGGGGCTATCTCCCCTACTGTCACTAGCACATAACATCATATCATACTAGCACATAACATATCAGGTAGTAGCAAACCTAGATGAATCTCACAGAGACAATCATCTAATCATACAAATCCTACTGATGGGTCGGCATTGTGGCCGTAGACCCACCGCTACTGGAAGGTAACTCACCTCACACTGCTAAAGTCCCGTAGACATAACCCCACATTGTTGAAGTCCCACAGACTTCACCCCAGCTGCTAGATGACAGATTCTCGAACTATCAACACCAAAATAACATACAATTAATAATTGAGTCCCAACACATAATCATACATACTCACTTGGATAATTACTACATTATCCTAAGGTTGGCTTTATGCAAGCCTAAGGCCCAATCCTTAGGGCCAAAGTCCACTAGGAAATCAAAGCCCAACATATGGCCCAATTTTCCAAATTGGGCCCAGGACTATACATGGTCTTATTATAAGGAGCAACATCATAAAATCATTAAGTCCCAACTATGGCCCAATTTTGCAAATTGGGCCCAACCCCTTACATGAGCCTTACCCTAAGCCCATTAAATTATTTTAGTCCGTATGGTTATTCTTGGATGACCCATTAATAATCCAATCATCAAGGCCCAAAAGAAATGCCCAATAATAAACCCAAGTGAAATTAGGGTTTCACATAGAATGATTATTAGGGTTAAGTTTTCTACTTAACCCATTAAGGACTTAATCCATTAAGTCCACTATTGCTTAGATTAATCTTTGTGAATGATTATTGTTTAATATCTCAAGTTATTAAATAATTCTCATGTGTGTGACCCGATTAACTCTTAAAGTTAGGTTTTCATTGGCATTAAGGTGTTCCAATCCAAATATTAGCCCATTTATCAATTTATTGGCCTTTTTTAACAATTAGGGCTTTATTAGGCCTATTAGACCCATTAGAATATCATTAAGTCAATTAGGGTTTGCATTGGGTCAATTTTAGTCCGTTAGACCCATTAGGGTTTTCACTAAACCCATTTGGCTTCATTGGACCCATTAGGGTTTCTAGCACCCGAAACGAATCAATCACAAGATAAGCACACCGCCACCTACCGCGGCAGCCGGTGGCGGCAGGAGGCAACAGCCACCAACCTAAGGTGGTGGTTTTTAAGTTCCTTTCATTATTCCATTTTTTGTTACAATTACAATGAAAATACCAAAGTAACACACCCACTAACTAGGCTAAACGTACACACACATAACCACCTTGGTTGTCGGCGGTGGTGAGTGGCGGAAGCCACCACCTCACGATGGTGGCTGTGGTGGCTTTTCTCGTAAATTCCAACTAAGCAAAATACCGAAACACACCTGCTGCTAACGGAACTATAACCACACCCACCCATGCTTCGTTTTTCAAGCATCCAGTCACCCCTTCCGGTGGCGCACGACGGCGATATCAATATCTTACCATAACAGCCACTACCTCATGGTGGTGGCGGAGGGGTTTTCTTCCAATCTTCGACCATGAAACGATCCTCTAGACCTCACTAGAGAAATACACGCATACAAACATTGGATCCCACTCACAGCTGTCCATACACGACGGTATGCGGCGCTTGGAGGACATGGAGGCATCGGAACAACGACTGGAGCGGAAGTGGTGGCATAGCAGCAACACAGAATGGAGCATAGAGGAGATCCATCGCCGGGAGCAGTGGAGGAAGAACCAAACGACATCGATAGTGGCCTCCAACTTCGTCATCTGCGACGACGGTTGTGAAAACGACATCAGCCCCGATGTCGAGCTTTGATCCCTTCGTCGGAGTCGTGATGGCAGTCGCTCTTGGCTCACTGGAGTGTTACGGAGGCAACACCGAAGGTGATAGAAGGAGGGGTGACGGCTGGAGGGAGGTGGGTGACGGCCGCACATAAGGGGGTTTTAGGGTTTGCTAACCGGTGAAGCAAGGTTTTATACCCGAGGCTACTAAACATTATGCCTTAACGACATAAACAGTCCCTCCTTCCCAATCTCTTTTCCAACTCGGTCCTTATTTTACCATTTCAACCCCAATCCTGGAAATCCCTTACAAGTTAAGTCCCATACTTTACTAATCAGCCCCTTTTTCCATAAATCTTTCCATAATAAATCCCAAAACTTACCGACTAGTCCATGCCCTTAGAAAACTTTACAAATTAAATCTGGAATTTACCATTTCGCCCTTGTTTCCCAAAATCTATTCATATTAAATCCCGATAATGGTATTTTAGCCCCCTTACACTTTCAATTATGAATTTTTAACCCCTCTAACTAACTTCTTGCCACACTATTCTGCTTTTAGGGCTATTATGTATTTATTACTTTACTTATTTATTAAATAAATAAATGGGGTATTACATAGATTTTTGGGCTTTTGATGATATCACTACAACTACTGCCATTAAGTTTAAAAGTGGAAAAAGTGATATACATCTCATAAATGCTAAAGATCTTCTAAATTTCAAAGAGAGAGACATCAACACATTGGCTTAACATCAAATCGTCTACAAGAAGGAGATCATGGAAGTCATTGCCAAAGAATTCACAGGAATGGTATCCACAATAATCAAGGATAGGCTCTGGCTGGGGTCAATGGGAAAATCAGAACTAAGACTGTTCAAGAAGCCAAAAGATTGTAGACCAAAATTATGCTAGCCTCAAACCAAGAAGGAGATTGATAGGTCATGATTTAATGGTTTGGGCTAGGCTTCTATATTGTATAGGCCTTGGTAGGTTATGGGTTTTGTAATGGTGGTCGTTGATGATTGTGTGGTTGTGTACGGCTAGAAATGTGTGTGCGGCCGCACACCCTGTGTGTGACATACACGTGTGTGAGGCCGTACACTCATGTGCTGATGGGTGTTCTATAAATAGTAGGTGTCTGTGTCAGTCTTATGGTGACGTATGTGTGTGTACTCAAGGGTATTTGACATTTATATGATATAAATGTGTACATGCTTGGTTTAATTCCCTTTCTACTCATTTTACATTCTAATTGATTGATATACTATCTGATTACTGATTTGGATCTTAGGATTTGGGACTTTACAACCATAAGGAAGCGTCAAGGTAAAAACATCTAACTAATTCATGTATGCAAGTTTCTACTATTTTGTTATGATTTTATGTGCATATTACTTCAAAAACCGACTTCTACTTCTTCATCTTCTTCAAATTTGTTTTATTTTGGTTAAAATGGTTTTTAGAACATCATGGATGTGTTTTAACACCATGCATGTTTGATAAAAAAAGGTTTCATGATCATGATTTTAGTGAAAAAAATTGACTTTAAGGATTAGAACATCAAACTCAAGTTAAGAGTTTTTTAGAAAAAAAAAATGTTCATAAATGCATGTATGCATTTTGATAAGTTTCAAACTTTTGATCTTTGGAAACATAACTAGAATATGAGTTTCTCATGATATCCTTAAAATATTTCAAAGGATTTACTCAAAGTAATGATGACAACTCACTTTTCTAACCAATCATCATACATGCAATCTGCCAGATTACTTCACCTGACTAGGAACTTCCATATCTCACTCACTTCATAACCAAAAATTGTTATTATTTTTTTTGAATTATAAATATATGGGTTAGCTTTCAAATCCAAGTGGTCTCACTATAAAACATTAAGATTTCGATTTTTAACAATTTTTACAAAACTGTTGCTCAAAAATCACATTTTTGTGAATACTAGTTTTGTGATGCATGTTCAAAGGACTTATTCATCACTAAAAATCCTTCAAAAATTATTTTGAACTCATAACATCATAAAATCAAAGGTACAAAAGGATCTTGATTCAAAAGTCTTTGGAACATGGTGCAAAAATTCTCAAAGTTACATCAGTAACTTTTACCAAAATCACAAAAACAGAGTTTTATCTATAATATATTGAGCCTTAAGGCATGTTTTTCGACATCCAAAATACAAAAATCAATTTTCACTGATATTAAATTGTATGAAGATGCATTCTGGAAATTTTCAGCTCAATATATATTTTCTTTATTTTTACATGAAAATAGTAAGAAAAAAAGTGTTAAATTATATAAAATACTTACACTAGTAAATAATTTCTAGAAAAAATTCATGCATGACCTATACTGTAAACCAATATCCCCCAAGAAGTTTGAGAAATTTTTATTACTATTTACCATTAGTTTTTATTTTATTGTTATTAAGGAAAATAAATAATAGAAAATTGGGTTAAAAGTTATAAAAATCACATTTATTATTTTTCTAAGCTTCTATATATTTTATAAGCTTTACAAAGAAATTTGATGAATTGTCAATAATGCTTTATTATTTTTCCAAGATTTAATGTATATAAAAAAAATTAAACTAGTGAAAAATAGTTAACTTTATCAAAACTTAATAAGAATTTACCAGAAAATCTTTTATTACATTATAACCATAATTAACTATTTTGAGGATTTATCCTAACTGTTTACTATTTATTTATAATTTCTTAGTATTAAATGCACTTAAATTCTAAAAATAGAGATTTACTGTTCAAAATGACTTTAAATAATTTTCCTAGATTATGTACACTGTAAAACAGTTATAAAGCAATTATAATAATTTTTCATGATTTTATAATTATTCATTGAATTAAAATGGTGAAAAATAGTTAGACAAATTAAAAATTCAAGAAAATTTATGTTAACATTTTTGACTTCAGTTGAAACTAAAATACAAAGTTTGGGAACTTTTAGATCTAAATTGGTTTAGTTTTTGAATTTTTAATCATTGGAACACCTCTTAAAATGTTAAATATTAACATTTCAATAATGAGAATTTTCCACTTAAATTGTTATATAACAATTGATTCATGGAAATTTAATTTTCACAGATAAATGTTTATAACTTATCAATATCAAAGTTTTGACACGTTATTGGCATAATTCTATTGTAGTAGTAAGTATACTAGTATTAGATTTCAATTAAATACTCATTAGTGTGTAACATCGTTGTAGGAAATCGATAATGGTACGAGTGGAGTGTAGTTCAAGGCACCATTTGCATTATCTCAAAGCATTGTGAGTATTCACAGCCCCCCCTATTTTTGGTTTTAAATGTTTTGGGGTCGAAAAGCATATCCTAAACTATTTATGTTCGTTGTATTTATTTTGACTCGTATCAAACTTGGTTGCTATATTTTGTATGTATGTGTAGGTTACTTTAATTCATGAGGACTGTATCATGGTTAAGTCCCTAGAATCATTTGACACAACTCATTAACTCATTTGAGCCCATGGTCATTATGGATAGCGCTATTAGTAGGTAGACAACTCCTCACTCGCATGATTCGCTTGAGTGCATTTTTACCATTTTATTCTCTATGTTTGCGATACACATAGTAGGCAATAGGGCACGATTCGGTCATTAGGCTTGGGTTGTGAACTCATGAATGGAAATTTGATGCATATACGAATCTTGCGTCGCATTTTAGCAACGAAACTTGTATACTCATTTGAGCAACGAAACTTGTATACTCATTTGAGCAATAAAATTTGTATACTCGTTTTAGCAACGAAACTTGTATACTCATTTTAGCAACGAAACTTTTATACTCATTTGAGAAACGAAACTTATATACTCATTTTATCAATGAAACTTGTATACTCATTTTATCAACAAAACTTGTATACTCATTTGAGCAACGAAACTTGCATACTCATTTTATTAATGAAACTTGTATACTTATTTTTATCAATGGAACCATTTTACTCATTTGAGCAACGAAACTTGTATACTCATTTTATCAATGAAACTTGTATATTCATTTTAGCAATGAAACTTGTTTTCTCGTTTTAGCAACTAACTTTATTTCCCATGAGAATATGAACTTTGCATCTCATTATGGCAACATACTTTATTTCTCATGATGATAACAAACTTTGTTTATGCAAACTTATTTACTCATTTTAGAAATGTACTTTTATTTATGGAAACTTCTTTCAACACTTTGATTACGATTCATGAAACCAATATTATTTTCACCTGTGAGTACTTACCAACTATTTCGGTAGGTGACTGCTCATTTTACATGTTTTTTCAGGAATCAACTAGTAAGAGGCACGTAGAGACACAACACTCGTAGGAGCATTTGCAAGTGTTGACTTTCAAATACATTGTAATTTATTTTAAAAAGTTTTTCAAACTAATTGTAAATTGTGTTGATTTTTAATAATATGGTTGGTGTTGTCTTTTAACTTTTGCTATGAAACCCGTTATACTGCCACACCTTGTATTTCCGCTTTAACAGGGTGCGACACAGCCTCCTACAACTCCAACTAGGATCCATAACGTTGAGTAAATACAAACTTCCTGATGTCCTTCTTAAGAATGCTCAAGTAATGAGTCATCTGAGCTTGCTTGGAAGCAGAAAACTCAGGACAAAACATGGCTTTCTCCGTGAACATCTTGATGATATCCGTCACCGACTTTGTCCCCTGTCTCAAGTCTAGGTACTCCTGGGCTAACCTCTCACGCTCCACCAACGACACATATGTACAATGGAAAATCTCCAAGAAATGCTTACAGGTCACAACAGCCCTTTTCTCAGAAGAATATGAGCTAGTAACAAGTCTCCACCAATTCTTCGCTTCAGACTGTAGAAGGTTTAGAGCGCACTTGACCTTCTGGTTAGCTGTGCAAGAACATGTAAAGAAACACCCCTCCATGTCAGACAACGACCTCATGGATATGATTGGGTCCTGAACTCCATCAAACTCCGGGGGCTTCGTATTGTCGAAGTCCGGGTACTAAAAATCTCTCCCAACACCAGTCCCCGTGCAACGACGACTGCAGCAGCAGCAGGCTCAATAAGGGCAACATATCTGTCATCAAAGAACTCCATCATCACAGTCTTGATAGAGCCAAATAGCATTATTATATTTCCTAAAAAATGGTAACCACCTCCTCATGGATAATCTCCCTGATCCGATCCTCTGTCACTGCTGACCCATTATGACATCTCAAATTTCACAGCCAGAAAAAACGGATTTGTTTATGCTTTATTTAAAGATCAGAGTATCCATTTGAAGAATAATGTTGCGGAATTTGTTCCCAAAAATATGATAAATATATTATCAAAGCATTTCTGAAGAAATGTGTTTTAATTATATTAAACACCTTGGGATGTCATTGTTAATACAATACATAAGCATAAACATAAACAATACAGGCCTTACAACCATCTATTATTCTAATGGCTTATAATCCATAGATCTATCATCAAATCATCACTTTTGTGCTCTCTTTCCACTACCTGTAATACAAGAAACTGAGTGGGTCTAGCTTGGGAGCCTGGTGAGCACATATGGTTTTCAACCCACGATAATTAAGTTCATTAGTTTCATCAAATCATTAAAACCGATTACCCATTCCCGTTATCCTCACTTTTTGTCCCTAAAGCATCTAATGTAAGGGATGTAGCCTAAGGAATTTCATTGGGATCGATAATACTTCTTAGGGGATACCTCAACAATATATGTCGGCAAGGCAACCATGAGTGGGATGGAGTACAGTTGGTGAACATGTTGTTCACAAACACCTACAGGTTGCAAGCCTTCTAGCGTCCCACTAGATTGTCTAGAATAGTCCGTGGTTGTCATGTATACTCCGTTAGATGATTGGATCAACTTAAACATCGAGGCCTCTCATCATTTTATTTCATCATTCATCATCTATTTCATCTACCCATCTTTACCTAACGTATTTATAGATATAAAATACATATACAGTTTAAATCAAATAAAACATGTATATTTTGTTCATACAACATAGATACCAAGTACACAAATAATATGCACACATAGCACATATTTTATATTAGATGCTTCATATCTATGTGTAAGATGAAAGTAACTATGCACTCACTTGTTAAAGTGATGACTCGAAATTCGGGTAGAGCTTCGCTTCAAACAATTTTCTTTTCCTTTGACGAAACGTAGTATCATTATTACTAGATTTTATTCTAATACTTATTGTGACTAATTATTAGTCTAGATTCATCATTAAATCAAAGTCTACTTCATGATCAATCAAGTAAGGGACAACCAGGTAGGATCATCTCAGTGGTAAGGTCCGTTTGGTATACGGAGTATACTGTTTGGAAAGCCCACTTTAAATACCTCACTAAATCATAGCGTATACATCATCCCCCTAAGTAGATCAATTAGTATAACGAGTTTGAATGACTGATAAATCTTGTTTATAGGTTCATAATAACGATAATTAAATTAAACTTAAGTTATACTTAAAGTTCAGTAATCATAACTCACTTACAAGGGGGTTTAGCAAGGAACTGGGCTCTGCACGGGCAGAACTTCTCAACCGAAAGTTCTCCTCGAGGCCTTTTGGCACTTTAGGACTCGCCTCTAACACCTAAGAGGTGCTAGGGAAGGAAAAGGGGTTATGGGGGTGTTTTAGAGAGAGTGGGATAAGACTGGTTTGAGAAATGAGCTGATTTGCGCCTCTATTTATAGGCTGAAATATCATAGTACATAGGGCGTACGCAGGCCATGTGCCGAGATCGCATGCGAAGTCGTGGGGAGGAAGGTGTAGTTGTGATGGTGCCACGATCACCTCCAAATTAAATAGAAAAATTAATTATCTTCTAAATTCCATAACTTTTGCGTATGAGCTTCGTTTTTTATGTTCTTTATATCCACGCGTAGGTAGCGACGTGATCTACAAATTTCTTTTAGACTCTGTCGGCTAATTTTGACATTATTTTTAAAGTTATATTTTAACAGGCTTAGGAAGATAAAGTTCGTTAAAAATTCATAACTTTGTCATACGATGTCTGTTTTGATATGTCTTTATATTGTTGAGTTCCTATTAATGAGATCTTCAATTCTCATTTAGGTTGTGTCGGTTAAAATTCGATTGATCTAAAATTCGATTTTCGGGTTGCACACTGCTATGCTAAATCTTAGAAAAATCATAACTTCCTCTAACGAAGTCAGATTTGGGTGTTCTCTATATGCACGCTCTTAGTTTAACTTCTACTATGACTTTTTTTAGATATCTAAGGCTAAAAGTAGTTTATCAAAATTTCACTTTTACGACACACAACGTCATTCCAGTTTAGTCGCGAAACTTCGACGGTTCATAACTTCTTCGTTACAAGTCGGATTTCAGCGATTTTTATATCTACAGAATCCTTGTCACGACTACTTCAACTCTCTTCAAGGATATTTGGTCAAATGTTCATTATATTTTTGATGTATATTTATTATTATTTTATTGTATCGTTATAGGCATATATGTTGCACATAAATCACATAATACTCCAATAATTCTTCTTTATTACTTCAAAAAATGTTACAATTGTAGACCCTAACTAGTACTTCATAATATTAATGCTTATCCACAAACACGGGTGTTACACCCATCCTGGCTGCCAGCTCTGGATCCTGACCCAGATCTTGCCTCGAAACGTCGCGTCATCACCATACTGAAAATAAACCAGGGATATATCAGATAACATTCATAACATATTAGGAGAAACAACTCCCAACAAAGCCCCCTGTTACGCATACGGGTCCTGTGCTTTCTGTAGTACAGACCCACACTACCTTCAAAACCTACCCGTATTTGTCTTAAGAATCGTGACAACAACCCTAACAATACACACTAGAAACTGCATACGCTTAATCCTCACTACCTAGAGGAAAGCTAACATCACGAAACTGGCCAGCTAACCCCACACAACTCATCCATGAAACTTCCACCAACCCTGCAACACTCGTGTATGCTAATCGTACATAACATTGGACCTTATAGACAGTCAAATATTTGATACTACCATAAGCCTTTCATCAAATAATAACAAGAAATATTGCCAAACCAAACATTCTCAGGCTATATAATCTTAGTTATGTATAATCATGATTCATACACTAAGCACCTACGGTAATGATGTCAATTTCATATAAGGAAGAACCCTAGGCTATCTGGAATCATATAATCAGGAAACTCTATCATGCAAATCTTGAAGATCCCTAGCCTATCACTAGCATGGTGTTCTAACATATCACAAAATAAATAACAATGTGGTAATTTGGGGTCTACTTACTGGCTCCGACTGATCGTACACATCGCATCCTCTTTGATTATTTTGAAAACAATTTGAAAATCATTATGTTAAATTTTTTTCCTTAGCTTTAGGGTGGATTCACGCGAGTGTTCCGACAATGCACTCAAACCAAGGCTCTGATACCAACTTGTAACACTCATAAAAATCATAATAAATTTAAACTTTTGAAATTCAGCCTAAAACCATAAAGTGGTTAAAAAACAGTTTTCAAAACAATTTCAACATCATAGGTTTCCCAAAAAAATATATCATAACGATAGGATGCATATGGTCACACTTCTCCCAAAATCACGGCCAGAAAAGATCGGTTTTTGTTTATACTTTATTTTAAAATTAGAGTAACCTTTTAATAAAAGAGTTGCAGAATTTGTCCCAAAACAATAATATGATAAAGAGTTATCAAAAGCATTTCCTTAGAAATGTATTTCATTAAAATACTCGGGATGTCATGTTCGATACAGTACATAAGTATAAACAATACAATATAAGCCTTACTACATTATTTCATATCTACAGGCCTATATCCGTAATCCCTCATCCCAACACATCACAACTATGCTCGAGCGCCACTACCTGTAATACATAAAACTGAGTGGGTCAGGCTTGGGAGCCTGGTGAGCACATAGGGTTTTCAACCCACAATAAATAAGTTTATTAATTTCATCGACCAACAATAACCCGATTACCCGTTCCCGTTATTCTCACATTACGTCCCTAAACACCTATCATAAGGGACCTATCCTAAGGATCATCATCGGGATGGATACTACTGCTAAGTGGGTTCCTCAACAATAAAGGTCCTAAAGGCAACCATGAGGGGGACAGAGTACACTGGTGAAGACATCGTTCATGACACCTACAAGTTGCGAGCCTGCCAGCGTTCCATTGGACTGTCTAGAAGAGTCTATGGTCGTCATCTATACTCCGCTAGATGACTGGATCAACAAAAACAACATCGAGGCCTCTCATCATTTTATCACACATCATCTATTACATCTACCCATGTTTTACCCCAACATTTTTGTAGATATAAAATACATACACAATTTAAATCATATAAAACTTGTATAAAATCGTTCATCCAGCATAGATAGCAAGTATAAAAATAATACTCACACATAGCACGTAATTTATATAAAATACTTCATATCTATGTGTAAGATGAAAGGGACCATGCACTCACTTGAAAATGTGGTGATTCCGAACTCAGACAGCGCTTCACTTCTTAAAAATAATTTCCTTTGACAAAACCTATTATTATTGTCACTAGAGATATACTGTTATTCGCCGAGTTTAATGAATAGTCTACTATTATTACTATTATAAAAGCATTAAAAAAATACTTATATAACCCATAATAATAGCCCACGTATTTATTATAAGCTCCTAATAACGTTACTATAATTAAATAAAAGCTATATTAAAAATAGGATAGGCGTAGCTCACTTACAACGGATTTTATAAAAAACCAGGCTTTGCTTGGAGCAGCGTTCCCGAGACAAAAATCTCTTCTTCTCGGAGCCGTTGAGCACTCCGGGTCTTCCGCCTCGTGCTAGGAAGGTTCCTTAGGCTTTTCGAGGGATTTCGGGGCTAGAGAGAGGTTCTAGAGAGAGAGTAAAGAGAAGAAAGAATGGGAAAGGTGTGAAGAAAATGAGGGTGGGAGAGGTGGTATTTATAGGGTGAAATATGGCTGAACTTGGTGCCACATGTCACCATCTGGTGGCAAGCCTTGGGGAGAAAGCAATGGCCAAGATTGTGCCACGTCACCCATTTTCGCACAGTACACTTCCGACTTCTAAAATCTGTAACATTCACATACGAGCTCCGTTTCTGACGTTCTTTATATCCACGCGTAAGTAAAAATAAGATCTACACCTTTCATTTTGACTTCGTCGGCTAATGCCGACCGATCTTAAATTTAACAGTACAAGGATATTATACTATTAAATGTCCGCGTAAAATTCATAACTTCTACATACGGACTCTGTTTTCGTTTTTCGTTTTACCATTGAGTTCCTATTAATGAGATCTTCAATTCTCATTTAGGTCGTGTAGGCCAAAAACAGCTTGATCTAAAATTCGAGTTTCGGGTTGTACACTACTAAGCCGAAACTTCGAAAAATCATAACTTCCTCATACGAAGTCAGATTTGGGCGTTCTTTTTATGGCCGCTCTCGGTTTAACATATTCTACGACTTCCATTTAGATTATTAAGGCTAAAACCCTCTCTATCATAAATTAACTATTTACGCTTCCCGGTATCGTGTCGGTTCCATCGCGAAACTTCGACAGATCATAACTTTTTCGTTGCAACTCGGATTTCAGCGTTCTTTATATCTCCTGGATCCTTGTTTCGACCACTATAACTTTATGTAGAGATATCCGCTTTATCTCATATTTTAATTTTGATGCTTATAATTATCCTTTATTTATTATACATTTATAAATGAGTAATAAGCACATAAATACACATAATTCACATAGTACTCAAATATTTCATTTTTTATTATTTCAGAAAGAGTTACAATAGTTGACCTAGACTATTACATTGTCTAAAAATGCTTAGCCCCATAACCCAGGCGTTACAATTCTATCCTCCTTAGGATGATTCCATCCCGGAATCATGAATCAACAAACAGATGTGGGTAGCGACTCATCATGTCACTTTCTGTTTCCCAAGTGAGATTCGGTCCATTCGAATGTTTCCATCGGACTAGCACCAAGTCGACCATCTTGCGTCGCAACTTCTTAGTCATACGGTCAACAATTGCCTCAGGCTCTTCGATCAGCCTCTTATGCTCATCCATCTTTAATTATGAGATTGGAATTATGTTGGGAACTTCTCCCGTGAATTTCCTCAAATAACACACGTGGAAGGTGTTATGAATACCATCGAGTTCTTCGGGCAATTCCAGCTTGTAAGCTTGGTTCCCAATCTTCTGAAGAACTTTGAATAGTCCAATAAACCTAGGACTCAGCTTCCCTCGTTTCCGAAACCTTATAAGTCCCTTCCACAATGAGACTTTAAGCAAATCAGAATCCCTAACTTTGAAGGTCATCGGTTGCCTTTTCTAGTTAGCGTAGCTCTTTTGACGATCCTGAGCTACTAACATTCTTTCTCTGGTCACCTTTAACTTTTCAGCAGTCTCATGGACTGTCTCGGCGCCCATAAACTGCTTTTCTCCATCTTCAAGCCAACAATATGGCGTACGACACTTCTGTCCGTAAAACGCTTGATAGAGGGCCATCTTGATGCTCGAGTGGAAACTGTTGTTGTAGGAAAATTCTACCAAAGGTAAGTGCTCATCCCAGCTACCTTGGAAATCAAGGGTACACGCTCTCAGCATTTCCTCAAGTGTTTGAATCGTTCTCTCACTCTGAACATTAGTCTGTGGATGGTAAACTGTACTCAAACACAATTTTGTACCTAATTCCTCCTGTAGACTTCTCCAGAACCTTGACGTGAAACGACTATCACGATTTGACACAATTGTTATAGGAACACCGTGAAGTCTTACCATTTCCTTCACATAAGCATTTGTGAGCTTATCCATAGACCACTTCTCGTTAGCTGCTATGAAGTATGCACTCTTGGTGAAACGATCCACGACCACCCAAATCATGTTGTGACTGTTCTTCGTCCTGGGTAGTTTAGTCACAAAATCCATCGTGATGTCTTCCTATTTACCCATGGGTATAGGTAAAACTCCCATACGGTTTCTGATGTTGTGCCTTGACTCTCGCACAAGTAACACACTCGGCCAGATACTTTGCAACATCGAGTTTCGTCGTCGGCCACCAGTAGTAGGGTTTTAGGTCCCTATACATTTTAGTGCTACCATGATGAATCGGGTACATGGTTTTGTGTGCTTCTTCCATCATAAGATTTCTTATTTGTCCCGTCTTTACTACCCAAATTCGATCTTGGAATACCTTCAACCCTTGGTTGTTTGTACCGAACTCCAACGTTTTCCCCAAATGTTCCTCCTTTCGGTCATTCTTCTCAGAAGCTTCCTCTTGAGCTTTATTTATACTTTCCACAATGGTCGAGACAACTTCAATTCTCAATGCTCTTGGCCTTTTCCTTTCAAGATTAACTTTCCGACTAAGAGCATCAGCGACAACATTGGCTTTACCAGGGTGGTAAAGTATCTCACAGTCCTAGTCCTTGAGTAACTCCAACCAGCGTTGTTGTCTCATGTTCAACTCCTTTTGATTAAAGAGATACTGGAGACTCTTATGATTAGTGAACAGCTTGCACTTCGTGCCGTAAAGGTAATGCCTCCATATCTTAAGAGCAAATATTACTGCCGCCAAATCCAAAATCGTGAGTGGGGTAGTTCTTTTCATGCTCTTTCAACTGTCGAGATGCGTATGCTATCACCTTTTCTCTTTGCGTCAGAACACAACCCAACCCAACTCCAGATGTGTCACTATAGACCGCGAAGTATTCAACTCCATCAGGTAGAGAAAGTATCGGTGGTTCACATAGCTTCTTCTTCAGCTTCTCGAACGCTTATTCATGCTTCTCATTTCACGTATATGTAGCTCCTTTATGGGTCAAAGTTGTCAATGGAGATGCTATCGAAGAAAAGCCTTGGATAAATCATCGATAATATCCAACTAATCCTAGAAAGCTCTGAATCTCTATGGGACTTTTTGGTCATTCCCACTTCATTACAACTTCGATATTTGCTGGGTCAACCATTATTCCTTCTTAGTTAAACACGTGACCCAAGAACTAGACTTCTCAAATCCAAAAATCACATTTGGAGAACTTAGCGTAAAGCTTCTCCTTCTTTAACACTTCCCGTAGATGCTTCTCATGCTCCTCTTGTCTCTTCGACTAGATCAGAATGTCGTCGATGAACACTATCACAGATTTATCGAGGAATGGTTTACAAACCTTGTTCATCAAATCCATAAATGTTGCAGGAGCATTGGTTAGTCCAAATGACATAACCAAGAACTCGTAGTGTCCATATCGAGTTCTGAATGTAGTCTTCTCAATATCCTGCTCTCTCACCTTCAACTAATGATATCTTGACCTAAGATCGATCTTTGAAAAGTAGCTCAAACCTTGCGGCTGATCGAATAGGTCGTCAATCCTCGGCAATGGATACTTGTTCTTCACCATTGCCTTATTTAGCTCTCGGTAGTCTATACACATTCTCATGCTTCCGTCCTTTTTCTTCACGAATAACACCGGAGCTCCCCAGGGTGATGAACTATGTCGAATGAAACTATTTTCCAATAGCTCTTGAAGTTGCATCATAAGCTCCTTCATCTCCATCGGTGCTAATCGGTATGGTGCTTTCGCTACTGGTGTCTTCCCTGGTAACAAGTCTATTCGGAACCCTACTTGTCTATCAGGTGGTAATCCGGGAAGATCTTCGGGAAAAACTTCCGGAAAATCACACACAACTGGTATATTCTGCACCTCCTTATTTTCCTTCTTAGCATCGATTACGAATGCCAAGTATGATGCACATCCCTTGGAAAAACATTTTTTGACTTTTATCGGGGAGATGATTCTAGAATTTACTCTGCGTTTGTCCCCGTACACCATAAATGACTCTTTTCCAAGTGGGTTCACCCTTACTATCTTCTTCCTGCAAATAATCTCAGCGTCGTTGGCGCTAAGCCAATCTATTCCCAAAATGATGTCGAAACCGTTTAATTCTATGGTTAATAGCTCCTCGTGGAATTCATTTACGTTCAGGCCGATGATGATGTTCCTAATACGGTTACTTACAGATATAAACTTGCCACTGGCAACTTCCACAATTAGGGCATCATCAAGTTTTTCTATAGGCAATGCTAATATTCTACCAAACTTATGGGATACAAACGAGTAGTTTGCTCCTGAAATAAATATTATGTTGGCAGGTAAACCATTTACAAACCTAAAGCGACGTCTGCTGCCTCCTTCATAGCCTCGATCGTCATTTGGAAAGCTCTTGCCTTCGGCTTCGGTGGTATGTTGGGTCTCCCTGCCTCCTTCTTCTTCGGGCAGTCCTTCAAAACTTGCCCCTCCTCATTACACACGTAACATGCCTTCTGGGTGAGGGTACATTCGTTGGCATAGTGCCCTGGTTTTCCACACTTGTAACAAGTGACTCCCCCGTCACATTTCCCAGTGTGCTTCTTTTTGCATTTGTCACACCACTTCGCTTCTGATCCTCCTCCTCTCGAACCAGACTTCGAGAATCTACTCTTCTTATTGGACTTCGAGGATCCATCAAACTTTCATTTTTCACCAACCTCAACCCTTTCCAGACCCCTTTCTTTCTGTTGGGTCTCCATATTTTTAGCTGCTCGAACAGCTGGTTTCAGTGTAGTTGCCATCTTAACTGTTGAGCCGAAGTCAGCGCGCAATCCATTCGCTAACCTATCAATTTTGGAGAGTTTGGTTGGTACTAGGTACGGAAACAACTTCATCTTCTCTGTGAATGCAGTATCGTAGTCATCAACGCTTATTCTTCCCTTCCTCAAGTTTTGGGACTCATTGTTTAGGTCGATCAGATCTATCTCTGAACAATATTGCATCTTCAACTGTTCCAAGAATTCATCCCATGACAATTTCAGAGCTTCTCCTCGCGGCATTGTATCCGCCAATAGTTTCCACCAGCTCAAGACTCTAGTTTTTAGTTGTCTTACAGCGAAGATAGTTTTCTGCTTCTCGCTGCAGTCGTCGCTTTCAAACACCATCTCCATCTCAGACATCCAATCCATTATCTCCATAGGCTTTGGGCTTCCTAAGAGACTTGGTGGCTTTGCACCCAAGAAATTCTTGTACATCCGCCCATCCTTGTTGTTTCTCATCTCTGGGCCATCCCTTTGCTCACCTTGAGTCCCTACTTGACTCCCTTGTAGTTCCCTTCCTCATATTCCTTGGTAATTGGCTTGGTCAGCTCAACATGTATGGTAGGTTCGTCCTTATTTTCGTGGAACATCTGTCTCATTTCTTCCCTTTGTTTAGCTAGCATAGCCCGAATCATGGCTTGAACTCCAGCCATGGTGACTGGCTCAGGTGCAGCTCCTACTACAACAAGTATTTGTTGAATCACTGGGGTTGATTCCTATTCCCATTCGCATTCCCAGCTCCACTGCGGGTTCTTGTCATTTTGATCTACACACCGAATAAGGTGAATTTAGATCTTTATTTAGGGTAGACGTTTAAATCATCCTTATCACTCCAAAACGGTTATATGCTAGTTCTAATACCGTATTCATACGTTTAGAAACCTAAACACATAAGGTTTCCAGATCCGGTCGGCAACAGACCATAGATCCGAACAAATAACAGTATATCAGGCACAAAGCATTTAGCACATGAAAGCATTTTAGGCACAATTTCTAAAATAAGCTAGTGCTCACATATCACAATCATCGCTTAGCATTCGAAGTCTAAGTTTAGAAATCCTACAAATTCCTAGTTCGCTTAAACTAATGCTCTCATACCAACTGTGACATCCCCAAATCACAGCCAGAAAAGACCGGTCTTTGTTTATACCTTATTTCAAAATCAGAGTAACCTTTTAAAAAAAGAGTTGCAAAATTTGTCCCAAAACAATAATATGATAAAGAGTTATCAAAATCATTTCCTTAGAAATGTATTTCATTAAAAAAACTCAGGATGTCATGTTCGATACAATACATAAGTATAAACAATACAATATAAGCCTTACTACATTATTTCATATCTACATGCCTATATTCGTAATCCCTCATCCCAACACATCACAACTATGATCGAGCGCCACTACTTGTAATACATAAAACTGAGTGGGTCAGGCTTGGGAGCCTGGTGAGCACATAGGGTTTTCAACCCACAATAAATAAGTTTATGAATTTCATCGACCAACAATAACCCGATTACCCGTTCCCGTTATCCTCACATTACGTCCCTAAACACCTATCATAAGGGACCTATCCTAAGGATCATCATCAGGATGGACACTACTGCTAAGGGGGTTCCTCAGCAATAAATGTCCTAAAGGCAACCATGATGGGGATGGAGTACACCGGTGAACACATCGTTCACAACACCTACAGGTTGCGAGCCTACCATCGTTCCACTGGACTGTCTAGAAGAGTCTGTGGTTGTCATCTATACTCTGCTAGATGACTGGATCAAAAACAACAACAACATTGAGGCCTCTCATCATTTTATCACACATCACCTATTACATCTACCCACGTTTTACCCCAACATTTTTGTAGATATAAAATACATATACAATTTAAATCATATTGAACTTGTATAAAACCATTCATCCAGCATAGATAGCAAGTATAAAAATAATATACACACATAGCACGTAATTTATATAAAATACCTCATATCTATGTGTAAGATGAAAGGGACCATGCACTCACTTTAAAAGGCGGTGATTCCATGTGACAACCCAAAATTTTCTATTGCTTTGAATCCTTAGCCAGTTAACCCAAATTAGTATCAGACTTATTCCTGCTATCACTGGGCACCATTTAAAGTCTGTTCAAGCATTCTGAGCTCAATACACTTAAGGAATAAGTGTTGGGGGCTTATCTGCTGAAGCCATAGTACCACGAACGGGCCTAAATCACATTGACCTGGAGTTCACAGCCATCACATGGGAGTTTACGGCCATAAACTCCATGTGGGCCATAAACTCCACTATATAAGGAGAAATATGGCCATTTGTTCATTCCCTCTTTTCCTTTAGGCTCAAATCCTCTCAACTATCATCCCGTTCTTCGTCCCTGATCATCAAAACTCGTAAGTTGCTTGTCCCAACTAGTTGATATACTACTTAAACTAGTGATCTTACATGTTTTCATCCATATTTTTCATGTTTTCGTAGATCTTCAAGTTTCACCAAGAACACACTAGTGTTTTTGGCCAAAATCGACCATTCAAGCTCCTAGATCGTAACAATTCTTATCCTAAGTCATTGTACACTAGGTTTAACACGTTTAGGGCTTAGAAAACATCAAGAAACATGGATGAATGAGAGTTTACAGCCAAGAGATGTTCTTGGGCCATAAACTCCCTTTAAGGGTGCAAAGTTGCCGTTTCCTCCTTCCTTGTGCCCAAAATTCAACCTAGAATCAACCACCATTGAAATAGGGACCTTAAACATCAAAGAAACCATGTCCACATAGATTTTACGGCTGTAAACCCCTAAGGAAATGGTCCTTGGGCTGTAAACTCCATAAAGTGGTCATATGATGCTTCTAACACCCCCTATGGCTTGTATAATTGATTAGAACCTGGCATGCTTAATCTAGGAACAACAAAACATGAAATGAATGGGCAAACATGAGTTTCTGGCCATAAACTCATCTGTTTACGACCGTGAATTCCTCCAAAGGTCCATTTGGAGCCCCAAATCACTTCCTATGCCCTAGATTCGAGTCTAGCTTAATCCCTTGAGTTGTATTAGACTTTTGAACACCCAATGGCACCACTTCCATGAGTTTACAACTGTAAACCCATGGGGAAGTGGTATTGAAACCATAAACACCCCTAGGTACTATTATTTGAGGAGTAAACTCCAAAGTGAGACTATACTCTCCTTAGGTGCTACCCTTAACACTCCTAGCACTTACTTGCTTAATTAGTTATTTAATGACTAATTGGATACTTAAATGTATCATTACTTTTTTAAATAGGATCCGAGTGTGTGGTCAAGTCCTCACTTGACACTTAGCATCCTATACCGTCCGTTCATCCGAATCACCCACGTCAGGTGAGTTCATACCCCTGAATTAACCTTTTAAATGATTTTAAATTCTTTTTAGGGGGGAATACAAGTTGAACTATACAGTTATTAGATAAATCACATATGATTAATAACTATATAGCAAAATAGATTGTGCTTGTCAAACTGCTTTATCCAGCTGAAGGTTTTCAAATCTCGTTTTCAAATTTTGTTTTAAAGTATAAATTTCTCTTTTAGATTATCAAAGATTTTCCAAAGGTTTTCCAATGGTTTTCAAGGTTTGTTTTATAAACTGACATCAAGTAATAATTTCTTATTTTCCAAAGGTTTTACCAAAAGTTTTTTTATGCTTGTATATTGTAAAGTGCATGCCTATATATGTATAGTTACATAAGCAATGTTTGGAGGATGTAGGAAGGATAATTTTTCTTAAATTCCTTTTCCTTGTTTGGATGTGGTTTAGAGTATCGGTTATCCGTCCGAAGGTTGTCTAAACATTGGTTATATATCATGTGTACATATGTAGTCATAAAAGCTCTCTCAACCAGTTCATCTCCTTTGGGTAGCAAGGGCATCATTCCATTCATCATTCATATACCTAAAGCATTAGTAACTATTATATGAATAGTTAGGAGGATAATCTATTTACCCATTCTAATATGAAAAATTCCATAAGAGTTAGTTCATCCGTGAGTCTATACTATTACTATACTACTTTAAATAAAATGTGACGTACTACTTCTTGATACGCCGCTTCCAAGCGCCATCTCCGTGTAACCAGAGTCTCCTGGAGGTAGAGCGGGCGTCATGTGTATAGATCTATACGGTACGGACACTCCCGCATCATGACTGCTAGCTACAGTCCGAGCCGGTAAGGCCCATGGGTGACATATGTCACTATACATCGCAGGACCTGGAGGGTCGTCAAGGATTCCATCGTCAATTAGCATGATTACATACGAGTTCACATTTAACCCTTTTATTATCCGGTTCCTTTGTTTTAGAATTTGCTAGCTGTATCGTTCATTAGATACTGTCTAGAGTCTGTTTTCCTTGTTTTAGACTTTGCTAGCTGTATCATTCATTTGATACTGTCTGGAGTCGATATTCCTTTGTTTTAGACTTTGCTAGTTGTATCGTTAATTTGATATTGTCTGGAGTCTGTGTTCCTTGTTTTAGACTTTGCTAGCTGTATCATTCATTTGATACTGTCTGGAGTCGGTATTCCTTTGTTTTAGACTTTGCTAGCTGTATCGTGCATTTGATATTGTCTGGAGTCTATGCTCCTTGTTTTAGACTTTGCTAGCTGTATTGTTCAATCGATGTTGTCTGGAGTCTGTGCTTCCTTGTCTTAGACTGAGCTAGGCGTATTGTTCATTCAATACCCTCCTGGAGTCTATGTTTTACTTATTTTTAGACTTTGCAATGCTTTCGGCCTGAAGTCTGTGATTTATTTACCTTTAGGCTTTGCACGGCGTCCCGCCCAGAGTCTAGGTTTTATTTACTTTTAAGCCAGCAGTGTTCCTGTTGAGGAAAAATATGATTTTCCCCTTATTAGTTTACTTGAGGCTTTTCTCATAACTCCTTTAAAGTAAAAACTATATTTTGATAATGATAGTACTTTTGGGGAAATTACTCCTTGAACATAAACAAACTGGGTCTTGGTAGAAGACTGCTTTTATTTAGAAAATATAGGATTTTCTGGAAAGAATTCTAATACTTTGTAGATGCTAAATCTTTTAACCTTCATAAGGTTATCTTGAATAAAATTTGTATTTATACTAATGTCATTAAATACTTATGAACTCACCAGCATTTAAATATGCTGATACTCGCTTTCAAAATAACTTGTATTCTTAGGTCATCAACAGACAAGTACATCCCGGGAGCTTTTGCGAAGTCAGTCTAGAACCAAGTTGCATCTATGTTATGTTCTGTATTTACTTTGATGTTGCTATGAAATGTAACCTATGTAAAATTATTACTATTAATGCAATTATTGTTGTACTTTGATTACTATACTGTATATGTTGTGATACTTGACATGACGTCCTCCACCCCAGAACGTATTCCGCCGTTCTTGGTTTTTGGGTGTGACAGATTGGTATCAGAGCATTGTTTATAGTGAGCTCAGTATATCAAAACATAAAAGATATACAACCTATAAATGCATTAGGATAAAACCCTCTGACCAAGAATTATACTTTAAAATATAACCATATTTTACCAAAGTATAAGAACATTCAGAATCTAAATAACCAAACAAAGTATCACAAGAAGAACAAGAATAAAAGTATTCGGATGTTGACCATTACCGTCAAACCTGGGCAGTTATGTAATCGTAGGCTGGAATAAATGTAACCTAATCAACTACATTTATTAGAGATGCAACTCACGTGTGCTTGGGAGTGGTGGTGGTGTTGCAACAAATCGAAAACTTACCATATAGGAATGCTAGAGCCAAACATAAAAGTTTAAATTACAATGGGAGTATTTTAGGATACTAAAAGACTCACATTAATCCTAGAATCATATTCAGAAGTTAAGAGTTAAACAAGTAATTAAAATACAATAGGGGTATTTTAGGATCCATAGATAACCTTGTGTGAAGAACTAAAAAGATCCTGATTGATATACCTACAATTACAAAGTGTGTACTCCCAAGGTCATATATAATGAGGATCTCATAGGCTAAGAATGTGTGGTTTCGCTCTACTTCCTTTTCCTTGTTTGGATGTAGATATAGAGTAGTATCACATATTCGAAGGCCTGTCCGATCTAAGTTATATATGATTTGTATACACTGTGGAATCGTAGCAGGACTTGATTTGGATCATTGAGTGGAATGTTTTAATAATCTCTTAGGATTCTTTAGACATTTCCATTCTCGTGCGAAACCCTTTAGAAAACCTTATACACTTCAGTGATTGACATAAGAGTTGATTCAAACCCAGAAGAGGTTCATTGAGAAGATTTCCAGTTCGGAAATAAATGAACTAGGACGAGACTGTTGAAACCACCGAGTGCCTATACCTTTTAGGGACATCGGTGAGAAATTCACCTGAACTTCCGTGATTTCCAGTCATCCACCATGAAGCGATGACACTCAGGGTCAGGATCAGAAGTAAGGAAATGATGGCACTCAGAGTCAGAATCGAAAGTAAGACGGAGTAGAAATCCAATATGTCTACACGAGAAGAGAACCCTAGGTAACTACCCGAAGAAAACCAACGCCGGTCCCAGTCAGGGATAAGAGGTAGATAGAGGGAGCCAATACATGGAACCCGAGAAGTGTCTTTTCCTCATTATCGTCGTGCTAATACACCCCTAATAATACAATTTAGTGAGTTAGTGATTACACTACTCACACTATGTGCTAGGAAAATCGTTTTTCCCCGTTGCAAGTAATACGATTAGATCGGATCCCAAAACCTTGATTGAGAATGTTTAGCCATAAGTCTTCATGAGCCATTTCTTTCGTGATCTTCGTTCCGACTATCCTCAAATCTTTCCAAATCCGGAGAGAGAATCTCTCCAGTATAAAGATAACTTAGTAGGAACGACTCCCATCTTATGGCTTTCCGATACTCTTACTCCTACCCGATTTCCCAGACTGCATCATAGGGATGTAGGTCGACACTGAGATAACCAATATCCTAGGCACAGGAAAAATTATTGCCTATTATAGTAAGGATAGATACATCTAGAGTTAACCATCGTCTCTCATCGGTTTGTGTTCCTTTTCGTGTAGGAGAAACCATGCCTCCAAAGAAACGTAAGCAACCCGTTGTCAATACACCGACTCTCCTATTTGATGAAGCTATGTTTCAGGCTACAGTCTCAGCAGTCGTAGCAGCTGTCATGGCTCACCTGAATGCTAACAATGCCAACGTTAGCAGGAGCCCTATCGAGAATCTCGATCAAAGCGATGGATAGCAGCAACCAACACTTGCGTACCCTGCCGCCCAAGAACCTCAACCAGATCCACTGAAAAGAAAGTTCACGAGAAAAGAGGAAAGTACCTCGACTCAAGGACCTTCCAAAGGACAACGAGCTGAGGTAGTCAATACCATTGTCAACTCTTCCATCCCGACTTCAAGAAGACCATACCTAGGAAACCTTCCACATTGCAGCAAGTGTAGCTACCATCATGATGGTATCTGTCGAGAACTCCTTTGCGTTCGGTGCAATATGAAGGGGCATACCTCTCGTACCTGCAGAGCCGTGGTTGAGTTCATTACCTCAACCACCAATGTGGCGACCAGTCCAGTATGCCATCTACGTGGTGAGATTGGGCACTTCAAACAACACTGCCCAACTGAAAGGAATAACAAAGGCGCAGGAGGAATCTAACCCTAATACCTAGGGAGAAGCATCAAGGAACCTGGTAGAATTTTGGTACGTCTCTCAATCCTAAATAACTAACCGAAAACATTAAATGATTAATTCTAATTGTAATTTCTCGCTCGTTAAGGTGAAAGTCGCAACACTGTTGTAAATATTAAAAATCCAATAGGTAAAGCTATAATGGCTCGATATATATATATATATATATATATATATATATATATATATATATATATATATATATATATATATATATATATATATATATATATATACACGTTAAGGCCACATATAATTAAGATTGATAGACCTCGAGTGACTGATGCTGCCTTATTTCATGTTCCTCGTTGGGTTGTGGATTTAGGCCGGAGTCGCTCAGTCAACAATCCTTTCCACCTTAATTATACATGACTAGTGTATACTAGGCGATTATAGAGAGGCCTTGTGGGAAATCCATTCAGGAATAGTACATTATTCCGAAACATCAGGATCCCATATTGTCCGCGTTGATTCTATCAGTCCAAGTATCCGCGATAGTGATACCATGGACAAAACTCGAGACGCTAAGAACTTGTGTGCCCTGTTCAGCATATGGTCCTATCGATCATTATCTCATATCATGTCAATGTTGGATAAACTCGACACTGCCGTCAATCATGGTTTGACTTGGTGCGACCATGTGAGAATTCCTAGTGCTGTGTAAAGAGAACTTTCACCATAGCCTATGCATCAAATAATGATTCTTCCGAAACTAATGAGAAAACCTAATGCGAACCGTCAGTCGTCTCTCTTATCCAAACCTTCCAAAATACCCAGGAGAAGGGTATCACGTGTTGTTTATCAACCCCTCCTTAGACAGATAGAACCTGAATCAGAATACACTGCAGGTATTCCAGAAGACGATTACCACCCGAACCCTACACGGTAGATCCCTCCGAAAGACCCTTAGCACCTCTCAATCAGATACGTGAATCAAGAGAAAGAACTCATGGAATTAACTTGCTACTACTAAGTATATGCATTAGAGTAGTATATAATTTAAATCAATAAGATTTAAGATGTGTGCTTCCTCCCTACCCCCTATTCCCTGTTTGGTTGTGGGTCTTGAGTGGGGCCACACATCTGAACACCCTGTCGATCTCAACTATATACGACTTGCATACACCGAGTATTAGTGATTAATCCAAGTATGAGCTCTATCATGAACAGTATAATGCGACCATTCATCCTTTCCCCCGTAGAAAAGGAGCTAGAGTCAAGAAAAACCGTTGTGGGTTGAGCTACTAAAATGACCACAAATTCGAACTTTGTTGTCATCCCGGTTGAGCCGACATAGTAGCTAACACCCTCGGTTAGGAAAAGTAACTCGAGTCATAAGAGTCAAACAGTGACTACGACCATCCATTCACGCGTAATCCCACAAATTAAGCATCTTAGAGAGATCCTGGAAACCTGAATGTTATGACAGGTTAAACTTTGAGAGAAGTGCATAAGGCATATCAAATGTTCTGAGTAACGGAGCCCTATACTCTCTAGATTGAGAAAAATCAGAAACACCAGAAGAGCAGTTGTAAGTAATACTCGCACCAGACACTTCTTTCATCCAGTTACAGACGAGTAGTGCATAGGACACCGCCTCCTTACGAAAGAGACGTCACCGTCGCCCTGTAGACGGTAGACTGCATTCTCCAAAGTGATACTAGAATACTAAGGAGCACATGACCACCTACGCTACCAAGAATACTTGAATAAAGTAAAATGGTATGTTGTGTTAAGCCTTATAACCCAAATCATGAAGAAATTGTAGACTCGACTCTAGTCCAGGTGTTAGTCGATGAGTTATACGAGAAACACACGCTTCCTACGATCTGGAGAGAGCCGACCCATCGAAGAATGGATAGTTCTTAGAAATGTGTGAGACTATTAGGTGTTCCAAAGAATACTATCTCAAACGAAATGGTAGAACCACCTCCGGAAATAGTCCAACACTTCATAAGATCTCTAAAGGCTAAGTTAGCCCTGATCAGAGAGTACTATACATGAAACAACAAAGTGAGTAAGAGCATGATTCTTTCTGTTTAGAGATCGTGCTAAGAAAGCATCTATTAGATGATTATAAAAAATTTAAATTTTCTAAGCATCGACTAGTAGAACCCCTCTATCTCACCGACTTCGAGAGTTTCCGTTAGAAACACCTCAAGATCTAGAAGTGCATGTCCATTTCGCACTAGGTTAGATAGATGTCACGTAACCAATAGAGGCTAGAACATAGCCGATACATCCGATAATCCAGAAAACCTCCGAAAGCCAACCATTAAGAAGTACGAATCCAGAGACGATCCGCGCCTTCTAAGAACCAAACCGGAGAATACACCCCCCCCCAGTATGAAGGAACTTTTATAAACTTCAGAATGGCGATCACATCGAGGGATGATCAAAGCATGTAAGTACATTATGATCTAAGTACTAAAAAGCTCTATCTTCCCAAGAGTTTAGGACCATCTGAGGTTCTCGATAAGGATTGGTCTAACCCCCATCAGACTTCAACTACCTTTGAAATTACGTGAAATCTACCCAAACCTATCCACATCTTAGACTTGAAGAAGTACCTATCCGACGTGACTCTCGAAACCCCCCTCTCGTCAAGATCGAAATCAATGAGAGCCCAACTTCGTGAAAGAACTTGTAGTAATCACGAACCGAGAGGTCAAGCGAACGAATCGAATCCACGTTCCAATCGTGAAGGTTACCTAGTACGCCAAGCGAAGCCCTGAATTCACTTGGGTGCATGAGGACCAACCGAGTAGGAAGTACCCTCACCTCTTTACTCGGTTATTCATATCTACTTCCTGGACTAAACTCTAAATTTCGGGATGAAATTCCCTCTAACGGGGGGATGATGTGACAACGCAAAATTTTCTATTGCTTTGAATGCTCAGCCAGTCAACCCAAATTAGTGTCAGGCTTATTCCTGCTATCACTTGGCACCATTTAAAGTCTTTTCAAGCATTCTGAGCCCAATACACTTAAGGAATAAGTGTTGGGGGTTTATCTTCCGAAGCCATAGTACCACGAACGGGCCTAAATCACATTGACTTGGAGTTCACATCCATCACATGGGAGTTTACGGCCGTAAACACCATGTGGGTTGTAAACTCCACTATATAAGGAGAAATATGGCCATTTGTTCATTCCCTCTTTTCCTTTAGGCTCAAATCCTCTCAACTATCATCCCATTCTTCATCCTCGATCTTCAAAACTCGTAAGTTCCTTGTCCCAACTAGTTGATATACTACTTAAACTAGTGATCTTATGATGTGTATTTTTAATGCACTGGTTTTTTTATTTATAAGTCCTAATTTGTCGCATTTAAACCACACCTTACAGGCAGTGAACCCGATCAAGTATAGTATAGCTTTGATAAGCAAGGGAGTCGAACACAAGGGGAACGGTGGTGAATTAATTTAAAATATTTGATTATAGGTTACAAAACACACAAAAGCAGTAAAGAAATGGTTTATTAAATCTCAGACGAACAATTAATTAACAAATCTCGATAAACTAACAGAGAAACAAATCTCTTCAAGTACTTTGGTTTAGATAAATTACACCTTAAAAGCATAGACAATTGCATATACAAATTCATTTATTCATGTTCACCGATTCCTAAAATGATTAGATTCGCATTCACTATTACTAATCCTTAAGCAAACAATTCAATTCAAACAGTGATCAGTTGATTAAACTAACATGTTTCCTAGTGTTCAGTTCGTATCAAGAAGACTTGTAATAATTGTTAATCAAATTGGTCGTTCAATTAACCTCTTGTTGATGGTCATCAAACAAGGCTCACACATTAGCTTACTTATTTCCAAGTTAATCCTAGTTTCACATTCGCTATTCCTAGACTTATAATCTTGATGGTCATCAAAGTGATCAGATACAAGCAATCAAGCAGATGTTCATACAACTTAATTTACTTGACAATTAACAGCAAATAATTATCATTAACACATAAGGATCTTTTAACAAGCTTGGCAAGATAAATTAAACATAAACAAACAATTTAATCTAGCAATTAATCTATAAATCAAGGTTTGATTCAATCATAAACACAAAGTAAAAGGTTTTAACACCTAAATAAGAAACTAAACACATAATAGTGTCACAATGGAATGCAAAACATGGTCACATTAACAACCCATATGGTTACCGACATGTATCCACTCTCCAATCCTTCCGATCTCCGCTCCCGTTAGCTTAACGGCCTTCAGGCCGCCTTCTACACCCTCAAAACGGCTTAACAGAAGTTAATTATCGACTAAATTAGGTTAGAAATCGAATCCCCCCTCTGGTTAGCTGATAATCGCTTTTTATAACCCTTGGAACCAACTTACGTACATTGGGCGTAAGTCGGATTACGATGGGCGTAGATAGAAGTGTATCGCGATAAGGAAGTCCGGATGCAAGCCGTTACGCTGGGCGTAACCATAAACTATGCTAGGCGTAATTCGTGTTTAAGCATTACACTAGTAATTACGTTGGGCGTAATTGAATCCTTCAACATTTTTTCTTTCTTATAGCTTCTAAGCCCTAATTCCTCTCCACTCTTTTCTTTTGCGCTTTATCGACAACCAATAGCTGCAAATCATAATTCAAAGTATTATAAGTACTTTTTGGCTATAAAAGAGAATAATAAAGGCTAAAATATTAAGATATAATGTATAAATATATATATATATATATATATATATATATATATATATATATATATAAATACACATATCATCTTACATGTTTTCATCCATGAAATTCATGTTTTCATAGATCTTCAGGTTTCACCAAGAACATACTAGTGTTTTTGGCCAAAATCGACCATTCAAGCTCCTAGATCATAAGTACTCTTATCCTAACTCATTTTACACTAGGTTTAACATTTTTAGGGCTTAGAAAACATCAAGAAACAAGGATGAATGAGATTTTACGACCAAGGGATGTTCTTGGGCCGTAAACTCCCATTAAGGGTGCAAAGTTGCCCTTTCCTCCTTCCTTGTGCCCAAAATTCAACCTAGCATCAACCACCATCGAAGTAGGGACCTTAAACATCAAAGAAACCATGTACCCATAGATTTTACGGCTGTAAACCCCTAAGGAAATGGTCCTTGGGCCATAAACTCCATAAAGTGGTCATATGATACTTCTAACACCCCTATGGCTTGTATAATTGATTAGAACCTGACATGCTTAATCTAGGAACAAAAAAACATGAAATGAATGGGAAAGCATGAGTTTACAGCTGTAAACTCATCTGTTTACGACCGTGAACTCCTCTAATGGTCCATTTGGAGCCCCAAATCACTTCATATGCCCTAGATTCGAGTCTAGCTTAATCTCTTGAGTAGTATTAGACTTTTGAACACCCAATGGCACCACTTCCATGAGTTTACATCCGTAAACTCATGGGGGAAGTGGTATTGAAACTATAAACACCCCTAGGTACTATCATTTGAGGGGTAAACTCCAAAGTGAGACTATACTCTCCTTAGATGCAACCCTTAACACTCCTAGCACTTAAAATAAGGTGTTTTCTTGAGTTAGAGGGTCCTTACTTGCTTAATTAGTTATTTAATGACTAATTGGATACTTAAATGTATCATTACTTGTTAAATAGGATCCGAGTGTGTGGTCAAGTCCTCACTTGACGCTTAGCATCCTATACAGTCCGCTCATCTGAATCACCCACGCCAGGTGAGTTCATACCCCTGAATTAACCTTTTAAATGATTTTAAATGCTTTTAAGGGGGGGGGGGGGATAAAAGTTGAACTATACAGTTATTTGATAAATCACATGTGATTAATAATTGTATAGCAAAATAGATTTTGCTTGTCAAACTGCTTTATCCAGCTGAAGGTTTTCAAATCTTGTTTTAAAGTATAAATTTATCTTTTAGATTATCAAATATTTTCCAAAGGTTTTCAAGGTTTGTTTTATAAACTGACATCAAGTCATAAGTTCTTATTTTCCAAGGGTTTTACCAAAAGTTCTTTTATGCTTGTATATTGTAAAGTGCATGCCTATATACGTATAGTTATATAAGCAATGTTTGGAGGACGTAGGAATGCTAATTTCGCTTAAATTCCTTTTCCTTGTTTTGATGTGGTTTAGAGTATCGGTTATCCATCCGAAGGTCGTCTAAACATTGGTTATATATCATATGTACATATGTAGTAATAAAATCTCTCTCAACCAGTTCATCTCCTTTGGGTAGCACGGGCATCCTTCCATTCATCATTCATATACTTGAAGCATTAGTAACTATTATAGGAATAGTTAGGAGATTCTATTTACCCATTCTAATATGAAAAATTCCACAAGAGTCAGTTCATCCGTGAGTCTATACTATTACTATACTACTTTAAATAAAATGTGACGTACTACTTCTCGATACGCCGCTTCCAAGCGCCATCGTCGTGTAACCACAGTCTCCTGGAGGGAGAGCGGGCATCATGTGTATAGATCTGTACCTGACGGACACTCCCGCATCATGACTGCTAGCTACAGTCCGAGCCGGTAAGGCGCATGGGTGACATATGTCACTATACATTGCAGGACCTAGAGGGTCATCAAGGATTTGATCATAAATTAACATGGTTACATACGAGTTCACATTTAACCCTTTTACTATCCATTTCCTTTGTTTTAGACTTTGCTAGCTGTATCGTTCATTTGATACTGTCTGGAGTTTGTGTTCCTTGTTTTAGACTTTGCTAGCTGTATCGTTCATTTGATACTATCTGGAATCGGTATTCCTTTGTTTTAGACGTTGCTAGCTGTATCGTTCATTTGATACTGTCTGGAGTTTGTGTTCCTTTTTTTAGACTTTGCTAGCTGTATCGTTCATTTGATACTGTCTGGAGTCGGTATTCCTTTGTTTTAGACTTTGCTAGCTGTATCGTGCATTTGATATTGTTTGGAGTCTGTGTTCCTTGTTTTAGACTTTGCTAGCTGTATCGTTTAATTGATGTTGTCTGGAGTCTATGCTTCCTTGTCTTAGACTGAGCCAGGTGTATTGTTCATTCAATACCCTCCTGGAGTCTATTTTTACTTATTTTTAGACTTTGCAAGGCGTTTCGCCTAAAGTCTATGATTTGCTTACCTTTAGGCTTTGCAAGGCATCGCGCCCAGAGTCTAGGTTTTATTTACTTTTAAGCCAACAGAGTCTAGGAAAAATATGATTTTCCCCTTATTAGTTTACTTGAGGCTTTTCTCATAACTCCTTTAAAGTAAAAACTATATTTTGATAATGATAGTACTTTTGGGGAAATTACTCCTTGAACATAAACAAACTGGGTCTTGGTAGAAGACTTCTTTTATTTAGAAAATATAGGATTTTCTGGAAAGAATTCTAATACTTTGTAGATTCTAAATCCTTTATCCTTCATTAGGTTATCTTGAGTAAAAAGTGTATTTATACTAATCTCATTAAATACTTATGAACTCACCAGCATTTAAATATGCTGATACTCGCTTTCAAAATAACTTGTATTCTCAGGTCATCGATAGACAGGTACATCCCGGGAGCTTTTGCGAAGTCAACCTAGAACCAAGCTGCATCTATGTTATGTTCTGTATTTACTTTGATGTTGCTATGAAATGTAACCTACGTAAAATTATTACTATTAATGCAATGGTTGTTGTACTTTGATTACTATACAACATATGTTGTGATACTTAACATGACGTCCTCCACCCCAGAACGTATTTCGTCGTTCTCTGTTTTGGGGTGTGACATTCCGAACTCAGACAGCGCTTCGCTTCTTAAAAATAATTTCCTTCGACGAAACCTAGTATTATTACCACTAGACTCTAGTCTATTATTCACCGAGACTAATTAATAGTCTAGCTATTATAACTATTATATAAGCGTTAAAAAAAATACTTATATAACCCATAATAATAGCCCACATATTTATTATAAGTTCCTAATAACGTTACTATAATTAAATAAAAGCTATATTAAAAATAGCATATGCGTAGCTCACTTACAACGGGTTTTATAGAAAACCAGGCTTTGCTTGGAGCAGCGTTCCCGAGCCAAAAAGCTCTTCTTCTCGGAGCCGTCGAGCACTCCGGGCCTTCCGCCTCGTGCTGGGGAGGTTCCCTAGGCTTTTCGGGGGATTTCGGGGCTAGAGAGAGGTTCTAGAAAGAGAGTAAAGAGAAGAAAGAATGGGAAAGGTGTGAAGAAAATGAGGGTGGGAGAGGTGGTATTTATAGGGTGAAATGTGGCTGAACTTGGTGCCACATATCACCATCTGGTGGCAAGCCTTGGGGAGAAAACAATGACCAAGATTGTGCCACGTCACCCATTTTCGCACAGTACACTTCCGACTTCTAAAATTCGTAACTTTCACATACGATCTCCATTTCGGACGTTCTTTATATCCACACGTAGGTAAAAATAAGATCTACAACTTTCATTTTGACTTCGTCGGCTAATTCTCGACCAATCTTAAATTTAACAGTACGAGGAGATTATATTGTTAATGTTCGCGTAAAATTCATAACTTTGAGTACGGACTCTGTTTTCGTCTGTCTTTTTACCGTTGAGTTCCTATTCATGAGATCATCAATTCACATTTAGGTTGTGTAGGCCAAAAACCGCTCGATCTAAAATTCGAGTTTCGGGCTATACACTACTAAGCCGAAACTTTGAAAAATCATAAATTCCTCATACGAAGTCAGATTTGGGCGTTCTTTTTATGGACACTCTCGGTTTAACGTATTCTATGACTTTTGTTTAGATCATTAAGGCTAAAACTCACTCTATCGTAAATTCACTATTTACGCTTTGCGGTATCATGTCGGTTCCATCGCGAAACTTCGACGGGTCATAACTTCTTCGTTACAACTCGGATTCGGCGTTCTTTATATCTCCGGAATCCTTGTTTCTACCACTACAACTTTATGTAAAGATATCGGGTTTATCTCACATTTTAATTTTGACGCTTATTTTTATCCTTTATTTATTATAAATTTTTAAATGAGTAATAAGCACATAAATAAACATAATTCACATAATACTCAAATATTTCATTTTTTATTATTTCAGAAAGAGTTACAATAGTTGACCTAGACTATTACATTGTCTAAAAATGCTTAGCCCCGAAACCCGGACGTTACACCTTCGCCTTTCTGCGGTCATCTGAAGTACCTAAAACTATATGTCAATGCTTAGTGAGTTTTCCTAAAGTACCAACACATAACCACATAACATATATACAATAAAGCATGTAATGGGTCCATAGCTAAAGACTATGTTACCCCTGAGCCCACAATATAAGTCTGTCTTGCCCTCAGGCCCACAGCTTATGTTAAGCTTGCTCCCTGACCAGATCAATCATCAGACCGAAATACTATCAAGCCCTTAGTATGATTTTAGCATACCACCTGGTCCTCAACTCATATCCGGAATGCTTATGAGCCCTCAGTATGCGTCTGGCATGCCCTACCAGGATCTCAGCTCATATCTAGAATGCTCCAGGGTTTTTTAGCTACTGAACGGAATAATACAACCTCAACCCACTACAATATGTCGGCATATCACAGATAATAAGTATATACAAATAATCATGCAACATAATCACAGGTAGTCCTACAGATATACTAGGCTATCATATCAATAACTAGCATAATCATGTATATCTATTCCATACTCATCATATAATTGAATATCATGATATCAAACCAATAGGTCGGCCTTGGTGCCTTACACCTGTAAGTGCGGTGAGGAAAACTCACCTCGCAAACTGAACAGAAACTGATGAGGTCTCGATTCTGAATCTCGACTCTCTTGTCTGTTGGGTTTTATGTACTATAACACTCATATGGTTCACATACAAGCCTAATGCTTTGGATCTAAGTTTTCTCTAGTTGAGTTATACATGCAATAAAATTATCCAAAGCATGAAATCTATAACTAGCAACAATTTGGGATTTGCAAAATAAAAAACTAGTTAGATGAATACCTCTATATTGTAGCTTGTAGAACTTGGCCTTCCAAGAGCTTAGCACCTCAAGCGTGATGCCTCTAACGTGTCACAAACACCATAAACAAATGGAGGACTTTGAGAGACATGCAAGAACCACCAAAACCGGCTAGGGTTTTTCTTGGATTTCCTAGGGTACCGATTTTGGAGCTAAGGGTTACATTTTATAGTATGAAATTCCTACACTTTCAACTTGTAAACCCTAATCCACTTCCTTGGGCCTTTAATCCAATAATACATATGATAGCCTTTTGGACTAACTCTTCATGGGCTCTCACATAAACTTAGTCCAATACTAATCATGGATCTTTAGCCCAAACTATATGTATCACTGATTTACTTAATTAGTCTCCATTAATTTAATTAGTCTCTTTCGATCACTAAATTAATTCCAAATTAATTCATGATCAATACCAATTAAATAATATAATTTTTTAATTAATATATTATACTTATAATATATTAATAAATCACAAATAACCTCTTTCTCATATATCCATCTTATCATATTGTTTAATAGCCCGTTATTTCGAGTCAACAAAAGTCAATAAAACTCAGGAAAAACTAATGAAAGTCAAACAATGGTCATATATTTAAAAACCATTTGATTTATATATAATTATGTGCTTTTAGTAAAGAAATCAAAATGCCTCAAATCCGAAAAATCTCGTATAGGACACTAGTCTTGGACCGAAATCACCATTTGGTGATTTCATGCGAGACTGAAATCCCTTTCTGTCAGGATCGCAATCATGCGAAGGAGCCCACTTTGGACCGCAAACTTCCTGGCTACAAACCCTTTTCGGTGGGACCTTTCTAGACCAAAACCCCTCTTAAATATATAGATATTTATGTATTTAAGTTACCAATGTGATTTAATCCACATTCCAATGTAAACATCTCATCACATTTTATCCCTATTTACATGTTCAATCAAAAACACCACTTCATTCTTACACTCTAGACCAAAATCTCGCATATTTCTCCCACGAACACATTCGAAATCCTCTCAAGTATCATCCGAAATCATGATCCAATCTTCTTATTACCAACCAAAAACACCCTAATCTCCTTATTTCCACCAAGAACAATCTTCACATCTTCAAGCAACTGAAAACGTCTATCTTACCTTCGATTGATTTCTAAGACTTCTTTTTGTAAGTGATTCTTACATAATTCACTATTATATAGCATATTTACTATTATTTCCTCTACTTATACACAGACTATATGTGTTAAAAACTATTAGGATACAAATATTTATACGGGTTCTAACTTATGGATCATCAGTACTGCATCGTATCCCAACGCGAATACTCACTTAAGGTGACTTTATACCCCTACGTGTTACCATTTTCAAATGTTTTTAGGGGGGGAATACAAGTAAAACACAAAGTATTTTGTGTTAACAATTAAAAACAATTACAAATCATTTCAAGCTATTTAATGCCTTTAAAAACTATGTCAAATCGTTTAAAATTCATCTCAACTATTGAAATTGCTGCTTTTATTAAACTATATATATATATATATATATATATATATATATATATATATATATATATATGTGTGTGTGTGTGTGTGTGTTTGTGAGTGTGTGTGTGCGTGTGTGTGTGTGTATAATTAAGATTTAATCGGCTTAGGACTAGTGTTTTTGCCTTACCTCCTGAACCTTGTTCGGTTGTCGGCGTAGGGTAGGATCACTTGTTCGATTGTATTTTAAACTTTAATTATACATGCCATATATATATATATATATATATATATATATATATATATATATATATATATATGAGTATATAACTTATTTCAAAAATTTTGAACCCTTTTGTATATGCGAGCAAAGGGGTATTTCCTGAATCATTTTCATTACAGATAGAACAACTAATAAACTATTATAGGTATAGTTTATGGAACAAATCACACTATTTTCTATTTCAAAGGATACATCACATGAATAATTATTTAAGTATAATTACTTTCCGTGACGAGCATACTATTCATTTACAAGAATAAGAAAACATACACATACTATACATAAACAAGTTAATACCAAGATGTGAGCCACTACTTCATGGTACCTACTAGAGTACATACTAAAAGTCCTAAATTATGATTAGAGTCTCCTGGAGGGAGAGCGTGAATTTATGTATAGATCTCTACGGGACTGACAATCCCGCACCTAAGGTGTTAGCTATAGTTAGACTGGCAGGTATGGGGTGACAAATATCATAACATTCTGACGCCCGAAGAACGTAGTGCATGCCACTAGTCATTTTAGTATGGTTATAATTTCACTCATAGTAAACTATTAACTAAAAATTTTGGTTTATCAAGACAAACATCACTTCAATGGTTTTATTTTAAGTAATAAGACTACATATCATTGCATTCCAGTACATACACATGAAAGGTTTCATACTAGTACGATACAATATTTTCTAGCAAAGATAGCATATATTTATGGAAAACCTACACATATATAGTACTATTCAACTATAAAACTACACATATACTATTTCGGAGTACAACAACATACATACATTTTGTTCTTAAGTCCTAAGACTACATTTCATTTACTATAGAAAATATTGGATTCTCTAGAGAAACACACTAACATTTTCATGGAACAAAAGACAGATTTCTAATACTAAATGCTTATGAAATCACCAACTTAAATGTTGATAGTCTCTTTTCAAAATAAATTTTATTCTCATGGAACCAGTAGATAGGTACACTCACTCAGGTTTTTGAGACGACATTTTCAAGACTCGTCTTTTATTTTGTCTATACACTTTGATTTCATACAAACAATACGAAGAATACAAATATATTTACTATATTTTCAATACCATGGTTGTTGTTTCTTGTTTTAATATTATTCATTGTTATGATATTGTACATGACATCCACTGCCCCTGAATGTTTCAGTCATCTCGGTTTGGGGGTGTGACAGATTGGTATCAGAGCATTGTTTATAGTGAGATAAGTATGTCAACCCATATAAGATATACAACTATTAATATAATGGGAGTAAAACACTCTAACCAAGAGTTATACTTTTTAAATATAATAAATATTTTATTAAAGTATATATACATACATACATACATACATACTGTGACAACCCGATATTTCGAGACAATGTAATGTAAAACCAATCAAATTTAGGTCAAAATATAACTTTCCTAAAATATTATTTGGGTTAAATAAAGTAGTAGGAATCGTATCAAGGTTTACATACATATAAAGAACCCTAAAATCCGAGTTATAACGAAGAAGTTATGACCTACCGAAGATTCTCGGCAAAACCGGCAACACCGATAAAACGAAAAATGCGAAGTTTCAATACAATAGTTTTCAGCCTTAAGTATCTAAATGAAAGTTATAGATAACCTCAAACCGTGAGCGTACATAAAAAGAACGTCCAAATCTGACTTCGTATGAGAAAGTTATGATTTTTCCAAGATTCGGGTATAGCAGTAGACAGCTAAAAACTCGAAATAGAGCTCGAGATACTTTTTACCAAAACAACCTAAATGAGAATCTAAGGTCTCAACATTAGTAGCGCAACGGCGAAAGGTCTGACGAAAACGGACATCGGATGAAGAAGTTATGGATTTTTAACAAAATTTTCGTGTCCCGGCCCGTTAAAAATAAATAATTAAAAATAAAGTCAAACTTAGCCAATGATGTCTAAACGAGAGTTGTAGATCATGTTTTTAGCTACGCGTGCATATAAAGAACGTTGAAAACGGAGGTCGTACGCGAAAGTTATGGATTTTACAAGTTCGGGGTCCAAAATCCGAGGCAGTCAGGCCCCCCACGACGTGGCACAAGCTTGCCGCAACCCGACAAGTGACTGAGGGCGTCCAATCAATGGAAGAGGATAAGTTTGACTCCCCACGACGTGTCCATACCTTGCCACGACATGGCACACCCCAAAAACGCCCCTATAAGTAGATTTCAAGGGTTCCGAGCTCCATTGCTCAGTTCCTTTCTTTCTCGCGCCGAAACTCTGCGTTTAAGCCCCCAAGACCCTCCCAAAGCCCCGGTTTTCACCTTCAAGTCCCGAAGGAAGGTTTTATGTTCCCGAGATTCCTGAGATTCCTGAGAATCCCGAGATTTCCCGCGTTTTCAACTCTTCCTGTCGAAGTTCTGCTCGATTCCTCTCTCGACTACTTCAAATCAACCACTTCAATCAAGTGAGTTCATACCCCTTAACTAATGTTTTAATTTACTTTTAAATGTTTAAGGGGGGGGGGCGAATACAAGTAGAATCATGCTAGTATTATATCAATCACATGCGATTAATAAGTAGAATTACGCTAGTTATTACATCAATCACATGTGATTAATATAGAGCATTCAAAAGATTTGGCTACTCATTAGCCGTTTTACCAAACAGTTTTCCTTCAAATGATTTTTATAAACATTTTATATGTTTTATTACACTGTACATCTTACTCGGTACATTACCTTTCAAACTTATTTACAACTGTGTTTCAATCAAATGTTTCCTTATACTCAAAACTGTTTTATCATACTTATGCCTTCAAATTGTTTTATAGATCAACATCAAGTCGATCTTTTCTTAAAATAATATTTATGTTTCAAATGTATTACAAAATTTATTTACGCTTTTATATTATAAATTGCATGCCTCTCTATATGTATAGTTATATAAGAAATGTTTAAAAGACTTAGGAAGGCTATCCACCCTATTTCCTTTTCACGCCTTGAGATGTGGTCTGGTGGGATATTGGGTATTCATCCGAAAGTCGTTTAAATATTAGTTATATATCATGTGTACATATATATTCATAAAAGGTCTTTCCAGTTCATCCCATGCCCTTAAGTAGTAAGGGTATACATCCATGACCATACGTACCAGTTAGACTGCTAGTAAACTACCATATGGGTAGTTTAGGAAGATACTAGAACCGTTACTAGAACGCGATATCATACAATGATTCAGTTCATTCATGAGTCAATACTTTCTAGAACATTACATATACAACTATACTAGGACTAGAACATATACAACTATACTAGGACGAGAACATATACAACTATACTAGGAAGAGAACATATACAACTATACTAGAACGAGAAACATTACCCTTACATTAATACGTTAACAACTGTGATCCACTGTATCGGAGCATGCCTTAAACGTCATGGCCCGAGTTGTAGCCAGAATTCTCTTGGAGGGAGAGCATTGAGTTTGCGTATAGATCTATACTGGATTGACAATCCTACACCTTGCTGCTAGCTACAGCCGGACCTGCAGGTCTGCGGGTGCCAAACGTCATTCCGTTATTTCGACCGTTCTTTATGTCGTTGTTATTAGTTGATAGTACGGTGCAATTATCACATTATACCTTAATATAAATCCGGTTTAAGGTAGTTAGTACAACAGTAGTTCCTATAATACAAAACTACAGTACTACAATGATTTACCCATTACATTTTTAGCGATAACCTCACTTAAACTTTAATGTACAAACTATATTTTGTTAAAAGATAGTTACACTTGGGAATTTACACACTTTTACATCAAACGAGCATACAAAACAGTTAAGCCTTGGTAGAAGGCTACTTTAATAGAAAATATAGGTTTTTCTGAGAGATTCAAACTTTTTCAAATTCTTACAATACATAGACTTACAAATTCTTACATACAAATTAAGACACTAAATACTTATGATCTCACCAGCTTCAAAGCTGATACTCGCTTTCAAAATTACTTGTATCCTCAGGTCATCATAGACAGGTACCGATGCAAGGAGAAAGGAAGATGGAGCTTGTTCAAGACTTATCTTTCATTTTGATTTATGCTTTAGTGTTTATCAAAATTTGATAGAATACAATTGTATAATAATTATTTTATTAATGCAATAGATGATGTTGTTGCTTGTTTACTACTTTACACTGTTGTTGATATTATACATGACGTCCTCCGCCCTAGAACGTTTCCGCCGTTCTCGGTTTTAGGGTGTGACAGATTGGTATCAGAGCATTGTTTATAGTGAATTAAGTATATCAACCCATAAAAGATATACTAACTATAAATACATAAGGGATTAAAAATACTCTGACCAAGAGTTTATACTTTAAATAGTAAAATATTTAAGTAAGTATACATGCTGCATTCATACTAAAACCAGTGTCACTGGGACAGTACAAAAGAATTACGATTGTTGGACAACACAAGTGGGCTTAGAAACATATGGTCAAAACTGGGAAGATATAGCCTGATCACCTATATTATCCGAGGGTTGACTAGCATGTGCCTAAGCTTAAGTGTGTGGTTGCAACAATGCTAAAATCTTACCAACCTTACCACAATGAGAACAATAGAACATAACATTAAATTTTAAAATACTATAGGAGTATTTGGTGTTACTAGAAGTACTTTATACTTGAGAACTAAAACGGGATCTTCATTTCTAAGTTGATAGTTGATAAGTGGATACACTAAGGCTATATGTAATTAGGATGTTATAGACTTAGAATCTGTGATAAGATTGCCTTACCCCTATTCTGTGTGAATTTGGAAATTAAGGTCACTTATTCGAAGGTCTATCCTGTTTAGATTACACATAGCTGGTATGCACTTCACAAATAGCGATGTAACTAATGAATGTTTTCTAAATAATTATCTAGATAGCTCGTCTAATAATTATTCTCTTACCCTTAAATTCTCGCATAGAAAACATAACTGGACTCCATCCCCTCGAAAACCAGTACCTTCCAAAATGAAGTCATAGCTGGTTGGTTTGGAGAATAACCAGAGAATGATCATCCTTTTCCTCTTGAATGATCACCATGATGAAGACTTTTCGTATGATGCTAACTCCGAAGCAGAGGTTGAAAACCTACCCCGAGCAGCTCCCTTTCCAATTCCTAACCCTCGTCCGGCTTTTTCATGGCCCGACCCTGAGTGAGTGAAATGCTTGGAAATATGGAGCCAAGGACAAGATCAATCTATGCTATTTGATGGCGACCGAAGCTTTTCCGACTTGAGCAATGGGGGCTCAGCAGATAGAGTCTTGCCAATCTTGGTCCGCAGAATGGACCGAAAGGAGATTCAAGGCAGGACAGCCCTAAATCAGATTACAGAAGTAGTCGCCTATGCTAGAATGCATACCCTCCGCACCGTTCGTCTAGAAGATGCTCACGAGAGGTCAGAGAGAAACCATGAAACCCTACTGCAAGCACTGGCTGAATCACGAGCTGAAGTCATAGGGCTCTGAGTACGCCAGATGGTGTACGAAAGACACCTACTTGACATGGAACGTCAATTAGCTGAACTAAGAGTTCACCAGAGTGATGACCGTCACCAGTAGTAGACGCTTTACTTTATTTCCTTATAAAGAAGAATCGTAATTTTCTGTCTATACTTGATGTGGCATTTTCTAGGAAATTTTCTTGTTCCGTAAGTACTTTAGCTAGGTCTTTAGGCTGTCAGGAACTATCTTCTGTGGATATGATGTAAGACCTTTACAAGGTCATTTTCCAGAATCCTTACATCGTGAATATCAAAGATATTGACAGTCGGCTAACTTCTGTGTCATTCTTCATTCAAGTACTCTTATCATACTTTCATTGGAGTCTATATGAAACATGATTCAGTCAAGTCATTCGACTATAGCAATTTATCTCCAGAGACACTTCCAAGCCTCTTTTCGTGGTTGGAGCTTGTTATTCACCAACCCATGATACCTCAGCTCGAACGACAAACGCCTTGCGACCATTCTACGAACATACTCCCATTCCGTACTAGGACTGCATCATAGGGATGTAGGTCAAACCTTCGCGAACATATTTTCATTCTTTACTAGGACTGCATCATAGGGATGTAGGTCAAACTTTCGAGATCATACTCTTACTCTTTTCAAGAATAATCTAAGTACATCAAGGGTCAACCAGAATCACTCACAAAATCTTTATTCTTTCGTATTAACAAAATCATGTCGTCATCCGGAAACAACCAGCCAAGCAATGAGACCTCTACTTTTCCTATGGACGCCGCTACCTTTCAAATGGCAGTTACAGCTGCCGCAGTGGCTTCCGTAACCGCGGTTCTTGCGCACCGTAGCGCTAACAGCACAGTCAATGCTACTGATGGGAATGAAGTTTCCAATCGTGGTATCCATCCAGGAAGTCACCAAACGGTAACGGCCTCAGGCCCGCAAAGCCAAAAACCAAAGAACAAGAAACGGAAGCGTCAAACTCAGAAAGAACGCAAGAAACCCTGAAAACTTTCCATGCAACAACAGCAAGCGGAAACCTCTTCCATCCCAGTACCGATCAGACCATACAAAGGAACACTCCCGAAGTGCGACCGGTGCAATTACCACCACGAGGGAATCTGCCGAGCCCTGCAATGCAAAAATTGCAACAAAAAGCGGCACACCAAACGTTACTGCAAGAGCCTATCAATACCGATCAACAATTTGCCCAATGCCGATGGGAACCAGACTTGCTATCATTGTGGAGAGTTAAGGCACTATAAGAGAGATTGCCCGAAAAAGGAAAGAACCCGCGTCCCCATAACTCCTACTCGACGTTTCACTTCCACCACCAATGTGGCTGTTGTCCATATATGTTACCAATGTGGTGAAATTGGACACCTCCAGAAGGATTGCCCGATAACACAAAACTCTGGCGCAGACGGGAAGATTCTCAGGATCACAGCCGCAGGAGAGCCTGCTCCGGAACCACGTTAAATGTAATTTAGGCGTTTTGTTGTAACAGACTTATAAACTATCTAAAACTAGTGCAACTAGAGTCTTACCTTTTGCGAGATCCTATCTGTATAGGAATTCTCGTGCTGAGTATACTTGTGTTTTGTAGTATATCTTATTCGCAGCAATAGTCTTATGGTAAATCTAAAGTACTGTAACTCTGTTCATGGTTGCACGGTTGTGCTTTGTCTGTAAACGTCTTATGTTCAAATCCAATGTCTTTAAGTTTCAGTATGATTTGGACATTATCATACGAATTGATTCAGTTTGATCCTCACGAAAACAGCTTCATACGTACATCTCTTTCTTCTAGATCACTTTTCCAGCGAAACCGTCACATCAGAACGCCGAAGTACTCATTCCAGGAGTACATATTAGTTATTTTCTTTCCGAAGAAATCCCCGAAGTACCACTCGTGCAGTACGTCAAGTTTAATCCAGGGATTCATGCGGTTGATCTATCACTGAAGAATGTATGCATAAGAGTGATATATAATCAAGGTTCTACAGGTTTAGAATTGATGGTTCCACTTTAAATTCTTTTTCCCTGATGGGATGTGAACTTAAAGAAGAACCAGTTATTCGACTACCTTTTCAACCTTAATTATATATGACTCGTATACACGAAAGGGTGATTGTGAAACTAGGTATGAATTCTAATATGAACTTCAGGATGGAGAACTGCCTAAGTACGAGTAATCACATCGTCATGAGAACAAGCATAGAACCCAGTACGACTCCCGTAAACAGATCACCTTATAGTTTAAACACCCACGGAGATACAAGAACAGTTTGGAAAACTTAGCGAACTACACATAAATAGAATTAGAAGACTAGGTTTCTCACCCTAGAGAACCTCGGTCATATTCTTCCAGAGATCGACGGATCGCATTGCATGTACCTCGGTTATCGAAGACTCCGTCGATATTTTTCATTAGAAATCGTTATCTCTGCCGCGCATAGACAAAATGGTTGAGCAAACGCAAAGAAAGAAACTACTTCCAGGAATGGATCCGGGATCCGAATATCACCAGTTCGAGTGTTAAGGAAAGATGTCTGGAAGACTATCTCCTAAACTCGATGCGGACACTTCGAGTCCGTAGTAATACCCTTCGGATAGGACCAATACGCCCATAGATTTTATGAGCTAAACGAGTAGGGTACGTCTTTCTTACCTGGACCAGTTCGTCATTTCTACATGTAGTGACTTACTTATCTACCCTTGTAGTAAGAAGGAACCCATGGGAAAACATTTCCTTCAGAGGAACTTTTAGCGATGTTCTTAAAGCACGAGTTTTGAAATTCAAGAGTCAAATTTCCAAAGACACACTGTTAGTAATGTGAGAAATTATGAGCACTCTTGCAGTTTGTCAAAACCGTTGAGCGTTTATTGACATCAGAGACGCTGATAGTCTTTCGCCAGATTCTAGGTCTTACCGACCTACCGCCTTAGTTCATTCAGAACTCCTCGCAAGCTACAAAAACTCGTACGACTTTGACCCAGCAAGGGATGGCCTCTGACTGGGAGGTTACGTAAGAAAAGGAACCTTTGAGATTCCAAGTGAGTGACCAAGTTCTTTAGGATAACTCACTCTGGGAATGGCTTAATACGCTTCGTAAAGCGTGGAAAGCTAAAACCAAGGTAGACAGGACCTCCGAGATTCTTATCAGAATCGGTCCTGTGCCTCACACAAACTAGACCTACTCCGCGAACTTAGTAACGTACTTTCTACTCTTCGCATCTCGATCATGAAACCATACCTTTCCGTTAGGACTCTTGCAAGTCCACTCGTAGAGATCCTCGCCTTCATATTAGAACCGTAGTGACCCTCGACCGAGAGGTCAAGCAGACGAAGAAACGCTATCGCCAATTAGTGAAGGTTCGTTGGAATTCCAACCGAGAACCCGTTATCACTTAGGTGCACTAGAACCAATCGATTAGGAAGTTTCCTCCTCACGACTCGATCATTCGTGCATACTTCCTTGCTTAAATTCTAATTTCGGGACGAAATTCCTTCTAACGGGGGGATAATGTGACAACCCGATATTTCGAGACAATGTAATGTAAAACAAATCAAATTTACTTCAAAATATAACTTTACTAAAATCTTATTTGGGTAAAATAAAGTAGTAGGAATCGTATCAAGGTTTTTGTACATATAAAGAACCCTAAAATCCGAGTTATAATGAAGAAGTTATGACCAACCGAAGATTCTAGGCAAAACCGGCAACACCGATTAAACGAAAAACGCGAAGTTTCAATACAATAATTTTTAGCCTTAAGTATCTAAATGAAAGTTATATATAACCTCAAACCGTGAGCGTACATAAAAAGAACGTCCAAATCTGACTTCGTATGAGAAAGTTATGATTTTTCCAAGATTCGGGTATAGCAGTAGATAGCTAAAAACTCGAAATAGAGCTCGAGATACTTTTGACCAAAACAACCTAAATGAGAATCTAAGGTCTCAACATTAGTAGCACAACGGCGAAAATTCTGACGAAAACGGACATCGGATGAAGAAGTTATGGATTTTTAACGGAATTTTCGTGTCCCGGTCCATTAAAAATAAATAATTAAATATAAAGTCAAAATTAGCCAATGAAGTCTAAACGATAGTTGTATATCATGTTTTTAGCTATGCATGCAAATAAAGAACGTCGAAAACGGAGGTCGTACGCGAAAGTTATGGATTTTACAAGTTCGGGGTCCAAAATCCGAGGCAGTCAGGCCCCCCACGACGTGGCACAAGCTTGCCGCAACCCGGCAAGTGACTGAGGGTGTCCAATCAATGGAAGAGGATAAGTTTTACTCCCCACGACGTGTCCATACCTTGCCACAACATGGAACACCCCAAAAACGCCCCTATAAGTAGATTTCAAGGGTTCCGAGCTCCATTACTCAGTTCCTTTATTTCTCGCGCCGAAACTTTGCGTTTAAGCCACCGAGACCCTCCCAAAGCCCCGGTTTTCACCTTCAAGTCCCGAAGGAAGGTTTTTTGTTCCCGAGCTTCCTGAGATTCCCGAGAATCCTGAGATTTCCCGCATTTTCAACTCTTCCTGTCGAAGTTCTGCTCGATTCCTCTCTCGACTACTTCAAATCAACCACTTCAATCAAGTGAGTTCATACCCCTTAACTAATGTTTTAATTTACTTTTAAATTTTTAAGGGGTGGGGGGGGCTAATACAAGTAGAATCATGCTAGTATTATATCAATCACATGCGATTAATAAGTAGAATTACGCTAGTTATTACATCAATCACATGTGATTAATATACAGCATTCAAAAGATTTGGCTACTCATTAGCCATTTTACCAAACCGTTTTCCTTCAAATGATTTTTATAAACATTTTATATGTTTTAGACTACTTATTACACTGTACATCTTACTCGATACATTACCTTTCAAACTTATTTACAACTGTGTTTCAATCAAATGTTTCCTTATACTCAAAACTGTTTTATCATACTTATGCCTTCAAATTGTTTTATAGATCGACATCAAGTCGATCTTTTCTTAAAATAATATTTATGTTTCAAATGTCTTACAAAATTTATTTACGCTTTTATATTATAAATTGCATGCCTCTATATGTATAGTTATATAAGAAATGTTTAAAAGACTTAGGAAGGTTATCCACCCTATTTCCTTTTCGCGCCTTGAGATGTGGTCTGGTGGGATATTGGGTATTCATCCGAAAGTCGTTTAAATATTAGTTATATATCATGTGTACATATATAGTCATAAAAGGTCTTTCCAGTTCATCCCATGCCCTTAGTTAGTAAGGGTATACCTCCATGACCATACGTACCAGTTAGACTGCTAGTAAACTACCATATGGGTAGTTTAGGAAGATACTAGAAGCGTTACTAGAACGCGATATCATACAATGAGTCAGTTCATTCATGAGTCAATACTTTCTAGAACATTACATATACAACTATACTAGGACTAGAACATATACAACTATACTAGGACGAGAACATATACAACTATACTAGGAAGAGAACATATATAACTATACTAGAACGAGAAACATTACCTTACATTAATACGTTAACAACTGTGATCCACTGTATCGGAGCATGCCTTAAACATCATGGCCCGAGTTGTAGCCAGAATTCTCTTAAAGGGAGAGCATTGAGTTTGCGTATAGATCTATACTGGATTGACAATCCTACACCTTGCTGCTAGCTACAGCCGGACCTGCAGGTCTGCGGGTGCCAAACGTCATTCAGTTATTACGACCATTCTTTATGTTGTTGTTATCAGTCGATAGTATGGTGCAATTATCACATTATACCTTAATATAAATCCGATTTAAGGTAGTTAGTACAACAGTAGTTCCTATAATACAAAACTACAGTACTACAATGATTTACCCATTACATTTTTAGCGATAACCTCACTTAAACTCTAATGTACAAACTATATTTTGTTAAAAGATAGTTACACTTGGGAAATTACACACTTTTACATCAAACAAGAATACAAAACAGTTAAGCCTTGTTAGAAGGCTACTTTAATAGAAAATATAGGTTTTTCTGAGAGATTCAAACTTTTTCAAATTCTTACAATACATAGACTTACAAATTCTTACATACAAATTAAGACACTAAATACTTATGATCTCACCAGCTTCAAAGCTGATACTCGCTTTCAAAATTACTTGTATCCTCAGGTCATTATAGACAGGTACCGATGCAAGGAGAAAGGAAGATGGAGCTTGTTCAAGACTTATCTTTCATTTTGATTTATGCTTTAGTGTTTATCAAAATTTGATAGAATACAATTGTATAATAATTATTTTATTAATGCAATGGATGATGTTGTTGCTTGTTTACTACTTTACATTGTTGTTGATATTATACATGACGTCCTCCGCCCCAGAACGTTTCCGCCGTTCTCGGTTTTGGGGTGTGACACATACATACATACATACATACTAGATCAATATTATAATAGGAACAAAACAAAAGTATTACGATTGTTGAAAAACACGAGTAGGCCTTAAGATATATAATCAGGTATAGGATTAATATAGTCTGATCAACTATATGTATCCGAGAGGTGATTAGCATATGCCTAGGAATGGTCGTGGTGTTGCAACAAGTCTAAAAACTTACCAACTCCTACTACAAAGGAACACTAGAACCGAACATAAATTTAAATACTATAGGAGTATTTATAGCACGATAACACACCATTTCTAGATTTATTTAAATATCTCTTACACCCCTCTCCTTGCATAGATAATACAGTTGGATTCCATCTATCGGGAGACCCGTACTTTCCCAAAAAGGGGAACAGGGGATGGCTGGAAGAGGAACCGGAAGACAACCTTGTAGTTCCAATAGAAGAAGACTTCGCAGAATTTTTAGTGGAAGAGGAGGACGAAGAGGAGGTTCAGGAAGACTCTGACTTAGAACCAAAGGTCTACGATCCACCTCAAGTTGCCCAAAATCCCAATCCCCAACAGAATTTCCAAGGCCCGACGCCCCAGTGGGCAGTAGACTTAGGGAGGTGGAGTTACGAACAGGGTCAGCACCCTCCCTATGAAAGGGATCGAAACTTCTACAACCTTAATGGGGGAGCCTCAGCATACAGGGCCCTCCCTGTATTAGTATGTCATGTCGCTCGCCATGATGAGAAAGCTAGAGCACCCATCCACCGAATTATGGAAGTTAGTGCCACCACCGAAGTCACCACGGTTTGCCTTTTCCACTTGAACGAAGACCATGGGCGAACTCGGGATCACACCGAGGCCTTGCAAGTAGAGATGACTAAAACCCGAGTTAAGGTGAGGGAACTCCAAGAATGCCAAAGAGAATTAGAAAGGCATGTGCTAGAAACCGAACATCAATTTGCATAATCCAGGGCTGAGACGAGGGCATTACAGAACCTCATGACTTCGTCTCATGGACCGCAGAACAACACCTCTCACGAGTAGGGCATACTCTACTCACTCTTTCTATATACATTAAGTCTACATACATGTACTAGTATTACTTTTTCATGTTTATAGTCAGACCTTGTAACAACACTTTATGTTACACCCCCAAACCAGAACGGCGGAATCGTTTGAGGGTGGATGACTTCATGTGGTATCGTAACAATTGAATACATAGTAAAGAAAGTAAAACAACCATCATATATATAATTTAAAAGTTACATTGTTAAATGATACTTGTTCAAAAGAAATTACAATATGATGACAAAATGAGTTTTAAACTAACGCCTTAGCGTCACTTCTCCAAAAGCTGGGGTTTACCTGTATTACTGAATCCCTGAGAAATACAAGTAGTTTTGAAAGAGTGTCAACAATTAAGTTGGTGAGTCATAAGCGTTTATTAGGGATGGCAACGGGGCGGGTTTGGGACGGGTTTTGGTAATCCCGCCCCCATCCCCGAATATGAAAATCGATCCCATCACCGGTTCAATTCCCAACGGGTATCTGTTTACCAAACACTATCGGGTATGCGGGTATCCCAACGGGGTAATGGGGATCCCCGTTTAACATTCAAATTAAAAATAATTTTGATGAAATGAGAATACAAACCATTAGACTTAGTGATGCAAACATAAATTCATATCCAAAATAATTTTGATAATTTACAAAACTACTAAGAGCATACATATTTGTTTTGATACATAAGTGGTTACTAGTGGCAACAAAAATAATAAAGACACTAGCATTCATAAACCATAATATCACTATTACTCTAAGTAATATGAATAAAAAAATGTCAAAACACTAGCATTACAAATAAACATGAAGCTATCTCAAGAAATTATCTTTAAATTGTTCACAACAAAGAAGATAACTTAAAGAAATTAATATACATACATACATACATATATATATATATATATATATATATATATATATATATATATATATATATATATATATATATATATATATATATATATATATAATCATATTAACGGTTTCAGGTAACGGGTTTCGGTTTTGGTTTTGGTTTCGAGCAATCGGCACGGGTATTTTGTTTACCGTCCCCATAACCAAATCCACAAATTTTTTTTAAAAGCATACCAAACCCGATCCCGACCCCAAACCCGACCCTAATATGTCGGTTTTCGGTTTTCACCATCGGGTTTAGTTTCTTTTGCCATCCCTAACGTTTATGTATAAAATTTGTAAGTTTGGTATAAATCACTGAGTTTATTTCTGAAAAATACAATATTTTCCCATGAGTGCGTGGTAGTTTAATAGTTCCAAAACTGCAATGCATTAGTAGTTGTCATGCCTAGAATAATAGATTTATATATGTATAAAATCACTAAATCATTTAATAACCCCTTAAATCATTGTGTTTTTAATACTTCATGTGAGTTTTATAATCATGCTATTGACCTAGGCTGCCTATAACAACGTTCTTCTGGCGTTGGAATGTTATGACGTTTGTCATCCCAGACCTGCCGGTCTAACTGTAGCTAAGAGTTTAGGTGTGGGATTGTCAATCCCGTATATATCTATACACAAGTATCACGCTCTCCCTACAAGAGATTATGGTATATAATACAAGACTTTAACGGCATACTTGGTAGTACGTGAAGTGGAATGTCTCACAAAACTTAGTATCAAATAGATTTACGTATGAAAAGTTAATTTGTTCCTGTATATGAAAGTATTTCCTTGATATAGTACTTATAGTATGTAAAATCTCATGATTTCCTTGTAAACTATACCTTTTATAGTTTTTCCAAAAGTGTGTTTCGTTTGTATGGTAAACTCTAGTGTAGTCTCGACTTTGTATGTAAAGTATAACATTTGTAATGACATCATTGAACATTTATATTCAAAGTATAAATAAAGTGTTTGATATTTATATAATAACATGTTTCATTTCAAAATGGACAAAGTGTTATCGTGATATGTTGCATGAGAATGTTTCCGTATGATAGTTATAAATCACATATGATTGATTATAACACGTATAGCAAAAGATTTATGTTATTCACACGAGGATAATCATGTGTTTACTTGTATCCCCCCCTTAAAAGTGTATAAAAGCATTTGAAAACGTAGTTATATGGGTATGAACTCACTTGTTAGTTCGAAGAAGGTGAGAGGAAAACTGAGCAGAAATTCGATAGGACAAAACGGATTTCTCGGGATTCCCGGGAATCGCGGGAGTGTAAAACCTTCTTTCAGGACTTGGATGTGAAGACCGGGGATTCAAGATGGCTTCGGGGGTTAAAACGCAGAGGTTTGGCACTAGAGAGAAGAGAATTGAGCACCTAAACCCTAAACCATCGGTTTATATTTATAAGGGTGAAATCTGAGGTTTACGTCGTGACTTTGGGTGGCTCACATCGTAAGCTCGACGTGCCTCCTCTCGTAGACTTGAAAACTCGTTGATAGGCTCTGGAACCCATCAGTCACAGGTTCACATCATGAGTATGGGTGGCTCACGTCATGAGCTACCTGACAGACTCGAGTTTTGTGTCACGAACTTGTAAAATCCATAACCTCCGCGTACGTGCTCCATTTTCGAGGTTCTTTATATCCATGCGTAGGCGAGATTATGCTCTACAACTCTTGTTTAGACTCCATCGGTTAATTTTGAATTTATTTTTAATATTATAGTTTTAACAGACCGTGACAGGAAAAGTTCGTTAAAAATCCATAACTTCTTTATCCGGTGTCCGTTTTCGTCAGACTTTTTACCGTTGCGCTACTATTGTTGAGATCTTCGATTCTCATTTAGGTTATTTCAGCCAAAAATTCCTCGATCTCTATTTCGAGTTTTTAGCTGTCTACCGTTATCCCGAAACTTAGAAAAATCATAACTTCCTCATACAAAGTCGGATTTTGACTTTGTTTTTATGCACACTCACGGTTTAGTATAATCTACGACTTTAGTTTAGGTACCTAAGGCTAAAAAGTATTTTATTGAAATTTCACTTTTTATGTTTGCCAGTGTTTTACCGGTTTTGGTACGAATTTTCGATTGGTCATATCTTCTTCGTTATAACTCAAATTTTAGTGCTCTTTATATTTCCAAAAACCTTGACATTACTATTATTTTAGGCAACCCAATAGAGACTTTTGAACATTTTATTTTTGACACTAATTTCATTATATCAAAAGAGATTATAATTCTTGACTTTTTAGGTCATTACATTGATTCGAAATACCGGGTTGTCACATCACACCCCCCCCCCCCCTCGTTAGAGGGAATTTCGTCCCGAAATCTAATGTAAGGAAAATATTTGTGGATTAGGGAAATAGATGCGGATACTTTTGCTTCATTTGATCTTCACGCTCCCAAGTGTATTCGGGTCCCTGTTTTGCATTCCATCGGACCTTCACAATGGGTATGCGACTTCGTTTTGTTCTTTTAATTTCCCTATCCATGACCTCAATTGGTTCCTTTATAAAGTGGAGACTCTCGTTGATTTCGATTTCGTCTAGAGGGGCGACGAGGGTGTCATCTGACAAACATTTCTTCAACTTTGACACATGAAAGGTAGGATGTACGTTATTGAGTTCCTGCAGTAGTCGGAGTTTGTAAGCTATTAGGCCGATCCTTGCAAGGATCTCGAATGGTCCGATGTACCTTGGGTTTAGTTTCCCACGTTTTCCGAAACGTATTAACCCTTTCTAGGGTGAGACTTTCAATAGAACTCGATCCTCGACCTGAAACTCCAAGGGCTTCCGTCTTTTGTCCGCATAACTCTTTTGTCTGTCTCTTGAAGACTTTAGTCGTTCTCGAATTTGTACAATCTTCTCAGTTGTTTCTCTTATAATTTATGGGTTGGTGAGAGCACTGTCGAGTACTTGTCCCTTGGCTAGTTGCGTGTCACCCACTTCAGCCCAACATAGTGGTGATATGCACTTACGGCCATAGAGGGCTTTGAATGGAGCAACTTTAATGCTGGAGTGATAGCTATTGTTATAAGAGAATTCGACTAGTGGTAAATGGGTATCCCATGCTTTACCAAAATATATTACACAAGCTCTTAGCATATCTTCCAAGGTTGGTATAGTCCTCTCACTTTGATCGTCGGTTTGTGGATGGTAATCGGTACTCATGTCTAGTCTCATTCCTAGAGATTTTTGCAGCGACTGCCAGAATCGCTAGGTGAATCTACTATCTCTGTCGGAGATAATGGATATTGGTACTCCATGTAGTCGTATAATCTCTCGGATGTATGTTCGAGCTAGCTTCTCCATCTTATCGGTTTCCTTTATTGGTAGAAAGTGTGCAGATTTTTTCAATCTATCGACGATCACCAAGATCGTGTCAAGCCCACCCGTTGTTATAGGTAATTTGGTTATGAAATCCATGGTTATCCGCTCCCACTTCCACTCGTGTATTTCAAGTTGTTGTAGTAATCTCGAGGGCTTTTGGTACTCTACCTTAACTTTGGCGCAATTTAGACACTTACCCACATAGATAGTGATCTCTGCTTTCATGTTCGGTCACCAATACAGTTTCTTGAGGTCTAGATACATCTTGTCCGAACCTAGATGCACGGAGTATCGAGTCTTATGAGCCTCATTCATGAATACGTCTCTGAATCCACCAAACTTCGGTATCCAGATCTGATCCACGAAGTAACGAACTCCATCGCCCTTGATTTCAAGATTCTTATCTATTCTCCTTAAGGCTTCACCCATCACATTCTCTGATTTCAAGGCTTCCTTTTGAGCTTCCTTGATTTGCATGGACAGGTGTGAATGGATCATCATGGTTAAGGATTTCACTCGGCGGCCCGAGTATTCCTTTTGAAACACTATAATATTGTGGTTTGAGCTAGGCATTATTCTTGTATAGATATTGTTAGGGTGGTAGTGTAGTGGTGACATGATTTAGACTTAGTGTGTGTGCAGCCTCATTGGTGTGTGCAGCTACATACGTGTGTGCGGTTGCACATGCGTGTACAGCTGCACACTTGTGTGCTGGTAAGGGTAGTATTTAAAGGGGGATGTCATGTGTTAGATGTACTTTTTGATGAATAGTGACGTATGTGTACTTTCAAGGTGTACCTGACATTTGTAAGCAATAGATGTGTGTATGCTTGATGTTATTTCTCTTCTACTCCTTCTACACTCTATTTTTATTGCCATTTGCTTCATTGATTACTGATTTGGATCTATGTTTCGGGACTAACAATTGGTATCAGAGCCAATTCGGTATCAATTGAAGTGTTTTAGAGTGTGAGGTTGCAAAATTTTACTATTTTTGAAGAACATTTGTATGATTTGATCAAGGAACTGTTGTTTGTTACTATTTTCAATAATTTGAAAACAAAATTCCATCAAAAATTTGAGAAAATCGAGTGTGTGGTTGAAATATAGAGTGTGTGTGGTTGAATCTTTGAAGGAGTGCAGTTGAGTCGTTGAAGGAGTGCGGTTGAGACATTTGAAGGTGTGTTGTTGAGTGTGTGCGGTTGCATTTGCTGTTAACTTTCATGTGTGCGGTTGCATTTGCTGTTATGTTTCGTGTGTTGTTGAGTGTGTGCGGTCAGACTTTGCAGCTAAGTGTGCGGTTGGGTTTGCTGCTGAGTGTGTTACTTGTGTGTGCGGTTAAGTGGAAACCTATGTGTGCGGTTAAGTGTAAACTTGTGTATGCAGGTATACTTTGTAATTGTGTGTGCGGTTTCAATCAGTTAATTTTTCAAAGTCTTAAAAAAATGGAATCTCAAAGCATGATTGCTCATCAAGAATTGGATGCAATTATGGGAACCACTACTCGAATCCCATGATTGCTGTCAGCAGAAGGATTTCCTGAATGGAGATATCAAATTGAAAAGTATATCAAGATGAAAGATTTCAAAATTTGGAGAAGTATTTTAAAAGGTCCGATTCGGATTACAACAACTCTGGAAGATGGCATTGTAATTGACAAACAGGTTGAAAACTACACCGATGATGATTTTGAAAGAGAAGAGGAACAAGAAAAAGCACTCGCTACACTTACCATGGCATTGTCTCCAGAGATTGCTCAAGGATTTCGTGAATACACATCAGCAAAGGCATTATGGGAAGCACTGATAGAAGTCTATGAAGGAAACGAAGACATGAAGAAAAGTCGCCAAGACATGCTCCGAAAAACATTCAATATGTTCAACTATGTCTTGGGAGAAACACTGGAAAATCAATTGCAAAGGTTTATCATACTAACCACTGAAATGATTTTTGCTGGTGTGATGGTTACAAGGTCGGAGATCAACAAAAAGCTGCTAAATCATCTTCCAAAATCCTGGGATATGAATGTCTCAGTGATTAAAAAGACTAACGACCTAAATCGATTAAGCTTAGCCGAAACAATGGCGATCATCAAAGCTTGTGATCTTGATGATAAACAAAGAGAGATCAACCATGTCAACTCGTACTCTACAGCTAATCTTGGAAATCAAAACAACAACACCGCCTTCTCAAGCTTTACCACTCATCAAACTTCTCAAGTTCATGTTCCTCAAGTTCAACCTTATGTAACCCATCAAACCATACCATACATCATACCTCAAATGCAACAAACTCAAGTCCCTCAATCTCAAAACATAACTCAACAAGTTGGTTCTAGTGTTGGGTCCTCTACAGCTGTTTCAGTTCAATCTCATGGAATTGGTTCTCAAGGTTCACCTGCAAATGAAAAGGATGAAAATATGGCTCTCACCACTGGTTTAGTGAACTGTTACAATGCCTTTGTGGCCGGAGAGCTCTCTCCACAACTCTCATTCGCTGACCTCGACCAGATCCATCCTGAGGATGTGGAAGAGATGGACATTACTTGGCAAATGGCCATGGTAGTTTTCAGGGCTAAGCAATTCTCCAAGAAAATAGGAAAGAATAATTGGGGTGTAAATTCTGACAAGAAAATGGGATTTAGTAAAGGAAAGTTGCGATGTTACAATTTTCATGAACCTGGACATTTTGCAAGGGAATGTCCAAAACCAGATCGATGAGAGAACTCTAAATGAACCATGGTGCCAGTGACTTATGTCCACAACAACAACAAAGGATCATCCTCAAGCAATCAGTCTGCTAACCTAGCAATGGTGGCCCAATCATTCAGTTGGGAAGATCAAATTCAGGCCCTAAACATTTCGGGACCTGAAAAAGCACATCTTGCCCAAATCCAGGATGAAGTTGAAGAAGAAACAGAGGCAGATCTAGAAGAAGAGATGATTAATCATTAGTTTTCATTCATGGTGCAAACCACTCCAGAACCAGTCAAACCATAGGTTAGTGAATTTGGTTGTTCTCAGTCATGTATTAAAACTGTTAAATTTTTGAGAGATCAAATTGAAATAATCAAAAGAGAGAAGAAGGACCTGAAATATGAGGGATACACACTTAGGAAAAATCAAAATCCCTTAAAGACTCAATTAGAAAATAAAACAAAGGACTTTAAGAAATTGCAAGAGGATTACAGCAACAAATGTGAGAACTATGATCATCTCAAAAGAAAATTTGTTGTTCTAACCGTAAAACTTGACACATTGAAAAATCATTTTGAAAATGCTGAATTTAATTTTAAAAAATACAATGGGTCAAGTGAAACAATTGCAAAAATGATTGAAGGACAAATGCACTGGAGAGATATCACTCATGGTAATCAGATAAAAGTTGGACTAGGATTTGAGAGCATCCCCTACCTTCAATCATAATTACACTGCTATTCCCTTGTCTCAAGAAGAAATTGACAGAGAACCTGACATGGTATATGGAAAGCCAGCTTCTGAGCAAGCAATACAGTCTAATAATAAGATTTTGCATACTAAAATTTCTACCTTAAGTGCAGATATGTCAGTAGTTTAGGGGGAGCATGAAGCCAAAAAGTTTGAGTCAAATAATCATGTGTCTAAGTTTGGTGTTGATTTCTGTGATGAGTCTGTGTCAAAATCAAACACTAATGTTTTTGTGTCTGTATTATTTCAGATTGATAATTCTGTTAATGATGGTGTTGTTTTTGATAAAATTACTAAATCTGATTTAAATGTTTCTACACCTTCCACATCTACTTCAAAATCTTGTGATGGTTCTTGCAAGTGTGGAAGTGTTAGAAATGAAAAAGAAGAGAATAAATCTGTCAATAGCAGTGCCAAAACCATTGATAATAAACAAATTTGTTTTAACTGTGGCACTGTTGGACACATTGCAAGAAACTGTATGAACCGGATGTTTGTTTCTCACACGTCAAAAAGATGAGAGAATGAATTTCGGGGAAGATCTTTAACTAGAAAATTCCCCATAACTCGTTCTCGAAATGGTGACTTGAACACAAATCCAAACAAGAAAATGGCAAATTTTCAAAAGAGTAAAAAGGTTTTTTATAAATTCAACAATAGTTTGCCAAAATCAACTCAGGCTAAGCCTAAGTCGATTTTGTCAAAGAGCAGGACCGGATCTTCAAACTCTTCGAATAGAAAATCCACCGGCTCGAAGCAAACTAACAAAATTTCAAAATCTAACTTTTTGTGGATACCAAAATTGACTTCAGATTAGTCACCATTTACCTCTAAATCAAATGAAAAGAAAGGATCTAATGAAAAATCTCTGAAAGGAAAGGGTCAACCTAGGATTGTGATGACCTGGGTCCCCAAATCTAAATAATTCCGCTCATCATGCAGGGACAGTTGCAGAGGAATGTCGTCAGACCTTGGTATATCGACAGTGGCTGCTCCCAGCACATAACCGGAGATATATCCCAATTACACGACATTCAGACATTTAATAGGGGATATGTCTCTTTTGCGAGAGGAGAAGGAGGAAAGATAACTCAAAAGGGAACAGTTTCAAATGGAGTGCTGAATTTTGAGAATGTTAACTATGCACCTGAATTGAAAAACAGCCTGTTGAGCGTGTCCTAGATCTGCGACAAGGGATATTCAACTCATTTCACAGATAAAGAATGTATGATCTTAAAGCCAGGCATTGTCATTCCGGAAGAGTGGATTCTTGTAAAATCTAAGCGAGATGGGAATGCATACATTATAGACATGAACAGTAATATCCCCGACGAAGTCACTTGCCTTTTCTCCAAAGCTTCTGAACAAAGTGTGATGGTGTGGCATCGTCGTCTCGGTCACGCTAATGTAAAGAACTTGAATCGGCTTGCTAAGAACAAACTGGTCCGAGGATTACCTGTTAGAGATTTCATTACATTTGAAAAATGTGTTTCCTGCGCTCAAGGAAAACATCATCAGTAACCACACTTTCCAAAGCAGATTAACTCCATTAGTCAAGTGCTCGAGCTGTTACATATGGATTTATTTGGTCCGATTAATGTTCTCAGCATCAATCGCAACTCATAATGCCTCATTGTGATAGACGATTACTCTCGGTTCACTTGGGTTTTCTTTCTATCCAACAAAGCTGGAATTGCTGACCTCATCAAAAGGTTCATTGTGATGATGGAAAATAAGACCAACAACCAAGTGAAAGCGCTACAAACTGATAACGGAATAGAGTTCAGGAACGCTATTCTTGACCATTTTTACGCTAAGAAAGGGATTATGCGTCAGTTCAGTTCTGTTCGCACACCTCAACAAAACGATGTTGCAAAACACAGGAATCGAACTCATAAAGATGACGTAAGGATGATGCTCTGTGACTCCAAACTTCCTGTTTTCTTTTGGGTGGAGGTGATTAACACGGCATGCTACGTTCATAATCCTGTTTTAATCAACAAAGCACAAATGAAGACACCATACGAGATTCTATACGGACACAAGCCATCTGTCAGCCATTTCCGAGTGTTTGGCTGCCCTTGCACCCTTCTCCGCTTGGAATCCAACCCCAAATTCAATGCAAAAGCTGATGATTGTTATTTTGTTGGATATGTTGCTCGAACTGCGTACAAGGTTTATAATAAGAAGACAAAACAGATTGTGGAATCTTTCGACGTTCGTTGGCTTGAAGAAAATGAGACAGACGCTAGAGTGGGTCCAGACTGGCTATTTGATTACACATATCTTTTCAAATCATTCAACGTGTCGTCAAATAATCAAGCAAGATCTACGTCTAGTTCAAACATCTCTATTGAAGACGAAGAGGATGAAGTTGTCTACCGACCACCACTGGTTTCTTCTGATCCTCCAATGGTGCCCTTTGTTCATACTGATTCTTCTTAGTCCTCTCCTCAACAACCTTCTCCTAATGCTACTGCGACTCCTCTAACTCCGGTGGAAAGAGAGTTCATGAACCAAGAGACTTCTGCTGTAACTTCAAATCTGATGGAACTTCTCTTCCCAGAAAGCATTGCTGAAGAGTTTGTAGCAGATCCTCCAGATGAACCTTGTTCATCTACTGTGGATCATACAAAAAATGATGGAGTAGTTAACATCCATAATCTTCCAGTCTCTGTCAATGATATCAGCTACGAGATCCCTGCATGCATTTAGCGCGACCATCCAATAGAGAACGTCATTGCCAAGCTCGGCGATGGTGTTCAAACGCGAAGTCAGAGTGGAGATGTTAATACGTGTCTCTACTCTTGCTTCATTTCTCAGATAGAGACCAAAACTATCGAAATGGCTCTGAATGAGCCCAGTTGGGTTGACGCCATGCATGATGAATTAAATCAGTTCGAGAAGCTCGGGGTTTGGAAGTTGGTGGAGCTGCCAAAAGGAAAGAAATATCTCAACACCAGATGGGTCTTTCGGAACAAGCAAGATGACTCAGGTGTAATTGTGCATAACAAGGCGAGATTAGTGGTTCGCGGGTTTCGGCAAGTTGAGGTTCTTGATTATACGAAGGTTTATGCTCTTGTAGCGCGCTTGGAAGCCATTCGTATCTTCCTTGCATATGCTTCCTATACGAACTTCATCGTATACCAAATGGACGTTAAGATGGATTTCTTCTATAACAAGGTAAAGGAGGAGATTTATGTTGACCAACCACCTGCTTTCATTAATTCAAAGCTTCCCAACCATGTCTACAAGCTAGACAAAGCTCTATATGGGCTGCATCAAGCTCCTAGAGCTTGGTATGCTACCCTAACTCAGCATTTGCTCAACCATGGCTATTCCAGAGGCACCATTGATCAAACCTTATTTATCAAACATGTTGGTACAGATCAAATTCTTGTTCCAATCTATGTGGACGACATTATTTTCGGGTCGACAAGCCAACAACTTTGCAAAGAGTTTGAAGTCGTGATGAAGAAGCGGTTCGAGATGAGTTCACATGGGGAAATGACCACGTTATTGGGGCTTCAGGTCCAACAATCTTCAACCATAATCCTTATTCACCAAGCAAAGTATGTGGATGATGTGCTGGAGAAGTTCAGGTTCCGAGACGCAAAACCTGCTCTTACACCCATGGCGGAGAGACCTCTATTGACCCCTAATCTTGAAGGTGAATCCGTAGATCAGATGCATTATTGATCAATGATCGGATCACTCATGTATCTGACTGCTAGTCGCCCAAACATAATGTTTGCGGTCTGTCAATGTGCTCACTACCAGGCTAATCCTAAACTTTCTCATCTATTTGCTGTTAAACGGATTTTTCGGTACCTCAAAGGTTGCCCAAAACTGGGTCTTTGGCATCCGAAAAATCCAGAATTTGACCTTTATGCTTTTGCAGACAACAACTATGGCGGGTGTGAGCTTGATAGAAAATCGACTTCAGGAGGATGTCAATTTCTGGGAGATAGATTAGTCTCATGGCAGTGGAAGAAGCAGCATACCGCTTCCACCTCAACAGCAGAGGCAGAGTATGTCGTTGCGTCTGCATGTTGTTCTCAAGTCATATGGATTCAACATTAGTTGTTGGACTATGGTTTGAATTTCCAAGAAACCCCTATATTCTGTGATAATGAGGCTGCGATCCAAATTGCCAAAACCCGGCCCAGCACTCAATAACCAAGCACATCGACATCAAAATTCATTTCATATGAGAATGTTATGAGCGCTCGCTCATTCGGCTAGAACAAGTCTGCTCTGATAATAATGTAGCGGATCTGTTCATCAAGCTATTTAACAAAGCTCGATTTGATGTGCTGGTTAATTTTCTGAAAAATGATTCGCTTTGAGGATTAAACTTTTGTTTAGATTAGTTTAAATTTGCGCAATTTTTTCTCTTCTATGAACAAATTTAGGGGGAGAAGTAACCGAAAAAAATCCAAAAACAATAGAAAATCCAAAAAATCCAAAAACAATAGAAAATAAAAAAAAATCCAAAAACAGAAAAATAAAAAATTATTTTTGATTAATGATATGTATTGGGACGTGATATCAACAAGTGATAACAGGCAATCTGAGTCTGTGTAAAGTACCAAAGCTGAATTGTCTAGGCTCTGTGTTCGATGCACTGGTAGGCACGAAGAATTTAATGGACTTGACTAGGAAAAGATGAACTTAAGAAATCAAATGACTTGAAAAATCTTGACCTAGATAGATCCGTTTAGCCTAACAATACGACGCTCGGATAGGTTGAGCAGGGAGATATACATGAGAATCCACCGGTCACATTAAAGAACCCGTATCTACAACTGTGGTTTTACTTTTCCTTGATGTACAGATTCTATCCTTAATTCCGGTGTTGACGGAGTGACTGGGGAATTGCGATAAAGTAGGTCTGCTTACTGTTAGTCATATGTTGCCTCCTCTACGTGATTGGAAGAGATCTGACCTGGACTGCAACATATGCAAATCTATTTCTCTAAATATTATATCTATGAAAATCTTCTTATATGTTAGCCATATGTTGTCTCCTTTGTGTGATTAACAATCCGACCTGGTACACAGCATATGCAACCTTCTACTTGTCAATCCCTCTAAAAAACTATAATTAATAATAATATGAATTTATCCTCTCTATGAATAATAGTCTGGTCACCTAAAGTAAGGAGTATCTCGGAAGTTCTTGATTATTAGGGTATATCAGGAAGCGGGAAACATGTTCTAGTACATCTAAAATTGAACAATTATAGATTGTCTGTAGATCTCGCTGCTCAATTTAGGTGGACAACAATATTCTTGGTCATCGTCAGATGAATGGTCCTTAAGAAGTTGTATCTAGAAACATAGGATCAACATGTCTTGTAACTTATAGTATGTCCAAAATTGTCATAATTTTTCGTGTTTAACTGGACCACAATACTGGAGATCGACCAGATCTATTCATGAAGGGGAAGGTACTGACAAACGGATTAAGACTGTCTAACAACTTTGATCGCACATCACAAAAGGTTAAACAATTTAGAGGATTAAAATTAAATTTAATTTTTGTTATTGTTAGTATTTTCATTTTATTTTATTTTATTTTATTTTTGTCTTTATTTTTATTTTTAGTTTTATTTTGTTTTATGTTTAAAAATTTTAGGAATAATAAATTTTAAAATTTTTAATCCTCAAAATCGCTTATTTTTTAAAAGTTTGAGTTCGGGCTTAGTTTTTGATTAATTAAAGAGTTGAGGGGGAGGAAATGAACATTTATGAAAGTATATATATACCGTGTGCGGTTTGTCAATCACTACCACTGTTTTCATTCGAATTTGCTCCAACCGCACACAGTATACACTCCCTCTCTCTCTCTCTCTCTAAAAATCCAAAATTTTCATTAATCTTCTTGGAATCAAAGCTCCATACTGGTAATTCTTGTAAAAGCGACTCTCATAACACATTTTTATGCAAAATCGATCAATATTTGGTGTTTAATCGAAGAATCATGTGTTTCGACTATGTATGCGGCCGCACAAGGCGTGAGCGGTTGAACCGTGTGCGACTTCACATATTTGTGTGCGGCTGCATATGTAAATTTTGTGTGCAACTGCACACATTCACGTGTGCGGCTGTGTTCTTTCTCATGTGCGGTTGCACACTTTTTCATGATTATGTTGGATAAGGTGTCTAAGTCCATAACATATTTGGTATATACTTGACCCGACCCGGCATGGTCCATTTGGGTTGCATTTCATCCAAACTATTTATGCATAATTTTATGAGAGTTATACACATATGATTATTAATATATTATAAGTTATAATATATTAATATGAAGTCATGTTATTTAATTAGTCTTAGTCTTAAATTAATTATGAATTAATTTAGAGATTAAAAGGCAGACTAATTAGATTGTGTGTTATTGGTTTTATATGGTGTGGGCTAACACCCATTTGTTAATGGGCTAGGCTTGTATGGAAGTCCATGGATGATCCATGGAGCTTTTAACCCATGGATCCTTGGAAAAGGAAAGGTCATGGGTTATTAGGGTTTCACCCTAATCTTGTACACTATATAAGCATGCTTATGTTTCATGAAATAGCCGTTAGTGTGTGTGTTTGTGTGTGGCCAAAAATTGTAGTGTGTATACACTCTCTCAAAGTTTTCCAAGAGTTTGTGGTGATTTGTGATTCCATTTGAGGCATTCACACTATTGGTGCTTGGCCCTTAAACTCCTTAACAATCAAACTCATCAAAAAGGTATGTAATCTCATCTAATTCTTTTATGTTTAAAAGTACCCCATGCCATGTTAGATAGGTTATGAACCTTGGAAAATTATTATTTTTCATGTATTTAGACAAACATAGATCCAAGGTTTATTAGGGTTGCATGCACACTTAGCAAGTGTTAGATTGCTCAAAACCCAACAGTGGTATCAGAGCCTAGGCTTGCTTGTTTGATACTTGATGCAAAATAGTGAAAAAAGTAGAAATTTTTGTTGTCTACATGATGGACTCGCCGAGTCCATGGGGGGGGGGACTCGCCGAGTCCAAGGCAAAATTCAACCTACTGTAGGTTCGTGCACTCGGCGAGTAGAAGGTTCAGAATGCAGATTTTCAACTTTTGCTGCTGGAAATGGACTAAAAACTTTACCCCAAACTGTTTTGATGTTTTAAAACTTATTTTAGTTGGTGTAATGGTTGTTCTAATCCATTTACAATAGCATATATCAAAATTTCATGCTTTGTATGTGTTCATATAATTTTTGAAATTTTGATAATCATGTTCATGTTCTTATGAATTTAGAAGATGATAGGAATTATTTGTTGAATTGTTTAGGATTAATTCTTGATCATTTATGTGTTTTAATGGAGTCCATAATTTGTCCTCACGTTATGGATATCCAAAGGTCACTTTTCTTTAACACACATTAAAAACACATAAGTTACATAAAATGAAGAGTCTTCATTTTATGAACCTTTAATTCATAAGTTATGAAATGAAAAGTTTTGAAGACTTACAAAACTTGTCCTCAACTTTTGGAATTTGGAAAAGTTTCACACACTTTAATAAACTTTAATTCCAACACTTAGAATTTTAAAAGTTAAAATTCAACACTTATATTATTTATAACATTAATGGTTAATTATATATATATATATATATATATATATATATATATATATATATATATATATATATAGATATATGTATGTATGTATAAGAACAATTCGTTTTACCGTTAGTAGGCCTCATTCACGAAGCCGGTCTATAAGGTGGGTATAAGGTTGTTGCCTATAAAATGGTGACTTAATGGGTATATACTCTCACCCACCGCTTGCTTAACTGGTGGAGGGTCGTTAGCCGAACGAGTAAGATAAATACTTATAAATTCTCATTAAGTATGTTGAATATTATAAAGTATCTAAATCTTTTATTTAATTCCAAATCTTAGTTACTTTAGGAAAAATGTGAACATGGTGCTAATCTATGGAATTCACACTTTGTACCTTACCAAGTCGTTGGTGGAGCGTGTGTGGTTAACCGGCACACTAACTTGGACTAGTAAGGATCACGAAGGGTGACTTAATGTTTGTCATAGATCAATGGAGCGTGTGTGGTTAACCGACACATTGATTAGGTGATAATATTAAGGTTACCAAGTGAATTGGCATGGTTATTCACACCTTGTTTTGTGATCCTCGGCATCCCAGTCACAAAACATGAAGGGCACAATCGAGATTGAAACATGCCATTGAAAAGTTCAATGAATCTCAAAAGAATCTAGGAATTTCAAATCCAATTAAAACCTAATAAATCATTTCGTTTTCGTGGTGGAAATTAGTGAATCGTCATTCACCTACCTTTCAAATATATTATTACTTAGATTACGGCATCCCTCTTCTAAGTGTAATATATTGTGATTGGATCCTAGCCTTAATATTACATTTGGGTGTCTTATTAAGGATCCTAAATATCTAATCTAAACTTACTCTCTTCTTTCAGATGTCTTCCAACACTAATGCTTTAGGCTCTAACCCAACTGGTTCTTTCTCTCTCATGAATCTTTGTGGGAGGGTCATCTTTGATGGTTCCAACTTCATGGATTGGATTAGGAACATCAGGATGGTTACTCGTTATGAGGACAAAGAATATGTCCTCGATAAGGAGTTAGAAGAACTTGATGAGTCTACTGCTGAGGAGATCGCTGAATTCAGGATTCATGAGAGAGATGCTACTAAGGTGGCATGTATCATGATGGCCACGATGACAGCCGAGCTCCAAATGTCGTATGAAGATTTCTACCCTTTTGAGATGCACGAAGACCTGATGGAAAGGTACCATCAGAGTGTTCATCAAGAGCGGTATGAAATAATATCCTCCATAATAACATCCCGCATGAAGGACGGTGAATCCGTCACGGCCCACATGCAAAAGATGCAAAGGTATGTGGACCGTTTGCTGAAGCTGAAGGTGAACTTCCCTGAGGAGTTGGCAATTGACGTCATTTTGCACTCCTTACCTTCTTGTTATGACCATTTTCGTATGACATATTATATGAACAAGGAGGAAGTTACCCTTAGCAAGCTTCAAGGACTCTTGAAGACCACTGAAACCGGTCTTAAGGGCAAGTCGGTTGTTACCTCTACTACTCCAACTCCTACATCTACCCTTGTTTTGGCTATCGGGCAAGGCAAAGGGAAAAAGTTGAAGCACCCTTTGAAGGGTACCAAGGGAAAGTCTCTTGAAGGCTCCTCATCAAGGACCAAGAGCGGTTCTGCCACTCCTTCTGCCATTCCCAAGGATGCTGATTGCTACTATTTCCAGGACAAGGGGCACTGGAAGCGAAACTCCTCTAAATACTTGCAGGATCTGAAGGATGGGAAAGTGAAACCCACCCACGCAGGTATTTACACAATATTGTCTAATAACTCACCATATTCTAACTCTTGGGTGCTTGATACAGGATGTGGTATTCACATATGTTCTGATTTGCAGGGCCTAAGAAGAAGTGAGGATGTGGAGCACGGGAAGATAAACTTGATCATGGGGAATAGGAAGGCTTCACCTGTTTCCAAGATTGGATTTTATACTTTGTTGCTAAATAATGGGTTAAAATTAGATTTGAATAAATGTGTGTACTCGTCTGAAATGGCGAGGAATATTATTTCCTTTCATGCTTTGTACAAACAAGGTTTTACCTTTTCGTTTGATAATGAATGTGGTGGTATTAATGCTTTCTTTAATAATGTGTTTTATTTTAAAGCATTACCTTGTGATGGTGTGTATGAAACTGTGTCGATTGTAGACAACTTAGGAAATAATGTGTTGTATATTGATTCTTCTACTAGCCTAGATAAGGCATCATTGTGGCATTGTCGTCTTGGACATGTAAACAAGAAACGCATAGGCCAACTCCAAAAGAGTGGAGTCTTGGAGTCATTCGACCTTAAATCGGATGATAGTTGTGAATCTTGTCTACTTGGAAAGATGACAAAATCACCTTCACTGGAACTTGTGAAACGGGTGAGGGTTTGTTGGTGTTGGGTCAAAATATGGTTTATACTTTACTTTTCTGGGCATTGTATTTTTGTGTAATAATTGTGGAGTTTTCGGCCTAGTTTACGGCTGAGTTTACGGCCGTAAACACCTTACAACCGTAAACCCATTTACGGCCCATGTCCACCAAGCCCATATCCAACATGTATAAATAGAGGTGTTAGGGTGAGGAGTAGAGATTGATGAACACTAGTAGTTTACGGCCAGAGAGAAACAGAAGCTTTTATGTGTGTGAATCTTTTGTATCCGGATCTTCATTCATATCAATACATACAAAGATTCATATTATTCTTCTCATTCTTCTCATATATTTTATCTGATATCATCCGTTTGATTGGGATTCCGCACCATCAAACGGATTTGACTGATACACGGGCAGATTAGGGACTTACAATTGGTATCAGAGCGTAGGCTTGCTTTGAGCACTCTAATTTCTTCAAAGTAACAGCGCCGGAGGCACGACCCGGCCAATTAAGGCCAGGAGCGCATTGCCGACAGAAGGGACGAGTAAACCGGTGCACACCTGAAGGCGGACCGGCCGACCCAACCCAAAGTCCAACTACAAGCTTTTACCCTTCTGTTCCACACGAGATTTCTGTTCTCGTTGAGCTCATCTTAGGAGCTAAAATAAAAATTAAACGTCAAATTTAATTTAATTTAGTTTTTTTTATTATTGATTTTAAGGTCTACGAGGGAGTTGAAAACATGAAAGAAAGTCGTCAGGATATGTTAAGACAAAATTTCAACTTTTTCGATTATGTCCCTGGAGAAACGCTTGAAACTTAGTTGCAACGATTTACTACACTCACTACTGAGATGAATATAGCCGGGATCTTCTTGACTAAGTCCGAGATCAACAAAAAGCTGTTGAATTCACTTCCAAAATCGTGGGACATCGACGTGGCTGACATCAAGAAGACAAAAGATCTCAATCGTCTTAGTCTGGCTGATATAATTGAAGAACTTAACGCTTTGAATTGTCGAAAAACAATGAGTTCAACAAACCTTCCGGTCAATGAAGTGTCGTGTTCTCATTCATGTGAAGTTTCATGTTCTCAATCATGTGAAGATACGATTAAATTTCTTCGGGAACAAATTGATTTATTAAAAGGGGAAGTTGAGGACCTGAGATATAAAGGATATCAACTCAGGAAAGGACAGAAACCCCTGAAGGCTGAGTTAGAAGCTAAAACCAAGGACTTTAGGAAACTTCAGGAAGACTACAGCAACAAATGTGAAAATTACAATTATGTAGTCAAACAAAATGCTGAGCTTGTAGCTGAAGTTGAATCTTTGAAAGGAAAGTTTGAAACTGCCAAACTTGATGTTAGAAAATATGATTTCTCAAGTGAGGTGGTTGCAAATATGATAGACCAAAGCATGCAGTTTAAAAGGAATCAACACAAGGGTCTAGGGTATGATAGTGTACCTCCTCCTTACAATCATAACTACACATCCATCCCTATGAAACAAGAAGAAATTGACAGGGAGGCACATCTTAAATACGGAAAACGAGTTGGATTTGTGTCAGGAGGAGTTATTAATGTTGAAAATACTGATGCTTCTGTTACATGTGCAGGTAAAGTAGCAGAAGATGAGAACAAGGAGAGCACTATTGAACAAACCAATGTCTCCTTGAACTCAGAATCCGTTGCTTCAAATTCTGTTACTCCTAATAAACCTGTCGTTGAAAAATACAGGCCTCCAATTCCAGCGCAACAGAGTTCTTGTGGCAAGTGTGCATGTGGGAACAACAAGAGACAAGGCAAGGATACGCCACCAGGGGCAGGAAGAGATAACTTCACAGTGAAGAAAAAGACTTGTTTTCACTGTGGAACACCTGGACACATTGCCCAAAATTGTCCAAATCGCGCATACGTTCCTTACTATGCGCAAGGCTGGCAGAACGCGCCAAGAGGGAGATACTCCAAAAGAAACCCCTCAAGGTCACGTTTAGACCATGCTGACTGGAACGCACAGAAGGCCAAGAATTCAACTCCCAAGGCCAAGCATCCAACTCCCAAGGTCAAGCATCCAACTCCCAAGAACAAGAAGGGAATGTTGACCCATAAGTCTAGTTTAAGAGATGCTCCAGTGAAACAAAGACCGGTTAGGTCAAAGTCATCTCGGCAGTCGGCTTCAAGTGCTAAATCAAGTGCCGAGGCACCCATCAGATCGAAAAAGAAATGGGTTAAACCCAACTACAAATGGGTTCCAAAGGCTCACTCTCCCAAATCTCCTAATGCTTCTAACGTTTCTACATCTTCTGTTTCTGATAAACAGGATATGTCATGGGAGAGAGTATCGTGCGTGGATGACAAAGGTCGACCCAGTTTCAAAATGGACTGGGTTACAAAGACCAACTAATCCCGCTCTATGTCGGAGCAGCTATGGAGGCATATCATCAGAATTCGGTTTGTTGGTAGTGGCTGTTCCTGGCACATGATAGGAGACATCTCTCAACTGTACAACACTCAGAACATTGTTTGGGAGAATGTGTCCTCTTCGGGAAGGGAAGAAAAGAAGTGATCACTCACGGGGTTAGTGCTTAATGACGTAAAGAATTTTCGGATCTGTTCTGAGATTACGCATGCTATTCTCAGACTTTCTGGATGCAAATTCAATCGGTGACTTACGGTTTGCGTTTTCTTCTCTATACTCCTAAGTTTTTCTTAACCTGATTCGTTTTAAAGACTAATTTTTGTTTTAGGATAGTTTAAATTTGCGCATTTACTTTCGTTTCTCTCCTATGCACAAATTTAGGGGGAGAAATAAAAACAAAACAAAAATTAGAAAATTTTCAAAAATCCAAAAACATCAGAAAATCAGAAAATAAAAAAATTATATTGGTTATGAAATGTGTTTGAGGGAGATGTTTTGGGAAATGATATTAATAAGTGATAAAGGACGACCTGAATCGGCGTAACGTACCTACGTTGAATCATTTATGCTCTGCGCTCGATGTGCTGGTAGGCGCGAAAGATTTTAAAAAGGGGGACTTGACTAGGAAAGTTGAACCTAATGAATGTAAGGACTCGACAAACTTGACCTAGTTAGATCCGTTTAATCTGACATCACGACGCTCGGATAGGTTGAGCAGGGAGATAAACATGGGAATCTACTCGTCACATTAATTAAACCCGTACTTGGAACCGTGGTTTAACTTTTCCTCGATGTGCGGATTCTGTCCTTAATTCCGGTTGGATGGGGCGACTGGTAAATTCCGATAAATTAGGTCTGTAGAATATCATTTTCTTTCTTTCCGTCTGTTAGTCATATGTTGCACCCTCTGCGTGATTGGAAGAGATCCGACCTGGATTGCAACATATGCAACTCTATCTCTCTGCATGCTATATATATGAAATTCTTCTTATATGTTAGCCATATGTTGTCTCCTTTGCGTGACTTCAAATCCGACCTGGTACACAGCATATGCAACCTTCTTCTTCTCAACCCCTCTGAAGTAATAAGTAATAGAATTCTGAATCTATTCTCTCTCTGAATGGTTGTCTGCTCACCCGGTGTAAGGAGTACTCTGGAAGTTCTTGATGGTTGGGGCATATCAGGAAGCGGGAAACACGTTCCAGTACACTTAAAATTGAACACTCAAAGATTGTCTATAGATCTCGCTGCTCAATTTAGGTGGATAACAATATCCCTGGTCGTCGTCAGATGAATGGTCCTTAAGATATAGTATCTAAGGAATTAGGATCAGATATAATTTTTAGGAACTTAAGTTCACCTTGTCTTGTATCAAATAGTATGTCCTAAATAAGTCACAAATTTTTCGTGTTTAAGTGGACCACAATACCGACGATCGACCGGACAAAGATGTGAATATGGAAGGTACCAACAAGTGGATAAAGGCTGTCTAAAAACTTTGATCCCAAATCACTCTTAAAGTTAGATATCATTTTTGTCTTTGCTATATTTGTCATAGTTTCTTCTAATTTAAATATTAGGGAGAATTAAAAATTAAAAATAATGAAAAAAATCCAAAAATAGTGTTATTTATGTTTTATTTCTTGTTCAGAAAAATTAAAAAAAATCCAAAAAATATTTTTCTTTCTGTTTTAATTTGTGTGCTAAGTTTTCTTTTAGTTTTGTTTTGTCTTGAAAAGTGATTTCAGGTATAGATAAGACTCATGGAGTTTGTGTTGAAGATTTCTGAGCCAAAGGCTTCGTCCGTGAGCATCGAAGAATTCGCATTCGAAGGAGCAAGAAATGAAGATTATTCTTTCAAACATTCAATCCTTCAACCCCAGAAGCAAGGTGAAGCTGCAATTGAAGATTATGTGACGGATTGCATTGAAGCCTCCTCAATCAGTCTGCTGCTATCGGTGTACCTGCTGAAGTGATCTAGAAGTTTAGTTCTCTCTGATGTTCTCTTTGAAGATTCTCAAGCTGAAAGCACTATCTTCCAAGAATCAGTACGTCAAGCCTCCTCACCCAATGTGCGTTCAATGCCAAATTCTGAAGAAAACCTCAAGTGCTCAAGATGAAGTCATTCATTAAAGATTCATATGTTCATCCTGATGCTGTGAAGAAATCGAAGGTTAAAGCTGAAGCTAAGTTCCCAATGAAGATTATCAAGAAAGCCAGCTAATTTTTAGGGGGAGCTTGTTGGGTCAATTAAGAAAAGAAAGCTATAAACCAAGGGGGAGATTGTTGGGTCAAAATATGGTTTATACTTTACTTTTCTGGGCATTGTATTTTTGTGTAATAATTGTGGAGTTTTCGGCCTAGTTTACGGCCGTAAACACCTTACAGCCGTAAACCCATTTACGGCCCATGTCCACCAAGCCCATATCCAACATGTATAAATAGAGGTGTTAGGGTGAGGAGTAGAGATTGATGAACACTAGTAGTTTACGGCCAGAGAGAAACAGAAGCTTTTATGTGTGTGAATCTTTTGTATCCGGATCTTCATTTATATCAATACATACAAAGATTCATATTATTCTTCTCATTCTTCTCATATATTTTATCTGATATCATCCGTTTGATTGGGATTCCGCACCATCAAACGGATTTGACTGATACACAGGCAGATTAGGGACTTACAGTTGGACCTAATACATACTGATGTATGTGGACCATTCAAAACCGCCAAAAGGGATGCTAATCGGTATTATGTGACTTTTATTGATGATTTTAGTAGATATGGGTATGTCTACTTAATCAAACATAAGTCAGAAATCTTTGAAAGGTTTAAGGAATTCAAACAGGAAGTAGAAAATCAATTGGGAAGGAACATTAAGATGCTTCGATCCGATCGAGGTGGTGAGTATCTTAGTACCGAGTTCCTTGACTATCTTAAGGAGTGTGGGATTGTCTCACAATTGACTCCTCCCAGAACACCACAGCTAAATGGTGTAGCTAAGAGGCGTAATCGAACCTTGTTAGACATGGTTCGCTCTATGATGAGTCGAGCTTCTCTACTAATATCTTTTTGGGGGTATGCCTTAGAGACTGCCGCCCATATCCTTAATCTAGTCCCTACAAAGAAGGTTACCAAAACACCTCATGAGATGTGGATTGGGAAGGTTCCCAATTTGGACCACATCAAAATTTGGGGTTGCAAAGATTTCGTGAGGCGTGAAACTCATGATAAGCTTGAACCCCAAAGTGAAAGGTGTATTTTCATCGGTTACCCACAGAAATCCTTCGGTTACCTATTCTACAGACCCAGTGAGAATGTGGTCTTTGTAGCAAGAAGAGGGGTCTTTCGTGAGAGAGAATTTATAAGCCAAGGAGACAGTGGGAGGCAAATTGATCTTGAAGAAATTCAAGAATCAATTGGTGAAGGAACCTCATACACTAGCAATCAACCTGCGGAGGAAACTCCTGTTGAGCCAGCTGGCGAGTCTGTACCTCCGAGGCATTCCACACGGGTTAGGAACACACCTGCGTTTTATTATGGCTTTCATATTACTACGGAAGGTGATAAATTTATCAGTGATAGTACACTGGTAAATTTGGATGAACCTAGTAGTTTTAAGGAAGCCATGGCAGGCCCGAAGTCTGCTAAGTGGAAGGAAGCTATGGACAGCGAGATACAGTCCATGTATGACAATCAAGTTTGGAACTTGGTTGACAATATACTAGGCCGTAAAACAGTCAGGTGCAAATGGATCTTCAAGAAGAAGACCAACATGGAAGGAAAAGAGCATACTTATAAGGCTCGACTGGTTGCGAAGGGTTTTACTCAGACTCAGGGTATTGATTATGATGAAACCTTCTCGCCGGTAGCAAAGATTAAGTCTATTAGGGCTATGCTAGCCATTGTTGCATTTCATGATTATAAAATATGGAAAATGGATGTCAAAACCGCTTTTCTTAATGGAAAATTGGCTGAGGATGTGTACATGAATCAGCCAGAGGGTTTTGTCAGTGCCGAGTACTCTAATAGAGTATGCAAGCTTGAGAAATCCATTTATGGATTAAAACAAGCATCTCGTAGATGAAATCTTTGTTTCGATGAGAAGGTCAAAGAGTTTGGCTTCTCGAGAAGTGAAGATGAGTCTTGCGTGTATGTCAGATCTAGTGGGAGTATAGTTAGCTTCTTGGTACTGTATGTGGATGACATACTACTTGTAGGAAATGACTTCCCAACCTTGCAGGAGGTTAAGTCCTGGCTTGGGAAGTGCTTTGCTATGAAGGACCTAGGGGAAGCTGCCTATATCCTAGGGATAAGGATATTAAGAGAAAGGAGTAAAAGACTAATTGGACTTAGTCAGAGTACCTACTTGGATAAGGTGTTGAAAAGGTTCAACATGCAGAATTCCAAGAAAGGAGATTTACCGATCCAAAGCAATACCAAGCTGAATAAGACTCAGAGTCCGAGTACAGAGGTAGAGATAGATGAGATGAGCCAATTACCGTATGATTCCACTGTTGGCTCGATCATGTATGCTATGACTTGTACCCGCCTTGATGTGGCCTTTGCTTTGAGAATGGTCAGCAGGTATCAGGGGAACCCTGGCAAGGCTCATTGGACTGCGGTAAATAACATTCTCAAGTACCTGTGGAGGACTAAGGATTGGATCCTTACCCTTGGTAGGAGTGATGACTTAAGAGTATTAGGGTATAGTGATGCTAGTTTTCAGACTGATAGGGATAACTTTCGCTCTTAGTCGGGCTGGGTCTTTACCTTAAATGGAGGGGCAATCTCTTAGAAGAGTTCCAAGCAGGAGACGGTGGCTGATTTAACTTGTGAATCAGAGTATATAGCATTGAGTGAAGCAGCGAAGGAGGCAATATGGCTGAAGAACTTAATCCGAGACCTTGGAGTTGTGCCAGCTATTAGGGAGCCTATGGAAATTTTCTGTGACAACAATAGTGCGGTTGCTTTAGCTAAAGAACCGAGAGATCATGGGAGATCCTGACACATTGACAGAAAATATCATTTCATAAGACACAAGATAGAAGAAGGACTCCTCGTGGCAAAGAGGATATCGTCAGATGAGAACCCTGCGGATCCCCTTACAAAGGGACTGATGAGGGCTAAACATTTTCAGCATGCGAGGCGCATCGGACTGAGGGACGATATTAGTTTTACAGATTAGATAGATTCTCTGAAACTTGTAAAATGTAATCGACATTTGATGATGAATAAAATTGTGATTTATTTATGAGTAAGGAGTTGCTATCATTGTCAATTATTTACAATTGTTTCAGCTTTGCATGTTTTGACTTCCAGAATAATTAATCTATTCAAACCTCCACAATCGGCCATACGTCGGAAGTAGGTGTGAATCCAGATTGTCATGAATTAGGTTTGTAGATGGCTAAAAGTGTTTAAACATGGAAATGGTTGCTACAACATTCATGAGTACTCATAAGTTATGAGTATTGGAATAAACCCACGCTCACTTGTATCTCTTCGTGGAATTTATCTCGAGTGATCGTGAGACAGTAATATCATATAAGTCTTCAAACCTAGAGATATGAGTTGTTACCTATGAGTTGGTTGTGCATTGATTGCACGTAAATGCATCAGTAACTTCATGTTATAAAGCGTGCCTTTGTGTACAATCCAACAAGTAGTAGAACAAGTATATGAGTTGAAGTTTATCTGTTCCTTCTAGAAATAGAAGCGATATCTGGGCCCCTCGATGATTTTGTGTTGACCCATGTACCGGGCTCGGTCAGAACTAAATTGATGTGTTCAGTTGAGCTCTTTGTCAAACGAATTGGAAATCAAGAAACAACTGCCAGACAATAAGAAAGACATAGTTCCATGTGTTTGTCCGGCTAATATCATGAGAACAGAGGATTGTATGATCACTTATCTTAAAATGGCGCTTCATAGTTCAACAGAGTTTTCGAGAGCTACGATTGCTGGTTGGTTCCGAAAGTAATAGGCAAATACAGTTATTAGACTTATCCAAGTGGGATTCTGTTGGATAAGGTGTCTAAGTCCATAACTTATTTGGTATATACTTGACCCGAACCAGCATGGTCCATTTGGGTTGCATTTCATCCAAACTATTTATGGATAATTTTATGAGAGTTATACACATATGATTATTAATATATTATAAGTTATAATATATTAATATGAAGTCATGTTATTTAATTAGTCTTAGTCTTAAATTAATTATGAATTAATTTAGAGATTAAAAGGAAGACTAATTAGATTGTGGGCTATTGGTTTTATATGGTGTGGGCTAACACCCATTTGTTAATGGGCTAGGCTTGTATGGAAGTCCATAGATGATCCATGGAGCTTTTAACCCATGGATCCTTGGAAAAGGAAAGGTCATGGGTTATTAGGGTTTCACCCTAATCATGTACACTATATAAGCATGCTTATGTTGCATGAAATAGCCACTAGTGTGTGTGTTTGTGTGTGGCCAAAAATTGTAGTGTGTATACACTCTCTCAAACTCCTTAAGAATCAAACTCATCAAAAAGGTATGTAATCTCATCTAATTCTTTTATGTTTAAAAGTACCCCATGCCATGTTAGATAGGTTATGAACCTTGGAAAATTATTATTTTGCATGTATTTAGACAAACATAGATCCAAGGTTTATTAGGGTTGCATGCACACTTAGGAAGTGTTAGATTGCTCAAAACCCAACAGATTAATCATGAGCAGTTGAAATACATATGGTTAAAATTATTTTTGCCCTAATGATTGCACGTGTTTCTTTTAAGATTAAAATGGGAGATCTAGAATTTGTTAAGGTTCACAACTCAGCTATTTTGCTTGAATATCATCCTGCAGCTCACAATGATCTAAAGTTCATTGTTGACAGTCTGAAGAAATGTTGTTTGGTCAACACATTGACAAGCAGCCCTGTAATTTATCAGAACCTGATCAAATATTTCTGGAGAAGTGCAGTCGTGAAGAAGGATATCAAAGGTGAAAAGTACATTGAAGCCACAATCTAAGGAAAGACGGTTCAAGTTTCAGAGAGTATTATTCGGGAGTCTCTCCAAATTGATGACAGATCAGAATACTCTATGGAAATTAATGTGCATCAAACTCAGGATGTTCTAGAACATATGGGTTATGAGGGAACATTTCCTCATACCATCAAGAAACTGCTTCCTCACTACTGGAAATATCTAGCTCATGTGTTTGTGAGCTGTATTTTTTGTAGGAGATCCGGTGCGAACGAAATCTCTTTGGCCAACACAAGAGCCATCATAGCTTTAGCCTCGGGAATTGAGTTTAACTTTTCAAAGTTTATACTACATGAACAGGTTCTGAATCTTGAAGGGAACAAGAGAGATAAGGTTTTGATGTACCCAAGATTTCTTCAGATCATCTTCAACGCCTTGCATCCTGAACTGCAGAGAGAGAACGAGACTTTGTCAGTTGGTCCAAGTACATTCGGGTTAATGAAGCATAAAAGAGGAGGAAAATTTGTTTCTGAAGGAAAATTCCCCTTAATCAAATTTGGAATTTTTGAAGAAAGTGATCAATCAGACTCAGAAGATCAATCCATTCCTACAGAGACTGAAGACATTGTGTTTTCAAGCTCTGAACCAGAAATTGAGGAGGTTCGTGATTCTCCTATTACCGCGGTGGCTGAGGAACATGATCATCTACTTCATAAGGAAGATGAAACACAATCTGTTCACGAGGAAGACGATGAAGATCTCTATGGAGATGTAGAATTTTTGAAAGAGATAGACTTCACAGGGATCAGTGATGATATCCCTACAAATACTGAGCTTGATCTTGATGATGAAGAATTTGGTCCTCTTCCAGGATTTGCCAGCGGCTGTTTTAATAAAGTCAATGAAGTTGCTTCTTCGGCAACCAAGACTGGGGAAGGAGATAATGCTCTCAAAAATTTTCTCTCCACATCCAAGCCCATGGAGGTTCCTTCAAGACAAGGAGATGTGAACTTAGAGATTCCTCCCTCTGTTTCAACTATCTCAACTTCTGCTCCACTTAATTCTGAATCATCTCAGCTCCAAACCTCCCAGTCCTCCTTCGAAAGAAGTCAATCAAATACGAGTCTGGAGGTACCCATTGTGAGCAGTGCACATCAAGTATTCTCTACTGTCACCACCACTACGATTTTCACTCCACCAATACAAACTGATGAAGGCCCTAGCACAATGTTTGAGACATGCAGCTCATCCTCTATCCCATAATATTCTCCTACCATACCTTCAATGGATGAAGCTTCAATCAGACTGGCAAAGCATCTGGACCAACACAGTCCAACCCTTTCTTCTCGTAGCAAAGGAATATCTTTCAGAGAAGATCACTCAGGTGATGATAAATCTTCTATGTCAGAGCTTCGAGAAGAGATTAGCGTTCTCCGATAGGAACTGATTGAGAAGACCATCCAGATGGATCAACTCACTTCTCACATTGAAGTGCTTAAAGAAAACGATGAAGAGAAGACAAAGCAGATTAAGGATCTACAGACGAATCTTGGTTCTGTGACAGCTATATACTTCATTTTAAAGAACGTTCTGTATGATGCATTTGGAGATAAAGTCAAAGCCCTATTTCAGCAACCACGCGGAATCGAGGATCCTCCCACGGCCCCCACACAGTCTGCCTCTGACGACCTTCCAGTTGATCCACCTGTTCCTAGAACAACTACAGTTGTCAATAGATTTGAAAATGAACCAGAAGGCAGCAGAGCCCGAATCACAATCAAACAGGGAAATAGGACTGTAACGGCTAACAAAAACGAAGGGTTACTCATTATGAAAAATTCAAATGAAAATCGCAGAGCCAAAGACCCTGTGCTAATAGTGACTGATCTCAAAAAAAGAAAATTTGGTGATGAGTTCGGAGATAGATCGGGAATTCGAATGTGGGCCTTTGATCCCGAGACAAATATGTGGGTTGTGAAAAGGAACTCAGGAAATTATGAGTATTACAAGAGCACCCATGATTTTAACTCATGGACCAAAGTGGATCTTGTTGAACTATCGAGAGCCCCATTCCATAATCCCTCCGAAGATCCCAGTGCTACAAAATTCAAAAGATTTCTTGATAGACAGGTCAAGGAAAACTTTCCAAAAATGAAGACTGCAAGAGCTTTGTACCGAAAAGACAAAGAAATTCTTGATCTTGAATCAAGTGAGCCTATGCAGATTATCCTTTGGCCTGTGACTAAATAGCAGAAGGAAATGCCTATCCCTCAACACTTCCGTGAGGGATATCTTGATAATATGGAATTTTCGGCTTTTGACGATGAAACTGCCACTGCTGCAATAAAATTCAAGGATATAGAACATGTCTTGAGGCTGATCAGTGCTAAAGATCATCGTAGGTTCAGGGAAAGGGATACCCGCACTCTGTCTCATCACCAGATTATATGCAGAAAAGATGTTATGGAGGCGGCTGCTAAAGAGTTCACTGGAATGGTTGCCACCATCATAAATGGAAGACTGTGGATGGGTTCTATGGGAAGGTCCGATTTAAAGTTGTATGAGAAGCCAACAGAGTGACGATCAAAACTGTACCTGCCTCAAACCAAGGGGGGATTGAAAGACTATAATATTGTGGTTTGAGCTAGGCATTATTCCTATATAGATCTTGTTAGGGTGGTAGTGTAGTGGTGACATGATTTAGACTTACTGTGTGTGTAGCCTCCCTCGTGTGTGCAGCTACACACGTGTGTGCGGTCGCACATGCGTGTACGGCTGCACACTTCTGTGCTGGTAAGGGTAGTATTTAAAGGGGGTTGTCATGTGTCAGATGTACTTTTTGATGAATAGTGACGTGTGTGTATTTTCAAGGTGTACCTGAAATTTATGAGCAATAGATGTGTACATGCTTGATGTTATTTCTCTTCTACTCCTTCTACACTCTATTTTGATTGCCATTTTCTTCATTGATTACTGATTTGGATCTATGTTTTGGGACTAACACCTTTCGACTAAGAGCATCAGCCACCACATTCGCTTTTCCTAGATGGTAACGAATTTCGCATTCGTAGTCATTCAACAGTTCAACCCATCGTCTTTGCCTCATGTTGAGTTCCTTTTGATTGAGAATGTGTTGAAAGCTCTTGTGATCAGTAAAGATTGTGCATTTTGTGTCGTAGAGATAGTGTCTCCAAATCTTTAAGGATAAAACGACTGCTCCTAGTTCGAGGTCGTGTGTAGTGTAATTGACCTCGTGCGTCTTGAGTTACCTCGAGGCATAGGCAATGACTTTTCCTCTTTGCATTAGCACACATCCAAGACCTTGATTTGATGCATCACAGTAGACCACGAAGTCTTCTGTTCCTTCCAGCAAGGACAATATAGGTACGCTACATAGTGCTTGCTTCAGTGTTTGGAATGCAACGTCTTTTTTTTCTCCCAATCAAAAGTTACACCCTTCTGGGTCAATGCGGTAAGTGGCATAGCAATCTTCGAGAATTTTTGTATAAATCTTAGGTAATAGCCAGCAAGGCCCAAGAATTGTCGGATTTCCGTTGGGGTTCTTGGAGCTAAGCAGTTCTCGATTGCCTTGATTTTGGAAGGGTCCACATGTATCCCGACTTTGCTAATCACGTAACCTAGAAAATCTACTTTCCGAATTCAAAATTCTCACTTTGAGAACTTTGCGTATAACTTATCTTTTCTTAGTGTTTCCAAGATTTATTGGAGGTGTTGACTATGTTCCTCTTTATTCTTCAAATAGATGAGTATATCATCTATGAACACGATCACAAATTTATCCAGGAATGGACGACACACTTGGTTCATTAAATCCATGAACATCGTCGGTGCATTTGTTAATCCAAAGGGCATTACTACAAACTTGTAGTGGTCGTAACGAGTTCGAAAGGCTGTTTTTGGAACATCTCCTTCCAAGACTCGCAGCTAATGATACCCGGATCTCAAATCGATCTTTTAAAAGTAACTTGCTCCTTGGAGTTGGTCGAACAAGTCATCAATACGTTGTAAGGGATATCGGTTCTTGATAGTGAGATTGTTGAGTTATCAGTAATCAATGCACATGCGGAAAGATCCATCCTTCTTCTTTACGAGCAGAACTAATGCTCCCCAAGGTGAGAATTTGGGTCTGATGAATCCTTTGTTAAGTAGTTCGTTTATTTGGCTGGACAATTCTTGCATCTTAGTTGGCGCTAGACGATACGGAGACTTAGCTACTGGGGTAGCTCCGAGAATTAAATCGATTCTGAACTCGACTTTTTGTTTTGGTGGGACTCCTGGAAGATCTTCAGGGAAGACATCGGGAAAATCGCAGACTTTGTGAATGACTTTGATGTCTTTCGTCTCTTTTTCCCTATCTACTACGTGGGCTAAGAAGGCATGGTACTCCTTACGTAGGTATTTCTAGGCTTTGACGCAAGAGATGATTTGTAAATTGGCACCGGGTTTGTCACCATAAATGAAAAGAGTTCCGCCATTTGGCAAATTTAGGCGAATGACACTTTCGTGACAAAGTATATCAGCATGGTGTAGGCTTAACCAATCCATACCGATGATGACATCAAAGCTCTTTATGGTGATTGGCATTCGATTGATTTGAAATGAATGTTCGTTTAGAGTTAGCGTGCAGCCTATGTACATATCGTTTGTGCTTTTTGTTCTACCGTTTGCCAATATTTTTCCATGAGTGCATGGTAGTTTAATAGTTCCAAAACTGTAATGCATTAGTAGTTGTCATGCCTAGAATAATAGATTTATATATGTATAAAATCACTAAGTAATTTAATAACCATGTAAATCATTGTGTTTTTAATACTTCATGTGAGTTTTATAACCATGCTATTGACCTAGGCTACCTGTAACAACGTTCTTCAGGCATTGGAATGTTATGATGTTTGTCACCCTAGACCTGCCAGTCTAACTGTAGCTAACAGTTTAGGTGCGGGATTTTCATTCTCGTATAGATCTATACAAAAGTCTCACGCTCTCCCTACAATAGATTATGGTATATAATACAAGACTTTAACGGCATACTTGGTAATACGTGAAGTGGAATGTCTCACAAAACATAGTATCAAATAGATTTACATATGAAAACTCCATTTGTTCCTGTATATGAAAGTATTTCCTTGATATAGTACTTATAGTATGTAAAATCGCATGATTTCCTTGTAAACTATACCTATAATAGTTTTTCCAAAAGTGTGTTTCGTTTGTATGGTAAACTCTAGTGTAGTGTCGACTTTGTATGTAAAGTATAACATTTGTAATGAAATCATTGAACATTTATACTCAAAGTATAGATAAAGTGTTTGATATTCATATAACAACATGTTTCATTTCAAAATGGACAAAGTGTTATCGTGATATGTCGCATGAGAATGTTTTCGTATGATAGTTATAAACAACATATGATTGATTATAACAACAAGTATAGCAAAAGATTTATGATATTCACACGAGAATAATCGTGTGTTTACTTGTATCCTCCCCCCCCCCCCCTCCCCCTTAAAAGTGTATAAAAGCATTTAAAAAGCATTTTAAAACGTAGTTATAGGGGTATGAATTCACTTGTTAGTTCGAAGAAGGTGAGAGGAAAACCGAGCAGAACTTCGACAGGACAAAACGGATTTCTTGGGATTTCCGGGAGTCGCAGAAGTGTAAAACCTTCCTTCGGGACTTGGATGTCAAGACTGGGGCTTCGGGATGGCAGTAGAGAGAAGAGAATTGAGCACCTAATCCCTAAACCATCGGTTTCTATTTATAGGGGTGAAATCTGAGGTTCACGTTGTGAGTTTGGGTGTCTCAAGTTGTGAGCTCGACCTGCCTCCTCTCGTAGACTTGAAAACTCATTGATAGGCTCTAGAACCCATCATTCACTGGTTCACGTCGTTAGTATGGGTGGCTCATGTCGTGAGCTTCCTGATAGCCTCGAGTTTTGTGTCTCAAACTTGTAAAATCCATAACTTCCGCGTACGAGCTCCATTTTCGATGTTCTTTCTATCCACGCGTAGGCGAGATTATGCTCTACAACTCTCGTTTAGACTCTGTCGGCTAATTTTGACTTTATTTTTAATATTATATTTTTAACAGGTCGGGACAGGAAAAGTACGTTAAAAATCCATAACTTCTTCATCCGGTGTCCGTTTTCATCAGACTTTTTACCGTTGCGCTACTATTGTTGAGATCTTCGATTCTCATTTAGGTTATTTCAGCCAAAAATCCCTCGATCTCTATTTCGAGTTTTTAGCTGTCTACCGCTATCTCGAAACTTAGAAAAACCATAACTTCCTCATACGAAGTCGGATTTTGACGTTGTTTTTATGCACGCTCACGGTTTAGTATAATCCACGAATTTCTTTTAGGTACTTAAGGCTAAAAATTATTTTATTGAAATTTCACTTTTTACGTTTGCCAGTGTTTTACCGGTTTTGGCACGAATTTTCGATTGGTCATATCTTCTTCGTTATAACTCAGATTTTAGTGCTCTTTATATTTCCAAAAACCTTGACATTGCTATCATTTTAAGCAACCCAATAGAGACTTTTGAACATTTTATTTTTGACACTAATTTCATTATATCAAAAGAGATTACAATTCTTGACTTTTTAGGTCATTACATTGTTTCAAAATACCGGGTTGTCACACTTTACGATGGGTCTGTATGATGTCAAAGTTTTCCCTTTATGTTGGTATGTTGTAGACCTGTTTCAAGGTCAAATTTTCTGAACTCTATGCATCTAATATACCAATAGAATTGACATGCATCTTATTTCCTTTGAAAAAAATACTATCAATCTCATAATGTTACTTTACAAGTTATTACTTGTGGTAGACTTCTAATATAATCTCCCTACAAAATACGTGTTGAACCAATGTAATTTAGTTCAATGACATCTGATATATAAGCACTATTGTAGTCTTATCACCATTTCATCTTTAAAAACTTTATAGCTAAAAGATGCCACCTCGTAGATCTAGAAGACAAGTCAACCTTACACCAATAACTTCAACTCCACCACCACCACCGCCGCCACCTCAATTCGATCCTGTAGTTTTCCAAGCTGCAGTAATAGCAGCTATGACAATAGCCTTAACACAAATCAATACTAGTGTTACTAGTAGGGATGGAACCGGTACTAACTCAAACCATGGGGATAGCCACAGACACCCTGGGGAGTGTTCATATAAGGACTTTACCAACTATAAACCCAAAACCTTTAATGGGAGTGGGGGAGTCATTGCTCTAACGCAATGGTTCAAGAAAATGGAGTCAATCTTCGAGGTTTGCTTATGCCCAGAAGGGAGCAAAGATAAGTTTACTGCCTGCACCTTCTCTGATAGGGCCCTCACATGGTGGAATGGCCATGTCAAGTCACTTAAACTTATAGTGGCGAACTCTATGGGGTGGGAGAACTAAAATCACTAATAATGGGGGAGTACTGCCTGAGGGGCGAGGTACAGAAGATGGAGTAAGAACTGTGGAACCTTACCATGAAAGGTTCTGACATAGTAGTGTAAACTACTAGGTTTAGTGACTTAGCATCTCTATGTCCCGGGATGGTCACCCTGGAGAGTAAGAACATAGAGAGGTATATCTGGGGACTATCACCTCAACTTCAGGGCAATGTATTGTCTTCAAACCCTATTACATTCGATAGTGCCAAACAGTTGGCTCAAAGACTTATTGACCATGGAGTCCGCCAACGCGTAGTGGACCCTATCCCCAAGCAAGCCAAAGTGAATGACAACAAAAGAAAGTTTTGGGATAGAAAGAAGAATCAACATGCATATAACCCCAACAAGAAACAGCAAATAGTGGTTGTTTGTGTTGCGACAACCCCTGCTACCCCCCACACCAGCAAAGCAATATGTTGGAAACCTAACAAAGTGCAACAAGTGTGATTTCCATTACCACGGACCATGCCGAGAGATGCATTGTGATAATTGCAATAGGAAGGGGCACATTGCCCGTTTCTATAAGGTGCCGACAAAACCAATCACCCAGGTCCCTGGCGTTGGGGCAAGTCAGGCCTGTTATGGGTGTGGCGAAACTGGGAACTTCAAAATGAACTGACCAAAGGCTAGGAATGTTGGTGGGGTGGGGAGAGTATTGGCAATAGGTCATGAAGAAGTAGTTGCAGATCCCACGGTGGTCACGGGTACGTTTCTCCTCAATAACTCTTATGCATGCATACTCTTGGATAATGGAGCGAAGAGGAGTTTTGTGAACCACAAATTTGAACACTTACTCAAAAAACAACCACATACACTAAAGGAAATATTTACCATAGAAATGGATAACGGAAAGACTGAGAGCAATAACGATATATATCGGATGCACCCTCACTCTAAATAGCTATGCTTTCCAAATCGATCTTATGACGGTCTCAATAAAAAGTTTTGACGTTATCATTGGCATGGATTGGTTGAGTCCTCATTGTGCTGACATCCTGTGTTATGAAAAGGTCGTTATCCTTAATCTGCCTAGTAGAGAAACCCTCGTTATCTAAGGCAACAAACCCGGAATGAACATTCAAATCATCTCGTTCATCCAAGCCCAGAAGTACTTACGAAAGGAATACCATGCATTCTTAGCTCACGTGGTGGACGAGAATCATGAAGTGAAAGACATAAAGAACATTCCTGAAGTCCATGATTTTCCCGACATCTTTCCCGAAGATCTTCCAGGAGTACCACCAGAACGCCAAGTCGAGTTCAGAATCGACTTAATTCCTGGAGCTGCTCTCATAGCCAAATCACCTTACCGTCTAGCACTAGCAGAGATGCAGAACTATCCAGTCAACTAAACAAACTGTTGAAAGGGATTCATCATACCGAGCTTCTCACCCTAGGGAGCACTGGTCTTGTTCGTGAAGAAGAGGGTGTTGGATTAGGTGTCTAAGCCCATAACTATTATTGGTATGTATTCGACCCGAGAGTAGCATGTTCCATTTGGGTTGCATATCATCAGGACAATTTGTTAGGATGGACTTTTGAGAGAAGAGGTTATATATGATTTATTAATATATTATAAGTTCTAATATATTAATATGAAATCATATGTTTTAATTAGTATTGATCAAGAATTAATTTGGAATTAATTTAGTGATCAAAAGAGACAAATTAAAACTATGGGGACTAATTATGGTAATTAGTTATATTTATATGTGTTGGGCTTATGATCCATGTTGGACCAAGTTTATGTATAGATACATAAAGAGTTGGGCCACATGAACCATGGATAATAAAATCCATGGATATGGGTTTGGGTTATACCATAACTCGTAGAATTCAACACATATAAATAGATATGTTATGACCTAAAAACTGCCACTTTTAGTGTGTGTGTGTGTGTGTGCATGTTCTTGGAGTTCATGAAGGTTTTAAAGTGCATGGAGATTCTCTCTCAAGTCCTACCTTTGTCCTTGATGTGTTGTGACTTCATTTGGGGCTTACACACTATTGGGGCTAAGTTCTTAAGGCCAAATACATCAAGACCTCCAGCCACACAAAAGGTATGTTACATTATCTAGTATTTTATGTATTTTGTATGAAATTTGCATGCTAGCTATAGGTTCAATACCTTGGAAACCATTTGCATGTATAATTAGTGGAAACATAGATCCAAGGTATTTAGGATTGTATGTGCACCATAGGATGTTGTATTATACCAAAACCCAACAATGGTATTAGAGCCATGGGTTGTTTTCAATTATAGTTGATGTAAGTTGTTGGAAAAAACTGAAAAAAAAATCGATTTTTTTGTTGTCTGGACAGCAGACTCGACGAGTCCAGTGATGGACTCAACGAGTCCATGAACAAATTCATCCAACTCGTCGAGTTGGTTCATGCACTCGACGAGTTTGACCCCCTGACAGCATATATTCGTGTGTTTTTTGGCATGTTTTGGATTAGAATCATTACGACAAAGTGTTTTTGTTCATAAAATTTGTTTTTGGTACTATGGTAATGTTTATTCTCATCCAAATAAAGTTATAATCAAAGTTTCAAGTTTTATACATGTCTATATGATGCTTGAAACTTATTGATCATGAATGTTCATGTTTATAATTTTCTTTAGATTAATAGAAAAAAATTATGTGATAGTTGTTTTCAATCCAAATTAATCTAGAAGTTGGTAATAATATGTGTTTTTAGTAACTTGTTCTCAAGGTCCTTGAAAAGTCACATTTATGAATTTTAAAAACTCATAAAATTGTCATAGGTTACAAAATGAAGAGTCTTTTTTGTCATAAATAGTTTTACGAACTCCATAACTTGTCCTCAAGTTATGAATGTTCAAGAGTCTCCTCATTAAAGTTTCTTTAAGACCTTAATTAAACTCATAAGTTATGAAAATCCAAGTGTAACGCCCGCAGATCCGGGCTAGTCAATTTTGAGTCAATAAGTGTCGAAAACGACTTTTTGACAAAATATTATTTAGAATAAATAATCTTAACCAATTTTTAGAATATGTCACAAGGTTTCCGTACATATAAAGAATGCCAAAATCCGAGTTATAACGAAGAAGTTATCGCCCGTCGAAGTTTCGCGACGGAACCGGCACGGCACCGGGAAGCGTAAATAGTGAATTTATGATGGACGACTTTTTAGCCTTAGTGATCTAAACGAAAGTCGTTGAGTATATTAAACCGACAAAATCCATAAAAAGAACGCCCAAATCTAACTTCGTTTGAAGAAGTCATGATTTTTCTAAGATCCGGCTAAGCAGTGTACAGCCCGAAACTCGAATCTTAGTTCGAGCGGTTTTTGGCTTACGCGACCTAAATGAGAGTTGAAGATCTCATTAATAGGAACTCAAAGGCAAAAAGATGGGCGAAAACGGAGTCTGTATGAAGGAGTTACGAATTCTTCACGGTCATTTAACAATCTAGATGCCTCTTACTGTTAAATTTGAGATCGGTCGAGAATTAGCCGACGGAGTCTAAACGAAAGTTGTAGATCTTGATTTTTCCTATGTGTGGATATAAAGAACGTCGAAAACGAATCCCTTATGCGAGAGTTATGATTTTTCTAAGTTTGAAAGCTGATACGCGATAGGGGGTGACGTGGCACCACCAGAATTGGACACGTGGCACCACCAGAAGGTTGCCACATGCACCAACTCGGCGAGTAGGTCAGTCAGCACCCCTATAAATAGAGGTGTCGGGTTCCCTCATTTCCTCACCCCTCAACCCTCTTCTTTCTCTCTCTATACTTTCTCTCTAAGCTCCTTAACCCCCCTAAAAGCTTAGGTAAACCCCCTAGCACCCGAAGGAAGCCCCGAGGCTCCCGGAGTCGTGAGAAAAGGGTCTTTCGGCTCGGTAACGCTGCTCCAGCGAAGCCCGGTTTTCGAGAAAACACGTTGTAAGTGAGCTATGCTTACCCTATCTTTAGTATAGCTTATGTTTTAATATAGTAACGTTATTAGGAACTTATAATGCGTATTTGGCCTATTATTATAAGTTATATTGAGTGTTATTTAACGCTTATATAATAATAATAATAATAATAATAATAATAATAGTTAGACTATTAATTTGTCGCGTTTATTTAAACCTTAGTGGTATTGTTACTAGGTTTTATCGAAGGAAAATCGTTTTGAGAGTATCGAAGCGTTGTCCGAGTGCTGAGTCACCACCTTTCAAGTGAGTGCATAGTTACTTTCAGCTTATACATACATATGAAGTATTTTATATAAATTACGTGCTATGTGTGCACATTATCCGAATACTTGCTATCTATGTTGGGTGAATGATTTTATACATGTTTTAAATTATTTAAACTGTATATGTATTTTATATCTACAAATATGTTGGGATAAAACATGGGTAGATGAAATAGTTTTTGTGTGACAAAAAAATAAAATGAGGAAGAGGTAATATAGACCATGAGGTAAGGGTGAGTGGTGACCCATGAGAGAAGCCTTTTTCCCAATTGATGGCCCCATCATCCAGCAGAGTATGGATGACAACCACGGACAATTATAGACAGTCCAATGGACACTAGCAGGATCGCAACGTGTAGGTGTTTTGAACTGTGTATTCTACAGGTGTACTCTAAAAACCCATCGACATGTATTGCGAGTAGAGTCTCGGAAACGATACCGTTGATAAACGAGATAAAACCCATTGACCTGTATTGCGAGAGGAGTCTCGGAAACGATACTGTCAATAAACGAGATAAACCTTGGGAACTATGGATTTAGTGCCTGTTAAGTAAACCTTGGCAACGATGGATTTCATGCCTATTCCTTAGGATAACCCTTAGGAATAAATAAATGAGAAATAGCTAAATTCTTAGAGTATAATAAAGAAGAGAATGGGGATGGGTAGTTGGATTGATTGCTTAAATATTTAAACATAATAATTTATATTATTGTGGGTTGAAAACCCTATGTACTCACCATGTTTCCCAACCTGACCTACTCAGTTTATTTACATCACAGGTATTGATATGAAGTCACATTACACTGAGAGATTAAAGAGATGTAGATCACTAGTGTAAATAAATGTAAGTTCCGTTTATGCTTATGTTTCTGTATTGACGATGACATCCCAAATGTTTTAATATAAATAAAAATACGTTTCTTCGAAAATGTTTTGATAACGTGTTTATCGTATTTTTCTGGGAACAAATTCTGCAACATTTTTATGAAAAGAAGGACTCTGATTTTTATAAAGCATAAACAAAATCGATCTTTTATGGCCGTGAAAATGGGGATGTCACAGTTGGTATCAGAGCATTAGTTTAAGCGAACTAGGAATATGGATTTATTTCTAGACTTAAACTTAGAATGCTAAGCGATGATTGTGAGGTGTGAGCACTAGATTATTTTAGGAATTGTGCCTAAAATGATTTTATGTGCTAAATGCTTGTGCCTGATATGTTGTTATCTGTTCGGATCTATGGTCTATTGGCGACCGGATCTGGAAACCTTATGTGTTCAGGTTTCTAAACGTTTAATTACGGTATTAGAACTGGCATGTAACTTTTCAGAGTAATAGGGAGATTTATACGTCTATCATTAATAAAACTTTCCTATCTTAAATTCTCGCCTCGGTACACCGAACGTTTGATTTGGTGCATAGATCAACATGGTGAGCACTAGAAGCGGATTTAGAAGTGGTAACCTGCAGCCCGAACCACCAGTGGTTGAGCATGTGCCAGAGGTAGCAGCTGTAACTGGGTCAATCACGATGACCGGAGTACAAGCAATGGTGCGGATAATGCTAGATCAACAGATGGAAGAAACAAGGCGTTTACTTCAACAAAGTAAGGACGAACTTACTATGCCAGTATGTCAGACACCCACTCTTGAGGCGACCATCTGGGTTGCTAAGTCTGTTGATGAAGTGATCAATGGTAGTATCGCCAGCAAGGTTGAGGTTGGCAAGAAGAGGAAATTTGAGGGTTCTTCAAGGTCTGACAAGAACAACATGTCCTCGAAGTCTGGAGGAGTAGGTGAAGCAAAATGGTGTGACAAGTATGGAAGGAAACACAATGGTAGATGCCCTAAAGAAGTAACCTGCTTCAAATGCGGGAAGACTGGTCACTATGCCCACAAATTCCCAACCGAGGAAGAAGTTTTCTTTAAGTGTAGTAAAGAGGGACACTTCAAGCAAGAATGTCCAATGAGAGCTACAAAGCCAAGTGTACCGTCGAAGCACCATGGGAGAGTAACTTGTTTTAAGTGTGGAAATCATGGGCATTATGCCGATGAGTGTACATTCAACACCAGGGTGTGTTACGAATGTAATGAGGAAGGGCGCCTCAAGCAAGACTGCCCAAAAAGAAAAGGATTTACAAAGCCAAAGGCACCACTGAAGAACTATGGGAGGTGCTACGAAGAAGTGACTTGTTTTAAGTGTGGGAAGAACAAGCATTATGCCAATATCTGTACATACAGCGAGAGGTCCTGTTACGGATGCAGGAACAAGGGACATATATCAAAGGATTGCCCAAGGAAAAGTGAAGCATCAAGAGAAAATGCACCTCCAAAGCCAAGAAGCATCCCTAACGAAGCAGCTGACAACGTAATGAAGAGTAAGGATTGATATCCGAAGTTCGAGTTATGATGTAACCTATTAAAGGCATAGTCTAGGGTGAACTTGAACACCTATGTAATAGTTTCAAGAAATGATAATAAAGCCTTCGTTTTTTTATATGACGTGTTAAACTACTATGTGATTTCTTGCATGATGACTTGGAAAACTGCGGGATAATACTTGGGACAAGTATGAGTAGGTGTCAATGGTAGTAGAGGCCTAGACTACCGGTAGCACAGGACTCACACTTGGATCAGGGAAAGTCACAAGGTTACCAAGAAGTTGGTAATTGATTTCGTTTTATTCAAGTATGTCGTTACCATTGTTTTGGTAAAGATTAAGAAGATTCTTGTTATCCCGACCCTAGTGGTCATATCACATTGAGTCCGACTACGATGAGTAGGTTACGTGGTTCAAAGAACCAAGTTTGATGTAACGTCCGACTTAAACCAAACAATTGAAATCAAAGTGATCAATAGAAGTATCATGCTCGTTGTTAAAGAAGTTGGTAGCTAGAAATGCTACATGTTAAAGTGTCATTATATCACATTAGAACATGAAGGAAGGCATAGTCTGTTTTAGAATTTAACTCTAAGAGACCTAAGTCTAAGCGTTGCTACATACAATGATAGATCATTAGAATATGACACATCGGTCAAATATAGTAATCAAATTAACTTATCCTAAGTTTGTTAATAAGAAGAAGGATTCTCTGATAAAGAATGAGGTTGTGACACGAAGGTCATGATTGAAAGTCTAACGAGCAGGTGCAAGACCGAGCACCGCCTGCAGTCAAGGAGTCCAAGAGTTAGATACTTGTTCGAAGAAACATAGAAGTTACAGTTATTACCTAGGATGAAGAGATGACGTATGGAGTCATTATACTATCCTGTTTCGTTGATGATTCCAAGACGTAATCATCCTAAGGGGGAGATAATTGTAACGCCCGCAGATCCGGTTTTGTCAATTTTGAGGTAATAAGTGTTGAAAATGAATTTTCAACAAAATACTATTTAGAATAAATAATCTTAACCAATTTTTATAATATGTCACAATGTTTCCGTACATATAAAGAATGCCAAAATCCGAGTTATAACGAAGAAGTTATGGCCCGTCGAAGTTTCGCGACGGAACCGGCATGACACCGGGAAGCGTAAATAGTGAATTTACGATGGAGAACTTTTTAGCCTTAGTGATCTAAACTAAAGTTGTAGAATATGTTAAACCGAGAAAAAGGGTCTTTCAGCTTGGAAACGCTGTTCCAGCGAAGCCCGGTTTTCGAGAAAACCCGTTGTAAGTGAGCTATACCTACCCAATCTTTAGTATAGCTTATGTTTTAATATAGTAACGTTATTAGGAACTTATAATGCGTATTTGGTCTATTATTATAATTTATATTGAGTGTTATTTAACGCTTATATTATAATAATAATAATAATAATAATAATAATAATAATAATAGCTAGACTATTAATTTGTCGCGGTTATCTAAACCCTAGTGGTATTGTTACTAGGTTTTATCGAAGGAAAATCGTTTTGAGAGTATCGAAGCATTGTCCGAGTGCTGAGTCACCACCTTTCAAGTGAGTGCATAGTTACTTTCAGCTTACACATAGATATGAAGTATTTTATATAAATTACGTGCTATGTGTGCATATTATCCGAATACTTGATATATGTGTTGGGTGAACGATTTTATACATGTTTTAAATGATTTAAACTGTATATGTATTTTATATCTACAAATAAGTTGGGATAAAACATGGGTAGATGAAATAGTTTCTGTGTGACAAAAAAATAAAATGAGGAAGAGGTAATATAGACCATGAGGTAAGGGTGAGAGGTGAACCATGAGAGAAGCCTTTTTCCCAATTGATGGCCCCATCATCCAGCAGAGTATGGATAACAACCACGGACTATTGTAGACAGTCTAGTGGACACTAGCAGGCTCGCAACCTGTAGGTGTTTTGAACTGTGTATGCACCAGGTGTACTCGAAAAACCCATCGACATGTATTGCGAGTAGAGTCTCGGAAATGATACCATTGATAAACGAGATAAAACCCATTGACATGTATTGCGAGAGGAGTCTCGGAAACGATACTGTCAATAAACAAGATAAACCTTGGGAACTATGGATTTATTACCCGTTGAGTAAACCTTGGCAACGATGGATTTCGTGCTTATTCCTTAGGATGACCCTTAGGAATAAATAAATGAGGAATAGCTGAATTCTTAGAGTAGAATAAAGAAGAGAATGGGCATGGGTAATTGGATTGATTGCTTAAATATTTAAACATAATAATTTATATTATTGTGGGTTGAAAACCCTATGTACTCACTAGGTTTCCCAACCTGTCCTACTCAGTTTATTTACATCACAGGTATTGATATGAAGTCACATTACACTGAGATATTAAAGAGATGTAGATCACTAGTGTAAATAAATGTAAGTTCCGTTTATGCTTATGTTTCTGTATTGACGATGGCATCCCAAACGTTTTAACATAAATAAAAATATGTTTCTTCGAAAATGTTTTGATAACGTGTTTATCGTATTTTTCTGGGAATAAATTCTACAACATTTTTACGAAAAGAAGTAATCTGATTTTTATAAAACATAAACAAAATCGGTCTTTTCTGGCTGTGAAAATGGGGATGTCACACCAAGGGTTTTGAAAAGTTTCAAATCTTGCCCTCAAGTTTTGGAATTTGTAAATTCGCCCCCATGTACACTTTAATTCCAAACCCGAGAATTTTAAAAGTTAAAATTCAAACTTTATGGACTTCATTAAATTTATTAAAGTGTTTAATTAAATGAATTCCATAATGGCATGGTTTAAGTTTAATTAAATTAAGAGTATAATTTAATTATTAGATTAAACCACCAAGTATTTTAAATGTGTAAAATACACCCTTATACTATTATAATATTAAAAGTTAATATATATATATATATATATATATATATATATATATATGTGTGTGTGTGTGTGTGTGTTTGTGTATAAGATTAAAAATCAGTCTTAGCATTACTAGGCCTCATTCACGAAGTCGGTCTATAAGGGGGGTATAAGGTTACTGCCTATAAAATGGCAGTTTAATGGGTGTCCACTCTCACCCACCGCTTCCTTGACTGGTGGAGGGTCATTAGCCAAACGGGTAGGACAAGGACAATAATTCTCCCTTCATTAAAAGTATTAATGATAAATACTAAGTAACTAAACCTTTTATAAATACCCAATCTTAGTTACTTAGGAAAATGTGAATTTGGTGCTAACCCATGAAATTCACACTTTGTACATTACCAAGTCGTTGGTGGAGCATGTGTGGGTAACCAACACACTAACTTGGACTAGTAAGGAAAACAAAGGGTGAATTAATGTTTCTCATAGATCGGTGGAGCGCGTGTGGGTAACCGACACATTGATTAGGTGATAATATTAAGGGTGCCAAGTAAATTTTCATGGTTATTCACACCTTGTTTTGTGATCATCGGCATCCCAGTCACAAAATTTGAGAGGGCACAATCGAGATTGAAACATACCATTGAAAAGTTCAATGAATCTCAAAAGATCTAGGAGTTTCAAATCTAATTAAAACCTAATAATCTATTTCGTTTTTCATTATGGAAATTGGTGAATCATCATTCTCCTACCTTTAAATATCTTATAGCTTGGATTACGGCATCCCTCTTCCAAGTTATAAAATATTGTGTTGGGTCCTACCCTTAATATTTCATATTGGGTGTTATATAAAGGACTTAAAAATCAACTAACTTGAATATCTCCCATTTTAGATGTCTATTTTAGGCATTTATGATCTTCCCAAATCTCTTGGAATTTCACTTCCTCTACCCCCCTCCAATTATTCTCCCTAACCTACAAGTTCAAGGTCACTGAAGCCCTATTGGCAAGCAAGGTCTATGTGTGATCACATCTTGGAGATGAAGTCACATATTGACAAGCCGGGAGATTTGGGTGTCAAAGTCTTGAGAAAGTTAGATGTTCAATCACTTTCTAAGTTACACAGTGAGTTCCTTTGGGATTACTATGAAACAGACTATCACATGACCCTTTATAATTTTATCTATTTGCTTGGTGTTGCTGAATCAGAAATGATTTGAGGACTAGTAAAGCAAATTTGATTAGAAGATCAACTTCCTAAACCTTCTATTACCAAAGGAAGGGGCATTGGTTGCGAAGCTGCCTAATTTACCTGAACAAACATAAGGTTGGTAAAGTCAAAGAGTTTGACTCTTCTTTGGGTAAAGTGCACTATCTAACTCTATTAAGTTCCTATTTGAGATTCTTATACATGATGTGACCAAATCACATTTTGATGTTTTGTAGAATCGAAGAGAGGAAGCTTAAAGGAAGTATATGTGGATTTTGATCGCGAAGATGGATTTCGATCGCATGGTTCGCTGATCAGAATTGTAAGTTGTTGCTTAAGAGTTATAATATATATTTCTTAGGAATAGATAACAACAAATTTTTCATATGCATTTGCATTGTAAGGATAAGTTTTTCCTCAGGTTTTAAATAAAAGATAAGGTTTTATTTTATTTATTTTAAAAATATCCTTACAATGGCATTTGTGAAAAATTGTTATTTATATGATTCCATTGACAGCAATATTGGAAAATGAATTCGATTCATTCATTTGTGGTAGTGTCTAAATTTACCAAATAAGGAAAGATTCTCATCACCCAAGTTTCAATTGGACCGAAACTTGGAATCATACAAGTTGTATGATGAATGAGAATTTTTCATCTTTGGAAAATTAAGTCAAGTGAAAGGACTAAGGGATCGAGTACATATTCGTGTACATTGGTCAAGTCCACCATAAAAGATCAATAAGACTATTCGTCATGATTTACTAAAGTTTAGTAAATATGGTTATACTTACAAGCTTAAGTATAATTTTGATACATTGGAAAAGTTCCAAATGCATGGCAGAGCAAATAAGAAGAATCAAATTAGGTAGAAGGATAAAAGTTTCTCAAATCTGAAAAGATGGGAGATTACTTTACTATCATGTTATATGATCATATTAATCATTAAGAGACCTTATCACAATTCATCCTCTTAGTGCATTCTGATAGTTAAGAAGAGGAGCTATGAATTGTTGAAGTGGTCAGTGGGAGTCATACTTCGTTCCAAAAATAGTTAAGAAGAAGATGAGTCATACTTCGTTCCAAAAAAAGTCTAAGAGTCATACTCCAAGACTATAAGTTGAGTGACATATCTTAAAGAAAGGTTTAAAACACTTGTTAAATGTAAGAGTAATACTGTCCTAACTCTTGTACATTTGAAATTGGTAAGTTGTGATGTTTTGGATAAAACAAAGACCAACTTAGGCCAATTGTGTGAAGTGTTTGTCTTGATAAAGAATTCGCACTATCTCTTGAATATTTGGCAAAATAGTCTTATATGTTAAGAGGATAGTGGGAGTCTTAAAGATCCTAAAAGAATTTCAAGATCTAATAAAGAATAAAAAAATATATGTAGTTTAACACTAGCACACAACGTGAGGTTTATAACCTATCGTGTTGACATATTTCTATTTCTGTGCCCATTCCAGTTAAAGTTGGTTTGCATATGAGTACTTAGAGTTCTCAATTGATTTCATATCAACTTGGAAGCAATGGCATGCCCTTGAGCTGCCAGGTGGCAAGAATTTAAGATTGCACAAGTTCAGTCCATATGAATTTCTAATTGTCACTAATCTTGTCTTGTGATTATGGTTTTGACAAAAAAAAAATCACATGGAAAGGAACACTTCCACCAAGTAGATTTGAAGCAAATAGCAAAGGTCTAAACAATTGAGACTATGATTACGACATCCCTTTTCATAGTTTTGAATTGTTTGGACACACCTGTGAGCTATCTATGATAAGGTGTATTTTGATAAAGCCTTATCAAAGCAATCTAGTATCAGAAATCTGAACTTTGGTAAGAAAGTTAATAAAGTATTGATTTCTAGAAGTCCAATAATTTCCGGATACATGTCAAAGCTAGTGGGAGCATAAGTGTTATGTTGATAATCGTCATGTTAGTGGGAGCATGATAATTATGATAAGTATTGCATATTAGCAATGTTAATTATAGAAAACAAAAAGTTTCAATTCGTGAGGTTGCAGAGGTAGAAAAAGTTGTTTTGCTATAATTAAGGGAGAGGAAATTATACTTCATCTCAAATCTAAAAGCTTAGATTGAGGTTTTAATCGTATTTAGTCAAGGATACATAAGAATGTTATGTTGGAATGTTTCAACATAAGGAAATGATGGGTTTGAGCCATAAGAACTTTCCTATGTACACATGCAAACCCTAATGGGTTGGATCTAGGTTTCTCTAATTCAACATGCAATATATCCAAGACTTTCATGGCTAGATCTAATGTAAACTAACGATCAAAACATATGAAAACAGATCTAGAATTGTACCTTGAGTTACTTGCTTGAAACCTTCTTCTTCTTTGAAGCTTAGAGTCACAATTGTCACTCCTCTAATGGCTTACAAACACCAACTAGCAAGAAGATGATTTGAGAGAGGTAAGGAAGAGGGAAATCGGCTCTAGGGTTACTCCAATAACAAAGGTGTCGATTTCCACAACCCCAAGGGTCTATTTATACTGTGAGCTCCTAGGGTTTCACCCGAAAACCCTAATTCGATAACTTAGCCTCAAATCAATCCAATATCCCTCCTAGATAATCCTTGGACAATTTTTAGGTGATCCACATCCCTAAAATCATCCAACCCATATACATAAGGATTCTTAGCTCAAAATACAACTATCACACATTTGACAGTATATACCCCTTTCTTCAATTAATCTCTTTAAGTCACCAAATTAATTCCTAATTAATTTATGACTTATATTAATCAAATTAATATTAGTATTCCTTTAACATATTATTCTTATAATACATTAATATAATAATATCTCTTCTCTCTATATAAATCACCTTGTCAAGTTGCTATGGTGAAGGCAACCCAAAAGGACCATGCACAATCGGGTCAAGTACTTACCAAATATAGTTACAGCCTTAGACACTAATCCAACAGGAAATTCTATATATGTTGCGTTCTCAAAATTCGATTATGATTACGGCATACCTCTTCATAGTTCGAATTGTGAGAATATGGAAAATAAAAATTTATAGCATGAATCGTGTCCTATATGCTTCGGGTATAGGTTCGATTACATGTGCTATAATCCTTTCTAAATTTTCCAAATGCTCAGGGCATTAAGAGGGAAAAAGTCCAGAATTGAATATGACTAAAATGATTAAGCAATTGTTGAGGACAATCTGAGGTTTACCAAAGATTGGTTGCTCATAGACAAATGGAAGTATAAGTGTAAATTTTGGAAGGACCATATTGACATATTCTGAAAAGAGGTAACTCTTGTTCAGAAGTGATAGTCAAAATGGGAATCTGGGAAGATTTCCATAGGTGGAAGTTGTTCTTTCAAATCTGTGATAAATTAGAAAGCTTAATGCAAGAAGGATGTTTAAAGTGATGTACTTTGAATTTGAGACTTCGTTTCCATGGAATTGATCTCCATTGGAATAGTATGTAATGTCTGTTGACAAGTCTTTGTGACTTTGTGTATAGTCATTACGAGAGGATCAATGCATATAAGTTTAGAATCTAACAGATTTCGATAAATGGTAGGAATTTGGAACTCTTACATTTACGATAAAGATTTGGGATTGTGAAATGAGCATTATTGGAATCATGTTCAATTGATCTATTTCACAAAGTAAAGATCATAGATAAACATAGTGTGCATACTTGGTGTATGGAATGACTAGTGTTTAGAAAACATAGTTTACATGCTTGGAGCATGGGACAACTATTGTTTTAATTCAAGTATAAAGTTGATTATTTGAAACATTATACAATGAATAATGAGTAATCAATATAGTGTTTAAATAAAAGGTGTTCTATTTACTCTCAAGGGTGCTTGGGACCATAGAGGATTAGTATTATTCTTGTGTTTCACTTTGCATGTTTTGACTTCCAGAAAAGCTAGGTTATTCTTTCCGAATGACTAAGTTATTCAAACCATCCACAGTCGATAATACGTTGGAAGTAGGTATTAAGGCAAGACTGTCATGAATCGGGTTTGTAGATGTCCAAGGTAGTGGACATAGTAAGAGTTACTACAACATTCATGAGTACTCCTGGAATAGGGATTCAACTATTGGATTCAACCCACGCTCATTTGAATCACTTCATGGATTTTATCACGAGTGATCATGAGACGATAATATCCTATATTCTTCAAATCTAGAGATATGACTTGTTGCCTATGAGTTAGTTATACATTGATTGTACGTAAACGCATTTGGTAACTCGATGTTATAAATGTTCCTTTGTTTATGATTAAAAAGTAGTAGAACAAGCTTATGAGTCGAAGTTTATCCATTCCTTTTACCCTTGGAGGGATAAAAGCGATATCTATGGGCCCCTCAATGATTTGGTGATGACAAACGTAAGTGCTCGGTCGAGCCTAGACTGATTTGATTTGTTCAATTAATCAGTCGTCATAAATCGGAAATCGGGAAACAACAAATAGACAGAGAGAATGATTACAATCCATATCTCAGTCCATATGATATCTAGAATGGAGGAATATATGATCCCTTATCTAATGGACATGCCATTGATTTGTTTAGAGTTCGACATCGGCTTTAAGAGCTACGATTGCTAGTCAGGTTTTGGAGTCATACGCAATAATAGTTTTAGACTTATCCAAGTGGAAGACTATTGGATTAGGTGTCTAAGCCAAAAACTATTATTGGTATGTATTCGATCCGAGAGTAGCATGGTCCATTTGGGTTGCATATCATCAGGACAATTTGTTAGGATGGACTTTTGTGAGAAGAGGTTATATATGATTTATTAATATATTATAAGTTCTAATATATTAATATGAAATCATTTGTTTTAATTAGTATTGATCAAGAATTAATTTGGAATTAATTTAGTGATCAAAGGAGACTAATTAAAACAATGGGGACTAATTATGGTAATTAGTTATATTTATATGTGGTGGGCTTATGATCAATGTTGGACCAAGTTTATGTATGGATACATAAAGAGTTGGGCCACATGAACCATGGATCATAAAATTCTTGGATATGGGTTTGGGTTATACCATGACTCTTAGAATTCAACACATATAAATACATATGTTATGACCTAAAAACCGCCACTTTTAGTGTGTGTGTGTGTGTGTGTGTGTGCATGTTCTTGGAGTTCATGAAGGTTTTAGAGTGCATGGAGATTCTTTCTCAAGTCCTACCTTTGTCCTTGATGTGTTGTGACTTCATTTGAGGCTTCCACACGATTGGGGCTAAGTTCTTAAGGCCAAATACATCAAGACCTCCAGCCACACAAAAGGTATGTTACACTATCTAGTATTTTATGTAGTTTGTATGACAATTGCATGCTAGCTATAGGTTCAATACCTTGGAAACCATTTGAATGTATAATTAGTGGAAACATAGATCCAAGGTATTTAGGGTTGTATGTGCACCATACGATGTTGTAGTATACCAAAACCCAACAGAGGGATGGATCCTTCCGTATGTGCATCGATTATCGCGAGCTAAACAAACTCACCATTAAGAATCGATAACCTCTACCATGTATAGATGATTTTTTTGACCAACTACAAGGAGCAAGCTACTTTTCAAAGATCGACTTAAGATATCATCAACTACGAGTTCTTGAGGAAGGTGTTCCCAAAACAAACTTCCGAACTCGTTATGGTCACTACGAGTTTGTAGTGATGCCCTTCGGATTAACAAATGTAACCGCAGTGTTTATGGATTTAATGAACAGGGTGTGATGTCCTTACTTAGATAAGTTTGTGATAGTTTTCATAAATGACATACTTATCTACTCACGAAGTAAGGATGAACATAGTCAGTACCTACGACAGGTCTTGGCAACATTGAGAGCAGAGAAGTTATATGTGAAGTTCTCAAAGTGTGAGTTTTGGATTTGGAAAGTGGATTTCCTAGGTCACTTGGTCAGTGTTGAGGGAATTCACGCGGACCCTTCCAAAATCAAGGCGATATAGAACTAGTCAGTGCCAAGGATGTCAATTGAAATCCATCAATTTTTAGGCCTTGCGGGCTACTACCGACAGTTTATACAGAACTTCTCCAAGGTTCTATATGAATACGTCAATTTCTAGGGTTATCAACTTGGAAACCCTAATTATCTAGCTTAGGCCCTAAGCAACATATGGACTCTTATAAGGCAAGCCTTGGAAGAAATCATTATGTACTCTCATAGAGATTTCGTCCACCTTACACCAATAAGGTCCATGAGCCCAAACTATAAATATTACTGATTTACATAATCAGTCCCCGTTAATTTAACCAGTTTCTTTTGATCACCAAATTAATTCCAAATTAATTTCTAATCAATACTAATTAAATAATATGATTTCTCAATTCATATATTATTCTTATAAAACATTAATAAATCATAATAAATCCTCTTTCTCCATAATTTATCCTATTAGTTGCCATGGTGAAGGCAACCCAAAAGGACCATGCTCATAATCGGGTCAAGTACATACCAAGAATAGTTATGGGCTTAGACACCTAATCCAACAGTCTCCCACTTGGATAATTCTAATAACTATTATTGCAAGTACGAATTTAGAACCTGATTCGCAATCATAGCTTTCAAAAGTCGTTGTCAAACTCTGATCTTATCAATAACGTGTCCTTTAGATAAGGGATCATATATTCCTCCATTCTCAAGATATTGTATAGAAATGAGACATGGATTATAATGATTCTCTCAAGATATTGTATAGAAATTGAGGGGCCCACAGATATCGCTTTTATCCTCTTAGGATAAAGGAATGGATAAATTTCGACTTATATGCTTGCACTATTTACTCATCAAATCACACACAACAATATATTTTATAACATCAAGTTACTGATGCGTTTACGTATTATCAATATGCAACCGATTCACAAACACCAACTCATATCTCTCCATTTCAAGAATATAAGATATTATCATCTCATAATCACTTGTGATAAAATCCATGAACGGATTCACGTGAGCGTGAGTTTAATCCAGTACTCAAATCTTTTTTCAAGAGCACCCATGAACACTGCATCAGACTTTTATTATGTCTAAGCACTTAGACAATCTACAGTCAGATTCATGACAATCTTACCTCATTACCAACTTCCAAAGTATGATTGATTGTGGATGTTTGAATTACCTAGTTATTCGGGAAGTCAAAACATGCAAAATGAAACACAAGAATAGTCGAATCCAATATGGCCTCAACACTTTGAGTATAAATAAAACACCTTTTATTTAATCACCATATTGATTTCATATTATTCATTGTATAATGTTTCGAGCAATAAACGTAATACTTGAATTAAAACAAAAGTTATCCCATGCTCCAAGCATGCACATTATGTTTATCTATTGTCCTTACTGTGTGAAATAGGTCAATCGAAAACATTTCATTGATGCTCATTTTACAATTCCAAATCCTTATTACTTAGTGTAAGAATACCTAATTCTTGTCACTATAAGAATGTTTTAGGTACTAACCTTTATGAAATGATCATTTTTTAACGACTATATGCACAAGTCACAGAGACTTTTCCAATTACAAAACTTTCCATTGGAGATTGTTACAGAAAAAATCCATAGATACCAAGCACCATATTCAAAGTACATTCATTTGAACATCCTTCTTGTGTAAAAGTTTCTAACCTACACATAGATTATTAATATCCAACTCTTATTATGGAAACATTTCCAAATTTTCCATATGATAATCCATTCTTAATAGAATCTTATATATTCAAATTAATGTCGATATCGTCCATCCATGACTATACTTCCAATTGTCCATAAGCAACCAATGTTTGGTGAACATTGGATTGTTCTTAGCAATTGTTTAACAACTTTAGTCATATACAGTTCTGGCCTATTTTCCCTCTTAATTCCCTAGGCATTTGGAAAATTCAGAACACATAAATATTATAACATATGCAGTTGATCCTATACCCGAAGCATATGGGACACAATTCGTAATGTTTTACATAAAGATGTGATACTTTACCTGTTTCTTGCTATAACATTTCCATATATCGAATTTCCAATGTTGAAGCATTTAAACATGGTATTCATATATATATATATATATATATATATATATATATATATATATATATATATATATATATATATATATATATATATATATATATATATATATATATATATATATATTAAATCATATATAATTGTGGGCTCCATAATTTTTAAAACCAAAGTCTTAAAAATAAGGAGAAGGATTTCGGGTTATAGGATTAAATTTGAATGGTTGTAATCCATGTAACTTAAAATCAACCAATAACAATCAAAGGCTTAAATTTACTATATGTATTTCACGTTGTACTATTTTTAAAGCTTAAACTAACACACAAACTCACATGCCCATTTATTCACCCGTATCCACTTCACCACTGTTTAAATTAATCTAACAAACACTATTTTTCAAATTTAAACTTTCCCTGTGAAGCCCTCCTACCAAGACTCTTTAAGAAACCCAGAAAATCATAGCTGATTTCTAACGCCGCCATTGGCACCACCATACGGCACCATTCCATACTTATCAGTCCATTAAACCGCCAAAGCGCCACCTAAAACAATGGCAACAATGTTGTACAACCACCATAGATGTTGATCTTCATACAACAAACGACGTCTTTATAAAATCGGCAAGAACGCGCGACCGACTTCGTTATATCTGTAAACACATACCACCATATATTTCTTCCTTCTTGCCTCCCTTTAGCTACCTCCATACACCGCTACCATTATATTTGAAATTGACACCACTGGTGTTTACATCCGCCACCACCACCGAATGCTGCCTATGGTTCAACCTATTAGATATGTCCATGTGCCGGTTTAATAACCACCATTTGTTGTCGCTATTAACGTATCAGAGCAATATTTGTATAGATTTGTGTTTGTAGATGTGTGACTAGATCTTTATTCGTAAATATGTGTTTGATACATATGTATTTGATTTAAATTAGATATGCTTGAATCTTCAACTTTGCCTCTAGAATTAATCTTATACATTTAACTAATCTTTAAAGAGATCTTGTGAAAAAAACATTTCAGTTCTATATAGTGCTTGAGCAAAAGTTTTTAAATATGTGTTGTATTTCAACAGATCTGGAGCAAAAATGTGAATGTAAGAGATAAATCTGATGGAATGGATTTGGGTTTATTTTTGTATATATGTTTGCTTTCCCACTCTGTTTATATTAGTTCTTTTTTTCTCAATTGTTAGCTCTTTTTTTTATACGAAGAATGAGCTTTGAATAGTCATTTTTTCAGTGCATGTTCTTTAAGAATTTAAAGGGAAAATAAGTTAAAAAGGTAATAAAGTATCAAAATTGTAAAAAAAGATCATTATTATTTTAGTATAAAAATACCAGGTTACCTGTTATTCTAGGTTACCCGGTTGTTTTTTATTTATGAGGAAAATAAGATATATTTGGAATAACTCATCGCTTTCCCTTTCATTATTTCACCCAAATTGAAACGATTTAGGGCTTCCCCCTACCACCGTGTTTGAGAAGAATGAATCTCCATGGTTGTAAGCAAAGATCCAACTGCAACAAGATGTGTGTCTCTACGAACTGTCTAAAAATTTGCCATCAAAGAGTATGCTTGATCACCAGTGAGCTTTGATTGATTTCAAAAGCGGGATTACAGGAGCCTTCAATCAATCCTCCAATAGATCACTGAGGCCTTCTGTATTCACACCCATTTTCGATTATAGGTATGCACCTTGACCCACCTCTTCACCCTTTTTGATTTGATCACAACCCTTCCTTCTCCTTTCTTTTTCATGTTTTCTACAGGTTTAAAGGGTCACCCTTCTTGATTCGATCACCACCCTTCCTTCTCCTTTCTTTTTCGTGTTTTCTGTAGGTTTAAAGGGTGAAGAGGACGATGTATAGGGTCTAGAAATTTGGAGATGAATGTGTGGGTTTGAGGCTCGATAACTGGTGGGTGCTCTGTAATTGGGGTGACAGGGGAAGGCAACAGTGGATAGGGAATGGTGTCGATGGTGGTTGTAATGGAGGTGGGTTAAAGGTTATGGTTGTGATGGAGAAATAAGGGGATTTATAGGGTTTGAAGGTTGTAAAGGTTATGGGGGTTGACTGTGGGAATCATGGATGGAAAGTGTGGTGTTCAGTGGTTCAGGTAGGGTGAAGAAAATGATGAAAGTGTGTGAATGGAGGTTGCCTTACACGTAAATGGTAGGGGATGATGGTGGGGCGTTTGGTGATAGTGTAAAATTTGCTTATGGTGGATGATAATTGAGGTATTAAGGGTGGTATTCGGTGAAAATGGTGGAATAAGGTGATGGATTGATGGTGGAAGATGATTACCTTGAATACCCGATTACCATGAGGATAAATAAGAATAAAACATAAAGTTAAATGGTATTTTTTGTATAAAATCTTAGTTCATTGGTTTTTTTTTTTTTTTGTACTAAAATAACAATAATGGTCATTTTTGTACAATTTTGCTACTTCGTTGCCATTTGAAGTCATTTTCCCGAATTTAAATTATTAAGCATTTCTAACCATTTACTTCAAAGAACAAATAAAACCTGGTTTGAAAATAAGATCATATCGAGACATTCTTATGCTCGTGTTCTTTTTCTTAATATATTTTCACTTACTAAAAATAAAAATGAGATTAATATTAGCATTTGCTGAAATCTTCTTTTATAATTTCAGATTTGATAACTAATATCACAACTGAAAAAAGGCAAGCCACACTAAAAATCGAGTTAAAACTATTGATCTAATAGAATATGTTATGTTAATATTTATGTCATGAGGCAGCTAAACATAAACATGTTTATTGAAATCAAAATACGTTTGATATAATTTTTATTTTCCAGATCTTTTTCTAAAAATGTGGGAAAATATATTTGAAGTGATAATATTTAATAAAATGAACCAGGATAAAAAAAAAGTATATATCTAACATAATATTATGTTTCTTTATATGTTTTATTAAGGGTTAAATTATAAGAAAATAAAACCTTAAAAACTTATGATGCATAAATTCTTAGAGCGTTTCTAATGGTTGAACTGCTATAGCTTGAAATTATTATCGTCTCATCATTCCATTAATTTTAAGCTTTAAATATGGTATTTCTAATAGTTAACCTCTTCCACTAACTTTTTCTTTAAATTTAACAAGTATATCATTATCTATTTAAAATGTTCTATATAACTCTCTCCATTTAGTTAGTTATTTTTAAACACACATTGTATTAAACACATTTTTATAATACCTCTAAAACTTTGCAAGATGTCACACACTATTTGATAGATAAATTAAGTAAATTGACAAATCAAATTAACTACTAAATAAATAAATAAATTGAAAACTAAAATATAATAAAAGGGTAAATTAAAATATAATCAAAAGATTAGGGGGCAAATTATACAAAATATTAAACTATATTGTTCATTGGAGAATAAAAATAAGTCAAAAAATGATGTGCTCCAATTGAAATATGTGCTCATGTATAGAAAGTCAATAGTAATAAATTATAAAAAAGCTTCCATTAGAGATACTCTTGAACTTAACTTATAATGAAATCTTTTGGAAAAACACATCAATTCTTATGATTTAGTTTATACTTTATTCGAAATATTAAAAGTCAAATTTCATAAAATTTAATCAACTAAATTATTATAGGTATAAAAAAAAAAGAAACAAAGATCTAGAAAAAAATTTCATTCTTTAAAAGTTATAATGAAATTAGATGTATGTTGAACGAAAATGTTAATAAAGAAAACAATATATGGATTTCATAATTTAAAAGATGTGGCTCTCAATAAAAGATGTCAACGTAGAGTTTTAGTTCCCACACTATATTTCAACTTGAAGGTTAATAGTAGCATTTATTTATAACCTTATTTTTGAGGTTGTAACAATTTACGTTTACCAAGATAAATTGTACTTTCTTGCAACTTTATCATTGTAAAACCACACATTATCAACATTAATTTTGTAGGCGTAAGTCGGCAGAAAACGCAACCAACTATTTCTAACCCTTCATTTGTCAATTCATATTAAAAATCAAATTAAAACATTTTAGTTAATATTATGCGTAGATTATATAAAGTATCATAACAATAGTACTTACTAATTGCAACTAGATAAGAGGCATACGCTTCATGAGTTAGTTGTTTTGTAATTTTACAGTCTTCTAAATTATGAAAAAAGTCGTATTACGCGGCTATGCGTTATGCATATAGCTTGAAACAATCTGAGAAAAAGAACTTTATACCACAAACACTATGACAAAGGAACTATATAACGTCAAAAAGAAACTATTCGTCGCATGGAAGCTACAGACCCAAAGAAACTATTTTGCGTCGCCGCATCATGCGGGTATCCCACTAGTGTGTGTGTCTATATATATATATATATATATATATATATATATATATATATATATATATATATATATATATATATATATATATATATATCATTGACTAAATTTTATTATAATCTCAATCTAAGCTTTTACAATTGAAACGAAGTATGAATTCCTTTCCCTTAATTATAGCAAAACAACTTTTCAAAACCTGTAACTTTTCAATTTGAAACTTTTGTTTTCTATAATTAACATTGCTAACTTATAACACTTACCATAATAATTATGCTCTCACTAGCATAATAATTATTATCTTACTAGTATAACATTTATGCTCCCACAAGCTTTGATATATATCCAGAAATCATCTGGAATTTCTAGAAATCAATACTTGTTGACCTTCTTTCCAAAGTTCAAATTTCCGATACAAAATTGCTTCGATAAGACTTTATCTAGACTTCTCAAAGTCATACACCTTTCCTTTGATAGCTTACATGTGTGTCCAAACTGTTGGATTAGATATCTAAGCCTATAACTATAATTGATATGTACTTAACCCGAGAGTAACATGGTCCATTTGGGTTTCATATCACCAGGACAATTTGATAGGATGAACTTTTGAGAAGAGGTTATTTTTGATTTATTAATATATTATAAGTTCTAATATATTAATATGAATCATATTATTTAATGAGTATTGATCCATAATTAATTTGGAATTGGCAAACCTTGGATTGTTCTTAGCAATGTTTAACAACTTTAGTCATATACAGTTCTAGTCCATTTTCCCTCTTAATGCCCTAGGCATTTGGAAAATTCAAATTACATCAATATTATAGCATATGCAATCGATCTATACCCGAAGCATATGAGACATGATTCGTAATGTTTTACATAAAAATGTGATGCTTTACCAGTCTCTTGCTGTAACATTTCCATATATAGAATTTTTCAATGTTGAAGCATTTCAACATGGTGTGTATATATACATATATCCTTGACTAAATTTTATTATAATCTCAAATCTAACTTATTAGAATTGAAATGAAGTATGAATTTCTCTCCCTTACTTATAGCAAAACAAATTTACAAAACCTGTAACTTTGCGATTTGAAACTTTTGTTTTGTATAATTAACATTTGCTAACTCGCAACACTTACAATAATAATTATGCTCTCACTAGCATAATAATTATTATCTTACTAGCATAACACTTATGCTTCCACTAGCTTTGACATGTACCCAAAAATCATTTGGAATTTCTAGAAATCAATACTTGTTGACTTTCTTTCCAAAGTTCAAATTTCTGATACAAAATTGCTTCGATTAGACTTTATCTAGGCTTCTCAAAGTCATACACCTTTCCTTTGATAGCTTACATGTGTGTCCAAACTGTTGTATTAGGTGTCTAAGCCCATAACTATAATTGGTATGTACTTGACCTGAGAGTAGCATGGTCCATTTGGGTTGCATATCACCAGGACTATTTGATAGGATGGATTTTTAAGAGGAGGTTATTTATGATTTATTAATATATTATAAGTTCTAATATATAATATGAAATCATATTATTTAATTAGTATTGATCAAGAATTAATTTGGAATTAATTTAGTGACCAAAAGAGACTAATTAAATTAATGGGGACTAATTGTGTAAATTAGTTATATATATATATATATATATATATATACACAAAATTGCTTCGATTAGACTTTATCTAGGCTTCTCAAAGTCATACACCTTTCCTTTGATAGCTTACATGTGTGTCCAAACTGTTGTATTAGGTGTCTAAGCCCATAACTATAATTGGTATGTACTTGACCTGAGAGTAGCATGGTCCATTTGGGTTGCATATCACCAGGACTATTTGATAGGATGGATTTTTAAGAGGAGGTTATTTATGATTTATTAATATATTATAAGTTCTAATATATAATATGAAATCATATTATTTATTAGTATTGATCAAGAATTAATTTGGAATTAATTTAGTGATCAAAAGAGACTAATTAAATTAATGGGGACTAATTGTGTAAATTAGTTATATATATATATATATATATATATATATATATATGTGTGTGTGTGTGTGTTTTGGGCTTATGATACATGATGGACTAAGTTTATGGAAGAATCCATAAAGAGTTAGGCTACTTGAATCATGGATCATGGATAATAAGCCCAAGAGTATGGATTAGGGTTTACTCATGACTCTTGAATTCCTAACACACACACACACACAAATATATATATATATATATATATATATATATATATATATATATATATATATATATATATATTTGACCGCATAGCTAAAATCGGATGCCCTAGTGATCTTGGAGTTCCATGAGCCAATTTTTGGTGCAAGACATTCTTTCTCAGAAGTCATCCTTTGTCTAAGGTGTGTTGTGAACCATTTGAGGTGCAACAATTGGGGCACTAAGTTCTTAAAGGCCAAACACTACAAGCTACAACAAAGAGGTAATTCTAAAATGCATTTTTATGATGCTTATGTCAATTGTATGCTAGTTGTAGGCTTAATGCTTTGGAAACAATATTGCATGTATTATTAGATAAAACCTAGATTCAAGGCATTTAGGGTTGTATGTGCACCATAGGATGTTGTAGTATACAAAACCCAATAGTGTTATCAGAGCCAAGGGTTGTTTTCTATTATATTTTATGCTTGGTTGGTTTTGAAAGCTGGAAAAATCGATTTTCTGCATTCTGTCTGATGAACTCGCCGAGTCCATGAATAGACTCGACAAGTGCACTCAATAAAGCATCAACTCGGCGATTCCAGTTCATGAACTCGTCGAGTAGGTGCTTCAGGGTGCAGATTTTCAAGTTTTGGCCAAAAAATGTATAGGATCATTACCACAAACTGTTTTTTGAATCATAAAATCTGTTTTTTTTATATGGTAATGATCATGCTCATCAAATTAAAAGATAATTATAAAGTAACTTAACTTTTATTAAATTCCCAATCTTAGTTATAAAATCTGGTGGAGGGTCGTTAGACGAATGGGTAGGATAGGACACCAATTCTCATTATAAGTCTAATGATAATTATAAAGTAACTTAACTTTTATTGAATTCCCAATCTTAGTTACTTAGGAAAAATGTGAATTTGGTGCTAACCATGAAATTGCACTTTGCACATTGTTAAGTCGTTAGTGGAGTGTATGTGGTTAACCGACACACTAATATGGGACTAAAAGTGCGTGGAAAAGGGTAGCTTGATATTATTCATAGATTAATGGAGTGTATGTGGTTAACTGGCACATTAATTAGGTGATTTGTAACATTAAGTCTACCAAGCTAATGTGCATGGTTATTCATACCTTGTTTGTGATCCTCGGCATCCCAGTCACAAACATGAAGGACATAATCAATTAAACATGTCATTGGAAAGTTCAACAAATCTCAAAGGATCTAGGAATTTCAATCCAATTAAAACTTAATAATCAATTTTGTTTTTCATGGTGGAAATTGGTAAATCATCATTTACCTACCTTTAAATATTTTACAATTGGATTACGACATCCCTCTTTCGAATTGTAAAATATTGTGTTGGTTCCTAGCCTTAATATTTCATTTGGGTGTCATATTAAGGACTTTAATCAACTAACTTGAATTTATTCCATGTAGATGTCTAGTTTAGACAACTATGGTCTTCCTTATCCTTTTGGAAAAAACTTTCCTAATGAAGATGATATCCCACATGGCGATCAAGGTGAAAGATTAATCCATTTGTCATGCATTAATGGGACTGGAAATCATACTTCACTTCCTCCATCTCCTCCACTTAACCCACAAGTTCAAAGACTTGAAAATTTTAAGGTCACTCAAAACCTTTTGGCAAGCAAACCCAAAGATGGAAAGTTTGTACGTGCTCACGTCTTAGAGATGAAGTTACACATTTACAAGCTGGAAAAGTTGGGTGTTGAAGTCTCGAGGAAGTTGGTTTTTGATTGGTGTAACAACGTAAAATTTTTGAAACAATTTAATTTTTTTAAAGCATAATTTCATTCATAAGAAATTTTCAAATCAATGGTTCATATATTATCCAACTAAAACACATCCCAAGATCTCAATGCATAAATACTCCAGAAGTGTGTACTGATCATGCTAGCGCCTTCCCGCGATCATTACTGGTACCTGAAACACATAACATGTAACACGGTAAGCACAAATGCTTAGTGAGTTCCCCAAAATACCACATACAACACATATTAGCCACTCGAGGCTATAACTCTGTATGACCCTCTGGTTAGTGTGTCTTAGTGGGACCCTCCAGTCCCATAACTTTATGGTCCCTTTGGTCCTAACTCTATGGACCCTCTGGTCCTAACTCTGTAAACTCTGAATCATACATAACACAAATCATATAGAAATCACATCATACCAAAAGTAGACAAGATACTCTGACACATAGCTCTAATTACCACTCTAGGTTAAGTGTAGTGAGAAGACTCACCTCGGGTAACTCGGGTAATCTCGTGCACGAATATACCAATCTAGCCCCCGCCTAATCACATACACAATATCCTCAAATAAATAATATCTATCAAAGGCTAGATTAAGTCTCTTTCTACAAACCCACAGAAGGGTAAAAGACCATTTTACCCCTCCTTGACCCAAAAGTCCTAGTGTTGAGCACAACCCTAAAATTCAACGAAAGTCAACAAGGGAAGAACGCGGCGTGTACCAGCCTTTATACGTGGGGCGTACTCTGGAGATCCAGAATCGGGGTCTTAGACCCTTACGCTGCGTGTACTGAGATTTACGCCCAACATAAGTCTCAGTTTCATGCATTTATGGATTGTTGGTCTTAAACAATTAAGATATAAACCCAAACTTCAGATCTGACTTCTCTAAGGTAACTTAATTCATAAGGTTGAAACCTTTAAGCCTTTGCATGGCTGAAAAGGTTATAACTGTTGGATAAGGTGTCTAAGTCCATAACTTATTTGGTATATACTTGACCCGACCGGCATGGTCCATTTGGGTTGCATCTCATCCAAACTATTATGGATAATTTTATGAGAGTTATACACATATGTTTATTAATATATTATGGGTTATAATATATTAATATGAAATTACGTTATTTAATTAGTTTTAGTCTTAAATTAATTATGAATTAATTTAGAGATTAAAAGGAATACTAATTAAATTATGGGCTATTTGTTTTATATAGTGTGGGCTAATACTCATTTGTTAATGGGTTAGGCTTATGTGGAAGTCCATGGATGATCCATGGAGCTTTTAACCCATGGATCCTTGGAAAGGAAAAGACATGGTTTATTAGGGTTTCACCCTAACCATGCACACTATATAAGCATGCTTATGGAGCATGAAATGGAGCCTAAGAGAAAACTAGTGAACTAGTGTGTGTGTGCATGTGTGTGGCCGATTTTATACAAGGTGTATACTCTCTCAAAGTTTTCCAAGAGTTTGTGGTGTTTGTGATTCCATTTCAGGCATTCACACTATTGGTGCTTGGCCCTCAAACTCCTTAGAACCAAACTCACCAAAAGGTATGTAATCTCTTCTAACTCTTTTATGTTGAAATGTTCCCCATGCCATGTTAGATAGGTTATAAACCTTGGAAAATTATTATTTTGCATGTATTTAGACAAACATAGATCCAAGGTTTATTAGGGTTGCATGCACACTTAGGAAGTGTTAGATTGCTCAAAACCCAACAGTGGTATCAGAGCCTAGGCTTGCTTGTTTGATACTTGATGCAAAATAGTGAAAAAAGTCGAAATCGTTGCTGTCAGCATGGTGGACTCGCCAAGTCCATTGGGGGGACTCGACGAGTCCAAGGCAAACTTCAACCTACTCGACGAGTCAGTTCATGCACTCAACGAGTAGGATCGAAAGAGTGCAGATTCTCGACTTTTGCTGCTGGAAATGGAATAGAAACATTACCCTAAATTGTTTTGGTGTTATAAAACTTATTTTAGTTGGTGTAATGGTTGTTCTAATCCATTTACAATAGCATATATCAAAATTCCATGATTTTATGTGCTCATATAATTCTTGAATTTTTGATGATCATGTTCATGTTCTTATGAATTTAGAAAATGATAGGAATTATTTGCTGAATTGTTTAGGATTAATTCTTTATCATTTATGTGTTTTAATGGAGTCCATAATTTGTCCTCAAGTTATGGATTACCAAAGGTCACTTTTATTTAACACACACTTAAAACACATAAGTTACATGAAAATGAAGAGTCTTCATTTTTATGAACCTTTAATTCATAAGTTATGAAATGAAGAGTTTTGCAAAGTTACAAAACTTGCCCTCAAGTTTTGGAATTTGTAAAGTTTCACACACTTTAATAAACTTTAATTCCAAACCTTAGAGTTTTAATAGTTAAAATTCAACCCTTATACTATTTATAACATTAATGGTTAATTATTATATATATGTATAAGAATAAGTTGTTTTACCGTTAGTAGGCCTCATTCACAAAGCCGGTCTATAAGGTGGGTATAAGGTTGTTGCCTATAAAATGGCGACTTAATGGGTGTATACTCTCACCCACCGCTTGCTTGATCGGTGGAGGGTCGTTAGCCGAACGGGTAGAACAATGACTTTAAATCCTCATTAAAAGTATAATGATTTTAAATCCTCATTAAAAGTACAATGACTTTAAATCCTCATTAACTAAACTCTTTTAATTCCCAATCTTAGTTATTTTAGGAAAATGTGAACATGGTGCTAGTCCATGGAAATCACACTTTGTGCCTTACCAAGTCGTTGGTGGAGCGTGTGTGGTTAACCGGCACACTAACTAGGACTAGTAAGGACCACGAAGGGTGACTTAATGTTTGTCATAGATCAATGGAGCATGTGTGGTTAACCGGCACATTGATTAGGTGATAATATTAAGGGTACCAAGTGAATTAGCATGGTTATTCACACCTTGTTTTGTGATCCTCGGCATCCCAGTCACAAAACTTGAAGAGCACAATCGAGATTGAAACATGCCATTGAAAAGTTCAATGAATCTCAAAAGAATCTAGGAATTTCAAATCCAATTAAACCTAATAAATCATTTCGTTTTCGTGGTGGAAATTGGTGAATCGTCATTCACCTACCTTTCAAATATATTATTACTTAGATTACGGCATCCCTCTTCTAAGTGTAATATATTGTGATTGGATCCTAGCCTTAATATTACATTTGGGTGTCTTATTAAGGATTCTAAATATCTAATCTAAACTTACTCTCTTCTTTCAGATGTCTTCCAACACTAATGCTTCAGGCTCTAACCCAACTGGTTCTTTCTCTCTCATGAATCTTTGTGGGAGGGTCATCTTTGATGGTTCCATCTTCATGGATTGGATTAGGAACATCAGGATGGTTACTCGTTACGAGGACAAGGAATATGTCCTCGATAAGGAGTTAAAAGAACTTGATGAGTCTACTGCTACTCCTGAGGAGATCGCTGAATTCAGGACTCATGAGAGAGATGCTACTAAGGTGGCATGTATCATGATGGCCACGATGACAGCCGAGCTCCAAAATTCGTATGAAGATTTCTACCCTTTTGAGATGCACGAAGACCTGATGGAAAGGTACCATCAGAGTGCTCGTCAGGAGCGGTATGAAATAATCTCCTCCATAATAACTACCCGCATGAAGGACGGTGAATCCGTCACGGGCCACATGCAAAAGATGCAAAGGTATGTGGACCGTTTGCTGAAGCTGAATGTTAACATCCCCGAGGAGTTGGCAATTGACATCATTTTGCACTCCTTGCCTTCTTGTTATGATCATTTTCGAATGACATATCATATGAACAAGGAGGAAGTTACCCTCAGCAAGCTTCAAGGACTCTTGAAGACCGCTGAAACCGGTCTTAAGGGTAAAGCGGTTGTTACCTCTACTACTCCTACTCCAACATCTACCCCTGTTTTAGCTATTGGGCAAGGCAAAGGGAAAAAGAGGAAGCACCCTTCGAAGGGTACCAAGGGAAAGTCTCTTGAAGGCTCCTCATCAAAGACCAAGAGCGGTTCTGCCACTCCTTCTGCCATTCCCAAGGATGTTGAATGCTTTTATTGCCATGAAAAGGCACACTGGAAGCGAACTGCCCTAAGTACTTGCAGGATCTAAAGGATGGGAAAGTGAAACCCACCCATGCAGGTATTTACACCATATTGTCTAATTACTCAACATATTCTAACTCTTGGGTGCTTGATACAGGATGCGGTATTCACATATGTTCTGATTTGCAGGGCCTAAGAAGAAGTGAGGATGTGGAGCACGGGAAGATAAACTTGATCATGGGGAATAGGAAGGCTTCACCTGTTTCCAAGATTGGAGTTTATAATCTGTTGCTTAATAATGGGTTAAAATTAGATTTGAATAAATGTGTGTACTCGTCTGAAATGGCGAGGAATATTATTTCTTTTCATGCTTTGTACAAACAAGGTTTTACCTTTTCGTTTGATAATGAATGTGGTGGTATTAATGCTTTCTTTAATAATGTGTTTTATTTTAAAGCATTACCTTGTGATGGTGCGTATGAAACTGTGTCGATTGTAGATAACTTAGGAAATAATGTGTTGTATATTGATTCTTCTACTAGCCTAGATAAAGCATCATTGTGGCATTGTCGTCTTGGACATGTAAATAAGAAACGCATAGGCCAACTCCAAAAGAGTGGAGTCTTGGAATCATTTGACCTTAAATCAGATGATAGTTGTGAATCTTGTCTAATTGGAAAAATGACAAAATCACCCTTCACTGGAACTTGTGAGAGGGGTGAGGGTTTGTTGGACCTAATACATACTGATGTATGTGGACCATTCAAAACCACCACAAGGGATGCTAATCGGTATTATGTGACTTTTATTGATGATTTTAGTAGATATGGGTATGTCTACTTAATCAAACATAAGTCAGAAACCTTTGAAAGGTTTAAGGAATTCAAATAAGAAGTAGAAAATCAATTGGGCAGGAACATTAAGATGCTTCGATCCAATCGAGGTGGTGAGTATTTTAGCACCGAGTTCCTTGACTATCTTAAGGAGTGTGGGATTGTCTCACAATTGACTCCTCCCAGAACACCACAGCTGAATGGTGTAGCTGAGAGGCGTAATCGAACTTTGTTGGACATGGTTCGCTCTATGATGAGTCGAGTTTCGTTACCAATCTCTTTTTGAGGGTATGCCTTAGAGACTGCCGCCCATATCCTTAATCTAGTCCCTACAAAGAAGGTTACCAAAACACCTCATGAGATGTGGACTGGGAAGGTTCCCAATTTGGACCACATCAAAATTTGGGGTTGCGAAGCTTTCATGAGGCGTGAAACTCATGATAAGCTTGAACCCCGAAGTGAAAGGTGTATTTTCATCGGCTACCCACAGAAATCCTTCGGTTACCTATTCTACAGACCTAGTGAGAATGTGGTCTTTGTAGCACGAAGAGGGATCTTTCGCGAGAAAGAATTTATAAGCCAAGGAGACAGTGGGAGGCAGATTGATCTTGAAGAAATTCAAGAATCAATTGGTGAAGGAACCTCAGACACTAGCAATCAACCTGAGGAGGAAACTCCAGTTGATCCAGCTGACGAGTCTGTACCTCCCAGGCGTTCCACACGGGTTAGGAACACACCTTCGTTTTATTATGTTTTCCATATTACTACGGAAGGTGATACGTTTATTAGTGATAGTACACTGGTAAATTTGGATTAACCTAGCAGTGTTAAGGAAGCCATGGCAGGCCCGGAGTCTGCTAAATGGAAGGAGGCTATGGACAGCAAGATACAGTCCATGTATGACAATCAAGTTTGGAACTTGGTTGACCATGTACCAGGATGCAAAACAGTCGGGTGCAAATGGATCTTCAAGAAGAAGATAGACATGGAAGGAAAAGTGCATACTTATAAGGCTCGACTGGTTGCGAAGGGTTTTACTCAAACTCAAGGTATTGATTATGATGAAACCTTCTCGCCGGTAGCAAAGATTAAGTCTATTAGGGTTATGTTAGCCATTGCAGCATTTCATGATTATGAAATATGGCAAACGGATGTCAAAACCGCTTTCCTTAATGGAAAGTTGGCTGAGGATGTGTACATGAATCAGCCAGAGGGTTTTGTCAGTGCAGAGTACCCTAATAGAGTATGCAAGCTTGAGAAATCCATTTATGGATTAAAATAAGCATCTCGTAGCTGGAATCTTTGTTTTGATGAGAAGGTAAAAGAGTTTGGCTTCTCGAGAAGCGAAGATGAGTCTTGCGTGTATGTCAGAGCTAGTGGGAGTATAGTTAGCTTCTTGGTACTGTATGTGGATGACATACTACTCATAGGAAATGACATCCCAACCTTGCAGGAGGTTAAGTCCTGGCTTGGGAAGTGCTTTGCTATGAAGGACCTAGGGGAGGCTACCTATATCCTAGGGATAAGGATATTAAGAGAAAGGAGTAGAAGACTACTTGGACTTAGTCAGAGTATCTACTTGGATAAGGTGTTGAAAAGGTTCAACATGGAGAATTCCAAGAGAGGAGATTTACCGATCCAAAGCAATACCAAACTGAGTAAGACTCAGAGTCCGAGTACAGAGGCAGAGATAGCTGAGATGAGCCAATTACCGTATGCTTCCGCAATTGGCTCGATCATGTATGCTATAACTTGTACCCGTCCTGATGTGGCATTTGCTTTGAGCATGGTCAGCAGGTATCAGGGGAACCCTGGCAAGGCTCATTGGACCGCGGTAAAGAACATTCTCAAGTACCTGCGGAGGACTAAGGATTGGATCCTTACCCTAGGTGGCAGTGATGACTTGAAAGTATTAGGGTATAGTGATGCTGGTTTTCAAACTGATAGGGATAATTTCCGCTCTCAGTCAGGCTGGATCTTTACCTTAAATGGAGGGGCAATTTCTTGGAAGAGTTCCAAGCAGGAGACGGTGGCTGATTCGACTTGTGAATCAGAGTATATAGCAGTGAGTGAAGCAGCGAAGGAGGCGATATGGCTAAAGAACTTCATCGGAGACCTTGGAGTTGTACTAGCTATTAAGGAACCTATAGAGATTTTCTGTGACAACAATAGTGCGGTTATCTTAGCCAAGGAACCAAGAGATCATGGCAGGTCCCGACACATTGACAGAAAATATCACTTCATACGACACAAGATTGAAGAAGGACTCCTTGTGACAAGGAGGATATCGTCGGATGAGAATCCTGCAGATCCCCTTACGAAGGGACTGACGAGGATTAAGCATTTTCAGCATGCGAGACGCATCGGGCTAAGGGGCGATATTAGTTTTACAGATTAGATAGTTTTTCTGAAACTTGTAAAATGTAATCGACGTTTGATGATGAATAAAATTTGTGATTTATTTATGAGTAAAGTGTTACTATCATTGTCAATTATTTACTATTGTTTCAGTTTTGCATGTTTTAACTTCCAGAATAATTAATTTATTCAAACCTCCACAATCGATCATACGTCGGAAGTAGGTATGAATCAAGATTGTCATGAATTGGGTTTGTAGATGCCTTAAAGGTGTTTAGACATGGCAATGGTTGCTGCAACATTCATGAGTACTCATAAGTTATGAGTATTGGTATAAACCCACGCTCACTTGTATCACTTCATGGAATTTATCTCGAGTGATCGTGAGACGATAACATCATATAAATCTTTAAACCTAGAGATATGAGTTTTTACCTATGAGTTGGTTGTGCATTGATTGCACGTAAACGCATTAGTAACTTGATGTTATAAAACGTGCCTTTGTGTACAATTCAATAAGTAGTAGAACAAGCATATCAGTCGAAGTTTATCTGTTCCTTCTAGAAATAGAAGCGATATCTAGGCCCCTCGATGATTTTGTGTTGACCCATGTACCAGGCCTGGTCAGAACTAAACCGATGTGTTCAGTGAAGTTCTTCGTCAAACAAATCGGAAAATCGAGAAACAACTGCTAGACAATAAGCAAGACATAGTTCCATGTGTTTGTCCGGCTGATATCATGAGAACAGAGGATTATGTGATCACTTATCTAAAATGGTGCTTCATAGTTCGACAGAGTCTTCATTGTTCGAGGGAGTTTTCGAGAGCTACGATTGCTGGTTGGTTCCTAAAGTTATAGGCAAATATAGTTATTAGACTTATCCAATTGGGAGTCTGTTGGATAAGGTGTCTAAGTCCATAACTTATTTGGTATATACTTGACCCGACCGGCATGGTCCATTTGGGTTGCATCTCATCCAAACTATTATGGATAATTTTATGAGAGTTATACACATATGTTTATTAATATATTATGGGTTATAATATATTAATATGAAATTACGTTATTTAATTAGTTTTAGTCTTAAATTAATTATGAATTAATTTAGAGATTAAAAGGAATACTAATTAAATTATGGGCTATTTGTTTTATATAGTGTGGGCTAATACTCATTTGTTAATGGGTTAGGCTTATGTGGAAGTCCATGGATGATCCATGGAGCTTTTAACCCATGGATCCTTTGAAAGGAAAAGACATGGGTTACTAGGGTTTCACCCTAACCATGCACACTATATAAGCATGCTTATGGAGCATGAAATGGAGCCTAAGAGAAAACTAGTGAACTAGTGTGTGTGTGCATGTGTGTGGCCGATTTTATACAAGGTGTATACTCTCTCAAAGTTTTCCAAGAGTTTGTGGTGTTTGTGATTCCATTTGAGGCATTCACACTATTGGTACTTGGCCCTCAAACTCCTTAGAACCAAACTCACCAAAAGGTATGTAATCTCTTCTAACTCTTTTATGTTGAAATGTTCCCCATGCCATGTTAGATAGGTTATAAACCTTGGAAAATTATTATTTTGCATGTATTTAGACAAACATAGATCCAAGGTTTATTAGGGTTGCATGCACACTTAGGAAGTGTTAGATTGCTCAAAACCCAACAATAACTCCTTCCAACTTCTTATCCCCTTTTCTCTTTAAGACCATAACTCATGCATGACTCCATAATGACGACCAAGATTGAATTTTTATGGATCTAAAACACATATAATACTGAAATGGGACAGATCTAGGTCCATGGAGTCCCTTTTCTCATAAAGTCTCCACCTTTGGGACTTAAACCCTAAAATTGGGTCGTAATACACAAATCCAAAATGAAGAGGAAAGTTCTGAGCTTTTTACCTCCAAGTGATGTTTCCCCCTTTGCAAAGCTCAGATCCAAAGCTTGCACTCCAAGAATAGCTTCCACAAAGGTCCTCTTTTCTTCTTCACAAACCAACAAAGGAACTTCAAGCTCAAAAACATACACACACAAGCTTAGAATGAAGGTTGGCTCTCTTTTAGGGTTTCACTCTCTCAAATGGTGGCTGAGGATAAGGCCATAGCTTTATTTATATAGGGCTCAAGTCTCATTTAGGGTTTTCAGTCTGGACCCGCTACGCCCAGCGTACCGGGTAGAGTCTACATCCAAAACACACCCATGAGTACGCGTAATGTACTCTTCAGTACACCCAGCGTACTCATGTGCCATAATCTTTAAGGGCTAAACTAGACAACTTAGAAAGGAGAAAGGGTTAAATATATATACCTGAATTTCGGGATGTTACAATTCTCCCCCACTAGAACCAGACTTCACCCTCGAAGTCTTATGCCGCAAAAAACCCCGGATGCTGATTCCGCATCTCCGACTCCGGCTCCCAAGTTAGCTCGGACCCTCTCCGATGTTGCCACTGGACCTGAACCAAGGGCACCTCCTTGTTCCTCAAAACCTTGATTTTTCGATCCATAATCGTGATTGGCCTCTCAACATAATTCAGGCTCACATCCACCTGAATGTCCTCTAGTGGTACAACCGTTGTCTCGTCAGCAATACACTTCCTCAACTGAGACATGTGGAAGGTATCATGTATCTCGCTCAACTCCGCATGTAGCTCCAAACGGTATGATACCCTGCCCACCATAGTGGTCACCCTGAAAAGACCAATGTACCAGGGCCTCAACTTGCCCCTTTTCCGGAATCAGATCACCCCTTTCCCAGGAGATACCTTCAGGAGTACAAAGTCTCCCACCTGGAACTCGAGCTCGGACCATCGCCTATCCGCATAACTCTTCTAGTGACTCTATGTTGTCAAAAACCTATGTCTGACCTGTTATATCTTCTATGTCATCTGAAGCACTATCTCCATGCTTCCCATCACTCGCTGCCCTACCTCTCCCCAGCGGATGGGAGTCCGACACCTCCTCCCATGCAACAACTCGAAAGGAGGCATATCAATACTCGAATGGTGGCTGTTGTTATAGGGAAACTCAGCCAATGGAAAATACATGTCCCAACTTCCTCCGAAGTCCAACAAACATGCATGAAGCATGTCCTCGAGCGTTTGAATCGTCCGTTCACTCTTTCTGTCCGTCTGTGGGTGGTAAGTGGTACTGAAATGCAGCATCGTACCCAACTCCTCATGGAACTTCTTCCAAAACCTGGAAATGAAACGTACATCTCGATCTGACACAATCGAGATCGGTACTCCATGTCGCGATACCACCTCCCTCACATACAATTTTGCCAACCTCTATGCAGAAGAGCTCTCACTGATAGCAAAGAAGTGAGCGTTCTTCGTCAGCCGGTCAATGGTCACCCAAATTGCATCGACACCCCTCGCGGTCCTTGGCAATTTTGTAATAAAGTCCATAGAAATTTGTTCCCACTTCCACTGGGGAACCTCGAGTGGTTGCAACTTGCCATGCGGGCGATGGTGCTCAGCCGTAACCATGCGACAGGTCAAGCACCTCTCAACGAACCACGCAACATACCTCTTCATACAGGGCCACCAGTAATCTCTTTTCAAGTCTAAATACATCTTAGTGGCCATGGGATGGATCGAGAACCTCGACCTATGCGCCTCCTCCATCAGAATGGTACGTGCCTCGCCCACGAATGGCACCCAAATCCAACCCTAAAAGGTCATAAACCCTCGGCTATTGGTAATGAACTCAGATATTTTCCCGATCACCCACTCTCTCTTGCGATTCTCCGGTCTCACGACCTTTCCCTGGGCCTTTCGAATTGTATCCAACACCAGAGTCATCACCGTCATCCTCATACAAATGTCTCGTATCGGGGCACTCTCCGTCCTCTAGCTCAGGGCATCAACTATAACGTTAGCCTTGCCCGGGTGGTACAGGATCTCACAATCATAATCCTTTACCACATCCAACCATCTGCTCTAGCGCATATTCAGGTTGCGCTGATCCATCAAATACTTCAAGCTCTTGTGGTACGTGTATACAATACACCGAACCCCATACAAATAGTAACGCCGGATCTTGAGGGCAAACACTACTGCCCACAACTCTATATCATGGGTGGGATACCTCGTCTCATGAGACTTCAGTTGCCCCAATACGTATGCTATCACGTGCCCTCGTTGCATCAGCACTGCACCCAACCCCGATATTGATGCGTCACAATACACCACAAAGTCTTCCATCCCCTCCGGAAGGGCTAACAGCGGGGCTTCGCATAACCTCTGGCGAAGTGTCTCGAATGAGGCCTGCTACTCACGAACCCAACTAAAATCCACACCCTTCCGGGTCAACCTCGTGAGAGGAACGGAAATCTTGGAGAAATCCTTGATAAATATCTGATAATAGCCGGCCAACCCCAAAAAACTCCTGATCTCGGTGGTGGATCTCGGCACCTCCCAACTCATCACCGCCTCAATCTTGGCCGCATCGACCAATATCCCATTCTGATTGACGAGATGCCCCAAGAACTAGACCTCTTGTAACCAGAAATCGCACTTGGAGAATTTGGCGTAAAGCCTCTTCGATCTCAGAACTCCGAGGATCTCCCTCAAATGATCCTCATGCTGCTCTCTGTATCTCGAATACACTAATATATCATCGATGAACACAATCACTGAGCGATCCAACATCGGCCTGCACACCCTGTTCATGAGGTCCATGAATGTTGCCGGTGCATTGGAGAGACCAAAATGCATCACCACGAACTCATAATACCCATAACGAGTCCTCAACATCGTCTTGTGAATATCCTCATCATACACTCTCATCTGATGATATCCAGACCTCAAATCAATCTTGGAAAATCAAGACGCTCCGTGCAACTGATCGAACAGATCATCGATCCTCGGTAAGGGGTAACGGTTCTTGACCGTTAACTTGTTCAACTCCCGGTAATGAATGCATATCCGGTGTGAACCATCCTTTTTCTTGACAAAAAGGATCAACGCTCCCCATGGCGAGCTACTCGGCCGAATAAACCCCTTCCCTAGCAGCTCCTGAAGCTGCGAGGATACCTCTTGCATCTCTGGTGGCGCAAGGCGATAAGGTTCCTTAGCAATTGGCGCTGCTCCCAGAATTAAATTGATACAAAACTCCACCTACCTCTCGGGAGGCACACCCGGCAAATCCTTGGGGAAAAATTTTGGGAACTCTCGCACTATCGGTACATCATCAACCGAGCTCGGCCTCTCCACGGCCACTTGTGTATCCAACACATAGGCCACAAACCCATTACAACCCTGTTGTAGACTCTGCCTCGCTCTAGCATCCGAACAAAATGCTGGCCCTGAACGGGTACCCTCCCCATACACTGTAAGTACTACGACACTATGGTCTCGTATGGTCACCAACTATCGCTCGCAGTCGATAACCGCTCCGAATCTTCTCAACCAGTCCATGCCTACGATGACATAGACATCCCTCATCGCAATCGGGACCAGATCTATCAGGAACTCAAAACCGAAGATCTTGAGCACACATCCCCAAATCACCTCAGTAGCATATACCGCTCGCTAGTCAGCTATGGAAACCCGAAGAGGCCAACTCAATGCCTCTCGACAGATACTGATATGCTGACTAAATGCTAAAGACACGAAAGATCGACTCGCACCCAAGTCAAATAACACCAAAGCAGGTACAGAACTCACAAGAAAAGTACTTACACATATCATAATATATGCACAATATCTCAAACTTAAAATAAATAAATTAAAGAATACATACCAACGACAACATCGGGCACTGCGCAGACCTCCTCCGCTGTCAACTGGAAGGCTCTCCCACGAGCCTTTGACGCCTTGGCCTTCACTAGCTGACTCTCAGTAGCTCGTACGGCAGTAGGGGAAGATCCCTGCGGTGCTCCCTGTACCGACCCCCGCAGTTGTAGACACTCGGCCTTCCGATGGCCACTCTGGTTGCAGTGAAAACACACAGCAAATCCCGTGGGGCAATCCTTAGCCATGTGCCCATCCTTGCCACACTTGTAGCAAGACCCTGCATGACAAATCCCCTCGTGGCTCTTGCCGCACTTTCCATAAGTGCAGCCCTTCTGGTTCCCTAATCTCGAATTAGCAGGCTTTGCCCGCTTGGCTGTCGGCTGGGACTGTGCCAATTTCCAATCCCTCCCCTGAGACTCCACCTCCTCCCTGGCCTGAGTCTCGAACTCAATCTCCCTATTCTGAGCATTTTCTTGGAGCTCAGAAAATGTCTGGTACATCGATTTCGCCACAAACTCGTGAATATATCTCCTCATTATAATCAGATATCGACTCATGTGTGCCTGCTCAGAAGACACATGCACAGGGCAAAACATCGCCCTCTCGTGAAACATCCTGGTGATCACAATAACAGACTTTGTTCCCTACTTGAGGGACAAGAACTCCTAGGCTAACCATTCCCTTTCCACTGGAGGAAGATACTCATCACAAAACATGGTGGTGAACCTCTCCCAGGTGACTTCGGTAAGCTTTTCAGGAGTGAAATGTGTCGTCACAAACTTCCACTAATCCTTCGCTCCCAAGCGAAGCTAGTTCAGCGCGAACCGTACCCTCAGATGCTATGGACATGAACACGTGTAGAAGCATCTCTCAATGTCATAAATCCACATCCTCATGGCTCTCGGATCCTGCGTCCCATCAAACTCTGGTGGCTTCGTGTTGCTAAACTCTTGGTACAGTAATGAGTCACCTCCCTGTGGCCTCGCACTAGCGATAGTTGTGGTTGCTGCAGCAACAGCAGCCTCCGACAGAGCAACATATCGCTTATCAAACGTCTCAATCAAGGTGGTCTTGATAGACCCAAACATCTCTGTAATCTCCACCCGGATAGCTGCGGCCACCTCCTCATGAATCAATCGGAGAATCTCCCCATTGCTAACACCACTCGTCCCAGGCCTGGGGCATGTCCCAACCATGATGCCTCTGAAACACAACATAAAAATATCAGAGACTCACTCGAGTGTACTCGCACTCAATAACTCAACCCTACTTGCTCCCTAAGCCCCCAAGGATTCTTACTTGGACTGCGCACTGATCCGATGTCTTCAGTAGTACGAGCCCTATACTATCGTCCACACCACATCAGTATTCACCCCAAGTCCTCCTCCTAGGATCCCAGATCACAAGTACTCTAATCTTTCTATGCATAGTCTACTCTCCAGCAGATCTTTCGTAAGCTCCTCGTTGCTACCTACTCACTCTCAAGTATCTTATAGTAGCAGTAATCTCCTAGGCTAAGTCATCACAAATTAGGCCACTCTAATCCTAATATGAATACCTAGCCTACTCTAGCATGCATAACATATCATATCATATCTCATAGCACATAATGTAAGGGTATGTTGGGAAATCACCGCTCGGGCGCTGGCTGATCGTACACACTGCTCTATTCTGCTCGTTTCAAAACATTTTTCCCTTTTAGAAAAATTGTTTTATTGTGGAAAAATGTCTCAAATCCTCAGTTTGAGTTCGAATACGCCCGAAGGTGCATCCGAATCCCTCAAACCAAGGCTTTGATACCAACTTGTAACGACGTAAAATTTTCGAAACAATTTAATTTTTTTAAAACATAATTTCATTCATAAGAAATTCTCAAATCAATGTTTCACATGTTATCTAACTAAAACACATCCCAAGATCTCAATGCATAAAAACTCCATAAGTGTGTACTGATCATGCTGGCGCATTCTCGCGATCCTTACTGGTACCTGAAACACATAACACGTAACATGGTAAGCACAAATGCTTAGTGAGTTCCCCAAAATACTACATACAACACACATTATCCACTCAAGGCTATAACTATGTATGACCCTCTGGTCAGTGTGTCTCAGTGGGACCCTCCAGTCCTATAACTCTATGGTCTCTTTGGTCCTAACTTTGTGGACCCTCCGGTCCTAACTCTGTAAACTCTAAATCATAAATAACACAAATCATATAGAAATCACATCATACAAAAAGCATACAAGATACTCTGACACATAGCTCTAATTACCACTCTAGGTTAAGTATAGTGAGAAGACTCACCTCGGGTAACTAGGGTAATCTTGTGCACAAATATACCAATCTAGCCCCCGCCTAATCACATACATAATATCCTCAAATAAATAATGGCTCTCAAAGGCTAGATTAAGTCTCTTTCTACAAACCCACAGAAGGGTAAAAGACCATTTTACCCCTCCTTGACCCAAAAGTCCTAGTGTTCACCAAAACCATAAAAGTCAACGAAAGTCAACAGGGGGTAGTACGTGGCGCATACCAGCCCTTATACGCGGGGCGTACTCCAGTGATCCAGAATCGGGGTCTCATACCCTTACGCTGCGTGTATTGAGATTTACGCCCAGTGTAAGTCTCAATTTCATGCATTTATGGGTTACCCAAACTTCAGATCTGACTTTTCTAAGGTCACTTAATTCATAAAGTTGAAACCTTTAAGCCTTTGCATGGCTGAAAAGGTTATAATTCCTTCCAACTTCTTATCCCCTTTTCTCTTTAAGACCATAACTCATGCATGACTCCATAATGACGACCAAGATTGGATTTTTATGGATCTAAAACACATATAATACTGAAATGGGACAGATCTAGGTCCATGGAGTCCCTTTGCTCATAAAGTCTCCACCTTTGGGACTTAAACCCTAAAAACAACCCTCAATACACAAATCCAAAATGAAGAGGAAAGTTCTGAGCGTTTAACCTCCAAGTGATGTTTCCCCCTTTGCAAAGCTCAGATCCAAAGCTTGCACTCCAAGACTAGCTTCCACAAAGGTCCTCTCTTCTTCTTCACAAAACCACAAAGGAACCTCAAGCTCAAAAATACACACACACAAGCTTAGAACGAAGGTTGGCTCTCTTTTAGGGTTTCACTCTCTCAAATGGTGGCTGAGGATAAGGCCATAACTTCCTTTATATAGGGCTCAAGTCTCATTTAGCATTTTGAGTCTGGAACCGCTACGCCCAGCGTACCAGGTGGAGTCCACGTCCAAAACACGCCCGTGAGTATGCGCAACCTACTCTTCATTATTCCTAACGTACTCATTTGCCATAATCTTCTTTTAAGGGCTAAACTAGACAACTTAGAAAGGAGAAGGGTTAAATAGATATACCTGAATTTCGGGATGTTACAATTGGTTTCTTCAATCACTTCCTAAGTCATATAGCAGGTTCATTAAGGGCTACTATATGACAGACCACGACATGACCCTTATCGATCTTACCTGTTTGCTAATTGCAGCTGAATCAACAATGATTTGGCACAATGGTAAAGCAAACTTGATTGGAAGATCAATTTCCCAAACTTCCATGGACGTTGACAATGGTAATATTGGAAGTACATAAAAACTTTCTCTTCCCAACGGAAAGGGATCGGCCATGATCATGTCATTTGACCCAATGGTAAAGAGAAAGGCTAAGTCTGAGATAGTCTCGTGTACCATCCCCAAAGAGTCCATATGTTTCCTTTGCCAAGAGAAGGGGCATTGGATGCGAAGCTGCCCTATTTACCTGAAAGATCATAAGGATGGTAAAGTCAAAACGTTTGACTCTACTTCAGGTAAGTCCAATATCTAACTCTATTAAGTTCCTATTTGGATATTCTTAATAAATGTTGTAATGTAATTACATTTTGATGTTTTGCAGAATCGAAGAAAAGAAAGGAAGCTTAA